>NC_072793.1:72094699-73344699 GCF_028583425.1 Eublepharis macularius
ACAGCCATCAGGCTGTCCAATACAATACAAATTTTAACTACAGCAAACAAAATTGATTGGATTACTATCTTGGAACCAGAAACTGAATACAGCAACATTCAAAATCTGTTTTGGAACAAAAAAAAAGGACCGGGCCCATAAAATAAATAACCCCTTCTTAGAGTCAATAATCAATGTTTGGGACCACACCAGACTCAAACTTCTGCCACAGGTTTCAAGATTTTCTTCCTTTATAGAACAACAATGATTCCCGCCAGGGCAAACTAAAAACCTTCAAAAACATATGGCTTCAGTCAAACGTGACCCACATTATAGATATAACAACAAAACAAGGAATCATAAACAAAACAGAAATTGAACAGAAAACAAAACATAAGATCCACTGGTTCACTTACTTTCAACTTTCCAGCATGCTACAACAACTGAAAATACAGGAAATATTCAAACAAAACCTGACCGAATTTGAACTTTTACTAGATACCAAATCATTTAAACAAAAAAGGTTTAATCTCTAAAATTTACAACATCCTATTATCCCTTAACCCAACTGACACTTTAAAATGTCAAACAAACTGGCACTCAAATTGCAACATAGATTTAACACAAGAACAATGGGGGGAAATTTGGACTTCAATATATTAAACATCAAAACGATTACATCTCGAATTCAAAATTACAAAATAATTCACAGGTGGCATTTAACGCCAAGAAAACTTTCACTTATAACCAAAACAAACTCCCCACTTTGTTGAAAGGAGTGCGGTGAAATAGGAATGTTCAAACATTGCTGGTGGGGATGCCCTAAAATAGAATCTTTTTGGAATGAAATTTTAGATTATATTAAAGAAATAACAGGCTATAAAATTCCTTTAGACCCGAAGACCATTTTTTTAAATTTATGGGATACAATTGAAATCCCACAAATCAGAAAAGACCTCATTGGCAATCTCTTGGTTGTGGCAAAGAACTTGCTGGCTTTATATTGGAAATCCAAAATAATCCCCACAAAAGATAAATGGTTAGAAAAAATTTGGGATCACTATGTACAAGAAAAAATATATGATAAATTATATCAAACTGAACATTACCCAAGGGAAACTGATTTTATGGCAAAATGGCAACCATTTATTGAATTTATTTCTATCACAGATCAGCATCCTCCCAAACATTTACTTTTTGTTACTCAAGATTGAAGTAATAGCTCCCAAAGAAGATCTAGTTATATGAACCTTAACAAAGCTGACTTATTGACTATTATCTGTTATCCTTGTTTCTTGTTCGAAGCTATAACCAATCGTGATTAAGTATTCCTGTACATAATTTTATTTAGTTAACTATTACTTTGTTGTTTTTTGTTAACTCTGTTCACTGATTTTAATATGTTAATAAAAATATTACTTAAAAAAAACATTCCTTTGCTAGTATATGTAAACATCTCCTTTTGGTGTGTGGATCAGTTGGCTTCAAAGTAGTTTGCCCTGTTAGTTTGTAGCAGCCAAACAGCTAGACCATCCATTTCCAATGCAGTATGAGCCTTCGATAACCACAGCTCTCCTTGCCAGATGCATCTGACAAAGAGATCTGTGGTCCCCAAAAGCCCACGCCAGGTGCCCCTGAGCTCCCCCAGACCCCGCCTCTGTAAAGGAAATCTGTTACCTGTGATAATGTGATAACCATTCACAGTCCTTATTCAGTCCCAGCTTGACAGAGTCGAATTTGGCTGCTACAAACTAACAGGGCAAACTGCTTTGAAGCCAACTGATCCACATACCAAAAGGAGATGTGTACATATACTAGCAAAGGAATGTTTTGATTGCACCCTCCCTTCCCCCCCCCCCCATTGCCTCTTCTCTCCCCTCCCCTTCTCTCCCTCCTCTTCTATATTTGACCAGTCTCTGTATCATGCATCTGACGAAGAGAACTTGATTCTCGAAAGCTTATGCTACAATAAAATTGGTTAGTCTTAAAGGTGCTACTGGACTCTTTTTGATTTTGCCTAGTAATGCAACACGTTGTAGAGAAATATGCTACAGGAGACCAAGCATCACTTTACCGGGCATTTGTTGATTTAAAAGCAGCTTTTGGCACAGTCTTTAGAAATAGACTTTGGAGGAAACTGCAGGCCTCCTCTATTGATAGGCAACTGCTGTTCCTTTTGGGGGCTATGCACAAGCAAACTGCCCTGAGTAAGGTGCAGCCGAATTGGGCATTTGACTGACCCCATTCAAACTTACAGGCAGGTGTGCCTTCTAGCCCCCTTTCTGTTTATCTTCTACATCAACAATTTGGTAAACCTTTTGAATGACCCTGGATTGCACCCTCCCGAATTAGCAAATAGGCAAATTCACGTACTGCTCTATGCAGATGATGCTGTATTACTTTCTAGGACCCCCATAGGGCTGAAACGAGCCCTAAAAAAATTCTCCCAATTCTGTGATACTGAACACCTTCTAACTAATTACCAAAAAACTAAGATCCTGGCTTTCAGTAAAAATCCAAAGATCAGACGATGGGAGCTTCAGGGGCATCAGTTAGAACAACTTACCAGCTTCAAATATTTGGGTGTAGTTTTGCAAACCTCAGGTACCAAAACAACACATAGCAGCTTCATTGCTGATGTGGGAGAAAAAACAGCACACTGTATACTGAAATTCTATCAATCACAAAGGGGGGGCAGTATGTACCGGCTGCACTCAGTTTGTTTAAAGCCAAACCATTGGCCCAATTAGTATATGGATCATTCTTGGGGCTGCCATCCTCCTCTTTCTCTCAACTTGAGTGCACTCCAAATTCCTTAGAGCTCTATTACAAGTGCCCAAATGCATGCCTAACTCATGGGTTAGACTGGAAACAGGAATGTTAAGGGTAGAGGCCAGAATCGCCATCTTTTCAAATGGCTGTCAGGACGTCTAAACCCGCAAGGTCTGCTCCCTCTGTTATTCCAAGACAAATTTCAATCTAATTGGCAAAAGGCGACTCTGAAATCCCTGGGAAAATTGGGTCTTTCCCCTCAAAGTTTGCTAGTCATGGGGTTAGACAGAGCAAAATCACTCATTAAGCAGAGAATGACAGACATTGAAAGACAAACATTTTCTTAGAGCACCAGGTTTTATTTCTTCAGATACTACTAAATATATTGCCGCTCCTGCAGCCTATTTTTACTTTCTTGAATCCAGTAACTCCAGAAGGGCATTTGCTTTAGCTAGAAGTTCAACTCTACCCTCTGCCGTTCTGGAAGGAAAGTTTAAAGCTGTCCATTACTCTCTTAGGCTTTGCTCCTATCCCCCAAGAGAAATTGACTCAATGGAGCACATCTTCTTCAACTGCCCAAGTCATAGTAAAATTAGAGCGGAAACCATCAGTCCATTAGTAGAAAGATTCCCTGGAAGTTCAAATAAAATCAAACTTGATTATCTTTTGTCTGATCGGAATCACCAGACACCATGTCAAGTAGCAAGATTCTGTGCCCAGGTCTACAAGCAACGTAAATCACATACGGCAGCTTAAACAACTAATTTATGATGATCTTATCTTTTTACTCTTATATTTATTCATCGTTCTTCCCCGGTATCCAGTCTCAACTGCTTTTAAACTGATTTGCAAATGGTTTTATATGTACTGGTCGCAGACTGTAATAATAAACTTGACTCGACTACCTCTGCACTAAGAACAGCAGAAATACCTGAACCTACTTCATGGGGTGAAATATCTTAGCTACCACCAGAAGAAGCTGAGAAATGGAGAAAAGCGGAGGGTGTGGTGTTGGTGTTGAAGAGAATGATAGCACATTGAAAGAGCTCCGTCTCTCCCATGCCTGAAATTTAAAATTTATGTTGAAAAGGTAAAGTAAAAATATTTACCCTTCCAACGTAAAGATATGCTAAGAGATCCGAAAGGCAGATTCATATTTATTAAAGGCACTATAGAGAACCAAACTTACACATTTGGCTCAATTTATGCCCCAAACCAAGGCAGCCTAATGAAATTCTAAAACAAAGTTCATTAGAATACACATGTAACACTTAGTATAATTTGCTCTAAACCATATTTTCATGACAAACCCACAGAAACAGCAGCAACATAATCTAAGAGTATAATGGAGAGCAACAAATAGAAACAGAAGGATTAAAAATTGCTCACTAGGTTGGAGGCAAGTTCTGACGACAACAGGGCCAACAACAAAGATTCTCAGGTCAAACTCCATGGTCAAGTAACAGATTCCAAAATCAAAGACTGTGACCCACCAAGGCTCAGGCAGCCAGAACCGAAGAGCTCACCAACAGCCAAGTGCAGAATACCACAATTGTGACTAGCTAATCCCATGCTAGCTGCGGCCTTATAAAGGGAGTTTCTCCTACAGGTGAGGCTGGGTTCATTAAGCTTCTTTCTCCAAACTGGCTCATCTCTGCTACTCAGGAGGAGAAAGAAGCTTAATGAACCCAGCCTCACCTGTAGGAGAAACTCCCTTTATAAGGCCGCAGCTAGCATGGGATTAGCTAGTCACAATTGTGGTATTCTGGATTTGGCTGTTGGTGAGCTCTTCGGTTCTGGCTGCCTGAGCCTTGGTGGGTCACAGTCTTTGATTTTGGAATCTGTTCCTTGACCATGGAGTTTGACAAGGATAACAGATAATAGTCAATAAGTCAGCTTTGTTAAGGTTCATATAACTAGATCTTCTTTGGGAGCTATTACTTCAATCTTGAGTAACAAAAAGTAAATGTTTGGGAGGATGCTGATCTGTGATAGAAATAAATTCAATAAATGGTTGCCATTTTGCCATAAAATCAGTTTCCCTTGGGTAATGTTCAGTTTGATATAATTTATCATATATTTTTTCTTGTACATAGTGATCCCAAATTTTTTCTAACCATTTATCTTTTGTGGGGATTATTTTGGATTTCCAATATAAAGCCAGCAAGTTCTTTGCCACAACCAAGAGATTGCCAATGAGGTCTTTTCTGATTTGTGGGATTTCAATTGTATCCCATAAATTTAAAAAAATGGTCTTCGGGTCTAAAGGAATTTTATAGCCTGTTATTTCTTTAATATAATCTAAAATTTCATTCCAAAAAGATTCTATTTTAGGGCATCCCCACCAGCAATGTTTGAACATTCCTATTTCACCGCACTCCTTTCAACAAAGTGGGGAGTTTGTTTTGGTTATAAGTGAAAGTTTTCTTGGCGTTAAATGCCACCTGTGAATTATTTTGTAATTTTGAATTCGAGATGTAATCGTTTTGATGTTTAATATATTTGAAGTCCAAATTTCCCCCCATTGTTCTTGTGTTAAATCTATGTTGCAATTTGAGTGCCAGTTTGTTTGACATTTTAAAGTGTCAGTTGGGTTAAGGGATAATAGGATGTTGTAAATTTTAGAGATTAAACCTTTTTGTTTAAATGATTTGGTATCTAGTAAAAGTTCAAATTCGGTCAGGTTTTGTTTGAATATTTCCTGTATTTTCAGTTGTTGTAGCATGCTGGAAAGTTGAAAGTAAGTGAACCAGTGGATCTTATGTTTTGTTTTCTGTTCAATTTCTGTTTTGTTTATGATTCCTTGTTTTGTTGTTATATCTATAATGTGGGTCACGTTTGACTGAAGCCATATGTTTTTGAAGGTTTTAGTTTGCCCTGGCGGGAATCATTGTTGTTCTATAAAGGAAGAAAATCTTGAAACCTGTGGCAGAAGTTTGAGTCTGGTGTGGTCCCAAACATTGATTATTGACTCTAAGAAGGGGTTATTTATTTTATGGGCCCGGTCCTTTTTTTTTGTTCCAAAACAGATTTTGAATGTTGCTGTATTCAGTTTCTGGTTCCAAGATAGTAATCCAATCAATTTTGTTTGCTGTAGTTAAAATTTGTATTGTATTGGACAGCCTGATGGCTGTCTGGTAAAGTTCTAGGTCAGGGTATTTAAAGCCTCCTTGCTGTTTTCTGAGTTTAAGAACTTTAAAGGCAATTCTTGGGTGTTTCTTCTCCCATAGAAATTGGTTTAGTATATTTTGCCATGATTTAATTGTCTTTTGTGGAATTGCCACTGGTATTGCTCTTAAGAAAAAGAGTAATTTTGGTAGGGCGAATGATTTAACCAGATGGTAACGTTCAAACCATGAGTGGGCAATTTTCCCCCATTTATGTAAGTCTGCTTTGATTTGGTTGATTGCTTTAATATGATTTTGATCTATTAGGTGTTTAAGATCATTTGGAATGGTTATTCCTAGATATGACATTTGCTTATTATTCCAGTGGTATTGGCTGATTTGTTTGATGTTTGTTATAGTGTTTGGGTTGACAAATATTGGAAAGAGCTGTGATTTTAATTGATTAACTGTAAGACCTGAAGTTGAGCCGAATTCCGTTAATTTGTTTTGGAGTGAGTATAAAGAAGTTATAAACAATCATATTGTCCGCAAAAAGACTTAATTTATGTTGCTTGTTTCCTATGTTAATCCCTTGAATTTTTGGGTCTTCTCTAATAGCTATGGCTAGTGGCTCTATAGCCAACGCAAATAAAGTTGGCGAAAGGGGGCACCCTTGCCTTGTGCCTCTTTGGATCAGTATTTTATTGGATGTTTGGTTATTGCTGATGATCTGGGCTGTTGCTTGTGAGTATATAGAATTTATAATTTTTAAAAATGTTTCACCAAATCCCATGTGATGTAAGACTTGTTTTAAATACGGTATTTCTGTGGAATCAAATGCTTTCTCTATGTCCAGAGATAAAATAATTGATTCTAATTGTTTCTTTTGACTGTATGAAATTAAATTGAGTGTTTTATAAATGTTGTTGATTATGTCCCTGTGTGGAATGAAGCCTGATTGATCTTGGTTTATGTAGTGTGAAATGAATGAATTCAACCTTTTAGTTAAGATAGCTGTGAAGATTTTATAATCTTGATTTAATAATGAGATAGGTCTGTAAGAGGTGGTTTTTGATATATCTTTGCCTGGTTTGGGGATTACTATAATTGATGCTGTAAGCCAGGAGGGGGGTATTTGACCAGTGTTTAGGACTGTATTGCAAGCTTGCATCAATGGATTAATGAGTAGTGTAGCGAACTTTTTATAGAATTCTGATGGGTAGCCATCTGGACCTGGTGTTTTATTGTTTTTAAGAGATTTGATTACTGCTAGTATTTCTTGTTGTGTGATAGGGCTGTTTAATATTATGCGATGTTTATCTTCCAATCTATTTAAGCTTTTAAGCGATTTTAAAAAGAGTGTGATTCTCTCTTCGTTTGGTGTTTTAGACGAATAGAGTTGTTTATAATATTGTACAAAAGTATCGAATTTCTTTTGTTTTAAATTGTAATTTCCCTTTTGCGTCATATCTGTTTAATGATTTGGGATGATTTTTTCTCTTTTATTTTATGGGATAACAACTTAAGTGATTTGGGGTTATTGAACCAATAGTTTTGCTTGACATATTGAAGGTTCTTCAAAATTCTGTTGGTTTCCAGAGATTCCAACAATTTACGTTGAATCAATAAGTTTTTATATGCCTTTTTACTACCAGTTTTTTTGTGCTTGAATTCTAGCAATTTGATGTTATCAATTAATTCTTGTTTTATAGCATTTCTTTTCTTATTTAATTGTGATGATAAGGAAATTATATGACAGTTTTAATTGTATCCCAAATGATGCATGGATTTACATCATTTGTTGTGTTTTCTTTTATAGCCAATTCAATGTTGTTACTGATCTCTTTAATGGCGCTTTGGTTATTTATGAGTGTCTTATTTAATAACCAGTGCCTTTGCCTCAATGATTCTTGGGAAGACATTAGATCGCAGCTAACCCAGGCATGATCTGATATTGCTGTGTTACCTATTTCAGATGAAAGTAACCTGTTTGTTGTTGTATTTGAGACTAGGATATAGTCTGTTCTAGTATAAACATCATATTTAGGTGAGTAGTATGTGAAATCCTTTTCAGTTCCATGTAAATGTCTCCATGTGTCTGTTAGAAAGTTATTCTCCAAAATTTCTGCTAATTTAGTATTTTTCCCCTTCTTATATTTTTTGTTTTTGGGTTTGGAACGATCTAAATTAGGATTTATTATGTAATTCAGGTCCCCCCCCCCCAAGATCAATTCTCCTTCCTGAAAGTTAGCTAATTTATTCAGACTGTCTTCTAAGAAGGGTATTTGGTCTGAATTTGGGGCATATATTGAAGCTAGAGTGTAAGTTTGTGTGCCTATTATGCCCTTTACGAAAATAAATCTTCCTGTAGGATCACTCAAAGTGTTTTGATGCTGGAAAGTAATGGATTTAGAGATTAATATAGCCACTCCTCTTGCCTTAGAGGTGCCTTTTGCATGATATTGGAGATGAATCCAATTTGATTTTAGGTTTTGACTGTTTGTGGGATGGAGGTGAGTTTCTTGCAGAAATATGATATCTGATCTTGTTTTAGCCAGATTTGTAAGGATGCGTTTTCTTTTGATGGGGTTACCCAAACCACGAACATTATAAGATGTAAATTTAATATTTGATGACATACTTGCTCTAATTAATTAAACCAATGGATTTCTTAATTATTTATGTTGATTAACTGTTTGTTAGTTAGTAGTGCTGTCTCAGAATAAATTAATACAATCAGGATTAAGAGCTTTTATTTTTTTCTTTTATTGGGGGGGATGC
Source organism: Eublepharis macularius (assembly GCF_028583425.1). Lineage (NCBI taxonomy): Eukaryota > Metazoa > Chordata > Lepidosauria > Squamata > Eublepharidae > Eublepharis > Eublepharis macularius. The sequence continues at coordinate 72,103,339 of NC_072793.1, forward strand.
CAATTTATGAATTGTTATTAATATAATCAGCTGTGACTAAATGGTAGTGTTGTGTTTCCCCTAATCAATTTCCCTCTGATTTGATTATTAATTTGCAAATAATGCTTTTGAATTATTTAATGGATTTCTAATTTTATGACAGAACTTGCTAGCTTTATGAAATGGATTTTTATAATCAAGGATGGACTGTAAATATTAAATATTACAAGTTTGATAAAGTAGCAGTCCTCAGTTCGAATATATTTTAGTACAATAAGTTTTATATATAGTCTTTCTCATCCAACCTTGGTTGGAGAGGTCACAGATTGTTGCAGTAATAGCTATTTGAATAGAATAGGTTTTGGGTTTTCCTTAAATACAAGTATCAAGTATGCTTAAACGAATCAAAACTATATAGGTTTCTTTGTTTTCAACTAGTGAAAATTTAATTAACTTGAATAATGAAGTTAGCTTTATATAACTTAACAATTTCCCTTGTTCTTTTCCAAAGTTCCCCTTATCTCTCTTCCTCTCTCTCTATTTTCTGCTTGTAGGTTCAGCCAAAACAGAGTAAGAGAGAAGGTTCTGCTACTGAAGTGTTTTATTCACACTTCAAATATTAGTAGAAAATAAAAGAATATATATGAAAATAGTAGGATAAGTATATATTTATATGCTTGTATGTATGTGTCTACTTATAGTGTTAAAGCTTCACACCAAGTAGCTTAAATAAATTATAAAAGGGTTTCTCCAATTTCTCTATCTGCCTTCCCCTTTTCTCTTCCCCCTTGTTCCTTTACTGTTTCCTTTTGTTGTTAGCTTAATCAAATTAACTAAATCTGTTTATTTTTCCCTTCCCCCCTATCTCTTTCCCTCCCTTCCCTTCTTTCCCCTCCTCCTCCCTAACCCACTACGCTTTCCCCTCAAAATCTTAGGTAACTATATAAGTAAGTTTTAGAAATTACACCCTCCCTCTAATCGCGATCTTCCCCCTTCCCTTAATATAATCTGCTTTTCCCTCTCACAGAGTTCTTGGCTCTCCTTTGTTTGGAAGCCAAATGGATTTTTAACCTTAGGACTGTGGCACCCAGCGGTCTCAATCAGGAGATAGATTTTTCTCCATTTCTGGCATGATGGGATCTTTCACTGGCTTTGTTGATTTTTGGTTCCTGTCCAACTTCTTCATTAAGTTTTGTGTATTGGTGCTATGTGCCCTTTAATTTGTTGGGGCAGTCTCTATTAGGTATGCTGGGCGTTCTATTTAGGTTACACCCACGTACTAGGGCTTGCAGATGGATGGGAGAAACTACAGCTGTTTTGAAATTGAGAAGAAACGTTTATTTCCTGTCTGCCGGCCAGCAACTTTTATTTGTTATGAAGTACCATATGATGTAATGGTAAATATGTACACAAAATAATTTCATGATGTTGTTATATTCTTACTGTTTAATTGAGGCTCACTATGTAAAGTACTGTGTTTTGTGTGTTTTCAGGAACTTATGATTTTGGCTGCTGAAGAAGCTTAATTTGGTGCGAAACGGGATAAAGTATAGCCTGGCAAGCCCGTTGCCATTTTCCCGTCGGGAGTAGCCGAGAAACCCCAGTGCTCTCCCCTTGCTTTCTGGTTTCTTTATCTAATTCCTGTGGGAGTAGCTGAGAAAATTAAGTACTCTCCCTGTGTTGTTTTGTCCTCGCTTAATTGCTGTTGAGAGCAGCCAGGAAATCCAGGCACTCTCCCTTTGTTTTCCTTGCCCAAGGCTTTTTTTGTGCCTCTAACAAATACAATTACAGTTGAAGCTGTTCTATACGGTCTGTTGACTCGTTTTTCGGCGTCTCTCCTTTTTGCTGTTTTGGACCGTTCCCCTCGTTTTTCTCTTCCTTATTGGTATCTTACTTCCCTTCTGGGGAGATGAAGCTGATGACTGAGGAAATTTCCGTTTTTGAGAAGGCCTGCTTGTTTCCATCGGTTCTTCTAAGTTTAGTTCATTCAGCATTAAGGCTGCAGAGTCTAGATCTGAAGCGATGAGGCGACGACCTTTGTGGAAGACCAGTAGTTTCGTGTGGTTCCACCATTTGTATTGGATGTTGGCTCTTCTTAAGGCTTCTGCTGTTGGTTTTAGCTCTTTTCTTTTCTGGAGAACTTCAGTGGGTAGATCGTTGTATACGTGAACTGGAGTGTCATTAAATAGTAAAGAGCCTTTTGATCTTGCTTCGCTGATTATTTTTTTTCTAATGATGGGGTCTGGCACCTCAATTATGATGTCTCTCGGCATGCTCCTTTTTTTATGCTGGATTGCGGATCCAATGCGATAAGCTTTAGTTACAAATTGAGATGGTCCTTCTTTAATGCCCAGTAGTTTAGATAGCCAAGAATTTAGTGTTTGGCTATATTCTCATTTTCCATAGCAGACTCTGCAATTCCACGAAGCTTGAGATTTTTATAATGAGCTGACACCTCCAGGTAAATAATTCTTTCATCCTGGCGTTCTAGTTTGCTGAAAATGTCTCTCACGTCTCTTTGAGACATGATGCTGAGTTCCATAGTATTTTCGGCTGTTTGATTTGTCTTTAGCAGTTCCAATTTGATTTCAGCTAGCTGTGTAGTCAGTGGCTGAATGAGCAGCGTCATTTGTTTGAGCAGATTTTGTTCCAGTTTTGCAAACTGTGCTTCTAAAGAGTGATCAGTGGGTTTTGCTGCTGCATTTGCTTCCAAAAGTTTTCTGTCGGCCATTTTGAGTAGCTCGGCCTTGCTGTGTTCTTGGAGCTCAATCTGTGCTGTGCTGCGAAAAAACTGCTGGAGATTTTTTGCTGATTTAGGGTAGTTCTTCTTTTCCCCCTGCTTCTGCTTTCTCATAATATATTAAAAGGTAAGCGTTATCAGCTGTTTTCGAGGTAAAAAGGGAGGGAGAAGAGGGAGATCTTTCAATGTGTGTCCATACCCAAAGGCTCCGATGCCACAGCAAAGGAATGTTTTGATTGCACCCTCCCCCCCCCCTAATTGCCTCTTCTCTCCCCTCCCCTTCTCTCCCTCCTCTTCTATATTTGACCAGTCTCTGTATCATGCATCTGACGAAGAGAACTTGATTCTCGAAAGCTTATGCTACAATAAAATTGGTTAGTCGTAAAGGTGCTACTGGACTCTTTTTGATTTTGCTACCACAGACTAACACGGCTAACTCCTCTGCATCCATTACTAGGCAGTGATCTATTGTTGACCTGCCAGCTCTAAACCCAGCTTGCTCATCAGCAATTATATACTCCTGTTCTAGCCAGTCTAAAAATTTCTTCAGCAGATGTTTTGTAGACAACTTGCTTACAATGCTTAGTAAGCTGATTGGTCTATAATTGGATGGATCCTCCTTCTTTCCCTTCTTATGGAAGGGGACTACTATAGCCATTCCCCAATCATTGGGGATGTAGCCGGTTTCATCAATATAAGTAAATAGGGAGGCTAGGAAAGTTGCCCACCAGTCCTTATTTGTTTTGAGTAATTCTGGAGATATCCCATCAAGCCCAGGGGCTTTTGCATTCTTTAACTGGCTAATATAAGCTTTTACCTCTTCGGCATGAACTGGGGGGCATTTGGCCAGATTTTCTATTGTTAGGGCAGGAGGGGGTTGAATAGGATCATCATACATTTTTTGGAAAAAAGAAGTCCATTTATCTGGGGGGATAGAGGAAGCCAAGGGGGAGGCGGCTGTGGAGGCGCGGTTTGACACTAGTTTCCAAAACACCACTGAGTTTTTGCTCGTAGCTGCTTCAATTATATTGGCCCACAGTTTTCTGGTATGTTCTTTCTTACAGCGGGCAACCAGTGATTTATATTTCTTTTTTAAAAATGAAAGAGAACAATATGCAGCTTGTCTTGTCTTTTCATCAGTTCTCAGTGCTAACTTATAGGCATAGATTAAAGCATTTTTAGCACAAATACAGCTTTGATCAAACCAAGGTTTAGATGACAAATTGGTCTTGACCAGTTTTCCCTCTCGAGCACCTACCAAAAGTGGCCTTAAGGATTGGATGAGGTCATCATAACTCTTTAAAGGATTTTCAGATTTTGAGGAAACCTTAAAAGCTTGACTATATAGTTGTAGGTTCTAGTGCAGAGGTATTTTTCCCTGCACTTGTCCCTCTGCAGCAAGTATGCTCTGTGCATTGCTACAGCAGAATTTCCCTACTTTCCTCCCTTTTATTGCAGCCATGAAGCTGACTTTCTGCCCGTTTCTTTCCAGACACAGCAGAATAGCTGTGAAGATTTTAGTGTTTTCCACTCTGCCTCTTCTCTTGGTGTTGCTGGGATACAGTTTGCTCTATGAAGTGGGTTTTTTCTTAGCTCTGGAGGCAGTTTCCCACCTTTTCCCTTTTGTTTTCCTTCTCACTTCTTGCTTGGCTTCCTCAAGTTGCTGAAAAGTTTCTTTTTGTAGCATTGGAAGCTATTTCCCCACCTTTTTCCTGGCTGGCACAACAGAGTGTCTTCTACTCCCACCCCCTTCTCATGTTTGCTGTGAGACAATGAGAGAGAGAATTATGTTGTACTTGAAAAGGAGATACTTTTGTCTGCAGTTACTTAATTTGTTTGCTTTCTTCTTTTTAGCTGGCTCTCTGGAGAGCTAAAAAGGAGTAGTTTCAGTAAGGATTGTTCCTCTCAAGATGACTGAGACTTCTGAGATAACTTTGAGTCTCCTAGACTATTTTGAGATGCAGCAATGACTGGCAGTATTATCTGAAAGCAGGATGATATAACTCATAAGGTTTGCCTTTTTTGAGAGTTAATGATCTCATATTGCCTATCCAAAGCCATACCATACTGCTGTTATTCAAAGAACAATATACACAAATCGCTAGCATCTTTTTCACCTTAATAATTACTTCAACTGGTCCACTTTGTTGGGGGAAAAGGTTAAAAAATAGTTTTTCTTCAGAGGTGCAATGGATCTTGAATCAATAGAGACTCAGCACACGAGTTTAGCTTTTAAAATCATTTACTTCTAAAGGAAGAAAGGTTAACAGGATTGCCTACAAAATAACAAATGCCTGGAGCTACATTCTCACTACTGGTTACAAACAAAGAGCTGGGATAACTGAATGGAGAATCTTCTTCTTCCTCTGTCTTCTTGACCCTGAAAGAAAATCACCTGACCTGTTGACCAATAACAGTTTACAAACACTCTCAAGTTTCCCGGGCTTGCAGATTATTGGATCTTGAATCAATAGAGAGTCAGCACACGAGTTTAGCTTTTAAAATCATTTACTTCTAAAGGAAGAAAGGTTAACAGGATTGCCTACAAAATAACAAATGCCTGGAGCTACATTCTCACTACTGGTTACAAACAAAGAGCTGGGATAACTGAATGGAGAATCTTCTTCTTCCTCTGTCTTCTTGACCCTGAAAGAAAATCACCTGACCTGTTGACCGATAACAGTTTACAAACACTCTCAAGTTTCCCGGGCTTGCAGATTATTGGATCTTGAATCAATAGAGAGTCAGCACACGAGTTTAGCTTTTAAAATCATTTACTTCTAAAGGAAGAAAGGTTAACAGGATTGCCTACAAAATAACAAATGCCTGGAGCTACATTCTCACTACTGGTTACAAACAAAGAGCTGGGATAACTGAATGGAGAATCTTCTTCTTCCTCTGTCTTCTTGACCCTGAAAGAAAATCACCTGACCTGTTGACCGATAACAGTTTACAAACACTCTCAAGTTTCCCGGGCTTGCAGATTATTGGCTTTGAGCCAGCTTCCCCTTCCAGGTCAATCTAAACAATAGCATGGTAGGTAAACACATTAACCCCATAATGACTGAATCTCAGACCTTGCAACACACATATATTCCAACACATTTATGGTACAGGTTTCTCATATTTGTTTTACATATTGGGAAATGTCTTGTTGAGGTAGTGGTGCTCATTCGAGAGTCTTTCTCCATCAGGCTGCTCCCCTTGCCAAAGATTGCTGGCATTGATTGTGTGGGCCTGGTGTGGGATGCTGAGGAGAGTATAGCCATCTGTCTGGTGTACCGATCGCCCAGCACACCAGCAGATGCTGTGCCTGGCCTGTTAGAGGCGGTGGCTGGCTGGGCCTTGGAGTACCCCAGGCTTCTGGTCTTAGGGGACATCAATGTCCATGCCGATGATGCTACCTCCTCACAAGCCATGGACATGATAGCCTCCATGGCAGCATTAGGACTCTCCCAGTTTGTATCAATGCCCACACATCGAGCAGGACACACACAGGATTTGATCTTTGGGTTCGGGATACAGGTGGATCTGGACGAAGCTATAGCAGTGCCATGGTCAGACCACCTCATCCTGAGGGCTTGTCTGGGCACCATGACCCCCTCCTGCTTGGGCGACGAGCTGATTTATGCTCGCCCGTGGAGTCAAATGGATCCAATTGAATTGCAGAACGCTCTGCAGGATCCGATGCCCCCTGGTGGCTCATTGGATGAGCTGATAGAGGACTGGAATGCCCGTTTCTCTGAAGCTATTGATGAGATCGCTCTCTCTGCCCCCGAACTAGAGTAGCTCCTTGGTATACTGATGAGCTACGACAAATCAAATGGGAGCTGAGATGGCTAGAGCGAGTGTGGCGGCGACTCCATGATGAAGTGACAAGAACATCTTATAGGACGTTTATGAAGGCCTATGTGATGGCACTGAAAGCTGCAAAGAGAGACTACTATGCAGCTTCCACTGCGTCCACTAGTTCTCGCCCAGAGTGGGCGAGAGTGATTTGGTCTTTAACGTCCCTCACACATGGGACAAATAAAAATGTAAATTCGGTAATAAGTTGTGAGGCTTTTGGAGACTATTTTGCGGATAATATCTTGTCACTCCGCCGGGGATCTGTCCACCACAGTTGATGCAGTATGTGTACTGGAGGCCCCTTGGTCGTCCTCAGGGTTGATATTAGATCAATTCAGGCCACTCTCCCAGGAGGAGGTGGGTAGGGTCCTGCATGCTGTGAAACCTACCACGAGCTCACTGGACCCATGCCCATCATGGCTGGTGAAAAGTGGTGGTGATGGGATTTGGGCACCATTAGCTGACATCATTAATCTTTCTCTGAGTTCTGGGTTTTTTCCAGACTCATTGAAAGAGGCAGTGGTGCGGTCCATATTAAAGAAACCATCACTGGATCCTGCTGATCCAGCCAATTATCGCCCAGTTTCGAATATTCCGTTCCTGGGTAAGGTAATTGAGAACAGCTGTAATTGAGAACAGCTGTAGCGGAACAGCTGCAGGTATACCTGGGTGATGCCTCTATCCTGGATCCATTCCAGTCCAGCTTCAGGCCTGGCCATGGTACAGAGACGGCTCTGGTTGCCCTCACAGATGATCTGCGGCGACACCTGGACCGGAGTGGGTCGGCACTGCTGATACTTTTAGATCTTACAGCAGCATTTGACATGGTCAATCATAATCTTCTGACCCATTGCCTTGCTGATGTGGGGATTCGTGGAACAGCCCTGCAATGGCTGAACTCCTTCCTTCACAATCTAGGACAGAGGGTGGCACTCAGGGAACAGATGTCTGCTTACCATTCTTTGGTATGTGGCATCCCTCAGGGGGCAATTCTTTCCCCAATGCTATATTCCCCGAGGTTATATTTCTCTCATAAACACTTCAACATATTCAGACAGCACACAGCTAGCCTGATTTCTTCTGACTAAAAATTTTCTCTCTACTCTCAGTCTCAAACTGCATTCACTCCACCCACCCTCTCAGTCCTCAACCAATCGTATTGTCAGAAACTGTTTTAACCTAAGTAACGCCATATTTAATCGTGTAGTGTTTAGACTTCTTTCCCTCCAGGCAACACCTGCAAGGAGCTGATTCCATGGGAAAGGATCCTGTCTTATCTGCTGTTTCGACCTTGGCCAGCTCAGTGCACCTCTGAGAAGTTTTGCTGTATGAACTCGGGGTGGGGGGGAGGCTGGGCTCCGGGAGTGTGAAATGTAACAACCTTTGCTCTATGATTTGTTCCTAGCAACGCTTTGCTCGGCTAGGATCTCTAATCCTGGAATATGCACATCTGGGCTTGAATGCTGTCTTTCACAATAATCCTTTTGAAATCAAAAGACCTCGTCTTCTTGCAGAAGGGAGTGAAACAGACTATCAAGTCTGGAACACATATCACTCACTCATCCATCTCCTTCACCCCCCACTCTTCACCTATCTCATCAAGCATTTAAAGATACATGCACACATTTACTTGGAATCATTACAGATGGCCAGTCCAATCTTGCTTTGGATTCCTTGGTCAAGGGTCTTGAGGCTGTGACGGTATGGTTACATCAGAGTCGCCTGAAATTGAATCCCGTGAAGACAGAGGTTCTGTGTCTGGATCATGGGGCAATCAAGCTGGGAACCGGCTCCCAGCCCTCGATGGGGTACAATTGAAACCTTCACTGATGGTGAGGAGTCTGGGTGTGACCTTGGATGCCACACTTTCAATGGAGGCCCAGGTCATGACTGTTGCCAGGTCTGCCTTTTTTCAACTTCGACAGGGCAGGCAACTGGCGCCCTATCTTTCACCCCAGGACCTGGCCACAGTAATCCATGCAACGGTCACCTCCAGGCTAGACTACTGCAACTCACTCTATCCTGGACTGCCCTTGGGCCTGACCCGGAAGTTACAGCTGATCCAGAATGCAGCGGCACGCATCCTTACCGGAACGCCCATCCAAGCGTACATTCATCATGTGCTGTGCCAGCTGCACTGGCTTCCAGTGGAGTTCCAGATCCGGTTCAAGGTGTTAACCTTGGTATTTAAAGCCCTTCGTGGACTGGGACCTCCATACCTGCGGGACCACCTCTTCCATTACGTCCCCTGCAGGGTGTTGCGCTCTGCAGACAAGCAACTCCTGGTGGTCCCTGGCCCAAAGGACATCCATCTGGCCTCAACCAGGGCGAGGGCTTTTTCTGCCCTGGCCCTGGCCTGGTGGAATGCTCTCCCGCTGGAGATCTGGGTCCTGTGGGACTTGTTACAGTTTTTGCAGGGCTTGTAAAACGGAGATGTTCTGCTGGGCCTTTGGCTGAGTGCCAGCAAGTGTCCTTCTTCCATCTAAGACCACCATTTCTTCCGGAGCTGCCCTCAGCCATCTGCCATGCCTGTATACGGACTCCCAATATTTGTTTAAATAGCCTGCTCCTGGACTATTTTAATCATTTTTTAAAAAATATTATTGATTTTATGTTTCTGTGATTTTAATGTATTTTTTAATGTTAGCCACCTTTAGCCCATCTGTGGGGAGGGCAGGGTATACATCAAATAAATAAATAAATAAAAAAGTTACGGTGAGCTTGTGAGCTGCTTGAAGTCTGTGGACAGGACCATTTAGGGAGTGCTCAATAGGTTTTCTCAGTTGCATTTTTTTCAAGAAAGTAATCTGTATAAAACTATGCCCTTCTTGAGGTCTGTGCCCAAGGCGGCTGCCTAGTTGGTCTAATGGTAGCACTGGCCCTGTCCATAGTTATGGCAAACAGAAATGGGGAAAGGGGACATCCTTGTCTAGTTCCCCTTGATATATGGATATCTATTGAATGTACATTGTTAGTCCTAACTGTAGCTTTTGGAGAAAAATAAAGAGCATTAATGGCATTTTAGAATTGGTCGCCAAAACCCATTTTTTGAAGTAAAAGTTTTAGATATGGTATTTCCACTTAATCAAATGCCTTCTCTATATCAAAGGCCAGAAGTAATGCAGGGGTTTTGTATGCTTCAGAGAAATTAATTATAGTTAAAGTGTTACGTGTATTGTCTGGTCAAGGTGAATGTAGTTGGTTATTTAAATTTAGACAATGTTTTGGCAAATATGCTTGTAAAGATCTTTTGGTCTTGATTCAGTAAGGGTATTGGTTGAGAAGATTTAGTATTTGTAATATGGTTGTCGTTTTTTTGGAGTAACTACTATTTCAGCCTCTGACCAAGATAGAGGGATGCTACCTCCTAACATAACAGAGTTGCATGTGGCAGTTAGTGGAGTTGAAAGTAGGTGAATGTATTTTTTTGTAAAAATTTGGCAGGGAATCCATCCCTGTCTGAAGCTTTGTTATTTTTTTCAAGGATTTGATAGTGACTGTAACATCTTCTGTTGTGACTGGTTGGTCCAGATATTGTTTATGTTCTTGTGAGTTTTTTTTCCAAATTTCCTGTGATGATAAATAATTTAAAATATGATTAGTGTCAGGATTGTCTGATGTACAAATGGTTTGGTAGTATTCAGCAAATACATCGGCTAATTTTACAGAATTAGTTTGAGTTTTTCCTGGGTGCCTTTAATAGCTTGTATAGAATGTGAGGAGGTTTTTCCCTCTAATTTTCATGCAAGCAAGTTTATAGATTGGGTTGCCTTTTTTGTGTTCATCTTCTAGTTTTCTTATTCTAGATATCATTTCATTTCTAATGTTTTCTTTTTGCTCTTCATGACAGGAGGCAACGGAGATTAATTTCCCTCTAAGTACCACTTCCATAGCATCGTACACGTGGATTTGAGGAATGCCACATAGTTTGTTTCTATTGTTTAATTTCTAAAGAGACTTCAGAAGAAATTTATTTGTTAAATAAAAGTGATTTATTTCGTTTCCAATTTGTTTGATGTCATTTATTCTCAGTGTACATTCTGTCCAAGCATAGTCTGTCCACAACTTGTCACCAATCCTTGATGTAAGAGTTTGACTAATTAATTTAGGAGATAAGAATATGTCATTTAAATATGTAATTTAGAAGATAAGAATATGTAATGAATCCTTGTGTATATATTGTGGATAGAAGAGAAGTATGTATAGTCTGTTACCAGTGGGTTTTGAAGATGTCACTAGATCAATAGATAAAGCCTAAGAGCCATTAATTGATCTTAGCAGCTTAGTAACTGTATTGTTAATTTTAATTGGTTTGACACGATAGGCAGTAAAATTTAAAAAGTCATTCAGAGAGGAGTGATACAAATGTTTACTGCTGACACATTGATTCACCCATGCTGAACGAAAGCAGAATTGAAAGCCAAGAGAATCAAGTGTACTCTGCATGAAGACAGCTCGTCAGGTTGTTTTGATCTACAAGCAGCTCTCCACACTGAAAGCAGTGAAAGCAGCTTTCTCAGTCATCATGCTTTGCGGTATTATCCAATACAATTTTTAAAGTTTGTATATGTACACTCACACATTATGCAATGCATTTAAATTTTGTATCACTTTCATATTTATCCAAATACTTAATTTCACAGGTCAAGGGATGGTGTCATGGAAATATAAATAATAATAATAACTGTGCTTATATACCGCTCTTCTACACATATTAGTGCCTCACCCAGAGCAGTGAACAAGTTAGTGTTATTCTTATCCCCACAATGGAGCTGGGGCTGAGAGGAGTGGCTGACCCAAGGCCACCTACTGAGCTCATGTCAGTAGTGGGATTCAAACCAGTAGACTGCTGATTATGGTTTAGAACACATACTTAGTGAAATATATGCATTCTAAATAACGCTGTATGAACATCACTGTAGTTCTTTTTCTAGTATGGTGTATAACTGGTGCTTTATCTTTGACAGCCAATTAAAAATAGTGAACAGTATCAGGTACATGTTCTGTAATTGTTAGCAGAGACCAAGGATGATCTGGTCATGTAACTTTTCTTGCCATTTTTACTATCCATATCTCTTATCTTGCAGCTGGGCATAGTGGTACTTTTGGCTAGGTAGAATGTCACATGATTGGAAATAGTAAAAAAGAATTAAATTATGATTGGTTTGATATTTATCTTTGTTATCATGTGAAAAGATCTTAGATTTCTGCATAAGATAATATATAAAAATGGTAATCCAAATAGCAGATCAGGGTTTCGGCCAAAAGAAATCTCATGAAGATCTAGGCAGGAAACCTACCCTTGTAATATGTGCTACAGTAACTTGAATGCATTTCATCGTTAATCTGACAGAGTTAGATTTCATTAAGAAATGTTAGGAAACTTAATTCTTGTTGTGTTCATCTGTTCTATTTTTCTATGTTTTATTTAAATAAACATTTATATTTTGATACCTCACGTAATGAAAACGACTAGCATTTGTTAATTAAAGAAGCCATTAAACTTTTAGGAGGAGTCTGTCTCGTGGTTGGGAGAGTGCAATTATTTTGTACTGACAAAGAGTTTCTCTAAAACAGAGAAACGTGTTTTCAGTTCTCACTTGAAGGTTTCAAGCTGCTCAGGATTTAAGAAAAAACCTTCAACCCATCTCTACCGAGTATTTAATACTTTTTACTTAATGTTTAAAAGTTATGTTGAATATTTATGCTGAACACGATTATAGAAGCAATACTGTTTGAATTATCTATAAACTTATTTCAGTTGGATTGTTGGTAAAAAATTCATAAAATTGTAATTTCACTATTTTATAAAATTACAACTTTGTACCGAAAAAGTAGAAGAGGTTGCCAAAAATAAAACCCCCACCCCCACCCCCACCCCCACCCCCACCCCCACCCCCACCCGAAGACGAAGACGAAGACGAAGACGAAGACGAAGACGAAGACGAAGACGAAGACGAAGACAGCCAGGCCCCCGGGGGTCGCGGCTGCGCCGCTCCCCCCGACGCCCCCCGCCCCGCCTGCGGCGGGCCGGGGGCCCCCCGGGGGTCGCGGCTGCGCCGCTCCCCCCGACGCCCCCCGCCCCGCCTGCGGCGGGCCGGGGGCCCCCCGGGGGTCGCGGCTGCGCCGCTCCCCCCGACGCCCCCCGCCCCGCCTGGAGTGTCTCTAACACATCCCCCTCTTTTTTGGGGCACTGGCATTTCTTTAGTGCCTGTTCCGGCCTGTTCCGTCTCGTTCCCGCTTTTACCCTGTCCCGAAAAAATCTGTTATTTTTTCTCCAAGTTCTACTTACCAGTCATGCAACATAAGCACATTTTTTCCTCTGTATTGATTTCCTGGAAAAGGTACAGAGAGAGGCACAGACCTCTCTTGCATACTTGAGCAACTTGCTTGTAGAATTGCCAGATCTAGGTTGGGAATTTCCTTGAGATTTGGGAGCAGAGTCTAGAGAGGGTGGGGTTTGGGGAGGGAGGGATTTCAGCAGGATAAAATGCCATAGAGTCCACTCTCCAGATCAGCAAATTTTCTCCTGAGGAACTGTTCTCTGTTGCCTGGATATCAGTTGAAATTCTGGGAGATCTCCAACCCCCACCTGAACGGTGGCAACCCTAGTTGCACAGATTGTAATTGAATTTGCTGATCTGAACTATGCTTTGCACTGGTTGAGGTATGCTTTGAGGTACGCTTTGCAGAAAGTTGCCTTGTAGTAATCATTCTCAACTGTGTGGACAAATCATTGCTATTGGCTAATCATTGTATAATATCCATTGCTGTGTGGAAGCAACCTTAATTTGTGTCTGCCATGCCACTGTTAGCACAGAGCTTCTGCTTGTAAAAGTAAGGTTCACCATAGAAAAGGCCATGTCAGTGCCAAAGTAGTGAGACCTGCTGAGAGCTTTATGTATGTCCCTTTGACCTCATAGAGGAAGACAGGTGGGGAAGAAATGTAATAGATCAATGCATGGAATAATAAGCAAACTCCAAGGGGAGTTGCTCAGTGGAATTAGATAGGTGTCTATAGGATTTCCTCAACTCATTCCTTTACACCACATCAATGGTATGAATGAAGTAAGCAAGCCTGCTCCTCCAGCATATGTGCTAGATCTAGTGCTGAGATGAAGAGAGCAATCCTATGAAGGTCTACTCAGAATCCTCCTGAGGTCTATTCAATGGACCTTACTCCCAGGAAAGTGTTCTTAGGATTGCACTGCGTATGGCAGAGTCTTTTGTGAACATGTGCAACTCCGATGATGTGTTGACCTCTCCTTCTCCTTCAACTGGTACAATGTTCCAATGACATCCCTCTGTTCTTCATTACTTTTGATGGGCTGTGCATTCAGATATGCACCTGAAAGCACATTGCTATCTATACTCTAGTGCAACTAGTCGTGCATAACTACATGCAGCTAGAGCTGAACTGGGATGAAAGCCTTTCCATGCCATGCTAGTGGGAATAGAATTATTCTGACCAAATTTCACTGAAAATATGTTCTCTCTTGCTGTCTTCTGGGGAAGAAGCATGAGTTTTTTTGTCTGATTTGCTACCTAGTATAATGGTATCTTTTCATTAACCACCAATTGCCTGGAATCACTCAGTAAAGGAGAAGAAGATTATTTGGGGGGGGGGCATTATTGTGCATTTTACATTTGAGTTTGTGAGCTACCTTGAGTAATGTGGAATGGTGGGATATAAAATAATAATAATTATGAATAAAAACTGTACAGAAGTAGCAGCAGAGAGAGAAGAAACAATGCCTGTGAACAGATGTAAATATACATACAAAATAGTGGAAGGTAGGTGTTTTTTCACAGAGCTGTTTGTTTTCCACCAAATGGCAATTTTGAATTAAAAATAAAACCTCGTGTGTAACGTGTAGAGAGAAATTCTATCTATGTGAATAGGGGTAAATTACCTACCTATTAAAAACATTTGGAGGTTTCAAAGAAGCAAAAGGAAAGAATTCTACTTCACAGTATCCAAATGAAGCTCATCTCCAAAGAATGGCTCCATTGTGAAACTTCCATATAGCCAGGCAAGTAACGGGATTTAAACAATGGAGCCAACAACAGCTGCTCCAGGAGGTTTCCAAATGAGGAAACAGAAGCCAAAGCTTCTTTCTCCATGCTTGCATGGGGGTGGGGGGATAGATAAGGATGCAAAGTCCTCATGCTGTTTCTCTAACAAATCTGACTTCATAATGTGTAGATAAGTCTTGTTATGTGGGTCTCAGACCAGGAAGAGTTTAAAGTAAGAGTGCTTTGCAATTATCCAGAGGCTTCAGATGCATGAGGTAAGGTCAATGGAGACTAAAAAAGGAAGTTAATATGCACTAAGTTAAAATGAAAATAGGCAAATCTTGCCACCACCCCAGCCCACTGTTTAGCAACAAAGCTAGGGATATGACTAAGCTCCTAACAGGTTCTGACAGTGATAACTTTACCCAGACCAGTGGAGAAGATCTAAAACCTCTAATGACTTCAGAAAGTAAGTGTAAGTCTCAAACTAACCTATCTGCATATTTATTTATTCAAAAATATTTATATCCTGCTTCATTGCCTCTTAGTCAAGGTGGATATTGAAGTACTGCAAGCACACAAACAGTGAAATCCTTGGCCAAGTTACTCCAGTCTACACTCATTGATTTTAATGGGTTTAGACTGGAGTAACTCGGTTTAGGATTGCACAGAAAAATGTCATAAACATCTGTTACAGTTAGGAAGAGGAGAAAGTGACTTTCCTTGCTGGGAAGCTCCCTTAGGCAAAGGGTCCCCTTGAAAGTACCCTGGTAGTCACTGGCCACCACTCAGGTATCTCCTGAGAACATCTAGACTGGCCCACTGGGAAGGCTCCCTTCTGGTTCAGTCCAAGCATAATAACAAAGTAACAGGGTAGAAATCCTGGAAAATACCTAAGAGCAAAGTATGTAGCACTCAGGCAATCTGGAAGAGGTTCAAAAGAAATATCCCAGAGAAATATATTGTACTAAAGAAACCAAAAAAGTTTTTATAAAAAGAAGATTTATTATACAAAAAAGAGGGAGGAAGAATGGGTAGATTCAAAAAGGTGTAGGAAAGAGGACAAAATACAAAACACAGGGAAGAACACACTATCACACAGGATATAGTCTCGCAAACAGAAGCAATAATGTTGGTCTAACTCAGCTAAGCACACAGTACCTAGGTTGAAGCAGGTTCCTCAGAGCATGTACAGATTTCCTTGAAGTACAGGAGTCCTTAATCCCTGGCCAACTGGTCTTAGGGTCCCCAGATATTCCAAAACTGGGACCAAAGAAAAGTCCAGAGCTCCAGGTATTTATGGACAATTGAGTCTGACCTAAGGCATTCTCTTCTGTGAGACTGATTAGCAGATCTAACTAATCCCCAGCAAAGCTCCATGTCTGATGTCAGATTATTTCTACCAATCAGAGAAATATTGCAAGATAATCCCACCATATTAATCACTCTACACTAACATGACAAAAAGGGAATCTGGGCCAAACTAGTTGTCCTTTGTCAAAAAAGGATTAAGTTGGCCAGGTAGTCCTATGTGGAATAGAGAATAAAGTGTTATTCTCATGTAAGCCCCATGAAGCATGAAAACTCAATTATAAACATGATAGTACTGGAAACTATGACTCTTGTGTTATGGGGAAGCTGATTCATGCAGCCTACTCTCAGGTGATCACCTGAAAATTGAATGGGATGCAAGAAAGTGCCATCTCATTCTGGTTAGGAGAATGGGCTATAAAGATCAAACAGAAATAGAACTGCAAGTCTGTGGGAGAGGACCACTGCAGTCCATGCACAACAATCAGGGAGCTGGCCAGCTTGTTGTGGCAGAAGATAAACAACTGTCAAAACAGAAGTCAAGGGAACAGATAATGAAGCTTGTTCTTAACGGAATATAATGGAATTCTTCGATGGGACTGCATGTGTTTTGGAATTCTGAGATGAAAGTAATGCATGGTTTATGGGGAAAAACAAGGGATGGGGTGCAAACCCTGGATGAATAGATTTCTCTGCTGAAGGACCTCCAATATAAGCCTCGTAGCTATAATTAAAGGAATTAAAAAGGGAAAATTTTCCTTTCAAAAACGTGCTTATTTGCTCTACTGTTGCATGTTCTACTTGCCATTGGCCTTTATCACAATGGGTGTCTCATTGCTTCCTCTTGGGTAGCTAGTTTGTTCATATATCTGTTTATCAGGGAAATACAGGGCAACAGGGGACCTGGTCATGTTGCCACAGATTGCCTTTTTAGGGAACATAAATTTAGACAATCTTAATATTCAGAATACTAATAAGATGACAGAAATCTCCTGGGGCAGCAGTATTCACTTGTAGTGGGACTGTAAGAAAGTGACCCAGAGGATGCATACTGAAAACTGCAAACCTAAGGAAGAGAAGAGAGAGTTTTTCTAATCTCAGAGATGTGACATCATTAATTGACAGCAGGTTTCCACGCAGAACAAGTAGTACTGGAACACTGCATGTCTCAGATGAATACCATTTACTGTGGAACACCTAAGCAAAAGTCAAAACATGACCAGCTATCATGCTGAAAAGTTTCTGTCATTCATTTGCACCAGATTAAACAAGTTTTTCTTACAGTGTCTTACAGTCCAAAGCCGCTCAGTGTAGCATGCATCTCTCAGGATATTCCCATCTGACTACAAAAGGGGTAGTGGAAACACAGCCAGAAAACTTGACACTGTAGCTCTATTTTAGCAGATGCAAGTGAGCTAACCAAATAGACAATGTATTCCGTATCAGAACTAGACATGGGCATGAATGGAAAAAAACCCCAAACACTCTGTTCATCATTCGTTGCCATCCACGAACAATGAACAATGAACATGGACGAACATGAACTGTTCCTGGACATGTTCGTTGTTCGTTGTTCGCGGGGGCCAGACCCCCCCACTTAGCCCCCTCCCCTCAAACCCACTTACCTGGCCCTTTAAAGATCCCTTTAAACTATCAGCTGGCAGGAAGCAGGGGCGATTCCTCCCTGCCACCTGCCAGCTGATAGTTTAAAGGGCCCTGTCCTGCCAAAAACAGCAGTGTCTGCTGGCAGCTACTTTGAGGGGTTACAAAAGTGACCATCCCAATGTCCAATACCCACCAAATTTGCAGGGGACATAGTCCTCACTGTCCTCTGAAGACCCCCCCCCAAGTTTCAGAGAGATTGCACCCTGGGAAAGGCATGATCCACGGGTCCCCGTTGGCTGTCATTTTCTCTTCATGGTGGCATAAACAGGACTCTCTGCTGGAAGTACTTTGAAGGGTTAAAGCCAGAAGGAAAGCCAGAAGGAGTTCAAACAGAGTTCAGTCCCTCCCTGCCTCTGGTTGCCAAGGGGATTGATTGAAGGTGCCAGACTGTCTGGCTTGCCGAATGACTGCCGAAACTAAAGGCGGGGCACACCGGATACAAGACTGCAAACACAACGAAAAAGATACCGGTGTAAAAGAACTACAAGGTTCTATAAATTTTAAATGAATTTTTGGTGTTTATATACCTTTAAAGTGCAAGGTGCTCAATATAGTGTATAACATAAATAAATCCATATATAACAATAATACAACTAGTATCAAACATATGCAGCTAAGTCCTACTAGTCAAACGCAAACGTTCATGAGTCGATGAGAACATATTTCTTCAAGTATATTGCACAATGGCCCAAAAGTGGCCTCCAGATCCAAAAGACAACGTGGGTGCTGTAGCTAAGCTCAGCTACAGCACCCATATTGTCTTTTGGATCTGGAGGCCACTTTTGGGCCATTGTGCAATATACTTGAAGAAATATGTTCTCATTGACTCATGAACTTTTGCGTTTGACTAGTAGGACTTAGCTGCATATGTTTGATACTAGTTGTATTATTGTTATATATGGATTTATTTATGTTATACACTATATTGAGCACCTTGCACTTTAAAGGTATATAAACACCAAAAATTCATTTAAAATTTATAGAACCTTGTAGTTCTTTTATACTGGAATGACTGCCGAAGGCAACGAATGAGGCTTGCAACGACCACCTGTTCGTTTAGGATGGGGCCTCATGAACAGCTTGTTTGAGAACAGCAGATTAGGCTATTTGTGGGTTTTTCCTGTTCGTAATGCTGTTTGTGCCCATGTCTAATCAGAACCCCAAGTATATAGACTGAATATCACCCCTTCTTAAATGTGTGTTACTATTTGTTCAATTTTCTGTTGGTTTCTCATCATCTGAATCTTGTTGCTGTTGTTGTTACTGATTTATTTATAGTCTGCCTTTCTCACTGAGACTCAAGATGGATTACATAATGTGAGATAAGCACAGTCAACATCAAGGAAAGTTCAATAAAAAAGTCATAGGGTATATAAACATAAATTTACAATGACACAACTTCAGCAAAAAAAATCCAATACAAAGTTGAAGAAATACTGAAAAAGAGCATAAGTAAAGTCTAAGACTGACATTAAACAACATAGAACTACCCAGTAGGATCATATTTAAAGCATACTTGAAGCAACAGATAGGACATAAGGCAACAAATAGTACATAGTGGTGAAGTCTGTGGTCCCTGTTTTTTTAGTGAAGCATCTCTTTGAGACCACTTCCCTACATACAACCATCCTATCTGGTTAAAAAGCCCTATTGAATAATTAGTTTGCTGGAAGCTGGGAGAGTGGGGAGTTCTTCTGACCTCCTCAGGTGGGACATTCCATGGGGTGGGGGCCACCAAAGAGAATACATGTGTACGGATAGCTGTTGATTTTGCCCATGTGTAGGAGGGCACCTGTAGAACATCCTGTTCAAATGAGAAAACTGCCATGGAGAAACAGAGGGAGAAGGGTGAGTTTCATGAGGGAGGGTTTCTGTGACTGCCAAGCAGCCAGGGCTAGTCCTTCCATTCTTGAGAGTCACAAGTAAGGGTCAAAACCAGTTTTTTTTTCTTAATTTTTATGAGTTGAGATTTTGTTCATGCACACCTTTACTTGAGAAACTATTTTACCCAATATTTCCTTCTACTAGACCAGAATTTGTATGGTGACAGTCATCTGTTGCATCCTTGGACAGATGATGTTTGGCATAGATTTGAAGCAATATTAGTAGAATCTTGCCTGTTGTATTGAGGGAAAACTTGAAGAAACACAAACATAATCTCTGACCAGGAATGGTAAACATTCTCTGTGGAGGATAAAACATACTGTGTAAATAAGCACAAATGAAAAAAAACCCTTACCTTTCACTGACCTACATTTAAAAGCAGTGTTTTATAGACTGAAATAAAATTTTCCATATTATTTTTACAAAGTACGGGAGTAGGATTTTTTTAAAGAGGGGACTTGGTCTGGAAATCAAACCAAAGTTAAAACATAGCTTAACTATAATATTCCTGAGACCGCAGAGAGATTTACAGAATGAGCAATGGTTTAAAACAACTTTAGTAACAACCACAGCTCAAATATCTTGTACAGCAGTCTCAGAAGTCCTGTAGAGATTGACTCCCCCATCTGTCTTAATAATATTAATAATAATAACTGCTCTTATATACTGCTCTTCTAGACAAAAGAGCAGTATATAAGTGTGGTGAACAAGTTAGTGTAATTATTATCCCCACAATACAGCTGGGGAGCTGGTGCTGAGAGGAGTAGCTTACCCAAGGCCACCTGCAGAGCTCATGGCGGTAGTGGGATTTGAACCAGTAGAGTGCTGATTTGCAGCCACACCACTTAATCACTGTGCTAAAGTGTGGAGAAGGAGAGCAAGCACAAGCCCACTGGCCCCACCCTCTGCTTCCATATGATCACCAGGTCATCTGTATGGGGCAAATGTGCAGAGGAAGTACTCTCTCCTCGAGATCAGTAATGCTACTTTCTCAACATCTACAGGGATTCCTTCTCCACACATACAGTCATGCTCATGAGACAGTGATTGGGCAGAAGTGGGGGGGGGGCAAGATCAGTGTGTTCATGCCCACTCACTATTCCTGCTTTCTGAGTCAACCTTTATGAGGGGTCAGCCATGTTCTGGAACCACAGTCATATGATCATAGAGCACATGTTTGTACTATTAGTTCCCTGACTCTGTTAAAAATAAGGAAAATTATTTAAATTATAATTAAAATAGAATTTATAATTTGGAGGATTTATATCACTACATTACCCAACTTCAAGATAATTTTCTGTTCCCCCTACCATAAGAAAGCTGCTTTTCAGTGAACATTCTACATGGCTGAGGTATCTATGGAATCCTTTCTTCTTAGACTCCCCTCCCTTCCTTGCAGGGTGTCCATTCCATGGTTAGGATCTCTACAACTGTCCCTTAACCTATGTTGTTAGATCATCTAAACATTACCCTAGCAGTGAAGGTATTACTTAATTCATGCATGGAAAAGCTATTCCCTCGTGGCTAGGGTATAGGGTCGCTGGCTAACCTCCATGTGGGGTCTGGAGATCTCTCAGAAATACAACTGATCTTCAGACTATAGAGCTCAGCTCCCCTGGAGAAAAGGGCTGCTTTGGAGGGTGGTCTTTTTGGCATTATTCCCTGCTGACGTGGTTGCCTTTCCCAGGCTCTTCCTCCAAATCTCCAGGAATCTCCCAACCCAGAGTTAGCAACCCTACTAGGATAACATGTAAAGGGCCACAATGAAGCTCCAAGACCACTGTTCAGCCATGGTGCATTATGGTTCCCTTATCTCCTTCCTAATTAATTCATCCTAAATCTGGCTACTGCTCATCTTTAGCTAGAGAGAGACTTCTGAAAAGTAAACAATTGTGCTTAGCTGTGTAATTTTTCTGAGGCTCGCATTGGTAATTTTTGAGCGTATTTTTGCATTTTTAGTGTGTAACATTTATTCCAATACTCTTAACATGGGTTGAGAAAGGGATTTTGTTGCTAAAAGACAACATCATGCATGCGGAGGGAAATTTAATGAAGAAAATTTACAAACACTGCTGAAAAAGAAAATCAAAAAACAACATACAATGACAGATGAAGGCTTGCAAAAGAAAGGAATAGGAACAAACAATCTTAATCAATGGCAGTAAGGAAAAGAAATGTCTGCCACAATCAAGAAAAGGGTGGAGTTGATTTTGACAGAAACTACAAAGGATAGACAAAAGAAATGGCATATTAGATGAATGATTGGAAGAACAGAGTAGAATAATAAGATATCCAGGGGTGGTCAAAAGATGAAAAGGCCCTAGACTGGAACTTAGAGTTTGCACAGGGAAGAAAATGTTGGGATGTAATAAAAATTATAATGTGGAATGTTGCAACGTTTACATTACCTCTTTAAGAGAGATTGGAGACAATAACTTCCACGCAGAGTAAAGCACAGAAGAAAGTGGTGGTCGTGTCATTATGACATTCAAACAAGATTTGAGGAATGTTACAGAGGAAAGAATAGAGCCTGAGGGCCAAACTACAAGTGATGAATGACACTTGAACAGCAAGTGGATCAAGTGAAGGGCAAGTGAACAGGGAGAAATACACTTGCTGTTCAAGTGGCATTCGTCACTTGTAGTTTGGCCCTTAGTTGTAACCATATTAAATTGAAACTGACAGCATGTTTCCTTAGATGGGAGTATGAAAGCATGACAGAATGCATTAATTAGTAGCCATCACTGAGACAGGACGTAACACTATAGACTATGGTAATGTACAGACGTGAGATGTGTACAGTGATCAGATATACATGTTACATACACAGAACATAGAGTGACCAAACGTGTATGATCCAATGGGACTTACTTGGAAGAAAATCTCACTGAATTCTGAGTAAGCATTTGTGTTATTAACCAATTTCTCCCTGAAATCCAACAGTACATTTCCCCCATTTTTAAGAGTTTGTTTTAATCCGTTCCATTTTGATCAAAGAGAAATTTGAAGAGAGGAAGGGAAGAAAGGGAGATTCTGCAAACTGTCAGAATTCACCTGGTAGATACTCAGAGGCAGGCAATGTCTTCCCAAACTTGGTCTGTGGTGTGTAATTTGGATGTTTTTTTTAAATTATGCATTTTTCATCTTTTCAGTTATAATTTTTGTAGTTATAATTTTATTTTTATTTGTTAATAGACTCTCTCTTTCTTTTGGCTTTGCAACTTGCTGCTTCATTGTTAGCTGCCTAGAACCTATGGAAATAAGGCAAGGCAGAAATATTTTAAATAAATACATTTACCTTGCTTGGCTATGCGCTCAGTCTTTAAAAGCATTTTCTCTCCCAGCCCAGTCTACAGCCTTTACTGCACAGTTTGTCCCACTGGTGCCAGTTTCTGCCTCCTAGCTCTGAGTCAGCTCAAGCATGGGGGATTGGAACATGTGGGGGTCATAAATCATAAACAAAAATGTCTACTCAGAGCATGGCTGCCATTTATTGGGAATTTTTTTATACCAAACATAATGATGTCATAATGACACGGTTACTTTGTGTTGTAGTTACAGGGATCTCTTTTAGGTTTTTAAAGGCTATCTCTCTGTTAGCTATCTATGCTTTTCAGATGAAAAGTTATGTTTGGAGTTACACTGTGCTAACATTGCATGAATGCCATGTTCGGTTTCCTTTAGTTTTTGTTTCTCTTTTGTTTTTTCCACTGCTAACACCTTAGTGCTGGACACTAGGGGTGTGCAATAAAAAAAATGTTTCACTTCTGGTTCCAGGGATTCCAGAATAATTTTATTCCATTACAAGTTTGTTTTGGGTAGGCCGGTGCCAGCTTGGATCTGATCTGTTCAGGTTTTTTGTTTGAGTTTTGGTGCATTGGGCAGGTGTGCTGCACATATGCAGAAGCATGCTGTTCTTTTTCAAGGGCGGGAGGGGAATGAGAATCTGAGGCAGCTGTTTTTGCACTTAACCAAAAACTGCATCAACTATTAGTCCCCTTCTAGCCTAAACCATTGATCCACTGAGTTGTTCCTTGAGCACAATAACACACACACACAATAACAGACCCTTAGAAGGTGAATGTTCGTTGATGGGGCAGGGGCAGCAGAGCACTCCCAAGCAGGACAGTGCTCTAAAAAGGTTAGTGCAGCAACATTAAAAACAATCCTGCTTCATGTTCCCTTTTTTCTTCTTCTATAGTGCCAATAACTTATTACCTTTGCATTCTGCTGTTGCCTGTTGCTTGCTGCTATGTTCACTAATTAAAGCAGAAGAGTCAAAATATAGATGTATGATGATGCATATGTTTAAAGAGTAATTTAAGAAATTCATTCATGTCCTGTACAGAAGGGGTTGATTGATTTCTTTGATCTTAGGCAAACTGATTGCCTAAGTTATGGCAGGGAGGAAGTGGGGAAGACCCTGCTAGCTGGTTAGTAGCAGATGAGTAAGTAGCAGTAGTAGCTGCCTGAGTTTGTTTGTCCTCTCTTTACAGGTACTCAAGGCCTGGATGTTCATAGGTACTTTAATGCCAGAGGTGTGAGTCCTTGTGAATTAGTCAAAAGGTTTTTGGTCTTTGGTTCTTGGCCTAGAGCTGGGAGAAGATTTACTAGAGAAAGAGAAACCTGCTCTGAATTCAGAAGCTGTAAGTCATTTGGGGTTCCCATTGGGGAGAAAAGAGGTTACGTAAATATATAAAAATTCCAAACAAGTTCACTCTTGGAAGGAAGATTTGTAGTACCATTGATGCTGAACTAGGATTGCCAGGTTCCCTTAACCTCCTGGTGGGGGAGGAGGACCTGGAACTTGCCACGCTGATGCTCTCTCTCACATGCAAACTGTATGTGGGCTCCCAGCAAGGGAGAGGATATCATTTCAGAAGTGATGTCATCACACCCATTGCACACTGGCCCAAGGGGGTTCTTGCCTCCTGAAGCCATTCCCCAGGGGTTTTTTTCTCCATTGGCCAGATGAGTAGAGGCTTGGGAGAGGGGGATCCCTCACCCCCACTGGGGACCTGACAGCCCTATGCTGAACTGTGAATCTAACAAATTTACTTCTGAAGATCAGAGAGACACAGGCCTACACCTATTGCACAGATAGGCCTCCCACTTACCTGCCTCAACCCCAATTTCTCTAGGGTTTAGGACACAACCTAGGGCATCACTTGGAAGTGACATCACATCCTGTGGCATATATATAATATGCATTACAATGGAACACTCTGTTCCCCTATTTGTGTGTGTTGGTTTCATTTCATGGGGTTGAGTCCCTGCTAGTTAGTAACCACATGTGGCTACTCACATCCACCTATTGGCTAAAACTCATCTTCAACCCGATGAGTCTAGCACCTTTGATTCTTGTCGATAGTCACTGCTCAACATGGCAAAGAGCAATTGAGGGGAAACTCCATGAGCATGATCTTTCTCCCTTAGCCTTATTGTTTGGGTACCAAAAAGCAAAAGAAGCAATCAAATAGCAGCTCTGGGATCATGCCCTACAATCAGATAGGGCACATATACAGAAATACCCAACAATTCTGCAGCATGCCAAATGCTTCCAAACAGCAGATTATCTTAGATCTCTTGAGATCTCAAAATATCAACGATCCTTTACCCTTACATGCTTCAACGCTTTACCGTCAACCCTCCTGGAAGCAGATACCAACATGCTTTACTCCCTCAGTGGCTCTGCCCATGCCATACAAGGAAAGTGGAGTCTATTGAACATATTCTGCTGTACTGCCCATTCTACAATAACATCCAATATCACTATATAGCCCCAATCTTGTCAACTCTACCAGGAAGATCTGAACAACACTATCTCTCCTTCCTTCTTGCAGACTCTTCCCAAATATGCCAGATTTTGCCTTTGGGCATGTGGCATACACAAGCGGCTGACTAAGCCCCAATAATTTACTTCCTTGTTGTAGAAAGGTATCATCTTTCCCCTACAACCTGTGCCCACAATCCTGTGCTTGTCACACTACACGCGCCCTCATCCTATTCTAATTTTTATTGTCTTCTATTCTATTTTACTTTAACTTTTCAGAGTTGATTCTGTATTAAAATAAATTGATTAATAGATTGATTGTTTTATTTGCTAGTTAGAATTGTACACTATATGAGCTCCCTTGTTCTGAAACCAGTTTTATCTTCTTGCTAATAAATGGATGTTGTTTTGAACACACCTATTTTTGCCTTATCCTTTTCCTGCAAAAGGTAACGGCACATATGCTGCCCAAGCTCTGCCATCCATAGCTACCCATCCCTGCCCAAATCTGACATTTGACAAGACAGTGTAGGGAAGTCTATGTGTAGAGCACAACAACTTTCTCTCCAATCCCCACAGCTAACATGTGAATTTAATGGATAGATGGCAAAATGGCCATTGTAAGCACAGTATGGTAAACTAGTTAATCACTATGCAGAATAATAAAACCAATGAGGGGTACCTGCCAACCCTGCAAATACTCTCTGAGGAATATGTTCTTCCTAATTCCTCCATGTTGTCCTTGTACTCTTTCTTTAAAAGAATAGTGCTTATGTAGTTTCTACCGCTCCCACAGAGATTGGGAGTTCATGATGTCAAACCAAAGCCCTCATCTTAATATGTGACATATGTGAGATTTATGTCTATCCTTAATTTCTGACCTCTTCATAGTAGAAGTATCAGAGAATGGGTTTGCTGCACAGCTAGAGCCTAAGGAAGTCTATTTAAGACAATGAGCACACACGCATATTAAAAAGTCTTAATGTAAGCTGTCTTAACTTATTAACAAGAGATTGATAATATCTGACAAATGACTGGAGATAAATTGTTAAGCAAAATGCAAATGTGCCAGAAGCAGAAATGGAAAATTACAATAAAAGCTTTTATGACTGCAGGAAAATTCAAAGCTAATTTGTCCATTCAACTAAATCTTCATTCTTACTGTTGGCTTTGTCAGAATGCTGCATCAGTTAGTGTTCTAATTAGATCACCGCAGAGTAGTGCACTATTGTAGATAGATATTATTTTTGATAGGAGCAAAAGATTGTGCAAAGTAGGAACTCTTATTTTCCTCTGAAGGCACTGATGTAGACTTCATATTTCCCTAGAACATGATCTCTTGTCTAATTGACCTAGGGATGAAGAAGCATCCTCCCACTCAATTGTATTTTCTTGGTAGGATGTAGAGAAAAGTGGCTCTGGATTTTTTTTTCAGTTTAAGACATTTTCACTGGTACAGTAGTAAAGAATGTCCTCAAAGTCTGCAAACCAAAAAAGATCCTGAGGTAAAAAAAACTACCCCAGATCCTCCTCCCTGCCAGTCTCTGTTAAGTTAGTTTTTTGACCTGATTATGTTCATTGCCCAGGAAACCATTTTAAAGTGGTCTGCTGTGATACATCCCTCCATGATAACCTGAAGAAATGTCCTGAAAACCTGGAGAATAGTTACCTTACTGCAAAACGATAAATTCGGAGGGTATAAAAATACCTCAAGGTATCAAAGCTCTAGAGCCAGTTTGGTATAGTGGTTAAGAGAGGCAGGACTCTAATCTGGAGAACCAGGTTTGATTCCCCACTTCTCCACTTGAAGCCAGGTGGGTGACCTTGGGTCAGTCACAGTTCTTTGGAGCTCTCTCAGCCCCACTCACCTCACAGGATGATTGCCATGAGGATAACAATAACACACTTCGTAAACCACTCTGAGTGAGCGTTAAGTCGTTCTGAAGGGAGATATGTAAATTGAATGTTATTATTATATTATTAGAAATTATTAATTTAAAATGTTTTCCTTTAAAATTCCTGAAAGTTTGTTTGTTGTCTAGTGGCTTATGTCCAAGACAGGTTTTTTTGTTATTTCAGTTTTTTAAAAAATGTTGCTTTATTAAAAAAAACATTCTGGTTTGAGTTACTCACTATGGAAGGGGAGACACGTGAATCTGCTCATCTGCCTCATGTCAAAGTCTGTTTCCAAGTTCTGGATATTTTAGTATTGTGAAACACAATGATTTCTGACACTACAAACAAACAAACAAATTGTGGAACATTTTGACCACTAAATGAGTCATTTGGCTTAGGGTTGAAATATACTTCAAATACAGCATGTGTACATTTTTTCAAAGAGGGTAAGAAAATACCTGCTGCTCACACAATACCAGAATTATCTGTTTTGCTTAGTCTGTTCACACAAAAAATTTAATCCCAAGAGTGGTTTTTTTTCCACCAAACATCTGTTCTCCTTTAGAATTGTCCCAACAGATTTATTCTTAATATTCAAACCAAATATTTAAACTAAATCAATCTGGTCATTGAACACAACCAAGCCAAGTTAAGGGCAGCAATACCACAGATATTTAAGCCTATTGATTTCACGGGGGAAGAGTTCATCATGTCCAGAAATGAGTTTAATGTTAGATTGTGCAGTTCTTTCTTTCCTCTATGATCAACAGCAGTCCCGGAATGCTGTCCCTCCGTTTTGTTTTTTAACTTTCTCACAGGGATACGAGCCATCAATATTGTATTTGAGCACAGGTTCTCTCTTCCCATGTTCCATTTATTCACCGCTGGATGAGTAGTTATAGTCCATGTGGATGACAAGAAATGTACAACAGGATCAATCATAGACGAGGAGGTGGTTCTGACTGACTTAGGGAACTCCCAAGATATGCAGAAAAATATGACTTTCTCATCTATGTGCTACATCAGTCTGCGTCCCAGCAAATAACACACAGACACCATTCTTGGGTTGGAATGCCCATAACTTTATTGATTACAGCTAGATGGAGCATTGGGCAGGCATATGGGCATGGATTCCCATTGGTATCGGAAGGCACACTCACCGTCTGATGCATATCATGCCAGCCACATGCTGGCACACCACAGCAAGCATTCTTCTGCCGTCAGCCATGCTGGACGGACATTGCCTCCTGATCCATCGGGGTGAGCTGCCAAATGCCCCACTCACCCTATTGGGATCCAGTCCAATGCCTCAAACCCACCAAACCCATAAAGTTGTGACAGCCCTCCCTTCAGCCCAGAGAGCGGAGGGGGGCGGGAAATGTGCTACTCCTGCCAGGGATCCAGAAGGAATGGCACCAACCATGCGGCTGCACCAGAGAAGGGATGGATGCTCCTCCTCTTCCGGACAGACCACACCTCCACTGCATCCTGCCCTCAGTGCCAATACAGACCACCGGTGAGTCAACGAGCTTCTCTTGTCACCTATGTGCTACGTCAGTCTGAGTTCCAGCAAATAACACACAGACACCATTCTTGGGTCGGAATGGCCACAACTTTATTGAATACAGCTAGATGGAGCATTGACCAGGCATATGAGCACGGATCCCTGTTGGCATCGGAAGCTCTACTCACTGTCTGATGCATATCATGCCAACCCCAAGCTGGTACATCACAGCAAGCTTTCTTCTGCTGCCAGCCATGCTGGATGGCTGTTGCCTCCCAATCCATCGTGGTGAGCTGCCCAAATGCCCCACTCACCCTATTGGGATCCAGCCCAATGCCTCAAACCCGCCACAGGAGGAAGGCCAAAGGCCCGAATCCCACCAGTGTTCCAACTGCTATAGTCAAGAAAGTTGGAGCCACCCCCCAGGGTTCCCGACTTTGATGACCAGAGGAAGGAAAAAAAAAAAAAACCAGGAAGCCCTGGCCAATCTGGCCCCTTGTGGGAAAAAATCCTTCCTGGCCCCCACAGGCGACTGGCACAACTGACCCTGGGGATATCTGCTGGGACACCTGGGGGGCCAACTGCATCTCCCTGACCACTCATATCTCTTTGGTCATCCAGATGCTGCCGCCTGCCAATCACCATCTCTCCCAGGGGGACGCCATGCCTGTAACTAGATCAAACAACATTAGTGCACTCTTGTCTGACGTAACCCAAGTATGCTCTGGAAGTCCACCTGCCAATTGTCTTTTTTTTTTTTTATAAATTTTTTTTATTTTTCATAACTACAAAACACTACACCAGACTATCACAAGGAAAGGGGAGAGGGAAGGGACAAAGGGGGGTGGAAAAAGAAAAGGGGGGGGGAATGAACTACAAACACTAAACACTACACTTCAATGTTTCCCTTCATACTGTCATAATACAAAAATAGCTCCATAGAATAATGATGGAGTGGTTAATCATACAGAGAATAAACATTTCAAATTCTGATTAAACTTTCCTCCCCCTTCTAGGTCCCGGACGCAATTCTCTCTGTGCAACTGCTGTTGCGATGCTCTCCTCCTCCTCCCCCCCCTCCGGCTCCTCCTTTTCTTCGTTCTTGGTGCAGCAGAGTTCTGGGTTTTTATTCTCAAAATCCTTTAGTTGATCTTCTGATAATATCTTATAGGCCTGATCTTTATATCTGAACCATATTCCTTCCGGGAATAACCATTTGTACTTTATTCCATGGTCCCTCAGAAGAGCTGCAAACTTTTTATATTTAAAACGCCGTTTCCGGACTAGAAATGGAACGTCCTTCAAAATCTTGACTTTCAAACCCATAAAGTCCAAATCCGCATTGTATGAGTTATATAGGATGGTGTCCCGAATCTTTTTAGATGAAAAGTCAATAATGATCTCACGAGGCAACTGTCGCTTTGTTGCATATTTTGAAGAAGCCCGACGGACCTCCAAAATGGCGCTTTTAACCTCTTCTTTAGTTGTCCTCGCGGGTATCGCCAGTAGTTCCGAGACCAAATCCCACAGATCCTCATTTTCCTCCTCTTTCACGTTTTGGAGACGCAAAATTGTCTGCGTTCGTTCCACCTGTAGCCCGATCAGCTGGTTCTCCACCAACTTCAGCTCCTTTTTTGTAGCCTTCACAAGTGACGCACTTTCCAGAGCAGACTTTTCTGCCCCCCCCCCCGCTACTGCCTTAATGGTTTTCACCTCGCTTTCAATTAAGCCCACCCTTTGATCAGTTTCGTTCAGCTTGTCAACAAAGGGTTTTATAGCTTCCACCACCGCCCTGCGCACCAACTCTTCGAGCGACTCCCCCTTCTGCAAGGTAGCCGAGATTGACTTACCGAGAGCGGGACTTTGCTTCTTTGCTGCCATTTGGGGGGGGGGGCGCCAACAAAATTCTGGAACTCAACAAAGGGGAAGAGCGAGTCTTCTTCAGATCAACCTCTCCTTCACAAACGCTTGTAGAACAGAAGGGATTCGCTTGTTTACAGGCTTCCGCCTGTTTCTTTTACTTGCCGTTTCTCATTGCCCGGCGGCACTCGAGGCGCCGCGCACATCTGCCGGCCTCCATAGGGACAAACGGGCAATTCCCCCCCCCCGCATTGATTTCGGGGAGTTCTTCCCGCCGCGTCCCGGACCCTGGCTCCCTCCCTGGGAGTCCTGGGGGCTAATCCTTGCGGATCAGCCGCCCGGTCAGGGTGCCCGGTCGTTTCCTCCCGGACCAGCCGAGAGGAGCGTCCGGCATGGCTGAGAAAACGAAACCGAATCACCTGCCAATTGTCTTAATGCGGTCTGCAGACAGCACAGCTTTGGCTGCCGTGGTGGCTGCCCAAATCCGGAATGAGTGAGAACCATAGTCCACTGGCGGAAGGCCAGCCAATTGGAGGCTGGATTTCAGAACAACTGTGAACTGGAACCTCTTGAATAAGCTCCTGTCAGCATGCCCAGATACTCCCTGACTGCCAAGACAGGGCAGAGGGCTCTCCTCCCTGCTGCTCGGAGGTGTACCACTGCTCCCCACCCCTGCTGGTACGTCTTGGAGTGCCGGACTTTGACCCATAGGCTGCCACCCTTGAGAGAGACGTCACCCACTGCCATCCTGCCTGATGGATCCCCGGACAAAGCAGCTACCAGCTCTCCAACCTGAAAGTCCCCATAGAAGGCTAGGGAAAAGGCTGCCCTGAACAGCGTGGACTTGAAGGATGAGTGACATACTCTGGAGAGGCATCTCAGGATACTTAGAAATTGGTCTACCATGATTGGCCACCAGGAGTCCTTGGGGGGGGTCCCAATTGAGCCAGGAAGTTGCTGGTCAGATCTGCCCAACCTGTCGCCCTGTAGAAAAATGAGATGGCCACCACGTACATCCTAATGGTCTTTGGCGCATACCCAAACTTGTCTATCCATGCCAAGTATTCCTGGAACCCCTCCTCTAGTATCTCACCCTCTGCCTTTCCAAGCCACTCGGAGAAGGCCATGAACGCTGAAACAGCTGCCCCATACGTCCACCTAGTGGTTGATGCTAATGAGTTCAGAACTCCTTGGATGATCCGGTGCTTCCAAGTTCCCACAGCTCCTCTGGGAAGGGGTCCGGGTTGTCAGACGGTGGCTTGAACAAAAGTTGCAATCCAGACTACCCCTTGCAATGAGACAAAAGTCCATTGATTTCAAAAGGCTTTACTGAAGATAAACAACCATTATAAGTCCACACTCCAAGATACAAGGATCATGGCTGAGCTAGGAATTGTTACGAATGACAGGCAAAAGCAAAGGTACAGAATAGCAGTTCCCTGCAGGCCCCATCCTCCCCCTCAGTTCTCAAAACAATCGGCCCGAGGGTGAGAAAGTGAAAGTTTCCCAAGGGTGTCTGAAAGGCAAATATATGTAGACATAACATTCCTCTTCTCTCTGTGAGCTTCCAGTGGCAGGCTTGCCACCTGCAAAGAAAACACTTAATATACAGACAGGATCAAAATGGAGTTTCTTTGGTTTAAACACAGTCAGAACCTGACATTCTGCCCCCTCTAAAATGTTCCTCCCCCAGGTTTAAGAGGATACAGAGTACGAAATGCTTTCAACAATTTAGGGGCCTGAATATGAATAGACTGCACCCACTCATCATGCCCAGAGTCAAAATCCTTCCACCTAATGAGGTAAAACAATTTATTGTGTCTAATTTTAGAGTCCAAAACCTCTTGCACTTCATAGTGGATTTGGTCATCAATCAAAGTAGGTATTGGTGGAGAGGTGGTATGCCATTGATTTGCAGGGGGGACCTTTTTCAGCAAACTGATGTGGAATGTAGGATGGACTTGACGTAAATTTTTTGGTAAGTCAAGTGCTACAGTAACTTTGTTGATCACCTTATGAACAGGAAAAGGTCCCAGGAATTTCAGAGCTAATTTGTGGCTTGTTTGAGCCACTCTTAAGTTCTTTGTTGAAAGGTAAACAAGATCTCCTGGATGTAATTCCCATTCGGCCACACGATGGCGATTGGCGTATTTTTTATAATTCTGTTTGGCTTTGTCAGGATGTGCCTGAATTAGAGTCCATTGTTGCACAGCTTCTCCCCACAATTCTGAAACATCTTTGGGAGCCGTTGGAGGGGGAAGAGCTTCAAAAGGATAGGGTTTAAAGTCATAGCCATAAACTACTTTGAAGGGCGTTTCTCCAGTAGAGGCATGCACACTGTTGTTATAGGAAAATTCTGCCAAAGGTAGTAGATCAGTCCAATTATCTTGTTGAAAATTAATATAACATCTGAGGAATTGTTCTAATATTTGATTAGTTTTTTCCGATTGTCCGTCGGTTTGTGGATGGTGGACGGAGCCCAAACCTTGTTCCACACCCATAAGTTGGAGGAGCTCCCGCCAGAAGTTGGCAACGAACTGTCCGCCGCAGTCAGATATTACCTTCGATGGAAAAGAATGTAGTTTTACAATATGTTTCATAAAAATATCCGCTAATTTCTTTGCTGAAGGTATAGTGGTACAGGGAATGAAGTGGGCTTGCTTTGAAAATAGATCCACTACAACCAGTATACATGTGTGGTTCTTGGAGGGGGGAAGATCAGTGATAAAGTCCATAGAAATAATTTCCCAAGGTCTGCTTGGGGTTTCAAGGGGTTGTAATAGTCCTGGGGGTTTCCCTTTTCGCGTTTTGGCGCTGAGGCAAATTGGGCAGGAGGCCACATATTGGGAAACATCTTTGTGTAAGCCTGGCCACCAGAATTGTCTCTGTAATAGGTGAAGGGTTTTTAAGTATCCATAATGGCCAGCCGTTGGGGCATCGTGACAACGTTGCAATACTTCTTTTCTTAAGCTAGCGGGTACATAAAAACGATCGCCCCAAAGCCATTCCCCTTGTGCAGATTGAGTTAGCTTCTCTTTCGGCACATTTCCCCCCTCCTTTTCCACTTCGTCTTTCAGTGTTTGTCTCCACCCCTGATCTGGGTGAGGAGGTTGGGCTGCACGGCTGTGCGTTGTGACCACACCTCCTAATTGCGTAGGCGAAAATACTGTGTCTACTGTTTCCTCCCTCTTGCTTTTGAGTTGGGGCACGCGCGATAGAGCGTCCGCTAGGAAATTTGTTTTGCCAGAAAAAAATTTGAGGGTGAAATTAAATTTGGAAAAATATTCTGCCCATTGAAACTGTTTTGCATTTAATCTCCTAGGGCTGCACAAGGCTTCCAGGTTTTTGTGATCCGTCCAGACTTCAAAAGGATGACGGGCCCCTTCTAGCCAATGCCTCCAAGAGGAGAGCGCTGCCTTGACTGCAAACGCTTCCTTCTCCCAGACTTTCCAATTTCTCTCTGATTTTGAAAACTTGCGAGATAGATAAGCACACGGTTTAAGGCTATTATCTTCCCCCCTTTGCAGGAGCACATCCCCAATCGCCGTATCGCTGGCGTCTACTTGCACAATAAATGGGCGATTTTCATCGGGGTGTTGTAGCACCAGCTCGGATATAAATTGCTGTTTTAAAAGATTAAAAGCTAATTGGCATTGTGGTGTCCACAATAGCTTGGAGGTCGGCTTTTTGGCTTGCTCCCCTTTGTTTTTTGTCTTAAGTAGTTCTGTGAGGGGGAGAGTGATTTGGGCAAAATTCTGTATGAATTCTCGATAGAAATTGGCAAACCCCAGAAAGGATTGTAGTTCTTTACGGGTTGTAGGGGTTTGCCATTCTTGTACTGCTTTAACTTTGCCTGGATCCATTTTTAGCCCATTTTTTGAAATGCAGTATCCTAAATAACTGAGTTCAGACTTGATCAGATCAGATCAGATTACTTTATTACAGCACTTAGCCAGTACATTTACCATAGAAGTTGAGTTCAGACTTGTGAAATTCACATTTGGACAACTTGATGGGCAATTTATTGCACATGAGGGTGGTTAACACTTGTTGTACCAATTGTATATGTTCTTCTTCTGTTTCAGAATAAATTAAGACATCATCCAGATAAACGACCACCCCTTTATATAAAAATTCATGTAATACTTCATTGATCATGGACATGAATACCGAAGGGGCTCCAGCCAGGCCAAAAGGCATGACTAAATATTCATACTGCCCTAAAGGCATATTGAACGCGGTTTTCCATTCATCCCCTTCTCTTATGCGAATGTGGAAGTAAGCATCTTTCAAGTCCAATTTCGTAAAAATCTTACCTTGAGCCACGACGTTGAGTAGATCTCTGATGAGGGGTATTGGATAAGCATTCGTGGAGGAGACTGCATTGAGTCCTCTGAAATCGGTACATAGTCTTAATCCTCCATCCTTCTTTTTAACAAATAGTACTGGGGCAGCATGAGGACTATTAGCTGGTCGGATAAATCCTCTTTCGAAATTGGTGTCAATAAATTTGTGTAGTTTCTCTCTTTCGATGGGGCTCATTGGATACAACCTGCCTTTGGGTAAGGTGGCTCCTGGAAGAATTTCCACTGCGCAATCGGTCCTCTTATGGGGAGGTAAGGTGTTAGCTTCTTCTTCTGTGAAAGCTTGTAGATAGGCTCAGTATTCTTTAGGTATTTGGTTGATTTCCTCTTGGGTTAAGAGAGCCTGTTCCATTAGGGTAGGGTTGGTACCCCAATTTTGATTCCAACGGTGATCTCTGCAGTTGTCTTGCCGAAAAGTAACACTCCCGGCTAGCCAATCAATGTCTGGGTTGTGGTCCCACAACCGCCTGCTACCCAAAATCAGTGGATATTTGGCTGTAGAGCTAATCACAAAGGATCTCGTCTCCCAATGCTGTCCCATTCCTGTGATCACAGGTATGGTTTCAGTGGTGACTGGGTTCATATTGGAGCCGTCCATTTGTTCAAAAATAACCGGAGTTTCCAGTTCTTTCATTGGAAGGACTAATCCATTAACTAGAGCGGGTGCAATAATATCTCTGGAGCATTCAGAATCGATAAGTGCTTGTACCCGAATATGAGTTTTTCTTTCGGGATTAACTAACGTAACTGGCATGAATAATATGGACCCTTGTGGTCTTTCCACTATGGGAACGGACTGCTTTTTGATCTGCCGTTTGGGTCCTGTTACGACAGATGCATCTCGTTTCCCGAACTTGGGCTCTCGGGTCCTTCTTCTCCGATTAGGGCGGTTGAATCGAATTCCATAACTTCCTCCAGCTCCAATCCTTTTTCTGGAGGATTTCTTCGGGTGGCGCCGTGCCCTCTAGTAGTCCGAGGAGCTGGTGTTGGGCGGTACAGTGGGGGAAGGGTGGTCGAGGTTGTACATGCTGGCGGGAATGGAGCTCGTTGCACAGGCCTGAGTGGACATTGTGCTGCGTAATGACCACTTTGGCCACAATGTAAGCACAGTCCTTGATGCCATCTAGCTTCTCGCGCTCCTCTAGCCACGTATCCGGCTCCTCTTCCCCCTCTGACAATTATCGAAGTTCTTTGGTGCCCTGTTGCTTGTTGTTGCTCTGTGAGCCGTACTTCCTGCATCTGGTTCTCTACTTCACACGCCAATTGGATCCAACCCAATAGTGTTGGGGGGTTGTCTTGCATAAGAGCCCGATCCAACAATTTAGGATTCATGCCTTGTTTAAACAAGATTATTTTTGTAGACTCCTCACATCTCGGGCATTTGGTGGCTAGCTGTCGGAATTTAGTTACATAGTCCCTGGCTGACAGATTGCCTTGTCTAATGGTTTGCAATTCCGTTTGGGCTCTATCTTCTTCTAACGGGTCTTCATATTGGGCACAGAGAGCCGCTACCAAGCCTTGTAAGGTGTCTAGCTCCGGGGCCCCCAATTCATACAAAGTTACATACCATTCTGCTGCTTTTCCTTGCAGTCGGGATCCTAGGTGTTCGATTTGACTGGCTTCATCCTTGAACAAATGTCCCCAACGATTGAAAAACTGAAGCGCTTGTACTAAGAAAAATCCTAGTTTCGAAGGATCTCCGTCAAACGTAGCTTCCAACTTTACCCATCCCATCGGCAACTCTTGAGGTCTGGTGACTGGGGCTGGAGTTGGTAATGGATAGTACTGTAAAGGCGCTGGTTGCCGCGGAATCGGTTGTGCAGGTGGTTGTTGAGGCCTTGGCTGCGGGGGGCCCTGTGGTCTCAGAGGCGGGGGCCCCTGCTTGGATTCTTTATTTCACATGTACCACAGCTGGTTGCTGGCCTGCGCCTCGATCGGCATTCGGGATTGCTTGGGAAGCCCCCAAATGATGCTAGGTCCTTCCTCCATTGATGAACCAACCGTCCGTCTCACGTCAATGAGCGACCTGGAAAACACCGTGCTTGCTCTCCTCTCCCTCATCTCTCTAGGCCTGGAGCCCCACTGCCTTGGTGTAGGCAGAGATATCAGGGGTTCCGCCGCCGCCCGTGGTT
Source organism: Eublepharis macularius (assembly GCF_028583425.1). NCBI lineage: Eukaryota > Metazoa > Chordata > Lepidosauria > Squamata > Eublepharidae > Eublepharis > Eublepharis macularius. The sequence goes on from NC_072793.1 coordinate 72,140,312, forward strand.
GAGCTCCCAAGTCCCTCTGGACGTCCTGGGTGCCAGCTCTGTCGGGTGCGAGGGGATACACTGTAGCAAGATCTGACTCCGTTCCCCCTGGAACGGGTTGAACTGTTGTAGTAAGTTCCACTCCTCCTGTGTTGAAGACATATGGATCAAACAAAAGGTCCCTGTCGGGTGCGGCCTTGGTATCCGTCTCCTCCGGCCAAGGCATTGGAACAGATGTGATTCGTAACAAAATGTCAGATGGTGGCTTGAACAAAAGTTGCAATCCAGACTACCCCTTGCAATGAGACAAAAGTCCATTGATTTCAAAAGGCTTTACTGAAGATAAACAACCATTATAAGTCCACACTCCAAGATACAAGGATCATGGCTGAGCTAGGAATTGTTACGAATGACAGGCAAAAGCAAAGGTACAGAATAGCAGTTCCCTGCGGGCCCCATCCTCCCCCTCAGTTCTCAAAACAATCGGCCCGAGGGTGAGAAAGTGAAAGTTTCCCAAGGGTGTCTGAAAGGCAAATATATGTAGACATAACATTTCTCTTCTCTCTGTGAGCTTCCAGCGGCAGGCTTGCCACCTGCAAAGAAAACACTTAATATACAGACAGGATCAAAATGGAGTTTCTTTGGTTTAAACACGGTCAGAACCTGACACGGGTGTTGTTCCATGTTTGATGCCATGTCCCAAAATCTGTCTTCCTGAAAGCGAGAAAGTTCATCCACTATGTCAATCTTCACCCGAGAAATGTGGTGAGCCCCAGACACAATGCTGTGCTGTAAGCAAAGGAGTACCAGCCTGCGCACCGGTCGCATAACTCACTCTGAGTGAGACGATTGCCTGTTTACCACTCTCACTACAGCTTGGTTGTCGTACCAAAAAGGACCTTTCTGTTGCTGAACCAGCTGGTCTAAAGGACCACCATGACTAGAATTGGAAAGAGCTCTAAGAACATAAGGTCTCTGAGGATGAGGCTGTCCTTCCAAGCCTCTGGCCATTGTTGTGCACATAATCCCCCCCAATACACCCCAAAACCGACACCCCCTGCGGTGTCAGAGTGTACTTGGAAAGCTGCCCCCATCTCTATGTGCTCGTGCCAACAAGATATGTTATTATAGTCTTTCAAGAAGGTTTGCCAAATCCACAGATCCACTTTCAACCACTTGGTGATTTGGATGTGGTGATGGGGAGCTGTCACTCCCACAACTGCCCTGGCAAGGCGAGCACAGAATGGTCTCCCAGATGCCACCATCCTGCAGGCAAAGTTCAGGATGCCCAGGAGGGCTTGGACCTCCTGCAGTGTCTTCTTCTTCAACCCAAGCATGCCACTTACTTTCTCGCAGAGAGCTCTTAGCTTGTCCCGGGGTAGGCTGCAGGTGCCCTGCCCGGTGTCTATCAAAATCCCCAGGTAAGCTATGCAGTTAGAGGGGCTCTCAGTATTCTCATGGACGAATGGGACCCCCAACTCAGTGGCCACCTCCTGGAACAGGTGAAGTAGCTTCTGGCAGTCGGTGCTGCCCGCTGGGCCCACCATGAAAAAATCATCCAGGTCTTGAGTAATGAAAGGAGAGCCCGCTCGATCTTTCATGGCCCATTCCAAGAAGGTGCTGAAGGTCTTGAAGGCTGAGCAGGCCACTGCACAGCCCATGGGCATAGACTTGTCCATGTACCATTTGCCTTAGAATTTGAACCCCAGTAGGCACAAGTCCTCGGGGTAGACTGGCAGAAGCCGGAAGGCCGACTGGATGTCACACTTAGCCATGAGTGCCCCACAGCCGCAAGCACACACCAGATTCACCACCTGGTCGAATGAAGCGTAGTATGCGGAGCAATGCTCCGGAGAAATTGCATCATTCATGAAGGCCCCTTTTGGGTGTGACAGGTGATAGATCAAGTGATATTCTCCAGGGATCTTCTTCAGGACCACGCCAAGTGGGGAAACTCTCAGGCTGGGGATGGGAGGAGAGTCAAACGGGCCAGCCACCCATCCTGCGCTCAGCTCTTTCAGGATTTTGGCTGCCACCACTTCCAGGAGGTCCCTAGCTGACTTCAGGTTGGCCGCTTCCATGGCTATGTGCACCCTTCATAAGGTATTATGAACCCTCTGGTGAACCTCTCTCAAAGCATGGTGTCAGTCGCCCAGTTGTTGTAACACTGCAGCAAAGGCTGCAGCACTGCCAGGGAGCCTGGCATCTGGGCAAGAGACCACCAGTCCCCCTTGTGTCCCCCTCAACCAGGACCTATTCTCCCTGCTCCTACCATTGAGCCCCACACCACGCTGGTCCCATCTGGTAAGCTCGTTACTGGACGACTTGCTTTGGAATTCCTTATCATACTCGAAGGCTGCCCGGTCCCCTGCTACTGCCCTGACCTGTGTGACATCCCTCTGGTGAGTGGTGAGGTGCCAGCCAACCCTAGGGCATATGCTGCTTTTTCCCAGTAATCTCATGCACCACACTCCAATCCTTGTCTGCCGATGACTCACCCTGTGATGCTCTGAACGATGAAGAACTGCAGCTGAAACTCCTCCATCATAAACTGTGAGACTTCCACTTCAACGCCTGAGCCTGGCCCTTGTCTCCCTCTGGTTCTGCGTCACTCTCCCGTGCAGCCTCAGGGCACAACAGGTCCTGCAGTTGGTCAATTGTGGCTCGGTTGTCAGGGGATGGGCTCTTGGTGCTGGTGGCCAGTTGGTTCCAGGTCCGGATGGAAGAGGGGTCCACCAGCCGCCTGAAGCCCCTGGCCCAAAGCCCGTGCTGGTGTGGGCTCAACCCCTGCAGGGGCATGGCCACCATCCTCTCCCAGCACAAGCAAGATGGAGTTGAACAGCACCTGCATGGACTCATTCAAGCCACGCGAGAGGCCCTGGAGCGCTGCATGCACTGCTTCCTCCTTGCCAAAGGGCAAGAGTGTGGGGCACCCACCCCACTTAGCCATTGCAGTGGCCCAGCCATGGCCAGATGCCTGCCAAGGTTCCTCCCATGACCTGCAGGTTCCTCCCATGACCCTGCCGGGTGGTTCCAGTCGTCACCTTGCCCTTAGATCCTGCTGCCATGCCTGCAATGAGAACTGAGAATGAAATGTCTGTGCCTGTGAGGCAGACACGTGAGTTCATCAACACTTGCATATTGCATGCCAGGCCAGGTCCCCCCACACTCAGGCTCCACAACTGGTGGGGGGGGGCACCAGGATGCCAGGCCAGAGCAAGACATCTGTGCCCCCCCCAGCATGTGCACACTTGATCATTTTTTTCTTTTCCCTGCGGGGTAGTGTGTGCGTGTGGAGAGGGGGCATGATCCCAGCCCCCTGGTGGTCCCCCACTCACAGGCCAGCAGGCTGCCAAGGACCCTGTGCACCCCATCCTCCAATGTCCCGGCCATGCTCAGTATCCCCTTGCCTCAGCCAGGCCCAGGAAGGGGAGGGACAGGGCGCTGTTGCACAGCTGCCTCTGGCCCCGGCAGGGCACAAAACCCTGCTGGGACACTGCACATGCTCGAGCAGAACACACCATATGACCCAGCTGCACCAGGAGGGGCCCAGGCACAGCTGAGCCATTAAGGCCTCCCAAGCGGGCTGCGAGAACCCCACTGGGCCACCAGACGCTCCCGCCCAGGCACTGCTGCACAGCCCAGCAGCGCCGAGAGTGGCCCAGGTGTACTGGGGCCACTGCAAGACCCAGCAGGCTGCAAAGGAACCCACCAGGCTGCCAGACATGCCCGCTCATGCCATGCCACACTGCCCGGAGGTGCCAAGGACAGCGCCTGGCACAACAGGCCCACCGCAGGCCCCTGGGGGCCACTAGGACCCCAGTGGGGCCACCCCACATGTGCACCCAGGCAACACCAGGCGGCCAGGCAGTGCAGAGGGCAGACCTGATGCGATGGGGCCACCACAGGCCCCATGGGCCTCAAGGACCCCACCAAGCCACTGCATGCACCCGCCCACACCAAGCCGTGTGGCCCAGTGGTGCCAGGGGGAGCCCCAGTGCAATGGAGCTGGCAAAGGCCCCTGCAGGCTGCTGGAGGCCCCACCAGGCTGCACCACAATGCCTGCCCAAGTTGGGCGCCTGGCTTGAAAGTGCCAGGGGCAGTTCCAGAGCGCCATGGCCACAGAAGTCCCCAGGGGCCAGCCCGGAACTTCAAGTCTCAGCATGCACCCAGTCAAGCCCCTGGGCCCCAGGCCAGTCTGCAGTGATGGGGGAAGCCTGCTGGCCAGCCTGGCCACCAATGCAGCCCCCCACATCCCAATGTCAGGGCATGCAGAGGAGGAAGAGGAGCCAACTGCGGGTGCCCTGGGGGACAGGGGATAGTGGCAGCCCCCAGCCCAGGCCAGAGGGGCTCCCATCCTCCCCCCTTTTTTACAGTCCTCTGTTGGAGCGGGGAGGGGGGGAAGGGGTGGGTCCCCAGCCCCCCCAAAAGTGTTCATGCCTCCCAGGGAATCCCCTAGCAGGAGCCGCTCCTTACCTCAACCAAAGCTCAGAGAAGCAGAGCCAAACATGCTGCTCCTGCCAGGGATCCAGAAGGAATGGTGCCGACCATGTGGCTGTACCAGAGAAGGGATGGATGCTCCTTCTCTTCCTGACTGACCATGCCTCCACTGCATCCTGCTCTCAGTGCCAATACAGCCTGCCCGTGAGTCAGCGTGCTTCTCTTGCAAACGAACCAAAAGGGGTAAAGACAACTTCATGGAGGCCTAACAATGTTTCACAGAATTCTGATGGCAGTTGCATGTCAGCATAGTGACATCAGTTGAGCTAGGAGTGGGGGAGAGAGGCTGATGCCTTCTCAACTTCCTGAGCGTTTACAGAATCTTGGGATACAATTCCAAATTGTATCCAATCCTCCTGTGATTTCTCATGGACCTTTAGTTTGAATTATATATATATATATTATAATCCTACACCACTACTATATTTCAGAACATTTTGAATATGTATTAGGCAAAACATACTATATACAGAAAAATTGCTAATAAATCATAATTACATCTTTAAAAGTTTCCCATTAAATTATAAAAATTCTGCATATCTTACACAGACATTTACAAAGTACTTATCAGATGTTATATACTAACATGGAAAAATGAAGAACATGTTATAACTATCTCTAACTGAAATCAGTATAGGTTAAGAAAATGCATACTTCTGGCTGGATTACACCCATTAAAGTGTTGAGGTTACTCTAGATTTTATTCATGCTTAATTTTTCACTCTGAATTACAGTGATGCGCTTAATTGTCCATGTGTTAAATTCCAGTGAAATGAGACTTGCATGCATACCTTTCTGAGCAGAATTGCAGCCTAAGTTGGCATTAGTATGTCTTTTACAAGGTAGTATTTGATCTTGGAGCAGATCAAAATACACGGAAGAGAGGATGCTAAGCTGAAGTTGTTTCTGGAAAATCAAGTTGATTTTAACCGTGCTGATATGCAGTCAGCATGTATTTTAATAAACCTTAGGGACATGTGAAAAGTACCAAGATAAGTGACAGATAGACACTTATCACTGCATACATCTAGCCGTGTGCTAATAATGTGAGAAAACACTCAATCTTGTTTTAGTGCAGTAAGTAATTTTCATTTGTGAGATAAGAGATTGCCTCAAAAAAAGCAACCAGCCAAATCTATACTAGCTCTGAGACTCAACAAATTGAGGATAGCTCCATATATTGGGGGGGAAACCCACAGGTCTCCCAAGTTTCTTCTTCCCTCCTCAGTTGATATTATTCACTGTAATGATACCAATGACAGGAATATGCCTGACCAATGGTATTGAGTCCTACAGGCAAAGTTAAGGAAATGCTCGGGTTAATAATGCTAAGAGATGAAGATATTGAGCTAGATGTTATGGAGGGATCTTGACATAAGTGCTTGATATAGAGTTGGTGTTTACTATAGCAATCCTAGATTGTTTGTCTTTTTAAAGCATTGAATTGCTTCCCAACTCAATGAACCCCAGTGACAGGACCCAGGCATGACAGCCCTGAGGCATGATCCTAGATCTATTGCTGATTCTGCAATTGTTTTTGTCACAACTGCACAACAGCTTTTCATGTGAGGTACTATTGCTTAAAGCATTTCACATGGTCTAATAAGATCAGCAGTAGTGAGCAATACAACACACCGCAAATAAAAATGGCAGATAACATTTGGATTAGGATAAGGTTATTAATTTATAAGCTACTGAACTGTAATATATTATAACTTCCTTTCTTATCAGCGTGTTGCCTAAGATGCTACTTGATGCATTTTCCAATATTTGTGCAGAACCACCATGGAATGGCAACATAATTAGACCTTATTTACCTTTGCCTGCAGACCTAAATGTGTTATTGTTCATTAGCTTCATGTTCCACTAGGGTTGCCAGGTACCCTCACCCTCCTGATGGGAGGGGAGGGAGACTCGGTACTCACCAGTGTCGAAATCTCCCAGCCCAATGCAATTACAGCACTTCCAGAAGTGATATCATTGTTCTTCGCTTCACGTCAAATCGGCCTCAAATTTCAGGGAGAGCACACCCACCATGCACTCGCCCAGGTTGCTTGCCAGTGGTAGGTGATCGCCAGGTGGCTTATAACCTCCTGCCAATCACTGGCAATTGGCGGTCAATGAAAAAAACTGCAAGGAGTTTGCCTGCCACAGGCAGGCATCTGAGAAATGTATATGCCACGCAGCATGCAGGTCCAAAGGTTGACGTTCAGCATCAAGAAAGTTCCTTCCCCAGGCCACTGGGTTGGTCATCTGGCAGTGTTTAATTTAGAGCCAAGCTACAAGTGATGCCTGACACAGGTTGGACACCTGTCAGCTCCCCTCAAGTTTTGATGGGAAATGTAGGCATCCTGGTCTTGCAGCTGTAATGGAGAGCCAAGCTGTAAAACCAGGATGCCTACATTTCCCATCAAAACTTGAGGTAAACTGACAAGTGTCCAACCTGTGTAATGTGTCACTTGTAGCTTGGCTCTTAGCTAGCCCTGCATCCACAATTGCCTCAGGCTGTTGATATATCTAATTAATTTTTTAACATTTTTATTCCGTTCTCCCCGCACAGGCAGGCTCAGGGTGGATTACACTCAAATAAAACATTACAATCTAGTTTACACTTTAAAATAATTTAAAATGACAATGACAGTCCAAGATAAATATTTAAAAGAATATAAAATAGCAGCACTGAACCAATAGGAGGTAATTGATCTACCACCTACTATCACTTTAAAAAGACTAGATGGTGGATGCCTTTAATGGGGAGGGCTCTGATTTCCTGTTTTATTCTGTTCGGCTGGTGGAGGCCTAGCCCAGCATCAACCATACGCCTGGTGTAGGGTTGCCCGGTCCCTTGAGTCCCCCGGTGGGCGACTGGGAACCTTGCACTCACCCTCCGCAGTTGTTGTTCTCTCTGGAGTGCATGATGGCATCACTTCTGGGAAGTGATGTCATCATGTGGGTCAAAGGGCAGCCCGGTGTGTGCTACCACACCCACCAAAGGGCCTCCATGGCCTGATTCAGCCCAAAACGGGCCCGTTACAGGGTCTAAGAGTACACCATCGCAGGGGCATGGGAGCACGCTGTGCCAGTGGGGGGCACCACAGGGGGGCATGCCCCCCACTGGCCAATTAATTGGGGTCAGGGAGGAGGAGGTGGAAGCAGGGGATCCCCCACCCTGGGCGGGGGAATGGCAGCCCTAACCTGGTGGAAAATCTCCATCTTACAGGCCTGGCGGAAGGATAGTATATCCTGCCGGGCCCTGGTCTCATCAGAGAGCCAGACTCACACTAATCGACCCTCAACTGCGGCCTAACCGGTCTTGGTGAGGCCTGACCTATTTAGCTAAACCTATTTTATAAAAACAATGTGAAACAGGTGAAAAAAGAAATTTTTCCTAGCAAGTTTGACAAGAACCCCCCCCCCAAACAAATCCTGCTTGACCTTGAAGCAAGCAGCTAATCCCACATTGCTTTATAAATGGAGGAGGGGGTCAGTTTTAGCCGGTGAACAATTGGTTCAAAGGCATAGGAAGGCCCAACAACAAGATTGGTTAGTCCTGAGAATCCCCGTTTGTAAAATGCAGTGAGAGGACACCATGGCTAGCAGCTGAGAAGTGAAAACCATCTATGTCACACACAAGACATCCTAGCTGCCACACTGTATAGGGTTTCAGTGCTTTCGGTGTCAAGTGGGTCATAGCTAAATGCTATTTTCCACTCAACAAAGACTGCATTTCAGCAGCTAAAAATGGACTTTACCATTCAGGCTCCCCACTGTATGTATTTTATAGATTGGGAATCGCTTTTGGACAGAGTTGGCAAGAATGTCTGCTATAGAAGTGCTGGACAAAAAAAAGGGCAAGTTCTTTGATAGGTATCCCTGAGCAGGTTTTCATACAAAGTGCCAGTGTTGTTGTGGTTACTAGCTAATAAAGGAACACACAGTTCAATCCATTGCTCATTATATGCTGTTCATTTTCATAAATCACATTTGCCCATTTTCCATTAGGATTATTAGGTGTGTGGAAAGCACTCAAGCAAACAGACACACCTCCAAACAGCATACATCATAGCTTCATTTGCATCTGGGTGACTGTTTCAAATCTTGTCCATGATACAGACATGGAGATTATAATTCCATTTCACTTCCATCCATCATCAGACTCATTGTCTGAGGCACACTGAAAGCATACTGGTGACATTTGAAAGCAATGTGAGAAACCGCCCTCACATTAACTAATCTCCAAAGGCATTTGAACAGAGTTTCAGTTAAAACCACAAAAGCTGAGATGTGTCTTTTCTAGATCATTTACTAAGTTAAAAACATTTCACATAATCAGGCTGAAGCAGTACAGATAGCATTCTCTAACTCAGCGTAATAATGCTCAATGAGTACTCTCTGGTAGATATCTTCAGGTGTCAGTCAGGCATTCAGAAAACGAGTTTTATAAAAGAACAGGAAGGGAAGAAATACAGAATTACATGCAGGATGCTATATTATGGACCTTTTCTAGTTAACGAAGAGCAAAATTCCTGCTTTGCTGAAATCGGGGGGGGGGGGGGGGAAACCCTGAACTAGTTCACATATTTAGGTAACATGGTGATGTCTAATATATCAACATTTCCATATTGTAGCTAAAGTCCACCTTTCTTTTCCATTTTGACTTCCCTTACTCCATTTACAAATATTTGTTAATCATTCTGTTCTCTCCATGTGTTTGATTCTATTAAAGGATGTACCCATCCACCCACCCTTTCTCCTTATTTGTGTACTCATCATTTGGAAATCTGCTATTTGTTATTCCTGTTCAGTAGCAGATTTCAGAGAATGCACCTGAAATGAGGACACTGGGCACTGAAATACAGGTTTTTAGGATTATTGATGGCTTTTCTAAAATGTAAGCATGAGTTGCTCCGAACAGGAAGTCTTCCGTGGCTGCCAGTATTCTCAGGGAGCAACATCAAGCCTCAAAACATAGCCAATGCTACCACTGAATTTTTTTACTCCTATCTAGCACAAAAAACTGCTGAGATGTGTTAAGGCTCATTCCATGAGCAACTAAGGGTCTGATTAGAGGATACATTAATAATGAGTTACGTTAGGAGAAACAACCATTCAACTTGCATTTAATATATGACCCAGGATTCAGCTTAAAAAATAGGGGAGGGGGGGCAAATCAGCTCCTGAGCACAGTACAGCAGAAAGTGGGATTTCATCATTCCCTCCCTTCCATTTTCACTAGCAGACAATGGCTGTGGGGATGGACTGTTTCTCTGCAGGTCCCATGTGTCTATCCAAGAGACAAGTGCAACCAGCAGTGAGACAATCCTCCCCCAAATCCACTCTTTTCTGCTAGTGAAAGTATGCAGGATTGAAGGGAAGGAATGATGAAGCCCCTCCTGCCACTGTTCCATGCTGGGGAACCAATTTTACCCACAAATATACTACTTTTAAGGTGAGTCTCAGGTCACATGTTAAATACAAGTTGGGCTCGCAGAAGCGTCTACCTTCTCAAATCCACTGGCTGCACAAGCCCATGACTGACTGACTTGGGAAAGATTTCTTCATCACTATATTTTCAAATCATGTTGGAAATTTACATTATATAGCAAAATTTTCAAGTGAGGAAACAGAAAATGGCACAAAAGTATTTCTACAAGGAAGAAGTGAAACTGAAGTAGAAATTTTGAAGTTGAAACAAAAGGGACGAGATATTCAAAATCATACATTTTTTTTTTAAAAAAATGAAGGCTGTACCGGTCTCTTATTACTTTGGCCACCTGTAGAACAGTTGAAGAAGTAGCAGCATAAGGGTTTGGTAGACAACAGAAAAGAATTCACCCCCTACCTGGCCAGCAGCCAAGGGCTTGAGGCCGGGGGCCGCATTTGCCGCTGTGGAGAATAAGCGGCAGCATTCCCCCGGCCTCGTAGGCTCATGTGGATGGGGCTATATGTCTTAATTGGACTGCCCTGCCCCCCGTAACAGCACTTGCCGCCTCATGCTCGGCCCACCTGCCCGCTCAGTGACAGTGCAGGTTTTGACCTGTCGCCTTTTGGGGGGCCAGATAGGAATTTTTTTCTTTTTTCCTGATTGGAACTGGGAAAGAAGTTTTTTTGCCTACCTTGTACTGCTTGCTGGAGCTGTGGTAGGCTGTATAGGCCATCACTGGCAGGATTTAGTTGGGGGGGGGGGGTGTTAGCAGGATGGTGAGTACCCTTGGCACATCCCTGTTGGTAGGGATATTAGGGGCCTGTCAGGATCGGCTGGCATGCTTTACGGTGGCCAGTTGAGAGAGCAGGCTGCCTGGTGGGATCCCCTGGACAAGTCCTTCCCTCATGCTCCACGGAGGGGGTGCTTGGAGCTTTAAGGGGGAAACCATCCACCAGGCCGGCTGGATTCCAGCCATGCATTGGATGGGTTGCATCTGGGGCAGCGGGTCTCACCCAGACAGGTCAAGGCAGGGTCCAGGAGTAGTGACCCCAGGGCTTGACCCATACAGCTGGTTAGTCCCTTGCCAGGTTTTGAGTTGTTGCAGTTCATGTTGTTGCCAAAATAAAAAGTGCCCCCCTTTATTACCCAAACGTTGTGTCTGCCTCTTTATTCCAATGGGGGGGGGGGTGCAAAGCTTGGATTTGGGCAGGACCAGTCTGCATGTTACCAAAGGTGGATCTCTTTGTTGATTTTCTACAAGAACCCCAAAATCTGGAAAGAATATATAGAGAATTTTGTGGTCAGTTTTACAAAATGAAATACCAAAATTCCTGTCTGGGTCCACCTGCTCAAAACACATAACTCCATTCTGTGTTAACTACCCTGGATATCTACTTGCTTCTGGACCTAATTCAAAGTGCTTATTATTACCTTTAAAGTCATTCTTAGCCTAGGACTCCTATACTTATCAAATTGTATCTCCCAGGATACTCCCACAACTTGTTGTCGCATTGTTAGCCATCCTGAGTCCAAGAAGATAAGACAGGATAAAAATAAATAAATAAAATAGCTTTATTTGCTATTTGTTACCATCACTTAGAAAAAAAAAACTGAGAGCCAGTTGGTGTAGTGATGAAGAGTGGCAGGCCTTTAACCTGGAGAACCAGGTTTGATTCTCCACTCATTCACTTGAAGCCAGCTAGGTGACTTTGGGACAGTCACAGCTCTTTCAGAGCTCTGTCAGCCCCACCCACCTCACAGAGTTACTGTTATGAGGATAATAATGACACACTTCGTAAACTGCTCTGAGTGTGGCATTAAGTTATCCTGAAGGGCGGTATATAAGTCAAATATTATTATGCAATAGCTGGAAACATCATCATGAGTGCAAGTGCAGGGAAAGAAGCAAAAATGGAAATGTTCCAGATGTGTACAAAAAAATAAGTCTCTATGCATCTGACTGCTATAAGTCAGATGTGACTTGACAACACACATACATATATGCACCTACCTATTGAAAGCCATGAAGAAACAAAAAGAAACTATTTTCCCATAGTCTGTAGATGTTTTGACCTGCTGACGAATGCAGATACTGCCAGTTACAGAGAGGGCACTGGGCTGGACTGCTCTGAACCATTTTGATACAGCTAAAAAAAAGAGGCAGTTTCAAGTGTCTTCCTCATGGCAATGGTGTCATAAGATGAGAAATAGTTAAACTTTTCTCTAATCCAGTCCTATTGAGGTCAATGAATTGCATCACTGCTAGGTATTTCACTATCCCCCAGTTCACCTGTTATCTTTCCAATTAAGAGCATAAGAATTGCTGCATAAACAACACCAGACAAGAGAAAATGACCCAGAAAAGCTAAATGCTTTGCTTGTTAACTTGTGTAAAAATTCTTACTGCCAAACATTTGCGTACTTCTCTAGAAGTTTCAAGTAATTGCAGAACTAAATCTGGTTATATGTTTGATTCTGAGAAAGGCAATGGTTGTCTAATAAACAGCAGAGAGAACTATTCATTAGAAGTGCAGCAAAAATTATTGTGGGTTACCTTGTTGAATCTTCTACATTCAAGAGTGGAAACAGTATGAGTTGTTGGCTTTCAGTTTATAACAACAGAGGAGGGTCAGAATAACCTTCAGGAAAGAGCAAAGATAGAGGAACAATAAATATGTCATCACCTATGGAAAATATTTCTGTAGGAATGGGGGATTTATATATACCCGCATTGAGACTCATCTCTGTAAGGAATTAGATTGTTTAGTAATTTAAAGATGGAATTGCAGATGGTTATTCAGTCATATAAATACTCTTGGTAGATAAATTGAATGGGCTTCAGTACAGATGAGATTATTTAATAATTGTTCTTCAAATTGATCACTGGAACATTTTCTAGTTATCAGTTACTTTTCTTGATATGCAGCCATGATTCACAACCATGTTCCCTTTCCCAAATACTAATGTTAATGGTTATTTTACTTTTCAATTTCCTTTATAATGATTAGTGCTGTAATTAGAGGCAGGTACAAATCAGCAAAATTCTGAACCATGCGATTTGTAGTCCATTGCGTTTCACGAACCATGAACCACGAACTTTCACAAACTTGCCCCAGTTTGCGAACCGGTTCATTCGGTTCATGGTTCGTCACTTCCTGAGGCCCTAGAACAGTCAGAGAAGCCAAACTCGCAGGGAATCTTCAGCAGGCTCTCTTCCAGCCACGCTCCAAGTTTGGTGAAGATTGCCTTTCGGATGTCCGAGTTATAGATCCTCAAGGTCCCACAGGAGAGTTCCATTAGATGGGAGCCACGAATGCCAATTGACTTGCATTAGCTGATCTCCATTGGAATACATTGCAGACAGCACCAAAAAGTTGCAGGATAGAGTTAGAGAATTTTCCTCTGAGAATGGAATAATGGCCCCCGCCTGGCAGGCAGTCAACATACTGGACCGCTTCCCTTCCATCCCCCGGGGGCCATGGGCTCCCAGGGTGGAAGGTGACCCGCAGCTCCCCCATTCTGCCAAGGGGGCCACTGTGTAGGTGAGGTGGGATTTGTCAGGAGCCACCCTCTCCTCACCGGCCCAGGAGGCAGTCAACAAACCGTACAGTCTCCCTTCTATCCCCTGGAGGCCACGAGCTCATGGGGTGGGGGTGACCCACAGCACCCCCTTGTGCCTGTAGGGCAGCCACTGTATAGGTGAGGTGGGATTGGTCAGTGGCTGCCTCCTCCTCATGGGCCTGGGAGGCAGTCAGGGGCCCACTTCCCTTCCTCTCTATGGTGGCCCCGGCTTCTGGGGATGGGGGCAGCCACTTGGGTGACAATGGGTTCTTCTGATGGTGGCTGCCTCCTGAGGCTGGGTTGGTCTGAGCCTGAGGGTGGCACACCCTCTAGATTGGCCTGGGTAGTGGCTAGGGCTCAATGAAAGCCTCAGTATGGAGGGAGGAGGGGGTTTAGAGACACTATGGATCCCTCTCTCCCTCTGTTGGAATGGTCAGAGGCGCTCTGTTTCTCTTTGACCTTGTCATGCTCTCTCATCTCTCCAACTCACTTGCTCCCAACTACTTATCACCAGCTCCTTATCCCTGCCCTCCTTTATAGCACCCCCCCTTGGCACCCTCTCCCAGTCAAGGAGATGTTCTTGGGGACACAGGAATATTCTTTTAAAGGAGAGGAGAACATAAGAACATAAGAACATAAGCAAAGCCATGTTGGATCAGGCCAGTGGCCCATCCAGTCCAACATTCTGTCACACACAGTGGCTAGAAATCCAGTGCCATCTAAAGGACTGTCAGTGAGGCCAGGACACCAGAAGCCCTCCCACTGCCTTCCTTCCAGCACCAAGACAACAGAGCACCACCTCCCCACAAAGAGAATACCATCTATCTCCTGTGGCTAATAGCCACTGATGGACCTCTGCTCCATATATTTGTCCAGTCCCCTCTTGAAGCTGGCAATGCTTGTAGCTGCCACCACCTCCTGTGGCAACGAATTCCATGTGTTTATCACCCTTTGTGTAAAGTAGTATTTTCTTCTATCTGTTCTAACCCGACTGCTCAATAATTTCATAGAGTGCCCACGAGTTCTTGTATTGTGAGAAAGGGAGAAAAACACATCTTTCTCTACCTTCTCTAACCTGTGCATTATCTTGTAAACCTCTATCATGTCTCCCCTCAGTTGTCTTTTCTCCAGGCTAAAGAGCCCCAAGCGCCTCAATCTTTCCTCATAGGGAAAGTGTTCCAACCCTTTAATCATTTTAGTTGCCCTTCTCTGTACTTTTTCCAGTGCTATGATATCTTTTTTAAGGTGTGGCGACCAGAACTGTACACAGTACTCCAAATGAGGCCTCACCATCGATCTATACAGAGGCATTATGATACCGGCTGATTTGTTTTCAATCCCTTTCCTAATAACCCCTAGCATAGCATTAGCTTTTTTTATGGCAGTCGCACACTGTGCTGACGTTTTTAGTGAGTTATCTATCATGATTCCAAGATCTCTCTCTTGGTCAGTCTCCGCCAGTTCAGACCCCATCAGCTTGTATTTATATTTTGGATTTTTGGTTCCAATGTGCATTACTTTGCACTTGGCTACATTGAACCTCATTTGCCACATGGATGCCCACTCTTCTAGCCTCGACAGATCCCTTTGGAGTGCCTCACAATCCTCTCTGGCTTTCACCACCCTGAACAATTTCGTGTCATCTGCAAATTTAGCCACTTCACTGCTTAATCCCAATTCCAAATCATTAATAAACAAGTTAAAAAGCATTGGACCCAATACCGACCCCTGTGGCACCCCACTGCTCACCACCCTCCACTGTGAGAAGTGCCCGTTTATACTCACTCTCTGTTTCCTATTAATTAGCCAGTTTTCGATCCACAAGAGGACTTGGCCCTTTATCCCATAGCTACTGAGCTTACTTAGGAGCCTTTGATGAGGAACTTTGTCAAAAGCTTTCTGGAAGTCAAGATAAACAATATCTATCGGATCTCCCTTGTCCACTTGTTTGTTCACTCCCTCAAAGAACTCTAACAGATTGGTGAGACAAGATCTTCCCTTACAGAACCCATGCTGAGTTTTCCTCATCAGCTTTTGGTCATCAATGTGCCCACTAATTTTATTTTTGATAATAGTTTCCACCAACTTACCCGGTATTGACGTCAGGCTGACTGGCCTGTAATTTCCCGGATCTCCCCTGGAACCTTTTTTAAAGATGGGGACAACATTAGCTACCTTCCAGTCCTCAGGAACAGATGCAGAGTTTAATGACAGATTACATATTTTTGTGAGGAGATCTACAAGTTCACACTTGAGTTCTTTCAGAACTCTTGGATGTATGCCATCTGGGCCCGGTGATTTATCAGTTTTTAAATTATCTAGCAGTCGCATAACCTCCTCTCTCGTCACCTCAATGTGACTCAGGTCTTTCAAAACCCCTCCCAAAGTCAGTGCTTCCGGAGTGGGCATGCACTTCTTATCTTCCACAGTGAAGACAGAAGCAAAGAACGCATTCAGCTTCTCGGCCATTTCCCTATCACCCTTTAGTAATCCTTTTACGCCTTGGTCATCCAAGGGCCCCACTGCCTCCCTAGCTGGTTTCCTACTTCTAATATATTTAAAGAATTGTTTATTGTTTTTCTTTATGTTCTTTGCAATATGCTCCTCATATTCCCCTTTTGCCTGTCTGATCACAGACTTGCACTTTTTTTGCCACAGCTTATGCTCCTTTTTATCAACCTCACTCCGACTAGTTTTCCACTGCCTAAAAGAATCCTTTTTACCTTTTACAGCTTCTATTACATTGCTTGTTAACCATGCTGACCTTTTCCTAAACCTATTTGTGCCTTTCCTAACCAGCGGTATATATTTAATTTGAGCTTCCAGGATTGTAGTTTTAAATAGTCTCCAAGATTCCCCAAGTGTTTTGACCTTTTTTACTTTCCCTTTCAGTTTCTTCTTCACGTACCCCCTCATCTCCGAAAAGTTACCCCTTTTGAAGTTAAACATGGCTGTGTTGGTCTTATTTGGCAATTTCCTATTTATACATATGTTGTACTCAATAACATTATGGTCACTGTTCTCAAGTGGTGCAATCACATTTACATCTCTCACCAGGTCTTCAGCATTACTGAGGACCAAACCCAGGATCACCTCTCCCCTAGTAGGTTCTGTAACCATCTGTTCCATAGCACAGTCATTGAGACAGTCTAGAAACTCACTTTCTCTCCCCCGATTCGAACACCCATTGGCCCAGTCAATGTGTGGGTAGTTAAAATCACCCATTACAACACAGTTTTTTTGTTTAGCAGCCATCTTTAATCCTGTCATCATTTTATAATCCTCCTCTATTTTCTGATCTGGAGGGCGATAACAAACTCCCACAGTTAAGTTTCCATTTGGGCCCGTAATTTCAACCCATAGCATTTCCAGAAGTGAATCTAATTCAGTTACCTTCTCAATCTTACTGGAATGTATACCTTCTTTGACATATAGAGCCACCCCACCACCAACCCTTCCCTCCCTATCCTTCTGATATAATTTATATCCAGGAATCACCGTGTCCCACTGATTTTCCTCATCCCACCAAGTTTCTGATATGCCCACAATGTCTATGGATTCGCCCAACACTAAACATTCCAGCTCCCCAATTTTACCTCAGACACTTCTAGCATTTGTATATAAACACCTGTAACTTCCCCGGCACACTTTGCCTCGAGACGTAGTTAGGTCACCTGCACTGTTTGTCTCCATCTCAGTTGACAACTCTAATCTATCTCCCTGTAGAAGTGTTATACCTAGCCCTTCATCTCTCTGAGATGAACCATCCTGAACCAGAGACACTTTATCTCTTGTCGGCTTTCCCCTAGCATTTAGTTTAAAAACTGCTCTGCCACCTTTTTGATTTTAAGTGCCAGCAGCCGGGTTCCTTCTCGGGACAAGTGGAGACCGTCTCTCTTGTACAGCTCCCGCTTGTCCCAAAAAGAATCCCAGTGCCTAACAAACTTGAACCCTTCCTCCCTACACCATCGTCTCATCCACGCATTGAGACTCCTGATCTGCGTTTGTCTCTCTGGCCCTGCGCGTGGAACAGGTAGCACTTCTGAGAAGGCTACCTTGGAGGTCCTGGCCTTGAGTCTCCTGCCTAACAGCCTAAATTTTTGTTCCAAGACCTCACGACTGCATTTCCCAACATCGTTGGTTCCAACATGGACCACGACCGCTGACTCCTCCCCAGCACTATCTACCAGCCTATCTATAACACGCGTAATGTCCGCTACCTTCGCACCAGGCAGGCAAGTCACCATACGGTCAGAACGCGGTTGTGCCACCCAGCTATCTACTTGTCTAAGGATTGAATCACCAACTACCAAGAGCCTCCCTCCCGCCCCACCCAGGGATGGTTCCTTGATGCGAAAGGAAACCTGCTCACCAACTGAAGAAGAGGTCCCTTCTGAGGGCATGTTCCCCTTATCCTCAGTACGGTGCCCTGATTCCACAAGATCCTCATTCTCCTTGACAACAAGAACACTGCCATTTTTAGAGTGGGACACATCTATCCTGTCCCTGAGAATCTTGTCCTCGTGCCTATCTAACTGTCTCCGCTTCTCCAGGTCAGCCACCTTGGCCTCAAGGGTACGTACTCGTTCCCTGAGAACCAGGAGCTCTTTGCAGCGAGCACACATCCAGGACTTCTGACCAGAAGGCAGATAGTCATACATGTGACACTCAGTGCAATACACTGGAAAGCCCCCAACCCCCTGCTGGCATTCTGACTTCATTATTCTGTTTTAGGAATAACACACTAAGAGGAAAGAAAACGGCTATGATCCCCCGGCTAAGAGCCACAGGCCAAGAGCCCTTTAGCTCTCGCCCTTCGGCTCGCGCCAAAGGCTCGCGCCCCTGCCCAGCAGTTGCCTTTTCAATGCAAAAGGTCACTTCCTGCTAAGCACAGGAGGTGAGCACAAAGGGGGTGTGTGGCTTGTACTCCAGCAATCCCCAGCAGCCTTACAAACACACTCACCCTCAAACACAATCAAGCCCAAACACACTCAGCCTCAAAACTACACTCAAATCAACACAAAACTACACACAAAAAGCCCCAAAGCTAGAGAGGACCACCCTTAGCTTCTCAGCTTAACCCACCACAGCCAAGAAAGGCAAAAAGCCCTTACCTCCTCTAGCAGCTGCAGACCATGTGCTCCTGAGCCCAGGTGACTCTGCTCAGAGACAATCTATGAGAGGACAGAGACAATCTATGAGAGGAGGTTAATCTTTGGGGGAAGGAGATGTTCTTTGGAGAGAGGATGTTCTTGGACTGGAAAGCACAGACGCAATCCATGAGGGGAGGTTAGGAACATCTTGGGGGAACAGCATTGCATTCCGTAATGAGGACGGAGCCCCTGAGCCTGGCACTGGCACAGAGACTGGGGTGGGGTTGGAGCCATGAGGGAACCTGGATCTTCAATCCCCAAGTTCCGGTGAGGGGTAGCCCAGCAGGGGGAAGTTGACCTTTATGAAGGCCAATTGATCCACCAGGGTCGGGTCTAGGCATGAGCGGTGGGCACAGAACAGATCTTCCAAGTGGGAAAAAACCTGCTCCAGGGGATTGGAGTCAGAGGGCTGGGGGGGCTTGGCAAGGTACTCTTGTACCATCACCTCTGCCAAGTCCTCTGTAAAGGGACATGTGGGCTCCCCAATGCCGGCAACCTCCCAGCTCACCATCAAAGACCAGTAGGGGTCTTGTTGTGTGGGCTCACATGGCCTGGGGCGCTGGGCTGATCCTCCTCCTCCACTGTCACCAACAATCCCTCCATGCCCTCTTCCCTCTGGCCAGATCACTTTGCCTGGAACCTGCTCTCCTCTTCACAGACATACTGCATCCATAGCTGGAGCTCAGCATTATGCATGGTGATGGTGCTATTTATATGGGGTGCAGATGCAGGCCAGCCTTTACACCCCCTCTTGGCAGAGAGGATTCAATTGGAGGGCCACACATGGTTGCAACCTCCTCACAAAGTTCCTGACCCTGGGGAAAAAGGCTTCCCCCTGCTCCAGTTCTTTGGCCAGCGCCCAGTCCAGTCCGTGGATAAGGGGGATGGCTTGCCCCAGGCTGGCCATGTAGGAGCAGAGGAGGTTGTTGGTTTCCTAAAATGGTTTCAGGACTCAGAACATTTGGGAGAGGATTAGTCAGTCCGTGGAGCTAATGTTGAGCTCCTCTCCCTCCTGCAAAATGGGCACAGAGGACATGTTATCCTGCACCACATTTCTTTGCTCCAACAGACGAGTCATCATGACATAGGTGGAGTTCCAATGGGTGGGCATGTCTTCGGAGAGCTGGTGCTTGGGATGCCCCTCCTGCAGCTGGCAGGAAGAATAAATCCTGAGGGAAAAGTAGGCAGACAGATGCTGGCAGCTGTCCAACAAGGCACGTGTGTCCAACATTCCCTGGTCCCAGCTGGCCTTGATGAAGGTGAGGCAGCCATGCTGATGGATTCTCCACAGGTCCACCATAAAGTACACCCTTATGCTCTGGACAGCTTGTTATGGGCCAGTTGTACCATAGAGTGGTAGAATGACGACAAGACTCGATGGCCAATGGTCCACTGCGATAGCATGGTATGTCAGGGGGCAAAATGACACAGCACCCACCGAAAGCCCATACCTTCCACAACAGACAAAGGTAATCCAGGGCAATCATCTCTGCCACCACACGAGTGCCTGGCTCCTGAGCCCCCCTCCTGCTTCTTTTACTTGGCAGTGTCACTGACCCTGAGGGAACAACCTCCTGAAGGGGAGCCTGGCTGAAAGTTGCACTCCCACCCATGGCACCCTTAGTGCGAGTACAAGTCTTCTCCCTCAGGGTGAACTCCCATTCATCTCCCCCTTCTCCCTGCTCAGAGGCCCTCTTCATCCTCTTGCTGGATGGTTCTCCTTGCTCTGGAGGCAACAGACTCAGGTGGTGCCTCTGCAGATGCCTGTGGAGGGCGCTGCATGACAGGTGCTTGGAGTCCAAGCCCCTACACACCAGGACATCGCAGGCTTGGCAATGTGCCACACAGGAGTCATAGGGGAGGGTTAGGAAGTGCTGCCAAAGTGTGGGCCTGAAACAGGGACTGGGCCAGCTGGGCCGGGAGGATGGAGTGAGGAGTGGAGTGCAGGCAGGGGCAGCCCCAAGAGGTTGGCCTGTGGAGGAGCTGGATATTTCTCCAAGACCCCCTGATGCACCCTGAGATACCTCCTCCTCCTCCTGAAGAAGTTTTAGCAGCTGTACTTCCTTGGCCAACACTGACAACTCTTCTGCCTCCTCCTCATTCCCACAAGCAGATCTTGAAAAAGAGGCTCTGACTCTGAGACCTCCCCACTATTGCTGAGCACTGGTGGGCCAGCAGGATGAGCTTGACTTCTTCCCCCCATGACCACCATTGTCGCTCACTCTAACCCTCATGGAGCTAATAGAAGAGCCCTCAACCAAGGAAGCCACTAAATTTGGCCCCAGAGCCTTGCAGTAGTCCTGAGACTGGGGTGGGGGAAACGCCCCTAAACCACCACACACAACACCTTCCCAGCTAGGAGAGGTGCTCTAAATAAGAAAGAGACTGTTTATCAGTCTCTTTTTAAGCAGGAAGCCAGCAACTTCACCAAAACGCGCCAAAAATCTCCCTCTCTCCCTCCAGCTCCCAACAGCAGCTCTTTTCTGTCTCTCTGCCTGTTGGAAAGTGGAACCACGAGGCTCAGAACTGGTTATTATACTTGTTGCTCTCCATAGAGCAGAATATGAGCTCTCTGGTTGGCAGGCAGAGCTGCCTATCAAGGTTTTGAGGGCTAAGATTGGTGTTTCCACAGCTGCAGAAGGTCTGCAGACATTCACCTCCTCCATTGCCTAGGAAATTAATGGATCGGCACCAGGCTGTCTGGTTTCATGAACTGATTATGAACCTATGGACAGGCCTCAAAAGTCATGGTGGTTTGTGAAAAAAGGGGGTCCCACAAACCTCCGGATCATGAACATTGAACCTGCCCAGTTTGTGCCAAACTCTATACCCTGCTTACCCATCGCATTGGGAGGATAGGCTGTACCTCTTAGCATAAAAATCTTAAAGTTCTGGGCTGGACATTACAGAACCATAGCGTACAGAAACCCTTTTGTCCCCTGCATATGAAGGCAGCAATGTAATTTTTTTAAAAACACATTTGACAACATATCTGCTAACCTCCATTGCACTGCCTGTTGAGCTCTTTTCAGATGTTACAATTTTTGCTCTCCTATCACATGTAAAGGAATATAATGCTACATGCAAACCTCTGGATACATATAATCACCATTTTATATGAACTGGACAACAAGTGTATTTTCAAGCTTTGGTACATGGAAATCAAGTGTTCTTGATCCAGATGTTTTCAGACTTATTATACAGAGTAATCCTATGGAGAGTTATACCCTTCTAAATCCATTGAAGTTGATGGGCTTAGAAATGACACTGATAGTGAATGACTGACTCATTGAACAGTTTTGTAAAATCCAAATGCCTCCTCCATTTTTAGCATACACATTCAGCTGATAACAGTTTTATTGAGGAAAATGAGCACAGATGTGCTCCAGTTTTGAGGGACATGAAAAGAACTGAGTTTTGCAGTATCACTCATTTGGATCTATTCAGGTTTTTTTAATGTTCTTTCCTGGCCTTCTTTTGATTCTCAAGATTCACAGTAGGTTTCTTCGTTCATGTGGTAAGCCAATTTATGTTTGTCATTGGCTTCATCCAGAGCGCTCTTTGCCCTGTGAAGGTCATTTGTAGGCTTCTAAAGGGGATACTGTAACCATGCAAAAAGCTGATTAGTTGTAGTATCTGGCATCAGGTGATATGAATTTTTCTTTCTGCTATATGTTGTAAAATTTTCCATTTAATTTGTTTTCAGTTGAGTTTTGTTTCTTTTATTGTAATGGGAAAAGATTTTATTGATACTTGTATTTTTAGTGCATTTATAAATGGGTTTGCCAACTGACCTACAAGCTACATTTTGGCTGGGAGTCAAGGCTGGGGTGTTGGGCTGGCTGCTCGTCCTCTGCTGAGGCAACGGACTCCAGTGGGAGCAAAGTGTGGAGCAGCATAGGAAGGGCTTGGATCCATGCCAGCAGCCCTCATGGTCCTCGCTGCCATTTCCCAGGGGGCAGAAGAAACTGATGTGCATAGTTTTTATTGACGTTTGCCTTTTTAGTACATTTATAATTGTGTTGCCTTGTAAATTACCTCAAGAATTTTAATTGGGATATTGTACAACTATACAGTAAATGAATAAATAGATTACATTGCAAACCAATATCTTGAATCAGACTAAAATAAGAAAATGTCAAAGTTTGTGTATCATTAAGTGGGATTTTAAAAAATGAAGTTTTGAGGAATCATGACTATTCATGATGAAATATTGCAATGCTGAAACTTAGTACAAGTTGGAATCATGATGTTAATTACATAAATCATCCGTGAAACAATTACTTCCTTAATAGAATTGAATATATCCTGATATAGCATAGTAGCATTTAAAAAAAAAAAGAACATTTTCCTACATTGACTGAAATATCTCTCCTCCCACCATTGCCTCATCATCTTTCCAAATGAAAGGAATTTTATAGTATCGCCTTTTGATGGATGCTTGCAGTTTACTGCAATAGTAGAAATTTAATGTCATATTTTATTTTGCCAGCCTACTTACATGTATCTCTACTATTTTCATTTGTCTTTGCTTTCATGCAGAGAGGAGCGCTTCAATTCAAACTAAGAACTCATGAAGGAATATTCCACTGAAGACCTTTCTAAACATACAGCATTTCACTTGCTTTCTATTCATTGTAACATTTCCACTTTAAAGTGTGGTTCTACAATATGCTATTTGTTATGATGACTCCACAAATGCCTGCAAAATGATACTGAAGGTCTTTTTGTATCATTGCCCTATAAAATGGACATCCTTTCCATTCACTGATAGTCAACAATTGGATGAGTTTGATATGGTAATTTCAATAATGCCAACAAACAGGCAAAAGTCACGTAGCCATAATATTTTGTTATTCTAAAACTCCTTATTCAAAGTGCTGTCCCAAGCATATATGCTCAGAGTAAATCCCATTGAGATCACTGGAACTTACTACCCTTGTAAGTATACTTAGGACTGTAACCTCCAGTCCTGTACTAATCAAAAAGGATTTAAAAAAAATAATTTTAAAGAAGTGGTTAGATTATCCATTTTATGGGAAAGTGGATTTTCTCTAAGAGGTTTGATGCCACAATCTTTTTTTCTTTATTTGAAGTTTAATACTACTAAAACTGACTGTGAGAACTTTACTAAGGATGCACACATTTTGTGCTTTCATATTTATTTTTTATCTTGAATTCTGCAGGTCTATTGGGAGCAAGCAGGAGCATGAATATTACTCCCATTCTGCAGTTGCTCCACTGGCTATCAATCAGTTGCTGGGGTCAATTGGCTATCACATATTGGCTATCACATATAAAGTTCTTCATGGCCTGGGTCCGGCATACCCACAGGACTCTCTCTCTCCCTATGTTTCTTCATGGCAGTGTCACTCATCTGAGCAAGGCTTCCTGCGGGTGCCACCCTGCACATGGGCTAAATCAACAGCTGCCCATATTCATGTATTTTCTGTGGTCACACCCACCTTATGGCTCTAACTACTTAAAAAGGTCAGGAAAGCCTCCACTCTCCTGGCTTTCTGCAAACAATATAAGACTGATTATTCAAGAGGGCTTTTTACTGAGATAGGAGGGCTGTACTGTAAAGAGGTGGTCTCAAAAAGATGCTTCACTAAAGAGATAGGGGCCATAGATTTCTGTATTATTCTATCTGTTGCTTTAATGTATAATTCTACTGGGTAGTTAGATGTTCTTTAATATGTCCGTCTTAGAATTTCTTATGCTCTGTTTCAGCATTTCTTCAACTCTGTACTGGATTTCTGCTGATGTTATGTCTTTGCAAATTCACATTCATATACACTATTGCATTGTTTATTGAAATGTCCTAGAAATTGACTGCTCTTATCTCATACTATGTAATCTGCCTTGACTCTTAGTGAGAAAGGCAGACTAAAAATGATATAATAAAATAAATTATATTTTGTATATATCATTCTCATTAATATTTGTTATAGCATTCATTTCTCTTGGTTTCAACAGAAAAAAAATTCTGGCTTGTAATGTCTTTCTTTTCCATTTAAATTGAATGCCATTTACAGAGGTTGTACTCTTAAACCAAGAGATCTTCCTTGATAGATTTTAGATAAGAGAAAGGACTCAGTTTATAGACAATTAAAAGCAAGACACACAGCAATTAAAGGCACATTATAGGGAAACAACATTCTTGCATTCATTGTTATTCTCATTCATTTTTGTTACACAAAGCAAGATATATCAATTTTTTTGTTTGGAAACAAAGACTTATCACAATATTTATAAAGAGTTGCCATGACAGGCAAATGTTAATATAAATTCTAATGTCCAATATGTTGCTTTGGAAATTTATCCAAACGATTCTTGGAGCTGATCCACAGATTACTTGAATTAGTGAAAAAGAATTTAGGCCATATAAAAAGATCAAATGTGCATTATGGTTTTTTTTACACTAGTATGTTAACTCTCTTCTTATTGATAGCAAATTAAAAATTATGGTCAGAGCCAGAGGACCCTATGCTAACTAATAGTCAGGTGTAATTGTGTGTTCCAAGTATATTCCACAGAAGAACTGGTTATGTCCATCATCCTAACAGACATTTGTTTTGTATTTTTTAAATCAAGTATTATAATTTTGTTGGAAAATGTGAAGTTTGAAAGCTTTACATTCATACAAAAAAGCTTGATTGAATGAGTAGATAATTGCCTTGTCCATGGTCCAATTTAAATAAGACATTTTTATTATAAAATACCCAAGGTGATTCATAATAAAATCATTAGAATACATGTTGTTAAAAATCAGAGATGTTCAATCACCTCTTGGTCTGGATCGGCTTGTTTGCAAATTGCAAGCAGAATTGCATCTTCAAAACTGTCCACTTTTTCAAACAATTGAAATTGGATAAAAAATAATCTGTATGTTCAAAAAAGCGCCCACATCCTCAACATATAGCCATCATCTTTGTTGCATGTTTAAAAATCAACATGCTTCAGTTGCTGGGATGGAGTGAAGAAAGATCCATGGCCTACCTCTCTATAGTCTTTCCTATTTTTGTTTGATTAACTTGGTGCTTGTTAATGGGAATGTTAGGTCTGATTGCATGTATTCAATCCATATATGTCCTTGCCTACTTTCTCCATAATTGTATCTTCCTGCCACACATCAGCCCAACATACCAGACGTGAAAGAACTCACAAAAGAGACAGTTCCTTAGTTACTTTTGCCTTCTTACTGGATGGGATGTGGGGAATAGAGATGGGCATGAACAAAAAAAAGCCACGAAAATCCCAAACTACTGTTCGTAAACAAGCTGTTTGTGAGGCCCCATTCTAAATGAACAGGTGGTCGTTGCAAGCCTCATTTGTCGCTGTTCGTCAAGCCAGAAAGTCTGGCACTTGCAATCAATTCCCTCGGCAACTTAGGCAGGGATTGTCTGAACTGTCTGAACTCTTGCTGTTGCCCTGGAAACCCCAATCTAAGCTCAATTTAGTTTGATAGGCAGGTCTTCCTTCCAAGTGTGGAGCTCCAAATTTGTTACAACAAGGGAGCAAAGACCAGGGGGGAGGGGGGCTCCTAGCTCTGACTTTGCAAACAGTGGAGAGAAAGTTGCTGTTGGCATTTTGATAGAGTGCATTGGAGCTTGAATTTTCTTTGTGTGTGATAGGATAGGGATCTACCCCTTCAAGTTCCAGGGCTGCTGCCAGGCTCTGGGGCCAAGCTATTATTTATTATTGGTACCTTTTCTGCTGCCTGTTCCGGTAAGGTTTCTGGGAGTGGTGTGGTAGGGATCTACCTCTTCAAGTTCCAGGGCTGCTGCCAGGCTCTGGGTCCAAGCTATTATTTATTATTAGTACTTTTCCTGGTAGCTGCTCAGGTCAGGTTGCAGTAGGGATCTTGACTTGGATGATGGCTGCTGGCCCCCACGAACAGCCAACCATGAACATGTTCATGAATAGGGCCATGTTCATGGTTGTTCGTGAGTCCCTGTTCACGGATGGCAACGAACAACGAATATCATGTTCATTTTTTTTCCTGTTCGTGCCCATCTCTAGTGTGGAAGCTATGTGTGTTTTCTTTCTAGTGTTCCATCCTCCCCACCCCGATTGCCACCAACTGTTTAGGTGTAAGTGAAGAGTCAGTGCACAAACTGCATTGCAGCTGATTTTTACCAACTTATGGCCAGCTTTGTGAAAACTCTGGGGTATATGTAATTTAAGCACCCCAGTACATTGTGAGCTTGCCATAAACAACCACTGGGTATGGGTATGCAAAATGAAACAAACAAGCCAGAAAATACACATGGAAATCCCTGTTTCATTTAGTTAAAGCAGCTTGCAGAATGGTGGCCCAAATCTGGGAAACCAAGTTATAACAAACACCCTCCCACTCAAATGTTTGTGTGTTTCTTCATTACCGTTCTTACTGCACAGTGGCAGCAGACAGCAGCATCTTGTTTTCCTTAACAGCATTGTCTCCTACCAATAGGATCTCAAGGGGAGAGATAACTCTTATGTTATACCACCTAATTAACTCCATTGGAGAGAAGGGAAAATGTGAGTATGAGTGTATATTTTTGTTTTGGTTTTTGCAGCGCTACCTAGGCAATTGTCTCCCTGGCAGTTGAGTCCTTGCAAAGGGAGGAGCACTGACCCCTCCCTGACTATTGGCTTCAAAAACATTTGCTTAATCAACTCCATTGGAGGAAGGGAGAATGTGTTGGGGGAATGTCAACGGGAAAATTGTTGCCTGGAAAAATCATAGGTAAAGGTACTCAACTTGCCTGCTGGAATAGAAGTCTCCTAGAGAGAAGATGCAGATTGGCCAGAGAGATGCACCACTCTGGCACGATGGCACTAATCTGTCTCCCCCACCCCCATGAAGACACTTGGACAGTCAGTCACGGTTGTCACTGTGAGAAGTGCTGCTGGGCAGGGTGGTGTGTTTGATTAATCAAACAATAAAAGCCCTGAAGATATCAATTAATTATAGTCTTTCATGTCTCTGTTTTTCGAAGTCAAATGTACACCCCAGTGAAATTTCAGTTACTTCACAGTTTCCCACCTATGCAACAATCCATCTAGTTTTCTCTTCAGGTTTCCATCCTACTGCAAGCTCCTCCCACCACCCAGCATCTGCCAAAACATTATTTAAAAACAAATTCTGTTGGCAGGTGCCCTGCACCCCCAAGTACCACATGGAGGACCCTGTTCTAAGCAAAAACCCAAGCCAGTAGCCCAAGTGGCAGCTCTGTAGTAACACAGATGCTAAATTGTCCATTCTCGCCTTAAAACCCACTGGATGATTACTCACATTGACAAGGCCACACACGGCCTACTCATCATGGCTTGAACAATACTGGGCAGAGAAATACTGTGAGGACATTGGGCACACCAGCATCACTATAGTGCTCAACCCATCATGACAGCTACTTTTTAATTTTTTTTTTTACATTTAGATCCCATCTTTCTCACCTATCCTGATCTTATGTCTAGTATTTAAATCAGCACTGCCTATCCCTTTGAAGTGAAGTGAATACTCAATGCTCAGAGGCCAAAGAAGGCTACTCATTCACCACCTTCCTGGTAGGATTGAAATTCTCCCAGAATTACAACAGAGACCAGTTCCCCTTAAGAAAACAGCAGTTTCAGAGGGTGGACTATATAGCATGACATTCCTGTGGAGCGCTCTCACCTCTTTAAACTCCACTCTCGCCAGGCTCTGCCCTCAGATTGCCAGGAATTTACCTACTCATAGTTCGTAATTGTAACTCTATGCCCAGTACCTCAAAATCAACACATTTTCTCTGTGGTAGCCCCCGCTTTATGGAATGACCTGTCTGAGGAGGTCAGGAAAGCTCCCCGTCTCCTGGCTTTCCCCAAAGAATGTAAAACTGAATTATTCAGGAAGGCTTTCTATCCCAATGATAGGAAAGAGCTCAGAGAGATGCCTTGGTAGAGAACAGAACTATACACTATGATATTAGGTCCTGTCAGCTGATGTAGATATGCACCTACTAGGGAGTTTACATGTGGTAAGACATGCCATGTAAATTAGTTATGCTTTGTTTCAGAAAGATTTCATCTCGGTCATCAGCTTTATGTTTGTTTTCAAGTATTCTGTTACCATACCCTGTTGTATCTGTTCACTGAAATGTTCTTCATTATTGTACTGTGCTCAGATGTCATGGCTGTTCATTATATTGCATTGTATTTGCACCTTGGATCTCAGTGAGAAAAGCGGACTATAAATAAATAGCAACAACTATGGATGGAGGTCCAATACTACCTAGATCATGGGTAACCTGTGTAGCTTTATTATTACTATTACTATTATTGTGACTTACACTCAAAATCTTAAATGATGTGGCTGTACCACCAGCTGTTTTGGCCCAATAACCACAGCCCATGGCTCCCCCTAGGCCAGTCCTGACAATGGCAATCTGATTAACCCTAATACCAGGTGGCCACATTTACTTTAACTGTGAAAAGACCACTATAGACTACACAAAAGTAGGATACCATTTAAGAGTCACTCAGAATCTGTTGTTAAGTACATGTACCAATCTCAAACTAATATTGAAACCCCAACCAGTCCACCACAAGAACCCTATGCCACTTGGAAGAATGAAGCATTTAATTTGACCCATTCATATGTGCCGTACTGCCCCCGTTCTCTCCAATCCTTGCTCTCCCACAACAAAAAGATGGACAGGATCTAAATAGTCAGCATTCGAGCAGCATTCGACTTGGGCTGCTTGCCTGCAAGCTCATTCTCCCTCCCCATATAAGCCTACATGAAAGGGTGGACTCATGGCCAAGCTACAAGTGATGGATGACACTTGAACGGCAAGTGGATTGAGTGGAGGGCAAGTGAACAGAGAGAAATACACTTGCCGTTCAAGTGTTGTTCGTCACTTGTAGCTTGGCCCTCAGTTCCTTCATGAAATGAAGCTGCCAGTATCAAAGGAAGGGAAGCTCCAGCAATCTTGATGGGGAAAAAGTTGGTAAGGACTCCAGGATCAGTATACAACACAACATGCAAGCACTGCTAGGAGCTCCACAGCAAAAACAAGCACACAAAAAATGCCAGATCAGGAGGAAATGGTATTAAATGGCCTCTCATTCTCTAACCTCTCATTGGCTGTGCTGCAAAAGGCAGCCCTTGCTCCCCTCCCCAATGTCTGGTGCCTTCAATACACTTAGAGGGATGAGTGCAAAACTGACCCTTCCACTATTTGGGCAGAAACATGCTTGCCAATTCTGTTTCAGATGCTGATAATTGTGAATTGCTAGTATTGAAGTGATCATATTGAGGAACTTGTCTTGATAGAAAGTATATTTAATGAACAAGGTAAGTTTGATTTTCAAAAACCTGTTTTATGAACATTAAATAATCCCGGATAAAAAATTAAAAGAAGTCCAGTAAAAGAATAGATCCAGAGGAGTTAGCCATGTTAGTCTGTAGTAGCAAAATA
This sequence comes from Eublepharis macularius, assembly GCF_028583425.1. Taxonomy (NCBI): domain Eukaryota; kingdom Metazoa; phylum Chordata; class Lepidosauria; order Squamata; family Eublepharidae; genus Eublepharis; species Eublepharis macularius. Next base: position 72,170,377 of record NC_072793.1, read on the forward strand.
GAAAAGGTGCTACTGGACTCTTTTGTAGTTCAGTAAAAGAATATTACATCGTTTTAAATAGCAACAGATAAAATTTCATGAAAATAGAAAAAAGCATCTATAAAACATAACAGTGCCTAAAAATCTAATAAAAACCAAGAACCACAAAAATACATAATAGCAGCATGGGCAGGGAAGACAAGAACAAAAATCAATAACGTATCTACAAATAACTTGTTACCTGGCATCTAAAGCTTTAGAACCCAGAATGGCTATGAGGAAAGAAATCTGGAACTGAGGCATGCATCACAAGAGGAGCGGTCCTCTTTCCAGCCCATATTATCTCTAGAAATGGAGGCACACAGAAAGAATTTCTGTAAAAATTCTTAAGTGATGGGCTAGTTTGTATAGAGGCAAGTAGTCCTTTAAGTACCCTGGCCACAGACAATTAAAGACTTGAGAGAGTTTTGGTTTTATTTTACAGCATTTTGAACTGTGAATGGAAATACATCGGTAGCTGTTGTACTACTTTTAAAACTGTCAGGATACATTCTCTGTAACTTACCCCAGCTAGCAACTTTCCTACTGTATTGTCGAAGGCTTTCACGGCCGGAGAACGATGGTTGTTGTGGGTTTTCCGGGCTGTATTGCCGTGGTCTTGGCATTGTAGTTCCTGACGTTTCGCCAGCAGCTGTGGCTGGCATCTTCAGAGGTGTAGCACCAAAAGACAGAGATCTCTCAGTGTCACAGTGTGGAAAAGATGTAGGTCATTTGTATCTACTCAGGAGGGGTGGGGTTGAGCTGAGTCATCCTGTAAGAGTTTCCCAGGGTGTGGAATGCTAATGGCGGGAGGCTTCACTGTATCCTGAGGAGATTCTTTTGCATATGGATTGGTACTTGATGTGCTAATCTTCTCTGCAGGGCTATTGTCAAGGATAGAATGTTTTGTTAGCCTGGTGTTTTTCAGAACTGGCAACCATGCTCGGTTCATTCTTAAGGTTTCTTCTTTCCTGTTGAAGTTTTGCTTATGCTTGTGAATTTCAATGGCTTCCCTGTGCAGTCTGACAAAGTAGTTGGAAGTGTTGTCCAGTATTTTGGTGTCCTGGAATAAGATACTGTGCCCTGTTTGAGTTAGGCTATGTTCAGCCACTGCTGATTTTTCAGGTTGTCCAAGTCTGCAGTGTCTTTCATGTTCTTTTATTCTTGTCTGGATGCTACGCTTTGTGGTCCCGATGTAAACCTGTCCACAGCTGCAGGGTATACGGTATACTCCTGCAGAGGTTAGGGGGTCTCTACTGTCTTTTGCTGATCGTAGCATCTGTTGTATTTTTCGGGTGGGTCTGAATACTGCTTGAAGGTTATGCTTTTTCATAAGCTTTCCCATCTGATCAGTAATTCCTTTGATATATGGCAAAAACACTTTTCCTGTGGGAGACTGTTTTTCTTTGGTTGTTTGCTTCATCCTGGGTTTGATTGCTCTTCGGATTTCATTTCTGGAGTAGCCATTTGCCTGAAGTGCGTGGTTTAGATGATTAATTTCCTCATTTAGCAAGTGCGGCTCACATATCCGTCTTGCACGATCCACTAATGTTTTCATTATGCCTCTTTTCTGTCGGGGATGGTGATTAAGGAAGATTAAGGAACTCCTGGACCCCTCCACCTACAAAAAACTAAAGCGAGATCCCACTTGCAAAATCACCAGGCTAACAAATGCGCTGATCAAGAATTCCTCACTACATCCCGACACGCACAGAAAACTATGCAAGACTGAAGCACAGCCACCTAGACTATATGGACTCCCCAAAATACATAAGGATTCAGTCCCACTCCGACCCATTGTGAGTGCCATTGGTTCACCGACATATGAATTAGCTAGACATCTGGCAGATCTCCTGCAGGACCACATCGGGAAAACCTCGTCTTACATCAAAGATTCAGCAGATTTCATCAACAAAATCAGTTCTCTGAAACTCAATCCACAAGACATACTTGTCAGTTTTGATGTTGTATCCCTGTTTACCAAGGTTCCAGTAAAAGACACTATTGCACTTATTAATCAGATTTTCCCAGAGGATGTAACAGCCTTATTCCACCATTGCCTGACAACCAGTTACTTCCAATGGGACAACGAATTCTATGAACAGATGGATGGGGTGGCCATGGGGAGCCCACTCAGCCCAGTTATAGCAAACTTCTACATGGAACATTTTGAAAAAACAGCTCTAGAATCAGCACCCCACAAACCTAGTGTATGGTTCCGGTTTGTGGATGATACATTTATCATTTGGAGCCATGGGGAGGAAGAATTGATGGGGTCTTTGAATCATCTCAACAACATCCACCTGAACATACAATTCACCATGGAGAAAGAAATCGAGGGAAAACTCCCATTCCTGGATACCTGGGTCATCCGCAAAGCAAACTTTCAGTTAGGTCACAAGGTCTACAGGAAACCAACTCACACTGATCGGTACCTACACAAAAACTCCAATCACCATCCCCGACAGAAAAGAGGCATAATGAAAACATTAGTGGATCGTGCAAGACGGATATGTGAGCCGCACTTGCTAAATGAGGAAATTAATCATCTAAACCACGCACTTCAGGCAAATGGCTACTCCAGAAATGAAATCCGAAGAGCAATCAAACCCAGGATGAAGCAAACAACCAAAGAAAAACAGTCTCCCACAGGAAAAGTGTTTTTGCCATATATCAAAGGAATTACTGATCAGATGGGAAAGCTTATGAAAAAGCATAACCTTCAAGCAGTATTCAGACCCACCCGAAAAATACAACAGATGCTACGATCAGCAAAAGACAGTAGAGACCCCCTAACCTCTGCAGGAGTATACCGTATACCCTGCAGCTGTGGACAGGTTTACATCGGGACCACAAAGCGTAGCATCCAGACAAGAATAAAAGAACATGAAAGACACTGCAGACTTGGACAACCTGAAAAATCAGCAGTGGCTGAACATAGCCTAACTCAAACAGGGCACAGTATCTTATTCCAGGACACCAAAATACTGGACAACACTTCCAACTACTTTGTCAGACTGCACAGGGAAGCCATTGAAATTCACAAGCATAAGCAAAACTTCAACAGGAAAGAAGAAACCTTAAGAATGAACCGAGCATGGTTGCCAGTTCTGAAAAACACCAGGCTAACAAAACATTCTATCCTTGACAATAGCCCTGCAGAGAAGATTAGCACATCAAGTACCAATCCATATGCAAAAGAATCTCCTCAGGATACAGTGAAGCCTCCCGCCATTAGCATTCCACACCCTGGGAAACTCTTACAGGATGACTCAGCTCAACCCCACCCCTCCTGAGTAGATACAAATGACCTACATCTTTTCCACACTGTGACACTGAGAGATCTCTGTCTTTTGGTGCTACACCTCTGAAGATGCCAGCCACAGCTGCTGGCGAAACGTCAGGAACTACAATGCCAAGACCACGGCAATACAGCCCGGAAAACCCACAACAACCAACTTTCCTACTGTTGGAACCAACTGAATTTTATGAAAAGCCTTCAAAGACAGCCCCACGCAAAACACATTACAATAATGTAACAAAGCATGAATAACTACAGCCACCTCACACCTTTCAAAAATGGGTCACATCTGGTGGGCCAGCCAAAAGCCTTATGTAGGCAATCTGACCCTCTATTTGTATTCTCACAGTTAACAATACCCCAAAACTGTGAACTTGCTCCTTTTGGGACAGTTCAACCCTGTCTAGAAGAGGCTGAATTGCGAGAGTTTCCAAGTGTCAAAACAGAGGAAGAAAAATGAAGCATCCTTTTTCACCTAAGCCAGGAGTTTTAAGGACACAGTATTATTAGCAGTTTTGTTCTCTCACCTAAAACTGGGAGTGGGAATCACATGCTTAGCAACCTTAATGAAGAGTTGCCACTGCTCTATACTTCTTTTGTTGTTCTCTTAGTGAAAGCCAGCCTTATTGTGTGATCCCAACCAAGCTCATGCACAAATTTTTGAAAGCAAAAAAATTAAACTCGGCTATGTTCCTTACAGGCTTCCTTCCAAAATGCCTTGTATTCTTGTATTAAAATCAGCTAGGGAAATCTAGACCTCTGCCCAATCAAGACTATGCATCAATTAGGTTAACAGCAGGGCCAGTGCATTTCTTAATTATAACTACAAACACTTCCTAGATTTCCTAGGGCTAGAAGCTCATCCCATCAGGTTAAATCATCTCCGAGTTTCCTTGATGAACTAAGTAAGCCTAATGGGATGGCAGCAGCACCTCATGCTGCCTTACATAAGAGGCAATTTCTGGGAGTGATTGGGGCTCCAGGTCTCCATAATGTACATATGTTAATGCTCCAGGGTAGATTACCAATAGTGGTGCTGTCTTATAGAGCTTATCTCTTGCTCTGTTTAATAGCTCATACCAGTTTCAGGGTAACTGCTTGTCAAGCTCTCCCAGCTTTAGACCATGGTGATGAGTTTATAGTTGTATTGATGGGGAAAGAAGAAAGAAAGGTCAGAATGGCAAAAAGTAAAAGATGCAGATGCTAAGAAGAAAACTTTGGACTCTAGTCAAAGAATAAACACACAACTTGGGCCCTAAGGAATCTGAATTCAAGTATGACTAAACAGAAAATAATTCTGACTCCACCTAAAAAATCAAACTATATGAAAGATATAATGCTTTAAAGGCCCAATCTTATACTGAAATGCCATTGCCATCTCTCTAATTAATTATGGGTGCTAGTGCTTTCCACACCTCAGATTTACCTTAATACTTGCTCATTTTGCAAAGGAAGATAATCTCTTAAGGCAAGCCTGGGACTCCAGCAATACTGCTGTAGGTTGTAAGTCAAGGCTTGGTCATAAGTCAACACCAGCCATAAAGAAAAATACAATAATGAATAGACTGCCCATTCTGGGAAGGCTTGATTGACCAGTCTTGCTGGTAGCCTCAATTTCTCCCAGATCATACTGGCCATTGTCTTTGAGGATCAGTACAAAACTGGGAGTCATGTATGCAATCAGACTGAATTATTCCAATTTTACCCTGGGTCTTGTGTCTCAGTTGTATATGTGTAGGAGAGGCTTCGATGTGGCAGTCCTGGCAAATGGACTGATTTGGGTAACAACGGAGGGAGATCTGAACAGTTTGGTGGTGGAAAGTGTCCCATGACAACACCATGGAGTTTTCAAGGCAAGAGACATTCAGAGGTGGTGTCATGGGCCAGTCTGGGCTCAGTGAAAGTGAGGACTCCTCAGAAGGAGGGGAGCCTTGTGTAGCCAGCCCTGACTCCTCAGAAGAAGAGGAGATCCATGTAGCCGGCCCTGACTCAGCAGAAGCCAGTGATCAGGAAGAACAGCTGCTGACTAATCAGATTCCACAGCCAGCAGCTGAGCCCGCTCCAACATCACCGGTGAAGCCCAGCCACCAGTTGCCCAAAGTCCGCAGTCAGCAGCTGAGTCAGAGGCACCAATGCCCTGCCGCTCCAACACCACTGGTGAAACACAGCCAAGGATGCCCAAATCTCTAGCCTCACCCAGAGAGTGCTGCAGACAAAAGCAGTGGGTGGATCTGCAGGAGAGGTGGCAAAGTGCACGCCTCCTAGCCAGACACCAGCTGTTTGTTGAGAGCGATGAGGAGTGAGCACAGGATAGCTCCCAAGCAGCTGGCTGCAAACCCAGCCTGTCTATAAAATCCAGCCACAGAAGACCAGAAGTCATGAAAGGAACACATCAGAATCCTGCTGACTGCACCCACTCTGCTGAAGCTTTCCTTGCTGTGTGATCCCTGGATCATGCCTTGACCTTGCTTCTGGATCACCCTTGCTCTGACTGGTAACTGACCTATGGACCTCCTATCTTGGCTTTTGGACTTTGGACTCACTCTTGGCTTTGGACTTGTGCTCTAACCTCAGACCAGACTTGGACAACTCTGCTTGGGCTGTCCTAGCCCTCGACAGGTGGTTTCCTATTGCCTGCCTCTGTGTAACAAGCTTGGACTTCATTGGTGGTCTCCTACCTAAGTACTAATCAGGGCCAACCCTGCTGAGTTTCCAGTATCTGAAGAGATTTGACTAGTCTGGGCCATTCAGATCAGGGCCCAAACAAGTTAGGACAGACAAAAACCAAGTATAGACAAGCTGGATTCTAGGATGCTGGTTTAAGATAGCTGGTAATTGTAAGTTTAGAAAGTGGGGGATTCAAGAATCAGCAAAACAGCAGGAACCAACCCCACAAAACAAAACCAAGTGGATAATAGTCAATAGTCCTCTACCACAGCAAAAATGGCTGGAAGAGCCCAAGGCTTTTTTAATAGCTTCAGCTCCCAAACAAGCTGCAGCTTGTCAGTAGAGAAGTGAGGATTAAGCACTACAACAGGTGTAGTCAAAAGAACACAGCCAAGTACCTTTATCAGTATAGTGAACATCATGTAGTAGTTAGAGTGCTAGTCTAGGATTAGGGAGACCCAGGTTCAAATCTCCCCTCTGCTTTGAAGCTCACTGTCTCATTTGTGCTAGTCAGTTTTTCTCAGCTTAAACTACTTTACAGGTAGAGTAAAATGGGAGGGCTCTGTATCTCGTTGAACTCAATGGTATTTACTTCTGAGTATACATGCACTATCAGTCTCCTTTATTTGTTTCATTAAATATAAATAAATTTCCTGTGCCACATATTGCACTCAACTACCTCATATTACCCTAATCAGGATATGAAATTCCCTTTGAGGTTCATAGATAAGGATGCTGTTGCTAATACTCAACTCTGATTTGAAGAAATTTGCCTGTTTATCCACATGCTCAGTATATTCACTCATATCCTATTTGTTCTAAAATCTCACAAGTTCCAAATGGCCTCTAGCAAGATAAACTCAGTATATTCTACCATTCCTGGAGAAGTTCCTATCCTAAGTAAGTATTTCTATTAAAGTTAATGGTTGGGGGTGGGGGAGGGATAGAAAGAACTTAGCTTGCAAACAACTAGTAGCTGTATCTTCATCATCTATGAATTATTATTAATTTTAATAACATTTGTCCTTTCAGTTTAGCTTTCAGAATATTACAAGGTCAACATGATACTATTATCATCAACAATCTAAAGCATGTCCTCTGCATTGCAATGAGATTTCTTTAGTGTGCAGAGTATATTTGATCATTACTGGATAGTCATTATGCATTTTCAGTAACTTGACTATTCCTGTGAGATGATTCAATATCTTACCCGTAGTAAGAAAAGAAGCTTATCTATCTGCTACATTAACAAAAAGCAAAACAGCTTAAAGTTTCTCTTTTCCTCTGGCAGTGAGAGACTACACATTTATTCAAATCTTGCAAACTTTAAACATTTTTGTAGCCCTCTTATAGCATGGGAAATCCTTAAAAAATGTGTCCTCTGTTTCTTAACTACTGTTTTTTAATACAACTACCAAATACATGATCCAAAAGCTGCCAGAGAAAATAAATTGCCAATATGGAAAAATGAGTAAAATAAATACAGAAAGGGCTACCCACTTACCTTCATAACAATCCTGTAAAATAAATTATACTGTAAATGAAACAGTTACCTATGAGCTTCTTGTGGGGGAAGGATTTAAACCAGGAATCCTCAATGTCAGTATATCTTTATAGCCAAAAACCACACTGACTCTCAGTTCCATGTAGTGTTCCCAGGTGCCCGCCGGTGGCAGGCAAACTCCCAGGGATTTTCCTCTTTGCAGGCATGCTCCCAAAGGTTGCCCACACCCGGCAGGCACCTCAGGAGCATGCACTGTGCATATGCTCCCAACTGGTGTGGCAATGTCACTTCCGGAACTGATGTCGTCGTGTTGCCCATGGGAGTGTTTCCATGCTTCGTTTGGGGCCGATTTCGGCCCCAAATGGGCCGAATTGGCCCTGTGTGGACTGTGGGAATGCTCATGTGGCTGGCATGGTGACGTCACTACCAGAAGATTTATTTATTTATTTATAGTCCGCCTTTCTCACTGAGACTCCAGGCGGATTACACAGTATGAGATTAGTACAATCAGAATCAAGTACATTTCAATACAGTATCAATGATATTTCATAAACAATACCATAGGGTAAATAGATACAAATTTAAAAGACATAGTATTAGCAAGAATCCAATACAGAGTAGAAAAAAAACTGAAGCAGAACATAATCAATTCTAGGACTAACATTAGACAACATGGAGCGCTGGTGGTACATAGGAGTGCATATTTAAAGTGGCAGATAATATGTAAGGTAATATAGTGATGAAGTCTATGGTCCCTAACTCATTAGCGAAGCATCTTCCCTACAATACAGCCCTCCCATTTGAGAAAAAGCCTTTTTGAATAGTTCGGTTTTGCATCATTTACGAAAAGCCAGGAGAGTGGGGGCTCTTCTGACTTTCTCAGGCTGGTCATTCCACAGGATAGGGGCCACCACAGAGAAAGCCGGTGTATGGGCTGCTGCTGACTTCACCTGTGTGTAGCCTGGCACCTGCAGGAGACCCTGTTCAGATGAGCAAAGCTGTTGTGGAAGAACATAGGGAGGGAGGCGGTCCCACAGGTATGCCAGACCAAAGCCATGAAGAGCTTTGTATGTAATAACTAACAATCTCATCAAAAGGTTGATAGTGTTACTACCAGGTTGCAATAAAGTCTGATGCCGGGACAATAGTGCATCATTTGTCAATACCTGAGCCAGGTCTGTGAGCAACTGGTCAGACCACTTAATTCTTCTTGCCCCAGGAAGAATATCATCTGCAGGATCTAAAGTAGGGCTTAGATAAATACCCTGCTTAAAATTCAGAAATCTCAAAGGGCAGTGATCACTCTCAACTCTATTATCTATCTGAAAGCAATCCACATGGTATAATAAGGAGGGAGAGATGGCCAGGTAATCAATTATACTGGCCCAACATGAGGACAGGTAAGTAAAAGTACCACCAGAGATATCAAATTTGGAACCATTCAGAATACACAGATTGTGAATAGAGAGCAACTCCAGTAGGCGTAAGCCAGGCTTGTTAATGACCGGATCTTGAGAGGATCGGTCGAGCAAGGTGGCTTGTTCAGCAATCAAGGTTTTGGTGCTGGCCACTATATTAGGTGAGCCTGACCCAATCCTAGCATTAAAATCACCACACAGAACAAGTTGAGAGTTAGGAAAGCTACAAGTCAGGGTTTCAAGAGTGTCAGCTAGAAGGTCCCAAAAAGTTTTGTTGTTCTGTATTGGGAACTTAGGGGGATTGTATACATTGATAAACAAAAGAGAACCAATTTGTCACCCCTGTATTAAAAGGGCCTGGATATATTTTGAGCATTTACTTTCCAGGATTTATACTTCTGCTTTCAGATCAACAGTGATGAGAACCAATAACTAATACCTTGAACTGAGCACGGTAACAGATGGGTAGCCAATGGAGTGACTGTAGGATGGGAGTGATGTTCATGCTCCTGCTCACTCCTGATAACAGTCGAGCTGCAGCATTTTGCACTAATTAGAGCCTCCTAGTTAACTTAGATGGGAGACCTATGTATAGAGCATTATAATAGTCAAGCCTTGATGTTACCATAGCATGAATACCAACAAGCATCACTTTGGTCTTGTCTGGGTTCAATTTCAATTTGTTGTTTTTCCACCATTTCACTATGGCTGTCAGGCAGTGATCTAAGATTTCTACTGCATCCTGTGAGGACCTGGACAGCAAGATATAGAGTTGGGTGTCATCTGCATATTGGTGACATCCAACTCCATAGCTGCGAATGAGTTCTCCTAAAGGTTTTATGTAAAGGTTGAATAACACGGGAGATAAGATTGCACCCTGCGGAACCCCGCAAGATAGTTCCCATTCTGGAGATAGTTGATCTCCAATGGCCACCCTTTGAGTCTACTCCAAGAGAAATGATTTAACCAGTCCAGGGCACATCCTTTGATGCCCACTTCTGTTTCCAAATGCCTCAACAGGATGGCATGGTCTACAGTATCAAAGGCTGCAGATAGATCCAATAGAAGTAATAAGGAGGCATGGCCTTTTTATATATTCAGATGGAAATTATCCACTAATGCTACTAGTGCTGTTTCTGTCCCATGCCCTGGCCTGAAACCTGACTGGAAAGGGTCCAGAGTGCTAGAGTTATTCAAGAAGGTCTGGGGTTGGTCAGCTACTGCTCTCTCAATCACTTTGCCCAGAAAGGGCAGATTAGAGACTGGGCGATAATTGGCCACATCATTTTTGTCTAGGGATGGTTTTTTAAGTAGAGGACGGATAGCCACCTGTTTGAGCTGCCGGGAAAAGTTGCCCTGAGTTTAGTGATTGATTTACAATAGACCTTAATGGTTCACTTATGTGGTCCTTACTTGATTTTAACAGCCAGGATGGGCAAGGATCGAGCACACAAGTAGTGGTTTTCATAGACATCAAGATCCTGTTAAGATTTGTCATTGTGATTGGTTCAAAGCAATCCAAATGTAAGCTGGATAGTGCATTTATCATTTCTTCTATCTCGCTTGCATTGCTGCTAGCATGTAGATCAGAGTGTATTTGTGCTATTTTGTCAGTGAAAAACTTAGCAAAGGCCTCGCAGCTAATTGTTCTTGGGACTATAAAGGTTCAGATTTAGGGGTTAGGAGGCATCTGGGTATCTTAAACAATTGGGATGGTCGTGAACTAGCCAACACAATAGTTGCCAAAAAATAACATTTCTTTGCCACTTTCATTTCTGCTTCATAGGTCCTCCAGTGGGTTCTGTAGCATGTTCTATCTGCTTCTGTGCGAGTTTTTCGCCAGTGCCTTTCTAAATGTCTTCCAGCCCTCTTTAAGTCAGCCAGCTCCATGGTAAACCATGGGGTTAGCGTCCATCCCAAGGGCTGGAGTGGTCGATAAGGAGCAATGGTGTCAATGGCTTCAAGGAGCTTTGCGTTCCACACTCCTACAGCAGCTACCATGCGGCATGTGTCTGAGATTCTAAAATTCCCCAATGCATTTTGGAATCTAGATGGATCCATGAGCCTTTGTAGATGAATCTTTTTAACTGGACCCCCAATTTTGTGGGGAGTTGGGGCTAGATTCACTTTTGCCTTCAGCAGATGATGGTCTGACCATGGTTCAGGCTGAACCTCCAATGTTGAAACAAGGTTTCCTCTTAAAGGCTCAGTGCAAAATATTAAGTCTATGGTGTGGCCTCTTTCACATGTAGGGCCTGTCACAATTTGTGAGAGGCCCAGGGTTGCCAGGGAAGCTATAAATTCCTGAGCTGGGCCTGACTTTGAACACTCAGCATGGATGTTGAAGTCTCCCGGAACAGTTAAGTCTAGGTGTCTCTAACACTTTGTCTGCTAGCAACTCCGCCAACTCAGAAAGGGTGCTTACAGGGGAGCTAGGAGGTCTATACACAAGAAGGATACTCAGTCTATCTTTAATTCCCAGAGACAGGTACAAGCAGTCAATACCAGATATAGCTTGTACTGGAGATCTACAGAAGTTGAAGGACTCACAGAGAATAATAGCAACCCCTCCTCCTCGGCTACTATAGTGAGATTGGTGTAGGACCATGTAGCCAGGGGGAGTTAGTTGGGACAGACACACCTTGTCATTTTCCTGCAGCCATGTCTCTGTTAGGCAAGCCACATCAATTTTCTCATCCTGCAATATCCAAGCAATGCATGCAACCTTGTTCCTAACAGATCTTGTATTGCATAGGATTAGTGTAGTAGGGGGAAGCAGTCCCATTGTCAACAGGTGGAATACTAGAGAGGTTGGATAAGCAACGAGTATTACTGCTAGATGCTGGGTGCCTTTCATAAGCCATGCTCCCATATCTACAGCTCCCAGCTGCACTTGCCCGCGATTTTCACCAAGCAAGTAAGTAGTAAGTAAGAAGCTCAGGATTGCACCCTACAACCACATATTGGAATATCAAACATACTTGTGGTCTCAACTCTAATAACAGTTTAGGGCTACAATCTTCATGTATTTGCACAAGCAGTGTTGATAAGTTGCTGCAATCATCTCAGAAGCAGTTTCTTCCTATCCTCTCTTGTCCTTCAACTCATATAGCTGATGGCTGCTCCTGGGCTAAGAGCCATGGGCCAAGAGCCCTTGTGCTCTCATCCTTCAGCTTGCACATCTCTGCCCTGTGCCCCAGTGAAATAGCCCTCCTCATAGCATGTAGTACCTGTGTGAAGAGATGAGAAAGCGGGGTGGAGCTAGGGCCTGTAGCCAAATAGCTTACAGCTGCAGATCAAAGGCATGTCCTACAGGCACCCATCCAGCCCTCAGAAGGTCTCCTCATGAGCAAAGCATCCCTCTGTCCCTTCAGCAACATCTTCTCATAAGCAAGCAAGCCTCTCTGCCCCATGCCCCAGTGGAATAGCCCTCCTCCTAGCATGCAGTACCTGTGTGATGTCATCATCACACCAGCTCCGGGGTGCGTGCACAAAAGAAGACCTTGTGCAAGGCACAAAGTAAGTCCTAGCTACTCCACCCTCCCAATGGGAGGTGAGGGGGTACCTGGCAACCCTACCTGAATGACGTGTCATGAGGTCATGAGAAACAAGGTGTCATGAGGTCTATGAGGGCTGATGTGGTCATGTGATCACCCTACCACATGTCTGGATCTCTATTTTTTCACTTGTTCTATTTGTTTTTACTGCTCTACCACCATACAAGAATTAAATAACTGTCAAGTATAGTAGAGATAAGGCTGCAAAGCCTAACAAAATGAATGCAGCCCACCTACTATGCCTGGTAGCCCACAGAAGCAGTTTAGGAAATCCAAAATAGCCTTGGAGCCTGCATGACATGACTGGCCCAAGTAATGTGACCAGGCTGTTTCATGTGACTATCTCATGTCATATGATATTGCTTTTGGTCCAGTTTTGTAATCCTGGTAAGGAAGAGTGACTGAGGAAAAACTGAAATCATGGCTGCTGAGGTGAAGAGGAGTCCTCTTGACTGTAATGGTAAATACTATTAAAGTCACTTGTAATCTGATTAGACCAGGGGAGTTGATTAAAGTGAAATTTGTTCACGTTTCCCAGCAAATACTTAAGTTTAAATGATAATATGATGGAAATCAAGGTAAGTTTCCAAATTGCTCCTGACTCTAAAAATGGCCCCTTCTTCACAGTAATTAAGCAAACTTATCCTCTTACTGAATTCTAGAGAGTTCATGCAGTTGAGACAGCTACAAACCAGTTATATTATTAGTACAAACTGATTGTGCTAGCTGTGGATACAATTTGCTATTTTGTAGAACATTTCCTCCTATTTTGTTATCCCATCCTATTTCAAAACACTGGCTGCTTGGAGTTGCCAGATGTTGGGGTTTTGAACTGGTATTTGTGGTTGCTGCCTGGGAAATAAATGGAGAAAATGCCCCCTCTTTTCCAATTAAGAGTTCCAAGAACCATGCCATCCTAAAGGGAGAGGTGTGTGTGTGTGGGGGGGGGGGGGTCAAGGGTTAGAATATAAAGGGATAAAATTAAGGAGAAAAAATAAACTGTGGAGGGTGAGCTGATAGAAGGTAAACCATAGCTGGTGTGAGCATTTCCATCATTCCCCACCTGAAAGAAAGAGATGAAACTATGTCTCCTCAAGCAACAGAGTGTTTCTCCCCCTCTCTGAAAGGGGCAGATAGTTTTATTGTTCATATGAGGTTTTCTGGCTTTGCCCTGTACTGCAACATAAGATTTTTGCTCATTTGTGTCATTTCCCTCCTTTCTTCTCACTTGAATTGCTACTTTGCTTGCCCTGCCTCCCTGCCCCCCCTTCCAAGCTGGCTGCCTCTTCTCGCTTTCATCTGGGAGAAAGCATGTAACTTCTCCCAGTGAGAGACAGCTAAAAGAACAAGGGCACAGCAAGTGCTAGACCAGGCATGATGAAGAACTGAAATTTCCTTTGTGGCCAGTAACAGTCAGCCCAACCTTGGTGATGTTCCTGGCTGACCGTTCCTGGGGAGGGGGGTAAAGTTGTCACTGCCCCAAATCAGTGCAGTAGTTCCTAAAATTGCTTTGGAGGGCCTTTTTTGTCTCTGAGAATGAGTCTTTCCCCCATTCCATCTCTTGTCTTCCTTCCCCCCTTGGCAACCAGTGGCAGCAGTTTTGCCCCTGAAGCCCACATTGTAGCAACTCCAGGGAGTTGCTAGGGAAAGGGTGAGAAATGGAGGGGGTAAGAGGATTGCTTTGCTGTGTGGTTCTTAATTATTTAAATTTTTATTTACTTCATGTATACCCCAGTTTTCTCCTTAATGGGGACTCAAAGTGTCGTACAACATTCTCCCTTAATCGGTTTTATCCACAAACATATAGAGTATTATTTCCCACATACTGCAATTTGATTACCATTAGGCTTGAGGCTATTGAGCACTGTCCTGTGAGATTTTTTTAAAATAAAAATTTCTTTGCAATAATACTTCTGTACAATATCCCCTCTCAACACAAAGAAGCTTAGGCTTCTACAGTGTTACTCATTTAAGTTCACAAACTGATTTAAAAGGGAGTTGACTGAGCATTGATTGTTTTGCTAAACAGCTTATTCATGAGAAGATCATTTGCTAGAGGTGAAGTAAGCTTTAATATATTCCTTTAACATGTAGAAGGTGTTTTTATGTGCAGTGCTTTTAATTTATTTATATCCTACTTTCCTCCTCGGCGGATGTAACAGCATTCTCAACTCCTCCATTTTATCCTCAAAACAATCTTGTGAGAAAGTTAATCTGAGAGATTAATCTGGGATTATTGCCTGGCAATGGCTGAACTTCATAGCTGAGTGGGGATTCCAATCCATGCCCTATTGCAACACACTTAACCAAAACTCCACTTCAGCTGTGGAATTGAACCCAGCGGGTCTACCCAGAATCTTACTCAAGTATATTACTCCAGTCTATTACTCCAGAAGAGTGTTCTTAGGGTTGCACTGTAGGGTTGCACTAATTTACATTAGAAATAATTGACAGTGCAATCCTATGTAGAGTTATTCCAGTCTAAACCTATTGAAATCAATGGAGTTAGGCTAAAGGAATTTTATGCAGGATTGGACTGTGAATCTTCCTTTCCCAGAAAAATATGTTGTTAAACTGTGGAATAATCTGTGGTTGGAATGCATCCTTGATTTTTTAAAAAGTATCATGGGCAGGCTGGTTATTGCATGAAAGTTTGTCAGGAAAAGGGCAGTACAATAGACTGCAGGATTAGGGTTGCCAGCCCAGCTTTGGCACCCTATGAGAGATTGCAGGGGTGGAGCCCTATCTGATGTCACATTAACGCCACAATGTCAATTCTAGCACAAACCAGAAGTGACATCATTGCATTGGTGTAATGCTGTAGGATTCACCAAAAACCTCTATGGAAATAATGATGGACACAAGTATAGACAGTTTTTAAAAGGGTATTAGACAGATTCATGGAGGATAGGTCCATCAATTACTAGTAGCCAAGGTAAATAAAGGAAATCTCCACATTCAGAGGCAGTAAACCTCTAAATGCCAGGACTAGAAGAAGGGTTGCTATATTCCCGCTTGGGGAGATTTCCTGTCCCAGCAATCCCCAGTGGGTGGTGGGAGAAACAAAAACATTAAAAATGCTATCCGCAACAGTGTGACATCGCTTCCAGGAAAGCCTAGAAGTGACATCATGCCTTTCTAGGAATCATGAATTTGAGATTGCTAGGGAGGACCAACATCATTTCCTGGGGAAACCCGTAAATGACATCAGTCCTTTAGGAGTCACCATAGAGTTTTTGGAAATTCCTAGAAAGTTCTAATGTCAAATCAGATATTTCCCAGGAGTGACATAATGCCTTTGCCACTGGCTGCCCCCCATATCTCCCCCTAGTCGCCCACTGGTTGCTAGGCAACCCCAGCTAGGAGGTTATTAGTGGAAGGTCTTGGCTTCTATTTTTGGTTTGCTGGTTCTGCAGGTCCATTTGTTAGCCACTGTGTGTAACAAAATTCTGGACTAGATGGACCACTGGTCTGATCCAGCAGGCTCTTCTTATGTTCTTATAAACATCTACAAGTTCGCCTATATTAACAGAAAAATGATGTCTAATAGTTTCTTGATGCTATCGGGAATTATGTGCAGTTTAGGCAGAGATGGGGTTTTTGGTGTAGCATTTTATTGTCTCATTTGGGAGGAACAATGCAAATAAATGAGTGAAACATGCTCAAATGATACATTAGATATATATGATTTGCACAGACATAAAAAGGACCTCTTGAGACAAGAATGATTAGGCCTTTTGTTCATTAAGCAGCAGGCTCTCATTAAGATGTAGAGGTAGGGCAAGCAATATGCTGACTTAAATTTGGAGAGAAAAATGAATCCTGTTCCAAACTACTGGATGTTCAAGCTGTTAATAAGCTCTGATGATTTTGTATTCATTTACCTACACTACAATTTTTCTCCATTTCAATATGAGAATCAAGTACACAAGAAGACATTAATCCGTAGACGGACCTATTTATTATGTCAGGCCAGAGAGGCTCCCAATTTACCAGCATGTCCATCCAATGAGGTGCAACAATGAAGTTATATACTACTTCTTGAGAAATGAGTGGCAATTCAAGAAGTATCCTGTCTCCTCTCTCATTCATCATTCATCAATGGAAACAGGAAATCTAGATCTGATTGCTCTTCTACCTTTTTCTACCTTTTTTGTTGCCTGCCAACTCTACCCTACAAATGGCTAAACTATTGTGACATTGTAAAATACTCATAAATATTCCAATATCCCAGACAAACAATATTCATAAAAACTTCCTTAACACTGATATGTCCACTGCAATTTCAGTGATGATAATCAGCTGAGGGTTGGGAGAACCATTTGAGTTACAGCTATTAAGACATAAGAACACCTATATGCTGATGAATATATTGACGAAAGCCTTCTATGGCTTGGACACAGCTATCTGTTCCTAGCATAAAACTGGAATAACCATAACTGATATTTTAACTAATACAAATAACCATAACTGATATATTTAACTAACACAGAACCAATTTGCATTCAAAAGCTGTGGGAACCATAACAATGTCAACTTTAGTCAACAAAAGAATGAAAGCAACATGCACACGCACACACATGCATGCACAGCCCCACCCACCCCATGAAAAGAAAGCAGAATGAACTCAAAGCAGCAAACACATACATCCCCCCACAGCCTCCACACCCCCATGAAAAGAAAGCAAAATTAACTCAAAGCAGCACACACACACACACACACACACAGCTCCACCCCCCTGAAATTAACTCAAAGCAGCACACATACATACAAAGCCCCACCCAATGAAAATAAAACAGAATGAACTCAAATGGCACATACATACACAGAAACCCTTGAATGAAAAGAAAGCAGAATGAACTCAAAGCAGCTTAGCCTCCTCTGGAGAGCCAGCCCCAGCAGCTCTGCTTGCATTCTCTCTCTCTCTCACTCACAAATGGGGAAAAAGCAGAATGAACTCAAAGCAGCTAAACCTCCTCTGCAGAGCCTGTGCTGGGTCCCAGTTCTCTCTCTCTCTCTCCCTCATGAATGGAAAAAAAGCAGAATGAACTCAAAGCAGCTAAACCTTGTCTAGAAAGCTTGTGCTGGGCCCCAGCTCTCTCTCTAACAAATGGAAAAAAGCAGAATGAACTCAAAGCAGCTAAACCTCTTCTCCAGAGCCGGCCCCAGCAGCTCTGCTTGCTCTCTCTCTCTCAATGGCCATTTGGGGCCATTTTGGGCCTGTTTCAGCCTGGATCACAGCCGAAATGGCCCAGATTGGGGCCAAAACTGTCCGGATTGGGTTGGTGCCAGGTAGAGGAAGCTTCCCCTGCCTGGCACCAAACTGATCCCAGCCATTTAGGCCCTGGTCCAGGCCAAAATGGGCCCAAAATGGCAATTTTTGGCTATTTTGGGCTGATTTCTGCCTGGATCAGAGCCAAAACCATCTGGATCGGGTCGTTGCCCAGCAGAGGAAGCCTCCTCCACCCAGCACTGACCCGGTCCAGGCTCTTTTGGCCCCATTCCAGCCCAAACTACCCCAAAATGGCCATTTTTGGCTCATTTTGGCAAGGATTGGGGCTGAAACCATCCAGATTGGGTTGGTGCCAAGTGGGGGAAGCTTTCCCCGCCTAACACCGACCTGGTCCTGGCCATTTAGGCCCCGATCTGGGCCCAAAATGGCATTTTGGCCCCCTTTTCTACTGGGATCAGGGCCGGAATGGTCAGGATCAGGTCAGTGCCAGGCAGGGGAACCCTCCCCTGTGCAGCACTGAGTTGGTCTGGGCTGTTTCAGCCCTGATCCAGGCCCAAACATTTTTGGCCATTTAGGCCTGTTTCGGCCGGGATCAGGGCCAAAACCACCAGGACAGGGTCAGTGCCTGGCGAGGAACCCCTCCTTTGCCCAGCATCGACCCAATCTGGGCCATTTTGGGCCTGATCCAGGCCAAAACATGCCCCAAATGGCCATTTTGGGGGCTCTTTCGGCCTGGATTTCATGCCAAAACGGTCCTGATCGGGCCACTGCCTGGTGAGGGAACACTCCCCCCTCTGGCAGCAGCCAAATCCCGGCCATTTTGGCCTGGTCAAGGGGTGTGGCATATGCTAATGAGTTATGCTAATGAATTATGCTGATGAGTTCCTGCAGCTTTTTCTATGAAAAGACCCCTGATAATATACAAGTGTCCTTTTCTCATTGTGGATGTATTCAGACCACTGTGTAGAAAGTGACACATACCAAAGAAATGGGAACAATTTCAAAGTAAGTCTAGTGAAGGGAATTATTACATTTACAATGTGGTTCTTAAGTGATTACTTTGTATAATTTGTTTAAACAGTGTGGTCAGGACTGCAGTTTATGTGTTGTGTCTACTTTCTCATGGATGAAAGGGTAGTTTAGGTGGGTAGCCATCTTGGTCTGAAGTAGAACAGCAGGATTTGGGTCCAGTGGCACCTTAGAGACCAACAAGATTTTTAGACTGTACGCTTTTGAGAGTCAGAGCTCCCTTCTTCTGGATGAAAGGGGCTTGTGGAAGCCCCTTAAGCATCAGCAGTGGTTATTAGTATGCTGTTGAGGCAAGTGGAAGACAGGGAAGATCCTCCTCCACAAACTTTCCATTCAAGTGATATTGGATCCTACACATTAACTCCAAATACTTTTAAACATATTATGTCCGAAATGTCTGTGTTTGGCATGGATATTTTCCAGCTAAACAGATTTGATTTTTTCAGCTAATGTGGGTACAGATTTTTTTTTTAATTAAAAAAAAATCACCTTGTCAAAGTTTAGTGGAATGGCTGCACATCGACCTGGTTTCAAAGCCACAAATGAGCATATTATGTGCCACTGATAATGTGTGTAGCAATTTAGACCTCATTTTCTGCTCTCAGATAGTTTAGATTAGATCACTTCCTACACAAATGTATGATTTTTTTAATGCGCTCGTTGACCATAATTAGCTCAGTATGAAATTCACAATACACAGCTTAAGAATTGGTTTGGTTTATCTTATTGTGTATTGGGCTTGTGGCTGTAAAGACTCTCTCCAGACAACGCAAATGTGGGGAAGATTGTAGGAGAGAAAGAAGCATCACAATGGCATCAGAGAGGAGAGAGAAATGGAAATAGAGGATGGCATGCAAAGGGAAGAGGAGGGAGATCTTCAACGTAATGAAGGAACTATAGAATTGAAGGTGACTGATAAAAGGTTTTTTTTTTCATTTTTTAAATTCTCATCCATGTTACCCTCAGGCTGTCTTCTAAAATATAAACTGGTCCCTGTTCCCTATTGTATTTTACTCTGAGCCACCCCTCCCATGACTTGTAACAACTGATCCCCTTTCCCTTTGGCAAGGCTACACACAAGCAGCATCCCACAGGGTCTTGTCATTGTGGGCAATGAAAGCTCAGGGAACAAAACGGCCCCACATGTGCACTGAATGTGCAGGGAAGGATGGTGAGCACAAGTGTACTGTCCACATTCCCTGCCCGGACATAATTGCCTGGTCATCTTCAGGGATGACCACACAGAGGCAGTGGCCAAATGTACTCTCCTTCCTATGATCAGTGATGCTCATTTTGGAACATTTCTGATCCCTCCAGACAACCAGGCTTGTGCCTGCTTTCCCTCCCTAAGCATATTGTAAATGTGTGGGGCTGTTATGGGCAAAGTCTCATGGCTACATGTAGTTCCATTGGTGGGTAAGTCAAAGCCACAAAGAGGGCCCAGTCTCATGATCCCAGCTGCAAATGTGGTGCCCTGTTGTTTTGAGCCTCCTTCTTTCCACTGTACACCAAGACCTACTCATAATTAATTCAGACTCTAAATTAAGTACAAATAGGAACTAGTGCATAATTCGGAAACTGAAACAGTTACAGAGTAGTTTCCACCCATTTCTATATAATTGGAAATGCAGGAACTATGATTCATTCATTACTTAAGAGTTGGTTGTTGTGATTAGAAAATGTAAAGCTTCGTAGCAGACAAAATGTTCTAAAGAAAAGTATTCAATAACTCTCTTAAATGGGGAAACAGTATCTAGATTCCAAACTGAATGCTGTATGAGGGGAGGCCTGTTGAACAAAAGCCCCCAAAGGGATTTTTGAAAAGCAGATCAATCTTCAAGTACTGAAGATGAAGGAGTTTCAGCATTTTCTACTAATATACTAAGTGTGCTGGACTAAAAGAGAGAGAGAAGGCGACTTCCCTTAATAATTCCCCTGCAACTTATAAATCATTAATTAATTTAATTATTATAGAACAGAAAGTACAACGAATACAGGATTCTTGGATTTTAATCATCTTCTCATCAGAGACTGCAATCAAGTCTTCTTAGTTCTTAAATTATTCAGAAAGAATTAAATCGCTGGTCTCACTGGAAGCAATAATGATGTTCCCTCATGGTTCATTGGCATCATGGATTCCATCCACTGGATGATATTTTGAGCAAAGAAACGACACAAATGCCCCTGTTGTATAGCAGTTAAAAGTTACAATAAGACAGCAATAAAATTCATTCACTAATGCACAGTTGGAGGGTCAAAAAACTGTATTAACATTTCATGTTTTGCTTGACCATTTCTTAAAACTTAAGTTTATCATAGGGAAATATCAAGGTTTTTTTTTATTTAAATGAGTGATTAAAAACTTTAACAAAATACAGAAGAGGTGTCTTTTTTTTAAGGGGAGCATTCAGCAATATCACCATCCCTTATAGCCTACAGTCTACTGTGGGACTCTACTACAACATTCTGTTGTTTGTGTAAAGGCCAACCTACATATCCAGAACAATGTCATGGAAGCAAAACTGTAGTGTGGCAGAGTGGCCTGCAGCAATTCAGACTGATATTTTTAAATGTGTTCTTATATTTACAACATTAAGAACAAATCCCTTTGTGGTAAGTAGAAAATAGCATCTCAGGGATATGTTTGCCAATTCTGGCTTGGAAAATTCCTGGAGATTTGGGAGGGTGGTGTCTAGAAAGGATGGAGTTTGGAGAGGGGAGGGACCTCAGTGGAGTATAATGTCATAGAATCCACCCTCCAAAGGTTTGTATAAAAGCTATCAGTTATGGTTACAGATCTATATTTCATGCTTCCGAGGGATATGTAAAAATGCATTACAGGGTGAGAAGGACCCTGTTGTCTGTTTTCTGTCCTTACATTCTAGACAAACAACTTGCATGCTTCCACTGAAGCAACTGTACATAGTTATCTATTGACATGTTAGTGGTAGACCTATAAAACAACCAAGGGAAATAAATATAATAGATGCTCATATTGAAGGGTTTTTTTCTCCAGTATTATTCATTAAAATGTGTCTGTGTATGAGAAGTTTTGTGTATTCTGTGTCTGCAGTCATTTCATCAGCACACTGCATTTCTTTTGTCTCTGGCAAATATCACCAGAAATTCAGGTTTGATTTGTAGTACTGGGACTGTAAAGTTAGGGAAATAAGACCCCCCCTTTAAAAAAAAAAAAACTCCAACTATGAAGAATTTAACCTGGTTTATTATTTTATGCAGTGTCAAAAAAGGGAAATTTAATAGTTATAAAACAAGGAGTTTAGATTACAAGAGAAAAACTTAACAAAAGCCTAGAGATTTCATAGACAATAACTTATATGGTAGCAAGCCGAGTTAAAAAAAAAATTCATTTTGCAACTATAGTGACAGATTATCACAGAGTGATTTTAAGTCCCTAACAATAGCAGCATCTAGTTTTCCAGTCTGAAGAAGGAAAAGACTACAGACTCAACTACATAAAAACTGTGTATGATTCATTGTAAATTGCTACATTCTAAAAATATTAGGCAGCAGGTATTGTGGTTAGCTTTCAGGAAGCTGATTACTTTTTTTTAGCTATGGGATCTTTGTTTTGATGACTTATATGACTAACAAGCATACACTTGGACACTGTAAGTTAGCGATTTTCATATAATATATCCATCCTCTGGATCATCACAAATCAGATAAATGGTGTATGGAGGGGCAAAGCCACTTTTCCACATATTTTACTATTGTGATCTGCATTGGGAAGAACAAACAAGAGAACTAAGGAGAACCTGCAACTCACATGTGACTGGTATACAAAACAAAGGATGGGGACTCTGAACCAAACTTGTGTTACTCCAGAATGGTTGCATTAGCGGTCTAAGAGGCTTACTCTTAATAGTAAGAAAATGAATGTACCTTCTGCATCTTCTTTGGCTGCCATTCCAAAGAGTCCTGAAAAGATCCTTGATTGATCAGAAGAGGAAAGAACAACAGGATAGGGAACTGGTTAGAGGACCGCACCCAAAGAGTGGTGGTCAACAGCATTTCATCAGATTGGAGGGGGGTGTCCAGTGGGGTGCCGCAGGGCTCGGTTTTGGGTCCAGTACTTTTCAATATTTTTATCAATGATCTGGATGAAGGAGTGGAAGGGCTGCTCATTAAATTTGCTGATGATACCAAATTGGGAGGAGTAGCAAACACCCAAGAAGATAGAATTAAAATTCAACAAGACCTGAATACTCTGGAGAAATCGGCAGCAGTGAATAGGATGCAATTCAACAAAGACAAGTGCACAGTATTACATCTGGGCCACAAAAACGGGAAGCACAAATACTGGATGGGGGATAAACTTCTGGGCAGTAGTATATGTGAAAGATATCTTGGGGTAAGAGTGGACTGTAAACTAAATATGAGCAGTCAGTATGATGTGGTGACAAAAAAGGCCAATTCAATCCTGGGTTGTATCAAAGGGGCCATAGCATTGAAATTGCAGGAGGTCATAGCTCCTCTCTATACTGCCTTGGTCAGGCTGCACCTGGAGTATTGTGTGCACTTCTGGAGGCCTCACTTCAAAAAGGATGTGGACAAAATTGAGAGGGTGCAGAGGAGAGGGACAAGGATGCTCAAGGGTCTGGGTCAAGATAATAAACACTGAGATGAGGCAGCTAGCAGTGACTGATCAGAGTCATCAGTAGTTACAGAATGATGACGGGTAGCTATCTTGTGATACCAGCCAGGTGATGTACTTCTCCGTAAAGGTCAAGGACACCTGGGCTGGCACAGTGAGTCAGCACTGTGTTGGGATAGGTTACTAAGTAATATATAAGGATGCAGAGTCTGTTACTGTGAAGAGCTCCAGCTCTGCGGGTTGCTGCCAAAGCACTTGGTCAGCCAACGTAATAAAATATGTAAATGTATCCGCCTGTAAATTGTATAATACTCCATTTGTACTGAAGCTTGGTGTGTCGTGTCTTCTCTTGAACCCACCACTGAGGCCAGTGCTAGCGTAAACAGACCGCGACAGTTCCCAGTTCCTGCATGTGCCCAGTTCCCACGTGGCTGCACTAGGCTGTGGAGGTTCTGAAGCGAGAGAAAGAATGAGAGAGCCTGGAGCAGGAGGTGGATGTCCATGTCTGACGGTGAGAGCAGCCCAGAGGACATGTTGGATGGTGTTGCTGAGCTTCCAGTTACTGCTGAAGTGGGTGAGATGGCGCAATCCACGGCAGTGCTGGTGGATAAGCTAACAGCAACAAATTACTCTATGTGGTCCTTGAAAATGGAACACTATCTAAAGAAGGAGTCGCTCTGGAGGTATGTAAATGATCCTCCAGTTGCTCCCACAGCTGCCGAGATAACTGCTGAGGAAAAAGCCCTTGCGCACATTGTGTTAAGCCTGACGGATGACCAACTGCTGTATGTGCGGGGGAAGACGACGGCAAAGCAAGCGTGGGACGCTTTAATGACTGTGTATGCAAGAATGTTTGCTGGCTCCCTCATAGCCCTGACAAGGCGTCTGTATCGCCTGGTTATGAAGCAGGGAGACTCTATGCAAGGACATATAAATGCTTTTACTGAATGTTTTCAGCAGCTGGAATCAAGAGGAAAAGTCCTGGAGGAGCTGGACAAAGTGTACGTATTACTAAGTTCCTTATCTGAGGACTATAATGCTTTAATAACATCTCTTGGGTCCTTGGACACAGTTCAACTAACACTATTGTATGTGTGTGGACGTTTGCTGGAGGAGGAGCAGCGAGTTGGAGCTGCCAGGAGCCGAGCCAAGCCTGAGCCGAGTGGTGGGGCCAGCCAAAGGGGCTCTGTGAGGGACGACAGCCGATTGCCAGAAGCAAGCAAGCCAACTGTTTCCTTTGTGAGAAAATGTTTCCACTGTGGGTCAGAGGCACACCTGCGGCGTAGATGTCTGGAGCTGAGGAGGAGGCGACAAGCACCTCAGCGTCCAGGGAAAGGCGAGCAGGCGAGGCTCATTACCACGGAGAAGGCTGGAGAGGGCCAGTATTTTATCTTGGATTCGGGAGCCACCCAGCATTTCAGTAAATCAGAGGCTTTGCTGAATGATACAAAGCAGTCCAGCCTGCGGCATGTATTCTTAGCAGACGGGAGTGCTGCAGATGTGTTATGTGAGGGAAAGCTACACTTCCCTGCTTTAGAGTTTGTTTTCACAGGTGTCCTTTGTGTTCCTGGGTTGGAAAACAACTTACTAAGCGTTAGTGCTTTAATGAAGGCTGGGTTCTCAGTTGCTTTTGCCGGAGATGTGTGTTCAATATCTAAGGGCAGCAAAGTGCTGATAAGAGGTTTGCTCCGAAACGGTGTGTATACGGTGAATAGTGCTGCAGCCAAGGCTGTAGTAGTTACAAATAAGACTAAGCATATGAATTGTATACATTTATTACATCGTCGTTTGGGGCATGTTAGTTTTAAAACAATAAGCAAAACTTTATCACTGTTGACTAATGAGAACGTTTCCCACTGTAATGAATATTTAGATTGCACTGTTTGTAAGCAAGTGAAAACTAATGCATTTCCAGTGGCCAAGGAAAGCAAATGGGTGTCTCAGAAGCCCTTGGCACTGGTACATTTGGATGTTATAGGTCCTTATCCAAAGAGTCATTCCAATAATCGTTTTGCCTTGATAATAACTGATGATTTTTCCTGTTTCTCTTGGATCTACCCACTTAAACAAAAGTCAGAAGTGTTTGACATGTTCAGGTATTGGGCAAAATGTGTACAAAAGCAACTGGGGGTGGACCTGAAGGCCATCCAAACTGATCAAGGTGGGGAATTTATGTCAACAAGGTTCAGTCAGTGGCTGAAATGTAATGGTGTTGTTCAGAGGTTAACAAATACCTGTGTACTCCAGGAGCATGGTCTGGCAGAACGGAAAGGGAGAGTTCTGCAAACAAGGTTGTATGCAATGCTGGCAGATGCAGGTTTGCCAATGTCCTATTGGGCTGAAGCTCTGTCAGCATCATATTTTGTTACTAATCGATTGTGGACCAGTGCTATAGACAACATCCCTTACAGAATGCTATACAAAAGGGATCCAAGTCTAAGCTTCTTAAGAGTGTTTGGTATGCCAGCTTGGGTACATGTTCCTTTGAAGCTGAGAAGAAAGGGGGGTGCCAAAACTACTAAGCTAACATTTCTGGGTTATCAGAATAACATGAAGTCTTATCGCTTTGCTAATGAAAATAAGAAGCTGAGTTACAGCCGGTCAGCCAGTAATTGTGAAAATGCAAATTGGGAGAGATTACATGGCTATGAAAAGAAGCAACAAGTGTTGTTACCTTTATCAGATGGTGGTGAGAGTACAGACCCAGGGTCTGAGGTGCTCAAACAGGAGGCTTCTATGCCAAGGAGGCAAGCCTCAGAGGATGCACAGAATTCTGGGCAGCAGATACGTGTATCCAGCAGGAGTACAAAGGGAATTCCACCAGTAAGATATGGCTTTGAGCCAACAGTCAATTATGTGTGTGCCAGAGAACCAAGTAATTACCAAGAAGTGTTTACTCTTGAGGGGGAAGAGAAGCAATTATGGCTGCAAGCCATGCAAACAGAGTATGAGTCATTAATGCATAATGAAGTCTTCGAGCTGTCGAGAGTGCTGGTAAACACCAACGTTGTTGGGTGCAGATGGCTATTCAAGCTAAAAACTCTGCCAATGGGTGAGGTGTACAGAAAGACTAGACTTGTAGCAAAAGGGTTTTCTCAAGTCTATGGCAGCGATTATGACCAAGTGTTTTCACCAACTGTAAGGTCTAAATCCCTAAAGTTTGCTTTGTGTAAGGCCGGGATTCAAAGTAAGCAAGTAGACCATTATGACTGCACAATAGCATATATTCACATGCACCTCTGGAGGAGGAAATATATATGCAACAGGTTCCAGGATTTGAACACATAAACAAGAGTCTGGTCTTAAAGGTAAACAAGGCACTTTATGGCTTACGTCAGAGTGCACGTGTCTGGTTTCTACATCTTACACTAGCCTTGAAAAAGGCAGAGCTCACACAAGGTATAGCTGATCCTTGTATTTTCTCCAAGGTGGTGGGTGCAACTGAAGTGCAAGTGCTAGTTTTTGTAGATATGTTATATGTATATGACTCTGACACACAATTACAATGGTTCATACAGATGGCTGAGAGGTGATTTAGGATCAAACACCTAGGGCCTGTAAGCAATTACCTAGGGGTAGAGATTACACAAACCCCTGAAGGGCATTATGAATTATGCCAACAAAATAAAATTAATAAATTGCTGCAAGAGTATGGGTTGTCAGAAGCCAAGAGTGTGGCTACACCCATGGTTACAGGATACTTAAAAGAGCCAAACGATGAGTTGTGGGAAGATGTACAGAGGTATCAGTCCCTAATAGGTTCTTTGTTATATTTATCCTGTGGGTCAAGGCCTGACATAAACTATGCAGTACACTTGTTATGTCAGAGAGGAGCCTGTCCTTACAGAAGGGATTGGACAGCAGCCAAGAGTATTTTACGTTATCTTAAAGGAACGATAAGTTACAAACTTGTACTCAGAGTGTCTGGGGAAGTACAAGTGCAGGCGTATTGTGATGCAAGCTGGGCAGACCGTCTGGATGGAAAGTCAACGACAGGTCTGGTAATTTTCCTAGGCAATGTCCTGATAATGCACAAGTCAGTCAAGCAATCTCTTGTTGCTACAAGTACTTGTGAAGCGGAATATGCAGCATTAAGCGAATGTGTCATACATTTGGAGTGGGTTTTTCAGCTTTTGCAGGACATGAAGATTGAATATAAAGGTCCCATTTCCATCTTATGTAACAACACAGCAGCTCAACACTTAGCTGAGGACTTTGGAGCCAAGTCAAGAAGCAAGCACATTCTGATCTGATATCAGAATGTAAAGGACAGTGTGGGCAAAGGATTTGTAAAGCTGCAGAGATGTTCAACTGAATGTAATATTGCTGATATGTTTACTAAGTGTTTGTATACTGAGCAATATGTACAGTTAACGAATAAGCTGGGAGTCACTCTGAGCTGTCTAGGAGGAGTGTCAAGATAATAAATAAACACTGAGATGAGGCAGCTAGCAGTGACTGATCAGAGTCATCAGTAGTTACAGAATGATGACAGGTAGCTATCATGTGATACTAGCCAGGTGATGTACTTCTCTGTAAATGTCAAGGACACCAGGGCTGGCACAGTGAGTCAGCACTGTGTTGGGATAGGCTACTAAGTAATATATAAGGATGCAGAGTCTGTTACTGTGAAGAGCTCCAGCTCTGCGGGTTGCTGGCAAAGCACTTGGTCAGCCAACGTAATAAAGTATGTAAATGTATCTGCCTGTAAATTGTATAATACACCATTTGTACTGAAGCTTGGTGTGTCGTGTCTTCTCTTCAACCCACCACTGAGGCCAGTGCTAGCGTAAACAGACCGCGACAGAATGAGCCCTACAAGGAAAGGCTGAGGACCTTGGGAATGTTTAGTTTGGAGAAGAGGAGATTGAGGGGGGGACATGATTGCTCTCTTTAAGTATTTGAAAGGCTGTCATTTGGAGGAGGGCAGGGAGGTGTTCCAGTTGGCAGCAGAGGGTAGGACCCGAAACAATGGGCTTAAATTACATGCACAAAGGTATTGGCTGGATATTAGGAAGAACTTTTTCACGGTCAGAGTAGTTCAGAAGTGGAATCAGCTGCCTAGGGAAGTGGTGAGCTCCCCTTCACTGACAGTTTTCAAGAAGAGGCTGGATGAATATTTGTCAGAGATGCTTTAGGCTGATCCTGCACTGGGCAGGGGGTTGGACTAGATGGTCTGCATGGCTCCTTCCAACTCTATGATTCTATGAACTCTGTAAGAGGGCACCTTGAGCAGATGGAGAGGACAGTTGAGAACTTTATTTTGTGCTTGTGTTCATACAAGTGACAAAAACAATTGATACACCACCTCAAGGAGCATCCAGTCCAACCCATCTAAAGTCTGCCATCTTGCATTTTCTTTGAATGAACAGTAGATGGTAGCATTTCAGACCTGCCCAGGCAAGCCATTTCAGACTACTGAGGCTGCAGCCAACAAGACTCCAGATCTGGGCAGGATCACTGAGTGGAGCTGCCCAAAATACCTGAATGAACAAGTAGGTCTGTTGTGGGTGGGTGGGGAGTCCTTCTTCCTTCTGATCTGTTTCTCCTGGGTAGAGTCACCATCACCCCTAACTGAAACAGGCTTTCCATCCAGCAACTGTTGGGAAAGCTGGTTAGTCTCTGAGCATGTATACGTTCTGGTATGTGACCAGGCACCAGGCACGTGGGTGAGAACTGACACAACTTTACTTAACCAAGAAAAGTCTTTATTGATCTACTAAAAGCTACAGGATATAAAGAGCACACAAGTTGGGGAAAATAGATTTTGCACATTAACCCCCCTCCACAATGTATTTTTTTAGATGTCGGGTTTTTTTGTAAACCTGGCACATTTTTCAGTTGTGTAGGAAAATCTGTCTTGTTCATTCATGGCTCCAATCTCTCAATTTAAGTATCCTCAGATCAGGACACTTGGTTATTAGTATATAAAATTATGATGATGATTAGAGGTGGGCACAGACTGGGGGGGAAACATTGACCATTGGTCCGTGGTATGTCACATTTCACAGACCACAGACCATGAACTTTTCACGGATATGCCCCAGTTCTCAGACCACTTCATCAGTCCGTGGTCTGTCATTTCTGGGAGCCCTAGGACTTTGCACTCAGAGATGCCAAACTCACAGTGAGTCTTCAGCAGGCTCTCCTCCAGCCACCCTCCAAGTTTGGCCAAGATTGCATTTTGGAAGTCCGAGTTACAGACCTCCAAATTGGCTGACCCCAGGAAACTTCCAGTAGATAGAATGGGAGCTGCAAATGCCAATTGACTTGCATTGGCTTGCAGCAATTGGCAGAGCCCTAGGCTAGCCCAACACCCCACAAGCAAATAAGAATTGAAAGGGAAAAATGAAACAGAAGAGTGAGCCCTCAAGGAGCCCAATAAGCTTGCACCCAGAGCCTGACTGCAGCTCTGAGATGCAGTGGGGTAGTAGGCTAGCCCACCACCTCACAAGCAAAAAAGAAATGAAATAAAAAATATTAAACAGAAGAGTGAGCCCTCAGCCGAGGAATCCCAATAAGCTTGCTCCCACCCAGAGCCTTGCTGCAGCACAAGCCCCAAGCCTCTCTCTGGCACAATCCAAAAAACTCCCACAACCAGCAATTCCTTCCTCGGTAACCAGCTGGAAAGTGAAACCGCAGCTCAGCGCTGAGTGTTGTATTTACTGCTTGCTCTCATAGAGAATAATGGGAGCTCTCTAGTTGGCTGCCAGAGCTGCCTATCAAGGTTTCTAGGGCTAAGATTGTTGTGTTCCAAAGGCAGCACAAGGTCTGCAGGCAACTCCTTTTCATTGCCTAGGGAATGGATTGCTGGGCACCGAGATGTCTGGTTTCACAGACCAATGGACCAGCCCAAAAGTTGACACGTCCATGAACAACACACATCCCATGACCCACCAGTTCGTGAACGTTGAACCAGGCCAGTCTGTGTTAAATTTTGGTCCATTTTTCAGTCTGTGCCCACCTCTAATGATGATTGTAGCCACATAAGCACTTCACAAATTGCATGTATAAGCAGCTTATATTAACTTGTTCAAACTGACTCAGTCATATGCATGTTTCTTCAGAAGAAAGACCAACTGAGTGCAGTTAAAATTTACTCTTTAGTACATGTATTAGAATTTCAGACTTAACTATAAGCTGGTATTTCAGACCTTTTGAACCACATGACACTTCTACTGAGAGGAGGGAGGAGAGAGATAATAAATTCATATGTTTAGTTTGGAAAAATCACCAGAAAACCAGGATGCTGTAGATGAATCAAATACACTTCTAATATTTGGGTTAAGGAAGTGAGAGTGGATCTTCAGCACTGTTAAAACTTAATTTGCTTGACTCTGTAGCACTCCATTAATTTATACCACACAATGTACTCTGACTCCAATTTTTTCTTAGACTCAGCAATTTGGAGAATCCCTTAACATTTTATATTCTTGAGAGTTGAATTTTCTAAAACTCTCCCGCTCCCCCCACCTGAATATTCTGCTTCTCCTAGTGAAATAATTACTTCTATAATAAATAACTATGATGTTTCTAATAATGTAACACATGCTGACTTTCAAACTAGAAATTCAAGTGAGCTGCAGGAAAAGCAGAAATGTTGTTTGCAGTAAGTGTCAGCGACAAACACGAGAGACAGACACAGACTCTAATTTAACAATTTGAAACTCCATTACATCACAAAGGTTCAGAACACATTCCTCATGCTTTCTTAGGAAAGAAATGGATATTTGGGCACATAACTGCTTTGTAGTTCAATTAACAAGAGAATATGTGACAGGTAGAACCATCTGGCATACAAGTGTTTGTTTTTGCATTTGCCAGGTACTAAAAAAATTCTCCTGGTGATAATGCCAATAATTTTGTTGATAAAATCATTTTATCCTGGTGGCTTGGTTGCTAACAGGAACTCACACTACATGGATGCCACTCTTTGGTTTTAGCCCCTTAACATCCTGGTCCCCTTAACATCCTGGTGGGAGGCAGGGGACCTGGTGCTTACCTTTCATTTTGCCCTGGCATGCTTCCGTCACATGCGCTTTGTGCATGTGGCCCTGCACCCGCGTGATAACATCACTTCTGCTGACATCACTTCTTAGTGATGTCAGCATGCAGGTGCAGGTGCACATGCACACTAGCACATGCACACTTCACAACAGGCTGATTTGGACCTCAAATGGGCCCAATTTGGCCTGTTTGGGGCTCAAATCATCCCACTACAAAGCGTGCGGGCACTCTAGGGACAGCACAATGATGTCACTCCTAGGAATGATGTTGTCACACCGCCCCCAGGAATGCACACAGCAGGCCTCTTCCCATGCCCTTCTCCCCTACCGGCCAGGCGAGTGGTGGTGGGGGTGGAGGGTGAAAGCGAGGGATGCTTCGCCCCCACTGGGGGAATGAAATCACTAGTCCCCCAGAAGATTTAGCCTGATTTTAACCACAGCCAGGTGGTTTCTCAGTCACAAATATGAGAAAAAAATCTAAACTAAAACACCCATCAGTAATATGTAAGGAAATAAATTATGGAAAAAGGGAATACAGAGCAATGGATGAAGCCAAATTCTGTTTGTCACATAGGGGCTATGTCGGACTGCGTTACAGCTAAATAAGCACACCAGACACTTGTGTGGGTTAGAAATTGGCCACAACTTTATTGATTACAGCTATATGAAGCATTGGCCTGGCATCTGGGCTGGATCCCCGTTGGCATCGTAGGCCTCACTGCTGAACCGATGCATCACCTGCCAGCCTCCCGCTGGCACCTCAGCCCATGCTGTTCCGTCGCCGGCTCCGTCTGGCGACCCTTGCCTCCAGCCGTTGGGGTGAGCAGCTCGCCGGCCCACTAACCCTGTTGGGATCCAGCCCAATGCCTTAAAAAACTGCCAATCCGTAAAGTTGTGACAGAGCCCCCTCGATAGCTCTGGAAATGCAGAGGGTGGGAGGGTGCAACTTGCTTCGCCGATGCTGGGACAATAATGGCGTTGACCACGTGGCTGGACCTTCGCGGGATGAATGCTCCGCCTTCGCTCTTCATCCTGCCTCCACTCCGTCCGGCCCCAGGTGGCAACTCAGCTAGCCGGTGAGTCAGCTGCTTCCTTTTGTCACCTAGGGGCTATGTCGGACTGCGTTACAGCTAAATAAGCACACCAGACACTTGTGTGGGTTAGAAATTGGCCACAACTTTATTGATTACAGCTATATGGAACATTGGCCTGACATCTGGGCTGGATCCCCATTGGCATCGTAGGCCTCACTGCTGAACCGATGCATCACCTGCCAGCCTCCCGCTGGCACCTCGGCCCATGCTGTTCCGTCGCCGGCTCCGTCTGGCGACCCTTGCCTCCGGCCGTCGGGGTGAGCAGCTCGCCGGCCCACTCACCCTGTTGGGATCCAGCCCAATGCCTTAAAAAACTGCCACTGGAGGTGGGCCAGAGGCCTGCCTCCCCGCCAACGCTCCAACTGCTGTAACCACAAAGGTGGAGCCACCCTCAACCCCCGGGGGGCCCTGACTTTGATGACCAGAGGGAGGCGAAAAACCCCAAGTGGCCTCGGCCAATCTGGCCCCTTGCGGAAAAAATTCCTCCCTGGCCCCCGAAGGCGACCGGCACAACAGCCCTCTGCCAGGGCCCCCCCAGGGGGCCCACTCTCGACCCCTGCCTGCACTGCACTCGTTGTCTCTCCATTCCGCTGTCGGTGTGCAACCTCTCCGCAGAAAGGTCACTGTGCCTGAAACTTAATCACATAACGTTAGTACTGCCATTCCTGACATAACCCAAATAGGCTCTGGACTTCCACCTGCCCACACACTTTATCATGTCAGCTCCCCGGAAGAGGCCGCTGCCAGTTCGCTCACGCGGAAGGCCCCGTAGAATGCGAGGCTGAAGGCTGCCATGAACAACAAGCCTTCGAAAGGGGAATGACATGTCCTGTCCAGCTGCCGTAACATAACCCGCAAGACCTTCACTTTGACGGGCTGCCGGGTGTCCCTGCGAGGCGGCTCTCAGCGGGCCCACCCTGCCACGGCCCTGCGGGCTAGGAAGCTGCCCGTCGGGTCTGCCCTCCCTGTTGCCTTGCAATAGAATGAGATTGCCACCACGTACAGCTTGATGGTCTTAGGTGCGTAACCAGCCTGATCCATCCGCGCCAGGTATTCCAACAGGGCCACTTCCGGCACGTCCTCTCTTGCCCGGCTAGGCCTTTCCGACAGGAATGTTGTGAAGGCTGTGATCGCAGTCCTGTAGGCCCGCCTGGTTGTAGGCACCAGCAAATTCAGCACTCCCTGCACTATCTGGTGTTCCCAAGCTCCCACAGCTCCTCTGGGAAGGGGTCCGGGTGTAGCTTTGCTTCTGGTGCCAACTCTCGAAACCTGTCCTCCTGAAAGCGAGAAAGGGTGTCTGCTATGTTGTTGTCCACTCCTGGTATATGCCGAGCCCCAAACACGATGTTGTTCTGCAAACACCGAAGGACCAACCTGCGCACCAGCCACATGACACGCTCTGATCGTGACGACTGTCTATTCACGACCCGCACCACTGCTTGGTTGTTGCACCAAAGGAGCACCTTCTTGTTGCTGAACTGCTCCTTCCAGAGCTCTATTGCCACCAGGATGGGAAAGAGCTCCAGGAATGTGAGATCCCAAAGGATCCCGCCTCCGTGCCAGGCCGTGGGCCACTTCTGCGCGCACCACTGGCCTCCCCAGTATACTCCAAATCCCACGCCTCCCGCTGCGTCGGAGTGCACCTGGAGGGACGCCCCTGCCTCAAGCGGCTCCCGCCACCAGGACACGCTGTTGTAATCCTGCAGGAACGTGTCCCAGACCCGCAGGTCTTCCTTTAGGTGCTTCGTCATCCTAATGTGGTGCTGCGGCACTGATGCCCCGGCCGTTGCTCTGGCCAGCCAGGCGCAGAATGGTCTCCCCAGGGCGACAACCCGGCAGGCGAAGTTCAGGCTACCAAGGAGAGACTGCACCTCCCGTAGCGTTTTCTTCCTGTCTTTGAGCGCGGACTTGATCTTATCTTGCAGGCCTTTCAGCTTCTAGGAGGGCAGCCTGCAGGATCCAAGCACCGAGTCTATTTCTACCCCTAGGTATGACAGGCAGGTAGTAGGGCCTTCGGACTTCTCTTGGGCTAGCGGAACGCCCAACTCCCTGGCCAGCGCTTGAAACATCACCAGGAGTCTGCGGCACTCGTCCCCGCCACCCGGCCCTGACATAATAAAATCATCCAGGTAATGAGAGACAAATGGGGAGCGTGCCAGGTCTTTCAGCGCCCACTCGAGGAATGTGCTGAAGGTCTCAAAAGCCGCACAGGCCACTGCGTAGCCCATAGGCATGGCCTTGTCCATGTACCATTTCCCTTGGAATTTGAACCCCAGGAGGGACCAGTCTTCCGGGTGGACCGGCAGTAGCCTAAAGGCAGATTGTATATCGCACTTGGCCATCAGTGCACCCCGGCCGCAGGCCCGAACCAAGTTCACGGCGTGGTCAAACGATGCGCAGTGCACTGTACAGAGCTCTGGTGGTATCGCCTTGTTTACTAATGCTCCTTTCGGTACGACAGGTGGTGAATCAGCCGGTATTCGCCAGGTGTCTTCTTCGGGACCACCCCAAGCGGGGACACTCTCAGATTGTTCATGGGGGGTAGGTCAAATGGGCATGCCACGCGCCCCGCCTGCACATCCTTTTTGATCTTGGCCGCCACCACGCCTGGCATGTCCCATGCGGACTTGAGGTTGGGCGCATCTGTAGCGACCCGGGGACCCATGTACAGTATCCTGAATCCCTCGGTGAAACCCCCCCAGAGCAAAGTGGCAGCCGCCCTGTTGGTGTAGCGCTGCAGCCAAGGCCGCAGCGCCGCCAGAGAGACTGGCGTCAGGGCGAGGGATCGCCAGTCTCCCGGGCTGACCCCCTCACTTCTTACTGGGGGCCATGGAGGCACCCTGCCCCCCTGCTGCCGGGGTTCTGGCTCCATCATCCCCTTTGGCTCCACTTCCCCCAGCGCCTCCCCAAAAGGGGCGCTGAGATCCGGCACCTCTGGGGCAGTCCCGTCATGGGTGGCGACCCCGACATTCCTCGCACACGTGATCGAAGCGGCATCTCATCTTGCGGCAACCGCCTGCATTGAACTCCCAGCAGTGGCGCTTTGCGGCGTGGCGTCTGTACCCTGAAGCCTCAGCCCTAACCCAGTCCCCCGTGCCCCTGTTGTTGACCGCCCTCAGCCACCCCATGCTGTCTGACTGATCCCAACGTGTGAGCTCATTGCTGGAAGCTTTCTTTCAAAAGTTCTTGTCATACTTCAGGGCCGCTCTTTCGCCCGAAGTGGCTTTGATGTGTGCCACCTCCCTCATGTGCATGGTGAGGTGCCAGGCCCGCTCCAGGTATGCGGCCTGCACCACCCCTGCATACTCGCAGTACCCCAAAACCCAATTACTGAATGTGCGCTCGGCGGGCTTCTCCCTGTCTTGTCGCCTGCGCTTCCGCGGGGAACCGCTGTCCCCCCGCTGGCTCCTCTGCTTGGAGCAGGGTAAAAACATCCACGTAGTAGCCGTTCAATATCCGCTCCCTCTCGTGGGCTGGCAAGTGATACCTGATGGGTGCCTCTCCTGGCCCCACTGGTGGCGGGGACTTCCCCCACCAGGTTGAGCGAGAGTGCTCCCATGCTGACCGGGCCCCTGCCGTGGCCCTGCTCCTATGCCTGCCTCGTCGGGCCCACTCGGCCAGTCCGGGGGTGTAAGCAGCCGCCTCCCAGTAGTCCTTTGCCTTCCGTTCCCAGTCTTTCTCCCCAGATGACTCACCTCTTGTTTCCCTGGATGATGCCGAGCTGCGGCTCCTGCCCCTTCGATGGGACCTGCGCGACCGCCAGCCCGACACCCTGGGTCATCCTGTCTTCCATCCCTGCTTTGACCCACTCTCCCACTCGCCTTCTGGACTTGCCTGCTCTGATTCCTCCTCCATCCCAGTCGCGTCTCCGACTTCCATCGATGGGCTCCAAGCCGTGTGGCACCTGGGCTCCTTCTGCCCTGCACCCCGGGGGGTGAACGACCCCTCCCCCGCTTACCCGCCACCCCTTGAGGGGGCTGTGGCGGGCCTGGATGGGAGGGGGGTGGAGGTGGCCACCCCGTCCGAGGTGGCCCGTGGGCTCATGGTGGGAGCCCCACACTCCCTGAATGCGGCGGAGAGCACGGCCATGTTCTGCTGCATGCTAAGCCAAGCCGCCTGGATGTCGGCCCCTTGTGTGGGAGGGGGTGTGCCCCGGCCCCGGGGGGTGCCGGCGGCCTCCCGCTGGTCACCTTGGCTGGAGCCCCGGCCCTGGAGGGGGCACGGCAGGGTTCCCCCCACACTTTGTGAGGAGCCCCTGCCGCGCCCCTCGTGACCGGGCCCCGTCGTGTGACCTTGGCTTCTGTCTTGCCGCTGGTGCTCGCACCTGGTGCCATCTGGCCTGGGAAAGCAATAACCCACCTGTGGAGGCGGTCCCCCGTCAGATCAAGGAGCTGGGGGGGATCCGCTGCAAACCGGCACCAGGCAGCCCCCTCAGCCTGTCGCCAGTTTCCACCCATCCCCGCCATCCCCATATTTCCACGCTCCCCTGGGGGGCGACACCCCCAGGGGCCACGACACCCATCGGGTGGCCCTGGAGTGCCGGCACCGAGCCATAGGAAAGGCCCGTGCAGGCTGGAGGCCCCCCCGAGCTGAGGGCCATGTCGTGGGCCGGCGGTGGCTGCCGTAGGCTGCACGAAGAGGCTGAGCTGTGGCAAGGGCCCGCCCAGAGCCCTGCAGACTGCCCGGCGAGGCCCCAGGCTGAAGCTGTGCCATGGAAAGGCCCACGGCCTGAGAGGCTGAGCTGCGGGAAAAACCAATCCAGCGAGGCCCCCAAGCCGAGGGCGGTGCCACAGCCCGGCTGCAGCCGCAGCAGCCCGCAGAGGAGGCGACTGAGCAGCCCGCCTGGCACCGCCACCAACAGAAATGGCCCACCGTGCCGATGAAGCCGAGCCACCGAAAGTCCGGGTTGGAACCCGGCCGCCGCTGCCCCCCAGACAAGGCCCACCGGGCCGCAGGAGCTGGGCCACGGGAAAGGCCCACCCAGGTCAAAGGCCATGCCTGACAAGGCTCCCTGAGCTGAGGGCCATGTTGGGGGCTGGCCGCAGCCGCCGCGGCCCACACAGGCAGCGCCCTGGCAGCCCGCCCAGCGCTACCGTAATGAAGGCCCTCGACATCGAGGGCCGCGTTGTGGGCCGGCCGCAGCCCGCGCTGGCGGCACCCCACCGGCCTGCCCACCACCACCGCCACCAAGGGCAAGGCCCCTGACCCAAGGGCCGTGCTGCAGACCTGACGCAGCCACAGCGGCCCGCGCACGCGGCACCCAGGCGGCCGCAGCGGCCCGTACAGGCAGCACCTGGGCAGCCCATCTGGCGCCGCCGATACGAAGGCCCCCAGAGCCAAGGGCCGCATCGCGGGCCAGCCGCGGCCACGGCAGCCAGCACAGGCGGTGCCGAGGGCCATGCCGCCGGGCTGGGCCGGCCGCGGCAGCCCGCTCCGGCAGCGACCAGGCAGCCCATCCGGCGCCACCACGACAAAGGCCCCCGGAGCCGAGGGCCACGTCGCAGGCTGGCCGCGGCCCCGGCGGCCTGCACAGGCGGCACCCGGGCAGCCTGCCCGCCACCGCCGCAGTGATGTCCCCCAGGCTGGGGTCTGCGCCATGGGTCAGCCCCAATGAGGCGGCCCACGCAGGCAACGCCCAGGCAGGCACCCGGCGCCGCTGTCCACAAAGGCCCCCCCGCGGCCGGAGGCCCTGGAGGCCGGAGGTTGCGGCATCCCTGGCCGGGCTGAGAGTGCTGCGAGGTGGCGCGGGGGGCGGCGGGGGCGCAGCGCAACCCCCCGCCCCCCAGCGCCCCCCCAATGCTGAACGAGTGGCCCCTGATGGGCCAGGGGGCAGGGAAACCCCCCTGGAGCACCCCACCCCCTTGCACAGTGGCTGTCGCCCCCCCCCCCCCCCGTCCAAGCAACTGGCCCCTTACCTGCAACTTGCTTCACCGATGCTCGGACAATAATGGCGTTGACCACGCGGCTGGACCTTCACGGGATGGATGCTCCGCCTTCGCTCTTCGTCCCACCTCCACTCCGTCCGGCCCCAGGTGGCAACTCAGCTAGCCGGTGAGTCAGCCGCTTCCTTTTATATACAACTTGTATTAGAATTCAACAATATGACATTTCTTTTGCAAAATTCTTTTCCAGTACCCTTCAGTATTTTTCCTGTTCCAAATGTTGCATTCCCAAATACAATTCTCTTTGTGTTTGCGTTTGCGTTTGCGTGTGCATTTGCGTGTGCGTGCACGAGAGAGAGAGAGAGAGAGAGAGAGAGAGAGAGAGAGAGAGAGAGAGAGAGAGAGAGAGAGAGATTCTGAAGAGGAAATACCTTGATTTGCCTTCTTTGGCAGGTGTGTACTTTGAGGGAGGGGATATTATGTACCAAAGAAAGCATGATCAAGATATTCTGTGTTGAGAATTTTTGTTGTGACTGTTAGTTTATTTATATAATATATTCATCTGTTTTTCTCCTTAGGCTATTCCTCTTTGAAAATTGATATTTTGTATTGTGCACTAAGATAAGAGAACACAGTCTTTATAAAAGGATTGCAGTAAAACTTGCAATGAACAGAAGCAGGAAACCAGCCACTTACTGGCATTCAATTTGACAGCTTGTCATTCAGTGAAAATGAAATTTTGGATCAGCTACTGTTAAAGCAACAAACAAATATCAATCACATTTTAGAAAATCCAGCTTTTGGAACCTGGTCTTTGTCAAATGTATATGTAAGTTCCTTAAAAACAATAGGCCAGGGCACACATTTCAAATGTGAAATTAACAAACATTAATCCAAGATCAAAAAGTTGGCCATAAAATCTGGCCCAAATTCATTAGTACCCTTTGTGGAGCAAGCTCAAAGGTAGGGTTCTAGTGCAGGAAAAATTACGCAACAGCTTTGTTGGATAAAAAACAGGCCACAACTTCATTGGTTACAGAAAAGGCAAAGGAGCGTTGGCAGCGTAGGGCAAGGATCTCAGCATTGGGTGACCCGCCTACCAGCCGATGACCCTCTCATGCCCTCAGCCCGCCTGCTGAAGGGGGACACCCCTGGGATGACGCTTGAGGGGTCCACACCAGGCGGAAGCCTCTGGGTGGTTCCCCCATCACCTGGAAGCAGGCATGCCTTGGCAGCCCCCTGAGTTGGGCCTGCCACTGCCATGCCTGGTCCAAGATCCCTTATGGGGATCCCCATCTATGGGAAAACAGTGCCTGCAGGCCCTGATTTTCCCCAAAGGGATCGGTGCCCAACGCCCAACCGCCAACCCAAGTTGTGACAATTTTTATTGTAACAGAGAGACTGTTCCAACGAGTCTCTTTATTTAACAAAGGGTTTCAACAGTATACTAGACACTAACAAAGACCGCTAACCGTATGCTAATACAAAGCCAAACCTGACTGCAATGGAACCTGAGAGACACTGAACATGCAGATGGAAAAAATAGCGGAGGGTGGGAGGGGTTCGCAGTTCCGGAGCCGACTGACGGGCATGCGCTCCAGCCCCGGCTTAAGTGGGCTGTGCGAGGACCTGC
Organism: Eublepharis macularius; assembly: GCF_028583425.1. Taxonomy (NCBI): domain Eukaryota; kingdom Metazoa; phylum Chordata; class Lepidosauria; order Squamata; family Eublepharidae; genus Eublepharis; species Eublepharis macularius. The sequence goes on from NC_072793.1 coordinate 72,210,337, forward strand.
GGGAAAACTTCTTCCCTCAGGTCCAGCAACGGTCCCACATTTGAGTTCCCATCCAGCATCACTGATTGGCTGGCTGGGAATTGCCTCTGCACGGCTCGGATTAGAGCCGCGCATACCAGAGCTGGAGCTGGCGGGGAAGGAGCCGCTCCTGCTTGTCTCTTCCCCTGCCTGCAAGCCCCGCAAACGCTGGCCCTGGTAAGAGTGGGGCCGGGGGCTTTTGGAAGGTTCCAAAATTTATACATGAAATAATTGGATGCAGACACCAAAATTAATAGATACTGTTTGTATTCTGAAGGCAGAAAGAGATGGTCACCATAATTATCATATGGCTACCATTTTAAAATTCTGCTCTTGACAGTTCTCACTGCACTTTTAAAAATCCTGTGTGTTACATGGGACGACAGTCATCTAAACGTCATGTGTAAAGAACTGAAACACACACTCATGCTCACACTGTAAACATCAAAAGTTCTGAAGAAATATTTCCAAATGCCACTCAACTGACAGGATTAAAAATATATTTTATTATCTAAAAAGTCCAAATTATCATAAATTCCTGCACGCACATTTTTCAGTGTTATTACTGCCAAGATTCCCATACCCAGCGGCAGCTGGCAACCTAACTTGTGACATTTCATCTGTGTTTGTTAAGGCTTACAAACCTGACTTTTCAGAATGAGAAGTGATTTCAGATGCCCAAGCTTCTTTATGTCTTAACACATTTACTTTACGAGTTTTACTTAGAAAGATAGATTCAGATTTGTTGTTATATTACACATATTGAGTCTGCCATCTCCAGGTGAACGATAGCTGAAGGGCAACTAAACTATTCCAGTTATGAACAGACATTTACATCTGGGCAGAACTACACAGATTAGGATATATACAAATCTCAGAGAAGATTTTGAAGACTCCACAGTTTCCAAACTAGATTATCAAGTTCCTCCACCATTTGGCATTACTGTTGTTTCCTAACACCTCTTAACAATGCTAATAGACACATTCTAGTACATTTTCTTGATGAACCAGAACATTAATACTATCATCTAAACATTAATATCAGAAAACCTAGATAGGAATGTTATGTTTGTCCCATCAGACATGTTATATGATAAATGTGTGTTATCACATGGCTACAACCTTAATGTACACAGTTGCATCGGAGTAAGTAAAGATCTCAGGGAATGCGGCTCTCCCAGCAGCAGCAGAATGCAGCTCAAGCTGGGAGCCGTCCTTTGCGGCCCTGCCCTGGAGGAAAGGAGACTGGCTCCCTTTTCAGCCATCCTGGGCTTAGCCAGGGGGCAGAGCCAAGAGCCTGATTCAGGCGGCTCCTCTCTTCCCAGCTGCAGTCTCTTTGAGTGCTCGGTGAAGCAAGAGTTCTTTGCTCTGCCTTCCTTTGAGTGGTGAAGCTGAAGGGAGGAATGTGTGCTGAACAAACATTGATGGAGGCAGTGAAGGCAGTTGGAAAGCAGCGATAGCAGTCAGCTCTTGGAGGCTGTCGGAGGCGGCTGGCGGCTGCAACTGCAGCGCACAATACAGGACAGGTTTTCAGGGCCTGTTGGGGCTAGAGTAATTGAGCAGTTTAATTGAGCAGGCTGGTGGGGCACTGGGGTGGCAGGCAGCTAGGCTGTATTGGAGGGACTTTGGCCCAACTTGGGTGGGGTCTTTCCCCTTAATAGTTGTCTTGGAGAGAGTGGGTGGTGAGAGCCTCTCTCCCCCCCCCACTCACACATAAACCCCTCTTCCTGCCATAAGCCTGTTTGTTTCCATTTAGCCTCCCCCCACCACCGGCAAGAAGTAAAATAAAGTAACTTAAAAAACAGAGCCGGTGTTCTTCACTTTGGCTTACTGGTAAAGCAGCACCTAAGCCTATATTTTTGTGGGCCATAAAAGAGGGCCTGTCTCTGCCTGATAGTCATTCTGTTAGCAGGCAGATTTGCTCAGGGCTGTGCTTAGCACCATCTTTTGGTGGAGAATTACTGGTGGCCTGTTTCTGCCTGACAGCCATTCTGTTGGCAGGCAGATCTGCTCAGGGCTGTGCTCGGCACCATCTTGTGTGGCAGCTTGGTACTGCTCCTGGCAATTGCTACTTTTGCTGTGGCTTAGTGCTACCTGTCAGGGCTAGCGTCAGCAGTTGGTTAAGGGGTAAAGCCGCGAGCCAGTCCAACACATTATTAACGGCTGCTGTGTCATCATTTGGGAATGTTTATGCTGCCCAGAAAAGGGGGTGGCCCATCAATGGGGAAGTGGCCTGTAAATGGCCAGTGCCGCGTAACCCTACTCGGGCTCTGTCTCCCTCAGACGAGGATGATGGCCCAGGCAGGCAGGAACTTATGGAGCGCATTGTTGCTCTTGAGAGGGCAAGGAGTGGTACAGCATCAGCTGTTGCGCCTGTTTAGCCACGCAAAGGTGCTAAAAGAATTACAATTGCTGCTTTTAATAAGGATTTTGTCTCTTGTCTTTCTGCCCTGGAGGGAGTATCAGGAGTGGTGGCAAGTGATGGAGGCAGCAGCCAGGACCATCCAACATCAACTGAGAGTGTGGCTGACATTGACCAGGAATAGTCAGCTGACAGTGGGCAAGTTGCCATAGCAGTGGAACGACCCATGCCTGACGGTACGGATCCTTTGCCCAAGCAGAGTGCCACTTGGCCCGGGGGCTCTTTGGGGCAGGTAGCTGCTACCGGCGCTCCTGCATCTTCTGTTTTGGAGACATATCCCATGCTTGGTTGGCCTTCTGCAGGCCCAACTATTTGGCATAGTTATGCCAGACGCTCCTTGCACCTCCAGCAGGTGCAAGTACTGCCTGTATTGGGCTGTGCTACCAGTTAGGATGGATAGGCCTTCCCTCTGTCTGTGACTGGGTGGCCTTTTGGTTATGGCAAGCAGATGGGCCTGGCCCCTTAAGGACCCCAGGGATATGGCATGGTTCCTTATAGGACACTTCCCCCGGGAGATACGGCATTGCCTGCGGGGGCGGGGAGAATATACAAAGGGTTAGTACATGGATGACTTTACCCTTCTCTTCAGGGAACGGGAGAAGAAGGATATAGATGATCTGTACGATAGGGATAAGGAGAAGATCTGCTGCAGGCAGATTGTCAGGAACTGGACTCATTGGTTGTCTGGGTTCCTGGTTTATGCAGGGGTATTGGCTAGGGCACAGCCAGGTAGGGCTCTCCCCCCTTTTCCAATACATGAATATTATATACAGGGGGTACATGGACTTTGAGAGGGCGGCTTGGTTGATACAGCTGTGGGTGCAGGTCATGGCCCTTGCCAAGTCCAACCTCAGAAATAGGAGCGAGAGTGGTCATATGATTATTCTGCCCTCTCAGGGTTCAGGTTCCCGCACTTCTGCGGGGCAGCATGTTTAAATACGGCTGCTTTGTTGGGAGTTCACGTCCGAGGAACTTTGCAACAAAAAAGTGGGCAAGTATATGCATGACTGCCCTGCATGCATGGGAACCCACCCATAATCTGCCTGCCCCAAAGGAAGACATGGTGGGAAATGCTTTGGGGGCAGTGGTGGCCAACAAGAGCCTGGAAAAGGGGCCCAGCCCAGTAAAGCTGAGGGTACTTGAATGGTTTCTTCAGGTCTCCCCAAGGCGCAGGGTGCTGACTATTCGTCCATTGTTTAGATGACTTTTTGATGTCTGGGCCAGCTGGCATGGGGCAGTGTGCCAGGCTTTTGGCAGGGGTCATGGAGTTTTCAGAGGAACTGGGGGTTCCTTTAGCTCATGAGAAAACCGAGAGACCATTTGTTGTCATAGCGTTCTTGGGAATAGAACTGGACACAGTACAACAGACCTTAAGGTTGCCCTTAGAGACGGTGGTAGATCTTGGGCTCGATTGGAGGGCTGCTTGAGTGGAGCCTAGATATCTCTCCTTGAGTTGCGGCAATTAGTTGGCCATTTAAACTTTGCCTGTAAGGCAGTTGCGCCTGGGAGGGCTTTCCTCAGGTGGCGGTGCGATGCTATGAGGGCCTTACGGTTGCCCCATCAGCATTTTTAAGAATTAATAAGGGCAGGCGGGATGACCTTTTGGTGTGGAAGGAATTCCTTTACACCTTTAATGAGGTGACTTTTTGGAGGGAGGAGCTTTTGCTAGAAGCCGAACTTTGAGTCACCTCTGATGCCTCCTGGTCTACAGGCTTTAGAGTCTTTTTTAGGGGGCATTGGTGTGCTGACCAATGGCCCGCTGATTGTGTAGCCCAGGGATTGTCCAAAGAACTTACGTTTTTGGAGTCCTTTCCCTTGTTAGTAGCCATGTGGCTTTGCGGATCACACTTGGCGAACCGAGCTGTCCACTTTTGGTCTGACAACTTGGCTGTCATGCACGTGGTCAAAACCATGGCATCTAGATCCCCCAGGGTGATGAGGCTGGTAAGGGCCTTTACATTGAAATGTGTGCAGATGAACATTTTGTTCAGGGCCAGGCATGTTCCAGGTGTTAACAACGGTGTGGCAGATGCTTTGTCTTGCCAACAGATGGAACGATTCTGGCAGCTTGCCCCCCTGGGCCGACAGGCAACCAGCGAGGATGCCCCAGGAGCTTTGGGAGCTTGGATGGAGGAAGTAAATAGAGCAATCCAGTTGTCCATTGCCCCCAGTACACGCCAGGCCTACGACTGTGCGGTAGGGCAGCTTTACCAGTTCAGGGTGTCGGCGGGGCTCCAGCAGTTGTGGCCCATCCCGCCTGAGCACTTGATGCACTTTTGTGTAGTGCAGCGGGGCCGGGGCCTTGCAGTGAAGTCCATCAGGGGTCAATTGGCCGCTTTAGCCTTCGCCAGCAAAGCACGTGGCTTACCTGAATTCACGGGTGTCTTCAGGATTAGAAAGATGCTGGAAGGCTGGGCCAGGGAGATAAAAATGCCACGTGACCCAAGGCAGCCCATCTCCCCATCAGTCCTTAAGGGACTGGGGACCACATGGGTGGAAGTCTGCTCGTCAGCATTTGAACGGAAGCTTTTCCATGCTTCTGCCTTAATGGCTTTTTTTTTTTTTGGAGCTCTGCGAGTTAGTGAGCTGATGGCCTCATCGCGTACAGACGTGTCTGGCCAGGCACTGAATGCCCAGGACATAAAATTTGTTGGGGATAAAGTCTCCATTGGGATCAGACAGTCCAAGACTGACCAGCGGCAGTGGGGGAGCCCCTTTCTTTTGGGCCCCTGCTCTGAGCGGGAGCTGTGCCCTGTTAAGGCCCTCAAGGAATATGTCACACTTCGTGGGGATGACCGAGGGATTTTATTCCGCCACGAAGATAGGGCCCCACTGACTAAATATCAGTTTTGGGCGGTGACAGAGAGGGCACTTAAGACAATTGGCTTGTCGGGGGTCAAATTCGGAACCCACTCCTTCCGGATTGGTGCGGCCTCCACAGCAGCTGCTATGGGATACCCTCAGCGGGCGATTCAGAGAGTGGGCAGGTGGCAGTCAAGGGCGTTTCGGTCCTATGTCCGGCCCCTGCAGCAGTTTTAAATGGCAAACTACTTGTTCTTTCCTCAGGTGCTGTGTCGAGCCAAGAGAGGAACAGAATCTTGATTTGTGGCCACAGCATGGTGTTCTGGGCGGCCACTCAAGCCAAGAGAACACAGATGGGATCCCAGCTGGGCCTGAGCGCTGTGGCCCCTGTGGAGTGGCAGGGCAGGCGTGGTCTCAGATGGCCCAGCCTGCTGCCTCTCCTGTTTAGGGGATGGATGAAGCCTCCCCCACACATTGTGAGGACCTGCTGAGGACCTTGAATACATAAGCAGCCGATGGCCGAGTGTGCTTATAGTATGGTCAGAGATGCTACAACGACGGGTTTGGTGGGAGGCCTTTGACACCAGGGCAATAGAGAGGGCCTGACATAAGGCTAACTACACCATTAAGAGGTCTTTGGGGCAAGGCTTGGGTATTTATTTGTCACACCCCAAGATTAGGGCCGAATTTGCCCGCCTCTACAGAGGCGACGGTGTCCACCTGGCACCTGAGGGCAATGATATTTTCCTAGATGACCTGCGGCAAGGGCTTTGGGTGGTTCTAGGCCACTGGTGGGACGCGAGGGTCTAAGAAGAGGCTTGACCCTTGCGGTGGCAGGAGATTTTGGGAATAGGGTGCAGGCTGGTGAGCACCCTGTGGCGCTTTCCCTTGAGTGGGGACAGGGCTGCCATTAAGGGCGGTATGCATGCTTGCAGCGACTGTACGCTGGCAGAAACCTGCGGGGATCCTCAATACAAGGCCTCCCCTCATGCCGTGCGGCTGGGTGTGTAACAGGTGCTTCAATGGGGATCCATGGCCTGGCAGCCCGGGTTGCAGCCATTCAAAGGATGGCCTACACCCGGGGGCGTGGGGCTCGCCCAGACAGGTCAAGGCGGAGGTCCGGAGTTGACCCCAGGGCTTGACCTGTACCGCTTAGTTAGCTCTTGCCGTGCATTACCTTTATGGTCATTTAATAAATGGCTCTTTATTCCAAGTCTGTGTCTGTCTCTTCCTTCCGGCTGGGGTTGCAATGGTTGTACCTGATATATCTACTTTGGTGAAGCTTAGCAGGATTACGGCCAGTGCCCAGATGGAAGATTCCATCTAGTGAATACCGTATACACCTTCTTGAATTCTATAACATCAGAAAAGCAGGGGGAGATGTAATCATAAATCAATTCTATTGACTTCAATGGGATTTACTTTTGAGTTAGCATACGTAAGTTCAGACTGCTTGTTAATTAAACTGGAAATCACAGCTTACTTTTCACAAAGTAATTTTCTTTTAAAATTATGTTTCAGTTCTTCATTTATAAATTATGCTTCAAAATGAATAAAGCAACCCAGAGTATGTTCTCCAGATTGAGTCAGTTTTCTCAGGACAGCCAAATCAGCATGGTCTCCACTGTAAAAAATGTAGCTAGCCATTGGTGCTCGTGGTATTGCTATCTTTGATAGTTGCCTGATTCCACAGAAATTCCACAGGCCAAAATTCCTCTCTGTACTCCTGAAAGCTACTCTTGCTGAATTTCAGCCAGTCACGTAGATGATAAATGCAGAATTCTAGCCAGATATGCAGCAGTAGAAAAATAAAGCAACTTTTATGTAGCATTCTTAACAATATATATTTCCAACCATTTTCAAAGTAGACCAACTGAAAAGTAAACAGTAACAATGAACATCTTAAAAATCTCATCCAGTTGAAAATTTAGTAGAGATAACAATGATTACATATACAAAGTAAAACACTCAAAAAAACCCTCCAGGTGACAAGCAACTTGATGATTGTGGCTTGAACAATGATCACTGAAAACAACTGCCTGGTAGAATTAGGCAGAGCTAGAAGAATCAATGATCTGATTCAGTACAAGTCAACTTCATATGTTCAGAAGTGGATCATTTGTGAAACAAATTAATAAACAAATATGCTAATATACTGGCAACTCCCAAGTTATCTCTTCTCCTTTCCCATCAATTATGGACCATTTCATTATTTAGTAATTAATACTGATGGATCCAGAGCTCTGAACAGCCTGTACAATGTGTTGATTTACTTAGAAAAAAATTATTTTAAAAGAACAAAATACAGTAATCTGACATAAATTCAGAAATTTTGTACAGAAAAAGTTTTATTAGATTATCCCTGGCCTGGTAGTCAGGGATACAGAGAAATAAAAGGACTTGCATGACACATTTTTATAATGACTTATTGCTCAGATATCTGAAAAATAGTTCTGAGTTATAATTAGCCAGGCATTTCACTGCTTTAAGAGGCAAAGATTTCTATCAGCAATACACCTGAACATTTGCATTTTAATGGGCCAAAGATGTATATCAGCAATAGCACTGACTAATGCTCTCTTATCACTAGCAATAATGCAAAAATATAGCTGAGGAGGGTAACCTATCCTCCATGCACCAAAACTAATCGATAAAGGACAAACACTGGGCAAAACAAGGCGGACCTAAATGTCATTGTATTGACATGTTTACAAATAACTTTACAATGCTTTTGCTGCAGGTTAAGGCCAAAACATATTGATGCTCTGAATGTTCAAAAGGTTCCATTAACTGAAGTAGATTATGGGCTCAATTCTTCCTGTGCACTGGTCCAGGAGGAAACGAGGAAGTGCCTGTCCAGAAGCGTGCGGACAATATAGCTTGTTCATAAATCTAATTCCAAACTAAGCCATAGAATGTGGATTAATATACCAGCAGAATGGAGCTAGAGGCAAGGGAGATTTTATTACAAACCTGAAGAAGTCGCAGGGTTGCAGAAAAAAATGAAATCTGAGTGGGGGGGCACTGAGGAATTAAAATAATAGAAACAATTACAAAATTGGCCCAGTGTATGTGACATCACTCCTGGGAGTGATGTCATTGCGCTATGGCGAGGGCACACCTGCCAGGTGAGGGGGGGCAGAGGGTGGGAACAGGGGATTCTCCAGCCCCACCGGGGGACCCTGGCAGCCCTAGTTTCTGGGCAGGAACCCACCAAAGAGTGCTACTTCTCACATCTGGAGATGGTTGAGAAGATACAAAGCTGAAGAAGACTGGGCAAGAGGGTCAGGTGGAGTAACCACAGACCTCCACTCCCATTGTAATCCAACTCATCTGCAATAAAACAGTATAACCTAACAGCAGCTGCTTCCTGTTTGTTTTCTTGAGGGGGGGAGATGGATGGGCAGTATGATGTACTCTTGACCCCAACAGTCCTCAAGGAGAAAATGAGATGCCCCCCACAAGCCCTTGCAGTTTCCTCTACTGGTATAATCCTAGATGCTTTGGTAGTTAAGAATAGAGGTGGGCACGATCCAAAAAAAATTACTGATCAAGCTGATCGGGGATAGGCGCTGGCAACGACCTCAAATCACCAATCCACACTGATCATCTCCCGTTTCTGATCCATGGATCGGATCGGGGAGGCCAAAGCGGAGGGGCGCCCCGCTGTTCCCAGCTATGTGGGCAGGTGGGTGGTGGCGGCGACCACCGGGCATGGTGGGCACAGGGAGGCGGTGACGAGCCACCTTCCCTCAGGGAGGGGACGTTCACACACACACACACACACACACACTTAGAGCAGAGGGGGGGAAGTTTTTAACCCAGCGACAAGCCGCCTCCCCTCAGGGAGGGGACATTCACACACACTTAGAGCAGAGGGGGGGGAAGTTTTTAATCCAGTGATGAGCCACCGCCCCCCTCAGGGAGAGGACATTCACACACACACACACACACACACACTTAGAGCAGGGGGGGAGTTTTTAACCCAGCGACAAGCCGCCTCCCCTCAGGGAGGGGACGTTCACACACACACACACTTAGAGCAGAGGGGAAAAATGTTTTTAACCCGTCCCTGCCTCTCCAAATAGAGAGAGAGAGAGACCACATCAACATGTTTCAGCCAGCTTTTCAAAAAAAGCAGGGACAGAATCCTTCATTCCTCCCCACCCGATTTTAAAAGCAAGCAGCCAGTCTTCCAAAAGCATATTTTAAACACACCCACAGAGCTGTGAATGAGGTTTTCCCACAAAATACAGTGTTTTAAAAGCAGGTTAAAAACAGAGAGTGACAGACAGAAATACAGCCATTCCTCCTACAAAGCCCCGTTTTTTTACAAAGCAAAAAACGTTTGGAGTGCCCATGGCTACAGAACACCCCATTCCCCCTCCCTTCCCTGGGTCTCTTCTCCCAACTGGTGAGTGCGTTGCTGCTCCGTGGTTGGAAGGAAGCCCTGCTAATCAAGGAAAGCTGGGCTTCCATTCGGGTTTCCAGGGTGACAGAAGGAGGGCAAACACAGCTCAGGCATTCCCCTGCCTCCATTGCCCCAGGAATAGATTACTGGCGCCTGATTGTCTGCATCCCCGATCAGATCCCGATGGCCTGAATCAAGCCCCGATGAAGCCCCCCCCCCCAAATGCTGAATCGGTCGCTGTGGACGGCACCGATCTGCCAGGTCCTGATCGCGCAAACACCATTATCGTGGGCATTTTTCTATCGTAATGCCAATCGTGCCCATCTCTAGTTAAGAAGCTTTTGTCTTGGTTCAATAAATCAGAAGTCATTCTCTTTTTGTATCCTGTTGGGATTCTTTTATTTCTCATTGTCATCTTGGAAAACAAAGATGCCAACATCATTTTTAAAATGCATAAATGCATAAAATGCATATGGAAGCAAGAAATTGTTTCATATTTTCAAAATTTTGTTTATAATAATACAAAATAGAAACAAAATATCTGTACAACTAGGGAAAATTATTCCACCTATACAGCAGAAAAAATGTCCTTTCAATTTTGGGAAAACCTGGATGGGCATTCCAGCAGTTTATAAATGGAGTCTACTTTCCTACACATGGCACCAGAAGGTTCCTATCCACCCTAGAGTACACTATCCATAAGCTTGTCAATTTCTGCCATGTTCAAAACTGAAAATTATTGAGCCATTCCTGGGATGTGTAATGTAGGTGTCTTCCATTGACTGCTCATATAATTTTGGCTGAAACCAGACAATTCAGTATCAACAACTTTACTATGGATTGACAACCTACCTGAATATAATTCAGTAGAACAAGGTTGAGCCCTGCCTTAATACTAATAACAGCTTCATTTACTGAAAGAACTTGTGTACACTACCACCACAAATAAGAATAATTCTGCCAAATGTAGAGAAAATCTGAATAAAGGGCAGATACTTAGAAAGCTTAAAATAGTCTATTGAGTCTAGCTGGCTTGAAGTACCAACAAAAAATGGTGAGATTTTCTCAGTACATAACTGAGAGAGGACAATCTAATGTAATTACAAACATCCCTCTATACATTATCAAAGATAATAAGACTAAGATCTTTTCCTGATTGAATTTTATACTTATCCTTTTTATCATTAAATGCCTACAGTATTGAATGGACAAAAAAGTTCCTCTCTGCTTCAGGTTAAAAGCTGTCCAATATTCCCAGCTAGACAATGCCTGTGTGACTAAAATTGCAAAAACAACATCTTTAACCTGTAAATACCTGTACCTGTCATTAGCAATGTAATCCTAAACAGAGTCAAACTCTTCTTATCCCATTGATTTCAGTGCACTTACAAAGGTGTAACTCTGCTTGGGATTGCACTGTAGATCTCCTAGCTATCTCTTCACAGATTGTTCAGCATTTTTAAAAAGAATATTCTTTTCATCATAAGGGCCACAGAAGCATTAGTGCTCTTTCAAGCACTAACAATGTGAGAAATAATGACATTGTTCTGAGTAAAAGGAGCAGAGAAAATATTTGTAGGCTCCTTATTTTTCAGTTTGTTAATCCTCTGAAAAAAAAATAGGACCTTGCAAAGTGCACTGACAGAGACAACCTTTTGTCATTCAGTCAGTAAATTGTATAGGGATGGTATTTGCTTCTGTTTCTCTCACAATGTGTCCTAAAAAATGTTACATGCATCCATCGGATTGAAGTCTGTTTGGTAAGTGACTGTAAACCACTCCTGACAGGTATTTAGATTCCATCCAATCTAGAATAATATTCTGTGGCACTAAATTTACATATGCACCTGAACACAACTTAAACCTTTTTAAATCCAAATAATGTTTTTACCTGGATTATGAATTAATCTGTTAGTTTGCTGATAGGTATATGTGTGATGCAAATATAGTCTTAGTTTAAATATCTTTCAGATCACTCTGGTCTTATGCTATCACATAAATGGGTAGAAACAATATTTGTGCACTACTTCACAACTCAAAGTCTTGTATTTCATGGGCTGTTAAGCGCACCCATACAACCAGATGTTGTACATGTTTACATAGCTCATGAAATATAAGAATCCCAGTGAGATCAGTGGGAATTAATGCATGGATTACAGCTTTAGTTTTTCTTTTAACACAGCCATACATTTTATGTTTTGTCATAGTAAGGAATTCCAAAACATGGGGGCAGTAGTAATCATTAAGAATGTATTTGACTATCCCCACATGGCCATTTACAGTGTTTTTCAGACTCTCTCCTGCTGTTGGAAATATAGATGTGAATAACAGAAACACAGTTTTAAAGGCAGTTTTATCACATTTCAGAACTGATTGATGAACATACAGAAACATTACACCTGCATTTCAACTTCCTTTTGTGTTAAAACAAATGTGATTTTGGCCTTTATCATGAAGTTACTGATTGGTATGCCATATGCCATAATGCTAATGATAAAAAACAGGTATTTTTGGAATGCAAGTAGTGGCAGGCACTTATTTTTTTATTTAGTAAACATTTTTATCCTGACCTTCCTCAAGGAGCTCAAGGTAGTGTATATGCTCTTGCCCCCCTCCAATTTATCTTCACAATAACACTGTGAGACAGATTAGGCTAAGATTTACACACTGACCCAAGGTCCAGCACTCTAATTATTACACTGCACTGGCTCTAGTTTCTGTTTCACTGTTCTTGTTAAATAGAAAAGAGGCCAGTAACACCTTTAAGACTAACCAACTTTACTGTAGCATAAGCTTTCGAGAATCACAGTTCTCTTCATCAGATGCATGGAGGGTAAGAACAAACTGGTCAGATATATAGGTGGAGAAGGGAGGGGCGAGTAGATGTAATCAGTAGCTTCTGATAATGGGATAAGTTTGCTTCTGATAATGAAATCAGTTATTTCTGATAATGATATAACCATTCACAGTCCCTATTCAATCCAAGGCTGACTGAGTCAAATTTACATATGAATTCACAGATGTATAACTGTTCTTGTTATACATCTATGGAAGACAGAACAAGATCAAAACTGTTAGTACCACCACACCTGCCATACATGTCTTTTGCTTGGAGATCAGGACTGCACTAGCAAGGATGGACCTCCTTATCTTCCTCTTCCAAGCACTCAAATCTACAGTCATGTTGTCTCATCAATAGGGGAAGTCGTATCTGTTTGGAATATTCCTGAATTATAGATTTATGCTAGTAAATAAAATTGTAATTGATCCAAAATAGCTGTGCCACTTCATCCCGATTTACCAAATATAACTGAAAAAGAAAAATTCATTTCTGTTCTGACATAAAGTACAACTGAAGTGATGAAAGGAAAGGAGAAAATAAACTGCTATAATAATGGGTAATAGAGGACTTCTGGCTCATCAAGAGACTTAATTCCTGGCTGATAAATTCCCCTGACAAAAAATTTAGAGAAAATGACATTCCTGGCACTTTAAGTATCAAAAGAAATATTTCATTTAGGATTACTGGTCTAAGTTCAGTAGTAAAACTGTCATTAAATGACTGAGAGGAAACTTGAGAAGATTTTCCTTACTACTTTGATTTTCACAATTACTCCTCCACATGTATAGGAACTGAAGGAAGAAATTCTCCTACACAATTATGCTGGAAAATATCCTCTTTTCTCCTAGCAAAACTATTCAATATGTATTCAAATAAAATAGTCTCAGAGTAACTGGGAATACAATCCCAAACCCTTATTCCATATGCTTAAAAACTGTATTTTCTTGTGAGCGTTTCCCCTTGAGACAATGAGGCTCTGGGTAGGAAGCTGAAGGACCTGGAACCACAGGTTGTGATTTTGTCAGTTCTTCCTGTTGAGGGCTGTGGTTTAGAAAGAGAGAGCAGATTATTGGAAATAAATAACTGGCTACGCAGATGGCATAGTCTGGAAAGGTTTGGTTTTCTGTAACATGGGTTATGTTTTCAGGATGAAGCAAATCTATTGGGAGATGGGTACACCTCACAAGGGTAGGGGGAAAGAATTGTTTGACAGGAGCCTAGCAAATCTGATGAGGCCCTGAAACTAAATCCTGTGGGGGAAGGAAAAAACCCCACAACTAGTACGATGCCGATTACTGGTGATAAGAGTGCTAATGACCAGTGAGTAAGGACAAATATGAAGCACTCCAGGCACATAAACCACAGATTCTGATGTCTGTACACTAATGTGCAAAGTATGGGAAACAAACAAGAGGAACTTGAAGACTTAATACAGGAAGGGAACTATGACCTCATAGCCATTACTGAAACTTGACGGGATGAGACATACAATTGGAATATTAGGATTGAGGAATGTAACTTGTTTCAAAGGAACAGACCAATAAGGAAGGGTAGAGGATTAGCACTTTATGTCAAGGATGTATATACTTGTGAGTAAATACCTGAATCTGAACATAGAAGGTAAATTGAGAACCTCTGGGTAAAAATAAAAGGAGAAAGAAATAATATTATGATGAGGGTCTGCTACAGACCACCAAGCCAGACAGAAGACTTGGATGATATACTCCTAGACCAGATTACAGAATGTTCAAAGAGATGGAACATAGTCATCATGGGAGATTTCAATTACCCTGGTATCTGCTGGAAATAAAACCCTGCTAAAAACATAACGTCTAATAAATTCCTGACTTGTCTTTCTGACAACTTCATCTTCCAGAAAGTAGAGACAGAAACTAGGGGGTCTGCTATTTTAGACTTGATTGCAGCCTAGCATTAATGGTCTGAGAAGCAGGGCGGGGGGAGGTACAGTGACAGGAACTACTGACACAGCTGGTTGGAGTAAAAGGAGGCCACAACTTTATTGGTACGCACAGAGCTTGTGGAGCTTTAGCAATGCATAGGGGATGGACCTTGAGCATCAGCTGACCCACCTGCCAACCAATGAACTGCTGAGCCACCTCAAACTGACGCTGAGGGGGGGAACCAAGGAATGGCAGCCAATGGCAGCCAAGGGTATACAGCCACATGTGTGTATACCCCTGTGTGGATCCCCTGCCACCTGAAAGTGAGTATGCCACAGCAGCCCACCACTAGGCATGCACCACCATACCTCACTGTCAAGATTCCTTAGGGGAATCTCCTCACTGGGGAAACTGAGCACACAGGCCCCTGTCTCTCCCCAGAAGGATCTGATTCAAATGCCCAAACCACCAGAATGAAGTTGTGACAAGAAAATGTACAGTACAAACATACTGCTGACCACTCACATTCAAACTGAATGCGACATAAAAAACCTGGTTTAAGGAAAGGCTGGGTGGGATGTTGAAACATGTGCAAAGTGTGGAGAGGTGGAAATGGTGGCCCTTTATACCCAACTGCTAGACCTGAGAGGAGACTGCATCTCTCAGGTCTGGCACCCAGTCTCCCCCCGCCCCCAGCTGGCCAGGATTGGTTGGCCCAGGATTTGAAAATTCCCAGGTGTAGCACCATTAGATACTTGCTGCTGAAGCTACATGGTGGCTGCCATGCCTCTGCTCCCCTTAGCTGCCCCACAGGCTGCAACTCAGCTCCCAGGTGAGTTTGGGGCCAGCATTTCTCACCAACAGGGAAAAATTGGTTGATGAGGTGAAAGTAGTGGGTACCTTGGTTAGTAGTGACCCATGTAATTTTGGAGTTTAAGATCTTGGGTAAGGGAAAAGCTGAACATAGTCAGACATATAGGCTAGATTTTAGAAAAGCTAATTTTAACAAGCTCAAAGTCATGCTGGGGAGAATCTTATGGTCAGAAAACTCAGAAAGAAAGTAGTTCAAAATGGGTGGGAGTTTCTTAAAAGCAAGATATTGAAGGCACAATCACAAACTATTCTACTGAGAAAGAAAAATGGGAGGAACCTAAAGGAGCCAGGGTGGCTCCATAAAAAGCTTTCTAAAGATCTGAAAATTTTAAAAGACCCATTGAAGAAATGGAAGGAGGGTTGTATAACCAAGGATGCATATAAACAACTTCCCAGTGCTTGTAGAGAGTGTTAAAATGGTTAAACTCAATATGAGCTTAGGCTAGTGAGAGATGCTAAACACAATGAAAAAGGGTTCTTTGTTATGTTTAGAGCAAGAAAAAGGACAAGGAAGTGTTAGGCCCACTGTGGGAAGAGGAAAATGAGATTTTAACAGGTGATAAAGAGAGGGTAGAACTACTCAATTCCTACTTTGTCACAGTCTTCACTTACAACAGGAACTGTGTTCACCCCTGGCAAAAAGGGAACACATAAGGAAGAAATGGAGTTGCAGCCAAGGATAGACTTTAAGGTGGTACGTAAATACCTAGCTTCTTTAAATGAAATTAAGTCTTCAGGACCAGATGAATTGCATCCTAGGGTACTAAACAAACTTGTTGATGTAATTGCAGAGACTCTGTCTATTATCTTTGAGAATTCTTAGAATATAGGTAAGGTACCAGGTGACTGGAGGCGGGCAAATTTTGTCCCCGTCTTCAAGAAGGGGAAAAAGTAGGAGTGAGATGCCCAATACCTGGAAAGGTCCTGGAACAAATCACCAAACAGGCAGTCCTTGAGCATTTAGAAGACAGCTGTGGTTACTAGAAGCCAGCATGGGTTCCTGAAGAACAAGTCATGTCAGACTAAACTTATCTTCTTTTTTGAGAGTTACTACTTTAATGGATCAAGGGAATGCAGTGGACATAGGCTGTTTCCAGATGGCTTACCTTCTGCCGCTCCATGCCACAACGTTGCGGCTCGTGCCGGGGAAAACGCGAAATATCACATTTTCTCGTGCGAGTTTTGCGCAACGTCGCACAAAACTCGCGCGATATTTCACGTTCGCCCCAGGATGAGCCACGACGTTGCAGCATGGAGCAGCAGAAGGTAAGCCATCTGGAAATGGCCATAGTTTATCTTGATTTTAGTAACGCGTTTAATAAGGTTCCACATGATATTCTGGTTGATAAGTTGGTAACATGTGGTTTAGATCCTATTATTGTTAAGTGGATTTGTAACTGGTTGACTGATCATACCCAAAGAGTGCTTGTAAATGGTTCCTCGTCTTCTTGGAGAGGAGTGACAAATGGAATGCCTCAGGGGCCCTGTGTTGTTCAACATCTTTATAAATAACTTGGATGAAGGAACAGAAGTTAAATTTGCAGATGATACTAAATTGGGAGGGATTGCAAACAGTAGAACATAGAAACAAGATTCAAGGTTATTTTGACAGGCTGCAAAATTGTGCTAAACCTAACAAAATTAATAACAACAACAACAACAACAACAACAACATTCCATTTATATACCACCCTTCAGGACAACTTAATGCCCACTCAGAGCGGTTTACAAAGTGTTATTATTACCCCACAACAATCACCTTGTGGGGTAGGTGGGGCTGAGAGAGCTCCAGAGAACTGTGACTCACCCAAGGTCACCCAGCTGGCTTCGTGGGGGAGTGGGGAATCAAACCCGGCTCTCCAGATTAGAGTCCCGTGCTCTTAACCACTACACCAAACTGTTGAAAATTAATTTCAACAGAGATAAATGTAAAGTTCTGCATTTAGGTAGGAAAAATCAAAGGCACACATACAGGATGGGGGAGACCACTCTTGGCAGTCATACATGTGGAAAGGATCTACAGGTCTTAGTAGATCATATCCTGAACATGAGTCAGCAACATGATGCTTACAGCTAAAAAGGCAAATGTGATTTTAGGCTGTATTAACAGAAGTATAGTGTCCAGATCATGATGGTATCGTTTTACTCTGCTCTGGTTAGACTTCATTCGGAGTACTGTGTACAATTTTGGGCAACATAGTTTAAGAAGGATGCTGACAAGCTGGAACATGTCCAAAGGAGGACAATGAAGACAGGAAACAGTCTGGAAACCAAGTCGTATGAGAAAAGGTTGAAGGAGATGAGTATGTTTAGCCTGTAGAGGAGACAACTGAGAGATGATATGATAGCCCTATTCAAGTATTTGAAGGGTTGTCACATAGAGGATGGAGCAGAGTTGTTTTCTGTTGCCCTAGTGGGTTGTACCAGAAACAATGGGTTAAAATTAAAGCAAAAAAGGTTTTGGCTAAATAATAGGAAGAACTTCCTGACAGTTAGAGCAGTTCCTCAGTGGAACAGGCTTCGTCAGGAAGTGGGGGGGGGGGGTCTCCTTCCTTGGAAGTATTTAACAAGAGGCTATGATGATTCTCTGACTTAATATGAATGTACAGACCAAGAGAGGGAGTGCATGAAGGGTTGAGCCAGTGCTTGGTTCTTGTGGCTCTTTTTTATATGCCACATTGGGGTCAGGAAATAATTTTCTTCCCGGCCAGATTGGACAGGGATCCAGGAAGGGTTTTGCCTTCTTCTGGGCATAGAGCTGGGGTCATTGAGGGAGGTAGGGGGATAGCAGTCAATTTCCTGCATTGTACTGGGGGCTGGACTAGATGATCCTTGGGACACCTTCCAGCTCTATGTTTCCATATTTCTATTGAAAACGTGGGCGCGTGTGGTACAAGAAATTGTAGAGCTGGCTGACCCAGCGTCCACAATAAGAGGCTAATATTGCCTCCACTTCAATGTTATCCATAGGTGCAGCACTCTAAGAAAGCTCCATTACCTGTCTCTCCAATGCTTTCCATTCTCTCTTAGCTGTCCACTTGATACAGAGCACTGCTACTGATTCTGTCAAGTACATTTATGTAGCAGCAGCATTAGCGTCTCAGTATAGTTGAAAATACAATCTCTTTCCCTCTTTCCACATCTATTCCTAACATTGAGGAGATACAACCTGCCACATTCGTTCAAAGTAGCAATAACATGCTATTTCAATAGGAAGCAAGTGGAGGAGGTGAGAAAAGAGGAGAGAGCTTGTTCACTATACCATGTGCATGTGTGGGATCAGTGCAAATGACTTGTAGGTGGAGTAAGGATGCAGTGTATAGCAATAACCATATAGGGACTTCAGAGATGCAGATCTCAAAATCAGATGAAAGAGGCTGAGCTGTGAGATGGATAACTTTCTCTGTAAAGTTCTGCTGGTTTACAGGCTAGAAACAACAGCTAAACCAAATTTTCCCAACCTCTGGGTTGCAACTCAAAAGTGGTTCACAAAGCCAGTGGAAGTGGATCGCAGGCTCTTGTGGCTTTATTGATTTTTTTAAATGTCAGCATTCCCCAACTTGGTGCTAGCGGACACATTTCCTGGTGCCTGCCAGGTATCCTTGAATTAAGTGGGTTGAGGCAAAGCCACAGCTCTCTTGCCTCTGTAGGCTTCAAAGATTGAGGCCTTATCACTCTGTCCCTTAAGACAGCACCCCATTATTCCTCAATACTCTAACCCAGACTGTGGGGGTCAAGGCACGTATTCCTTCCCCCTCCTTGCCTGATGAAGTTACGGCTATGTTCTGTACCAAACTTCCCAGCACCAGGAAGCTGGGCATTCCTCCATGTACCCTGTGAGCCACTCCATGGTGAAGGTGGAGGAGGCATCAGCAGCAGCTGCTGTCCAAGCTCTTGCTGTCCAAGCTCATTGCAAGGCAATTCTCACATTTAGTGGATGTTTCAATATTTGCATGCCCAGTTCAATGGGAAAAAGCCGTGCTGCCCTCTTACATCAACTGGGAGTGTATTTGTGAAATGAACGGGCAATTGACATGGCACTTAGCTTGACACAGGTGTGCAAACAACTACAGCTACTGATGTATTGTCGAAGGCTTTCATGGCCGGAGAACGATGGTTGTTGTGGATTTTCCGAGCTGTATAGCTGTGGTCTTGGCATTGTAGTTCCTGACGTTTCACCAGCAGCTGTGACTGGCATCTTCAGAGGTGTAGCTCTGTAGTGACACTGAGAGATCTCTGTCTTTTGGTGCTACACCTCTGAAGATGCCAGCCACAGCTGCTGGCGAAACGTCAGGAACTACAATGCCAAGACCACGGCAATACAGCCCGGAAAATCCACAACAACCAACTACAGCTACTGTTGGCATGCTTTGAAAGAGTCATGCTAAAGAGTGTCATTACATGATATGAGCTATGATGTGGTACTAGCAATTACAATTTGAAAAGCTTAATGAGAAGCTATGGTCCATATTAAGCAAGAAAAAATAAATAAAGAAGTCAGGCTTTGGTTGCTTATGAACACAAAGGTACCAAGGGTAAAAAGGATGTGTTTACAAAATAAAATAACATTTATATTTCACATACAGATTTTCAAGTACAAATGTCATAGTTCAGTGTTGCCCCAAAATATTTGCACATATGCATATGGCAACTTCTGCATAATTTAAATCATGAGAATCTTGACTCTGTGTAATGAGCCATCTATTGCTATTTATATAATTATCAAAAGGCAAATAAGGGATACCAGATACAATTGCCGGTTTCATTTCTTTTTTTTAAAAAAAGGTCATTTTATTTTCTTTCTTTTTTTCCTTTTCTTTTTCACCGACCAATCTGCCCTTCCAGTTGTACTATGGTATTTTGCCGGTGTATAGTGATTGAATAAATCCAATTAAGTAATATGGAAAATCTATATCAGGACATGCCATCTGCTTTTGAAGACAACCTTATGTGATTTCTAGTGATCAATAAGCACAGGTAGATTGGCTGTTTAATTGCCTTTGGAGTCTCCCATTAATGTTTAAGTGAGGAAAAATGACCTTGATCTTAAATTTTATTAGTAACACGATTTGTGAAATGTTTGAATTTCCCATTAAATATATGAAGATTTCCTTGATGTGTGTCAAAGAAAAATACACATTACATTACATGAGACAAATGACCAGTGGGTCACTTCTTTGCAGAGAAGCAGCATAAAGAAGGGGTCCATTTTCAGCAGAAAAATGTCACAGAATGACTGTTCCCCCTGCCCTGTGGCTTCCCTGCTTGTACCCTTCCTCACCAAGCAGCTTTTCCTATGCAGGGTGCCAACAGGCCACGCACAGGGGTCCTGTGCAGGGTCCTCTGTGTGCGGCCTCTTCTAACATGCCCAGGGGAAGGCTGATCGCCACCTTGGGGTCAAGTGACAATTTTCCCCAGGCCAGTTTGGCTAGGGATCCTGACAGTGTTTTGCCATCTTCTGAGCATGCAGTAAGGGTCACTGGGTATGTGTGTGGTGAATTTCCTGTATTGTGCAGGGGTTGGACTAAATGACCCTAGAGGTACCTTCCAAACTTATGATTCTATGATATGTTTTAAAGGATAAACATGCACCTGGAATCCCATGGAGGAAAACAGTGGGTGACACTCAGGTCTATATCTCCTGACAGCTAAGTCAGATGGGCCTGTAGAAGTCCCGGTCAAATGTTTCAAGAAGATCATGGTATGG
This sequence comes from Eublepharis macularius, assembly GCF_028583425.1. Taxonomy (NCBI): domain Eukaryota; kingdom Metazoa; phylum Chordata; class Lepidosauria; order Squamata; family Eublepharidae; genus Eublepharis; species Eublepharis macularius. The sequence continues at coordinate 72,231,313 of NC_072793.1, forward strand.
AAGATGGCCGACAAACTGAAGCTCAGTACAGGCAAGACTGAGGTGCTGCAGGTCAGTGATAAAGCCAGCTGGGGAATAATAAGCCAGTCTATTTTTGCATGGGGTTCTACTCCTCTCAAAAGATCATGTTGTTGACCATATTGTTTGATCTAAAACTATTGTTCAAAGCTCAAATTTCCTCTGTGGCATGTAGTATCTTTAATCAGATTTGGTTAGATAATGCTGTATACATGGGGCTGCATTGGCAACCGCTCAGGTGCTTCAATTAGTACAAAATACTGTAGCCAGTTAGATATCAGGAGCTGGATACAGGACATATATCAGTTCTGTACTGCAAGATCTACAATGGTAGTCTATTGTCAGGTCCAATTTGTTGGGGAAAAGGGTTAAAATAGCTTTAAATCAGAGGTGCAATGGATCTTGAATCACTAGAGAGTCAGCACACGAATTTAGCTTTTAAAAATCATTTACTTCTAAAGGGAAAAGGGGTCACAGGATTGCTACAAAATAACAAACACCTAGAGCTACATTCTTACTACTTGTTACAAACAACGAGCTGGGATAACTGAATGGAGAATCTTCTTCCTCCTTCTTCTTGACCCTAGAAAGAAAGTCACCTGACCTGTTGACCAATAACAGTTTACAAACACACTTCAGTTTCCCGGGCTTGCAGATTATTGGCTCTGTGCCAGGTTCCCTTTCCAGGTCAATCTAAACAATAGCATATTAAGTAAACACATTAACCCCATAATGACTGAATGTCAGACCTTCAACACACACATATTCCAACACAATTAAAGTGCCAGCTTTTACCTTGAAAGTCCTAAATGTGTTGGGACCTGGGTCCTCGAACGACCACCTCCTCATATACCATCCTTCCTAAGATCTTCTGTCCTACTCTGTGTGACCCTGCTCTTGAAGGTTTTATTTATTTATTTACATTATTTATGGTCCACCTTTCTCACTGAAACTCAAGGCAGCTTACACAGTGTAAGTAAATGCAGTCAGTATGATGAGACATCCAATAAGCAATGTAATCTCAAAAGTTTATATCCTGGAAAATCTTATTGGTCTTTAAGGTGCTGCTGGAATCGAATCCTGCTCTTCTACTGCAGACCAACACAGTTACCCACCTGAAACTATCTTTAGGCAGTGGGCACCATTTGTATACCATATTTTAATTGTGTTAAGATAGACAAGTAGAGGTTGCTCCCACCGCACTTTTCTCCACTCACAGGTGAATCCAACTTTTGGTTCTTCATTATATTTAACTGTTTTTAACACCAGTCAAAATGGATGAAGGAATGCTACTCAAATACTTTTCAGAATTCACATGCAACAACAGATGAGAAGGTGGTAGAGACAGGGATATTTCAGTGATGATTCTAGTAAACGTCCCTAAAAAGATCTATCTGGTGCCCGTTTTGTTTTCTTTTAGATATCAAGTCAAGCTTTAATTTGCCCAAGTTTTAAAATCTGTTTTTACCCTCACTTTGTTCATTATTGATCCCTGTACTATGGTTTTGTGGCCATTCTATATTGCTATTTGATTATATTATAGTTTTCATGTGGTTAAGTGGTTCAGCTGTGAAACAGCACTCTACTGGTTCGAATCCCACTACTGCCATGTGCTCAGTAGGTGACCTTGGGTAAGCCACTCCTCTCAGCCCCAGCTCCCCAGTTGTACTGTGGCAATAATAGTAACACTAACTTGTTCACCACTCTTGGTGAGGCACTAATCTGTCTTAGAAGAGCAGTATATAAGCGCAGTTATTATTATTATTAAATATGTTTGTCTTTGAGTTTGTATTATACATTTCTTGACTTTGGTTTCCTTTTTTTCACTGGTAGCCTTGAGGTGCTCTTTTGTTTTATGATGAAGTGGCTGTTTAAATTTTATTATTGTTGGTCTGAATTTGTTACAAGTTTATACTGTTGCTAGTTATTTAAAGTTCTATTTTGATTTTCTGATTTATTATCTTGCATGTTGCTGTAAGCCACCTCAGGCAGCCTTCTCCTGTAGAGGCAATGGAAAAATATCTATCTAGTATATTCTAAGTGGCTATTCCTCAAATTTGATTTTTAAATTATTTAAGAGATTGTACAAATAAAAAGATTAATTTGTATGAAAATTATAGGACTGCAGTGCATGTTTGTAATTTGTATATATCATGGTGAGAATCACTTGAGGGAATTTGTTGGCTATTCTCTTATTTAAATAAAATGAGTAAATTCTGAGATAGCACATTTGTGGAGGAGGAGCTATTTTTGTCTTGTTTTCTTCCTCCCAATTATGTTTTCAGAAACATAAACCCGATTTGTTCTCCAATTACTCACAATTGTAAAAACAGGTAGCCGGTTGTTTTGCCAGAATAAGGGAAGTGTATCCTCCCTCCCTCCTCCATTCCTGCTTTTCTTTCCAAGTGTTCAAAACGCTCTTGTGCATCTTGGGAACTCATGCACTTGGGAACTGTATTTCCCAGAATAGACCGAATGCCTAAGCAGAGGAAGATAGATCATCCATATTTATAATTCAAAGTGTTGAAATTCTCTCTTCATGTTTATAAGCCATGGAAGCTGATACTTCAAGTTTAGAGAGTGAAAACTTGGGAGGTATCTATAGGTTTTACAAGAACAGGAATTACAGGATGGATGGTTTTCATGATAAAGGTCATGTACGGAATCACTTCTTATTTTAAATTCTAGACCTAAATGCTGATATGGGGGGAAAATAGTTGCAGTTCCTCCCATCCATTCTCTTGGAGGCTTTTCCCATCTCCCTCTATTTGGTGGGCAGCAGCACCCTGATGCCCTGCTTTTCAAGTCCCCTGGATTTTAGGGGAAAAAACTAATTATATTTTTTAACTTACTAAACCAGACATTATTATTGAAAAAAATTATCTCTTATCTCCTTGAGAAGATTCATCCTTATCAGAACTAAAGACTGATGTTCAAATTGAGCTGAAAATTACTTTGATCTGGTGAATGGAGAGCTTTTACTAATGAGAATATATTTATTTAGAAGAAAAGATACAAAATTTCCTAGTATTAGAAGTATAGAGCAGAACATTTTTGGTCGGTGTGTATATTTTCCTTATAAAATTCAACTAACTAGAACAATCAAATAAGGGTTTTACTATTTAGGGAGAGACAAATAGGATCATTTTTTTAAAAAAAATTATAAATTCCAGAGATAATCCCGGTTAGTTTCTTTGGCAATGTTTCAATTAGAGGTAACAGAAAATCTTGCCACTGTGGTGCTTTCCCTGGTTCCATCTCTATTAGATTACTACTATGTGTTCTACATGGATTTGAAGACTGTCCAAAAGCTACAGTTTGCAGGACTGCTGAGAGGGGGACTAGAGGGGGGACCAAATTTCCAGGGCACCATCAGCTCTTGAGGTCCCCTGAAGCTAGATTAATCTTGCATTAAGTGTTGGGTTGTCAGGTCCCCTTACCCTCTTGATGGGAGGAAGTACCCGGCACTTCTTCCTCTTCACTTTGCGAGCTTCTTTCTCTTTACTCGCCCTGCTCCCAGGAAGTGACATCATCACACAGACCCAGGACATGCGTACACTTTGCACCAGGCTGATTTTGGCCCCCAAATCTCTGCCTTCACCCAGCTGGGATCAGGTGCAGAGCAGGTGGCAATGTCTGCCCCCCGTCCCACCTTCACCCAGTGGGTATCAGGAGTGGAGCAGGTGGCAATGCCCACCCCCCTTCACCAGGCTGGGATCAAGTGAGGAGCATGTGACAATGCCCGCCCCCTCACCCATCTGGGATCAGGAGTGGAGCATGAGACAATGCCCATCCCCCTTCACCCAGCCTGAATCAGGTGCAGAGCAGCAGGTAATGCCCACCCCAACTTCACCTGGCGAGGATCAGGAGTGGAGCAGGTGGCAATGCCTGCCCCCCCTTCACTCAGCTGGGATAAGGTGAGGAGAAGGTGACAATGTCCACCCCCTTCACCCAGCCTGGATCAGATGAGAAGCAGTAGGGAAGCAGTAGGCAATGCCCACCCCCTGTTCAACCTGCCAGAGTGGAGCAGTTGGCAATGCCCCCACACACACTTCACCCAGCTGGAATCAGGTGCAGAGTAGGAAGCAATGCCCATCCCCCTTCACCAGCTGGGATCAGGAGTGGTGCAGGTGGCAATGCCCACCCACCCTCTTCACCCAGCCGGGACAGGAGTGGAGCAATAGGCAACTCTCACCCCCCTCTTTGCTCAGCTGGGATCAGCAGGAGGCAATGCCCACCCCCTCTTCACTCAGCTGGGATCAGTGACAGAGAAGGAGGGATTGCTCGCCTGCCCACCCTTCCCTTTCTAGAGCCCATTGTATTTTTTCCCACAACGAGCTTTGTTGCTGGTGTGACTATAATATGTATTTGTGGTTTTAAAATGTTTAAACTAAGTTAAAGCACATATGATGTTTTAGATTAGAAGTTAAAACTGCTCCCACTTCTAAATAATCAGAAGTGATTTTAGTTGCATATTAAGCAGCAGCAGCAGCAGCAACATTGGTGGGACATCAGATACTTGTCCTTTTGTAAATGCAATTTTGCTACATTTAACTGGAGCCCACCTTATCAGATGTAAGAAGTGTATCCTCTATTGGTAGAGTTATCCATGTGTGTGTATAAATATAAAATTTAAAAATTTAGGCTCGTGGCTATATAGAGAAATATTAAGAGTTACAGGCTGTCAAACTGAATAGTTGATCTAGGGAATCCTTGGACTCATACAAAGAGAACAGGGGAGCTTTCAGAATTTTTAATAAATCGAACAGGATGGCATTTTTGACAGGAACAGTTTGGCTGGAAAGAGGTGAGGAAAGCTGCCCATGCTTCTTTTACACAATTATGAAGGATTATATATATAGATAAAGCAAAATAAATATAGAGGCTTATAAACTACTGAATGATGTGAAGAAAATGAAGAGTGAGGTTTTTTCTGCCTGACCATCAGAGTTCACCCATCATTAACTTGAGGCTCAGGAGGAAGTACTGTATCACGTGCTGTATAATCAATGCATTGAATAAACTGTTATAAGAGATGAAATCCACTGGTTTAGAAGACTTTAAAAGATTATTAAAATTATTCATTGAGGTGGACAGGTCCATGAGTGGCCATTAGCTATAATGGCCAAATAAAACCTTCATGTTCAGAGGCAGTATCCTCTTGAATGCCAATTATGTGGGATAGGTGTTGCCTTTATCTCCTGCTGGTGGGATTTACAGAAGCATCTGGCTGGCCAGCATGGAAAACACAACATTGCACTACGGAGATCTCTGGTATGATCTAGTAAGCCTCTTATTTTATTGTTATTTCATTTTTATTTACAATATTTATAGTCTGCCTTTCTCACTGAGGCTCAAGGTGGATTTCACAGCATAAATATGATCAATGACTGGGACATTGAATAAGCAACACCATCAGGTAACTACTGAAGAAATCTGAAAACAAGCAGAAATCCAATGCAGAGCTGAAAGCAGTGATGAGGCAAAACATAACAAAACAGACCCAACAAATGAAATGGACATGGAACTAAAGATCAAGCAGGAGCATACTTAATGGCAACACAGTACACATTATATGTTAAATTTTTAAAAAGCACATATGCAAGTGAAATAGAAGTAAGCCCCATTGCATAAAATGAGTCTTACTTCTAAGAAGACCTTCTTAGGATTGCTCCACAAAGATCTCGTCAATTCTGTACCTTTTGATCTGTACCTTCAACCTGATCAGAAACATGGATTGGGCCACTCTGGTAATTATTTCCAGGGTTGTTTCAGTTGCCCCAATCTGTACCTGTTTTCTTTTTTCTCTTTATGGAAGTAGCAGCAGGAGGGGAAGAGAGGGGGAAGTTGCTGATGCTAGTTGGATTTCAGCATCCATGGACTAGAATCTCTTTCTATAGTTAGGGCAGGTATAAGAAAGCAGAATATGGAAACTCAGCTCAGCAGTAGAGATGGGCACGAACCAGAAAAAAAACCCGAACCATGTGGTTCGTGGTTCATCAAATTTCACGAACCACGAACTTTCATGAACCTGCCCCTGGTTCGCGAACCAGTTCATTTGGTTTGTGAAAACGTCACATTCAGGTCAGAAAACCATCACTTCCGGGCCAGCAGAAGTTCACTTCTTGGTCAGCAGAAGGTCTGCAGGAAGTCCATCCCCTGTTGCCTAGGAAACTGATGGATTGGCACCAGGTTGTTTGCAGTGACAAATCAAAAAACGAACCAAATGAACCAGCCTAAAGTTTGTGGCGGTTCGTCAGAAATGGGATCTGATGAACCGCTGATTCGCGAACCATGAACTGGCCAGGTTTGTGCTTAATTTTGATTTGTATTTTGGTTCGTGCCCATCTCTACTCAGCAGCCTCCTCTCCTTTCAGTATGAAACTTATTGTTCACATGTTCCCAATTTCCTTCCCTTTTTAAGCATCTTTATCTTGCTATGAGTTTGCTATTTTGTTTTGGATTAGAAGAAATATTTTAGAAGTTTTTTTTTTTCAGTTTAGTACTTTTCGGGGGACTGATGTCTCACTTTATTCAATGGTGCTTATTCCAAAGTAACTTGTGCATTGCCTTTATTTAATTGATAGTTTGTTTGAGTGTTCTGGTTAGTTCCTTTGCTGGAGAGTCTTCCTGATTTTGCTTGTTCCTGGTTTGCTTTTACTGGGGGGAAGAGAGGGTTGCAGTGTATACTACTGCCATTATCATTCTGTTTTCAGTCAAGTGATTTGTTTTGTTATGATTTCTGTTTTACATGAGGATGGTTGCTATACAGGAGAAGACAATGGCAAATCATCTTTGCTCATCTTTTACTTTGAACATGGAAGGTTTGGGGTTACTGTGAATCAACTGTGACTTGACAGCACATTCTTCTTCATATGAGGGTGTTAGCAGTCAAACCCCCTCCTCACACTGCAAGGACAGTTTATAGATATAGAACATCATAAACCCTTGCTATAAGTCCTAGGCACTGCCTGGCCCTAGGCAGAGTGGATGCCAGCAGGTGACCATTGCATGGATCATTGTAGTTATGTCGTGGGTTGACAGATAGGGTGCAAGCTGCCTGGCCTGTTGAAGATGGAAAAATGCAGACTAGGCAACTACCGTGACCTGGCCCTCCATCGATAAGGAGGAATCCAGTATCACTCCAAGACTCTGGACTGATGAGACTAAACTAATGGCCCCTCATCAAAGGTCTGGAGCCGGATTCCCATTGTCCGGAGTCTGAGCCCCAGCCCCCAGACTTGCCAGGAGGGAAGGGGCAACCAGGGCCAGAACCTGCCTACTCCAGGGGGAAGGGGCAAAAGGCCAAAGCCTCAGGGGGCTGGAGGGAGCAAGGAGAGACCAGCTAGTCCCACCCTCCAGGGGGAGGAGAGGGGGCTAAGCGGGCCAGAGGAAAAGGGCCAAGGCAGGGGGCATAGGGGCCCAGCAGCAGCCCAAACAGAGCTCTTACCTGGCAGAGAGGAGAAACAGCCACTGCAGCCCAGGGCCACACCCTGGCTAGAGGATGGCAGCCTGGCTCAGGAGGTGCTAGGAGCCAAGCCCCTCCAGGTGGGGCTGCCACAGGCATTCTGGGGGAGGAGATGGGTAGCCCCGCCCGGCATCAATAAGCAGACAGCCCAGAAGCTGGCCAGGGCAGCTCCTCGCAAGCAAATCCAGGCATGCTCAGCAGCACAGAAGCCGGCTGGGGCAGCTCCTCGCAAGCAAGGCCAGGCATGCTCAGCAGCACAGAAGCCGGCTGGGGCAGCTCCTCATGAGCAAGGCCAAGGAGACCTCAGCTGGGGATGGCTCACATTCAACCCCACCCTGCCAGCAAGGCAAGGAAGCCAAGAATGGATTAGTGGTAGAAGGGAAACACCTGAGGGAAGGCACAGCTGGGCCAAGTCAGCAGAGGGAACAAGCCTAGAAGGAGGGTGGGGTGGGGAAAGGAAACCCTGTATAAGGTGGCTAGGAAGAGCCCTGAGGTGGTGGGTGTGAGTAAGGAGAGATGGTGTGGAGTGAGAGCAGAGCAGTGTGAGAGTGGAGGCTTGGAGGAGAGTTCTGGGAGGAGGAGATGATGGAAGATGCAGAGGGTAAGCAGACCAGGTTGAGCAGGCCAGCGAGTGGACTGAGAGGGAGTCTGGGTGATGTATACCGCCCCTCCTTCCACAGAGCAGGGCCCTGCAGTATCCCTGGTGCCCCTCTGGTGTCAGGGCCGGCCCAGCTGGAGCCCCGCCCAGCGGCGGCAGTGACAAGCCCTGACACCCGTATCTGGCAATCCCTGGCACAAATACAGGATTTCCGGCTTTACCAGGTTCAGCTTCAGCAGGCTCTGCTTTATCCATCCAGCCACAGCCTCCAAGGCTCTCATTAGGACATCAGGGGCAGAGTCAGGCTGGCCACCCAACAACAGATACAACTAGGTGTCATTCACATATTGATGACAACCCAGTCCGAAACTTTGTACCAGCTGGGCAAGGGGGTGCATATACAGATTGAATAGCAAGGGGGAGAATATTGCCCCTTACGGGATGCCATACACCAAAGGCTGGTGTGTAGATAAGCTCTCCCCAAGCGCCACCCTCTGTCCTCAACTGTGGAGAAAAGCCACAAGCCACTGCAAGGCCTCTGTTAATAAACAAACTTTTTTGGTTGAACATCTGCCTGCTTATTTGAGAGTTCTCTAAGGGAACAATCCCCATAGACATATGTGGAGACTCTCAATTACCCCCTCTTGCTGCCTCCTTAATGCTAATTCCCCCAACTAATTGAAGAGATCTCCTCTTTGGGTAACAAGGGGGTCCAGATGGAATTTTTGTCAGGGGCCCATTGTGGCTCTTGGTAGCCCTGATAATTGGTATAGAATGCAGTGCTTGAAACACTGACTAGAGTTAGTTATAGGGACCGTATCATTCTATCTACCTGACCACTCCGGTCATCTTCAGAGACCCTGGTTCAGATGTCCCTGCCACCTGAAGCTGGATAAGTGGCAACCCAAGAAAGAGCCTTCTTGAGTGTGGCAGCAAAACTTTGGAACTCCCTCCCCAGAAAGATTCATCTGTTTCCCTCTATTGTCAGCTTCTGCCAGTAGGTGAAGACTTTTTGTTTTGTTTGGCATCCTCTCACCCCTCCTCCCTCTTTGTGTGCATGTGTGTTTGGGATTATTTATATGATTTATGTTTTGCTTAACTGATTTAAAAGTTTGATATATATTTGCATTTTAAATGTTTTCAAACATTTGATATGTTTGCTGCCTTAGGGACCCCCCAAACTGGGTGGAAAGGTGGCATAAAAATCTTTTAAATAAATAAAAATAAATAAAAATATCTTCCAATACAAAGGCAATTATTTATGCTCAATCACTCATTGGTTCAGCTCATGTCCTGCTTGGCAATTGTGGACAGGGAGCTGATCATTCAGCAACTTATTCAGGTATATCCAAAAGTATATAGATGTATCTGAGCTGCACAATTACCTTGTTCTATCACACAACTGGAATGTTTTCTCACAGCTGCCGCCTTTTAACCCACATCTTCTCTCTCCTCTTCCAGTTTTTAAAAAGCATATAAAAAAAGTTTGAGATTTTAAAATTGAATCTTGCTAGTTAGGGATATCTCAGTGCAACTCTAGTTACATTCATCTAAATCCATTGACGTCAATGGAATTCAGGATGTGTGCATCAAGTGTCTGCCTTTGAACCCAACAAATCTTGTTGCAATCAGTTTGTGTGATCACATGCTATCCATACATGGCATAGTGGTTGGAGTGTCAGACTAGGATCTGGGAGACTGAGGTTCAAATCTCTACCATGAAAGTTTTCTGAATGATTTTGGATTGGTCACACACTTTCAGCATAAGCTGCCTCACAGGGTTTTTGTAAGGATGAAATGGAGGGGAAGAGAATAATGTATGCCACTTTGGGACTTCATTGGGCGAGTAGAAGTGAAGTGCATAAAATAAAAATAAATGTAATTGAGAGATTTTGAATGAGATAAATTGTCATGGCAGTTATGTTCATGTTGAGGTTCATATCTAACATAAAGAGTTGTATTCTCCACCCCACTGAGCAAAATTCAAAGCCTTTCTCCAGCCTAAGGATCCTTGCTCCAATGGACCATTTCAACTGGGTTCAAGCCAAAGTTCAGCACAGAAACCACCTTGGTTGTTGTTACTTGTGACTGTTGAAATGGTCCAGAAAATTGGTCTCATCAAGGTTTGGAATGAACCATCACTGCATGTTTTAGCACTTTGCCCTAAAGGCGAGAAAATAACAGGCAGAAAAATACTGGGGTCATGGAGGATTTTTTTGGGAGTGATCTGACAGTTACCTTATTCAAAGTGATTAGGACCATTTCATCTCTCAAAAAGGTATTTACAACCTCCAGGACTACAACTAGCCATTGTCCTTCCAGCTAGATATAATTAGCCCAAAAGGACAAAGGCTGATGATAGACAAATTGTAAGTTATTTATGGGAGGTACCTACATCTTTCTATTCCTTGCACAAACATACTGTAATACATGAAATACATTTCAAAAGCTCCAACCATCAAAAGATTCATTGAAGTCTGTTAAGCTATATCACAGAGAGGGGAAGAGAGTGCAACTTACGACAAAAATCAAACCTTTTAATCATCCAGATGTAGTGAATAGAACTAAAAGGCAACAATACCAAAAAAGTGAGAGAAACAGATTGTTCAAAGTTTGATTTGGAAACTTGTAGGCAATGGCTTAGGTTTTAGAAGCATATGGGAAAGCATGCAGCAAAGTACGCAGCATAAAGTAACGAATTGCCTTAAATATATGGTTTTAAAAGCAATAAATGTTGGGTTTTTTTGTTTACAAAGAAGATATAACAATCCAAAATTTGAGGCATGTTATTTTTGTCACAGAAAACTATCCTGATAAATTCTGAGCTTGATAGACAATTGTACTGCTTACTGATGATGACAATGAACAACAAATGGAACATGATACAACAGATTTATCCCTTGAGTATACAGAGCGCCGAGAAAGGGCAATTGGATTAGCATCCCACACTATGGTTCAGTAGAAAACAATTATTTTCAATATAGGAGTTAAAATGAACTGCTAATCATATACGTATCCCACAATAGTCTTTAAGAATCAGAATTTTTATGGTACTCACTGTCAAGTAGCAGAATTCTTTTCAGTGGAGACAGTTCAATGGAAAATAATGAGTAATCAAGTTATGAATACGCCTATGAGGGTCAGGCCTTAGTATGAATATGTTGAGAGCTGTAGTTTTCATCATCCATTGTTCTGTACAAAGATAGCTGCTAATTTCACTTCCATTTGAAGTGTTATAACTTTAGGTGTTTAGTTAAAAGCAACAGCTGCAGAAATTTTCCGTATCTCTTTAACATTTTAAACATTTTTTACAGTATACTAATCCAAAAGATCTCAAGCCACAAAGAATTTTTTTCCACAAACTCATTTTATGTTGTTGCCATAAGTTTGAGAAATGGCTTGATTTTTGAACATTTGGAGGAGATAGCACCCTTATCATTTTATTACCCTATCAAAACTTATTAGCATGAACAGAATACCTCCCTCTGTTGATTTTACAAGGCTTTTAAAAATAGGCATAATACTGCAGGTAATTGTGTAGAAAGATATGCATATTAAATATTATGTTTACTGGCATATGTTACGGCATAAGATAAGCAGTCTCATTCTGTAAGCAATTTTACAAAGGCCTCAAGAATAAAACAGGAAATTAAATGCAAACCACACTATAACCCAAATTCTCAATCTTTGGGGATTTTAATGGGACAGATTCCAAAACTAACTAATGAGAAAATGAATCTCAGAGCATTCTGAAGACACATACTAGGCTCATTGGGTTGAACAGGAGACAATGGAAAACTTGGGAATGTAACCTATGCAGTGTTCTTATTGTATACAGGCTATATTTCACTCAGTTAATTTTGGAAATGTGTGCACCATGCAGAGAAACAGCATTCCACAAACTATATTAGCACACCAAAGTGAATGAACTAGAAAAGCTTTAGGTTGCACATGTTAATTATATTAAAGAAACTTGGCAAGTTTCTGTCACTTGAATAAATGTCTAGTGGTTATGGTTTTCTTCCCTGGAAGAGTTAGCAATGTTAGCTAACTAGGATCTGCTGAGGTGCGTGGTGGTACAAAATTCCCTGGGCCCTGGCTGGTTGGTAATAGGGTTGCCACCTCTGGATTTAAAATTCCTAGAGATTTGAGGGTGGAGAACAGGGTTTATGGAGGGAAAGAACCTAACTGAGGTATAAAGCAACCACTTTCTCCAAGGGTACTGATCTCTATAGTCTCTGGGGATCAGTTATAATTTTGGAAGATCTCCAGGCCCCGTCTGGAGTCCAGCAATATGCACATGTGAGTGAGAGAGAAGCAATTGCTCGATTTAGCCCTTTGGTTGACCTGAAATCACAGAAAGGGCTTTATTTCAGCAAGAGAGCATTGTTATGTAATGATTTCTAATGAAATATAGGTTAAAGTGAGAGAATATGACTTCTAGACAGATTTTTTATTCCAGTAATGATTGGTGAGTTTTTCCTTCTCTCTCTCTCTCTTCTTCCCGCTCCCGTTTAACACTGTGAGCTAGTTACATAGAAAATGTGATATAATCTTCTACTGACGCTATCTCTTTTGGTGGAAAGCTACCAGCAAAAGAAATTATAATTATTAAAATTTATAGAAAATCTTCCCCTCTTGGATACACACCTTAATGTAGTGAAGGGGTTTGAGTGCATCCCCCAAAGGCTAGCCCCTTCTATACATGCTTTTGGGGAGGGAAGAGTCAGAAACTAATCTGTGAGGCCTCTCTTAAAGCAGTGCCGGATTTATGTATAGGCTAAGTAGGCTGAAGCCTAGGAACTCTAAATCTAGGGGACCTCCACAGCCCTCCCCCCCCCAAGCAGGCAGTCTCTGCTCTCCCAAAATTGCAAGCCCAAGACTTCATGCGAGAGCAGGGGCCAACAACTCGGGCCCAGCAACTGTGAGACTCAGGGCCAGCCAGTGGGGCCCAATTTGAAACTCTGGGGCCCAACTTGAAATTTTTTTGTGGGGCCCAGTTCACAGCCAAAGTCTGCAGAATCTTAGAGATATAAATAAAATCCATCTAGATTGCCTTGGTGCAGGGGCCCTCTTAGGAGCGGCCCGCTGGGCCCAATTTGGCCAAATTGCTCCAATTGCCTTAAGGCCAGCCCTGATGAGACTGTGCAGGGGTTGGACTGACAAACACTGCCCCTTCTAGGTCCCTGGTGCCACTATTCAGAGTACAGACTCCAGGACTCCAGAGCCAGCAGCCCAGAGTCAACAACCAGCTGCACAGCCTTCCCCAGCTCAAGAGTCAGGTCAGTAGTGGTACGTGCTGCACTTTAGTCAGTGGGAGAGTGCGAGTGGGGGGCCGGCTGGGGCAGATAAACCAGGTAAGCAAGCTCTCCCAAGTCCCTTCCATTCCTTCCCTCCTCCTTGGCTTGAACAGAGCAAGGCAAGCACATGTGACTGGCACTGGCCTCACCCCTCCCAGGCAGGGAAGTCTGTCTTTCACACTTCACAGAGCCCTGCCTGCAGCATGCACTTGCAACCCCTTTCTCAGAACTTATTGGATATGAAAAGAAATATTGATGGTGTCAATTGTCATGCCAATAAATCCAAACAATACTGCTTCATACATTAATAGTAGATAAATTGTTCTAAAGCCATTGCAGAATCTTATCAAAGTTTTACATATTTATTTTATATACCATTTTTTGGCAGTTGGCTCTTTTAAATGGCTAGTATTGATAGTTGGATGGGAGAGCCTGGTGTTTGCTGCTGCTGGAATTATTAGATGAGAAATTCTAGTTAATTATTAACCTATGTTTTTGCATCATTTTCAAGCCTTCTAACTGCATATGTCTTAGAGAAAATTATTTTGAATCCTTTTGGAAATTTTGGGAGTTTGTAAACTTTTGAAAATGTTTAGAATGGGAAATGATGTTGTGTTATAGGGTTGGCTTGTTGGATGTGACGCAAGGCTACATCTTGTGTTTGCTTTAATTTAGGTTGTTTAGTTAAGTTAAAATGGCCGGCCACCCTGGAAAGTTTGGCAAAACTCCAGGGTAGGCCCACAGATCCCAGATGCCTCTATGGCCAAAAAGTGCGGGAAAGCCAGGGGGCGGAGTCAGAAGATATAAATGCTCCAGCCAGCCTGGGAGGGGGGAGTCATCCTGCAACCCTCAGAGAGGCCAGGAGGCTCTTGCTGCAGATTGCCCATAGGCAGAGAGAGGCCTTGGGGATCAGGGAAGGCAGCAGTGGGAAGGGATCCTCAGAGGGATCCAGAACTCCTTGTAACACGCAGGAGGCCAGGCTGCAGATTGGTAACTGAACCTCATCCTAAGGGAAAATAAATACAGGGATCAGTTCAGGGACAGAGGAACTGCGTTTTGTCTGATTTTATTTGTGCCAGATGGAGTTTTTCTTTCTGTTTGATTTAAAGTGCCTTTTTGTGTTTAAAATCCTGTTACTTGTAAATAGTCAATAAAATCTTTGTTCTTTGTTTAAAACCCCAGTCTGGTGCTCTGACCACAGAGTCTCCCCTGCTCTGCCCACTACCCGTGCCTTAAGAAGGGTCCTGGGAGTGAAAAAGCCCAAAAATGTGCAGGTGCCAAACTGAATTCTGTAAACCTTCAGCAGCAACCATCTATACCTTGTGCCAATAGCCACTGATGGACCTCTGATCCAAGTGTTTATCCAGTTGAAGATTAATTTTAATTTTAATTTTTAGATTCTAATCTGAGCATGAGTAAAAGATTTGAAAGTGGTGCTAGCAAGTGCAAGAGACAGAGACTTGAAAATGCTATGGTAATGAAGTTAAGACCAATCACTGCTTTTGTGCATCAACCACTCATTGAAGCAACAAGAGCCAGCAGTGAAGCTATCCAGCCTGAGCCAACTACTAGCATGCAACCAGACAAAAACCTCCCTGAAAGAGAAACAGCGAAGCAGGATGTGGAACAGCAAGCTGATTATGAGGAAGCAGCCATAATGCTGACTCAAACTGAAAATATAGAACTAATTCAAGAGTCACTTACTGGACAGGGAGAGGCTAAAGAGCCACAAGAAAATGTCAGATGTTGCAGTTCACACCTGGCCCATTTCCACACGGCTTACCTGTGTGCGTAACGTTCCGTCAGATCACACAAAAAACGCGGAAGATCGTGTTTCCTCGCGCGAGATTTGCGCGACGTCATGTGACATCGTGCAAATCTCATGCAAGGAAACACAATCTTCCGCGTTTTTTGTGCGATCTGCTGGGACGTTACATGCACAGGTAGGGAGAGTATTCTCCTTCAAAAGGCCAGATTTATTGCTTTGTTTGTAAACTCTTTCCAAACCTTGCATCTTCTTCCACAGCTTTAGCCACTGAAGGGTTTGATGACTGGCAAAACCCCCTTCTT
This sequence comes from Eublepharis macularius, assembly GCF_028583425.1. NCBI lineage: Eukaryota > Metazoa > Chordata > Lepidosauria > Squamata > Eublepharidae > Eublepharis > Eublepharis macularius. Next base: position 72,246,767 of record NC_072793.1, read on the forward strand.
ATCAAAACTCATGAAAACTCAGAGAAGCATAGGAATGCCATGTTGGCCTACCTAACAAGGAAGTGAGGGCAAACATTAACTTCCAAGCTAGAGGAACAAATAAAAGCAGAACAGCAGTACTGGCGGCATGTCATGGAGACAATTATTGCTGTAATATGCACTCTTGTAGAACGAGGCTTACCATTCAGAGGAGACAATTAACACTTTGGATCTTCAAATAATGTTAATTATCTTGGTCTTTTAGAATTAGTGGCAACATTTGATCCATTTTTACTTGCTCATATCAATTGGTATGGACATTCTGGATCAGGCAATCTCTCTTATTTGTCAAAAACTATATGTGAGGAAATTATTCAACTCATGGCAAAAAAAGTTAAGGATGAAATTCTGGCTGATGTGAGACAGGCTGGATATTTCAGCTTTTCAGTAGATTCCACTCCTGACATTTCACATACTGGTCAGTTGTCTTTAATTATCAAATATGTATCACCTGAAGATGGTTTGCCAACTGAGAGATTTTTAACTTTCCTTGAGCTAAAACACTACTCAGGAGAAAGCATGGCTGATTTATTGTTCAACTATTTCACTACTGAGCTTGAAATTGACTTCAGAAAATGCCGTGGGCAGTCTTATGATAACACTGCCAACATGGCTGGTAAGTACAACAGTATGCAGCAAAAAATCATTAAAAAAAAACAATTTGCAAGATTTATTCCATGCGCAGGTCACTCTTTAAATCTGGTGGGCCGTTCAGCTGTGGATTGCTGCCTTGATGCAGTGAACTGTTTCAGCATTATCAATGAAATTTATACCTTCTTTTCATCCTCCACAAAGGGATGGGCAGATCTAAAATCATTTTTGCCACCTCAGTCTAAAGTGCCTAAATATTTGTCAGACACTAGGTGGGACGCACACACAAAAGCCACAGAAGCTGTTTTGGAAAGTTACAATGCTATCACTAATGCCCTCAGTCATTTGTACTCTGACGTTAATGGGAAGGGGGAGATCAGGCTTTAAGCTAACAATCTTTTGCAGAAAATGGAAGAACTGAAATTTGTGTTTATGCTGCATTTTTGGACCCATGTGCTAGGTCATTTTCATAAGGTCAGCAAAGCCCTTCATAAATCAGACCTGTTATTGAGTTCTTGTGCGAGTTTGCACAGTTCACTTCTGGATTTTTTAAAGAAAATTAGAGAAGATTTTGATGAGAAACAAGCAAAAGCCACCTTGCCAGATGTTAACTACAAAACAAGGAGACAAAGAGTAAGGGGATGGCAAAGAAATGACAGAAGTGCACCTGATGCCTTAGATGCACTTTCTTCAAGAGGTATGTTTAGCATTAACGGCGACTCCGGACTTACCCGGGGTCGTGGTTGCCGCCGGAGGGGAGGAGGGCCGGGAGGACGCGACAGCCGTGGCCGCGGGATCGCCCGGCATGCCCCGGGCGGGCCCGCGACCAATCAGTTCAAACCCCGGGCAGCCAATCGCAGCTGCCCGGGGTCAGAGCGGTGAGGGGGCGGGGCCCGGGGCCGCGGTTTTCTCCAAGGTCCGGCAGTCGGGTATTTAGCTCACTGCTGGACCCGCCACCCCACACTTTGCTCTGAGGAGCTGACACTCACCCTCCGTGCTCTATCTGTTATGCTCTGGTTGATATGTTGTCACAACTTTCTAGTGTTGGGGCATTGGATCGGATCACATTTGGGGGGAGTCGCCCCCTTGGGGGGGGTTCCCCATTGAGGGGATTCCAATAAGGAATCTTGGGAGGGAGATATGAAGGCATGCCCAGCTCGGGGGGCTGCCGGGGCATCCTCCCTCCCAGGTGGCAGGGGGGTCACATGAGGGTGAACACCGGGTGACCTCCCCCTGAATGCCACTCCTTGGTCCCCCCCTCAGCCAGGGGCTGGGGGGGCAGTGGGGGGCATCGGCTGGCAGGCGGGTCAGCCGATGGTGAGGGATCCGATCCATATGCTGCGCCAATACTCCTTGTCGCTGTTTGTATGATAATAAAGTTGTGGCCATGTTTTATCCCAGCACTGGTGTGTGTCCTGTTTATTACGCTGCGTCTTTCCCGGCCTGTCTTCTCACTCAGCCATAGGCGGCAAAATCCTTTATTCCTATATTAGATGCACTTGAAGCCAATTTAAAGAGAAGAAGTACTGTGTACTGTTATGTTGCACAATGGGTTTCCATTCTTGCTAATCTGACAGCATCTAAGCAAGAAATTCAGCAAGGTGTTGAACTGTTGATGGAAACATTCCCAGAAGATATTGACCTGAAACTTATTGATGAACTTTTGCACTTTCACCTGTACATAAGACAAAGCCATAGGCTTACAGAAGAGCACTCTCTGTCTCATACAGACCTTTATCAAATTATATACAAGGAAAAAATTCAGATGGCCTTTCCTAATATGGAAGCAATCTTGAGGCTGTTTCTTAGCTTTATGGTCACTAACTGCTCGGGAGAGAGGAGTTTTTCAAAATTCAAAAGAATTAAAAATGAATTACGGGCCACAATGTCTCAAGAGAGGTTGTCTGCACTGAGCATTCTGTACATTGAAAGTGACAAACTTAGGCAAACAAATTTTGATGAACTTTTGGATGATTTTGCTATGAGGAAGGCTAGAAAAACATTTTTAGTCTTACTGTAGTTGATGGTTGTAGTTTACTTCTTAATATGTATTTTAAAACTGACTGTTTAATGACAACATAAAGTTGATTCTAAAAGTGCCACACTGTCAGGTAATCATCATCATATTATTTACACTTCCCAGGCAATATAATTTGTAAACTTGAGTTTTTTTTTTTTAAGAATAACATTACAACTTCATTTTCCTAAAAATTAATGCTTATTCCACAAAAGGTTTACAAAGTTCAGTTATTGCAAAAGTTTTTCAGTGTTAATTTTAACATTTATGCATTTTTTTACAATCACTATGGTATTTAACAATAACATCTTATGTCCTTTAGAGGAGAAATTGTGAATTGCTGATTTTTAAATACCCGTCACCATCCTTGGCTTCACTCAATTTTGTTTATAACACTCTTCCATTTTCTTCTAATCGTGAGGGTGGGGGATTGGGAGGGGCCTGACAAGTGGAGTAGCCTAGGGCCTCTCTTCATCTAAATCCGGCTCTGGCTTAAAGGCATAGACACTTACGCAGTAGCTTTTATTTGATAAGGAAGAGTTAGAAAGGTGGAAAGAAATAACACAGCCCATTGTTCAGATGACCAAGTGATGAAAGAACTTCCAAGATAGCTGGAATTTCCTTTAGATGCCAAGGAGGATGTAAGCTTAATCAGAAAGAGGGGGCTAGTAAGGATTGCTTTCCCCTAAAGTTAAAGGGATGAGGCATCATGGAAAGCTTGTGGGAAACAAAGACCTGTCCTGGGAGAACAATTTTTTAATGTTTTGAAATGTTCAACTGATAGCTGTGCTTTCTTTAACAGGAAACACCTGGTATATCTTGAAGGAAAGGAAATGTAGACCATTTACATATAAAACTACCTCCTGAGATGGCATACTTTACAGGATACTTCTGAAATCATTCCCATCTGAATTTCAACTAGGATCTTCAATCTCTAAATTGCTTGTTTCTGTCTCTGAAGAACTGCTGCATTAGGCTGTATTTAATCATACTCTTGAGACTGAGGGCCAAACTAGACATGCAGGTTTTTAAAGAGTTGGATCTGAGTTTCCCAGACTCAACTTGGTTTTCCTGTAGCTACGCAGCAGCTTTGAAAAATAGCTGTTGAAAATAAAAGTGAGCCTGAATGGTCTCAGAATGCCTCCTCGGGAGGAGGAGGAGGTCCTCCCTCCCCACAACCATTTCCTCATGTCAAAATAGCAGGGGAGGAAGGATACTCCCATTTTTTCTGCTTCATGTGGAATATTCTGTGCATATGGAGCAGTAAAAACAGAGAGGGAAACCCCATGTTGTGGCATGGGGAAACAATTTGAGGGGAAGGGAAGAGCCCCACTTCCACCCACAGAGGCATTCTGAGGCCATTTGGGCTCTCTTTTATTTTTTAACAGCCATTTAATTTTTAACTGGTATATGGCTGCAGAAACCTGTGTTGGGTCTGGGGAACCCAGATCCAACTCTTTAAAAACCTGCATATGAAGAACAACTGTCCAGTTACTGACTTACACAGGCAGCAGGCAGGGGGAAGAGTAGGACGAATCATCACAGTTCCAAGGTTCCGTCACAGGTTAGACAACACTCACAGCTTTGAGTCCAAAGGGGGTATTCCAGAATCAAGTCTACAATAATAGGTCGAGGTCAGAGACAAAGGAATCCGTTCCAAACACAAGCAGCAGTAAGCAGCCATGATGCTCCCACATAGCCACTCCCTTCTCTGCTGCTTATAAGCTTCATGCAGCTCAGCCATCTGAGCTGCATTATGTACCTGACAACTGTCTCCGCCCTGCTTCAGCAAGTACTCATCTTCACTGTTGATGCTGGACTGGTGGTGAACTGCTAGCTGGGTACTGCACCTTCTGGTTTGAAGGGCTCTCCTTGCCCACCTCTGATGGTACTCTCAAGACTCTGGTGATGAGGGAGAGCTGGTTGGTGCCTGGCTCTCTGTTGCTGGCCCACGGCTGGGAAGCTGAGGGACCGATGTGCTGGGACCTGGCTGTGGATCTATGTCTGATCCTTCAGAGATTGCCTCCTCCTGCAGTGCCTCTGCCACTGGCTGTGGATCTGAATCAAGTTTGTCCTCTTTGCTCTGCTGGGCTAGTCCATGACACCAACCCTGAAAGGATAACAAGCAAAATCAAAAAGAGTCCAGTAGCACCTTTAAGACTAACCAATTTTATTTTATTGTAGCATAAGCTTTCGAGAATCAAGTTCTCTTCATCAGATGCCTGATCCGAACTGGTCAAATACAGAAGAGGAGGGGAGGGGAAAGAACAGGACATATATCACAAGAAGACAGAATGCAATTAGTGTGAAGGCAATCAAAACATTCCTTTGCTTGTAAATGTAAACATCTCCTTTTGGTGTGGAGTCAGTTTGCCCCACCTCTGATGGTACTCTCAACACTCTGGTGACGAGGGAGAGCTGGTTGGTGCCTGGCTCTCTGTTGCTGGCCCACGGCTGGGAAGCTGAGGGACCGATGTGCTGGGACCTGGCTGTGGATCTATGTCTGATCCTTCAGAGATTGCCTCCTCCTGCAGTGCCTCTGCCACTGGCTGTGGATCTGAATCAAGTTTGTCCTCTTTGCTCTGCTGGGCTAGTCCATGACACCAACCCTGAAAGGATAACAAGCAGATTCTGTTAGGCATATTTGTTGCATAGGCACACTGGAAGAGATAGTGATTCAAATATGTAAGCCCCAGATCATGAACGTTTTCAAGGTAGCCACCAGTACCTTAAATTGGGCCCATAAATATACAGGTGCCAGTCTAGTGATTTCAGGACTAGTGTGTTTTCCAGCTGTTGAAGTTTCCTAATCATCTTCAAGGGCAGCACTGCATGGTATGTGTTACAGTAATCTAGCCTAAAGGTTACTATAACAATATATGCAACAGATCTTCATATATTTTTATTTGTATGCTTGTTTGTTTGTTTATGACATTTATAGTCCGCCTTTCTCACTGAGACTCAAGGCAGATTACACAGTATCAGTTTAGTACGATCAGTATCAAGTACATTTCCACAATGCCATAGGGTAAACAGACGCAAGTTTAAAAGACATAGCATTAGCAAGAAGCCAATGTAGAGTAGAAAAAAATACTGAAACAGAATATAATCAATTCCAGGACTGACATTAGACAACATGGAGCACAGCTGGTACATAGGAGTACATATTTAAAGCAATAGATAATATGTAAGGCAATATAGTGGTGAAGTCTAGGGGTATATACTTCGTGTTCCCAGTTCAGAAAAAAAATCCAAACCGGGCCCGATTAGTAAAGATTCGGTATTTCCAAATCGGGGCCAGTATGATGGCCCCGATTTGGAAATACTGAATCAAAGGTTCCTGAAGCAATTCTGATTGTTTCAGGAAGCTTCAGGGCCTTTTTAAAGAGTGCCCACCCTTCCACCACCACCCCACTTATCTGGGGAATCCTTCTGGCGGTGGAAAAAGCGGCCTTCCCTGCTGCCTTGCTGGTCGCTGCAGAGGCCGAAGTGGTGGCACAGGCAGCGCAGGCACTGACGTTCACTGCCGCTCTGCCAGCCACTGCAGAAACCAAAGCGGTGGCGCGGGCGGTGGAGGCACCGGCTCCAGCCTTCCCCGCCACCCTGCTGGCCACAGCAGTGGCAGAGGCACCTGCTCCAGCCTTCCAAAAGTAAGTGGGGTTGGGGGAAGTGCGAGGAGGGGCTCAGGGAAGAGGTGGGAATCTCACTTTGGTATGCTTTGAATCATTACAAAGCATACTGAAGCAATTTCTGATAATCCGAACCCAAAGCAGCTTGCTGCTTCAGGTTTTGGGTTATTCCGGATCATTCCCAAATATTTCCCCACTGCATACCCCTAGTGAAGTCTGTGGTCCCTAACTCACTAGCGAAGCATCACTACAATACAGCCCTCCCATTTGAGTAAAAAGCCTTTTTGAATAATTCAGTTTTGCATTGTTTATGGAAATCCAGGAGAGTGGGGGCTCTCCTGACCTCCTCATGCAGGTCATTCCACAGAATAGGGGCCACCACAGAGAAAGCTGGTGTATGGGCTGCTATTACTTTCACCCGTGTGCAGCCTGGCACCTGCAGGAGACCTGTTCAGATGAGCAAAGCTGCTGTGGAGGAACATAGGGAGGGAGGTGGTCCCATAGGTATGCCAAACCAAAGCTGTGAAGAACTTTGTATATAATAACCAATACCTTGAACTGAACACAGTAACTGATGGGTAGCCAATGGAGCAACTGTAGGATGGGAGTGATGTTCATGCTCCTACTAGCTCCTGCTAACAGTCAAGCTACAACATTTTGCACTAATTGGAGCCTCCTAGTTAACTTAGATGGGAGACCTATGTATAGAGCATTACAATAGTCAAGCCTTGATGTTACCATAGCTTGGATCCAAGTGGCCAGGTTGGCTGTGTCGAGATAAGAAGCCAGGCTAGAGTGAGGTTGTAGAAAGCATTTTTGCCACTGCCTTAACTTGTTTTTCTAGTAATAACGCCTGCCTGATAATTATACATGGATCAAGACAAACTATGTGAATAAAAGTCTTTGAGGATACCAAATATCTACCTATGCCTGTTCTGTCACATGAGAAACGACAATACACAATATGGAACCTTTGTGTAAATGGGGTCTATAATGCATGAACTGGGCAATCTCAAATAATGTAGGACAGCAGTTATGTAATCACAGCAGAGCTTTGTTCAGCTGCTACAGTCATGGAAATTGTTGTTTAACAATGCCTGCTTAAAAAAAAGCACTTTTGCTTTTTGGAAGAGGGAGTTATCTTTTCTCATAACTGCTTTGAAAAGAGGAGATATCAAGTGTTAAATTGGATAGGATGTAAGCTTACATTCTGGCTAGCAGGGGACACTGAAGTGAAGACTACTTAAAGTCTTTCTATTTCTTGGATAGCCCCTTGCAGCAAAAGTTTTCCTGCCCTTCCTCTCACTCAAACAGCAGCATGAGATTATCTGTTCGCTCTGAGGCCAAGCAGGGATTTTTGGACCTTTGTCCAGCTGGACAGGAAAAGCGTGTTTGTTTACCTACTTCACACTACAAGTGCTGGGAGAGGTAATTTTAAATATGTCTGGTCTTGGGGAAGATTAGTTAGGCCCCAATTGAGCGTTTGCAGGATTAGTGGAGGTTTGGTGATTCACGTTTATTAGACTGGCATGAGACAGGCAACCAACCTAGACACTGAGAAGAAATTCTTTCACTGTTGGGCATCAGTTCCTGAACCTAAGGCTCTTTTCACACTCTTGTCTTGCTTCTGATCGTTTCTGAACTGAAAGCTCATTTATTTGGCCTAGGTCTTTTTGGTACATTATGCACCTCCATGTCAGTGTCAGATTTCTTTCCGATTTTAATTGTCCACACAGTTTCCCCTTTTCCTATTGGAAAAAGAATTCTGATTGGAAGAACGATCCTCTGCAAATGGTTGCCAAATTGCACAAATGCACAAATTGCATAAATATCTGCTCCTTTTTCTTCTCCCTCAAATGTCTGTCTGACTAAGACAATCTTGTTCTGAGAGATTAGGGCAGTATCTTCCTGGCCATTAAAGCTAGAATTTGTTGTGAAATCTTGTGGGATCTCCTCATAGTACAGGTGCTGAGCCTTGATAATTCATTTTGCATTTTTGCTCCGGGTAATCCTAATTGCTGCTACTCTAAACAGAGTGATGTATAATTACACTGTCTAGCAGAGATGACTTGAGTTTCAAGTCATCCAGAAATGTTTGGTTTACACGTGTATAGACAGAATATAGGTGCTGATCAGAGAGACGCTCCTCAAGATGACCAAAACAAGGCGAGAGGACTGCGATGTGCGATGGATGGACTGAGCACCCTCAAGGAGCCAGAGGGAGAGAGAAAGGAGAAGTGGAGGAAAGAGGGGGAGAGGACACAAACAGACCAATCATCATGCAAGGGGTAGGCCTAGGGTGGGTGGAGGAATGGCAAATGTAAATATCAGCATGGGAGTCAGACTTGACATGTTCTTGCTTTGAGGAAAAAGTTGGGAGAAACCAGCATCCATTGGGCAAACCGCTGCATAGTGCCGGGATCACAACTGAAGGTATTGAATGCTGTGCATAAATGGAGGTCAAATAGCCCATGTGTAAAAGCCCTGAACCAGAAACTAGTGCTGATAGTCAGCCTCTCTTGCCACACTGTATGCTCAGAACATGGAGCTGAGATGAGGCTACCCATATGCTGGCAATCCCTTTGGGTAGTCTGTTAGGGAACCTGCCTTAAAGGAAATGGAATGAGTTATTAGTTGCAGTTAGGCTATAAAAATTGTAACAAACCCTGGTTTTATTTTTATTTTTATTTGTTGTCTGGAATCTTTCATTAGGGATGTGAGGGCAAATCTTCAGATTTACTGTGGGTGATGACAGTACTACAAAACCACCTTCAAGTTTCTAAAAATATCAGTGTATATGGCTATGACATATTTATTCATTCATGTATTTTATCTGTTTAAAGGATTTGTTAGCTACCTTTCTAACTTTCTACCTTACAGTACTCAAGTAAGCTTACATCATACATAAAAATACATAAATACCATACATAAAAATACATAAACATTTACTCATACACACACACACATACACACACAGAGAGATCACTAAAAATACCAAATACACAATAAACTAATTGAATGCAGTTCCAAATAAAACTGGCTTCTGTTCCCTCCTAAAGATCAAAAGTGAGGCGGCTACGCACATCTTCTTGGGGAGGCTGTTCTATAATTGCGAGGCTGCCACAAAAAGCCCTTTTCTCATATACCCACCACCTGAGCTTCTTTGGTCAATCAAGAGGGCCTCTCCCAGCCAGGAATGTATAGAAGATGATGGTCCTTCAGATATCCCTTTCCCTCAGATTTATGCTTAAGAATCTATCCTGTCACACATTTGCTATCTACTAGTACCTACAGTTAGGTACATTGAGCTACCTTAGTTCTACCTTCATTTCTTCACAGATCAGATCAAAGAATTGCTTGTGCATCTTTGGTGTATAGATGTCTGTTAATCTTTTATCTATAATTGCTGGTCAAACGAAACATTTCATCTTACTTTCCAGCAGCTGTTGCTTTTACTCTGCCCCTTGTAGTTCAACTAACTGTGGCTTGTACAAGACAGTTAATTCTTCTCCTTTCTATAAAACATTTTTTTCTTTTTTCAGTTTTGATCATTCACTGCAGTAGAAACAAAAGGACGTGTCTGCTTTTTCTGCTTATATCTTTGCATTTGTAAGAATCACATTTCCTGTGAGGAAAACTTATAAAACAATGGAAAGTTTGGCAGTTCTCTGTAGAATGTTTTTTTCTCCTTGATTTTTTCTCCTCTATTTGTGAATTAAAATGTAAGACTGAATTTCTGCATGAGCAGTTTTACTTGCTAATCTATTGGGACTCTAGGTTACACAACTGTGTGCCAGATTGTAGCCTTTATCAATAAAACATGAAAAGTTATCACAGAGTTTTGTATGTCCAAATGCCAGCTAGGGATGCTAGTACCTCCCCGCCTCCCAAGGCACCCTCACTGAAGTAGTGTAGCCCCCATTTTTGCACAATTCCTTTGACTGTAACAACAGCATGACAAGAACGTGAAGCTTTCCTAGCACTACATCTTCACGTAAAGAGGTAATGCAGCTAATACAATTATTTTAACCTCCCCTCCACAAACACTATCTCTCTCACACACAAATGGCAACCTTACAATCAATGAATGGGCTATGTTCTTGTGAGGAAGCCCATCAAGGTGTTCTCTTCATGACAAATTTAACTGTCCCAGAACAGTTTCAGGGAAACCCAAAGTGGTATCCTGTGATCCATTAGCACAAGGCACTATCATCAGTCTTCCTGGCTTTCTCCTCCCTCCAACCACAGGTTTCAACCCCAGGACTCTGTGGGTTAATAGCCATGTGGGTCAGGAAGCTCCAGTGGGGAAGGTTAACAGGATGAAAGGAGGGTAAAAATATTTAAATATATTAACTCGAAGCAAAAAAATATTAAAATTAAATAAATTTTAATGAAGGCAACTTTTGCCCAATAATTCAAACATGGCCCTCAGTAACTCATCTGGGATGGTATTCCTAAAGTGATCCTGAAAATGACAAATTATATACTTCCAGTGGACCCTAAAATAGTTTCCCTAGATTACCTGAAGGGCCCTATTGAAACAGATAATAGGTAATTGCTAGAAAATATACTAACAATAACACAGGGAATGACTACTTTTGGTGGAGAAATAATTGAACATAAACTAGAAAGGATTTATGATTTTATGAAACATAGTTAAAAAGTCTCAGCCCAACAACTCACGGAGAGCCCAGTTTGTGGACCATGAGGTGCGGAGTGCAGGGATGGAGGCTTCTGCTGCGTTGTCCTTACCCGGGTAGTTCCCTGAGGCCTTGCATGACCACGGGGGGGGGGGCGTGAATTCAAACTACCTAGACAGCCAATATGGGATGGACTGACCTAGACCAGGTAGCGGGTCTGGCTGATGGACCTGAGCTATGCATTTTGCACTCAAGTCCACCAGCCAGGCTTATCAGGGGAAGCTGCCCTGGCACCGTGTACAGTCTCCTGTGGCTGGCAGCCCACCCAGCCCACCCTCATTTCAGGTGGGGGTCCTCTTGCATTGTGGGGAAGTGGTTTGGGGGTCTGTAGTTGTCAAGGGTGATTTCTTGATTGCTGTTTGTACTTTGTCACAACCTGGGGAGGTGGTTTTGGCATGGGGCATGGATCCTTTTGGGGGGTAACTTGTTCTGCTTGTTCTGTTTCCCCTTAGCTGGGGATCCCCTTAAGGGATCTTGGGGTCAATGCACGAGAGGGACAAACCTAGCTAGGGGGCTGTTGGGCATGCTCACTCCCAAGTAATCAGGGAACCAACACAGACTATGCCCAAGTGGAATCCCACTTACTATCATCCCATAGTGCTGCCCCTCAGCTGGGGACAGAAGTGGTGAGGACTGTCAGGCAGGCAAGCCAGTTATGGGATCCATGCCTCATGTAGCATCAAGGCTCCTATAAGATGTAAGCAATAAAGTTATGGCCTTTTAAACTCCAGCTGTGGTCTCTATGTCTTCTTAGCCCATACCCTCACTCTCACGCCTTAAGCTGGCCCCACAATATGTAATATAGTTAAAATAAAATGATCTGTGTGGAAAGGGTACACAGAGAGAGACTCTTCATATAAAAATTGCCTTTGTTAACTTATGAAACAAAATTGTTTGTAACAAAGTTGTTTATTTGAAGCCTTTATGTGATACTAACATAATTTGTTACTATTAAACATAATTTAAAAAGAAATTATAAAGTCACAATTCTGCAGGGAGGCGAATGGCGCAGGCGGCTTCTCAGCCCCGCATGCTGCCTCCGTTCCGTCCTGTGTGATGATGTCACCGAAGTGACATCATCACGCAGCGCGGGGAGCGTGCACGCACTGCACGTGCGCGAGGTGGCCAGCCAAGGGTTGCCCCAGGCGTGGGCAATCCTAGATCTGGTGCTGACTCTAGTTAAGAACCAATCTGGCATTATTATTTATATTCGACACAAATATACTTAGTTTCTATATTTCAAAACTGAGTAAGAATATCCTGGAAAAGACATTTTGTAACTTTGCATGTGTATTATGCCAACTCAGACTATTGTATTATACCATCATTGAGAATCTTTCTTTTCTTGCCTTTTCCCTCCCTCTAACCACTTGGCCTTGTGAGTATTACAAAAATGTTCTGAGGTTTGTTTTATATTAAATAGGTAGTGCTATGAGATATTCCAAAAGCTAATTTTTTAATGAAGAGAAAAATGAAGTATAAAAGCTTAAAATAAATTTAAGTAATAAATAACAAAGAAAAGATCCCTTCCTGCAGCCAGTTAAGATCTGTCAAAGCCCATGTCTGAGTCTTTTTGATTGTGGCTTCTACCCAATAGCATAAGTTGTCATAAGAAGTTAGAAAACCTCTTGTGCCACTGTCCTTCTGTAAGTTTGCAAAACAAAACTTGATAGAAAGGCTTTTTTTTTTGGTAAACGGAAATGTTTTTTAACTATGCTTATTTATTGCTATGTATTATTTATAAACGTATTATAATTTATTGGTTTTAAATGTTATAATTATGATCTGCCTTGAATCTTCCTGAAAAAAGAGGACTAGGAATGCAGTAAAATAACTTAATAAATAAATCTCTAGCCCTTTGTTAGGCCATGAGAATATGCCTGTCATGAAGCTCTTCTCCTCAGCCCCCAGCTCACTCTCTTTCACTTGCTGCAAGTGAAATTCAATGCACGCAATTGTAAAGTAATGCACATTGGAACAAAAACCTCCCAACTCCAAGTATGTGCTAATGGGGTCTGGAGTGGACTTGCTGACAGTGAGAGGTAAAGTGGCCTTAAGGTCACAGTGCATGGCTCAGGTAAAGTGTCAACCCAGTGCGCTGTAGCAATGAACAGGCAAAACTCTACTGGCGATTCTTAGGCAGAGGATTAGAAATAAAGTGGCCAATGCTATAATGCCCCTATATTGATTTCTGATGTGGCCTCATTGGGAATGTGGTGTGCTGTTCTGGGCACCAATTTCCAGATAGGACATGGAGAGCTAGACAAAGTACAGAAAAAGGCAACCAAAGTGCTAGTGAGATAGTTAGCGGGTGGAGCAACTTTCCTGTGAGGAAAAGCTGAAGGGTCAGGAACCTTCCAGTTTGGAAAGGAGGTGGCAAAAAGCGGGGGCATGTTAGAGGTTTTATGACATCCCAGATGAAGTAAAAGAGGGTGGAAAGAATCCCCCCTCCCAAAATATTAGAATGCATGAGCATCCCATGAGGTTCAGGGACAGCAGATTTGGGGGAGACAAAAGGAAATCCTCCTTTACACAATGAGCAATTGAGAGGCAGAACGTGCTGCCAGAGGATGTAGTGATGGCCACAATTGTAGCCAGATTTAAAAGGGGATTGGAGAGATTCAGGTACGATTGGCCTATCAGTGGGTACAAGCCATGGCAACTAAAGGAAGCCTCCAAATATAGGTGCCAAGAGGCTACTTCAAGGGAAGGCCTTGGCCTCTATGCCAAAATAACTGGTTGGCCACTGTTTGAGACAGGATGCTAGACAAGCTGGTCCACTGATTGGATCCAACAGAGCCCCTCATGTTCTTAATCAGGAATATCTCAATTACTGAGGAACACATATAAGAAGGTTAACCTGGTCATTTGTTAGATGGTTGACTGGGATCCAGGGCAACCCCCTTCCCTCTCAATGAAAGGTTGCTTAGCAGGATGGGATCCCAAGAAAGCACTGCACAGGGGGGTACAGCTTGTGAAGAAACAGGAGGATGCTCATAGCATGGCCAAGCTGGCAATGGGGATGAAAGCCTGGAAGAAGGCCACCCAGCAGCAATGAGTCTCCATAGGGGACAATCAGCTGGTTATATATGGGGGAGTCTGTCAGGCCAAAAGATACAGAGGAATGGCAGATGTTGCCTCGTGCCAGCAACAGAAGCCACCTGCATGGCCTGCCAGACCCAGGGAGACACAAAGTCCTGCTGAGAGACCTGCAAAGTGGGGGCCTACCTGACTTAGTGGGATGCATGGTGCAGGCTGGCCTGGCTGAGAGAGACACACAAATGCCTCCTTCCCTGGCTTGGAGAAGTGTGAAGTGGCTGAGAGAGATGCAAGATGTGGGACCTGCCTTGCTGAGAGGCAAGGCTGAGAGAGGCGGCAGACCAGTAGGAGGTGACCCGAGGCTTGTTGGTGCCTGGATCCTGCACAATAAGGGAAATCAGTTGGGTAATGATCTGTGGCAAGTTGGGGCATTGTCAGGCTAACTGACATGGTGGATTGGCCAGGTAGCTATCTTTTTAAATTTTTTTGTTGTTGTACTGATGTATGCATTATATTACCTCCACATACAATCTATACTTCATGTACATATAGAATAAGTTTAACAATCCATACATCCAATACAGACTTGTTTTTCCCCTTTTCTCCCGCCCCCCAAGAGGAACGACCATGAGAATCATCTACTTTATATCTTTAACCATGAGCACACTCTTTGGAGTTTTGTTAATAATATTTGGTTGGTCTCTCCTCCTCTTACCCATCTTATATATCTAGACCATTTCTTCATCATTAACATCTTATTTTCCCATGTCTTACCCTGTTTTAATATCGATAAAATGTCTGATTGGATCCATTCATATAAATACCAATTCCATCTTTCCGAAGTCCATTTAGAGGCATCTTTTCATCCATATACTATTACAGCATGGGCAGCTATAATCATGGCTTTTAACAAGTGCTGTCTGTTTTCCTGTTCTTTATTATTCTCCCAGATGCCCATAAATAGGATCTCTCCATTTAAATTTATCTCAACATTGCAAAGCTCCTTCAGCTTTCCCAATATCATTTGCCAGAAGACTGTTACTTTAGAGCATTCCCACCATAAATGAGCATAATAGCCTTTTATTCTATTACAATGCCAACAATCCAATTTCATTCCCTTGATCATATAGGATAATTGGGAGGGTGTCCTATACCATTTCACTTTCATCTCCAGTTCTTTAAATTTTTCCATTTTTATTACCCTTATATCTTTCATTAATTTATCTATCTTCTGATCTGTTAATTTTAGCTCTTTCTCCCATTTAGATTTTATCAACCTGATCATATATTCTCTATCCTTATTCATCAAATTATATAATTTCCTTGCTATACCCTTCTTATTGACATCCTTTATACTATATAATTTTTCATATATAGTATAAATATTCCATATTTACTATTTCGCTATATCTCCTGTGTTTCATAAAATTATATAGACCCATGATCTTTAACCAAGGTTGGTTCTCTCTAATACTTCTTGCATTGGAATCAAATTTCCTTGAGAATCATAAAAATCTTTCAATCTGTATAAACCCTTCTGCTTTAATTCCTCCCCAAAATCTGTTCCAAAATTTTTAAATGCTTCATTTAAGGATTCAATAGGATTCCATTTTGAAGGTACTGGCAACCAGGTAGCTTTTTTCTTATTCCAAATTTTTAATGCTGTCTGTTGTGGGCCTATTGAATTCTCTATCTCTTTTTTCACCTTTGTTGTAAATATTCCAAACTTACCTACTTCTTTGTTTACATTATCTTCCCATCTCACCCATTTATCCAAACTTTTACCATCAATTTCCAATATCATCCTTAATTGGAAAGCTTCATAATATCTTTCCAATTGTGGAATGCCCCACCCTAGATCGTCCTTTGGTGAGTAAATCGCTTTTCTTGGTAGTCTGGCTTCCTTACAACCAAATACCCACTTTTTAATTGTTTGGTCCCACATAATTAATTGCTTCCTAGATATCTCTTCCGGGAGTACCTGAAATAAATATAACATCTGGGGTATTATAAACATTTTAACTACCCTTATCTTCCCCAATATACTTAAATGTTTTTTCTCCCATCGTTTTAATCTTTTTACTATTTTTTCCATGTTAATTTGAAATTTACCCCTACCATATTTTTAATATTTTTTTTGTAATTATCACTCCCAAATATTTCAACCTTTTTGCTCCTAATTTCATACCTGTTAATTTACCTATTTCCTTTTGTTCCTTTTGGTTGATCCTGCTAAGCATTAATTCAGACTTTTTAATATTTACTCCTAATCCTGAATATGATTTAAAGTCTTCTAAAATTATCATAAGCTCTCTCAATGCTTCCAAAGGGTTTTCTAATACTAATAGTACATCATCAGCAAATAAATGTAGTTTAATTTCTTCCTTTCCTACTTTATAGCCTTTGATTCTAACACTCTTCCTAATTCTGTCTGCCAAAGGTTCCATAGCTAATACAAACAACATTGGAGATAGTGGGCATCCCTGTTTCACTCCTCTTTGAATTAATATTTCCTTAGTATGTCCATCGTTAATTTTAATCAGGGCTTTCCCTTCTTTGTAAATTTCTTTTAATGTGATCATAAAAGGTCCTTCAAACCCAATTTTGTTTAATACCTGAAAAAGATATCCATGATTTAATGAATCAAATGCCTTATAAACATCTAATTTCAGTAGTACAATCTTTCTCTTATTATTTGCATGGTATAAGGCATTGATCACATTTCTTTTTTTTTTTTTTTTTTTTAATATTTTTTTTTTATTAAAGAAAAAAATATTACAAATAAAGAAATGACCACTTTTCAGTACAATGTTATCATAACAAAGATTATATAACTAAACAATAGTGGTAGTGATAAAATTTCCAATACAACACTATAACTAGATTGATTCAATTACTACAGATATAGTGCTATGTTTCAATCACAAAATTAAATTTCCGGATTAACGATCTCATAATACGGTAGCCTTGTAACGAGTAGATTTTCCTTAGAGAGGAAATCTAGGAAAGGAAACCACTTCTCGTAAAAATCTGAAGATTTGGCTGGATTCATTCGTAACTGCATCCTGTCTGTTAACTTCTCCATGATCAAATGGTCCCATACCTTCATATACCGCGTAGTAAGGTTTGGGGGAAAATGCGACTTCCATCGTGACGCAATTGCAGTTTTAGCTGCTGACAACAATATTGATATCAAATCTTTCCTTATTTGTGGTATTGGATAGTTCCCCCAGATATTCAAAAAAATTAGTTCTGGTTTAAAGGGAATTGAATAAGATGTGATTAAAAAAATTTGGTGAAAAACCGATTGCCAAAATTCTGCAACATAATTACATTTCCACCAGCAATGTGCATAGGTCCCTTGTTCACCACAACGCTTCCAACAAAGGGGGGATCTATTTGAATAAATTTTAGCCAATTTCTGTGGGGTAAAATACCATCGTTGAATAATTTTGTAAGTCTGAAGTCTTATATTAATAACTGGAGAGGTAACTAATTTAGATTTCCAAATTTGTTCCCAATCTTTGTCCGAAATAATGTTTCCACAATCTTGTTGCCATTTTTGCTGTAATACTATGTTAAAAGATTTTATATTACAAATAAGGATATTGTAAATCTTGGACAATAAACCTTTACGAATAAACTCTGGTGCTTTTAGAATTTGTTCTAATTCCGTTTCAGGGCTTTTCATAACATCTTTAATTTTAAGTTCGCTTAAAAGATAACTTAATTGAAAATACAAAAACCAAGGGATATCTCTGCCAAATTCTAACTCTAAATCAGACCTTCCCATTAAGCCATTTTTGGTAGCTATATCCAGCAAACGCAAAGATTTAAAATGTTCCCAAGTCTTGGAGCTTAAGAGGCTATATTGAAGGGGAAAACTCTTATGTGATGTTATTGTTGAGAATCTAGATATTTCTGGTAATAATTTTTTTTTATATTTGTCCCAAGTTTTAATAATTGCCCTAAAGAAAATATTACTATTAATAGAAGGTGGACGAATATTATGCTTAGACCAGATTATATCAAGTGTCGTTTTAGGGTAATACCATGCATTTAATATATTAATCCAATCAATTGTTCCTTTCTTTTGTACTATCTGAATAATATCTACCAATCTGGAAGCGACATTATATAGTTCCAAATCTGGGAAATTAAAGCCTCCATGCTGTGTTTGTTTTCTTAAAATTTTGAAAGCAATTCTTGGACGCTTAAATTGCCATAAAAATTGGTTTAATATGGTTTGCCACTTTTTGGTTAATTTGAGGGGAATTTCAATAGGAATTGTTCTAAAAAGAAAAAGGATTTTGGGAAAAATAAAAGATTTTATTAGGTGAAACCTTTCAAACCATGATAATTGTTGTTTATTCCATTTATGTAAAATGTCTTTGATTTCTTTCATTTTTTGGATATGATTAACTCGAATTAATTGATTCAAATCAGAAGGGATTTGTATACCAAGATAAGAAAATTGTGAGATAGCCCATTGATACTTATATTTTTGTTTAAGTAAATTTTGGGTTGTTCCTTCTAAATTAATGGGCATCATACTAGATTTACTCTGATTGATCAATAATCCTGAAACTTGGCCAAATTCCGATAACTCATATTGCAGGTGTTGCAGTGATATTAATGGTTTCGT
Organism: Eublepharis macularius; assembly: GCF_028583425.1. Classification (NCBI taxonomy): domain Eukaryota; kingdom Metazoa; phylum Chordata; class Lepidosauria; order Squamata; family Eublepharidae; genus Eublepharis; species Eublepharis macularius. Next base: position 72,265,427 of record NC_072793.1, read on the forward strand.
GATATATAAAAGGATATCATCTGCAAACAGATTTAACTTATAAATATTATTACTAAAGACAATACCATGAATTTGAGTGTTATTTCTTATTGCCTCTGCCAGTGGTTCTATAGCAATCACAAACAAAATAGGGGACAGAGGGCAACCTTGTCTTGTACCTCTCTGCAGTCTAATGGGTTCTGATAACATACCATTAGCTTTAATTTTAGCTTGAGGATGCAAATATATTGCCCTTATGGCTTGTAGAAAATTACTACCAAAATTCATATGATGGAGAAGTGCTTCTAAATAAGAGATTTCCAATGAATCAAACGCTTTTTCAATATCTAATGACAAAAACAATGTTTGAGTTTGATGCAATTTACTAAACGAAAAAATATTAAGGGCTTTATAAATATTATCAGATATATCTCTTTTGGGTACAAACCCTACCTGATCGTGATGTATATAATTCCCAATAAATGAACTAAGACGTTTGGCTAATATGGACGTAAAAATCTTATAATCTACGTTTAAAAGTGATATTGGTCTATAAGAACCGGGTTTTGAGATGTTTTTACCCTGTTTGGGAATCATTGCTATAGTAGCTTCTGACCAAGAATGGGGGTGTGTACCTGATTTAAATATATTATTACACACAGACACTAATGGAGGGGTCAGTATCATTGCAAACTTTTTATAAAACTCAGATGAATAGCCATCTGGCCCTGAAGCCTTATTATTCTTTAAATTTTTAATTGAGTCTAATAATTCGGAAGTAGTAATTGGATTTTCCATTATTTGACGATGTACTTCTGTTATTTTCCTAATAGCTTTATGGTTTAATAAGAATTCTTCAATCTTTGTCTTATTAGGATTACTAGATGAATATAATTTAGAGTAAAAATCTTTAAAGACCTGCAGTATTGCTGCTGGCTTAGTATAACATTGGCCAGCATCATCTTGAATAACTCTAATAGATCTTTCAATCCTCTTTTCTTTTACTTTCCAAGATAAGTAACGTAGAGTCCTTGGAGAATTATACCAATATTTTTGTTTTAAAAACAATAGATTTCTTTGAATCTGATTTGTTTCCAAAGAATCTAACAATTTTCGTTCATTTAATAGTTGTTTATAAATTTTCTTACTACCCCTTTCTTTATGCAGGTTTTCCAGATATTGAATTCTATTCAAGATTTCTTGTTTCTGATGTTTTTTCTTCTTGTTTAAATATGCTGACAAAGCTATTAATTGGCCTCGAATCACCACTTTAAGAGCGTCCCAAACCGAATGTGGTGAGATTGTTTCAGTTTGATTTTCTGCAAGATACTGATTAATATACTGCTCAATCGCTTTTACATTACTTTCATTAAAGATCAGATTTTTATTAAATGTCCAGTGTCTTTCCTTTATAGCATCTATATCCATAGACAGTACACATCGTACCCACGCATGATCAGAGTACTCAATGTTTCCTATTTTAACTTGCTGCGTTTTTTTAACCAGATTATCAGATAAGAGTATGTAATCTATTCTAGTGTAAATATTATGACGAGGTGAAAAATAAGTGAAATCTTTTTCTAATTTGTTTTGTTCCCTCCAAATGTCTACTAAATGAAATTGATTAAATATTGCAGGTAGTCGTGTGTCCTTCTTAGAATTTTTAAATTTCTTATTTTTGAAATGAGATTTATCCATAGTGTAGTTTGCTATATAATTAAGGTCTCCACCCACTATGACAGAACCCTCCTGAAATTTTTTTAATTTTTGAAATGCATCCTCTATAAATGTTAATTGGTTGTCATTAGGTGCATACATTGATACTAAGGTGTATAAATGACCATTAATCTGCCCCTTGACAAATAAATATCGCCCTCTCGTGTCCTTTAATGTCGCTTTATGAAAAAATTGAATATTTTTAGACAGCAAGATTGCAACTCCCCTCGACTTGGAGGATCCTTTAGCGTGATACTGATATTGCAACCATGCAGCTTTAAGTTCTGCTTCATTTGTTGCATGAAGATGAGTCTCTTGTAATAAAGCTATATCCGTATTAATTTTTGACAAATTGGACATAATACGTTTTCTCTTGACTAAATTATTTAGACCACGAACATTCTGAGAAATAATATTTAAATTCGAAATAGTAGCCATTCCTATGAATTCAGACCCTGATATAAGGCAATTTCTTATTATATCAACTATTGAATGTACTCACTGTCTATAGCCAATTGACCTCTCTTCCCCCCCCTTTACTCCTCGCTTCTCACTCTCTCTCTCTCTTTTCTTATTAAAAGTTTTAAAGTAAGCAAATTTTATTCAACAATCAAGAATTAACAACACCAAAAAAAACAACAGTCTTTAATAAACCAAATCCTTAGTCTAGTATGACAACACTTATTCCAAATACGTTATATACCTGATAAATATTTAACCAAATTTCCTAGCAACAAGGTTACCCCCCCCTTTCTTCCCTCCCTTAAGTTAAATTTATCTATACAACTCTAGAAAACTTCCCAAAAGTGAATATACTACCCCTAATATATATAAACTATTTCAATTTAACAAAGATTTGGGAAGTCTTATCAAACAAACTAAAAAAAAAAAAAAAAAAAAAAAACAACAACAACAAAAAAACCTTATCTAAAAGATTTACACCTAATCTTAAGAACACTACTTAACTACCTTATAAATTCTAAATATAACAAGCTAATAAACTACTATGTATTAATTACCTATTAATTAACAATATTATCAATTCGTGTATATAATTATGAAATCCAAAAAAATACTAAACAGTCCTTAATAACCCAGCGAGAGGATCTTCTCACTGAGGTTATCGTATAAAAAACCGAACAAAAAGGACTGTCTCTTCAGAGGCTATTAGGCAGGCTTAAACATCTCAACTCCACCCACATGCCTCATGATCATACAAAACAAATTGAAAGAGTCCCGTTCCATTCGCATCCTTATATCCACAGACATCTATAATGAGTATTAATTATTAAGAACTGGAATTTTGCTACCCTTCTGTGGGGTTAAAGGCTGGCTCCTTTTTCTTTTTTGAGATGTAAGTTCCAGTTCCATTGCAGGTGATATTCCAACTTGTTGTAAGAGGAGAAAACCTGAATCCAGATCGGAAGCATAAAATATCTTGCCATTAAACTTGACACGCAGATTACAAAGATTCACCCAGCGATATTCCACATGAGCTTTTTGTAGCTCGTCAGTTATTTGTTTAAGCCTTTTTCTTTTTTCCAAAACTTCCTTGGGTAAATCAGTATATACAGAGACTCTCATTTCCTTGTATGTTAATGATTTTTGTGCCCTTGCCATCTCCAGGATTTTTTTCCTTAACCTCCAGTCAGTAAAAACCGCTATTATATCTCTGGGGCCTTTTCGCTTTTCTGACTTCACAGGACCAACCCTATAAGCCTTAGATATGACTGGAACTGCATCCTCCTCCAGCTGCAACAATTCTGCCAGCCAAGTAGATAAAAAATGGGAGAGATCAGACTTTGCAGTTATAGATTCATCCAAACCCCTGAACTTCAAATTCTGGCTCCGGACCTGAAGTTCAAGATGCAAAATCCTGTTTTGAGCACTATCGCTTTCTTTTTGCAGCACGCGTATGTCCTCTTGTAATGCCACAGATTGATCTAACGCACAATCCGTTTTTTGGATAACAGTATTCATTGCCACAGTAAGCTCGTTTATTTGTTCAGTTAAAGGATTTAGCATAACTGATATTTTATCCAAAATGCTCTTTTCTAAGTCCTTCAGCATGACTTTCAATGCTGGATCAGAGGCGAGGACTTCTTGAGCAGCTGCCGCGTTTCCCGCGGCCGCCATGTTTTCTGCTGCTTCCTCTGCCTCTCCCATAAAAGCCGAATGCTGTGACGCTGCGAAAAAGCTTTGTAAGCACTTCGATGCTTTTAAATTCTGTTTTTTAATATTCTGATCTTGCTTACCCTTCATATTAAGATGTTGGGAACGCAAATTATGGAGGGTTTAAGAGGCTTCGAGGTGGAGTTGAGAGGGAGCCCGCGCTTCAAGCGTCCATCCCTGTCGGAGCCGACGCCACGCCCCCCTTGATCACATTTCTTATGGGGCGTCCGATATATCTTCCTTTTATAAATCCATATTGGTCCTCTCCCACTAATCTCAGGAGGTATTTTTCCAATCTATTAGCTAATACCTTTGCAAAAATTTTATAATCTTGGTTTATCAAGCTTATGGGTCTATAAGAGGCCGGATCCGCCGGGTCCCTTTGTTGTTTCAAAATTGTAATAATTTCAACATTTCTCCAAGAATCAGGGGCTTTCCCACCCTTTAAAATTTTGTTGAATAATCTCTGCAACTCTGGGACTCTTGTATTACTCACCATTTTATAAAATTCTCCTGTGAATTCATCTAAGCCAGGTGATTTCCCATTTCTTAGGTTCTTAATAATGTTCCTAATTTCTTGTTGTGTAATATCCTGATTTAGTACTGTCATGTCCTCTTCCTTGATTTTGTTGTCTATCTCCTCCTCAAATTGATTGCTTTCCTCAACTTTAAATAACTTCTGGTAAAATTTTGCAAAAATTTCTCTTATCTGGTTGTCTTTAAATATCCTATTTCCCCTGGCATCTTTCATAAACCCTATCCTTTGATTTCCCCTTCTTTTCTTCAAATAATTAGCCATTCTCTTCATGGTGTTTATATTAATGCTTTAGTACTCACTTTTCACTACCATCTCCTTTTTCCACATTGAAAGGGTATCTAATTCCTGCAATTCAACTTTTATTTTATTTATTTGGTCCTGAATCTGCTTATCATACTTTGTTTGTAATTGTCTCTGCAAGTCTAATATTTCCTTTAACTTTTGTTCTCTTTTCATACCCATATTTTTTCTAAAATGAATTTCTTTAGTAATACAGATCCCTCTAATCACTCACTACTTTTGCCGCTTCCCAAATTATATCTTCCTCTGTGGATTGTCTATTTTCCTTGAAATAAAGTTCCACCCCTTTAAGAAATTCTTCCCTATCTTTCTGTTGTAAAAATATTTGGGAGTTAAATCTTCACCTTCTAATTCGGCACTCCTCATCCAATTTAATTTCTACAATAAGTGACGCATGATCAGATATCCATATTGGCCCTGTTTCAACTTTAGTTACTTCCATATTATTAGTTTCTTTTACTAATATATGGTCAATATGGGAGAATTTTTGATGTCTTTTTGAAAAGAAGGTAGGTTGTTTCTCTTCTTGCATTAAGTCATATATTTCTTTAAGTCTCCATTTTTGTAACTTTAACTTCTTATTTGACGAAATATCATTATTAAAGTCCCCTGCTATTATTAATTCCCCTTCCTAGAATAACCGCAATCTTTGCATGATTTTATTCAAATATGTGGTCTGACTTTTGTTTGGCACATAAATATTTGCCAAAGTATATCTTTTACCATTCATACTAAATTTCAGGAAAATAAATCTTCCCTCTCTATCTTTACATTGTTCCAAAATATTTACATTCAGTCTGGAATGCAAGAGAATGGCTACTCCTCTTGCTTTTTTTGTTCCCCTTGATTCTATTTGTAAACTCCAACTGGGGGAGTTTAACAATGGTCTTAGATCCCTTCTACTTTTATGGGTTTCTTGAATACATAACAAATCGATTCCTAAATCTTTTAACATTTTATTTATTCTGGCCAGGTAGCTATCAGAGGTAGTTCAGGAACAGTAACACCAAGCAGCGAGGTGAATAGGCCAGGTGGTGATCTGGGGCAGTTTCGAGACTATTTGGACAAGTGATATGATGAATCAGCAGCAGCAGCAGTCTACGGCTACAAGAAGCTAAATTAGAGGACTGCCTGGCCAGGGGTTCATAACAAAATGGTCATTTGAGTAACACATTATAAATTCGGGGTTTTTTTTCAGGTGCAGGCATATCGCGCAGCTCAGTCAAGGTTCTCATCTTGGGCAATCCCATTGTGTTCTGGACAAAAGGAAGTGCAGAATTCAGCACCAACTGGGCCTTTGCAATCATACAATGGTATGACAAGTGTAGGATGTTATAGGGCCAGCATCTGCCCTCTCTCCACCAGGCAGTACTCCTGAGGTACATGACTCCTTTGGAAGAGAGCAGTTTGGTACAGAACAGAGTTAATGCACTTATAACTGGGGCATTGAGAGATGTAGAAAGATTGTTAAATGAACCTGGGCAGGTGGATTGTAGTGATGGGATTCCTTCAAAGGAGAATCTGGAGGGGAGCCTTCAGACTTTTTAGAATTGGGGAGGCCAGATGGAAAGCCAATATGGAAGTATGGGGGCTTATGTCCCTTTTCTCTTGATTCAAAGCAATATGTCGCACCTGAATGGAAATGATAGGCTCCAACTTTCAGGGTAGGAAGGTGATGTTTAGCTGGCTGATCTTTGTCAATGCCTGTGTGACATTAAAGTCAGCAGTTGGTACAATGAGTGTTCATCTAGGCTCCCCTTGTGTGGCAGAATTAGGGCAGGTTGCTCAGGATAGGTAGGGTCAATCATTAAACACTCTGAGGCATCATGGTGATGGGGTGTTCGAAACAGGCCATCACATGCCCTGCTGCTGGGTGAGGCTGTGAAGGAGTGCACTGGGGGATGAGCGGCATCTCTCAAACCTGGTAGGTGCCTTGCAACCCATCAGGGGAGGCAGATGAAGCTGGGCACCACTTGGCACAGAATGGCTGTGCAGGTTGGAATAACAACAACAACATTTGATTTATATACTCCCCTTCAGGACAACTTAACACCCACTCAGAGTGGTTTACAAGGTGTGTTATTATTATCCCCACAACAATCACCCTGTAAGGTGGGTGGGGCTGAGAGAGCTCCAAGAACCTGTGACTGACCCAAGGTCACCTAGCGGGCTTCAAGTGGAGGAGTGGGGGAATCAAACCCGGTTCTCCAGACCAGAGTCCTTCTGCCCTTAATCGCTACACAAAATTGGCAATAATCATTGGCTGAGTTTGGAGCCAGGATGGACGTGCCCAGTGGGCACCCCAAGCAGTTGCCTAGAGCAGCTTGGCCTCAAAATGGTTGGCTTATTTAAATAAGCAGTGAAGTAGATAAGATATTTAAATGAATTTAAATAAATTTGCAAAACTATTTGAACCCACACTCAGTCTTTGTATTTATTGTCTCATGTTGTATTTGGGGGTAATGGAGCAAAACACTCATTTTTTTCCTGAATAGACTTTTTGAATATCCTTATGTAGCCAGGAAAGTTGAATTTTACAATAATGTCTTTTTCTGACCTAAATATCATACCCAATGATGCTTGTGTATACAAACAAAAAGATCCCTTTTGCCAGCTTCAAAATGTGTGCTTGCGAATTTGTGTGCATTTATGCATTTATGCTATGGTGTGACATTCTATGGTATAATGCTTATGCTATGATAGCAAGAATTCCAGACTCAGTTCCAGAGGGAAACTTTTAATATACAGTTTTGCATTCTAACCAAACCTCTGAAAAAATAGATCTTTTCATTGCTCGGATAATCTAACCTTTTCATGCTAGTTTTTTTACCCACTGAATCTACAATCATTAGAAAGCATAACAAAGGGACCCCATGATTTTGCAGCTGCAAATTTACTTAACATTTTATCCTAGCTCTTCTTCATCCTGTCCCTCCTAACAAGTCATTAAATTTATTAAGTGGCTCTTTCAGCAGTCTCTTTTCACTTCTAAAAACGACCAGACCATCAGTATAGAACATATATCTAGGTTTAGTCCTTCTTTCCTTATCTCTTCTGACAAACCACTCTCCTTCACAGTTTTATCTCTATAATTGATGAACTGCATATGACATAATTTACAATCCTGTCAAGCAACCTTCGAAACTGCGCACCAGTCTTTTCAAGACTGTACTCTCAGTTTGGCTTGCTCAGAGTCTCTTTCAAAATTACTGCTGCCCTCTCCTGTGAGCACCAAACAAAATCATGTTGATCTTCACATTTCAAAAGAGAAAACTAAAATTAACCTCCTGTGCCATTGTCTATTGTCTGATATATTAAGAATCCAATGCTAGTATGTGAAACACACAAGTTGATTTCTTCCTCTCTCCAAACACATGGCTGTATCTTAACACTCCGATGTGAAACTTTAGATGACATGATATCAAAATGCTAGAAAATCAGGAGATCATTCTCACCCCAAATATTAGGATGGAAGTGAGAAAAATATTGGATTTGAACTTACTGCTGGAGCAGAGCAATCAGGAGAAAGAGTGGGACATATAAAACTATAGTGTGCTGCCATTAGCCATGACTAGTGGTGGGTTTCAAAATATTTACAGGTTCCATACATGAGTGGAATGATTTTTTTTTCTTTACTAATAAGTGCTAGGCTTTGCCTTTCTTTGTAAACTTAAAATAATCCTTGAATATCTCCGAACAATTTCAATACACTTTCTATTTCTTTTGCTCATTCCTTGGGTCGTGTCTAATCTTTGTGGACTTTCACCTTGAGTGCTAGATTATGATCTCAAGATATTTCATTTTTACCCAGCATGGCAAAAGCAGTGTTCCTTGACTTGAACTGTAGATCTGAAGGTTTCCTATGTCTTTCAATTTCATTCAGATCATTCCTATTAAGATTATTTTTCTGCCACGGTAGACAGTATTTTAGGATGAAGAGAGATATATTCTTTTAATTATTGCATCTCATGCCGCTTAGGCACTGTCATGACCTGCAAGCATGAAACAAGTGCTATTGCTTCATCTGTAAAGGCATTGAAAATCCACCCTGCCACTTCTGTAAGCTTTAGAAGACAAAGCTTTGTTAGTCTGTGTGCTAAAAGGGCTCTTGTCTCATAGGGGAGATGGGAGCTCTGTTTAAATTAAAGTCAGAGGGGGAGGGGGATCTTTAATTTTTTTCAAAGTTCATCTAGTTTTCAAAAACTTGTGGTTTCCTACATTCTAATCTTTTCCACCTTTCTCACCAACATCGAAGGATACTACTAAAAACTTTTAAAAGAGAGCTCACAATATACTGGGGTTTTTTTACATTCGTATTTCCCTTGCCCATTGCTTTGAAGTCAGCAAATTCACAACTGCTAAAAATAGGATGATGGAAAAATTTACAGCAGGAATATATTGGAAATACACTGTTCTTGAGTAAATTGGATCCTGCTTATCATTTTTATAGGAAGGCATCAAATATATGAACACATTGCTTTCCCAGCAATTCAATCCAGATATATTTGCAAATATAATCTGATACCTATCTAATTATCCTGTCCTTCCTCCAGGAAGGTGAAATGAGTCTTCTGTCACCATTTTATCCTCTCAACAACTCCATGAAATAAGTTAAGCTGAGAGATGGTAACTGGCCCAAGATTAGTCCAAAACAGAGTAGATTGAACCTAAATCTCTCCAGGTTCTCACCTAAGCATGACCCCTTCCTAGCTACCCTCAGAATGCAGAAGACAGGCACATGCATATGTGATTGAACTAGGAAAAGGCTAGTTGAAATAGTTTAGAACTGGAAATGTTGTTTTCTTTATCGATATATATGCAGGCATATGTTCATCACAGACACAGTTCTCGCTAGTTGTAACTGTATATTTTTCCAGGACAAGATTGGTATGTAAGTAGAGATGAATGACACAGTGGGACAAGAATTGTGAAGATCAGCCTTTAGCCTGGAGTATACAAAATTCTCAGCTACCAGGACTGAGAATTCTGTATATGGTAGGCAACCAAAAAGCATTAGCAAGTTATCAGGTAAAGTACAAGGAGAACCAGATACAGTAACAAGCACAGCAAGAAGTTTTAGACATAGTTCTAGCAAACAATTGGATGGCTTCCAGATACATTCACAGTTTGTTCAGTTTTACGTAGGATTCTGGATCCTAGAAAAAGGCATTTGGATAGGAAGAGTCAAACCGCATAAAAAGATATAGTGGGAAAGATATTCAAAGGAGTTAATTACCTATATGCCTACATATGTTTTTCCTCTGGCCATAGGAACATCCCCCTGAGCACATCCAGAGTGCAGCTCAGCACCACAAACATTAACCTTTATAACCAGGATCTTTTCATATATATACCAGTGTCCCTTATGTTGCACAGCAAACATTATGATGGGACTTTCACACAATTATTCGGGCATAACTAACAATTATATATGATGATGAAGTTTTATTACTATCAAATAGACAAGCGGGGGAATGGCTACAAAAACACAAACCAGGAAGTACTTTACAACAAATATGTAAAAGAAAAGGGGAATGTTACATATCAGAGTGATCCAGGCTTACAATAAATACAGGAAATATGTTGCTAATATCAACTATCCTACATAGTCCTAATGATCCTAAAATCCTAGTGTATGTGGGTGCTGGTATATAAAATGTATGACCTGTCCTGGACAGCGCTTTTCCTAGATGACAGGAAAGAAGCTTTCAGCAGATGTGAATTGGCAGAGGTGTGTGCCGACCAATTATTTAAAGCCTACTTCTATTTGTTCATGCTTCTACTTGAACACTTACTTTATTTACTCTAGCATCCTTTTCACCTTTTGATGCTTGCACACATGCCACCTGTTTAGGTGTTGTACTTGTACTCAAATGTATATACGTAATATGTAAATGAGGGTGTTTATTATTTGGCATGTGTCTCAGTTTGGATTGTACTATATAATTCTGTCATTGATTGGAAGTCTAGGTTGTTAGGGATGCAGCTGGAAAGTTAGGGTGCAAAACTGATGTGTAAAAATGTTCAAATATTCAAGGGGAGAAAAGAATATGGGTACAAGGAGATTAATGGGAGGCAGGTTTCCATGATCAAGATACTTATGTGCAAGAAATATAAATTGAATAACACCATTTGTTTCATAAGATACCATAAACTGAACCATGGAGGATATAGGAAAGAAACTGCTTGCCCTTTACACAATTAATACAATTCTGTAATACAATTACATAAAAGTACCTACATTAACTAAAATAAACTCTAAAAATTATAAAATTAAAGGAACAAACAATTTATTCAGAGTTAGCATTGGATCTACAAATTGAGGTAAATTCAGCCAGGGCGCTAAGATCATAAAAGAATATGAAGGTAGTAACGAGGTGGGGGTGGGGGAAGTAAGGTAGGAAAGAGTCCATTTGTTACATGCTGTCAGGTCTTTCATGAGGTGTGTGTATTCATATACATACACACACACACAATAGAGCCATATAGCAATGTCATAACATTGTAGTATGGATGCTGTGATGTCATAAATTAGTAATGGGATATTTACATTTCCTGGCTGTGGATTAACCTCATATTTAAGAGTGTCCTTTTTATCTCACTTCCAGAAAGGCCAAGAGATAAGACATTTCATAAACTCAGATGAAAATGGAGTGTTTTCCTAAGTATAGTAATTAACATAAAAATGAAATAAACCCTCCATCTAAACAGCCTATAGTGGAAAAAAACACATTATTTAATTTCTTATTGAATAGGAACTTTTGTTTCTATCTGTCTTCAGTAGAGGTGGGCACGGTCCGGAAAATGGACCTAAATTAGACATGGTCCGGCCCGGTTCATGGTTCGCAAACACACAGATTGTGGGACTCACCTTTTTCATGAATTTTGGTCCATTTGGGCCAGTCTGTTGGTCCATGGTCTGTGAGTCCAGACATCCTGGCGCCAATTTATCAATTCCCTAGGCAATGGAGGGACATCCGCAGCCCTTTTGCAGCCCTTAAAAACTTAATAGGCAGCTCTGCCTGCCAAGCAGAGAACTCCCATTCTGCTCTATGGAGCAAGGAGCAAGAATGAATTCCCTAGGCAACGGAGGGGTGGACATTCTGCAGCCAATCCTAGCCCTCAAAACCTTGATAGGCAGCTCTGCCGGCCAAGCAGAGAGCTCCCTTTCTGCAAGGGAGGGGTGCAGCCAATCTTTGCTCTCAAAACTTTGATTGTCAGCAATACCTGCCAAGCAGAGAGCTCCCATTCTGCACAGAAGGGGTGGATGTTCTGCAGCCAATCTTAGCCCTCAAAACCTTGATAGGCAGCTCTGCCTGCCAAGCAGAGAGCTCCAATTCTTCTCTATGCGAGCAAGGAGAAAGAATGAATCCCCTAGGCAAGAGCTGGGAAGATGTCTGTGTGGTGAGTGAGGTGGCTCTTCCCTCACCCTTTTCTGTTTGATTTTGCCTCATTGCAACTTTTTGGTGCTGCTAGTCAATGGAAGTCAATTGGCATTTGTGACTCCAGTATCTACTGAAGTTTCCTGGGGATCTGTAACTTGGACATCCAAAATGCAATCTTGACCAAACTTGGAGGTTGGCTGGAGGAGAGGTTGCTGAAAATTATCTGTGAATTTGGGCTCTCTGGATATGAAGGGGGCAGAGCCAGAATTGATGGACTACAGACTGACAAACTGGGCTGGTCCATCAAAAGTTCATGGTCTGTGAAAATTGATAGACCATGGGCCAGCGGTCCATGGCATTTTCCCGGTCCATGCCCACCTCTAGTCTCCAGTCTGCTGTTTCTCTAATAAGAAGTGTGGCACCTTTAAAAGAGATTCTTTAAATGCTGGTTTTGGCTTCTAATCGATTACGCACAGCCAAGAGAGGGTGTGTCCGGCTGCCGCTGGAGAATAGTGATGCGGCAGCATGGGTGAGAGCAATTGTCTAAACAAGAAAAACCAGTGACATGAATATTCGTATATGTACTTTATTAGACATTGTTCCTTTACCGTTATTGATGGCAAGGTCTGCTAGACCCCTGATGAAGCAAGTACCACAGAAACAAGCATCTTGATGACTGGTTCCTTGTTGGGCCCTCAGACTTTGGAAGCTTGTCACCTCCCATTTAACTCCTTCTAGGAAAAGAAAAGATAACAAGTTAAAATCCAGTGAATATCATGTATCATTTTGGACATTATTGCCACTTCCTGTTACTTGTTTGGACTGTCCGGAATGCTTGATAATTTAATCTGTTGTGAATGTTTGTATATGTTATGTATTCACTGTGTACTTATTGTTCACTTTTGCACTTGGCCACTTACCCTTATGGTTTATAGCTTTGTGTATGTTCTCAATGTACTGTTAGAGAATCTTCGGTAATTTTGCACTTTAATAAGCTTATTTGTAGGTGATACCTTTTGTATGGTTCTTAGAATATAAAGTAGAGAATTGTGAATTTAACCCTTGGTTGTGTTGTTCACTCCAATTCTAGCTGTATTGCCAAGGGGGCATTGTCTCTTTGTTTTTCTAATAAGGGCAAAAAGCTGTGTTCCTAAAGGGGAGTGTGGAGGGAGCCTCTGGGTTTTCTTGACTGATTGTACACAGTAGCCTATAATATTACATATATGTGTGAGGTAGTCCAATCCTGAACCGTATGATAAAATTGGCTTCATATCCTAGAAAGAGCTTGTTTGTAGAGAATCAATTTAGAGAGAGAGTTTGCAAGTTATCTTGTGCTAAAGTATTTTATAATATATTATTCCATTCTTACTTTCTTGGCTATCTCCTTATATTTTCTGTTTTGAGTGTGCAGTGTTCTCTCTTTCTGAATCAATTTACTGATTTTACTTGAAGCTTGCTTCCCCCTCCCTTCTTCCCTGCTTTATTATTTGATCTGTGGCTTGCCTTCTACATCTTGCTTCTCTGGCTCTTTGTTTGGATCCCAATTTTTATTTAATCCCCACTCAATCTTATTTGCTTCATTAGTTCTTTATTTAAGGGGGTGTGTGACTTGTTGTAATTGTGCATGTTGCCTGAGTGTGTACTTGTCCTACTGAGCCCTTTTGAGTTTAAATTGTGCCAACTCCACTTAAGCTGCTATGGTTCTTTGGGGACTGCAATTAATTTAGAATTTGTCTGTTTTGTGTAATTCAGTCTGTTTTGTTCATCTTGGTGTCCAAGTGTAACCCAGCCTCAACACTTTATTTATTTTATCACCTTAGCCCTTGCCAGTTCACCTTTTCTCTCTTCCATCTCTGTCTCCAACCAGCAGCCCCTCTCCCTTCTCAATGGGGAAACTATACATAACACATAGGTGGGTTTTACTTTGGACTAGTCATCTTGATGCCACAACTGCTCATGGTACAAATTGTTTGAAATGCTTTCTTTTAATTGCACTTAAATGAGCCTCTCTTTCTTGCCCTTAATGTGTCCTTTTCGGTAGCCATCTTGTTAGAATTCTCTTTCTTATCCTAAGACATAAAAGGCAAACCATTTTTTATCTCTGTGCAGGTGCACTCCACAGGGATAAGAATTAAGTCAGTGGCAATATGGTTTGCCTTCTTGCTGCTTCCTCAGGGCCTCTGGCAGCTCAGAAAAGCCCGGCTCAGTGATGAGGAAGCCCGGCGCACTGGCCCTGCAGTGTTCCTCTGCTCTGTAGCTGCCCAAATGGGCTCAATTCAGGCTCAAGTGGACCAAAATCAGGCCACTGTGGAGTTCAAGAGTGCTGTTGGAGTGGCACGATGAGCCCTGGAGTGCTCCTGAGCTCTGCACCAGCCTGATTTTGACCCATTTGAAGCCAAATTGGGCCCATTTGGGGCCAAAATCGGCTTACTGGGAAGTCCAGGAGCACTCCAGGGCCTGTCACACCACCCTGGCAGCATTTCTGTGCTCCACAGTGGGTCAATTTCGGCCCCAACCAGGCCTGATTCAACCTCAAATGGGCCAAAATCAGCCCACTGTGGAGCGCAGGAGCTGTTTGTAGAGCCCATTTTTTAAAAAAACAGGTTTGGTCGCTAGTTTTAAATATTGCTCCAACTACACCGTTCTGTTTACACATATGTAGGCTCCATAAATCCAGGATGGAAAAGTGCATATGAAGGGACACCTACTGGTGCAATCTCCATTTCCTAGATAACAATCTGGACCAGGAAGGCTCTGAGCTGGAGGCAATATAAACTAGCTACTGTCTCAGTGAGAATCAGGGAAGATTGAAGGAAGACATTGAAATCTATGGAGAGGGGAGCTTACAAATCTGGTTACAACAGCCACAGGAAAGGCCATATCATTGGTAATGGATAGCTCACCTGAGGTTGCAGGAAACCCTGGGAAAACCCTGTGCAAGGAAACTCTGGGGAAAAACTGGAGAGGCTAGCTATGGGCCACAACAGCATCCTGCAACTAGCGCTGGAACAAACAATGAGGCCAGACTTACCTAGCAGGGCCATCTATAAAGTTAACCTTCTATGAGAACTCACATTACTTAAAGTGTCCAGCAGGCATCAGCTGAGAGGATATGATCTCTGAAGCCCCTAATAAGATGTTGAAGCTCCTTGTTATACTCTGAGAAATGACCACAATAAATTGTCAATAATTATTTTAATTGTTCAGATAATTATTGTTTTATTCACCATTCAAACTACTAACCACTGGGTAGTTGTGACAACTAGGATTTGGCTCATCTGCCATTAAGTTTTAGGGGAGTCTACACAGGATACTTGGGGCTGGATCCAAATAATTGCAAACAGAAATGTATTGAGGAATGGTTCTTCTCTGCCTTTTCTTGCTTCTGCAGGTCCATGCACCACACAAAGAAAAATCTGCCTGTGACATTGGTTATAGCATGCAGCTTGAAGTAAAATCCATGGGTATCAGGGAGCCCCCTCCCCCGACTCCCCACATCAGCAGAACTTCAGGCTTCAGCCTTCAGCATGTGCTAATCTGTCTTTTTTGAATACGAAACCATTCAATTTAATATCTGGTGATCCCATTCCTGTACAGTATTAAAAATGCTAACTTTACAAAAATGGCAGTTGGAACTCAAACTTAACATGTTCAATATCACTTTGAGGAGGGGAGTCAAGCATCATTTTGGCTCTTCTTGAAGAAGTTCAGGAGTAGTATTGTGAACAGTTTTGTATCTGTGAAGTGGCAGCATCTGGCATGGCAGCTTGTCAAAGACAAGATTTCAAAGGCTTTCTTAGCCATAAAGGTTCTTTGGGATATAGCAAACAAACAGAAAAGGAAAGGATTTCCCCTCAAGTTCTAACCCCTATGTTGTTACCATAGGTCAGAGGCAGGTTTTTTTTTTAATCAGATGCAGGGAACAGCAGAAGAACAAAGGGAGAGGAGGAGCCATTGAAAGCACTGATGAATTTCATCTTTAATGATCAGTGTTAAAGTTTGAGTTTGGGAGAGCATAGCTGAGAACCTAGCAATAGGAAAATGAAGTTGATCTAGGCTTTCTTAGTCATGGAGATTTGTATCTTTGGGAAACAAAACAACAACAAGGTTCCTCTCTGTGGATTGCTTATCCCTAACGGAGACTACGTATTTGTGTTATTTTTCTCTTTGGGTAGCAAATAGCTTTGAGGAGGAGACTGCCTTGGCAAAGAATTACAAGAATGCAAATATCCAAATAGTTTATCTGGAGAGTTCACTTGCCTTTCCTATTAATGACCAGAGGGACAGAAAGAACACATCTCTAAGTTATTCCCTGTGAAATATAAATGAAGTATATGGTGAACACTGGACAGGAAGATAAGACAGTAGCAGCAAAGAAGGGAAGGGAGGGACTGTAGTATGAGAGCATATATGCACAATCAGCATTTTTGCGCAATTAAGAACATTTGCAAGCTGCTCAAGTACAAAAAAATATAAACATAAAAGTCTGTCAAATGTTCCATTGTGCTGATCACAGCTTGACTACAGCTTGATAACTAAATCCTACCAGTAATAATAAACCATACCTATATGCTACTGCTTTTAGTTTTTAAAAGTGCATATTGGTTCACCCACTGCAGTCAATTGGAAGATGTGTGTATTTAAGTAATCTTAAAAGGAAAGCATTTTTTCACTTATTGCTTGTTATACAGATTTAGGAAGCAAATGTTCCTAGATGACACTAGATTATTAGATTTTTAATCAATGCCTTTTATTTTAGTTTGAATGCCTTTTACTCCAGGTGCAAAATGTAAAATTAACTTTTAACACTTTTTTTCAAAAAGAAGGAAAACGCACACTTTCAAGTCTAGTCAACAAAAAATCTTACCTCTTTTGTTTGACTGTATCAAATGTAGATGTAAAATGTTATAACTAACAGGTTTATATGGGGAAAAACTTGGAACTGGTGTCCTCTCTTGCTGACTACCATGATTAAAAACTCTCAAAGAATTTATTGAAAACTTGCCCTTATACTCAGAAAGTAATAACGTGTGTACATAAGCAATTTTGAATCAACTGTTTCGGCTTTTTATATGTAACTGAAATCCTAGATTTTTCAAATCTGTGGCCAGCAGGAATGCACTAAAAATATTTTTGGGAAGGATCTACTAATTAATCAGTTATTGCAAATGTTAGGTTTGCAGGAAACAGAATAACCCCAATAACAGAGATGCGAGTTAAAATACCATAATCTCATAAGATCCCTAGGAGCCTTACAGAAACCAATAGGACATCACTGGGTACATATACTTGGAATAATTCAAACTTGGGAAGATCATAAACTTCAGTAAAATTAGCCACTAAAATGTTTATTTCTTGCATCGCTCTACTGAATGTACATTCATTGCCCTATTTAAAAAGAGTGTTTTTATCAATCTTCTTCAAATTCCCTAAGACCAGGGTTTTTTTCAGCTGGAATGCAGTGGAACAGAGTTCCGTAACCTCTTGAAAATGGTCACATGGCCAGTGGCCCCACCCCCTGATCTCCAGACAGAGGGGAGTTTAGATCGCCCTTGTGCCAAGCAGCATGAAGGGCAATCTAAACTCCTCTCTGTCTGGAGATCAGGGGGCGGGGCCACTGGCCATGTGACCATTTTCGCCAAGGGCGATTTAAACTTTAAAAAACTCCTCTCTTGTTCCAGCTGACCCAAAGTGACGTCATTGCGCGGTCCTGATTTCCACCACTGAGTTCCACCACCTGTTTTCCCAGAAAAAAAGCCCTGCCTAAGACTGAACAAAAATGGACTTCCATGGGTAGGGAACTCCATAAAGTTTGTTCCTATCAACAAGTCTGTACAGATCATCCCTTCCAAAGTGATAGAATAACGACAAGAGAAGATTTTTTTAAAAATTTCAGCTTCAATAGGCACAAAGGCCCACAATGGAAAAAGAAGTTCCCAAAGTAGACTGGATGTTAAAACTAGCAGTTTAAACTCAAATATTGAATATCACACACAAGAATACAGTGGATATTGAGCGCTTGCAAGCTTGGGTGTATTATTTTACTTCTCATTGACTCTTGCGTCCTTCAAACAGAATGTCGTTAAATACAAGGCTTTCTACTAAACTGGTGATACATTTATTTTGGCAGATTTGTGATCAGTCATTTGAGATTTTTATGTTTCCTATTGTTTTAATAACAATAAGAAAGAAAAGCCTAGAGGAAATATACTTAATATATCACTGCCTTGTCCTAGGATCAAATAAAATAGACAAAGAGAAGGGTTAGCCAAAGAGTGACACTCAGAGAACAAGCTAGAATTGTTTTTTTATCACTTTCTCAAGCAGCACTATTTTAAGTAGGAATATCACAAATTTAATATTGTACATGTTCCATAGTTGCACTTACCTTCTTCAACTGTTAAGGTCAGACATCAAGCAATCACTGGGTTCAACATTAGTTCAACATCAGATGACTCAAACATCTTCTAAACAGTTTTGCATCATGATTTTTCAAAACTTTGCATGCAGAATGGTATAGGCAAGCCAAATAGATTAGCAGCCATTAATATTACTGAAGATTATTTTAGATGAACAGTAGAATTTGTTCTAAACACAAGGTTTTTTGAAAAGCATTATTTATAACTAATTTGTATAATTTGTGGCTGGTTTTATTGTCTATGTAAACAATTGCCTGCTGAATGGAGCAGCATCACATCAAGGTAGGAGAAATAGAATACAATTGGGCTGTGTAAAATTGTACATGTGCAAGATGTTGATCGCACAATATTGCACTATTTGGAAAGAATATGGTTGTGATTTTTTTCCCTCAGGCCTCAGAGGCAGGACACTTTGACTTAGATTGCCAGTGTCATTGATTTCTCATCCCCAGCCTCACCTGGACATGGTCCCTCCACCAACCAGATTGGCAGGGGTTCACTTGCCCCTCTTTGTCCTCTCAGTGACATAACCACTAGGCTAGCCTGGTGGCCCTGAGCCCTCCTGCATCCTTTGGCTCCCTGTCAGGAAGGTGAGCCTCTGTAGACAGGCACCAACCCCTGGCTCTCGATGGAGCCTGCTCGCCTCTCCTTTCCTTCATCCTTCTGCTATCCTCTTCTTGCCTTGCACCTCATTCACATTCCAACTCTTTCCTCACCACTGCCGCCTCTTGCCTCTCTTGCTCCCTCACTTTTAAAACTCCCACCTCCCTGGCTGGTCTCCACCCCTTCAATGGCATCTCAGTGCTTCTCTTCGCCTCTCCCTGTGCCCTTTTGGCTTAGCCACCTGGGGTGTGGTGATGCCATTTGGCCACTACTGCCTCTGCCTGAACTAGGGCATTTGAGGCCACTCCCCAAGGCTTGCTCCTGCTGTGGTCCACAGTGCCTCGTGCTGTGCTGGGGACTGTCATGCCATGAGTTCCCAGCCAAGGTGAGCCACTACAATGGTGAAGCAATGAATAGCCAAGAATGGATCAATTAACAGATGAATCTTTCACCAAAAATATTGGCTTCCTGTTATTGACTGGTGCTTTGACCCAAGCTGGCAAGAATTTGAGGTAATGCTGGTGTTATTCCTTCTGGTTACATAGGCCGATTCCAGACGGCCGTCCCCACCCCCGAAACATCGTGCATCGTCGCGCGTCGTCATGCGGAAAATGCGAAATATCGCGTTTTCTCGCGCGAGTTTTGCGTGACGTTGCGCAAAACTCGTGCGAGAAAATGCGATATTTCGCGTTTTCCACACGATGACGCGTGACGACACACGACGTTTCGGGGTGGGGAGGGCCGTCTGGAATCGGCCATAATTTTAAGACAAAAATCTGTATAGGCATTTCTGTTTCAGTGGCTGCAGATGAAGGAAATAATTCGATTCTAAGAACAAACCAGTAGCTTCCTGAGCCTTTTATCAGTATCTGCACTAACTTGTTGAATAATTGGATCTGACAATGGGACGGATTTGCTAAGTTCCTGCCCCTTTTTGAACAACACCAATCCCCCTTTAGTCATGTTTGGTTCATAAGCAGAACAGCTAGCAGCCAATCACAATTCATGGAGGAGTCCAATTTGGGGAGGGGGTGATAGTAACAAAAGGAGACTTCTCAGTTTCAGTTACATAGGGTTTGTGTTTCTAGAGTGTTAGGCTGGAGTAGAGAGGTTCTATCTCAGGTAACTTCAAAAGTCTCAGGGTCTGCCTTTTGAGTAGGAACTGGTGACAATTGTAAAGATGTGGAGAGGATTGTGCCTCCAGAGGAGAGGGCAGAAAGAAATCCTCTACTAGGAGACTGTGGTGTCTTGGCATTTATTCTCTGGGAAAAACTTGGCTACTAACATTCCTAAATTAACAATGGTAACCTTATAAATGAACAGGCCCTGCAAGGCTGTGCTACATCTGTAAATAGTTTCTATGTTCTTTTCAAACACCCTTATATCCCTATCCTTGGAAGTAAATAAAAGTTACTGTTACTTTTGTCCTCATGGCTGCTGAACTTATTACATTCAGAAGCCCCTTGGGTTAAGTTTGTCGTTTACATAGTTGGGGTAGAGACCACACCAGTTGAGTTTCACTTCATGCTACCTCTCTTTCAACCCCAGCGTTCACACCCACCTCTTTCAAATGACTCCCAATGGCAGTGTGAGTTGCGTGCCATCAAATTACTTTTGACTTATTGCAAACCTATGAATGAATAACCACTAAAATGTCCTACCATTCATAGGTGTAAACTACGGGGGGGCTGAGGGGCTCGAGCCCTCCCCCGGATTTGGCCAGGGGGGGCTCAGCCCCCCCCCCTGGGCAGCCAGTGAACTACATGGGGGCTAAGGGGCTCAAGCCCCCTCAGATCTCACATGAGGGTCTCAGTTACAATAGCTGATGAAGCACAGGATTGTCCCCCCCTTCCTATGATATGTTATATCATATTATAATTTCGATGATTCTTTGGGGCTTTGTTCCTGTTTTTTGCTTGTATGTATTAGTGTGTTTATTAAGAATTTTTCATTTTTAAAGGTATTGTGGTTTGTATAAACAATTTACAAATAAATGTTACAGAAGAATTAAGAGACTCTGATAGAAGATATTTGATTTTGAAAATCAGGCTCCTGGAAGGCAAGATTTACACACTAGCAACAATATATGCACCAAACAATGCAAGAGAAAGTTTTTATGAAAATGTTTTCCAATCTATTTTCAATTTTCAAGAAGATAATGATCTTTGGAGTCATGAATGGGGTAATGGATCTAAGAAAAAGATAGGTGGGAAAAATAAAAACAAAGAAGGCAAACTCCCCCAAAATGTGCTCTCTCCCCTCCTATCAAGAAACTATTTTTTGAATTAATATCTTAAATAGTATATGATGGCTTCAGTGGGTTAAATGTCTAAAAGATTTTTGATCCTACGAAGGGAACACAAAGCTTATGAACTGTCAGCCAAGCTTGTGTCTCTTTTACATTGTGGGCGACTGAAGCGGTTTACATAAATAAAAGAAAGGACCAGAGAGCATGTGAGATTTTGACAGCCATGAATCCAGAGAGCATTTACCTCAGTAGTCTCTCCCCTCTCTTCACTTCCCCCCATCTTCTCCAAAATGTGTTTAATTATACGGAAATGTTACAATTGGAAGATGCTTGTAGGATCAAAAATCTATACTTTCTTTTCTGACAGACATCAAACACATTCAAGGATTGATATGTGCTGGATATAAAAAACATGAGTTATTTATATTGTTTTCTATATTATATT
The DNA here is from genome assembly GCF_028583425.1 of Eublepharis macularius. Lineage (NCBI taxonomy): Eukaryota > Metazoa > Chordata > Lepidosauria > Squamata > Eublepharidae > Eublepharis > Eublepharis macularius. Next base: position 72,287,232 of record NC_072793.1, read on the forward strand.
TACTCTTTTTCTTTTGACATAATTATAATTGTGCTATTGTTTTTATTTTCTTTTTTCTGTTCTGCTTATATTTATAAAAATAAATTTTATATAAAAAATAATTTATACACTGCCTGAAAATACCTTTGACTCTGACACACTAATTAGCTTAGTCCTTAACCCTGGCTGGCTCCACCCATTTTCAATGTAGCAACCATCAGATTGCAAGACCTCTGTTGGATATAAGTGCAATATAAGTGCATGGCTACAATTTACATTCAGGGAATGTTAGAAGATTCCACTTCTAATGCTGTCCCGTTGCTCAGGTTTCATAGGGGGAGAAACCAGAGAGTTAGAAAGATAGACTGGTCAGAGCATCTGTTTACTGTTTATTCGGCCCCTTCCTGGCAAGCAGCTACGCTGCTCAGCCAGGGGCCGTTTATTGCCACTCCTGAGGGATGGACGGCACCACCCCCTCCATTCCTTATAAGGAGTGGCTGGGAGGGCAGAGCGAGCTTTGTGACGCAGCTCTGCCCTTCCCAGCTCATTGCAGCTCAGTTGCTCGGTACAGGAGGACATCTCCTGCGAACGACTGAGGGCCCTGTGCTTAGGCCTGGGCCTGTGGGCTAGCCTACGCGCGGGGAGAGCGGCGGAAGCGAGGCCGATCGTCACCGGAGCGGCTTGGGAGGCGCGAGGGTCGCTCCGGAGCTCGGAAGTCCGCCGGCCGGCGGAGGCACGGCACGGCCGCGCGGCCTCTTCATTTGTTGGCTGGGTCCACGCGTGAGAGTGCACCCTAGCCGAAGCGTTTAGGCTACAAGGGCCTCGGGACGGCTTGGGAGCTTGGGCGGGCCGTTCCGTGGCACGGAAGTTTGCTGGCCGTTGGAGGCGTGGCGCGGCTGGGGCGGCTACCGTCCAGTGTGCCCCTGGGGTCCCCCTTAACGCGGCCGCATAGCCAGGCCTTGGGAGAGCGCCATTAATTGGCCTTGGGAGAGCGCCAGTCCTTAGGGTCCGTTGGAGGGCGAACCCATTGGATAGCCCTCTGTTGCCGGCCGCCATTTTGGCGTTGTTAGAGGCCGGCGGCCATTTTGTGTGCGGCCCTGTTTGGAGGGCCATTTAGGCTGCTACTGCGCAGCAAGGCAGTGTGGCCTAGTGAGAAGGTCGGCTTACTTAAGGGGCATTGGGCTACCTTACATGGTTGGAATCTTACTGCTTGCCCTCTTTGGCTGTACCTTCTTTTGGTTTAGCACGCGGCTGGGGAGCATTGCCTAGTGGTTAGCGGAACCGGAGCTAGGACATCTTGGTTCCTTGTTGCCTCATAGGCGACTTATCTGTCCCATCAGATCTTGGAAGCTAAGCAGGGTTAGCCTTGCTTGGTGGGTTGGGGGCTGGACCCGGCCTTTGGCCTGGGGGAAGTTGTTTTGGGTGCTTGGTATTATATGAGTGGGTGTGCCTGGAGTATGGCTCCCAAGAAAGGCAAGGGAACTTCCAAGGGGAAGCAGCCTGCTAGGAGGGCACCGTCTAAGCGGCCCCCTCCCCCAGCTATTTCATCTTCGGATGAGGATGATTCTTTGGGGGATCAGCAGGATATTTTGAGGCGCCTGGAGGCTCTTGAGCAGTCAAAAGGGGATAAGGGCTCTGCGCCGCAAGGGGGGCGTGCAGTACGGCCTGTGCGGCGTGCAGCTAGGGACGCAACTAATCGTGATATTTTGCGTCGTTTATCCGCTTTGGAGGGCGCTACTGGATCCCCGGCGGCTGGAGCCAGCAGTGGCCACGCAGCGATGGTGTCTGATGTCCAGGAACCGGTGGCAGAAGTTGTGGATGCGCCTGATGAGTTGCCGCCTGTGGCAGTGGCAGTGGACCCAGTAGAGGCGACTGGTAAGGACCATGCACCACACTACACTTACCCGTGGCCTTGGGGCCCATGGGCGCAGGGAACTGCCAGCGGGTCAATTAGCAGAGTACAGGATGCTCCATCCAATGCTGCAGCCGCTCTTGCGGGTGGGGGGCAGCCTGCTTTCAATCAGAGCGTTCCTCCAGGTACGCAGCAACAACAGGCGGTTCCCCTTCAGGTTTGGGGGGGTCCTCCTTTTGGTTGGCCTGGCTTTTCGGCCGGCCCTTGGGGCTATTATCCTTACCCAGCACTGGACTATGGCCAGGTTCCTTTTCATGCTCTGCCTTTTGGTGATACGGCCCTTCCATTAGGCGACCATCTGGCGCAGGCCACGAGGGAGAAAATTCTTCGTGGGGAGTATGTGGACGTCTTTTCCCTTCTCTATCGTGAGTTAGAGAAGAAGGACAAGGACGAGATGGATGATAGAGACAAGGAACGTTTGAAAAGGAGGCGGGTTGATAGGACTTGGAACAATTGGCTGCCTGGCTTCTTGATTTATGCTGGGGTAATCGCCAGGGCGCAGCCCAGTCGGGCTGCGTCTCTGTTTCAGTACCTCGACATCATTTTGAAAGGTTATACGGGCTTCTTAGGTGCTGCATGGATGCAGTACGATGAGGAGTTCCGTATGCGGGCGGCTATGAACCCCAGCCTACCGTGGGACCGTATTCACCAACAGCTGTGGTTGTCGGTGATGTCCCCTGCTAAGCCTAACCTAGGGGATCGTTCAGACAGCGGCCATGTGGTTTCTCGCAACACCCAATCGTCCAATGCCCGCGGCGGAGTGGGGCAGCAGGTTCAACCCCGGCTGCTCTGCTGGGAGTATGCTTATAAGGGAACCTGCCCTAGAAAACCATGCCGATTCCGGCATGAATGCCCATCTTGTGGGGGCCAGCACCCTTACAATGCGTACGGTAAAGCCCGGCAAGGGTGGGGAGGCAAAAAGCAAGGTGCTGGCGGTTCAGGCGGCCAGCAGCCTCCTGGAAAAGGGCCCCAGCCCGGTAAAGCTGAGGGTCCTTGAACGCCTGTTACGTGATTATCCTCTTAGGGATGATGCAGTTTATTTGTTGGAAGGTTTTAGGGATGGTTTCAGAATCCCCGTTCAGGGTTCTAGGGCCCCGTTTATGGCCGAGAACTTACGTTCAGTTTGCGGCATGGAGGATATTGTCAGGCATAAAATTCAAAAGGAATGTGCGGAGGGCAGAGTTTTGGGGCCGTTTGCGACCCCTCCAACCCCCAATTTTAAGGTGTCTCCTTTGGGGGTGGTCCCCAAGAAGGTGGCGGGTGAGTACCGCCTCATCCATCACCTTTCTTATCCTAAAGGGGCTTCAGTTAATGATGCCATTCCAGAGCATTTATGCTCTGTCCGGTACACCTCTTTTGATCAGGCTGTGCAGGTAGTGCGCAGGTGTGGGGTGGGCGCGGAGCTGGCGAAATGCGATATTAAATCTGCATTTCGTCTTCTCCCGGTCCACCCGCTGGACTTTGAGCTTTTGGGGTTTGCCTTTGAAGGCGATTATTACATGGACCGTGCCCTACCGATGGGTTGCTCCGTGTCTTGTGCAGCCTTTGAACGATTCAGCTCATTCCTGGAGTGGGAACTGAGGCGGCGCGCTATTAGCAGTGACTCCGCCCACTATTTAGATGATTTTTTATTCGTTGGGCGGGCACAGTCGTCTCAATGTGCCAGGCTTTTGGCCACCTTTATTGAGCTGGCAGATGAGCTGGGGGTTCCATTGGCTCACGAGAAGACGGAGGGCCCCTCTACGGTTCTCACCTTCTTGGGTATTGAGTTGGACACTGTTCAGCAATCGTTACGATTGCCTTTGGATAAAGTTGAGGACCTTAGGGCCCACCTGAGGGACTTCAAGGGTAAGCACAAGGCTTCCTTGGTTGAGTTGCAGCAGCTCGTTGGGCACCTTAATTTTGCGTGCAAAGCTGTTGCGCCTGGTAGGCCGTTTTTGCGTCGCTTTTGTGACGCCATGGCTCGTCTGCGTGCACCCCATCACAGGTTGCGAGTGACGGGTGGCATGCATGCTGACTTAGAGGTGTGGTCGGAATTTTTGAGCGACTTTAATGGTATTACCTTTTGGCGGGATGATTTGTTGCTCGAGGCTGAGTTGCAAGTCACGTCTGACGCCTCGGGTTCCACTGGCTTCGGAGTTTATTTCCGAAGGCACTGGTGCGCTGAGCAGTGGCCTGCAGATTGGCTGGCATCAGATGTGGTTAAAGACTTGACCTTTTTAGAGTTTTTTCCCATTCTGGTAGCAGTCCATCTATGGGGTGAGGAGCTGGCGAACCACACTGTCCACTTTTGGTGTGACAATTTGGCTGTGGTTCACGTCGTCAATTCCTTGTCCTCAAAGTCCCCCAGGGTTATGCGTTTGGTGAGGGCATTTACGTTATTGTGCCTTCGGCGCAATATATTGTTTAAGGCTAGGCACGTTCCTGGCGTGTGCAACGGCGTGGCGGACGCTTTGTCTCGCCAACAGATGGAGCGTTTCTGGCAGCTTGCCCCAGAGGCGGATTCTCGTCCAGCAGTGATGCCTCCAGAGCTTTGGCTGCTTGGGAGGTCGAGGCGTGCCGCGCCATCCAGCTAGCCATCGCGCCCAGTACTCGGAGGGCGTATTGGAGAGCGGTAGGCCAGTTGGAGGGGTTCAGACGGGAAGCTGGGATTGAGGACACTTGGCCCATTCCGGTGGAGCACATTCTTCAGTTCTGTGTACACCAGAAGGCTCGGGGGCTGGCGGTGAAGTCCATTAAAGGGCAACTGGCCGCCCTGGCCTTTGTTAGCAAGGCTCGGGGATTGCCTGAGGCCACGGGCGATTTCCGGGTACGGAAGATGCTCGAGGGTTGGGCCAGGGAGGGCGCGGTCCATAAGGATCCGCGTCAACCCATTTCTCCGTCTGTGCTTAGGGGCCTTAGTGCGGTTTGGAAAACAGTTTGTACCTCTGGCTATGAGGCGAGGCTCTTTCACGCGGCTGCGTTGACTGCCTTTTTTGGGGCCCTCCGGGTTGGGGAGCTGGTGGCTTCATCCTGTAAGGATACCTCTGGCCGCGCTCTTATGGCTAGCGACCTAACTTTTAAGGGGGATTCGGTTTCTCTGACAATACGTTGGTCTAAAACAGACCAGATGCGTAAGGGGGCTTGCATTCGGTTGGGCTCTTGCTCTGACGCGGAGCTGTGCCCAGTCCGTGCATTGAAGAGGTATTGGCAAGTGAGGGGCAGTGGGCAGGGATGCCTTTTTCGGCACCTAGATGGCTTCCCCTTAACTCGCTACCAGTTCTGGGCAGTGACTAAGCGAGCTCTGGCGGCGCTTGGACTGCAGGGGGTGAGTTTTGGAACTCATTCCTTTAGAATTGGAGCGGCTTCGACAGCTGCTGCTATGGGTTATTCTGGTCAGGTTATCCAGAAGGTTGGTAGGTGGCGGTCTGCGGCTTACCGCTCTTATGTGCGTCCTTTAAAGCATGTTTAAACGTTACTAATTGTTGTTTTTCTTAGGTCCTGCGTCGCGGGTTGGACGTCAGCGCATCTTGATATGTGGGCACAGTTTTGTATTCTGGGCTGCCCATCAAGCACGCAGGACGCCGGTTGGGTCCCAGCTGGGGCTTAGCGACCGGGCTACGGTTGAATGGCGGGGCCGGCGGGGCCTTCGGTGGCCGGGCCTGTTGCCATTGTTGTTTGGAGTTGGGTGTGACAGGCCACCCCACATCCTTGTGATACATTTAGGGGGAAACGATTTGGGATTACTGCAGGGTAAGGCATTATCTTCCCAGGCGCTATCTGATATGCGCCTTATTGCGGCGCGTTGGCCAGGGGTGCTGATCATGTGGTCAGCTATGGTCCCCCGGCGAGTCTGGAGGGAGGCTGAAAATCGCCAGGCCATCGAGCGGGCCAGGATGAAAGCCAATCGGGCTATCCAAAGGGGTTTGGGGAGGGGGTTAGGCGTTTATTTGCCTCACCCCAGGATCAGGGCCGAATTCCCCGACCTCTACAGGGGTGATGGGGTGCACTTGTCTCAGACAGGCAACCAGATCTTTCTTGATGATCTGCGGCAAGGACTTCAGTTGGCCTTAGGCCATCAGTGGGGCGCCTGGGCCTAAGCAGAGGCTTGGCCCGGGCGTTGGCTGGTTTGTAGGAGTAGGGTGCGGGACGGTGAGCACCCTTGGCGCTTCCCTGTGTGGGAAGAGGGGCCTGCCTAAAGGGCTGGTACTGCTGTGACGGCTGCCAGGCCCACAGGCAGGCTGCCTTCGGGAACCCCTGCCTGCGAGTCCTTTCCCTCACTGCTATACGGCTGAGGTGTCAGGAGCTTAAAGGGGGGGTGACCAAATTTGCCTGGCCGGCTGGGTCCGCCCCATCCACCGGATGGGTCCCACCTGGGGCTTCGGGGCTCGCCCAGACAGGTCAAGGCGGTGGTCCAGGTGGGACACCGTGGCTTGACCTGTACCGCTTTAGGTCCTTGCCGCTGTTTGGCTTGTTCTGTCTGTATTAAGTTAATAAAGTGGCCCTTAGATCCAACTTGGTGTCCGTCTCTTTTCTGAATGGGGTGGCAATTCAGCCCCTTCCTGGCAAGCAGCTACGCTGCTCAGCCAGGGGCCGTTTATTGCCACTCCTGAGGGATGGACGGCACCACCCCCTCCATTCCTTATAAGGAGTGGCTGGGAGGGCAGAGCGAGCTTTGTGACGCAGCTCTGCCCTTCCCAGCTCATTGCAGCTCAGTCGCTCGGCCCACCCGCCTCTCCCTAAGTTATTGGTGCAGGAGTAGCCGGCTGCCGTTTTGGAGCCAGGTAGGAATTTTTTTCCCCCTTTCCGTATTGGCTTGGGTAAAGGGGGTTTTTTCGCCTATCTTGCATCGATGTATGGGGATTGAGAAATTTGGCGAGGTGGTGCCCGTTAGGTGAGTCATGGCTGGTTTGTAGGAGTAGGGTGCGGGACGGTGAGCACCCTTGGCGCTTCCCTGTGTGGGAAGAGGGGCCTGCCTAAAGGGCTGGTACTGCTGTGACGGCTGCCAGGCCCACAGGCAGGCTGCCTTCGGGAACCCCTGCCTGCGAGTCCTTTCCCTCACTGCTATACGGCTGAGGTGTCAGGAGCTTAAAGGGGGGGGTGACCAAATTTGCCTGGCCGGCTGGGTCCGCCCCATCCACCGGATGGGTCCCACCTGGGGCTTCGGGGCTCGCCCAGACAGGTCAAGGCGGTGGTCCAGGTGGGACACCGTGGCTTGACCTGTACCGCTTTAGGTCCTTGCCGCTGTTTGGCTTGTTCTGTCTGTATTAAGTTAATAAAGTGGCCCTTAGATCCAACTTGGTGTCCGTCTCTTTTCTGAATGGGGTGGCAATTCCCTTACTGCCCTTTGATGTGTAGATTACTACTCAGGAGTAGAGATGGGCACGAACTTAAATACAACCCAAAAAAACCCACGAACCAGGGTTCGTGGAAGTTTCTTTCCACGGAACTTCCACGAACTGTATGCTTGTTCGTTGGGTCGTATTTACAGGGGCAGTTTAAATGGCCATTTCCCCAGTTAAATGGCCATTTAAACTGTCACTTTAAGGGCCCTGCTGCAGCAGGTCCCCCCCCCCCACCGCCTGCCAGCTGATAGTTTAAAGGGACCTGCCTGGCAGAGCCCTTTAAACTGCTCAAACCCCTGCGGTCTTCCTGCCCTTCAAGAGGCTGAAAACGGCCTCCCTGCCCTTCAAATGGCTGCTGCGGCAGCCATTTGAGGGGCAGGAAGGCCGTTTTCAGCCTCTTTCATTGCCCTGCAGGCCCCCAGGGAGGTGGAAGAGGCCGAAAATGGCCTTCCCGCCCCTCCTGGGAGGAGAGGAAGAATGCTGCACTGCGGGATAAGGTAAGTGTGGGGCTGGGCTGGGGCTGGGGGGTAGGGGGACTGGGGTTTGGGCAGTTTAAAGGGCCCTGCCAGGCAATTTCAATTTCCATTCCATGTTTAAATGGAGAGGTGGTATCTATTGCAGAAAAGGACAATTCCTAAAAATGAGTGCTGTCTCTCTGAAGCAATGAGAAGCCCTATCTGCATGAACAAGATTGGAAGAGGGGGATGCAGATCAGAGGCCTTTTAAAAATTTCCTTTTGCCCTGTGTCCAGGCTGTGATTTAGTTAATAATGTCTTTTAAGGTGGAGTTTAAGCAGTGTGCTAAGAAAGCAAGGTCTATAAAATCCTAGGTAGTATAACTGTGAGTTTTCTTTGGGGTCATGACTAGCACTGTTCTGAATTGCCTCAAAATGTGCTTGTACTCACATAGGATATGAGTTTGAAGTGAGAAGATGGGAGTTTGCTACTACTTTGCACTCTGTACACTGCTCAGAAATTGAGTGCACGGCAACTGTTTTGTATTCTGCCCTGGTTCAGACTTCAGCCATGCATTTACCAAACGAAGGCATCTGCAATGCCATAATTTAGTAAATTTCAGTACTAAGTCACCCTTATGAATAAGGCAGAATCAAGACTCCTGTAAATGAACGCCCAGGAAAACTTAAAAAATGTTCCCTTACAGGCTTTTCTGTGTTGACTTTCTTAGTGTCAAATTTGTGACCATTAGTTTGTCATATACACATGGTATGTATAATTATAGATTATAAAGTGACTATCCTAAAAGTGAATTTCAAAAACAAGACACAGCAAGAGATTGCTGAGATGGCACTGTAACCACTGACCAACTCCCACATTTTCCTAGGTTTGGCCCAGCTCAGGGGCATTGTTAGGGGGGTCCCCATGGGTGCCTGGGTCCCCCTAAATTTGTGCGGAGCCCCTCCCTAAATCTCCCATGGCCCCGCCTCTATAAATGGTGGCAATGGAAGCCCCTCCCTGTGATGTCATTGGCTCCTCCCTGTGATGTCACTAGCATAGCAATACCTCTGGCCCAGCCCCAGCCCTCCCCCCCTGCTACCATTGATAACCTTGCTCAGGTCTTGCAAAATTGGTTTCGTTTGTTGACTCAGTACATCTCATTTTAGGTCTCCTTTTCCTACTGTCTTCAATTTTTCCTAGCATTATTATATTTTCCAGTGAGCCGTCTCATGATGTGGCTAAATTAGGATAGCCTCAGTTTCGCTATTTTAGCTTCTAGGGAGAATTCATGCTTGATTTGATCTAGAACACTTATTTATTTTTGGCAGTCCATAGTATCAGTGCAACTTTCCTCCAGCACCATATTTTAAATTAATCAGTTTTCTTCCTTTCACCTTTGACATCCTTACACAGTAATGGGGAACACTATATAGTATGAATTATCTTGATCTGTCTCCAGCAACATTTCCTTACACTTAAGGATCTTTTCTCATTCTTTCATAGCTGCCCTTCTAAGTCTCAATCACCTTCTGATTTCTTGGGTACAGTCTCTCCTTTGGTTGATGATTGAGCCAAGGAACAGAAAATATTTAACCTTTTTGTAATATTTTGCTCAGTTTTGAACCGCCCTAAAATGATTTGCTATTTATTTTAACCTTAAAACTTTGGCTTTGGACCCTACTTGAGGTGAACACAAACCAAAATATGAACCAAAGTTCATGACAAACTGGGCCGGTTTGTGGTTTGCAAACTGGCGGTTCATGAGAATGCATTTCTGACAAACCATGATGAACTTTAGAGCAGTTCATTTGGTTTGTGATTTGTCCCTTCAGGGGCTGTAGAACAGCCCCCTGGACAGTCAGAGATGCCAAACTCACAAGGCGTCTTCAACAGGCTCTCCTCCAGCCACCCTCCAAGTTTGGCAAAGATGTCCAAGTTATCCACCCCTAAAGCAGCTGCCCCTAGGAAAGTTCCATTGCCAATTAACTTGCATTGGCTCCATTGAAATACATTGCAGCACCAAAAAGTTGCCATGGAAATGTGGGATGGGGTTACCGAATCTTCCTCTGAAGAAGAAGTTACAGAATCTTCCTCTCCATCCCATGTTATCATGGCAACTTTTATAACTCAGACATCTGAAAGCCAATCTTCACCAAACTTGGAGGGTGGCTGGAGGAGAGCCTGCTGAAGACTCCCTGTGAGTTTGGTATCTCTGACCAGAAGTGACAAACCATATACCAAACAAACCAATTCGTGAACTGGAGCAAGTTCGTGAAAGTTTGTGGTTCATGAAATGCGATGATCCACGAACTGTGGTTTGTGGTATTTTCCTAGTTTGTGCCCATCTCTAGACCGTAGATTCAGCTCCTCCTTACATTAACTTACATTAACACAGCTGACTTACTTTTTAATTCCATTCTCACAGAACTTAGGTGTTTGCTACTTTACCCAGGCTTATACCTCAAGAACACCTCCTCTTTTTTTGTTTATGTGATATATATATTGCTGCCACTCCAAAAGGCCACCAAAGGCTTTCACCTTAGATCTCTTCTGCTTAACTGGTATTACAGGAAGGTTTTGTTAGAGATGGCATTTTTACAGAATGGTCATCACATAAGGGTGACTATGAAGTTAAAAAAAAAGATTTTGTTTCTTAAACAAAAGTAAAATTTATTTGTAGATAAATGTGAAGGCTGTAGAGTTTTGATAAGTGTATTGGTTTCAGAATTGTTCTTAAGCTGGGTGGTTTCAAAGACACATATTCAAAAACCTAGTCACACAGTGTAATTTTCCATACAGGTTTTCATTAGTGGACTAAAAACTCTCATAGACATAGATTCACTCAGGCCTCTCCACCTCTTTGGTGCTACACCTCTGAAGATGCCAGCCACAGCTGCTGGCGAAACGTCAGGAACTACAATGCCAAGACCACGGCAATACAGCCCGGAAAAACCCACAACAACCATCCCTCTCCACAGAGTTTGCCTGCCTAGATAGATTACTCTCTCACTCAGATATACACAGACTGACGCAGGCGTACACATAGTTTGCCTGACTTATACAGAATTTTTTCTGAATACCACATAAATTCACTAAACTTGGCAGAATGAGACCCCTTTTAGGCTTCTGCACAGTTTGCCTGACTTAACTAAAATAAATATTTTCTCTCAGAAATGCTTACACACAGACTCTCAGGCTCCACACAGTTTGCCAATTTTGACCAAAATGAATTGCTCTCAAGATGTACAAAAACTGACTGCAAATCTTTCCCTCAACACTGATTAAAACTGTAGTTCACTCCACTATCTAGGGTATAGCTACCACCCAAGCCAATTACACGCCAATCACCCATCCAGCCCCCACCCCCTTTCCTCAGAGGCCTACCTTTAAACTTATAGCAACAATTTTAAAAGCCTCATATTAGCAAGCAGAAATAAAATATAAATTACCAACCAGTGCTAGATTTGGACAATGGAGGAAATCTTAGGAGGTTAATGCGACTCCAAACTATGACTATAGTCCTGAGCTCTGCTCCTTTAAAACAGGTTAAGATGTAGAATCAAAGCTGAAATCCAGAACACTAGTGCTTCTGCTGGAAAATTCCCTTGCTTGACATTACTCATGGATTCCCAGCGCTGGATTTCTGTGGTGGAGTTTTCATCTCATTTTTCTCAGATTAGGTACCATGTCTTTATTTATCACATCCAGTCCTTGATGCTATGCAACTACTAGCTTTAATTCTTGTCCAAGAGAATTCAGGCCTTCATAGCCTACTTTTTTCCTGCCAAGATGCAGTTTACTTACAGTGACTTCATAGAGTTTTCAAGGCAAGAGATGTTCAGAGGTGGTTTTCCATCCTGTCTTCATATTGCAACTGAACTTCATTGGTGGCCTCCTACCCAAGTAATAACCAGGGCTAACCTTGCTTAACTTCCATGCTTTGAGGAGATCAAGATCCTCCTATTATGGATACTTTAAGGCTGAGAATTGACAGTTTTAAGACTTTTGACATGATCTGAAGCGCAAGAACCAAAGGAGTATTGGCCTGTGAGTTACAGACTGTGGCCTGGATGCACTGTGCTGCTGGACCTCCTACCAACACAGGATATTTAGGATACCTTTTGTTTTCTTCCTGTTTATTTACTTTGTATTGGTAAATACAAAGTATTGTATTGGTATTTTTGTAAGCTGCTTTATTGGGGAGAAAAGTGAGGAAGTAACATGAGAGAGAAGTGCAAAGTTCATTCTCTTGTACAAGAGGAAACATCAGACAGTTGATATATGATCTCTCCCTCCCGCCCGCCCCCCCCCCCCTTGCTTTTAAACCCTCTGGATTTCTTTCCCTCTTTCATCTGCTTTCCTTAGCATCTGTCCACTCTTATCCATCAAGTTTCCATTCTGCCTGCGTATTGCTCCAGCTTTTCTGGACACTTTTTCCACAGTCACTCATTTGACCTTGTAGATAAATTGCTCTTTGTGTGTGTTCATCTATTTCTGACAGCTTTCTTAGATGACCCTGTACTCCCAAGATACTACTAATCGCTTCCTCCAAAACATTTGTCCCCTGTTGGGATTCACTACATTCAGTGACCTGTTTCTGAAAAGATAGCCCATGGGTCAGTTGCTGTAATACAAGTTCTTTCATGTAGTACAACTGAAGAAGGAAGTTCCAGAGCTCTTTTAATACACTCTCCTGAGGTAATAGATTGGCATACAAAAACTCATCTTTCTCAGTTTAGGTACCATGTCTTTATTTATCACATCCAGTCCTTGCACTATATTCTTATGATAAACCAAGTAAAATCTGTGTTTTGTTTCTCCACACGTGTTTCTCTACACACTGTTCTCCATTTATTATAATCATTTGGAGCCAGATTTCTATAAGCAGGTCTAACTACTATAACCAGGTCTAAATAATCTGTTCTAAATTAAGTGAAAGACATTTCTCTCTCTCTTCTTCCATTCTCTGCCTTATCAGATTGGTGAATACACTGGTCACACAAATAAACAAAGATGTTTGTATTAGAAACATATATCTGTTCAATTGTCATGGTTTCCCCCCAGAAAAACTTTGGAATTTTATAAGCATTTTCTGTGGGGGATTCCCCCCTCCCTTGAACTATAAGTCAAGGATCTTTGGGAAGATAGAAATATTATTCAACCAGATTGTAGTGAATTTATACCTTACTCATTTACCTTCTCATTACTACCCCTACTCCACACACAGCTTAGACCTGAAGCAGAAGGTTGGACCTAGACTAAATTTTCTGCTAATAGAAGAAAGGGTGTAATTTTCACCCATTCTCCTTTCCTGCTGCAGACCTCCAATTTGCCCATCATGCCATTCTGGGAGGATTCCTAGTAGACATGGGCACGATCTGAATTACAATTTCAAAAAAACCCCGATTTTGGCGTCTGCGCCATCGTGACTCAGCTAATCGGTTCTGTCCATGGCAACCGATCCAGCAGTTGGGGGTTTGCTTGTTCGGGACTTGATCGGATATATCGGTTTCTGTTTGGAATTGCAGACACTTTTGCGCCACTAATTTATTCCCAGGGCAACGGAGCTAGGGGAATGAGCTGTGTTTGTCCTCCTTCTGTCGCCCTCAAAACACGAATGGAAGCCCAGCTTTCCTTGATTAGCAGGCTTCCTTCCAACCACGGAGCAGCAACCCAGGGGAGGGAGGGGGAAGGGGGGTGTTCTGAAGCCATGGGCACAAAGGAAAGGCAAAAGGCAGCGCGGGAGGCTGGGAGGCCGCCCACGCCATTTGTCTTTCCCCAGGACAAGGGGTGCGTGGGCAAGCCAGCCGCCCCTTGTGCTGGGGAAAGGCAAAAGGCAGTGCAGGTGGCTGGGATGGCCGCCCACGCCATTCGTCTTTCCCCAGGACAAGGGGTGCGCGAGCAAGCCAGCCGCCCCTTGTCCTGGGGAAAGGCAAAAGGCAGCGTGGGAGGCTGGGAGGCCACCTACGCCGTTCGCCTTTCCCCAGGATAAGGGGTGCACGGGCAAGCCGTCCGCCCCTTGTCTTGCGGGGCAGGTGAACGGCGCGGGCAGCCGCTGAGCCACTCATGCTGCTGCCAGCTCCGCAGCGCACCGGGACAGCCGGCTTGCTACATGGGCGGGGGGGCGACCCAGGAGCGTGCGTGTGCATGCAAGAGCCTGACTACGGTTGCCTTGGCCCTGGCAACCGTAGATCCAGCCCTGGGAATGTCCCCTCCCTGAAGGGAGGCAGCTCGTTGCCGGGTTAAAAACTTCCCCCCCCTCTACTCTAAGTATGTGTGTGAATGTCCCCTCCCTCCCTGAAGGGAGGTGGCTCATCGCCGCCTCCCCCTGCCCGCTGGGCCTGGCGGCCGCTGCCACCAACCACCGTTCCTATATCTCTGGAAACAGCGGGGTGCCCTCCCACTTTGGCCTTCCTGATTCCGGACCGGAAACAGGACTTGATCGGTTAGAATCGGTGGCCTGGGTTCAGCAGCGGCCCGGATCCACGAATGGCTTAATCGGTATTTTTTTTTGGATCGTGCCCATCTCTAGTTCCTGGTGCTCAAGAGCAACTTTTGGGGGGAAATCAAGGGGCTTCAGTAGGAGACAGGCAAGTTCTGTTCCATTAATGAAAGTGCCTTCCATTAGTGGAAAATTTAGTCTGGATCCAACTCAGTGGCATCACAATTTTAACTGAAAATAATCCAAAATTATAGCTCACTGTTCCTAGAGAACAATACAAGTGGATTATTGTACCTATTGCTAGGTTTCTAAAATTAGCATTTGGGATTTAGCTATTTGAATCCATATTAAATTCAGGAGTCAGTCCAAAATGCTCATTTTGAACTAACAGCCTAACTATTGGTACTGTTAATAGCAAAAGAAGCATTTACCAATCCGTTCTTTCAACATTGAAAAACCCAGAGACTACTCCAAGAATAAGCCATAGGTGCAAGCCAAAGGGCAAGAGCCAAAGGACTTAATTTTTAATTCAGTGCCTGTGGCCTTGTTCAGCTTTATGAGTTTTGAAGATCTTCTTCATACTTGGATTAATTGCATGGGTTAGTATCTATGAGAAGAGATCATCCTCCCACCCAGAAAGAGAAGTGGCTGGTTTCTTCCCCTGTACCATTCATTTTCAGAAAGCCTTTTCCTGTGCCATGTTTTGGTATGTTTATACAGAATCTGGAAACTGCTCAGAGTCTGCACATGGTGGCATAAGACAGTACACATTTATGTACATGAATAAATTCTCTTGGGCAGATTCCAAAGAGATGCTCTAAAGAGAATCTCTTAGTGTGTACTGCTTCAAACAAACAGAGTTACTCATAAGGTAGCCACAGCAGCTACTTAATATTCAGTCCATAATGCTTATTTTTCCATTGGAAAACCTTTGAAGTGGCAGTGATAGCAGCAAAAAACTATATTTCTCTGCAACCGTTGCATCAGCTGGTTCACACGACCATGCCAATTATTTAAGATAGATTTGTGACATCTTGGCTTGGAGCAAAGCCTTGCAGTAGCTAGCTAGACGGTCTCCCATCCGGCCCTGTCTGATGCTGGTCATCCTACCCCCCACCCTGAATGTCATCGAGTTGCCACCAGTGTGCAAGGTGCATATGCTGAAAGGGCAGGTCCAGGTGTCTAATGTGAAGAGCACAGTTCTCCCGGTGGTGCAAGACAACTTTGCCTTCACATACTTCTTGGCAGTCCATTAAAGAGAGGGCACCATGGTCCTGCTCAGTGTGGTGTGAGCAGGAGGCACGTACCAAGGACAGACTAGCTGGAACAGCCCTCAGTAGCCTAAGTCCTCTGCTATAAAGAAAGGCTGCCCATCTATGGCAATCATCTCCATGAGCTTTTGAGTGATGAGTCTAGATGCCCTCTGGATACACCCTTTTAGCACACTAGTGCTATGCACACCAAACATCTCTGGCAGAAATGCTTGGCGTCCCATCTCTACATGAAACCTGGGGGGAGATCACCAGAGGTGGTAATAGGATGACCCCCCCCCCCGGCTTGCTGGCAGCCATGTTGTATCAGCCTCTCTCTCCCCCTGGAGAAGCACTGTCTGGTGATGCTTCTTTATGTGGTTCCTGAGACTGCTTGTCGAAAGATGATTCACCTCCTTCCCTCAACTTACTTGGGCCCTAGAGTGCTGTCACTGTGCATAATGGGGGTCCTCTGTCTTTTGCAAATGCTCCCAAACATTGGAGGACAAGGGAGGCCCACACTGACCTGCAGTTGCAGACACCACAGGAGAAGCCTCCTGCAAGGCACATGGCAAGACTCACTTTCTCCAAGCCCATCCCAAAAAACTCCTCATGCTGTTGTTCCTCCTTCCACTGCTTGGTCTCAACAGCTGAGGGGCCTCAGCAGCAAGCTCTTGCCTCAGTTACCTGTAGTAACTGAGTGGTGCTCCTGCAGCTGCCTCAGAAACGAGGGCCTTGCAAACCCTCTTCCTGTCACCAGAAGCCAGGCTGGTGAATAGCAGCTGCACTGGGGCAGACCTGCTCTGTGCAGATGGGAGGAGAGAAGCAGCCCTCCCCCTCCCCCTCCTCTCCACCCATCTAGTCTTATCCTTTGCCTTTCCTCCAGCGCCCTTCTCTTGCTTCCTGTCACTCATTTTTCTGCCCCTGGAACCTACAGTAAGTAGTAACTAACCTTATTAAACAGTTAAATTACCAACCCACTCAAATCTACCTACCTAATCTGAAAGCTTGCTTCTTTGTGGGTCTAAACCTGGAGATGGACACACAAATCTCTTTTTTAAAAGCCCTATTATGTATGTGTTGTCACTACACTAACAAGCTGCTTAATTCCTCTTCAGGAATCAACCTACCCCAAGTAAGCCTATGACCAACCCCCCCCCCCCCCTCCTACTTCTAATGTTCCTGGCCTGGCTTCAAGGGAGTCAGAGATGGGCAGGGGAAACCTAGTTAAATGTCACGAATGGGCGGCCTATTTATCTACAGAATTTGGAATTCAATAGATAAACTCTTTGGAATGCCTACACAAGCCTATTAAAGTGAAGGAAAAAACTCTCTTTGGTCCTTAAAAGCTACCAATTTTGCTTTAGAAGACCTACACTAGCCTATCTGAAAAAGACTTTTTAAAAGTTCACAGAATGCTCTTTGAATACCCAAAGTACACAAACAGCACTAGGTAAAAGTGAACCAAGCAGCTCCCCTACAATTTACCCTACCTGAAGAAGAACAACCAACCAACAAAAATCTATAGTGAATACCTAGCCAAACCTCTATGCCAACGGAAAACAGAAACATCAACCACATTATTATAAAGAAAGAGCAGCCTAATAACAGGGGACAACAACAGCCCCTCCCCAAGGAACTAGCAAAATTTTATAGCAACAAAACATCCAGAACAGGGGAAAACACAGAACACTTCCACTCCCTCCAGAAGAACAAGTGAAGAAGGCACTATAAAACAGCAAACAAAGCATCCCAACAACAGGATAAAACAGAAGAACCCCCACAGACAAACAGCAAAATAAACACTAACCAAAGCACTCACCCACACACAAAAGCCCAAACAAAGCACCATGCACACAACAAAAAAAGTTTTTCAAAATGCAAGGTAAAAAAAAATCCTTCCCCCTCCAACCTTATCCCTCCCAGACACCAAGCCAATTCCCTCCAAAGAGAGAAAAAAATCAATAAGTCTACAACTCTCAAACCAGACAGCAGCAGAAGTCCTCCAGGAGCAGAAGTCCTCCAGGTGCAGCAGTAGATTTCTGCAGGCAGCAGCAGGAATCCACTCAGTGGGCAGCAGGATCTAGTCGCAGTCCACATTGAGTCCAAAACAGCCCAGGCCAGACTACAGAGCCCACAGCCAGCAGCAGACAGGGCTGCTGATCTCTTCAGATGATCTCTTCAGGCATCCAGTGCACACACCACACAAAATGGAGGCTGCTCTCAGGCAAGCCTGCCTATTTAACTCCTTGCAGGGTAGTTTTAAAAAGGCACTCTCCTTCTAGAGAATCTATTGGCTGGAGAAGCAGAGCTCCTGCAAGAATTGGCCACTCACTCCCCCTCCCTTCCTCCTTCCCTCTCCCATCTGATAAAAAAGGCATGAAATGGTGTTTCTTTGCTACTCCTTAGCAAAGGAACATCAAAGGAACAGCCTAGCTGCTATTACTGAAGTTTACTAAATTAACCCAAATAAATTTGGTAAACTTGAGTTTGAGAATATCAAACCTGATTTGGCATTCCCTTTTGAGTTTGGTAATACTGAATTTTACCGAATCAGGTAAAATTCAGTATTTTTAAAGGAATACTGAACCCGTATCCCTAGCTGAAAGTATGCTTCTACTGGGTACTCCCGTAGTTTACTATGCCATATTAATTTGTTTGTATTTTGTCTCAGCAGTGTTTCCAGCTCTGTTTCAGATGTCTGCTTCTTTTCAAATATCTGCAATCTATACCCTATTGTATTTTTTTATTGAATGTCCCAGTCATTGATCATTTTGGCTTACACTGTGTAATCCACTTTGAGTCTTAATAAGAAAAATGGAGTATAAATAACTAAAATAAAATAAAATAATTAGGAGTTCTGTAGTGTTTCTAAAAGAAATTGTCTCAATTTCTCTTTACCCAGTTTCTCCCAGAAATACATCAATCCTTTTCTTGTCTTCTTTTTAGGACTTTGGAGTCAGTTTCTAATCCTTTTTTATCAAAGAGAAATATGAAGATATGAGGGGCAGAAAGGGGGGGGGGTTCTGCAAAAGTTCACAATTTCACTCTGTAGCTGCTCAGAGGAAGGTAATATCTTTCCCAGTCTTCCTATCTTCCTGCTAGAGCACCACCCTGGGGAATATAACATTAAAAAACTGCAAGCGGTAGCATTACATCATGGTGCCTTGATTCCTTTTTGAAGAAAAATGAAAGAGAAATCCTGCTCTTAAAAGAGAAAAAAATAGATCTGTCCGGGGACGAGCCTCCCCTCCCTCCTCGCCGCCGCCCCCCCCCGCCTCCAGGGGCCCCACAACTCACCTAGCCGGGGCAGGCGCGGCGGCGGACGGGCGCGGCCGCGGCAGCCGGCCCGGCGGCCGGGCGAAGCGCTGTCGCGGCGCCGCGGAGGAGGCGGCGGCGGCAGCAACCCGGGCGGGAGGAAGCGACCCGGGGGAAGCAAACCGGCAGGCTGGGCGGCCGCCGGAGCGGACGCCTCCAGGGCAGACGGCCCCAATGCGGTGGCGGCGACGACGGCAGAGGCGAGGCGGCGCAGCCGCGAGGCCCGCGCTTGCGAGGCCGAGCCTCGCCCGGGGCCGCGAGGCAGCGAGGGGGTGGGAACCGGCCCCGGCGTCGGCAGGCGATAGGCCGGCCCGCCCGCCCACCAGGGAGACGGGGGAAGGGCGCCCAATGGCAGCTGGGAGGCGGGAGGAAGGAGCACCAGGCTTCCCACCCCGGAAAGGCTGGAGGCAGGTGTTGCTGCCGGCGTTGGGACAGATAATGAGCCTCACCTGGGGCGCTGGCGATTGGGGAGCGGGGCGGGGCTGCCCCTAGCGAGGGAGGGGATAAAAGGGGTCAGAGGCTCCCTGGCCAGGGAGGAGAAACAGGGAGGCTGTCCTGAGGGAAGGACCATCCCTGGGCCCAGAGGCTGTGCTTACCTGTTGCCAGACACGGTTTAACAGCCCTGGAGCCATCTGAGGCCAATCAAAAGGGAAGCTGAGACCCCTGGAGCCAGCAGACAGGCCGCCTGCCCGGCCTAGGTAGCAGCGGGACAACCCCCCGGACCCGCCGGCTGCGCTGACCGCACCCCCGCCACAACGGACCCGACGGACGCGGCGCCCCCTGCTGACGGAGAAACTCACAACGTGGTGGAGAATGCAGGCCTTCGACCGCTAGTGAAGCGCCTCCCCTACCTACCCACGCCTGCGGGGTGGGCCAGCAGCCGGTCTTTCCTCCGTCCGCCAACGTTTCCGGGACCCACCACCACACCGCCTACACCCCCGACAGCTATGGACCAGGGAGGAGGAGGCGGAGGGGCAGCGCCTGCCAACCCCAGCGGCTCGTTTGACTTTGCCCAGTTCGGGCAGTGGATGGCCGAGCAACAGGGGCGCCTGTTGCGCGACATAACCTCGCAGCAGACGGAGCAGCAGGGGCGGATTCTGCAAGACATCGTGGCCCAACAGCGCGACGCCCAGGCAGCCCTCCTCCGGGATGTCTGCCGCACCTTAAGGGACGCCCAAGGCGGCGCCGGAGCCCCAGCTGGCCCGGGGGGCCCCCACAGGGCCGCCCCGTTCCAACTCACCAAGCTGGGGCCAGAGGATGATGTGGACGCGTTCCTGGAAACCTTTGAGCGCACCGCGGAGGCTGCCCAGTGGCCCCCCGCCCAGTGGGCCTTCATTCTCGGACCCTACCTGACCGGGGAAGCGCAGGCCGCGCTCAAGGCTCTCCCAAAGGAGGAGGTGGCCGACTACGCGAGGCTGAAAGAGGCCATTCTGGACCGCTACGCCATCACCCCCGACACGTACCGCCAGAGGTTCCGGGCCCTGAGCTATAACAAGGGTGATCGGCCGCGGGGGTTCGTAACCACCCTCCGGGACCTGGCCTACCGATGGCTCAAGCCAGAGACGCCGGGCGAAAAGGCCATCACGGATCAGGTCGTCCTGGAGCAGCTCCTGAACGTTCTGCCAGCCAAGGCACGATACTGGGTGGCCTGTAGCAAGCCGGCCGATCTCAAGGAGGCCACGGCCCTGCTGGAAAACTTCATGGCGGCAGAGCCAAGGGAGCCCAACAAGGACGGAGCTACACCAGGGCGCGACGGCCGACCCACCGGGAGGGCCCGGGTAGGGCCCCGTGGACCCCTGGGGGCTGATTCCGCTGCCCTCCCCCCCACCGGGGCCAAACCTAGCAGCAGCGGAATCCCGCCCCGCTGGCCACGACCACCGCCACCCAACGTGAAGGCCCCCGGCGGCCCGGCCCCTGCCAGCACTGCCGACCGAGGGCCCTGCTTTCGCTGCGGACAGCGGGGCCACCTGATGAGGGACTGCCCCCTAATGGAGTGCGATGCCGGGTGGGAGGAAGCCCTACCACTGGCCACCCGCGCGGTCCGGCCCCCGCCCCTACTGGTCATCGTTGAAATTGCGGGCCGGCGGCTGTCAGCACTCCTAGATAGCGGCAGTTCCGTCTCAATGATACGGACCAGGCTCTTGCCCGAGGGCCTGCCTGTCGTGCGGCGCACGTCCGTCGCGTGCCTCCACGGACACGCAGAAGAGTACCCGGTGGTGAGAGTTCCGGTGCGCTACCAAGGACAGGAGTGGGAGTTGGAGCTCGCCCGAGTGCCCGCGCTCCCCTACCCGGTACTGCTGGGCCGAGATGCGCCAGGCCTGGAGGTGCGGTTGCAGACCTCGCCAGCGGAGGCCCTCCCCGCCACCACTGACCCCGAGCCCCGTGCCGGGACCTCGGCATCGCCTGATGATCCCTCGCCACCCTCCTGGGGTGCCGATCCCGCCTTCCGGGAGGCCCAGGCGACTGATGTTACCCTCGAGTCCCTCCGGGACGCCGTGGCGGTAAGTGAGGGGTGCATCCGGGACGGGCGGAGGGCTGGCCGCTACCCCCGAATTGTCAAGGAAATGGGCCTCTGGTACAGGCTGACTGCCAGTCGGGGGGTTGAGACCCGGCAGTTGCTGGTCCCGCAGGCCTTCCGGGCCTCCGTCCTCTCCTACGCCCACGACCACGCCTGGGCCGGCCATCAGGGGGCCAATAATACGCTGGCCCGGGTCCTGGCCCACTTCTTCTGGCCGTCCGTGGCTGCTGACGTCAAGGCCTTCTGCCGCTCCTGCCCAGTGTGCCAGCGAGCATCCACCCGACCGGCCCCCAAAGCCCCACTGATGCCCCTGCCGCTCGTACAGACCCCCTTCGACCGCCTAGCCATGGACTTCGTGGGACCACTGCCACGTACGGCCCGCGGCTGCCGGTTCCTACTGGTCTTGGTTGACTACGCCACCCGCTATCCCGAGGCGATTCCCCTGCGGTCCATGCAGGCGGCCGGCGTCGCTAGAGCACTGATGCGGTTCTTCGCCCACGTGGGGTTGCCCCGGGAAATCCTCACCGACTGTGGGACACCCTTCACGGCCTCCTTGACACGACAGCTCTGCTCAACCCTAGGCATCCGCCAGATCTTTACGTCCATCTATCACCCGCAGACCGACGGCCTGGTGGAGCGCCTCAACCAGACCATCAAAGCCATGTTGCGGAAGCTGGCACGGGACAAGCCAAACCAATGGGATCTTCTGGTCGATCCCCTCCTCTTCGCCCTACGGGAAACCCCTCAGGCATCCACCGGCTACGCCCCCTTCGAGCTGTTGTACGGCCGGCGGCCACGAGGCATCTTGGGGGTGGTCGAGGAGCAATGGGCGACCCCCCGAGACGACCCCGCAACAGCAGCGCCGGACTACGTGCGGGAGTTGAAGGAACGCCTCCAGCTCGCCCGGGAGACGGCTCAGCGCAATCTGGCTGAGGCCCAGGAGGCCCAAAAAGAGCGCTATGACAAGGGAGCCCGGCTACGCACCTTCCAGGAAGGCGACAAGGTCCTGGTCAACCGGCGAGTCTTTGGCCCGCAACAAGCCGGAGACCCCTGGAGGGGCCCCTTTACAATCACCCGGGTGCTGGGCCCTCTGACATATCTGGTCCAGTGGGGCCCCTCGCGGCGACAAGCCAAGAGGCTGCACGTCAACGACATCAAGGCGTGGCGGGAGCGGGAGCCGCAGGCGTGTCAACTCGCCGCCGACCCCCTGGAGCCCGCCGATGGAAACCTGCCCTGGACCCCCCGGGGGGGCCCCCCGGAGGCCCCCACGCTAGACCCGGCGCTCCTCCCGGAACAGCGTGAGCAGGTGGAACAGTTGCTGAGGGACTTCCCCCACAGCTTCTCACGGATCCCAGGATGCACCACGACGGTGACCCATGCCATACCTACCCCGCCGGGGCGGGTGGTCCGGGCACCCTGGCGGCCCTTGCCCCGGAAGCAGTGGGATGAAGTGGACCGCGAGGTAGCTGACATGCTCCAGCTCGGGGTTATCGAGCCCTCCCGCAGCCCATGGAGGAGCCCTGTGGTGCTAGTGCCGAAGCCCGACGGATCCGTCCGCTTCTGCATTGACTTCCGGGAGGTCAACCGCATCGCGCAGTTTGACGCCTACCCCATGCCGCGGGCGGAAACCCTCATCGACCAACTGGGCACCGCCCGATATCTGACAGCCCTGGATCTGACGAAGGGCTATTGGCAAGTGCCCATGGCGGAAGGTGACAAGGAGAAGACAGCCTTCGCCACGCCCCAGGGGCTGTTCCAATTTCGCATGATGCCCTTCGGGCTACACGGGGCGGCCGCCACCTTCCAGCGGCTGGTAGACACGGCATTAGCCCAGTGCCAGGGGTTTACCGCCGCCTACATCGACGATATTCTCGTCTTCAGCCCCGACTGGCCCTCCCACATGCAACACCTTCGCCGGGTTCTGCAAGCCCTGGACGCTGCCGGCCTACGGGCAAACCCGCAGAAGAGCCGGGTGGGCTTCCAGGAGGTCAAATACCTGGGATTTATAGTTGGCCGCGGCGTGCTGAGGCCGGTCCCCGAGAAGGTGGCCACGCTGGAGGACTGTCCCCGTCCGACCACCAAGAAGCAGCTCCGACGCTTCCTGGGATTGGTCGGATATTACAGCAAGTTCATTCCGAACTTCGCATCCCGGGCCAGCCCCCTGACAGATCTCCTCCGGAAAGGACTGCCTACCAAGCTCCCCTGGACGGCAACGGCCGATGAGGCCTTCCGGGCGCTCCGGGGGGCCCTGTCCAACGCCCCGGTCATCCACAATCCCAACTTCAATGAGCCTTTCGTCGTCCACACTGATGCCTCGGACACGGGGCTCGGAGCCGTGCTCTCTCAGGAAATCGACGGGGTGGAGCGGCCAGTCCTCTTCCTAAGTCGCAAGTTGCAGAAGGCCGAGCGGCAGTATGCCACAGTGGAGAAGGAGGCCTTGGCCGTCAAGTGGGCGGTGGGGGCCCTCCAGTATTACCTCACCAATAACCCCTTCACCCTGGTTACGGACCATGCCCCCCTCTTGTGGATGGCGCGGATGAAGGACCACAATGCCCGCATACTTAGATGGTATATGTCGCTCTTACCTTTCAGTTTTGTGACGAGACACCGACCAGGGCACCTGCACCGGAACGCCGACTTCCTGTCAAGAATGCACGAGGAAGACCCACCTGCATCTGGGAGCGAAAGGGGGAGGGCGTGTCCGGGGACGAGCCTCCCCTCCCTCCTCGCCGCCGCCCCCCCCGCCTCCAGGGGCCCCACAACTCACCTAGCCGGGGCAGGCGCGGCGGCGGACGGGCGCGGCCGCGGCAGCCGGCCCGGCGGCCGGGCGAAGCGCTGTCGCGGCGCCGCGGAGGAGGCGGCGGCGGCAGCAACCCGGGCGGGAGGAAGCGACCCGGGGGAAGCAAACCGGCAGGCTGGGCGGCCGCCGGAGCGGACGCCTCCAGGGCAGACGGCCCCAATGCGGTGGCGGCGACGACGGCAGAGGCGAGGCGGCGCAGCCGCGAGGCCCGCGCTTGCGAGGCCGAGCCTCGCCCGGGGCCGCGAGGCAGCGAGGGGGTGGGAACCGGCCCCGGCGTCGGCAGGCGATAGGCCGGCCCGCCCGCCCACCAGGGAGACGGGGGAAGGGCGCCCAATGGCAGCTGGGAGGCGGGAGGAAGGAGCACCAGGCTTCCCACCCCGGAAAGGCTGGAGGCAGGTGTTGCTGCCGGCGTTGGGACAGATAATGAGCCTCACCTGGGGCGCTGGCGGTTGGGGAGCGGGGCGGGGCTGCCCCTAGCGAGGGAGGGGATAAAAGGGGTCAGAGGCTCCCTGGCCAGGGAGGAGAAACAGGGAGGCTGTCCTGAGGGAAGGACCATCCCTGGGCCCAGAGGCTGTGCTTACCTGTTGCCAGACACGGTTTAACAGCCCTGGAGCCATCTGAGGCCAATCAAAAGGGAAGCTGAGACCCCTGGAGCCAGCAGACAGGCCGCCTGCCCGGCCTAGGTAGCAGCGGGACAACCCCCCGGACCCGCCGGCTGCGCTGACCGCACCCCCGCCACAACGGACCCGACGGACGCGGCGCCCCCTGCTGACGGAGAAACTCACAGATCTATGGCTATATCTTAAAAAGTTAACTTCATAAAAAAATTCACCACCTCATAACAATCCTAACATTT
Organism: Eublepharis macularius; assembly: GCF_028583425.1. Classification (NCBI taxonomy): domain Eukaryota; kingdom Metazoa; phylum Chordata; class Lepidosauria; order Squamata; family Eublepharidae; genus Eublepharis; species Eublepharis macularius. The sequence continues at coordinate 72,312,086 of NC_072793.1, forward strand.
CAACATTAATTTTTTCACAATCATGTTTACACTCCCATCAGAATCAAATGCCAGGTAATAATGAATAAGACTTATTGTGAGGCAAAATTATGATTTAAAACCTGAGAAAATTAATGGCCAAATGAAGGATTCAGAATGAAAGGAAGGATAATGTGATGATGTTATCCCTGATACCTGACAGTAATGAACAAAGAAAGTGCAAGGTTATGTGCTAGTTTCTAACCTCCTTTTTTACTGCTATAGTGCATGGCACAGTTGTGGGGACTGTGGCTGTGGTAGACCGGTCCCTTTCTGCCAGGATCTTGAGGCTAGGCTCCATCGGGTGTAACGTACCACAGGTACGGGCTTTCCCCTTTTCTAATTACGAGGGGCCGTCAGCTTGGAACATTTCAGTGCAGATTGGAAGGACAGTTAGGGAAATTGCTTTTTTGTGGGTGCTGCTTTTTTTTCCCTAAAGGGGAAAAATATAATTTCCAATTTTACTTCCTGTGGGGGAAGATCTTCAAGAAAAACCATACCCCAATATTGTACCCCAAATTTCCCATGGGTTTTGTCCTAACTCTTCAACTAAAAAAGGATAAAATGAGGGGGGGAAATTCCCTAAAGGGAAAAAAGGGAAGAGAAGAAGAGTACCTGAGGAAAGAGAAGAGAAGGTAGTTAGCAGAACAGAGCAAAAAAGTTTTCCTTGAAGAGTTATCAACGTTTCCTTTTTTTTGCACGGATAACATTGTTTCTTTTCATACCAGGAATTTCAAGTAGATTACAGTAACTTCAAAACATTGATGCCTTTCCTACCAGAGATCGTAGCAGTTTTGGGAAATCAAAGTTCATTTTGTTCCTTCAAGTTCCAGGATATAACCATATGATTAATGGATTATAGGAGCTCAAGGCTTTAGAAGTATTTTTCCCTTCATTATTTTTTCCAGTATATGTGTCATTGGGGTGTATTGGTCATTTATCATTAATTTTAAAATTCAAATCATTTATATAACAACAACAACAATATTCGATTTATATACTGCCGTTCTGGAAAACTTAACACCCACTCAGATCGGTTTACGAAGTATGTTATTATTAATGTATCAGTGCTACTTACCACATGAGGTTAGTAAATTTATTATATAAATAATAAAACAATTTAAATTTGCAGTTGATACACTGAAAAAACTTGTATTTGATTTCCATGAGAAATGTTAGTCTCCTTACTCCTAGAAAATCAGGGCAAAAACATAGGTGATTCTTTGTACAAGAGGTTTGATTACACGTTTTCATGGAGTTTCATTTGCATACAGCACATCAGCTGAATTTTTAAAATCAATTTACACCTTATGGAAATATTAAAGAGCATAAAATTACCATTGAGCTGACCTATGAAGAGCTGTTGTATGAGCATTCTTAAGGGAGTTATAGCCAGTTTGCTGTACAAGGTCATTGGTCATTTAGATCCCCCTCTCCACCCAGCAGCATTTGTGGGCCTGGCAACACGTCAATTCTACTTCCTTGGGGGAAGATCTTCATGAAAAACCATACCCCAATATTGTACCCCAAATTTCCCATGGGCCTTTTCCTAATTCCTCAACTAAAAAAGGATAAAAGAAGAATAATTAGGGCTGCAAATCCATCTAAACTTGTACAAATCCTACAACAACTGCAAGGAAGGGAGGAGTCATGTTCCTATGATGATTTTTATGGAGAGCTCTCTGGAGTGTAGTGGTTAAGTGACAGGGCTGCAAATCAGCACTCTGGGGATTTGATCCCACCACTGCCATGAGCTCATGGCAGTGGTGGACTTGGGTAAGCCACTCCTCTCAGTCCCTGCTCCCCAGCTGTATTGTGGAGATAATAACAGTGATTTTGTTCACCGCTCTGAGTGGGGCACTAATCTGTCTAGAAGAGCAGTATATAATCACAGTTGTTGTTGTTCTAGAAATTTTCCCAAAATGCAAGCTAAAACATCAATTGACTAGTGGATTTAAATTTGTCCAAGTAAATTAATATTAGAGGTTTGATTTGTGAGATATGAAACACCTGACCTTGAGAAGACATACATTACAGTTGCTTCCTTTTCCTCTCACAACTATTGGGAAAGGAACTGTGTTGCAGCATAGACACCCAGAGGACAAAAGTCACAATTACCACTCTCAGTATAGCATAGCAAGGAAAACATATCATAGCACCACTTCATACATTACATGTTAGAAAATGGTTCAGTATACACATAAATGTAAAATATGAATACAACAAAAGCATTTGCAAATATGTATATAACAGCAGCACATTTGTCAAGTGACTCTGCAATGCTGCAGCTCCCTTCTGAATGTACATTTGGTTGCATGCGATAACACTATGTGATAAGAATTGTAATAGCATCCATATCTGACATTCAAAGACAAATTAAAAGAGTTTACGCAAAGGAGTTCACGCAGATAAATAATATTCATTTCTCTAAATAAGCATGTACCTTGCATACAGCCATTTGCAAAAACAGTACTGAGAACTATACTTGTGCATTTATTTTGTTATTAACTACAATAATTACAAAATGGAATGTTTTGTAATTATTGTAATTAATATAAAAACAAAACAAATCCCCCATCTAAATAGCTTACGGGGGGGGGGGGACACATGATTCTCTTTCATTTTGTTCTGTTTCTTTTGTTATTAAATTGTAGCCTCTTGCTGACTCTGCTGGTTTCATACTGGGTTTTCCAAATAAAGACAAAGTGGAGGGAGAGAGAGATGATTTGGGCTGTCTTGAGTGACTGCAAGCTGCATCCATTAGAATTAAATACACGTGTGAGGTATTCCAATCCTGAAGAACATAGGGTTGGGTGAATTGACCCAGAGACTCTCATCCCCTGTCCCTGATGGCTCTCCTGGCCACTCAGGTCCCCTAGGAGCCTCTAAGAGCTCTGGTCATTTGTTTTGAAGCACTCCAGCTTCCTGGGTTCTTATGAGTGTGTATACCTCCTTAGCAAGCAACACTGGACACAGGCTGGTAAAATATATTATTGGAGTTTATTAAAGTAAGAACATAGGAGCATATGCTAGGCAGAAACTGCTCATGAAAGCATTAAGGCAAGGCAGAAAACAAATAACTTGCTGATCTAACTATGTTCTAACTAGCTAAAATACTACTTGCTGGCTGACTAACTAAACATTCCCTGAGTTGGTTCCAAAGCTGGTTGATCTTACCAAAGTCCATTCATGCCAGCTCACTCTAGGCATCCTGGAGATGACATGGAACTAGAAGCTCTCCTCTTGCATAGCTGGTAGTTGATAGTGGCTGCAAGGCAGCAAAGCTAGTCAAGACTGGTCTGGAATGGTATAGAGTGGTAAACTACCTAGAAACAGAGAAGCTTCTTCAAATCTGGAGGGGGCATCAGCCCACTGAAAGGAACCAATCAGAGCTTGTTACTTAATTGGACATTACCACAGTGTGAAAGTTTAGGGAGTATGGCTAGAGCTGAGATCAGCACCAGTCACTGGCCTTCTCAAGGCCACTCTCTCACTGGAAGAAAGCAACACAGGTACAGTTAATTAACAGAGCCTGTGCCTTTCCCAGTAAACAGGCCTAGTAAGATTTCTTGCAAGACATGAAGCCTGAACCAAAGTTTTACTCTGTGATAGGTAGAACAAGGACTGCTCCTTACATTGGGACTTAGCTTTTCACTCTCCTCCCAATGCCTACCCTGCTATGCCAAGTTTTCCCTTGCAGTCTGCACTCAAGTGCTTGCCTGCTGTTCTCCAAACTTTATCCCCTGTCCAGGCAAATTATCTCAAGATCCTTCTCCTGCTGCATGTCTGCCCAGAAGCCTTGCCCTCCTTTGGCCATCAAATGCTCTTGCCGTGCCTGTCTGCCTCTTCCACGTGCTACTGTTCTTCAAGCTGTAATGCCAAATTCCCTCACTACATTCCACTGTATGTTGATAAAAAGTGACGGCCACTTCCACAATCTCAAATTCAACAATAAATCTAGGTGCACTAGAATGCTTTCAACACAGGTGACCAGCAGCTACCATATAAGTACAGTAATTCTAAGAAAAAATAATGAAGACTCAGATATTTCCCCCATTATTCTATAGTCATTTTTAAATGCTCTCATCTTCCTAGAGCTTGGCGTAGTGTACATGGCACTCCTTCCTAATTTTACCCTCACAGCAAGCCAGTGAAGTAGGCTGAGAGAAAGTGACTGACCCAAGGTCATCCACAAAGCTTTATGGCAATGTTGGAATTGAAACAAAGTCTTCCAGATCCTTATCAGACACCTAACCACTACCCCACACTGGTTCTCTACCACATACATATTTTTATGTTCCCTTGTCTCTCATCTCTCTCCTCTGTGTTGTCTATCAATTACACCCACAAGAAATCAGAAACATGCTGACATCCAAGCTCAGATTACTTATAAGGAAGATCCTTAGTCTGTCACTCCTTATAAAATATCCTAGAAGGGCAAACTTACAATTCACCAGCAGCTGTTCTTTGTGAGATGGCAATGTTAGGCAGCAAAGAGATTGAGGTAGCAGAGATTGTGCCTGGCAAAGGGACTATCAGGTAGTCATTTCCCTCTTCATGATAAAAGGACTTCCAACCCCCAGTTTCCTAGGAACATTTATGGCACAGTCAAATTTACTTGATATGACATTCAGATGAAAGTGCATGAGACAGAATGTCATATCAGCGAGTCAGCATGCACCTAAACTGAATAACACTTCCAGCATCTCAGAGAGAATTATTAAAATGTCACTGAGAAATGGTCAAAAGCCACCATGTCTTGCTTCATACAGAAATCCAGCTACAAATGGCAAAAAATCCCTTTCCAGGTGACTCACAGCTAGTCAACTGTAATCTTCACCTTCTCACTCACCCTCTAGCAGTGCTTGACTTCTTATATTCAGAACAGCAGAGATAAACAAGGAAGCAGGAGGATCTTGATCACCCAGATGGTTTGGTTCACAAGCCATCTGCAAGTTGCAATCAACACAGTCGAACATTCAACTAACTGCTCATTTCTATTCAGATAATTTGCATGTTCTCAATTGTACAAAAAAAAAAAACTAATTGTGCAAGCATGCTCTCATGAAGTTTATCTATGGCTTCCCCCATCTCCTTGCCTTGTCTACAGTGGGCCATATAGTACAAAAAGCATTTACATTTCAAAGTGAATGAGTTAGAAACAGGAATATTTGTTGGGGAGTAGAGGTCTGTATTTCCTGAAGGCATGTCTTTCCATGGCTTAAAAAAAAAGCCTTGGTCAATTTCCAGGTTTCCAGCTGCACTCCTCTATAATAATATACTATTAGTACTATCCTGAGCAGTTACAATGGCTTTCAAAAGGTGTAACTCTGTTAAGGATGACACTGAAATTGCTAATTCAGTTCTTAAAGATGAAATTAACCAAAGCCTTGGTCAACTGCATTTTGAACACACTGGGTAAGCACTCAATATATTTGTATGGAAGATCACAATTCAGGACTTCCAATACTAGGAATTTCAGATTATATTTTTCCAGGAATTTGAAATGACTAGGTGTAAAGGACTTCCAGCTGCACTGCTCTATATTGCACCTTTAGAATTTAAAAATAAAAGGAAAACAAAAGTCTCTTGCCTAAGCTAAGCAAAGGAAGAAGACAGGATGGAAGAATGCTACCAACTGTGAAGGTGCCAAAGCAACCCATGCAACCTAATTTAGCTGCCTAGACACCCCATGATAACTCAGGAGTCAGGACATATGATTGGCCATTATCTGATTGCCATGCCAATTGCAAAACCGCTTGCAGTACTGGACAGCAAGCAAATGTTCAAGGTGATTGGAAGAAAAGCTTGACAGAAACAGGTATTCTAAACAAGGTTAGTTTGAATGCCAATCACATTTTTTTTACACATTTTTCCATATCCTTAGTTAGATATGCAAACCACTACACACAATTTCATTTGAAGGATCCTGTATGTACTGGGCTTGTGGGTTGCTGGTGATGATGGCATAGGGACAGGATTGTGTGGTTCTCCTGTTGCTGATGCAGCTACCAACATAGCAGAGTGACAATGGGGCTTCCATATATAACGTTTCCCTGCCTCAGTTGCCTAGCAGAGGTCATCTCCACTTCCTAACAGCACTGAACCTGGGGCAGATAATCCATGTGGAAATGGCCATATTTTATTGTCTAAAAAGGACTTTGACAAATAACCATTAAATAATTTACTTTTACTTCTTGATAAAAAGATGATTTTTTTGTTGACATGGGAAGAAACCAACATATAATTTGACTTTATTATTTGCAAACACAGATGCTGACAAAAAAAGTAGGCTATTGTTATGCTCAACAAAATATCAAGATTAGCACACAGAAAATTTAACACAACACAAACAAGTGGACCTCAGAGAAAGGAAAATACTATTCCATCCTTCAATCTTTAAAGCAGTTTCCTCTGTGCTTGCCTTTCCTGTGCTTAGAATAGTACAGATCTTTTAAAACCCTGACCCAAGCCAGGATAAAAAGAACTATTCTTATGTACCTAAGAGGATTTTCTGCTTGTCTCTCTCAAGCAGCACCCTCCACACCATATGGCAAAACTTTTTTGAAATTAATAGGAATTTCTGCAGATTTTTTTCACAAGGCATTGAGGTCTGCTGTTCCAAGAAAGAAAATTGAAAATCTTAGCAGCCGTGACTAACTGCACTTTTTAAAAGCTTAGAAGTGGTGGGAAAACAGCTGAAGAACTGTGAAGGGTTAATTCTTCACAGAAACAGGGAGCCCTGAATGACAGACTAATCCAAGGAATCTGATTGGATAGCATGAGCTGAACAGAGAAAGACTTCTGAACTGGATGCTGGGGAGAAGGGAGTCTGATTTCAGCCCTAGCTGAGAGGAGCTGAGTACTGACAGTTTCAAGATTCAGCCCTGACTGAGAGCAGTTTAACACAGACAGGAGAACTGGAGGAAAGTTGGCAAGGAAGTTTGGAAAGTAGGAGCAGACTCTCATTTGGGTCAAAGAAAGGGGATAGAACTTCTTGTGGGAGGAAAATTTCCCTACTCAAGTCAAACAGGGAGTTAGCTCTGATGAGTGAAGAGATCCCTGGTCTAGAAACTGCCTTTGGAGACCTTAAGAGTCAGTTAAAAACTCAAAATGAGTACTGGTGTTTCAAGAGAAGGGGTTGGGGTACTGGAAAGAGGATACCAGCTTTCTGGAAACCAAAAAGAGTAAGAGAATACTCAAAGAAAATGTACTAGAATGTATGGGAACACTAGAACAAAAGCCTCTAAATATAAAGATTTAAGTAACTGTGAAGAGCTTAAGAAACTCTCATTATTCTGAAACATTAGACCTTAAGTCTGTGAATGTACTGATTTTACTCAGAGTTATCTATATTGAGTTACCTCAGAAATTTTCAGCCCTGATTTCACTTGACCTTTCCCTTCTATGTTAAATATTTTTGTTATTTTTTAATTTAAAAACACCTCTAGTGGCATTTTAAGTTGTTTAAGTCAAAAGGTGGGGGTGGGGTGTCATTGTAGTCTTTTTCAAACTCATTGTAGTCTTGCAAATACACATATATCTTATTAAAGGTTTTACTCTTGTCACGTCCATAACTATTATAATAACTTACTATTCCCAATTAGAAATATAATGGCTCAAAATTTTAAAAGAAGCACCATTCATCCAAAACCCACCACAAAAAAGTCTATTAAAAAGTGGAAGGGGGATTTATGTGGTAAGCCAGTGGCTCTTAAAGAAATAGAATCTTTCATAGAGCACTGAAGACCATTTGAGAAAAATTTATCTCTAAATCTAAAGCTGTAAAATATAGTTTAGTTCTATAAAAGTGATTTGTTCACTTAAATAAAGAGAACAACAAAGCCATCAACTGAACATGAAATGTTTTGTTGAATGAATCAATACAATTTTTCTAGTAGTTTTTTTAAAAAATGTATTGTGTGAGTCCTGAATGTTCAATGCACAACAGTTTGTTTGTAACTGCAAATGAATTTAAAGTATACAATTCTAAAAGGCATTAAAAAGAGAAAAATACTTTATAGTGATGCTGCTAAGACCCTTTGCATTCCATTGAACTGCCCTACACTGCCAGTGCATCATACATTGATCATTAATTTAATTTATCCAGCAGGATGACTCTGGAGCCCCAAGAAAACTATTGGAGCCACTGCCTCTTCCACATCAAGCTGCTAAGAATCAACAGGAAGGGAGGGATGAGAGTGTACTGGGGGAAGTTGCCGGACTGGATTAGGCACAGAGAAACAACCTCTATCCACAGACTTGGACTAAGACAGATGTGGCAGCAGTTTTGACTCATCAAAAACATACAAAAACATCCGTGTCCTACGGTTGTGTTATCTCAAGCCCAAGGTGATGACAGTGACTTCGCTGTATCTGTTATTAGGAACAGCCTGACATGGGCTCCAGTAGAGCTTCAAGCCTATTGCCAAACATTGTATCACCATCTTGCTGTGTGTTTGTGGGATATGGTGCAATCCTGTGACTCCATTCAAAGAGACCATATTTTTCAAGCATTTTTCATTAAAAGTGTTGTGGTACAGCAGGAACGCATAATGGTTTCAATGATTCACTATATATGACAATGTTTCAGTACATGTGGTAGAAGGTACATGTTTCAGTGTCAGAAATGGATGCCTTTTAGACAGCTGGCCTCAGGGAGAAACTGAACAGCAAGCAGAAGCAATAAGTCTTTGAGGGTGAGTTGTGGAGGCCTTGCTGAGTAGTGGGGGTAGTGGAGGCCCAGTGAATAGGGTCAGACCCCACATTAGTGGAAGAGTAGCCAGTCAAGTGGTTAATTTCCTGCTCATGACTTTCAGGCAGATGAGTGAGAGGGTGTTTGAGCATCTTTAATTGGCATGTGGCATGGTTATAAAGGAGGTCACTGCTTCCTGCTCTTATTCTGGTATCATGCTGTGCAGTCACAAAACAACTGGAGTTCAGTACCTATGCAAAACATAGTTGCTACAGCTGCATAAGGTATATGGCCTATGCTCTGTGCCTAGGCTCAGAGATTTCTTCAAGGCTCATGAACATGATGGTGAAATTTAGATAAGGATAAATGTCAGCTGAGTCTTAATTTAACTAGTTAATTGTAGTGAGTTTTAACTGTTGTGACCCATGTTAGGAACCAGTGGTTGGTTAAAAAGCATTAATGCCTGAGGGCCAAACTACAAGTGACAAATGACACTTGAACAGCAAGTGTATTCCTCCCTGTTCACTTGCCCTCCACTTGCTCTCCACTCAATCCACTTGCTGTTCAAGTGTCATTTGTCACTTGTAGCTTGGCCCTCTGATAGTGGATCATGTTTCTGGTGTATGGCTATCAGGGCCAGCATGATAAAAGCCCTCTCATTCTGCTCCTCCTGAGCCACATCCCTGGTTCAACAGCCTCCTTCAGCTGTCTCCTTTATGTTCCACAACCTTTATGTCCAGAGACTGTGTTTCTCATCATCTATGAGGTGTGCCTACCAAGAGAGCAGCTGACAGATTGTGAGACCCCTTTTACTGCTGCCATCACTGAACCACTGTGTTGAATCCTTGGGATCCATCAAATTTTTACACCATCTACCACCCTGAGACCAATAGTCTGGTAGAAAAGTTTAATCAGACTCTCAAGGCCATGCTCAGGAAGCTTGTGCATGAGAAACCAACTCAGTGGGATCTGTTCATGGACCCCTTGCTATTCATGTTATAGGAGACCCTGCAAGCTTCAATGGCTTTGTTCTGTTTTCAAATGTTGAATGAGTAAAAGCCCAGGGGGATCTTGGATGTAGTCAAGGGCCAGTGGCCCCCAATGGATGACAAGCCTGGAGAAGTCCCCTCTGAATATTCTCAACACCCGAGAGCCCAGCATCTGAGAGGAGGTCAGCAAGCACCTCCAGGCTGCCCAAGCTTACAAAAAATCCTTGCACAAGTAGGAAGTATGAGCCTGACAGCTAGTGGAGGGCACCTAGGTCCTGGTCAATCACAGAGTATTGGGCCCAGGCAAGGGGGATCCCCAGCAAGGGTCATTCCCCATCACCCAGGATGTTGGGCTCTCTCTTGTATGAGGTCCAGTGCGATCCCTCACAGAAACACCTAAAGAAGCTCCATGTCTTTGACCTGAAGGAGTGAAAGGCAAGACCAGAACCAACTTGTCAGCTGGCTGAAGACCCCCTGGAACTATCCAAAGATGACTTCCCCTGATCCTAACCCCAATCTAGATCTGGAGCCCACTCCTGAGCAAGTCACCTAAGTTCAAAACATGCTCCAGCAGGTACTCAAGGTGGTCTCTGACTAGACCAAGGTGCACATCGGTCCTCTCCAAAAAGAGGCTTGGTTATTTTTACAGTGATAATAGGTCAGTAAAAATAAACAAAGTTATAGTGCCAGCTTTAAAGATAACAAGATTTTATTCTGGCAAAAACTTTCTTGCATTAAAGTCAGCTTCTTCAGATTCATTGTGAGAAACATTTGTTCTCCTTACATTCTTTCTTCATCATACCTATAAGGTATTTACAGTTAAAAATGCCAGAGGTGTGATTAAAAACAAAAGCACAGCACTGCTTATCAGACCTTTGAAATTAAACCATATGAAGCCATTTGGAAGCTTAAAAAATAATTAGATTGTAGAATTTTTTTAAAAAAAAATGTGTTGGGAGTCAGCTTTTAAAAAAGTAACACCTGCCTGAGCAATTTCAAACACTGGATGAAAGTCGAAAATGTAGCACTCTCATGTTTGAACATATTTATGTATTTTAAATATAAACATTATCTTAATTTGGAAAGAAACCAATTTATAAAGCTTGTACAAATGCAATGTGAAAGTACAGCTTGTGGAAAGGTTTAAAAAACAATGTTCAAAAGACGGTTAAAATATAAATTGAGAGTAAGTACAATTCATTAAAAAATACTACTGTAAAAGAATCCTACAAATGGGTTAGATACGTGCAAGTTTTACTCAGGGAAGGATGAAACATGGTCTCCAAAGAACCAAACCAAAGAACCCCCAAAGAACCAAAACTTTACAAATTTAATCTATTTTTTCACTTCCATTCTTATTAGAAACTGTACCAAATTTGGCTCTGAAGTAAAAGGCTGTTCTCCTCATGAAGGTATTTATAAGTGTGATGATTATATAAATTATCATGTTTCAAATGTGAGCAGCTTTCATCTTATTGAAATAAACATGTAATGTGGCAAGGTAAATTATACCTCAGATGGATTGTGCTGTCATTTCCCATAATGTCAATGTCATTACAGTGCATCAATGTTTGATATATTTTCTGAAATTTTTAAAACTATATTTGTAATAAATGTGTGGCATATAAATGTAGCCCACCACAAAATATAATAACTTCCTGCAGAACAGCCAAAATATGGAAAAGAAATGGGGAAATCTCTGGATTGTGCTACTGGACTCTTTACTATTTTGCTACTACAGACTAACACGGCTAACTCTTCTGGATCTCTGGATTGTGGCAGGCATATACAATCTATCATCTCCTTGAGGATTTAAGAACAAGATTTAACTCCCGTAGAACCTTAAAGCCAACACGATTTCTAGGGTATAAGCTTCCAAAAGTCAAAACTTCCTTCATCTGATAAAGGCGGCGTGACTCTTGAAACTATACCCTGGAAATCTTGTTGTCTTTTTATTTATTTATTTACTCTATTTATACTTCACCTTTCTCACTGAGAATCAAAGTGTTCGTAATATAAATCAATATGATCTATGGCTGGTTCTTGCTCTTCTACTGCACACCAAAATGGCTAACCATCCAAAACTATCTTGAGGGTTTAAGTAATGAGGACAATTACACAGAATCATAGAGTTGGAAGGGGCCATACAGACCTTCTAGTCCAACCCCCTGCCCAGTGCAGGATGACCCTAAAGCATCCCTGACAAATATTCATCCAGCCTCTTCTTGAAAACTGCCAGTGAAGGGAAGCTCACCACCTCCTTAGGCAGCTGATTCCACCTTTGAACTACCCTAATATCCACCCGGTACCTTTCTGCATGTAACTTAAGCCCAGTGCTTCGAGTCCTATCCTCTGCTGCCAACTGGAACAGCTCCTTGCCCTCCTCCAAATGACAGCCTTTCAAATATTTAAAGACAGCAATCATGTCCCCCCTCAATCTCCTCTTCTCCAAACTAAACATTCCCAAGGCCCTCGACCTTTCCTTGTAGGGCTCAGTCTCCAGGTCCCTGATTATTGTCATCTCTCTCTTCTGTGCCCTCTCAATTTCGTTCACATCCTTTTTGAAGTGAGGCCTCCAGAACTGCACACAGTACTCCAGGTGTGGCCTGACCAAGGCAGTATTGAGAGCAACTATGACCTCCTCCGATTTCGATGCAAAGGCCCTTTTGATATAACCTAAGACTGAGTTTGTCTTTTTTGCCACTGCATCACACTAACTGCTCATATTTAGTTTACAGTCCACTCTTACTCCAAGATCTCTTTTGCATACACTACTACCCAGAAGTGTATCCCCCATCCAGTATTTGTGCTACACATTTTTGTGGCCCAGATGTAATACTGTGCACTTATCTATGTTGAATTGCATCCTGTTCACAACTGCCCACTTCTACAGAGTATTCAGGTCTTGTTGAATTTTAACACTATCTTCTTGGGTGTTTGCCACTCCTCCCAATCTGGTATCATCTGCAAATTTAATGAGTAGCCTGTTTACCCCTTCATCCAGATCATTGATAAAAATATTGAAAAGTACCCAAAACCAAGCCCTGTGGCACCCCAATGGACACCTCCCTCCAATCTGATGAAACACCGTTGACCACCACTCTTTGGGTGCAGTCCTCTAACCAGTTCCCTATCCATCAAACTGTCCTATAGTCCAGTCTGCAGTCTTCCAGTTTACCCATTAGAATGTCATGGGGGACCTTATCAAAAGCTTTACATATTATGTATTAAATTAAATTATGTATTAAATTATGTATTATGTATTAATTTAATTTGTTGCATTTCAAATTTTCCATCTTCTGAAAGGTTTTCCATATTGTTGTATTGTCGAAGGCTTTCACGGCTGGAGAACGATGGTTGTTGTGGGTTTTCCGGGCTGTATTGCCATGGTCTTGGCATTGTAGTTCCTGACGTTTTGCCAGCAGCTGTGGCTGGCATCTTCAGAGGTGTAGCACCAAAAGACAGAGATCTCTCAGTGTCACAGTTTTCCATATTGATTTGTGTGGCAATGAAAACTTGCATGTTATACAGATTTGGGGGGATGTTTAGAATTACTCAAGGCAGTATGTTCTAGAACATGTTGTTAACTCCTCTGTGACAATACTTTGCAGGGGGGAAATGGAAATGGTGGCAAGTATCTCTTAAGAAACTAATAGTGCAATCCTAAGAAATTAATGGGCTTAGACTGGAGTAACTCTACTAAGTATTACACTGGAAGTCTGTTAGCATTCATCTTTTCAGTTATGAATCCATGATAGACTTCTGGGAAAAACTTGTGTCTGCTTGAATATAGTTTGAAAATGAATGCTCTTTTCTAAATAGCTAAAGACACAGTATTTTGTAAAATGTACTTATCTGTTAAATACTCATACATTCAAGGGTTCATCTGATGTAGGTATGTTCATTTTTGGCTGCATTACTATGTTTATATTGTTTTGGAGAACTAATCAGAGGCTAGGGATGCTGAAAGATCAACATAGAAATACAGTAACTAAGACAAAATAAAGAAAAGATGGAAACAATAATTGAAGAACTATACAGAAGATGTGAAAGGCAGGTAGATTCCTCCAAAGAAGAATCCATTGCTGAACAGCCTGCAGTTTTAGAAAGTGAAGTGAAAAGTACACTCAAAGCAATTGGGAGAAACAAATCACCTGGATTAGATGGGATACCAATAGAGCTATTTCAAGCTACAGAAAATGAATCGATCAAAATCTTAACATGTCAAGAAATATGAAAAACAAAACAATGGCCCACAAACTAGAAATGCTCAGTCTGCCTTCCACTTCCAAAAAAAGGAGATTCCAAAGACTGCAGCAACTATCACACTATCATATTAATTTTACCATGTAAGCAATGTGATGCTCAAGATTCTACAAGAAAGACCATTGCCATATATGGAACAAGAAATGCCAGATGTTAAAGCTGGATTCAGACAATGAAGAGGAACTAGAGATCATATTGCAAATTTAAGATGGTTAATAGCACATAGGAGCCCCATGGTGCAGAGTGGTAAGCTGTAGTACTGCAGCCCAAGCTCTGCTCATGACGACTTGAGTTCAATCCTGGCAGAAGCTGAGTTCAGGTAGCTGGCTCAAGGTTGACACAGCCTTCCATCCTTCTGAGGTCAGTAAAATGAGTACCCAGTTTCCTAGGGGTAAAGTGTAGATGACTGGAGAAGGCAATGGCAATCAAACCACCTTGTAACAAAAAGTCTGCCAAGAAAATGTCATGATGCAACATCCCCTTATGGGTCAGTAATGACTTGGTGCTTGCACAGGGGACTACCTCTACCTTTAATGGAGCATACCAGAGAATTTCAGAAGAAAATCAACCTGTGCTTTATAGATTACAGCAAAGCTTTCAACTCTGTGGACCATGAAAAGCTACTGATTGTGTTAAAAGAAATGGGTGTGCCACAACCTGTACACTAGACAAGAGGCTACTGTTAGGACAGAATATGGGGAAAGAGAATGGTTTCCAGTTGGCAAACGTCAGACAAGGATGTATATGTGGGGGGGGGGGGAGGTAACTGTGAATTTCCTGCATTGTGCAGGGGGTTGAACTAGATGATCCTAGAGGTACCTTCCAAACTTATGATCCTATGATTCTCTATATGCTCAACATATTTGCAGAACATATAATAAGGAAAGCTGGATTAGATTTTTAAATAGGTGGAGTGAAAATTGGTAGAAGAAACATTAACAATTTAAGATATGCTGATGATATCTCATTACTGGCAGAAAATAGTGAAGACTGATTACTGATGGTTAAGAGAGAAAATGCCAAAGCAGGATTATGGCTGTGTCATTAAGTCATAGGATCATTGTAAACTGGAAGTGACTTGATGGCACATAACACACACACACAAGAGCATACCACACACAATGTCATGAACAGATGGCAATGAAGAAATATGGATTTGGATCCAGGCTAAATTTTCCTTTGGCAGAATGGAACATTCCTGCCTCCACCTTCCAATGCAACCCACTGATCTCCATAAAATGCTTCTCAGAGACATGCGTTCCTGAGGTATGACATGAGGGGCATCTGCACTGGGAAAGGAGGATCAGTGGAAATTGCCAGTTTAGTCTGTATACAACTATTGGACTGCAGAAGACTTCCTAGTTCACTATGTCATTTAGCCACAATGTTACATGTTTTCAGAAACATTGCATTGATTTTAATCACAAAATATGTCAGTCTTATATTTGTTTCTTGTAGAAGCCAGCTCTCAGTGCTGCCAATTAAACCATATAAAACACAATTTAGCATTAGTTTAGTCTTCAAAACCCTTTAAAAGCATTCTTCTAGATGTGTGTTAGTGGGAGAGATGGTATTTATTGTACCACTGGTCCAACCCCCTTATGCCTACCATCCATGGATTGGTTGGAATATGTGCATAGTGGCATAAATGGTGGAAGGTACATCCTGTTTTTTCTGATGTCTTACACAATTCCAACACAAAAATGATTTTATACACACATTGCAACTAACAGTGCAATTCTATGCAGAGTTATCCAATATAAGCCCATAGAAATTGACTGGAGTAACACTATATAAGATAGCACTCTAAGTAATGGAAACCAGACATGTAGAGGGCTTTGGGCATTCCACCATAATAGCAAATCTCCAGCCTGCATACAGTAAAACTTGTTGAGGGATCAAGTTGTGAAACTTTAAATTCTTCAATGTTATTGTTTCAGGGAATGTCATATTTCTTTGGAATTGTATGAGTAGCTGATAACTTATTTTAATAGCCTCAGAGATTTCACAGTCTAAAATCAAGCCTAGTAGCCTTTATAATAATTTTTTAGACAACTGCATAATTTATGGTCCTTATGCTCTGTTCATGATCCAATATACCTTCTCCTTAAAGTATTTTGTGAAATTTGTGTGCCCTTTATAATGATATATATAGATATATACACATATCCTGTTATAAAACAAACCCATTATTTTGCTACTAAAAAACCCAGTGTTTTATATACCTAAATCTATACATAAACTAAGATGCACTGTGCACATTAATATTAGTTTCCAGCACTTGCTGATATATGAAGGCCTAATGGACTTATATGCATAATGTCAAAAAAGCAAATGCACGTGGAATTTAATAGCAATACTATAGTGAATTCTTTAGGAAAGAAGCAAATTTGGCAAACAAAGCTCAAACCAACACACAAAACTGAAATGGAACCAAAAAAAAGTGGAATTCTATTTGTTGTCTTGTCTGAAACACTAAGAGCATCCATAAATACTGTATACCGTAAACATTGGCCAAAGATAACAAAGAATCTAGAAACAAAGGTTTCATAGTATAAAATGAAAAAAATTGCTAAAACCAGCCAATTTGACTAGCTTAGAAATGGAAATATACTGCCAAGAATGCTTTCAATGAAAGGTGGGTTTGTTTTGTCCTGTTTATAAATTTTGTTTGTTTACTGGTATTTCATCATCACAAATATGATATTTAAAAGGTTTTTAAAAAAGAAACAATTAAGTGGAGAAAAGTCAGAACTCTGAAATTGTTTCACTCATGAAATTAAGTAATGTGCCCTGTAAAATGAGCCTCAAACTGCCAATTGTAACAAATTAACATGTTCAACATTCATTTTGTGACATCATTATTGACTGATAGCCAGAGTAGTCTAGTGAGTGGAGCAAAGTGTGTGTGTGCTGGTGTTGAGGAACATCTATCAATACACAGCCTGGCTTTATCTTTAGCAAAGAAATATGAGTCCTTTATTTAAGGAACTCCAGTTGAGATAGGAAAGAAGCAGAGATAGCATTCTAATCTATTTTGGTTAGAATGCCAAGAGTTGCAAGAAACATGTCTTGCTCCTATTGTTGCACGATGGAGAAGAAAGAGAGGGAAGGGGCGGTGAAGACAGAAGGAAGTCCCTAAGAGTACCAATATTCACTTCGAAAGGATAGCATCAGGATAATAGAAAGGATACACAGACCCTTGACCTCTGTATCTCTTGCAGTCCCCCCCCCAAACCTGAGCCTAACAGAGAAAGCAAAATCTTTCACTTCCAACATTGACAATAGTTTATTTGGTTTTAGTTTGAGACCTTTGATGTCATTGCCATGCTTGATTGTATCATGGACTACAGGTTGAGTGTCATGTATTGTGAATTGACTGGTCAGTTGACTGCCTATTATTTGACTGCAGTCTAATCATGTCAAATGTTTCTGTAAACAAATATCAAATATTCCATGCAGTGAGGTACACCACTCTGCAGGTGACAGGTTTCATTATCAAATCATGTGTTTGCAACAGCACCATGTTAAAAACATTTGTGTCTTTTCTTTGAAATACCTTTCAGTCTGCAAGTATGCCTGGAAAGAAGCAAGGTTATGTGTTTTTACTGTTAAATAATAGCAATATATGGGAAAGGGAAACTGAATCCTACCCACTTCCACACCCTGCACTCCATTTCTTTCCATTCCAGGAATGGTCATTTCAGGTATCAGAACTGAACAGGAGAGTGGGTGTGTGTGTGTGTTCTAAACACCATATGCTCCATTTTAAAGGTTTGTTTCTGTGTTTGTATTCCACCTTTCTCACTGAAACCCAAGGCAGATTACACATTGTGAGTCAGTACAGTCAGTTTCAAAGCCATTCAAATAAAAAATGTCACAGGGCATTTAAATGCAAATTTGCAAAGATTTAAAATATCAAGAATCCAATACAGAGTTGAAAAAATGCTAAAACAGAGCATAAACAATTCTAAAACTGACGTATTAAACAACATAGA
Source organism: Eublepharis macularius (assembly GCF_028583425.1). Classification (NCBI taxonomy): domain Eukaryota; kingdom Metazoa; phylum Chordata; class Lepidosauria; order Squamata; family Eublepharidae; genus Eublepharis; species Eublepharis macularius. The sequence goes on from NC_072793.1 coordinate 72,330,052, forward strand.
AATGATCCAGTAGGATCATACTTACAGCAACAGACTGTATATAGTAGGAAAGTCTATAGTCCCTATCCCTTCATTAATGCATCTCTTTGAGATCTGTTCTTTACAGTACAGCCCTCCTAGCTGAGTAAAAAAACCCTTTTGAGTAATTCAGTTCTGCTTAGCACTGCACTTCGTATGGTCTGTGATAGATACTTTCCCTCCAACTTGTCAGTGCAGTCCTGAGAATTCCGTCCTAATTGGATGAGAAGGAGGAGAAGTTTAGCAGGGAACATGTTTCCTGTTAAATCTAGCAGGAAATAATCAGGGATAGAATAGGGTTGAGAGAGTTTTCCCATTGTTTGAGATTAGATCTCTCTCCTTAGTGGGGATTTCTTCTGACAATTCATCACTAATTTGGGAAGAACTCAAGGAGTAGAACCTCAAGAAAGAATGGTCTACTTTTCTCTCATCCTCCCTCCCATATTTTCCCAACAGAGCCTGTGGACCCTGAAGGGAAAATGTTAAGTGAATGAACTTCTGTGGGATTTAGTTAGCACTGGGAAAAAAGCAACTTGGCGAGTTGTATGGTTCCTCAGTGCCCGCCAAACAGAGTGCATTGCTTTCCCTAGCCACACAGTACAATTCCCACATGACAGTGCAACAATGTATATGTGAAAAATTTAGAGCACTAAAAGAGCTCTAATGTATGTTAATGCCATACTTAACTGCAAATTATTTATGATTTGATATGAGAAGAGCATGTAAGCAAAAGACAAACACAAATCATTTAAAGAGATTTCATCATGGCTCTGGCAGTGTCTGTAGCTGCTCCAGAAGTGGTGAAGGGAGAAAAGGGAGGTCTGTGTGCACTCTTAACATGCTCTGCAGTGTACAAAAAGTATTAAGTTAAAGGTACCTTCTGCACATAAATTTCTCAGGGAAATGAAATTTGAATCATACATCCAAGAATTATTACCTGTATACATTCATGTTGAGCTTCATTTTACTACTGTATTTTTATTTTTAACTTTTATAAGCCTCCCCTGGAGATATTTAGTCTGGAAGCACCAGATAAAAACATTTTAACCAAAATTAATAACAAAACAATGATGTATAGAAGGTTCAGAATTCGACATGAATCAGATTTGTATTTACTTAGCATCATATTTTTCCCCAGTGTCAGATACGCATGGCTTTGCATACGTTATTGCTGGAATACTTTTTCTCATTCATTATTTCTTTGCCTTTTTTGATGCTTCCTCCATGCAGACTCTCTGTTCATCAAAATCTTCAGTATTGGCTTTCCTATGATGGCTGCAGCTGTTGCAGAAGTGGTGAAGGGAGCAAAGACGAGAGATGTCCATCTCTAAGCCATCATTTCCCCAGAATGAATACTGTTTGGTCAGTGCCCCAAACACCAGAATATCAGGGAAATATAACTCTCCCGTCGTGTTTCATATCCTTGGTATAGGCTGCTGCTATGTTTGAAATGCTGGACAGGAAGCAGAAAAGGAAGCAAGGCAGAGACCTCACTTCACCAGCAGATGAACTGGATAGGAGGGAAGAGCACTTTTTCAGAAATACTTGATCACTTGGATAGTTTTGATTAACCAGGTCAAAATTCAGCACAGTTCATTTGTGTTCTATGTATTTGCATATGTTTTTGATTGTGCAAAAAAGCTGATCATACAAGTCATGTTCTCCGTCTGTTTTCCTGTGGCTTTCCCTCTCTCCCATCTATTGCACCACCTTCTTTCCCAGTCTGTTGTTCACTACAGGCTTTAAATAACTAAATTATTTACATTTCATAGTAAGTGACTTAGATGTGATTTGTGAGGTTTTCTTTCTGTCCTTTACTGCTGCCTGATACAGTTTTTGTTAATAGGAAAGGTAGGCAAACTGTCCCGACTGGAAATAATTTGGGCATCTATGTTCTCACAATGTTTTGTCATAGCTGACCCCTCCACGAAACTGGTTTCTTCTCAATGGGAATAAAGGAATTTACAAAACAGGCATCTAAGAGGTGACTTCTCCCTGGTCAGGATTAGGGATGTGAAATTCGGTATTCTGATTAGGTTAAAAATATCGAATCAGGGCCATTTTGGTTTTTTTCAGTATTACCGAAACTTTTTCTGAATACTGAAAAATTTCTGTAATACTGAAACAGAGACTTTCAGGGGACCTGCTCCCATCTGTCCTCCCACCCTCCACCAAGTTTCAGGCAGATTCCACTTTGGGGGGCCATTTTATGGCCTCCCAAAGAAGGTGCCCCTATCCACCTCCACTCCACTATTCCCTATGGGGGAAATAAGAGAGGCTTGTGTGGCTAGGGGTGGCAATTTGCATGCAAAATTCCCCCAACCTTCAGGGGCCCATCTCCCACCTGTCCTCCCACCCTCCACCAAGGCCCAAGCTGATCCTACTTTGGGGGGGCATTTTATGGCTTCCCAAAGATGCTGCTCTTAGCCCCCCTTTCTCCATTATTTCCTATGGGGGAAATAAGAGAGGCTTGTCTGGCTAGGGGCGGCATTTTGCATGCAAAATGCCCCCAACCTTCAGGTGCCCATCTCCTACCATTTTATGCCCCACCCCCAAAGGTGGTTCTCCTGCCACACCACTTTGTCTTTCTAGTGTGAGGAAGACTTCCACACCACAGAAACACATGGGATTGGGGCTGCCAATTGCCACAGACACAGTCCACCTGCACTCACACTGCTAAATACCACACACACCCTCCCCCAAACTTCAGGGGACCTCCTCTGTCCTCCCTCCCTCTACCAAGGCTCAAGCAGATCCCACTTTGGGGGGGCATTTTATGGCCTCCCAAAGATGCTGCTCTTAGCCTCCCCTTTCTCCATTATTTCCTATGAGGGAAATAAGAGAGGCTTGTCTGGCTAGGGGCGGCATTTTGCATGCAAAATGCCCCCAACCTTCAGGGGCCCATCTCCTACCATTTTATGCCCCACCCCCAAAGGTGGTTCTCCTGCCACACCACTTTGTCTTTCTAGTGTGAGGAAGACTTCCACACCGCAGAAACACATGGGATTGGGGCTGCCAATTGCCACAGACACAGTCCACCTGCACCCACACTGCTAAATACCACACACACCCTCCTCCAAACCTAACGTCCCCTCTCCTGTGGCTAGCCACTTTCTATTGATTCCTCTTATGGGAAAATCTCTCACAGCAGGAACCCATGGAATGTGGCATCTGTGGCCACAGGTACAGTCCCCCTTTTAAATCCACCCCCCACAGCCCCACACTGACCCAAAGACACCCTCCCCAACATTCCCACACCAGCCACTACCCCAGGAGCAAGCTGGCCAGCCGTCCCCCATTGTTCCCTGTGATGGGAACTTTTAAACTCTCTTTCCCAGGGCAATTATGCACAGCCCAGGGGTGTCACAATGGTGGGCACACTCCTGAGTGCGAGCTTGTCCCTGTGAAAGTGCACCTGAACCACAGACACCCTCTCCCAAATGCCCCCACCACCTACAGAGATGGCTGGCTGGCCAGCCCCATTGTTCCCTATGATGGGAACCAACTGCACAACAAAGAACAAAACACACACATTGAATAAAGTTTTTAAAAAAATATTTTCTCACTTTCAAAGTACAGGTAGGCAAAGCATTGTGACACATTACACCAGCAGTCCCCCATACAGAAAAATAACACAACATCAGAGAATCACAAAAAGACAATTCCTGTCAAAAACACTTTATTTCTTTAACAGCTGTAGGTTACACAGCAGGGCAGCACACCAAAGGGCATTCCAGCATTCCCCTATACAAAAATAACACATCTCACTTCACATTAAAGAATCACAAAAACACAATTCCTGTCCAAAACACTTTATTTCTTGAACAGCTTTAGGTAACACAGCAGGGGGCACACCAAAGGGCATGCCAACAGTATCTTACACAAAAATAACACAACTCACTTCACATTAAAGAATCACCCAAAACACAATTGCTGTCAAAAACACTTTATTTCTTTAACTGCTTTAGATTACACAGTAGGAGGGCACAACAGGGCATAAAAGCAGTCTTCTACACAAAAATAACACAACTCACTCCACATAAGAGAATCACCCAAACACAATTGCTGTCAAAAACGGTGATGTCAGTTGTGTTATAAAATGCCCCCCCCCAAAGTGGGATCAGCCTGGGCCTCGGTAGAGGGTGGGAGGACAGGTGGGAGATGGGTCCCTGAAGTTTGGGGGCATTTTGCATGCAAAATGCCACCCCTAGCCAGACAAGCCTCTTATTTCTCCCATAGGAAATAATGGAGAAAGGGGGGCTAAGAGCAGCATCTTTGGGAAGCCATAAAATGGCCCCCCAAAGTGAGATCTGCTTGAGCCTTGGTGGAGGGAGGGAGGACAGGTGGGAGATGGGCCCCTGAAGGTTGGGGGAATTTTGCATGCAAAATACCACCCCTAGCCACACAAGCCTCTCTTATTTCCCCCATAGGGAATAGTGGAGTGGAGGTGGATAGGGGCACCTTCTTTGGGAGGCCATAAAATGGCCCCCCAAAGTGGAATCTAACTGAACCTTAATGGAGGGTGGGAGGACAGGTGGGAGCAGGTCCCCTGAAAGTTGGGTGCATTTAGCTTGCAAAATGCCACCCCAAGCCCCCTAGAAAGATGACTTGTTTTTCCCCATAGAGAACCATGGAGATTGTAGGAGGATGGGGGCACCTTGTTTGGGGGCCATAACATGGCTCCCCCAAAGTCCAATATTTCTAAAACTTGGGGGGGGGGTAGTTAGAGGAGAGTTAGGGGAAGGTCTCCACCAAGTTTGGTGTGATTTGGACAGAAAATGCCCCCCCAGACACCCGGAAAGCCGGGAGAAGGTTTTCTCATTGAAAACAATGGCCGAATCAAGCCGAAACGCGAATACCGAATTGGCTTGCTGTTTCGGTATTCCCTGAATACCGAAACGGTTTCCTGATTCAGTTAAAACCGAATCAGGTTTAACGAAACAGGCAGGCCTTGCACACTCCTTCTGCTAGATGAGTTCCAAGTCATGTATTTTCATGGATAAGAAAGCATTTTAGTTTACTAGGCTCAGAGTTGCACTCCTGCAAACTAATACACTCCTGGGGGCGCCGGGAGTAGCTGCCAGCTGCTGGAGCGCGCGGGCAGCAGCGTGGGCAGCCTCAGAGAGCCCCAAGCTAACTTTCACCTGCCCCGTGGGACAGGGGGCAGCCGGCTTTCCACGCACCCCCTGTCCTGCAGGGCAGGCAAAGGGCAGTGCAGCCGCCCACGCCATTCGCCTGCCCCGCAGGAGAGGTGGCAGCTGGCTGCCCCCTGTCCTGCGGGGTAGGTGCATGGCGCGGGTTGCCTCACAGCCCCCTGCACTGCCTTTTGCCTGCCCTACAGGACAAGGGGTGTGCGACAAGCTGGCTGCCCCCTGTCCTGCGGGTCAAGCGAAAGGCAGCGTGGGAGGCTGCGAGACCACACACGCCATTCGCCTGCAGGGAGGCAAATGGCACGAGCGGCTTCCCAGCCCTGCATGCCGCTTCCACTGCCCTGCGAGATGACGTCACCAAAATGACGTCATCACACTGCCAGTAGCGCGCGCACGCACAGCGTGCACGCAAGGTCGGACTAGGGTTGCCCTGGGTGCCGGCACTTTTACAATGCAATCCAAAGCAAAGTATTGCCCTTCTAGGGGTTAGTTGCTTAAGGTTGCTCTGCTAGTGTATTAGTAGTTTAGAGAAACACAGAAACAAGGCTAAAAATTTGAAATAAAGATGATCAATGCTCACTTAGGCACAGAGATGTACAATATTGGTATGTATAAATCAAAAACAACAAAAAGAAATTAAAAGATCCTCCATAGGAAAAGCAAGGAAAGAAGCAGTGATGGAGGAACACTGCCAGCCATGCAGGCCCAAAAACAGAACATACAACCTAACTTGTGAGTTTTTAAATGAAACCACCCATGATTATCCAGGGCATAGTGGTCCAGCATGTGTCACCATCAGTTATCTGACAGCATCCCACATGTTGCCTTTGCACAGATGCAAAGCCCTTGTCATATTGCTTGTGAGCAAATCTTCAAGGGTATCAAAACAATGGGTGTTTTGAACAGGTTAAGCTGTGATGGTTTTTCCTAGACCTCAGAGGCAGGACGCTTGGTCTGAGGTTGTCGGCGTCTCACTTCTCATCCCCAGCCTCACCGCAGTGTGTTCTCGCCAACAACTAGGATGTGCTTTGTAGTGGTTGGGATCTCCTGAATGTCTTCCATGTAGCTGAGTGTGGTCTCAGGTCATCCCTCTCGAGCCTTTGTCCTCTTGGTGGTGGGGCCACTGCCTCACCAGCTAGCTGGGCATCCCCGAACACTCTCGCAATCTTGGGTCCCTGCAGAGAAGTGAACTCCTACCAGGTAGCTGCCCATCCTTAGTTTTCAACAGAGCCCCTTCACTTGCCCCTTCCTTTGACCTTCTTCTATTTTACTCTTGCATCACACCTTCCTCACACTCTGTCTCTCTCCTCCCACTGCCACCTCTTGCCTCTCTTGCCCTCTCCCTTTTAAAGCTCCCACCTTCCCAGCTGGTCTCTGCCCTTCTGATGGCATCCACCGTTTCTCCTAGTCCATCCCTCTCCCTTCCGGCTTGGTCATGCAGGGCATGGTGATTCCATTCAGTCTCCACTGCCTCCACTCAAGCTAGGGGGCCTGAGGCTACCTCCAGGACTTGCCCCTTCTGGGGTCCATAATGCCCCACACTGTGCTGAGGACCACTGTGCTGCAAACCCTGGCCCCATGAGGTGAGTCACCACATAAGAGTTGATGTTGATAGAAGTTTTTTTCAGAATTCTCAGCATCCCTGATTAAAATCTAAGCCAGAGAAAGTTTAAGGGGCTGATAATGTTCACCTAACATCTAATGTGACTGTTATGAATTGCTGAAATCCCAATGGTGCTATAAAGAATTGCACACTTCAGTGATGTCATTGTATGTACCCACACATAGCCATGCAGTATTAACTTGCAGCGCTACTGCCTGGTTATGCTGAAATTATTCATTGCTGAGCTCTCTTTGGTTCCCCCTAAATATAAAATACTTTCATTTAAAACATATCTTGATTTCTCTACGGTTACTGAAAACAAGACTACCCATTGCTTCTGGCAGTGATAAAATCATCTTGTCATTCCCACTAAAGATTGAGTGCAGCTCATAATGTCTTGCCTTTTAAGTTCATTCTATCAAAGCTGTAGTGCAAATAAAGATGAATACTATCTTTTTCAAAAGCAACACAAAACCACCACTTGCTCTTTCAAGAAACTGAGCAATGCTTATCACTACTGCTTGGAATTCTGTTTAAGCTCACATATAGTAGTTTTATTATTTCCAGATTTCATTTAAGACTTTTTTTAAAAAAACCTTTCTCCAAAATTTGCCCTTTTATACTCTTACCTATCACCTTAAAATTTGGAAGATTTGTATCTCTGTGTAACTGATAGTCAACTTGTGCTATCCAGATCCAATGTCAATGTACAGATGATCTCTGTCTGTCTGTCTGTCTCTCTCTCACACACACAAATGTCTAACTGGAATTTAATAGCAATATAGTAGAAAAGATAACAGTTTTACCCTCTGAGATTACTATGCAATTCTGGCTTTTGATCATAAGCAAATTGCTGAGGTTTCTTTTCATACAAGATTGAGAAGCCAAGTATTTGATGTATGTTGCAGCCAGTAATCTCCTGATCCCGTACAACTTTCCAATGATACCGGGAATGAAATGAGTGGGAATGAAAGGAAAATACCAGCTACTCAGATAGAAGTGAAACAGGCTTCCTCAAGAGCTGGTGGACTCTCCTTCTTTGGAGGTTTTTAAGTAGAGGTTAGGTGGCCCTCTGACAGCAATGCTGATTCTGTGATCCTAGGCATATGATGAAAGAGATGGCAGGAAGCATTACATCAGTTCTTAGTTCTTGTGGCCCTTCCTTACATGCCCAGGGTAATAATAAATAATAATAACATCTGAAGTCACATGAGAGATGAGCATCTGATTGGCTTACCTCAATGGTCTTTGGCAAAGTTTGTCTTGAACATATTTCTACGTTAAACAACTTTTTGCCTGCACAGCAGCCATGTATGCTACTGGTTGTTGCCACTTGCAGCTGTTTTTGCCTAGTCTTCTCATTTACCAGAAAAGAGCAAGAACCCCTCCCTCAAATCATGACTATGTCATTAAATTGATCAGCTTGTATTGGAATACACAGTTTGACCTATTTTTGTACCTGCACAACTGGGTGAATCTTTTAAATGACCAGCTAGTGCATATTTGTGCCTGTGTAATCATTTGAGAAGTAATAGCAAGCACTAATTCCAAGAACAGCTGGGTTTATGGATAGGCACTGGTGGTACAAAGAGGTACCCGACTAAGTATGCTGAGAACTTTGCAGCGAATGTTTGATTCCCCACTCCTCCACTTGAAGCCAGCTGGGTGACCTTGAGCTAGTCACAGCTATCTGGCGCTCTCTCAGCCCCATCCACCTCACAGGGTGTTTGTTATGGGGATAATAATGACATACTTTGTAAACCACTCTGAGTGGACTTTAAGTTGTCCTGAAGGGTGGTATATAAATCAAAATGTTCTTCCTTACTGTCAGTTCTAGGCTCTGGGCTACTGCCTGGCTCTGAAGCAAAGCTGAGTGGGCACTTCCACTGGGGGCTCACAGGACTACCTTTTGTTTTCTTTCCTCTTTATTCTTATTTTGAGCACCTGTCTTTAATAGGAAGGTGTCTGTGTGGTGTTTGGGGGCTCTCCTCCCTCCCCAGTCTTGGGGGCCACTGCCTGGCTCTGGGGCCAAGCTTAGTGGGTTCCTTCCCCAAGGGCTCATAGGACTGTTATTCTTTCTTGGAGCACCTGTCCTGAATTGGTAGGGGTCTGCAGGTTACATGCCTGCTTAGCCAAAAGTAAAGTCATATACCATCAGTGTACTGGGATAGTCCCCCAGGGGCTGGACTGCAGGGGCCAGTCATGACCAGGGAGCAAATAATAAACAGAGTCCAGTTCAAGGGTCAGAGTTCCAGAAAAGCCAAGAGTCAAATTCAGTCCAAGGATCAGCAGTCCAGCATTTGCACACTAGCCAGAGCAGTACTGGTTGCTTTCACAAACTGCTGCTCCTTCCAGCTGTTTTTATAGCAAAGTCTTAATGAGCTAAACTGTCAGCCACTTACTAGGTAGACATCCTGACCTCACTCATTCATCCTGGTCGATTGACAGTTGCCGCTGACTCATGAGTCATGCACTCCTCCTGCGTTCTTGCAGCTCTACCTGTCTCTGACAGCACCAGCGCTGCAAGGGTGTTGGCAAAGACGGAGGGGAAGCGTGGCCTTCTGCAGCTGAGTCTGTTAAAGCTGAAGGCTCTGCTGATTGATTAGATGGCAATTGCTGTTCATCAAACTCAAGATCAGCTGCAGCTGGGTCAGTGTGGGTGTGAACTGCAGGCAGCTCTTCATCTGATGACTCTTCACTGAGCACAGGGCAAGGCTGACTCATGACAGTCAGACTCTGGACCACCCACACATTCACATGGAGGAAGGCTGTGTCAGTCTGTCTGTAGCAGTGGCAAATATCTTCTCATGGGGGGTGGGTCTCAATTGTGTGCTTCAGAAGGTACTGCAGTGCGCTAGTTTGTGACAGCAGCCACGTCCTCTCAGTTGTAGGGGCCTTACAATGTCTTAATTGTGTGCTGCATAAGGTACTGCAGTGTGCTGCTCTGTGATGGTGGCCACATCCTGTCAATTGGGGGGGGGTTCACAATGTCTCAACTGTGTGCTGCAGAATGTACTGCGGGGCACTGCTCTGCAATGGTGGCCATGTCCACTCAGTTGGGGGGGGCTAACAATGTTTCAATCATGTGCTGCAGTAGGTACTGCTGCAAACCAAAGAGGGGGAGGTGTCTGACAGCCCCTCTAAGAGTAGATATAAGAGTAACCTTCCCCAAAAGAGGGGGAGGTGTCCATCTGTCCATCCATCCATTCTGTTAATGTCCCAGACATTAACAGAGACAGCCCCTCTAAGAGTGAGACAGAATTCCCTCCCCCCAAAGAGGGGGAGGCATCTGTCACTGCCAGCATGTCAGGCAGGTGGGTTCTGTCAGCAGCCACCACTCCTCAGCATGAGGGGGGCATCACTTTCTATTGTTGCTTCCCAGTGGGTGGATGAGCCCTCCTGTAAGTGGGAGTTAGAGTACCTTCCTCCCAAAGAAAGGGAGGCATCTGTCTGTCCGTCCATTCGGTGCTGCCACGTCCAGCAGGTGGGTTTTGCTGACAGGAGGTGGGCAAGAGTCTTATTGTTGTGCCTTGCCCTGAGCCCACTTGCAGGAAGGGTGGGTTAGAAATGTAAATAATAATAATAATAATTATTATTATTATTTTGTGCACCTATCCCTCCTGGGTGGGTGTGGAGGACATCCATCGGTTATGCCACATCTGGAAGGCTTGAATCTACTGCGTTTCTCTGTTGTTCCCATCAGGGGGACATAGGCTCTTTCTCCCCAAACCAGGGGAGGGCATCTGTCGGTGCCACCATGTCTAGCAGGTGGGTTCTGTTGGCAGCCACCACTCCTCAGCACGGGGGACAGGCATAACTCAGCTGTGCTGCCCTGCTGTCTCCATGCAGTGGACTATCTCTCTCCCTCCCCGACCCGGGGCAGGGGTTTTGTCAGTGCCGCCACATCTGGCAGGTGGGTTCTGTCAGCAGCCATCCCCAAGAGTAGGAATTAAAGTACCCACCCCCTAAAGAGTGGGAGACATCTGTCCATCCATCCATTTGTCCATTCATGTTCAGTACAGGTCCTGAGGCGGGGGAGATGGCACCCCAAGAGTGGGAATCTGTTCATCCGTCTGTTCATCTGTTCACATTCAGTACAGGTCCTGGGGTAGTGGGGACGCCACCCTAAGAATGGAAATTAGAGTAACCTCCCCCCAAAGAGGTGGAGTTATCCATCAGTCCGTCCATCCATTTGTTCACGTCCCCGGATGGGGGAGATACCCTCCCAAGAGTGGGACAGAGTACCCTCCACCCAAAGAGGGGGAGGCATCCATCCATGGCACCGGGGGGGGGGCAGAAGGGAGGTGGTCCAGTGTGTCAACCACCTCCTGGGCCCATGAGGAGGGGGCAGCCCCTGACAGAACCCATCTGAAGGAAGTGCTGGATGCCTGTTGGGGCAGAGGGGAAGGTGGCACCACTGAGAAGGGGGCAGCCACTGACAGAACCCATCTTTCAGAAATAGTGGGTGCCTACTGGGGCAGAGGGGTGGTGCTGCAGGCCACCCCCCACCCCCTGAGCACCTTTTAGGTGGTGGGGTTTTGGAGAAACATCCAGGTCCTCCACATCCCAAACTCTTGGGACTGTCTGTTCCTGCAGTCCACCCCTTACCCCATCTTCCCAGCCCAGTGCCACACCACTGCTAGTAAACCTTCATCCTCCTCCTGTTCTGACCTAGCAAGTCCCGGTCCCCATTTCAGTCAAGTACTCTGGCAGCACTTCCCACACTTCTCATTGACTGCTTCCTGGTCAATGTTTTGCAATCTTGGCCAAACTGGGAGGGTGGGTGGAAGAGAGTCCGCTGAAGTCTTCCTGCGTGTTTGGCATCTCTGGGTATGAAGGGTGCTGTTGAAGTGCCCCGGGTTCTGACAAATCACAAAACTAATGAATCATATCACAAAATGGGACAATTTTGTGAAAGTTCATGTTCCATGATTCATGGGACGTGACAAAACACGAAACGCTCATTTCTTTTTTTTTCACATTTCATGACCCTCTCTAGTTAAGAAGGCTCTCTCACTTATCATTTCATAGGATGTGCAAAACAGAAATTTCAGGGAATTTCATAAAAAGGATTTGGACTATAGTATAATGGAATAACTCAGTAGGTTGTTTTTTCTAAACGAATGGGATTGTAGTCTATTGCAACCTATTTTCTGTTACCTTGCTTTTACTGCATTGCCTTCAACTTTTGTAACCCACTTTCTGCAATATGCTATGTCATGACTCAGAGGTTTTTTTTGTTGTTCTTGTTAGCATTATTTTCCAAGTCTGCAATCCTAGTTTTACTGCTGTGTTTATTGGATATCTTATGCTGCCTGATTGAAATACTTTCTATATTTTGTAAACCGTCTTAAGTCTCAAAGAAAAAGATAGTCTAGAAATGAATTAAACATCATTCCTTTGCAAGGTGATCATTTGTATCATCCTTTCCAATCTTAAACAAAATTTTACCACACATCAGTGACAGTATGTAGCAGTATCAGTGGTAAACAATTGTTGTCTAACATTCCAAATTTAGATAAAAAAAACTTTATGCACATGTGATAGAAAGATATATGTCATATCTTTCAAACCAGAAAAATGATAATGTAATATCTGTGGAATAAAATATCTTTTGGAAAAACCAGAATGTCTACTAATTTAAGATTTCCATTGAAGAACGGCATAGTCTTCGATAAAAAAATTAGGAATCTTACATCTCCAAGTTGAGTTCCCAAGTAATAAATAAATACATTTCTATTTTTACCCATATCTGAAAACAAGGAAATGTATCAAAAAACCATCAAGAAGCAATGTTCTAATAAGAAAGATTAATGAATTGCATTAAGTCAGGTGCACAATCTGAGAGATCCAACAAGCCCTAGCTAGACATTTACTTTTATTTCCTCATAAACATTAATGGGAAAAGGCCCGCGGAATAAAAAACAAAAGCAAAATGCCACTTGAATGCCACTTTACATGTACAGCTTAAAGTAAAAAATGCTTTCAGGAGGTAAAACTAGAATGATTGGGGAATACAGGATTAATTGGAGAATTTATCTGAATTAGGTATGAAACTGTTTTGTACATTATTTCTCAATGGTGTAGCCTATCCTCAAGCCTTGTGGTATAAACACAGCTGAATTCTCCAGGCCACAGTTAATCCATGAACTGGAATAAATTAGTGCAATCTCTTTACTGACTTTCCCAGTTTGGGCCTTACTAGCTACAGTTGGAAAACTGATTAGTAAGTCACATTCTCATTGGCTTTGCATCTCTCAGTACTTGTTGGTTTGGTTCCAGCAGAACCTTTTGGTAGACAGAAGGATTTCTGCCTAAGGAATGTGACTTTCTCACCTCCCTCCTCCTGTGGCAGCCCCAAAATGTCCCTATAATGCAGCTGCCGCAAATGTTCATGCTATGCAGATTAGGGTGAAAATTGGAAAGAAAATGCAATTATTAAGGGATAGCTGCATTGACGATGTCCCTCCCAGACATGTGGAGCTGGCTGAGGCCCATTCAGTGGTCATTTGCTGCTCCTATCCCTGAGTGAGGTGCCATTATGCCAGGGCCACTCACTGTGACTTAGGAAGTCCTCCGAAGATAGTGGGTCAAGGTGCACCAGGATGAATTTAATCTTTCCCACAAAGTTCTGCCTGCCATTTTGTCTTCTTCTTCAATTAACTCTGGGTTAACAGTTTTAGTTGGAAAGGGAGACTGGCAGCCAGCAACCTATCCAATCTCCCGCTTTTTCTAGTAAAAAATAGAAAAAAAGAGGGCCGTCCTCTGTCCACTTTCCTTCCCATGAAGGAAAAAACCCAACATCTAGCCCTTTCTTCCTGTGGACTCTTACTCACAGCACAAGGACAGGCTGGCAGCTGGCAGGTTTAAACAGGGAGTCTTGGGCTCCTGCAAAGCAGATTAGGGTAAGGGGGATTCACCTGCCCCTCATTGTGGAAACAAAACTTCAAGGAACAGGGAAACATGACATAACAGCATAAATGGATTTGCTATCATAAAGAAACAATATATTTTTTATTTTGCTGCACTGGGCTGGTTGGCAATGGTGTGCTTTCCTGCTTGTGCACCATTGGTGTGCCATGTCAACTCCACATTACCAGTAAGTTTCCTGCATTGTGTGCACCATGCCTGCCAACATTCACCTTCTTTGGGATCCTCTGTTGTGTGAGTTTTCACGTGTTTGAGGAGAAACTCATTGGATCAATGAATTTTTGGACGATGTGGTTTTCGGTTAAGCATTAATAGAGCCTTGTTTCCCAACTTGCCTCCTTGAAAAGATCTCTGTGTGTTTCAATGCGTGCGCACATGTGCAGCTGCACAAAACTTGCCTTGATGTGCTCCCTCCCCAAACATTCCTCAGGGAACTTCATTGTTGTGTACTCCCAAACTCAGTAGGTCGATGGTTTAGAGGAAGGACTGTGTTCTGTGTGATTTTGGTGGCTCTATGTGGAGAGCCACAGTTGCCACAGAGCCTCATTTCCCCATCCTAGTGCATTTATGCATGCATAGCTAATGCCTGCCCTGTGCTCTGCAACAGGCTGAAACTCATGAAAATGGAAAAAACCAAACAGATCAGATCCAAGCCAGTACCGCCTACCTGAAACAAATTAGGAATAGAACGGAATGATTCTAGAACCCCTGAAACTGAATCTGAAATTGACATTTTCTCAGTGCACATCCCTTTCTCATTTTCATGCATATTTCCCTTTTTTATAGTGCACATGTTCTGAGAACTGTTACCTAGGAAGGATTTATATCACATCTGTCTAAATTAATTTAGTTTAAAAATTTTCTATCCTGTACTTAGTCTTCACAATTTCTTTATATTTATGTCTTCCTTCCCACCTCAAGCTGCTTCCATGTGGATTGTTTCTTCCTCTTTTGCTTTCAAATGGGAGTGCTTTTTGGGGGGGGAACAACCATACAACACCATACTCTAATTGTTCATTTTCCAAGTTTCCCCCATTTTCGGTACACTTTTTGTAAGAAAACCTGCTTTACTTTGATTTCTTCAGAAACAGCACAACCCAAGAGCATTTACCCACCATCTGTTTCCACAAACTTTGCATTTTGAACCACCCATCCACATTGGTTCCATTTTCTGTTCATCAGCTCCTCACAGCTAACATTTTTCCTTCCAATCCACAGAAGATTTTTGAGGGCTTTTTTAAAAAAAATCAGCAATTGCTATAGTACAGATTTTTCAAAAAAGCTCTTTCAAATCCTTCCAGTAGCACAGTTGGGAAACAATATAAGAGGAACAGTGGATCATGCAGGAGTGTGTGTAGAAAACTCTGGTCAGGTGCACTCTCCATAGCCAAAGTGAACGTAAAATGGACAATCCTTGCCATCGGTTGTAATTTTACTCAACAGTAAGGAAATGTTAGGCCTCCTTCACTTATATAGTATATTGTCATTCTAAAATAAAAAATATGTAATTATTTATTTAAATATTTAGACCCTGCCACTCTGTTTGCTGGCTAACAAATTTCATCACTCTATTGTCTTATTTATTTATTTAATTTGTACCCTACCTTTCTTCCCAGTGAGGACCCAAGAAGGTTTACATAATTCTTCTCATTAATTTATTCTTCTTTCTCATTTTATCCCCACAATAACCCTGTGAGGTAGATCAAGATGGGTAGCCATGTTTGTCTGTAGTAGTAGAAAAGAGCAAGAGTCTAGTAGCACCTATAAGATGAACAAAATTTGTGGTAGGGTATGAGCTTTTGTAAACCACAGCTCACTTCAGCTGTAGCTTACAAAAACTCATACTCAACTGAAAGTTTTGTTGGTCTTATAGGTGTTACTGGACTTCTGGACTCCTGTGAGGTAGGTTAGGCCCAAGGTCACCCAGCAATCTCCCACGGCAGAACAGGAATTCAAAACTGGTTCTCCATAACCTGGTCTGACACTTTAACCACTACACTACACTGGCTGTCACCATAGCTGTAAAACAGATTGTCTCTCCCAAGGGTATCTGATTAGTTTCTTATGTGAAAATAATAAAAATATCAAATGATGTTTGCAAAAAAAAAAAGTTCAGATTTTTAAAGAAATTTTCACACCAAGGCAGTAATACTCACTAGCCTAAGCACCAGGAAACTTTACATACACAAAACACTCCTATTTGTTCTTATTTATTACCTATAATTTTATTTATTATTTCTCCCATTTGAAGATGGCAGGGTTGGGGGGGAAAGGAGGATAATTTCTCCATCTTATACTATTTAAAGAATCTTAAGGGCTGAAAAATGACAGGAATGAAGTATGTATGACATTTTATATAAATAGAAGCACAATTACTAAGCAATTAAGTGACAAGTCTCACATAAGTCTTACAGCAAAAGCTAAATTGAAGCCTAGAATCCAAAATCAAAATCTTATGCCTCCCCCCTTTAAGGCAATATTTTAAATGTATTCCTTCATTCTGAAACTAACTTGAGGCTTCCATAGAGTCAGAGAGCTATGTCATATTATAGGTGTATATTGTATTCATTTTAAACTTGAGTAAACGGGAAGGAAAAAAGACCTTTTCTGAAACATCATACACTCTTGGAGGTTTGGTACCATTATTTTGTTGTGCAGCTTTATTGCAATATTTTGCAGCATGCACTTAAAAAGAAAAAAGAAGCAGGCACCTTGTATCTCTTTCTACTGGCATTATTGATTGTCTGATGATGCAGAGAGTAGTATGCATCAAGGAGTTATAAAAAGAACAGAAAATGGAGCATTGTATAGGCAACATCTACATCATCAAGCATGCTCTTCTGTTCAATATACTGCATTGCACTGTGTGCCCAGCTTTTTCTCAGAGGAAGGAATAAGTGTATTATTAACTGCTTATTTCTATCTAGTGCGTGTTTACCTTTCACCCTAAGAAGAATCTTTTTTTTTTTAATTTATTGGATGGGTTTACAAACATAAACATAAAAATCATTATCATTTTCCACCCCATTGCATTTTCCCCATCCTTCCCCCCCCCTTTTCTAGTGACTCCCCGCAGTTTTCCATACCCAACTTAAGCTAAAGAATATATCATATAAATTCTTAAAGTCTATAATATATATCTATATTATACATACTAATCTAATCTATTTACTTATCCTAACTATCTACCCTTAATATACTGCTTATCTTAATTAAAAGTATAAAAATTATATAAGTATATAGTAAGTACATATACTAACTAAATAAAAAAAAGATACATATATATGTGTAATATACTATTCCTTAGGTACCTATTATCTATATTATAAATCTATTCTTTCTATAACATCACTAAAATATCATATATACACCCTATAACCTATACAACCTTATTATTCAATCTTATATTTTCCCATATGAATATACTATCTTACTCTTAACTTTTTAATACTATAATACTATAACTCTATACTAATCCAATAGGATACAGTAAAATATACCCCCTTTTAACCTTAAGTAAGTTTCTATCTCCCCTTTACTTATCCAAAGACCTCACCCTAAGAAGAATTGCTTCTCGCTAGTAATTTTTCCCCACCTTTGACCAGCATCTTGTGAGCATGTCTATGCTTAAGACCAAGTCTTATGAGGAAAGGTTGAAGGACCTGGGCATGTTTAGCCTGGAGAGGAGACAACTGAGAGGAGTTATGATAGCTATCTTTAAACATTTGAAGGGCTGTCACATAGAGGATGGAACAGAGTTGTTTTCTATTGCCTCTAAGAGTTGGACCAGAACTAATGGGTTAAAATTAAACCAAAAGAGTTTTCATCTAAATATTAGGAATAACTTCCTGTCAGAGCAGTTCTTCAATTTATTGATTTATATTCAATTTATATTCCGCCCTCCCCACATCAGCAGACTCAGGGCGGAACAGGTTTCCCTGGGAGGTGGTGGGTTCTCCTTCTTTGGAGGTTTTAAAGCACAGGCTAGGTCACAACAACAACAATAGTGCTTATATATATAGTGCCACACTGAGAGCAGTAAACAAAGTTAGTGTTATTATTATCCCCACAATACAGCTGCAGAGCTGGTGCTGAGAGGAGTGGCTTACCCAAGGCCAACTGCAGAGTTCATGGCAGTAGTGGGAGCTGAACTAGCAGAATGCTGATTTGGAATCCAGCCACTTAACCACTATGCTACAGCAGCTCTAATCTGACAGCAATGCTAATTCTATGACTGTGGATGAATTTAGACAAATCGTGGGAGGAAAGGCAGGAATGGATGAGCCAGTGCTCAACTCTTGTGGCCCTTTCTTATACGCTCAGGGCAATGCTGATCACCACCTTGGGGTCAGAAAGGAATCTTACTCCAGGCCAGATTGGCCAGGAATCATGGAAGGTTTTTGCCTTCCTTTGGGCATAGAGCAGTAGTCACTGGGGAGGTGAGGGGGGTAGCTGTGAATTTCCTGCATTGTGCAGAGGGTTGGAGTAGATTACTCTTCCATCTCTGTGTTTTTATGTTTCTGTCTGTCAATGATCTGATTCTTCCCCTTAATAACTAGGAGTTTTTGATCTCTTTAACACTTACAGCATGGGAAGCCCTTTACACCTCAAGAGCTTGCTGTCTGCTTCATCAAGAAGAGCTGGTCCAAGAAATATATCATATTTGTTTTGAAGATATTAAATAATAGCTGCAGATATGGAGAAATGCTGTATTGCTAAACACTTAGAGCTGGCTTTTCAGGTTTTGTTAAATAAATTCATATTCATTTATTTATCTGAAATATTTATATTCTATTTTTCCGTTTTGCACAAGGCAACTTGCAACTATGAACACAGGCCAAATAACACAGATAAACCTGTAATCATAACCAGAAGTTTCAACAGAAATAATCAGTTAACCTATCCTCGCATTTGTTTAGGATTGCCAGCTCTGGGATTTGGGGTGAAGACTGTAGAAAAGAGTCTATGTAAACTCAGAGCAAACATATGTGAGTTTTCAGAGTTAAAGTTTACTAAAAAAAACAAAAACTATTTAAGTAGTTCTCGTTTTAATAATATTTGATTGCAGCTATTTTAATGTACTTAGGAAAGCAGAAAACATCTGGTAGTATACTGTGTTGGGGAAACATCCCATGGGTTGAGCTCCCAGTCCAAGACTGGCTTGCATATTTTGATAAGTTGGTTCAGATTGTTCTTTGTCCTATCAAGAGTCTGAGAGAATCCTTCAGGAATGCTGATGAACTTCCAAATCCTGATAGATTTCCTTAGCCTTTTCAAAGTTTGTTAAGCTACCATCAAAATTCTTCACATATTTTACCTCAGGCAGAACCTCCAAATTTTTGTTGAATTTTACATTAGGTGAAAATTTGGAGGCTGCTGTATACAATATCCAAATGAGGAAGTAATGAAGAGGGAGCTTGGCTTCACGGAGTGAAACACAGGGTATTCCGGTGCACTTGATCAGTTATGTAGTTCTTATGTTCTGATGATACTGTTTGAAATAAATCTCCAGAATTGTTTCAGTTATTCATTTATGATGTGCAGTCAATAACTTAAATATTCTAGCTATTGTTTTCTGGAATGAATATTCTTCCCTGTTCCACCAAAAATATAATAAATTATGTCCCACCCAACAACCTTGACCTGTAGGTGTGCAACTAGCTTTACATAATATAATAAAAATTCTTTTGGCATCCAGGATGCTTTACATAATATAATAAAATCACATAAAATCCAATTAAAAGACTTTAAATAGAGAAAAAGGAGACTGAACAGGGGATATTCAGTAAGGAGGAACAGTGCTGGATCTCTTGAAGAAACTTTGAGAAGGAACTTCTATAGGTATTTTATAAAAGATTAGGAGGATAGAATAAAAATAAAATATCTGGGAAGAGTCAATCCTACACTGAGGGACTTGCTAAAATAAAGACCAGTTTGCCCGGCAGTTAAGGTACAATGGTATAATCTCCAAATATACAGAGTGAGTTTCTGGAAACAGATAGATGATTTGTGACCAAGTAATGTATTTTGGGGAGGCAGGATCCTGTGTTCTTGTGCTGTGAAAAGTACCGTGCATATAAATGATGATAAATGGTGCTTGTGCATCCCTTTGAGCTCTTCATAGTAGAGTGGTGATGAATAAATAAGAGAAAACAGAATGAGATTTTGAAGTGTTTCTTTGACAAAGCATTATCAATAAGATGAAAATTTGCATGCATCTTTATGCAAGAAGTTCATTCCAGAACAAAGATCTCACAGTCTCTATTACCAGCATGCCAAGAATGCATAGTGGCCTGTTGTCCCTCATTTCCTGCATCTTCACAACTGTTTGGAGAACAATCCACATGTTTTGATAATCACAGATGTACACAAATGCTATTAACATAGAGTTACACTATTGTACAACTATACAAGTCAACACATTGTGATGCTGGAAAATCAGGGCTTAGAATATTGAAAATTTCCCTTATGGAAGTTCTCCAATAAAATTAAAAGCCTGCACATGGGAATTTTATATTCATTATTCTTTGCCACTTAACTGGTAATCATCTGTCTTGTTATAACAATGCCAGTGTTATGTATTCCACGACAATTATAAGCATTTCATTTAAAATTCTAAAGTTCTATTGTCAGTTCTTCTGTTTCTCCTTAATATATTCAAAAACTTTCCCAAGTAATTTCCCTACTGCAACCATCTCCCATTGCTTATCTAACTCACTGCTGGAAGAACAATTTCCTCTGTGGTATTTCTGAAACATTGCCTTTTAGGCAGGAAAACCCACAAGGGAGTGGTATAAAAATTTGTGTGGGTAAAGGGTGAATGAGCTGACAGCTGCAATGTAAAACAATAACTGAATTTTAAAAGCTGAGTACTTTGGCACTGTATGATAATAAAAAACTCTTTTTTAATGACTGAATTGACTAATTTTTTTTTACTTAACATAGTTTGCTTTCAATTACCATCCAATGGAATCTTAAAATCATTTGCATATGTAACATTTTTAAGAAAAACTATTTTCATGGTTCTGTAGAAACTATACTGGCAAATATTTAGAATCCACCCTGTTGAGTCAGGATACCAAAGTTAGCAGTGACATCTTAAGCAGAGTTATACACTTCAGACTGGGATGATGGTATTTGGAGAGTTTCCATATTTAGTTTCCAGGTACTAGCACTTTCCAGATCATTTTAGGCCAGGAGAACAGCATCGGAAGAATATCTAAGCTCCCTTCTCCATGTGCCATGATCCTTATGTGAATTAGGACCATGCGCTCCTGGAAAACATGTAATTTCAGGATATGCCTCCCCACTAGCCTCAGGGATGTCCCAGAGAAAACATGACATGTAATTAGACCCTTAAAAGCAGAGCAAGTCTATGGATACTCAGAAGTTTGGGAAACAAAAGACCAAGCTTAGTGCCATCTGAATTTGAAGAAGGCTTCCTAACATCCTTTCCTTTCTGTCTTTGTTCCCCTTCCCCGCTTATTTTCCTTGATTATTTCAGTCATTGTGAGAAGGCAGAAAGAATTCCTTCTAGATGCTTCTGTATTAAATTTAAAAGTTCTTTTTACATTCCAAGTCCATTTAGAAGGTGCTGGAGGGGTGGGGGGAGTTACTAGCATTTTCCAATGAGGCTTGTAACTATTGACCCAATTCCAGATTGAGTTGAGGGGAATTCACCCATCACATCTACTTTATGATAATGTTCAGCAAAGAATGACAAAACACTTCATTAGTGTTGAATATTTATAGCAGCTGTTCATACTGCCTTTTTTCTGGCTTTAATAACCTGGTTACTATGGGGTAACCTTCTGTCTATACATAATGTCAGAGGCGGAATTATCATGTGCTAAATAATACCTCTCATTCTCCAGCCACTGGCAATCTGCCTTCTTCTGCCAATATGGGGAACATAGAAGCTACAAGCTTGCCTGGTTCTAGTCTCCTTTGTGTTCAGCGGAGTGATATGATTTTCTAGGAAACTCCAACGAACCACACCTCTTCATTCTTATTGGTTGGGGGAATAAGATGGCTGCCACAGACAGCATAGAAGGCTGCTGCCCAAGCCACCCCAGAAACAGGGATATTTCCCAGCAGTCTCCTCTCCTAAGATTACCAGCTAGCATATAAATGTTCCAAAATCTTAATTTGCTTTTTTATTTATTTATTTATAAGAATCCTGTGCTGCCTCTCCAGAGAACCTTCTCAAAGTGCCTTACAAAATAAAATATAAATAAAAATCATAAAAAGTTATTAACAATTAAAACCTGACCATCAAAGCCCCAGCAAGAGCATAAAAATGGAATAAAGCAGCTTTAAAAGAGTCTCATTAATCAGCAGACTGAAAGAAAAAAAATAACACCCTTTAAAAGCATACAGGGTTTTCACCATAATGACTTTAGTGCACTGCTGCTCTGTAGCCATACAATATTAAGGCCTATGACTGTCTTCAGTGTAAAACCAGAAGGTCAGCTTCTCTGTTGTTTGTGATTCAACTTTTTGAATTTTTATGAATATCTCCAAGTAAATTTGGAAATGTTGATATGGTAATTTCTTTATTCATTTAGTTAATCCATTTATTGTCTGCCTTTCTCACTGATGCTCAGGGTGGATTACATAGTTTAAAACAATAAATAATAATAATAATAATAATAATAATAATAATAATAATAATAATAATAATAATAATAATAGAGAATTTACAACTAAAGATGGGCACGATCCGCATTATGATAGAAAAAAACCCACGATAATGGCAATCGCGTGATCAGGACCCGGCGGATCGTGCTCGGGAACGGCCAATGATCCAGCGGTTGGGAGGGGGGCTTGATCGGGGCTTGATCGGGGTGATCGTGTTTGGATCGGGTAGCCAGACATTCAGGCACCAGCAATCTATTGCCCTGGCAACGGAGCCAGGGGAATGCATGAGCTGTGTTTGCCCTCCTTCTGTCGCCCTGGAAATGCGAATGGAAGCCCAGCTTGCCTTGATCAGCAGGGCTTCCTTCCAACCACGGAGCAGCAAAGCAGTCACCAGCTGGGAGAAGACACCCAAGGGAGGGAGGGGGAAGGGGGTGTTCTGTAGTCATGGGCACTCCAATCTCATCCCTGCAAACCCTGATAGGCAGCTCTGACGGCGAAACACAGGCAGCCAAACACAAACACAGATGCCGCCGGCATCAGCCACCGTTCCTGTATTGCTGGGAACAGTGAGGCACCCCTCCGCTTTTGCCTCCACGATCCATGATCCACGATCCATGATCCACGGATCGGAAACAGGAGATGATGGGTGTGGATCGTTAATTCGGGATCGTCGCCGGCGCCGATCCACAATCAGCTTGATCGGTATTTTTTTTGGATCGTGCCCACCTCTATTTACAACCACAGTGAATAAGAATGAGTTGCAATATTAAGAGAATAATGCACTGTGTGTGTGCAAGTGCATGTGCCATTAAGTTGTGATCAACTTATGGCAGCCTCGGTAAAGGGGCAAAGTGAGAAGCAGAGATGGCTTGCCTTTCTCTTCAGAATATACTTTGGTGGTTATCCATCCAAGAACTGCCCCTGCTTAACTTCCAAGAACTTGGAATGGTAAGAGCATGAGTGCTTTCTTGGCCTCATCAGAGCTTAGATACGGGCAATTGTCAGTCTTACCCATTTGCAACGTATTCTCTGTTATAAGTATATCTTCTTGAAGAGTTATGTTTTATACATTATACAGAATTGTAAAAGTATGGGATAACCCATGACTTCATTAGACAGCCCATTCCATCAGGTGGGAGCCATGACAGAGAATGCTCAGGTATGGGCAACTGTCAATCTTACCCATTTGCAGGGAGGCACCATCAGAAGGTTCTGGTCAGATGTGCAAAGCTGTTCTTGTGGATCATATTATGAAAGGTGATCCCATAAATATGTGAGTCCTAGGCTACAAATGGCCTTGTCTGAAGCCACTTTTACTAAGCCCTGATCTGGCTTGTGAGACTTCTGAAATTGAAGGGTGGAATTTTAAAAAATCATAAATAAATTATGCACTGTCTCATGGGGAGAAAAAAAAATGAAGTAAATGACTCCTTACATAAGCTTACCACCTTCTTTTGGAGAACAGCCATCTGGATAATTGTTCATGAACAATAATCTTTGTATTTATGCCATTGCACAACCCCATTTGCAGCAGCAGGCTAACTTGTGCTTTCTTTACTAACAGCAAATGGTTTGACCAGAAAAAGCATCCAGCCTCCCTCTGGAAAGAGAAGCATGCACTCTTAACATTTTCCAGATGAAAATAGCTACACTTTTATATATCTGAAACACCCATGTTCTCACACCATGAATCACTACACGAATACCTTTCCCATCCCCTTGCATATTGCTGAAGGCTCTTTGCTGCCTACCACATATTGTATCCATTTGTTCTTGAACAGCCAGTCCTACACCCGAATCTCAGTACATTAGAAAATTGACCATAGTTGTTTGCCTTTTAAAACTTGAAGTGATATTTACAATCTAATGTTTGCAATGTATTTACTCAGAAGTAAATCCTAGTGGATTCAATGAAATTTGTTATCATCAAATAAGTAAGTAAAGAATAACATTTTTCATGCCTTAGTGGCTCTACCCATATTTATTGTAGAACAGCAACAACTCAAACATAAGCATTTACTGTCTGGGTAGATGGTAATGGATGGTGGAAGCCAGTGCACTGGCATTTGAGCATTTGAATGGATGTGAACCAAAATAAAAAGAGATATATCTGGTCAGAAACTCACAAAAGAAACTTAAGCATGTAACTGAGATCAATGTGTTTTAGTTCCTTAGTGAACTTAGAATTGTGCAATCATACTTGGAACATATTTTGTTGCCAGGGGACACACACAAACACCCGTTTTGGAGCCCACTCTGGATTATGCCAATGTCCTGTCTTACCGTTTTGAAGCTATACCTAATACTCTGTTAAGGGCAGCATTGCCCCTGCTTGCTTCCTGCCTCTATGCTGTTATGGATTGTGTCACCTATGCCTGTTTCCTGCCTCCTTGGACACCTACCTCACCTGGTCCCAGAGCCATGCCACTAGCAGCACAGTGCCAGCTGGAGGGACCCTCCACGAGCCTGGCCAGGCACCCCCTGGTCAGTTCCCGTGGAGAGCCCCTCGCAGGACGGTCACTGGGTCTGCCCTCACCACCAGGCAGCCTGCTAGCAGGCCCAAGACATGCCAAGGAAGAAGCCATTTCCCCAGGCAGCAAAGAACCAACATGGACAGTTTACTCTGAGGCTGCCATCTCAAGACCCGGCTCCTGTCACGTCCATGGAGCCCAGCCTCGCCCTGCTATGCATATCGCTAGAAGCTGCCCTGGAATAGAAGCTACATGCCAGCTGCCCAGAACACCTAATTAACGCATTTCAATACAACCACCACATTCCAGAGCAGATGCCATCAAAACAACTCCAGCTTCCTGGCAGATTCAATCAACCTGCCCGGCACTCCCCTCCCCTCCTTTGTCCCTTCTTCCCAAGGTGTCACAATCATATATTCAAACACTAAAGTGGCCCATTAGCGATAGTTGTAGACCCATTAAGCCTTTGTCTCCCCCCTTGAGAACCACATGGAAGGCACTCACCTCAGGGTACGTTTTTGGGTACTTAAGCAGGCTTTCCCTGCCATGAGGTGCGCGCCATTCCTATCTTGAACCCTGACCATCACTCTGCGTGTCTAGTGCAGGCATTAGATATTGCCCTGCTTCGCTGCTGTTTCTTTGCTTCTCGCCATGACCAGGTACGTATCGCCCCACTTCTTCGATCTCAAGTGGGTTCCCTGCTAATGCAAACGGCTCTATTTTTCCTGATCTTTATTTCTTAGCTCTTGTATATACTCTGCATGTATGTGCTATTGTAGGCATATGCAACATTCTTAGTAAAACACATTTTATCTTTATTAGTCATTGCCTCTTTATTGCACAAGTAATCTGGAAGACGGACTCTGGTATAGCTGGTTAAGGTCCACACTAATTAAACCCAGACTGCACGCTAATTTCCCCCCAAATAGCAGTTCTGGTAACAATTTATAAGACCCATGGGATGAAAAAGCTGAAGAACTCTAGTGCATGTGTTTAAAAATGCTAATAAGTTTTAAAAGGCACAATTTAAAAGGCTTCTGTTTTATTGTGGACATGTTCCAGAAAAAAGGCCTGTTCTTAGTAAAACAGAGGAAATGGAGACCAATAGAGATGAAGCCATCTTGCAAATTTGTTCCTTTGTAAGTCTGTATAAAAGAATACAATAATTTCTGTTGCAGACATTATGATGCCAGTATCCTAGTTCTGGTTGTCTGGTGCACGATACATATACAGTAGTTAATACTCACATTAAAAATAAGTTATATGGTAAAGAATAAACCTGGATACTTTCAGGATGCAGCCTGTTGCCTTGCTGATACCTTAGAGCTAGTTTGATGACACTGATGCAAACCTAATGCCGCAGCTCAAGATCAACGTCTCTAGCATCAACATAAAGCCAGCTTTACTACTAAGTCTAGCAAACCTTCAATCTATAAACATTTTATATGCTGCTATAAAATGCCATAAGAACATGAAATTTGAGAAAGAGAACATGCCAAGCAAAAGACAACTGTTTTGTCAGCTCATGTAGAAATTGTAGGAGTGGAATATCCCATCTCCAGCCAAGGTCTCACCATCACTAGTTCACATTTGATCTAATGTGTTTGGCCTTTTTTGTTGGTGCTTATATGCTTCAGATATTCAGCATACAACTCAGGGCAAGGCAGCCAGATCACACTGTACTAACTACCTATAATGGAAGGTTTAATCTGCAAAGTACAGTAACTGAAAATAGTTAACTCTACAGTGACCACAATGTCCATCTTTTTAAAAAACAAAGGGAAAGAACAAAATTAATTTTATAATAAATATTTTCCCTTAATGCAGAGAGAACTTTTGTCAGTCTGTTAGTCAGAAATTATAATGGATTGCTTTCCAAGAGTGCCTGTCCAGTGCCTGGAGGCAGTTTTGAGATGGATGACAGCTAACTAGCTAAAACTTAATCCTGACAAATGAAGGTGCTATAGGTGGGGGCAAGGTTTGACTCAGGATCAGGAATGGGGATATCTCATAATCTGGATGGGGTTCCCCCCGCCCCAAAGGAGCATGGCTGTAGCTTGGAAATGCCTCTGTTTACCCAGAATGCTAATTTCAGGGACGTCCTTCCTTCTGGTTGGTTCCTTTCCTTCCTGTTTTTGTTCTCTGTTTCTGACTTATACTCTCTGAATCGCTCTGTATCCTAAATACAGATAGAATGCCTACCTCTCCTTTCCTATGTCAGTGTGATTTTCTCTAACAATAAAGAGTATGCATTCCTTTTCTAAAGCAACAAGCATTGTGTAGACTTTATTCTAAAAGTAGCCTCCTCCTTCTGCTGGTGCACAGCCAGTTCCTGCTAACAAAGAGGATACGATGTAGAATACCTCCATGTAGATTCGACATTGCCACTAGAAATGCCTCTGCAATGTGCATCAGCAAAAAGAGCACAAAAAGGAATCATTCCAACAAAATAGGTTCAGAGGCATATTCATAATTTAGAATTATATAAATTCATTTAATTCAAATGTGTGCTCAATCATTTGGTACATTGTTACTTCCCATATTTGTATTGTTAACAGTAGCTTCTTAAGTTAACAGTAGCTTCTTAAGTTAACAGGCACTTCTTCAGTAGTGCCTACAGTAACTAAGTGCTGAATGTAGTTAAGCAAACCCCAGCAAGGTACTTTCAAGGCAAGTGAGAAGCTGAGCCAGTGCCTTCTTCTGCAGAGTCTTCCCTGGTGGTCCCCCATCCAAGTACTGATCCTGCTGAGCTTCTAAGATCTAATGAGATTGAGATATACCCATGCCGCCATCCCTCCTGCTGAATGTACAGCGGACAAAAGAAAAGCCATTCAGTACTTTCAAATTTACAACCTATGAAACTCGAACACAGGAGATGGAAAGTGGATGGAAAAGACAAAAAACAGAGATCATTTTAAGATCAGTCATGACTGAGTTAAGAGATTTAAAAAAAAATTAAATTAAGAATTTTTAATAGGCATTCGAACAGAATAAGATAGAGTCCAGGAAGTAAAGTGTTCCAATAAAAGAGAGTAGTAACAATAGTTGGCTTCAAAACAACTACATTATTATATTATTATTCCACTGTATTAGGGTCATATAAAACAATGCAAAGTAGCAAAGATACATTTCCTCAGAACACTATTTTAGGCTGGGTGCTCAATAAAATCAAAATGGTGGAAAAGCCCCCAATATAAATCTTAAAATGGAGATGTAATTGGATTAAACCAGAAGTCTTCAGCTGCTGGATCAGGATATGGCATCCCACCTACCAGTCATGATGAGACCCTATAAAGCCATTATATTTGATTGCTGCAAGTGAGTAGGTGTAGTGAGAAGACAACGACAATAATCAACTGCCCCTCTTTGCAAATGAAGCAGGACAGCAAGGTTACAGTAGGGGGTGAGAATTCTTTTTTAGCACAGGCAGGACTCCTTTTCTTCCTGTCAAATAATTCTAATGTCACATGACTATGATGTCATGTTGCTTCCTGTGACATGCTTGTACATAGGTGTGTCCCGTACTTGGAAAGACTGAAGATCACTGGATTTTACTGTGCTGGGTGAAAAACAGATTTTAGGACAATTAGGACAGCTTTTCTCTTTAATAAAAGTGTTGGCAGTAATTCAGATCCACATTTACAGCTCAATCCAGAAGCGGAGGTGGGGGTTAGAAACTGCTCAGGGAATGCACTAAGGTTCGCGCTAGCAGATCCCAGACTTATGTGGGTGTAAACCCCCCCCCCCCGACGACATCCTGCCACGGTGGTGCTGCTCTAAAGCCCCTTGCCTGCACGCAGCCGCATCTGCCACATGCGGATGTAAGTGCAGTGTAAGTCCCTGCGCCAGTGCCTGGGGGTGTCTGCTGGGGGGCATGGCACAAATCAGTCAGCTCCCTAAGCTGCTCCAGGCCTGGGAATGCCCCCTACAGCAGTGGAATGTTATGGCACAAAAAGGCAGCATAGCCCATTGGCGCCTGTTTTATGGGAGGAACTCGCTCTCACTCCCATGCCCGGCCCCACCCAAGCGGCCAGGAGGAGCATAAGTTGCTAACTACTGTGGAGACCAATCCGCTCAGGTCCCCACAGTGGCTGAGCCCCCCACCTCAGAAGCCAATCAGTCCTCCACACACCCTACGTAATCTCTGGCCAGAGCATGCATCATGCTAGGTAAGTAGGGAGGCAGCTGGAGGCTCTGCCTGAGAGCCCCCAGCCATGGGAACTTAGAGCGCAAGGTGGGAAAGACTGCACATGGTGGAGGGGAAAGAGTCTGCTGTAGAAACTTTGTGGTAAATGGTTGTACTTTGCATTTATTCAGGGAGGAGTGCTAAGTTCATAATGTCTGACTAACAACTACCACCTGAGTTCTTTTGCAGGTTACCCAGCCTCTGAGTCCTGGCTTGGGGAGGGGCAAGGGCACTATAACAGATAAGAAGAAGCTGGAGAGGTTGTCACCCCGGCTTGCTCATTCACATCACCCTCCTCTCATGCACACCCTCCCAAATGCCAGCCTTTGTGGGCAAGGCTTACCAGCACAGGGGCACGGCCCCTGCCTGTGAGCTAGCGCAGCCCATGCCTGCCAGGGGAGCAGTTTCCCAGGGAGCCGCACTTGACACAGCCATTCCAGGGGGCTTCCAGCAGCCTATTTTGGTGTTCCGGTCAGACTCCCTTGGCTGGGCTCCCACCACTCCCAGCAGAGGAGAGAGTGTGGCTGCAGGTTGGGGTGACTGGCTGCTTGCTCTTGTAACTTCCCTGCTATTGTGGGTGCACAATCCAATGACTGTCCCCCTTCACAGGATCAGAGCCCCAAGCAGACATGCAGCAGCGGAACATCTCAATGCCAGAGGGATGTCAAGCACATATATGCTGCCGCCGCCGCTCCTAGCAAGGGACAGACTTCCAGAATGTGGCAGACTCACCCGCGGCAAATACAAGGCCCAGCCCCTTTCTACACATGTGTTTGTTTCCCTTCCATGCAAGTGGTTAGCTGTCAGGGAGGCCAAGGAGCATAGTTGTACCAGCCCCCAGAGATCCGTCCCGGTTGCCATATGATCCCAGCCCATGGAGCCTTCGTCTGGGCAGTCTGTGACTCAACTGCTCTGGAGATAGCAGCATGAGAGATGGCTCTCCTGGCTCCAACTTCTGCACTGCCAGGCACATCTCCCTATCCAAACAAGAGCAGTGGGGCATTCTCACCCCTTTTAGCTGTTAAATAAAGTCTTCGTTGAATAACTCCCTCTCCATCTGTTTGCTCGCCTGTGCATGACAATAGCTTCCTCTCCACTTTCCTGTTGGTCTGCCCTTTCACACATGCTAGTGAATGGTCTGTGGCCCTGGGCAAGTATGGACGGGGTGGCCCCAAAAGCTGGCTATGTGTGGCTCTGCTGCCAAGAGGAGTGGGTGTCCACTGGCACCTTGGAGGCTCATGGCCTGTCCAGCTTCCCTCCCCTCTTCCCCCCTCGACTTCACTGCAGGCAGCTGGATGGGGCTTGGGGGGGGGGCTGTGTGTGTCTGGTGAGAGGGGGCACCACAGAGGATTCTCATTCTTCGTAAGTGCAACTGGCATCTGATGAGCCAGCCAGAGGACCATTGCATGTGGAGATGAGGTTGCTGCCAGGAGGGTTTGTATGACCTGGGATCTCTGGGGCTCCTATCCTGCGAGGCCAGATCATGCTCCCTTTCATTGTTTGTGGAACCAGGGATGAACTTTGGGAATATGGTGCCAAGGATGGGATGCTGGCTGCCAAGCAGTTTCTCTGGTCCCACAGGCTGTCATCCCACTGTAGGGGCCATCATTCTGGTTTTGGAGCATGGCTGCCACTGGTCAATGGTCAATCATTGGGCAATCCCATCACACACAATGGACCTTCCAGCCTCTCTCATGGTTTCCAATAGACATTCCTGTAATTCATTTCAGAACCCATCCCTTGCCCACCTCTGAGGAGCTGCCCCTCTGGGACTTGGAGGGCTGCTCCTGAGTGCCAGGGACTCCGGGCCTGACCCTTGTTGGGTCCCACCACCTTTCCGGTCATACTGTTCAAGGAGGGAGTGCATGTTACTTGGAGCAGCGGTGGGAGGTTGCCCTGTCTGCACTGGCGGTGTTCCTCCCCCTAATGGAGCAGGGCTCTTCTTGAGGCAGGCACCTCTGTTGGGGTGCAGCGAGCCCTGTTCACTTGCTCTCTGCTGGGTGAAAGTATCCCTGGCAGTTGGCAACTGCTCCTGCCACTCATGGCCCTGTCAACTGCAACTGAGAAACATTCTCTCTTGGTCACAACTTATCAGCCCCACATCCTGGCAGGCCGCAGCTCTCACCCTGTTCCCTGGGGGGCCCCACCTGCTGCTCAACCAGGCCCCCTTCCCTGGCCGGGTGCCCCAGTGCGGGCGCTGTGTCCACAGGGGCTGTGGCTGTAGGGGCATGTGGTTCCCAGCTGCCTGCTCTCTGGTAAGCAGGGCAGTGTTACTGACCAGCGGGGATCATGGCCCATGCATTGGCTAAGCCACTGCATGCCCCTCGAGTGCCTGTCAGGAGGGCGGCACAGCCATTGGCTCCAGATTTAAGTATCCTCAGATCTTTGCCGCTTAGCTATTAGTATATAAGATATATCTTCAATTATGTTGTTCACTATGCAGTTACTTTAGTCATTGCTCTAGTTTCTCATCAGATTATACAAATCTTTTGCTTTTCCCACTTTGTTAATTCTTCACATTAGTTCATCTTGGCCACACAAGGAATGAAAAGTTATAATTAACAAAAATTATGAGCAACAAAAAAAAATCAAATTTTACAATGAGAGTAGATATGAAGTCAGATACCCTTTTACCCAAATACCCACGTTTGGTTTGGGTCTATCACACTGCAGAATCATTTATTTCTTCTAGGCACTCATTTAGAGCTTGGAAAGCTGGAGGCAGCTGGCCAATGTGACAAAGAAACAGACTCTCATGTTTTGAGAAATGTTTTTGAGCACCTCAAGTATTTGGCCACTCTGTATACATACCTAAGGCACAATACGAAATAAAAACAGACTGCATACATTTATACAAGGATGCAGAAACTGACAGTTTTATTATTTTTGTTGAGAGTCATGCTAAGCTGCGGTGTGCTTTCCCCCCATTTCTTTATGGGAAAGATTTATGTTCCATGCAGTTTCATCTCCTAGACTTTTTTCTGATAGGCTGAGCACTTTCACTGCTACACCAAAAATACAAGTAAGGCTGGGCAAACAAATAATTTATTGCACACAAGCTCTTGGACCAAAAAGGTCACTTCTTCAGGTATAATCCAAAGTCTCCCGTATTACCAGAATTTATCTAGCTTGTCTTTTCCATCTGGAAGGCACGCATACAAATGCACAAGGGGCAGATTATGACCCTGTAGGGCTCTGGAGTTTAATAAAGACTATTTTGTTCCAACCACAGGCATTGACATCTAAGTGCAAATTCAGCAAATGCCTGTTTCTTAGTGGAAGAAGAAAAAGGAATGTGCATGTTTGTTTGTGTCTGGGGGATGGGGAAGAGACACTCAGTGCTAGCTTATTGGGAGAACTACAGGGTAACCCTAAGCAAGTCTGCTCAGAACTTAGTCCCCATTCATTTTATTAAATCCTCAATATTCTTCGGATTGCAACCCTAGCAATCTGTACAAAGGAAAAATAAATTGTAATTCAGCTTCTCATGTCACCCACTGTACTGACATCCCATGTGTGATGAATAAAAATAATTGTTCCAACACATTCATATTGGCATTTGTGACTGAGTTTGTTCCAAACTGATCTCATACTTCTCATGGCAAGCAAACAAGTGACAAAAGTCACTTGACCAAGTATAAGGTTCTTTCTTTTATGTCAGTAATTACAGTTCTTAGTTACTGTTAAGGGCTTTTACTGCAGTCCCTCCCACTCAAGGCAGGGGGGAGGGATTCATATTTTACATATGGATAGATGGAAAATAACCACATATTTAAATTAAAAGGGCAGTTTCTATAAACTGGCATGTTTATTGTCTATCTGCCATTATCTGTCAGCTATTCCTATACTCTCAGCTCCGAGGAAAGCACCTAGAACTTGGGCAATGCCATCCGCAAAAAAGATGAGAATTTCACAAACAGCTGGACTTTGTTCACAATGCCAATTTCTCTTGTTTTGAGCCTTTCATTTGATTGCTTTGACAATCTATGAAGAGGTAGCATTCAAAATGGCAGCTGAGTAACAACTCATCATGCATGATTGATCTCTATCACCCAAGAAATTGTGGGATGTTTCTTTTAAAAGCAATTAACAGTGTAATGCTAAACAGAGTTACATCCATGAGATTAGAAGGGTATAACTCCATTTAGGATTGCATTGACAACTAGGTTGCATGTGTTGCTTTTGTGCCTGTGCAGTTGGAAGGCTGCTCTTGCTCTTTACATCTAGGAACCTTTCCTTTTCTCTTTGTTTTGTTTGTTTGTGAGCTGTGTGACCTTAAGATAACTGGAAGAAGTCTGGAAAGACACTGGCAGAAAATTCATGCTGAAACTGATAGAGCATGCTATGGACCCCTTTAGAAGACCTATGAAATGCCAATGAAAACAGAAAAGGAAAGTTATTTCTTTCCAACCATTGCATCAGCTAGTTCACAAACATCCCAGTTGTGCAAAGCATCTTGACATCTTCTAACTCCTAAATCTGAACCTTTACACTTTCAAAAGCAGACATAAATCAATTACTAACTCAGGGCACCTTCTCCTGGACAAACAAGCAGTTAGGAGCCCTCTAAATAAAAAAAAAATCCCTAGACAAAAATGACATGCCCAATTATTGCCCAGTATCCAACCTGCCCTTTCTGTGCAAGTGATTGAGAGAGCAGTAACTGACCAGTTCAGGTCTTCTTAGAAACCTCTGGTGCTTTGGACCCTTTTCAGTCTGGAGTTAGGCCAGGCAATGGGACAGATAGGGCTTTGGTGGTTTTAGTTGATAATCTCCATCTGATGTAGACAAAGACTATGCTTCTCTGTTGTTCCTCTCCACATTCAATACAGTAGATCATACCATCTTGCTGAGGAGTTTGGAGGCAAAAGTCGGTATTGAGGGATATGCTTTGAATTGGTTTAAATTGTTCCTCATGGAACAGACTCAATGGGTTGCTGCGGGAAATCAGCTATGTCCAGAGTAGAGATGGGCATGAACCAAAATACAAACCAAAGTTCATCACGAACCAGTCCAGTTCATCAGAGCCGATTTCTGATGAACCGCCATGAACTTTAGGGTGGTTCGTTTGTTTTGTTTTTTTGGTTTGTCACTGCAGACAGCCTGGTGCCAATCAATCAGTTTCCTAGGCAACAGGGGCTGGGCTTTCTGCAGACCTTATGCTGACCCGGAAATGACCTTATGCTGACCCAGAAGTGGTGGTTTGCTGCCTGGAAGTGCCATTTTCATGAACCAAAACAAACCAGTTCGTGAACTGGGGCAGGTCCGTGAAAGTTCGTGGCTTGTGGTTCGTGAAACATGACAAACCACAAACCACATGGTTCTTTTTTTTTCTAGTTCTTGCCATCTCTAATCCAGAGTAGGAATTATTTTGCAAGGTTCCATAGGCTGCAATCGTAGAATTCCTTATGCTCCTTTAGCATAAAGAATTCCTTTAGCATTTCTTCAACTCTGTATTGGATTCTTGCAAGCCTGGAATGAAATCGACCAAAACTTCTTCCTACAAAAAGGAGGCCACCTTTAGAAATAGAACCTCACTCCCCATCCAGAAAAGGAAAGGAAGGTTCTTGGCTGTACGGAATCCATCTCTAATGGCGACTGAGCCTATTTTGTAAGTTCATATTTTTCCTTTTGAGGTGGAAAACAGTTTTGGAGAAGGAACAGCCATCAGAAAGTGTTGTTAGAATGCTTATGCCCAAATTATTCCCTAATTAACAAACACTAGGTCAGACAGCAGAAAGGGACGGATGCTTTCACATCTGGAAGTCACACACTGTGAGACGTAAATGTTTTGGGTAGTTAAAGAATATGGTGAACTGCATATATAAGCAACAGCAGATGAATAGGGGAAAGCTGTATGAAAATATGCTGCATTAGGGGTGGGTTGTTGGGTTTTTTTGCACCATCAGGAACATATGTGTACTGTTCAGAGCTAAATGATCAGCTTGTTGGATGTTCCGGTATGCTTGCTGCTACATGTGGACCACCCGCAAACCAATACTTCCAAGTAATCAAGTTTGCTTGTTATCAACTTCTAGAATGCAGAAGAGACAGCCATACACATATTAAAAGTTTGTTTTGGATTTCAATTTTTGGTTCTTTTAAAAGTAACTTTTGTAAAAGGCATCTGCCTGATATGAAATGTGGAAATAAATAAATAAATTGCCCATGTGATTCCTTCACATAGATGTTGCCAGTTAATGTGATATTGTCATATATGCCTGTCTGCATATCTGCCATGAATGTATTCTGTGTTATGTACTGGTCCTCTGAGGGCATGAGAAGTTTCTTATTGACGTTAAGGCAGTAGGTTATCTTGCAAGTATTTACTTTTTCTTTCCCCACTGCCTCCAGCAAGTGTCCTTGAAGGTCGGTTGCGGCCGGCTCGAAATGTGTCCTTCTTGGGAACTGGGGTGATTTCATTCTTTGTTCTGTCTAGCCTAAACCTAGCTTCTCCTCTTCACCCCCCCCCCCCTGGCTCCTTCGCACCCAAACTTCAACGGTCCCTATCCTGATGGTGGGAACCTTCCCTATAACTAACACTACCAACCCCGTCCACATCACTTCTGCCAATTCAGTTGTCTGAGCACCTTGAACCTGATGGATCTCTAATAAAGTTACTTCAACCAATACACCTGCATGTTTGCTGTGGAGAACTTGAGGTTTCTACCTGCCAAGGACTGACAGATATGAGAATACACTGAAACATGAATTGGGCAGCCACCCATACGTTATTCATATTATTTCAAAGCCTGAAAAGTATGGTTTCATAACTAACTGTTGGGAATCTACATGGAGGCCCTATGTATCATGCAACATTTGGCACATGAATGCATTTTTGGGGACAAAAATGTGAATCACTTTGAGTGTGTGAAGCAACCATCTCTCATGTTCATGACCATCTTTGTCACTTGTGCTTAATAAGTAATAAAGACCTTGCTAACTGGATAATTTATCTTGCCTATGTATTACATTATTCTGAACTTTAGCACTATGATTTATTTCATGTGCAGGTCTGGTACTCCTACTTGGTTGTACCAAGTAGTTTTGCTGAAAACTTTCTTCATTCATAACAAAACCTTATCCATTCATGACATTTAGATTCTTGGAATATTCAGTACTTAAAAGAGAAAGTGTTTTCTTTTATTTATTTATCTTACCAAATACAAGATGCTCTTCAAAATGAGGTGCACTTAAAAATATGCTAAAGTCAGCTATGTGAGCGATCCATGTGCTGGAGCGACTTTAAGTGATCTGGTAAGTTTATATGACAAAGAAGAGTATGTCCAACTACTTAGGGAATAGGACCCCTCTTTCTTTTGGTGGAGGAGCCATAGTTCAGTGCTAGAGCATCTGCTTAGTATGCAGAAGGTCACAGATTTAATTCCAAGCATCTCCAGTTAAAAAAAAATGTAGTAGGTGATATGAAAGTCCTCTACTTGAAGCCCCAGAATGTCACTCTTAGTAAACAATACTGACCTTGATGCACCAATGATCTAGTTCAGAATGAGGCAGCTTCATGTGTCATGTGTAATCTACAAATTATATCATTGCTTTACTTCTTTAGAAGTGTTGCAGTTGTTACTGAATCCATCTAACCCAGCAAATTTTTCACACAAGTAATTATGAAGAATTTGAGAATGGGAGAGGCCAGTCACTTGTGGCCAACCAGACCCAGGGAGTTCGAGGGAACTCTCTCAGTGTTGGACCCTTGATCTGACAGGGATGAGGAATGGTGTTGTTGGTTTATTTGTTTAAAAAATTTATGTGTTGCTGTTTCACCCAAATAGAATCCCCAAGACAACAAACATCAATATATTAAAACATTTCAACATTAAAACAACATTTAAAATAAAGTGTGTATGTGTATTCAATAAAACATATAAATCCACAAACACACATAACAACACCACCAGGGAGGAAGATCAGTATCAGTTCTGATACCTGTTTGTGTATTGGTGAGGAACAATGAGACATTGCAGTTCTCGGAGTAACCAGCTCCCCTAAGGGCCAACCCAGGGAAAGTGGGCAGTGGGGGGGGGGGTTGAGGGTAGCATAGTCCTATATCACTGGAAAACGATGTTATTACTGGAGCCACACAGGTTGTGCTGGGGTGTGTGTGATTCTTAAAAAATCAGCCCCAAGCTTAGTGTTGTGCATCGTGCTGGAAATGACATCATTTTCCAGCGATGCAAGAGCGTGTATGCCCATTAGAGCAGTGGTGGGGACGGCGGCTTGTGGCCCCCAGCAGAGGACTGGCAACTCTCGCAATACTGCTGGACCATGTTTGAAGCTATGGTGGGACTCCCCAGATGCTGACAACCTCTTTGAGAAGTCTTTTAGGAAAACCTGCATTGCATGGTGAGGAAATTTAAATACACACAGCTCAGCTTTTAAAAAAAATAAATCTTTATCTAATCCAGGTTTCAAACTTTGTGTCTTTTATTTCTGGGTGTAGGTGGAGGGGCAAAAAATGATACACAGAAAAACAAGTGGAATTTTTTTCCTCCTTCAAAATTTAGCAGCAGCAACACCAGCTCCTAATAGCCACAACAAACATGGTCATGCAGCAGACACTTTTCACTCTTTAGTGTAACATTTTATGTGCCTCCAGAGAGAGTGCTACTAGACTATGTAGAAGAGCCAAACATTTGCTCTGTATGATATATTTGTCTGTCATGGAAAGAGTGCATCTGTCTATCTGTCTAAATGCACAAAGCAACTGAATTGAAATGGCAATCTGTGGCATCCAATGGGGGCCAAAAGCTGTGTAAAGTAGACAGAGGTTAAACAGCAGCTTTTCATTACTTCAAAATTGTATTGATCTCCATTGACAGTTTGGTTCATTAGGCTGCTCGGAACTAATTTATTATAATGACAATGCTGAAATCAGTCCTTCAACATGACCCAGCGGCTCTCACCTGACATAAATTCACATCCTTAATAAGAGTCCCCAGAGACACAATTACCTCTAGACTACTCAGATGCATGAGCCAAATATAATTCAAAACAGAAACAATGATTTCCTATAGGCTGTTTTCTTATAGTCAATAGTATTGAACAGAGCATTTATCTACTATAAAACTCAACAGGCTTTCAAAAACAGAATATAGCCTGATTCATGAAATTTTATATATACTTTTCAACATTTTTCAACATTTCTCCCCACCACTGCACCTTGTTAATTTGTTTTATTATTTGTATATTGATTTTAGTTTTTGTTTTTATCGATTTTAACTGTTCACCACCCAGAGCCCCTGGGGATGGGCGGTATATAAATTGAAAAAATAAATAAATAAATAAATTATGTAGAATCCATCCGTGCATAACTAAATGCAGCAAAGCAGTCTAGGGACTAAGCATGTGCTGTGTAAACTGGGATATCTCCAATACAAATCTCACTACGTTTACTTATTATTATAACAACAACATTTGATTTATATATACCATCCTTCAGGACAACTTAATGCTCATTCAGAGCACTTTAAAAAGTATGATATTATTATTCTTACAACAATCACCCTGTGAGGAGGGTGGGGCTGAGAGAGGTTTGAAAGAGCCGTAACTAGACATGAGCACGAACCAAAAAAATTTAATGAACCAACGGACCGTGGTTCGGTGCCGCCGCCGATCCCGAATTAGCGAACCACAACGAACATCTCCCATTGCTGACCCAGCCCGTGGTTCATGGTTCATGGAGGCCAAAGCGGGGCGCCCCGGTGTTCCCAGCAATACAGGAACGGTGGGTGCTGGCGGCAGCCACCGGACATGGCGGGCACGGAGAGACCCGCCAGGCCGAAAAGGAGCGTGCTGGTATTCCCTGCGAGAAAGGAAAGGTGTGTACTGGGGGCAGCCGCTGGGCCTGGCGGGCACGGCGAGGCGGCGATAAGCCACCTCCCCTCAGGGGGAGGGGGGTCTGGCCACTTGCTGGTGGCACCCCCCATGTGCCTGCCTGCCAGGCCAAACTGGAGCGCGCTGGTATTCCCTGCGATGACAGGACGGTGGGTGATGAGTGGTGGAGGCAGTGAACAGTACACACCTTCCTGCCTTGCCGGAAAGGATGGGAGGGATAGGACCTGTCATCATGAGGAGGGGTGGGGGAAGATCCCCCAGCATCCGCAAGTCCTCACCCGAGGGTCCCACCGAGGAACAGTGTTGTGGAGGCAGCCAACAGTGCACAGCTTATCTGCCTTGCCGGAAAACATGGGAGGGAGAGGAAGGACCTGTCATGTGGAGGGTAAGTGGGAAGATCCCACCCCCAACCTCCAGGCCAAAGAAGAGCATGCTGGTATTCCCATAGTGGGTGGGAGAGGTCCTGTCATCATGAGGAGGGGTGAAGGATGATCCCCCACCATCCATGGGTCCTCACCTGAGGGTCCCAACGAGGAACAGTGTGGCAGAGGCAGCCAACAGTACACACCTTCCTGCCTTGCCGGAAAGGACGGGAGTTGTGGGAGACTTTTCCACCCTGCTGAAAGAGGTCCCATCAGTCCCATTGACGGGTGCCACCACATTGTCAACCGACTGTATCCGTACACAATACAATCGGCTGCGTGAGGGCAACTGAGCTGTGTAACCAAGGAGGGAGCAGTAACAGGATAGTGCCTCATGAAGCAGGGACTGACCTGATCCGCTGTCCTGCCTTTGCAGAAAGTAGGGGATGGGCAGGACAGGAGGCATTGTTTGGATGGGCCAGAGTGGGTCCTGAGGGGGGGAGACGGAAAAGGGACAGCAGCAGCAGCAGCAGCAGCAGCAGCTGACATCGGCCACCTTCCTGCCTTTGCAAGAAGGACATCAGTCGAGCGACCCATTCCCCCCTGCTCAGAGGGCTCTGCGTTTGCGATGGATGGGGCTCCGCATGGCAGAACTATATGTAAAACAGTTCCTGAGCTGCTGCACAAGTGCCCAAAGGAGGCTGCCATCAGCAGCATCACACACCTTCCTGCCTTGCCAGAAAGAATGGGAGGGAGAGGACCTGTCATGTTGGGGGGTAAGTGGGAAGATCCCCCCGCAACCGCCAGGCCAAAGAGGAGCACGCTGGTATTCCCGGAGTGGGAGGGAGAGGACATGTCATTCGGACCGGGGGCCTGATCCCCCGGCCACCGCGGGTCCTCACCCAAGGGTCCCACTGAGGAACAGTGCGGCGGCGGCCGCCTCCTGAGCCATCAGCTTCGAGGTTGTAAGCGGCGCTGTCCCAGACCCCGAGGGGACAACCTCTGCCAGTGCGGCCTGCTGGAGCACTCTGCTCTCACCAGCATCACCCTCAGGGCAAAGTGATCCTCCCACTGACCCCCGCTCGCAAGAGCTGGTGGCCCCCTTTCTCCCCCCAATGGATGTTTCACTGGGTGAGGAGCGAGACAGGCTTGGGTGGTGCCTCTTCAGGTGCCAAGTCAGGGCCGTCGAAGAGAGGTGCTTTGGGTTTTTGCCCCTGCGCACCAGGACATCACAGGCACAGCACCGCACCACACAGGGGTCATCAGGAAGGGCCCGAAAGTGCCTCCATACGGAGGCATTGTAACGCCGGCCACTAACTGTCCCAGGGGAAGGAGGACAAACAGTTACAGGCTGCGCTGCAGGGCTGGACACGGATGATGAGGTGAGGGGTGGACTGCGGGAGGGGACACCACTGAAAGTTTGGGATGGGGATGGGAGGGATCTTTCATAGCACACATAACATTCCTCCAGGGATCCATCTCCCACCCACCCCTCCTCAAAATGTTGAGAGAGATTCTCTCCCTCCTGCGCAAAGACCTCTTGGGCCTCCACAGCCCACATAGGTGAATTGGGAGGAGAGGCAGGACTCCCTGCAGCCCCTGAGCCACACCCAAAACTGCTTTCCACAACTGAACCAGAAGGACTGCCATCACACTTCATCCCACAACCACCCTTGGCAGCCAACATAGGAAAACTCATTGTGCCACCAAACTAGAATTAAAGAGGACAGGAAAGGAGATGACTCTGTGTGCCCTCCACCAAGGTGCCCACTGAGCTCGGCCCCAGGGCCTGGCAGCAGCCCTGGCACCAGAGGGAGGGAGGGACTAGAGCCCTAGCCCACCACTCCCACAGACCTAAACAGATCAGGCACTGATTAATAATAATGTGAGCCCTTAGCCGAGGTACCCACCGAGCTTGGCGCCAGGGCCTGGCAGCAGCCCTGGCACCAGAGGGAGGGAGGGACTAAAGCCCTAGCCCACCGCTCCCACAGACATGAACAGATCAGGCACTGATTAATAATGTGAGCCCTCAGCCAAGGTACCCACCGAGCTTGGTCCCAGGGCCTGGCAGCAGCCCTGGCACCAGAGAGAGGGAGGGACTAGAGCCCTAGCCCACCGCTCCCACAGACCTAAACAGATCAGGCACTAATGGGAGCCCTCAGCTGAGGTACCCACTGAGCTTAGCCCCAGGGCCTGGCAGCAGCCCTGGCACCAGAGGGAGGGAGGGACTAGAGCCCTAGCCCACTGCTCCCACAGACCTGAACAGATCAGGCACTGATTAATAATCAATGTGAGCCCTCAGTTGAGGTGCCCACTGAGCTTGGCCCCAGAGCCAGGCAGCAGCCCTGGAACCAGAGGAGATAGATCGCTATCCCCCAAAGCCAAGCTCAATTGTACTCTCTCAGTCTCTCTCTCCAAAGGCTAACAAGTGGCAAGCAAGAGCTCTGTCCCACTCCACTGCTCACAGAAAGTGAAACCCAGCCTGGGAGACCATGGCTATTTATAAGCATGGGTCCCATTCAGCAACACAGGACGTCTGTGTTTGGCCATCAGAGCTGCCTATCAGGGTTTGCAGGGATGAGATTGGAGTGTCCATGGCTACAGAACACCCCCTTCCCCCTCCCTCCCCTGGGTGTCTTCTCCCAACTTGTAACTGCTTTGCAGCTCCGTGGTTGGAAGGAAGCCCTGCTGATCAAGGAAAGCTGGGCTTCCATTCAGGTTTCCAGGGCGACAGAAGGAGGGCAGACAGAGCTCAGGCATTCCCCTGGCTCCGTTGTCAGGGGAATAGATTGCTGGCGCCTGACTTTCTGGCTTCCCGAACTGCACCCGAACGCCCCGAACCAGGCCTCTCCCGACTGCTGGTTTGGGGGCGGTGGCCAATCACGATCTGCCGGGTCACAATTGCACGATCACCATTTTCGTGGGTTTTTGAGGTTCATAATGTGGTTCATGCCATCTCTAGCTGTAACTGACCCAAGGTCACCCAGCTGGCTTCAAGCAGAGGAGTGGGGAATCAAAACCAGTACTCCAGATTAGAGTCCTGCTGATCTTAACCACTACACCAAACTGGCTCTCTTAGGCAATTTACTATCTTCATCTCCACTCACCCAACCCCTCCCCCATAAAAAAAGAAAAAGAGAAGAACAAATTCCATTTCCCCCCCTCTCCCTCTCACTATTGGCACCAACTCTAGCTTGCCTCCCTGCTCCTAGCTCTGGCCTGACTCTCTGCTCCTCTTGCCAGCCACCTTGACCACTTTTCCCCATCTGCTCTTGACCCTGTTCAGTCTAGCTTCATGCCTGGGAATGGGACAGAGATAGTTTTTTCTGGCTCTGGTGAACAATCTGCATTTGTGAATTGCTAGGGGGAATAGTTCCTCGTTAATCTTGTTGAATCTCTCTGTTGCCTTCAATATAGTTGACCAGTTGGTGCCGTTAAAGCAGCTGGTGACTGGATTAGGGATTGTGGAGATAGTTTTAAAATAGTTTTAAAATGGCTTTCAGTTCTTTGTATTTATCTATCTTTAGAAGATTGATGTAGAAGATAATGGGTCTGTTCTATGGCATCTAGCCTGTGGTGTCACCTGCTGTTTAATATAAGATCTTTGAATGAGACAATCTGTAGATTTTGAATAGTTTACCATCATTATGCTGCTGATAACACCTGGCAGCATATTTTATTACATAAACTTCTGGATGCTGTTATCTCTGCCCTAAGCCAACTCCCGGTAGTTGTAATCAAATGGCTGAGGAAGAACAAGCTGAAAACAAAGGTGTTCGCCTACCTGGCTAGGGGGAGTCTCTCTTTTGGCAGACAACATTACGAGCCTAGGAGACCTCAGGCTGGCGACAAAGCAAGTAGGTTACCATTCCAAGGGAGAGAAAAGGAGGAAAGGAGGAAAGTGAATGTAGAAGGAATTGATTGGGATGATACGGATAAAGGATAACAAACAGTCCTAATAATGATGATGGAACTTTACTGTAACTAATTCTCTAGTATGGCTTAAATCCCAGTTTGTGCTATTCCCACAGGCTTCAAGCTTGGTTGTTCTTTAACTTCTGATGATGTATCAATGTATCTTGAATGGAGTAAGTTAGGAAAGGAGATGGGGGTATAACTCAGGGAAAGAAGAAAATAGAAAGTAAATTTACAAATTTGCCCACCAATTCCTGCCCTCATCCACAATCACTCATTCTTGAGTAGCTGGAGAAAAATGAAGCTGCTGTGATGTCAATTCCAGGTGATCACCCAAGAGTGACATCACAGAATCTGGAATGATGCTCTCCCCCTCACCAGGCTCTGATCCCAGAAGTACCCAATATTGGCAGATGTAGAACTGGCAACTCTAACAGAATGAGGAAACCACTACAGTAAGTGACTTAGCACAGAAAGCACAGAGAGAAAATCCAGGAGAATCAGTGAGTCCTGGAGTTACAAGCAGATTCGTTTAATAAACATTTCTCCATATTACTCTGGCCTAACTCTACATGTGTATAGTGACCACCAGTTATGTCTCAATCTCTGTAGCAACCAGGAAGATGAGGTTCTGCCAAGCCCTTCAGTTGACAATGTCTTTCTTAGGAGGCTGGTAGGAATCTGTCCAGCTTCTTCAGAGGGGAATTTGTTTTCGCCATGCCCAGATCATTTTTTGCTTATGCCCTAGCCATGCTGCCCCTAAGTGAAGTGATCACACTACAGGTATTTTGTTGCCTCACTTCCTATGTGAGGGAGTCCAAGCTATTCAAACTAGTAAACTGGGACTGCAACATGTTCAACATTTCAGCTTGGCATATCTTTACGAAGCTATTCCTTTAAAATCTTCAGAGAAAAATCTTTTTCCCAGTGTGATTGAATTAAAAAGTAGTTTAGAAAATGTGACTCCTTCCTTCA
The DNA here is from genome assembly GCF_028583425.1 of Eublepharis macularius. NCBI lineage: Eukaryota > Metazoa > Chordata > Lepidosauria > Squamata > Eublepharidae > Eublepharis > Eublepharis macularius. The sequence continues at coordinate 72,374,154 of NC_072793.1, forward strand.
AGGTATTACTAGATTTAGTACTACAGCAGGATTTGAGTCCAGTAGCACCTTAAAGACCAACAAGATTTTCAAAGTGTAAGCTTTCAAGAGTCAGAGATCCCTTCAGTACAACTAGAAGATAAAGCAAAACTAAAGTGTGAAGGTTCCATATCCTCTACCTTATTCCAATCCTTGTGTCTCATAAGAACAAAAAATATTGGCAATGCCTCAAGTTTGCTGTCCCATAATTTATGGCCCGTTTGAAATAAATCACTTTTAAATAAAAATCATCTATGCTTTTGTCCAGGTTTAGTTAAAAACAGTATTCATTTCTTTAAATCTACCTAATAAAGATATTGGATGCCATACTGAGAAATTCTTTTAAGAGTTACGTATGCTTGAATTAACCTATTTTTAATGCCTGAAGTTATGCTGCTGCTTTTTCAGAAAATCTACTGAAATTTTGGTTATTAAAATGATCCGTTATTTGGACTTTTAAAAATAATATGTTAATTAAACTCTGTGTATCAGAGATCTTAAACATATATCCATTAAATATTGGTGCAAATTTGAGTGTAAGAAATGGTTATAAAATGTATACGTTCTTCAGTGTAGTACTGAGGAGGAAAAATTGAGTGTGAATTTACCTTTAGAGATTTTAATTATATTGTCTATTCTGCTGTCCTTGAAATATCCACAAACATTTCACCTCTGCAGGACACTAAATTTGACTGTCTAAATTTCATAATCAACATTTTGGTAGCACCTTAGAGATGTTCAGAAACCTTGTATGAAATTTTGCTTAACTGGCCAAAATCATTTTAAATTTCATTCATGTGACTATCCATATACACTGCACATTTGCCATTAGGATCAATTCAGGGTCTATTCTTGTTTGTAGGATTAGTGGGAGAAGAGATCGTTTGAGCAGAAGGATGAATTAACAGGACAGTGAAAATACAAGTGCACCTGCCCTATGATTCTCAAGTAGTGGGTTACAATCTCCTAGCTGGAAGCTAACAAAATTTATTTCAGCCCATTAGCTTTTCTGAGTCAGAGCTCACTTCATCAGCTACATGGTGTATACATCCATTAGGATTTCTGCCAAGGTCATTCCAGTATTAGATGTATATTTCATGCATTGATGTAATGAACTCTCGCTGAGGAAAACTATGCTAGAATGAATTCTAGTAGCCAATAAGATGCCACTAGATTCCTGTTTTATTTTGATGCTACCCATCTGGAATGCACTAATTAGTAACAAAAAGTTTACTGAGGGCCAAGCTATATGTGACGAATGACACTTGAACGGCAAGTGGATTGAGTGGAGCGCAAGTGAACAGGGAGAAATACACTTGCTGTTCAAGTGTCATTCGTCACTTGTAGCTTTGCCCTGAGTGTGGTTCTGCGTTGGGTGTTGTTGACAAGATACCAGAAAAGAGGTAATGTTTAAACCCACTAAATATAATTATCACAGATTGCTGTGCAAAGATTACATTCTGGATGTGGATTTCCCAAGCCAAAGTGAGTGCCAAAACAGACGTCAATCCTCTCTGTCCATCATACTCTGCTGAATGGAACTGTCCTGGAAGGAGGGAACAAAGTGTTACTTCATGTCCCAGTCAATTTTATTAATCAAAACCAGGTTCCCCATGCTGAGTGTTCAGTGGGTGGGGATGGAAAGATGTCCTTTGAAAACATTTGCAATGCTAATAAAAGCAAAGGAAGCCTGATTTCAATCTATGAAACGAAGACAGAATTGCAATATGCTGAATTTGCTAAAATGTTGGATTTGGCTATTAAGTTTTCTAAGTTTAAATTGGAAACCTGAGTCTCTCTACCTATCTGACTTCATTGAGTTGCAGCTGTGCTGCTACCTGAAGGAAAGCTTGAGATCACCAGGATCCACTTGTAGCATAAGCCTGAAATATGAATATAGCAACCTGCCATACACTGAATCAGACCATTGATCAAGCTAGCCAGTGTTGTGTACTCTTACACTGATATATCTGACTCTTTTGAAATCTTCTTTGCATGGCCTTGAAACCTCAGATATTGGGTGCTGGATCTTTTGCAAACCATGAGCTCTACTATTAAGCTATGGGACCTCCGCTAATAGCCTGGTTCCTATTTCATATTTTTGTTTGTATATCCCACTTATTCAACACCATTTCACTTCTTCCCTCTCCTTACTCTTTCCAGTTTTCCTAATCTGCTTTTTAAAATTACATTTCCCTACTGTGGAAACATTTGGAAAATCTGTCCTACAGTGAGCAGTATTTGCACCCATGAAATTAATTAGCCATTGTTAGGCTTCTTTACAGAGAAGTCCTCAGAGTCCAGTTGTTCCATTAATTGCTCTACACACTGGCAAAAATACTGTAATCTGATTTTTCTATTATTTCCCAGGTGTGCAGCTTTGTCAGAGAGCATTAAACAACAAAATATGCTGAAGTCACATGAAGTAATTCTTAAGGACAGCATTGAGGGGGGGGGGAATCACAAAAAATACAAGCACCATTGTTATTTATCTCAGATACAGATTCTGAACTTAAACCAATTATACTGAAGTCAGGTTTTGTGAAACAATGAACACTCACTGGGTGGCTCTTGCAATGATTCCCCTTAATAAATATTTTGAAGGGATTCATTGGACTAGATTGTCCATCCAGCCCAATCAGGAACAATAATGCAGCATTCCACATCTTTAGAGGAAACCAGGATCAGCCAGTAGGACTATCTATAAACATATATAGTACAGATGAATTGGACAGCTTTGGGCATGAATTCCTCCGGGTTTTATTTGCATGATGCTTCTTTCCACACATACAAATGAAGTTCTGAATTGTATGTTTCCAGTCACTTCTACTAACAGAATTAAAATAATAAATTAGTTATAACCAGGGACGCTGAGAATGTCGCAAAAAAGCAATTGACATTCAAATGTCCTCATTCAAAATGTTGATTGCCTTCAAGATTCACAGATACAGTTTTGCAGCTGTGTGGTGTCAGACTCTGGCGTGGCCAGGAAATGCAGATCATTGTTGATTACTATGCGCCAGACGCTACTTGTCAAAGCAGTTCTTCTGTTGTTGGGCCCTGCTTCCACAGTTGGTAGCATTTATCAGTAAGTGAAACTCCTCTCTCTTTTCCTGTTTCTTCCTTTTCCTTTACTTTAAAAAAATGTTCTTTATTTTCCAAAAGTGTGTCCACTGTCCACTGTGGGGGCTTCTTTCTTTACCCCCCTCCATCTTGGTTCCATGAGCAGTTTGTATCTGCCACTCATGGGGCTCATAAAATGCAGCCTTGGGACCTTTACAGAATAAAACAGGTGAGATGGCAGAGGAAGGGTCAACAATGGAGACATACCGCCTGATTGCATTATAGCCACAGTGGCACAAAGACAATGCCAGAGATATATTAACTAGCACAATGCAGCTGAGAGGCATATTGATCCATTCAAGCACAAAACACTTTTAGACCATTATTCAAAGTATTTCGGCTCAATCAAGGTGCTCTTGGCACAACTGTCCCTTGTCCTTGGCATGCTCCCTAACAAAGGGAGATTCTGGTGACACCAACCTCTAACTACTGAAATTTCCTCCTTCACTTTGTAAGTTTTGACTTTCATTTTGTACTATTTTGATTGACTTCTACTGTTCTAATTTGTAGATATACGACTAAAAAGAGAATCTTAACAGACTATTCAGAATCCTACTCAGGTCTATTCAATCTAGCCTACTTTCAGAGAAGTATTCTTAGAATGGCACTCTAAGGGTCAAACTATACATGCAGGTTCTTAAAGATTTGGGTCTGGGTTACCCAGCTATTAAAAAATAAAGGAGAGCCCAAACGGCCTTAGAAGACTGCCTCTAATGTGCTTCCCTGTTTGATCCTTCTTCCCTCTCCATAACTGGAAGCTTTCCCATGTCATAAGAACTTCTTTACCCACATTTCCAGACAATCAGAAGGCTTGCCTCTGACTTAACCTAGATTTCCTGGGGGGGGGGGGATTCCTTCACATCCTATTATTCTCTCGCATCTCCCACCTCCAAATCTGAAGCTGTAACCATCCCCCAATTCGTGCTGACTATCTCAATCTTAAAGCATTCTGCTCTGCTGAATCTGCTGGGTACTCTGCATACCCTTGGTGTAGTCACTCCTAGTTTGTGTGTTTCAAACTCTACCTAGAACTTTACTTTCAATTTTACCTGGAATTTTGAATTGGATTCCCACTTTGACCCAGGCAAGCACCTCTTTGGGGAACCCCAAATCTCTCCATTTGTACAGTGCAGAAGGCAATCAGCTGTCTAGATGCCTGTAACGTCACCAGACAGTTCTCTCAATTGACATCTGAGTAGAATATACCTGTCTGCTTTCCTGCTGCTGCTTCTCTCTAATCACCAGCCACGTCTCTCTTGAGTTTTATGCTGCACATGGGTATTGCTATTTGGAATATTTCCATTTACTATGGACATTCTAGTATATGATGCAATTACATGATTTATATGATTCTGACTAATACACGATATATCCTGCTCAATAAAATCCTCTCTGTGTCATTGCTATCTTCCAACTTGTCCAGAGCTTTGTCCTATTGTAAAGTGATACCTTAAAATTTGTATGTGTCATCCTTATTCCCTATAGGTGCCAGGTGTTAGAACCTAAGCATAGGATTTAGAAATAGGATTCGGAAGAGGCAAAATAAAGACTTGGTTCTCCCAAAAGTGAGTTTGGACCCAATCAATAAATGGGCCTCCTTCACACAAACATGTCTATTACACAGGGCTTTTTTTCAGGGGGAACATGGGGGAACAGAGTTCCAGAACCTCTTGAAAATGGTCACATGGCTGGTGGCCCTGCCCCCTGATCTCCAGACAGAGGGGAGTTTAGATGGCCCTCCGCACCGCTGAGCGCTGAGCGGTGCGGAGGGCAATCTATACTCCCCTCTGTCTGGAGATCAGGGGGCGGGGCCACCAGCCATGTGACCATTTTCTCTGAGAGCAACCCACTGAGTTCCACCACCTCTTTTCCCAGAAAAAAAGCCCTGCTGTTACATATATTTCTGGTTGCCCACACAGCACTCTGTAGCTAAAAAAGCCTTGTTAATTTCTCTTTCAGATCACTGAGTGAGCACTTTTAGAGAGCAATCCTAAGCAGACTTACTGAGGGCCAAACTAGACATACATCCATGAGTCTGACCTGTGGGTGACAACACCCTTTTAAAGCCTGATGAGGCAATTTAAAAATCCCATGAGTGTGCCAGAATAAGACGCTCTTGTTTCCCCCTGCCATGCTTTTTTGAGTGCTGCAACAGCAGCACACATGCAACAACTTTTTAAAAATCACCTCCTTAGGCTTTGAATTGGTGGTGGCATCCATGGGGTGGATCCATGGATGCCATTACATCTATTTTGGCCCTTAGAATCCTACTTTGGTCTGTTCAGTGGGGCTTACACCCAGGAAAATATTCTTAGGATTGCATGGTTAGTGTAGCTGGCAGTAGCTTACTCAGAAAGAAACTCTAAATTTGATTTTCCCCCTTTTGGGTGGAAAGTGGTTTGGGGGAGGAAGCATCCATTGCAAATCATCATGAGATAGCATATTACAATTGAATTCTGGGCATTTGTACACATTAAAAAGACAAACTGCCGTTTGTGAGCAGACTGTGATCATAACAGAGAGTGCTTAAGAACCTTTACTTAGGAGCATCTAAACGGAGCCTGTCATCCAGTGACAGAGCTCCTCCTTTGAATGCAGAAGATCCCAGGTTCAATCCCTGGCCTTTCCACTTAGTTTTTCATATAAGGGTTGATGTCAAAGATACCAATTTTTTTGAAACCCTGGATATCTGCTACCAATCATAGTATACAACACTGAACTAGATCTGGCTTAATATAAGGCAGCAATCTTATATTAATATACAAGCTTTTGTTTTGATGGTGCTTTAATGTGCATGTATGCGAACCTACCTCTACATTTACTTTAGCATACCTTTTCAGATAAAAATTGAGGGCCATGCCTGTGCTCCATTGCCCTCCTTTCCCACTAGATTTAATCACTTCATAAGATACAATAGGAGTCAGAATTTGCAGCTGAGATTAATATACAGTGCTGTGGCCAATGCCCTTCGTTGTCTCTCGAGGTCTTTAGCAGGATAGCAGGGCAGACAACCACTGTTAATGCTTATCACTGCATGATTTCAACTCTGAATGCAGGGCTGTTCTCAGCAGGACTACAGGAATAACGTCTCCCTTTCAGCTCAGAGCAATTGGCTCCAAAGTTGGAATATTTTTATTAAAAATATGTGTATCATATTAGGCTGCGAATTCATCTGCTTTGTTTTTGCTATGGGAACCTTAAGACAAAAGGATAAAAGTGAACCACAAACATACTGAGTGACATTTGTTTCTTTATATTTGCAGGGGAGGTGGAGGTGCAAAAATACCTATGATGTAATTGTAATCTGCATCTTAAGCAAGAAATTGATATCTATAATTGGTATTGAAAACAGGAAGCAAGAAAGCAAGATTTGGGTCCTGAATTGTGTTCTTTGACTGCACACCAACATGACAACCCACTTGAAACTAGGAAGCAAGAGGTATCATCTGTCAAAGGGAAGTATAGTTGTTTAGAGGGACATTTCAGAGTATGCCATTGCATCAATGTCCTACAAGATATTTTGTTTGTTTTTTTTAAAACCTGGAATTTGTAAGATCTCACCCTCCCCACAAGCTGCATTTCTGTAGTCATCGTATTTGTTGACAAATATTGTTGACAAAATTTGACAGAAAAATATTGTTGACAAATATGGATGTTGTGACTGATCTGCATCAGCAGCTGTACCTTTTGAGGTGCTGACCTTCCCACCAAAGAGTCTCATGGTGGTGTTTTGCTTTTCAGGTGTAATTGTTACCATGACTCCTGAGGAAGAAAGATTGAAACAAGCTACTTGATAGCATCTTGTTGAGTCGGGGGAGCTTTGTGCCCCTTGTCTTGCCTGTTTGCACCTGTGATTATAAGAAATATATAAGAAAATTGGTTCAGAAATATTTTTGTATAATAGTACCAGACATTGGGTAAGATCTTAATCATTTCAACCCTGATATGACCAGACATTAGTTCAGCAGTGGGACTATTGTGCAGAAAGTTTACCAAATCCACAAAGAAATAATGGAAAGCCCTAATGACTTTAGTAAGATATTTAAAGCAAACTGCAAGCCTTAAACTCAGGCTACCAGCAGACAACATGCCTAAATTGACACTTTACATGGATACAGATCATGCCAGGGACAAATCTGACAGGAAGTCCATAAGCTGCAACATAATCTTCTATGGCGGTGGAGCCATAAGCTAGGCAAGTAAGAAAGAGACCATTACTGCTGGATCTACTGCAGAAGCTGAATATGTTTCAGCAGCATTAGGATGCAGAGAAATTCAGTGGCTACTCAACTGAAGATCTAGGCCTAAATATACCTACACCTGTCATCATATGTGAGAATAATGAAACATGCATTCGTATGTAACAAACCAAAGACGTCAGTACATCTTCAAAGCACATTGACCTGAAGTACCACATAGTTAAGAATCTGTACAAAGATGGGACTATTAAATTAGTCTACTGTACTAGCAACGAAATGATTGCTGATGTTTTAACTAAACTTCTTGAGAGAGAATGTTTTGAAGCTCTCCAAATGAAGATGGGCCTGGTACATTGAACCAAGATCCATCGAGAGGGGATGTTAGAAGAAGGGACTGTCAATGTCTCTTGCTCTGCCAGGGGGACTTCCTTCCTTCTCTCCTCCTCCTCTCTCTCTTCTTCCCTGCATGCACCAGGAGAGGCAGCATGGTGTCTCCTCCTGAGAGATATGGCCTACTTTCAATGTAAAACTATCCAAGCTAGTTAGATCAGTTACTAGTTACATGAGTCTCTCAAATTTTAACCAACATACCAACCACTAGACCATGTTGATTGTTATTGCTGCACTGGCTAAAATACTTTTTCTCTCCTTCTTCAATTTTCCAGAGATTTAGACAGATCTGATTAGTTCCCAGTGGTCCATGAATCAGTACCCTCCCAGCTACTACCATTTGTTTTGTTGATATTTTTGTGGCCTTAATTATTGAAATTGTCAATTGTGTGGGTTTTGTATTTCTTTCTTACTTTTTGTGAGCTTCCTTAAATGGATAATACAAATTCTCAAATGGATAATAAAATAAACAAGATGGGGAGGGGGGGAACTACCTTAGGAGCTGTTTGAATGATAGCTTTTCAAACTTCCTATCACTTTAGAGGTTATGCTGACCTTAGTTAAATAACAGCAAACATTAGGTTTAGAGATGCCATTTTCCTCTTGTTACAGAACCTATAGCTATATATGATTATAGCTATATATGATTTTATTTATAAGTATAACTATGTTTTTAAAAGTCAGCTTTCTCTAAATGTATTCTTTATAGTTATTCCTCTTCTGGGCTTTTCTGCAGCAGGTTTTGCTCCAGCTTGGTGATATCCAGCCAAGGGGACCCAGCCAGATAGAGTTTCCAGGTGCCCACCAGTGGCGGGCAAACTCCCAGGGATTTGCCCCCCCCATTTGCAAATCACCCAACAATCAGCAGGAGGGGCAAACTCCTGGAGCTTGCCTGCCACCAACAGGCATCTCAGGAGCATGCACCGTGCACACACTCCCACCCAGCACGGCGCCATCACTTTCGTAAGTGACGTTATGGTACCAGCCGTGGGAGCATCCCTGCTCTTTGTTTGAGGCTGATTTGGGCCCCAAACTGGCAAATCGGAGCAGTGCAGAGAACAGGAGCACTATCATGGGAGCGCTTGCGCGGCCAGTGCAATAACATCACTTATGGAAGTGATGGCGCTGCGCAGCCGGTGTGGTGATGTCACTTATGGAAGTGATGTCATCACGTTGGTGTCAGAGCGCGTGCACACTTTGTGCACATGCAAAAGGTTTGAAAGACAGCTGCAGAAGGTAAGTGCTGGGTCCCAAACCTCCTGACAGGAGGATAGCGGGACCTGGCAACCCTACAGACAGATCCACAAACAGTCCATCTACATGCATAGCCCAGACTTTATGAATCCTCTGAAATTAGCAGCAACTGTGTGCAGTAGGACTAAAGAGACGTTCCATTAACTTTCTTAACAACCCCCAGACATTTCCAAGCAGATAACAGAAGGAAACAGTCTAGCTTAACTAGAGGCTCTCATACCAGACTCCTTCCCACTTGAACTTTGGACAACTCTCCAGAATTAGGTTTTCTGATAGCCTTAATGCAGGACAGGATCCAGGAAGTAATCAGCCTTATCATAAACCCATCATATTCCTGGAAGGCAGTTATCTGTCACTCCCAGTCTTTTGTTCATTTATTACTGCCTCACCCTATGACAAGCTCATTCCTGATCATGAACATCTGTACAAGCTGACAGAACTATCCTGAAAATTTTCCTACCTGACAGTTAACGTTCAGTCACACAACAGAATTCAAACTTTTTGGCTCCAACCCAATCCTGAGCAATAAGCATCCTGATCTTAGCTTCTCCAGCATTTTTACAGTATAAATATAGCTCCCAAATCCCCAATACTTTGCAGTAGACATGGGCACAAACTGGGGGGAAAACGAACCACGTGGTTTGTGGTTTGTTCAGTTTCACAGAACACGAACCACAAACTTTGCTGAACTTGAGCCAGTTTGTGAACCAGTTCACGGTTCAAGGTTTGAGGGAACCCAGAACGGGCCCCTTCACACTCACAGCCAAACTAAACAAGACAATTACACGAGGTCATGTGAGTGTCTAGAATCATATCTGTTCCTTCCTGCCCGTGTCCATTTTACTCCTGATGAACACGTGTCCTGTAGCCCCAGTCAGTGCACATGTTGGGTAACTGGTGTAGTCAAGTGTCTATAGTCATATTCAGTGAGTCGCCATGGCAGAACGTCAATTTTGAGCAGCTTCTGCTTCACTCTCCCCTCTTTCTGCCCTTGGATATGGCTTACACTCAAACTGTTTTGCTTTTAATTTGGATAGGGGTGGCATTTTGCAAACAAAATCCACCAAATTTGCAGGGGAGCTAGTCCTCACTGTCCTCTAAAGACCTCCCCCAAGTTTCAGAGAGCAAGCTTCAGAGAGCAAGTTTCAGAGAACCTTGAACCTCAGGAAAGGAATGATCCATGGGTCCCCCCCTTCCTGTCATTTTCTATTCACAGTAGTAAAAACTAAAGTGTCTGCTGGCAGCTACTTTGAGGGGCTCAAACTGAGCTTCCCAATGTCCAATACTCACCAAATTTTCAGGGAAGCTAGTCCTAACTGACCGCTAAAGATCCCTCCAAGTTTCAGAGAGATTGAACCCGGGGAAAGGCATTTTCTCTTCACAGTAGTAAAAACTGGAGTGTCTGCTGGCAGCTACTGTGAGGGGCTACAAACTCAGTTTCCCAATGTCCAATACCCACCAAATTTTCAGGGGAGCTAGTCCTCACTGACCTCTAAAGATCCCTCTAAGTTTCAGAGAGATTGAACCCCAGGAAAGGCATGATCCATGGGTCCCCCCCTTCCTGTCATTTTCTCTTCATAGTAGTAAAAATTGGAGTGTCTGCTGGCAGCTACTTTGAGGGGCTGGCCTTTTTCCTGGCTGGATAGGCCAGAATGGGAGCTCTCTAGTTGGCAGGGACAGCTGCCAATCAAGCATGGAGGCCTCAGATTGGGGGCAACCAAAAGACTGCCACCATTGCCTGGGCAATGGATTGAATGGCGCCAAAGTGTCTGGCTTCCTGAACTGGCAACAGAATGGTAGGAAAAAGTCATTTCCTGCATTTTAATATTTAATATTCTACACCCGCCAATTTTAATGGTTTTTTATATGATGTTTTAATGTTTTTATAATGTTTTTACTGTTTTTAATTTGTTGTCAAACCGCCCTGAGCCCATCTGACGGGGAGGGCGGTCTAAAAATGTAATTAAATAAATAAAATAAATAAAATTTGTTTCATAAAAACATGGCCCCATGGAAAGTGTGTTTCTTTGACTATGAACCAGCTGTTCCATCGGGAATTTTGTTCCATGGTTTGTTTTGTGCCCATCTCTACTTTGCAGCAGCTACTGCCCCTGTGTGACTTGGCACAGGCTCTTTAGGGACACAAGCTGGTCTCTGTCTCTACACTCCACTCTTCTATACTCCACATCAGTACCCTACAGGATTTTCACATGCTACAGGACAGGTCTCATGCTCTCTGTTGCCACATCCCCTTTTGCATATTGTTTAGTTGTGTAGTGTTATGTTTAGCATTTTTATTGCATGTGTGTGTGTTTGCAGGCATGTTTGGATTCTTGTGTGCCTCACACTGTCTCCCTGTTCTATTAGTTACTCAATAAATATTTTCATTTTATTTTGTCTTCTGCCTGCTTGTTTCTGCGAATCTCCCCTCTCCAATAAAATGCGCTGCCCAGATCTGAGACCTCAGTATATACAGGCAGGATCCCATAATTTTCTGAGTTACATGTTTCTATTCTTGAGATGCTTAGAAGGGGGAGGGCATTCCAATACTCAAGAGGCAGACACATGTAGACTATTTGGGTAACACTGGCTTCTTCACTGCATAGGATTTCCCCCTCCTGTATTAACAATATAATTTGTCATTTTTGCTCTCCTGGTTTTTGTTCAACACTTTCCTGTATTTTTCTGAGAGTTGCTAGCCCCCCCCCCCCGGCAACTAGTGGGGAAGCTTTCCAGATATGGGGGCTTGCCAATGACATCATCAATCATAACATCAGGACATGTGAATGTCATTCCTCTGTTCCCAGAAGTGACACCAGCATATTGCTGGAAGACACCTAGGATGCTCTAGTATTTGACCACAACTCTATAGCTTAGAGGGAATGACATCAGTGTGTCAGGATGCTGCTGCTGTTCCCCAATTTCCCACTATTTCCCCCCCCCACCAGCCAGCTGACCGTAGAAGGTGCCTGCTAGTGGAAGGGGATCCCCTGCCCCAACCAGAGGATTGATAAGTCTTGTTTTTTCCATCCCACCACAAAAAAATGTGGAAAGCTCAAAGAAAAACTGGGAAAGCAACTAAAATGATGCTGTGTAAGAGAGGGGGGAAATCCACATAGCTAAAAATCCAAGGTGAAGCAAAAACACCCTGTGGAAACACCTCACTAAAGGTGAATAAGACTGTTTCTGAGGCACATTTCCAACTACTGAAAAGTCAAACAGAATCAGGTACATTTCCAACTACTGAAAAGTCAAACAGCTTGTAAAAGGATCTATTTCTGTGACTACATCTATATGAGAATTATCCCTTCCATGGGGGATGATCTCTGTGTAAGTGCATTGGTTCCCCCGTCAAAATTTTTGTTCCTAAACATTTAAGTTATTAAACATGACACATTTGATATAAGTGAAAGAGACTTGAGATAGGAACAGACCGTATTCTATAATGGAGCAGCTATAACACAATTACTAGCTGGGCAGAACTACGGTACAAGGACACACAAAGGCAAATTACAGGTTCAAAAAAATTGCATGGGGGGATATCTACAAGAGCTTTCTAAGTGGAAATATTAGTTTCAAAAAAACTGAAAATTATTTCTTATTTTATGAACAAGGTGCTGAGTATTGTTTTCAGTGCCGGGAATTGAAATCTTGAGTCTACGTTCTAACAGTCAAAACAAATTAACTGTAAACAGGCATGATTGCTGTCATCTTGTCATAAAGACCATTTGGGTTCAGCAGCAAGCACAGGAGATTGGGGAACAAGGTGAAAGCCTTGCAGCTGGAGGCCCAGATGTTAAGGGATTTGAGTGTGAGTGGCTCAGTGTGAAAACCAAAAGATTTTTTTTAATGAGCTAAAAGTACATTCTAGCAAGCTTCGAGATGACTTTGCATCTTGTAGCAAGAGAAAGTGAGGACTTCTTACTGCAATATGAACTATCATTCATATATTATCATTATGTTACGTGTTTTCATTTTTTTTAAGCAAGCTAGCTCACTTGCAAAAGTAAGCAGTTAAACAAAAATGTGCCGCCAAGCCCCAAACAACTCATGATGATCCCTACCACGGGGTTATACAACGCAAGAGAGGAATAGAGGTGGTTGCCATTGCTAAACCAGGCTAATTGAGCTGCTAAACAGGTAAAACATCAGTGCAACTATAGAACAGGTGTGTGTTAATTGACATGAAAGAAAAATACAGGTAAACTTTGACATGACTTGTATTCATAATCATCTTCAAATCTCAAGCCCCATCTCCAAGCCTAAAGGGATTAATATAAAATAAAAAAGATAGATAAGGATAAAATTGGTCAAAAAGAAAGAAATCTGGACTTCTGTGAAACAGACAGAAATATATTGTTTAGTGTCCAAGCTCTCACCACCATCCAATAACAGATGCCAAAACGATTCCATACACAGAGAACAAACAGAACAGAATGATTGATTAGCTCTGTCATTCTTATAAAAAGTGAAAATACAATTGCAAGGCATGATGACAATTCTGGGTCAGAAGAAAGTATTGCTTGCTTTAAGCCTCTTTGGTTACTGATCAGCTGTAAGACATGTCATGAAAGTAGCTGTAAAAGCAGAAAGTCACAAGTATGTTTTAGGTTCTTGTCTGCAAAGACTAACACCCTTTTGTTATGCGACCATAGAAATGCACCTACAATGATTAGCATTCAGTGCATGTGTAGCTTTCTGACAGAGCAAATACCTTCCCAAAAGTTGTTTTGGGTCCCCAAAATGGCATGAGTGAAAGGCTAGAGCTCCTCATCCCCCTGCACCACAGTCCTGATCCCAATTAGTACCTTGTTGCACTTTACACAGGAGTTGCTACCAGGAATTCACGGTGGCGCTATGGCTGCAAGACCTCATTGTGAACTCTTGTAAAGCATAGTATAGTTTGTTCTTTAAATTGATTACATGATTAATGGGGGGGGGTGGAGATTGATGCTTCTTGCATTTTTGCATGCAACATTGTGATTGAGAAGAAGATCTGAGCAGTCTTAGCACTCAGAACTCCAAGTAGCTGCTGTCTAATAAGATGGATTGGTATCTGGAGCTTTCTGTGGGATTTTGCCATGGTTACTGTTTCAGTTTTTTCTTCCTTGTAACTTCCAGAGGGAATAAAAACACATCAGCAAGTTCCAGCAGGTTTCCCTACTCTCTTTACAACAACCTTCCATCTCTGCCTCTCCAGGATTGCTGCCTGAGAGGTCAGACATTACTCTGAAACAACAGAAGATCTTGTTAGGGGATTCTCTTCCAGCTTTCTCTGCAACTTAGAAAGTGAAACAGCTCTTTTACTGCTGCTTTCCAGCTCCCGGTCTAAAGAATTATCCTGGAGTAAGAGAAATAGCTGGAATTCATTACTAGCTTGCTGTTTGTTCTCCCCAGTCACAAGATTTTTTTGTACCTACTTTTGCAGGGACATTGTTTAGCTCTGTGAGATGGAGAAACACCTGCTAAGTGAGTCACAAACCTCAGCAGGGAGAAAGTACAAGTGAACTAAAAATCTGTTGCCTCAAAAAAACTTACTTGAACTGGTGAGTCTTTCAAAAACTTTTTCAATGTAAAATGATAGTTGCTCACCCTGAACGTTTGGCATAGGTCCAGAATAAAATCAAAACAAAAGGAAAGGTGGTACAATCTGCTCCTGTGAATCCACTAATTTCTGATTCTTAAACTAATTGGATTTGGGTTATTACTAATCACATACTTCCATACAAAGGCAATATAAATAGAATACTCAGGGCTCAAGTAGACATAACAGCATCCTTGTACCCACCACATGGACACACTGCCATTTGAGGCTGGGAACTCAAGTAGGGAACAAGTAGGGAACTCACAAAGAATTAGGGTGGGAATTAAATTCGTGTTCCCCTGTTTACACCACTCTACTGTACTTTCTCATTTCCACTCCCAGACATCCCCCATATGCTATCTCATTCCTAAGTATCAACCAATCTACCTTTTATAACAGTTTCCTCCATTTACAAACTTTATTAAGAACCCTTTTAATACATTGTTTTCCAGTTCTCTCCATTTTATCCTCACCACAACACTTTGAAGTAGGCTAGGCTGAGAATATGTAAGTGCTCCTATGTCACAGATCAAGCTTCCATAGGAAATTGGGGGATTCGGATTTGGTTCTCTGCAGACCACAGGCACTACTCTCTCAACTTTCCCTCCTTCTCTGCCCCTGAAGGGCTTTCTCTGCGGAATGTGAAGCCAAGTTGCAAAACGTTGTGTGGCAGCAAGCCAATGCTTTGAGTGGTGTGATTTTTAATATTTTTTTTAATTCACAAATTTCTGTAAACTTGAACTTAATGTAAGTTTGTAAAGAAACCTCTCAGTTGTCTAACCCTGGCTCCTTTTTGTGGATTAAGTGCATCATACAATCTAAGGGCAAATTGGAAAGTAGATATATAATGATGTTTTGGAACACAGGCTTGATTCTAAGCTTTCCATGGACAAAGAAGTGTCCGTGGTGGCTAGAACAGCATTTTTCCATCTTCACCAGGTCCAACAACTTTCCCAATATCTATCTCAATCCGACCTTGCCACATTGATCTATGCATCAGTCACCTCTCACCTCTCACTTAAACTACTGCAACTCGCTCTGTGTAGGGCGACATAGTTTTGCTGATACCATGGACAGCCAAAAAGAAAAATAAGTGGGCACTACATCAAATCAAGCCTAAATTCTCCTTAGAAGCCAAAATGAGAAGACTAAGGCTATCGTACTTTGGTCACATCATGAGAAGACAAGATTCTCTGGAAAAGTCAATAATGCTAGGAAAAGTGGAAGGCAGCAGGAAAAGCAGAAGACCTAAAACGAGATGGCTTGACTCAGTAAAAGAAGCCGTGTCCTCCAGTTTGCAGGATCTGAGCAAGTCTGTTAAGGATGGGATATTTTGGAGGTCTTTCATTCATAGGGTCGCCATAGGTCAGAGACGACTTGATGGCACATAACACACATACAGGTTGCTGACCAAATCATCATAGTCAGCTCATATAACACCAATTTTGAAGCAAACACACCGGTTACCAATTAGCCTCTTGATCCAATTCAAGGTGTTGGTCCTCACCTTTAAAGCCCTTCATGGACTGGGACCCTCATACCTTCAGGTCTACCTCTCCCATTATGACCCCCTCCCCTGCCTGCTTTGGTCATCTTCTCAGGGCTTGCTGGTGGTTCCGGGGTGATACGACTTTCTTCCACTAGGAAGAGGGCCTTTACTATTGTGGCACCCTCCCTTTGGAATGCACTATTGGAAGGTACTCAGCGGGACCTGTTAATGTTTCGAAAACTCTGTAAGGCAGAAGTATTTCAGCAAGTCTTTGCTATCTAATATTTTTTTGTGAAACAGAACAAATTACTGTGCATTTTTTTCTACCTGCAATTTTTGTTATTCACTGAATTTTATAGGCTCGGTTTTATAGGCTGGAATAGTTTTTAATTATGGTATTACTGTGATTTTATTGAATATTATATTTTTGTATTTTTTTTAACCTTTGTAATTGTTGCGAGCCCTGACCTGGATAGCCTAGGTGAGCCTGATCTCATCAGATCTCAGAAGCTAAGCAGGGTCAGCTTTGGTTAGTAATTGGATGGGAGCCCTCCAATGAAGATCAGGATTGCAGAGGCAGGCAATGTCAAACCACCTCTGTTAGTCTCTTGCCATGAAAACTCCACCAGGGGTCATCATAAGTCAGCTATGACTTGAGGGCACTCTCTACCACCAATTTGTTATGAACCACTTCAAGATCTAAACTGTATAACAATTGAATGAATAAATAAATAAATTTTGGCAATGTCCCATAATTAGAAGAATGCACCCAATGCTGTTCCAACATTATGCTACCAAAGAATCTGGCATATCTAAGAAAAAATCCTATAGACATCCATGCAGGGAAAAGCCCCCCCCCCCCAAGCTATATCACTTTCACCCACACCCAATCACAAGCTCAGATTCAGATACTATCAGTGCTAAGAAGAGTTACATCCTTCTAAGTCCACTAAATTAATGAGTTTCTAAGGGTGTGATTCTTCTAGCACTGTAAGTCTGTAGCCAATCACAGCCTTTCTAAGCACTATATACAACCCAAGTCAGGACACCCTTAGCTCAAATGACAAAGTTTACAATGTGTGGCTATATCAGTCTGGCCTCAGGTTGTACATATTTAGAGCAGAGATCAGGGAACTTTGGTGGTGGTAACTACAGAGAAAGGACACTTTGCACAACATGACAACTAAATATAAATGTCTAAGACAGAGAAAAATGTTGCATTTGTCTAAAATTCCTTTGTTCAGATACCTGACAGGTATTCTGTCTCATATGGCAATGTCCCATAATTAGAAGAATGCACCCAATGCTGGTCCAACGTTATGCTACCAAAGAATCTGGCATATCTAAGAAAAAATCCTGTAGCCATCCATGCAGGGAAAAGCACCCCCCCCCCCACAAGCTATATCACTTTCGCCCACACCCAATCACAAGCTCGGATTCAGATACTGGCTGCTTCCACACATGTTGGATAATCCACTTTCAATACTCTTTAGTGAACATTTGAAACTGATTTTCCATGTGTGGAACAAAAAATCCACTTCTAAAGGATTGCGAAAGTGCATTGAAAGTGCATTATTCAACGTATGTGGAAATGGCCACTAACAGTGCTAAGAAGAGTTATACCCTTCTAAGTCCACTATATTAATGAGTTTCTAAGGGTGTGATTCTTCTTGCACTGTAAGTCTGTAGCCAATCACAGCCTTTCTAAGCACTATATACAACCCAAGTCAGGACACCCTTGGCTCAAATGACAAAGTTTACAATGTGTGGCTATATCAATCTGGCCTCAGGTTGTACATATTTAGAGCAGAGATCAGAGAACTTTGGTGTGGTAACTACAGAGAAAGGACACTTTGCACAATATGACAACTGAACATAAATGTTCAGACAGAAAGACAGAAAAATTACTTTGCTCAGATACCTTACAGGTATTCTGTCTCAAGACAAAGATGATAACAAAGAGAATGTGAAGCTTGGTTTACACTCTGGTCTCTCCCTACTATTTTGCTGTTGATCAGTAAGCAACATTAGGCCAGGCACACAGGACAAATCAATTTACAATAACCATAGTCCAAGCCCACAACAATATTGCAAGACAATTACAGTTTTCTTTATCCAAAAGAAACTCTTGGTTTTTAAATCAATAGAAGATAGGCAAGTATACAGTAAGCTAATGGAACATTCAGAGGAAAAGAAAAGCTTTCAGAAATGTGGAATGATAGAACTCTATTGCAATGTTTATATATGTATCATTTTGCTTTTATGGCACTGTCTTTGTAATCTTTCTACCATAGACAGTTCTTGTTTGCATTATTTTGTAATTCTGTCATCCTAGTGTAGTGCATTGTTTATTGGATACCTCATGCTGTCTGAGTGAATTGCTCTTTATATTTTGCAGTCCACCCTGAATCTCAGTGAGAAAGGTGGATGATAATGAAGTAAATGCAAGTAAATAAATAAGAAGAGTGAGTCATGGGGATTGACCGTTGGTATGGGAATTGGGGGGGGGGGTAACAGAGTTGTCCCTTCTATTGTTACATATGCAAAAAGTTGTTACAAAGGTATCAGAAACACACATTAGTTAGCAACAAACCTCATAGCACAACTCCTTCCATGTCTGTGCCATTGTATAAATGTTCTGGACTGCAGGAAGGATATGTGGATACATGAACATCATATCCTCAAAAGAAAATATATTTTTAAAATTGTGTCCAATTGCTGCCCCATGGGTGTGAAGTATGTTACTTGCCATTGGCACTCCACAACAGTTCCCCCTCAGGAGTCAAACCAAATAAACGTGTTACTTGTATGAGTGATGATTATGTGTTGAGAGCTTCCTCCCCTTTCCCCTGTATTGCTTAAAGTGCTACAACGACTTGTATGCAGCCTCTGTGTACTTGTAGCATCTGTGTGCTTGCAAAAACATTGGGGGGGGGGACTTTGGTGAACTAACTATGCAGATCAAGAAGACTTGCATTAAACAAAATGGAAAGGCCTCTAGGGGATCAGCACAAAACTTATTACCTCCTTTTATAATGTTCAAAATTAATAGCAAGCTAAACATGACTGGTTTCATCTCTTTGTGCAGTCTTCAGTTATGAATGCAATTCTCTTTGCTGCAGACGTGTTCCCTGAATGTGATTCTTCACAGGAATGTGCATCCTGAACGATCATCTGTGCTGTCAAAATGTTTCAAGCATTAACTTCCTGTTGCTGTCAGAAAGGAAAAGTATCTCCTAATTACAAGTCCTGCTAATGACTCTTTTTTCAGTTGGATAGCAATGGTGGGTGTAGCAATGTGATGACCCAGGTTCAGATCCTCACATGCCATGGAAGCTCGCTGGGTGACCTTGGGCCAGTCACAAGCTCAGCCTGGCCTACCTCATGGGATTATTGTGAGGATAAAATGGAGAAGAGAAGGATGTAAGCTGCTCTGAGTCCCCCGGGGAGAAAAACAGGCTATAATGAAGTTTTTAAAAGAAATTTCAATACTTGCTAATGACTCTGTTTTTCGTCAAAGCAGCAGATCAGGGCGTTTGTATGCTACTATTCTGGCACATTATTATATAAATAAAACAAGGTCTTACAAGAAAAGCACACAATGAATCAAAGATCCACCGGTGTAGTGAAACGTTATTTACATTTAAAGATTTCAATTTATTTATTTTCATTATTTATCCTCCACCTTTCTCAGTGAGTCTCAAGGCAGATTACACAGTGTGTGTTAGTACAGTTAATTTTGAGGACATTTCAATAAACAATGTAATAGGGTATAAATGCAAATTTACAAGATTTAAAACCAACAGAAATCTAATACAGGGTTGCAGAAATGCTGAAACGGAGCTGAATATTCTGACATATTAAACAACATAGAACTACCCAGTAGGATCATACATAAAGCAACAGATAGTGCACAATAGTAAAGTCTATGGTCCCTATCTCTTTACTGAGGCCCACCAGTTTCTTACACTACAGCTCTCCTATCTGAATAATTCAGTTTTGCATTGTTTGCAGAAAGTCAGGAGAGTGGGAGTTTTCCTGACCTCTTCGGTAGGCTGTTCCATAAGGTGGGAGCTACCACAGAGGATGCATGTGTATGGTCAGCTGTTGAGTTTGCCCATATGCAAGGTGGAACCAGCAGGATCATAGATCATAGGGTTGGAAGGGACCTCCAGGGTCATCTAGTCCAAACCTCTGCACAATGCAGGAAATTCACAACTACCTCCCTCCTCATACCCAGTGACCCTTGCTCCATGCCCAGATGATGGCCCTGTTCATATAAGCAATGCTTCTGTGGCAGAACATAGTGAGAGAGGTATGCCAGACCAAGGCTGTGAAGAGTTTTGTATGTTGATGTGATATCCAGTACCTTGAACTGAGTCCATTAAGTGATAGGTAGCCAGTGGAGTGACTGCAGAATGGAAGTAATATTAATGTTCTTTCTAGTTTTCAATAATAACCAAGCTGCAGCATTCTGCCCCAACAGAAATCTCCAAGTTTGCTTAGAGAGGAGAGTTATGTACAGCACATTACAGTAGTGAAGTCTGGATGTTACCATGGCATGGATTCAGGTGGCCAGATTGTCATGGTAGGGGGGCGTCTTCTAGGCTTCACTGAGGTTGTAGAAAGCATTTTTTTTGCAGTTGAACATCAAAATTGGGGAGTACAATGTCCTTCAAGATCTCTGCCTTCCCAATGAGTATCACTTCCATCTTGTCCGGATTCAATTTCAATTTGTTTACTTTCAGGAAGTGACCCAAGATTTTTACTACATCCTGAGGTGATTTGGATAATTAGGTATAGAGCCGGATGTCATTTGCATATTGATGGCATCCAATTCCATAGCCACAAATGAGTTCTCCTAAAGCCTTTACATATACTAGTACACAAAGCAGAGGAACCCCCACGTCAATACTAAATTCTCAGAAGTAGAAACCTCTACAAAATCCAATAAAAAATTATTGTAAAGCTAAATGAATACGTTTTTTCTCTACACAGAATCAACAAGCATTGCTTTACTCAATGAACAAGATTAACAAGTGTATTCAATTAATTAAACAGCAAACCATGCAAGCCCAGACCGCTTTCATGAAATAATCTCTCAGTCCATATAAGTCCATTCAAATGATCAAACCCATCCTTTAGAAAAGTCCAAGGTAAGTATGAGAGCCAGTTTGGTGTAGTGGTTAAGAGCACGGGACTCTAATCTGGAGAGCCAGGTTTGATTCCCCACCCCTCCACGAAGCCAGCTGGGTGACCTTGGGCGAGTCACAGTTCTCTGGAGCTCTCTTAGCCCCACCCACCTCACAGGGTGATTGTTGTGGGGTAATAATAACACTTTGTAAACTGCTCTGAGTGGGCATTAAGTTGTCCTGAAGGGCGGTATATAAATCAAATGTTACTATTATTATTATATTCCAAAAGGTAAGTCCAAGGTAAGTACTCCAGTAAGTTCTTAAGTAACCTCTTCATTTCTTTCTCTTGCTTTCAGGTGGTTATGCCAAGTTCAAACAGCCAAAGAGGCATATCCCATTTGCCCAGCACCAGGGCCAGCAAGATGCTGCCTGGTGTTTCGTCCGTAGACCTCCTCCGGGGCGGTTGCAAACCCACCACAATTTACCATAGATTCTCTTAGAGTACACTAATTGTCATCTATAATGTGTATTCTCCTGTAGTCAATAGTTGCTCCAACTATTGTAGTCAATAGTTGGAGTACTTACCTTAGACTTACCTTTTGGAATACTTACCTTGTATTTACATATACTAGCCTCAATCCAAACTGAAAAGGGCCCAGCGAACTAGCGTTATCCAAGGAGTTCGTCAGCTACTGCTCTCTCAATCACTTTGCCCAGAAATGGTAGATTAGAGACTAGGTGGTAATTGGCCACATCATTTTTGTCTAAGGATGGGTTTTTAAGTAGCTAGCAGGTAAGTGCCTATTTGAGTGGCCAGAGGAAGGTGCCTTGAGTTAGTGATCGATTTACAATAGACCTCAATGACTCATTTCTTACTTGATTTTAATACCCAAGATGGACAAGGATCCAGTGCATAAGTGGTGGCTTTCACAGATGCCAGGATCTTGTCAATGTCCCTCATTGTAACTGGTGAAAAGTGGTCCATACATGGACCAGATAGGGGATTAAGGGGATTAAGCATTTCTTCCATTTTGTCTATATTACAACTAGAATCTAGATCAGAGTGTATTTATGCCATTTTATCCACAAAAAAATTTGCAAAAGCTCACAACTAATTGTCTGTTCCTGAGTCTGTAAAGGTCCTGGTTCAGGAGTTAGAAGATGAACATTGCATCTCCAGGGGTTCCAGCCAGCCTCCCAGCACTCACCTTACCCTCACCCCACCCCCCGCAAGCCAGATGAGTAGAGGCAGGGGGAAGCAGGTGGGGGGCAGTAATTCCCCACCTCAAGCAGGGGCTGGCAGCCTAGGGGGTACTCTATAAGAAGTTCATGATTACTCAAGTGTGAATTACTTCTTTGTTTACTTCCCAGCAGTTTGCCATTACGTCTTTTGCCATTTAAGTCAAAATCTAAAAGATAACAACATTTTCACCAGAATGCATTAATAATGAATGTACAAAATTTCATTTTTGTTGTGCAATTCTGTCCTGAAGCTTCAAAGTCACACATCAATTGTCAAGCCTTGTTAGTTAGTAGGATTTATTAATATAGCCATTAAAGCTATCTAATTGTCAAATGACAAAGTTAATTACTTTCAATTGAGATTGTGTATTTTTTCTGCCAATATGATAAAGGATTTATAATGAGACAGCTGCAGTTTGTGACCTCAGCACTAAGACTGTTTTCATGTCCACCTGGGATTTGAGATAAATGTTCAGACACTGACTCAAAAAAAAATCAAGATAATCAGCATATAGCTTTAATAGCAGCATATTTAATATTTATTATTCAGATAATCCTTTAATTTAGATTCACATCATGAAACTATTTGAAACAGGGTCACCAGCCTCGGGGGGGGGGGGTCCAGAGTTTTCCTGGATTACTACTGATCTCCAGATTACAGACATCCGTTCCTCCGGATGACATGGAAACTTCAGAGGGAATTACATCTATGGAATTACATCTCTGTTGAGCTCCTTTCCCTCCCCAAAATTCATTCCCAAATATCCAGGAATTTCCA
The DNA here is from genome assembly GCF_028583425.1 of Eublepharis macularius. NCBI lineage: Eukaryota > Metazoa > Chordata > Lepidosauria > Squamata > Eublepharidae > Eublepharis > Eublepharis macularius. Next base: position 72,397,366 of record NC_072793.1, read on the forward strand.
AAGGTGGACTTAACATCCCTACACTAACCCCTTTAGCTGATTACTCTAAGGCCTACTTCTCAGTAAACCTGTGACATAACTGTGCCTCTTTACGTTACAAATGGAGGCTAATGTTTAACTGAATGCTCCTCTATATAAAAATATCCCTTGCATATAAAAAATACTAAAAAAAAATCACTTCTTTCTAATTTGCTAATTTGCTATGAGTAGAAATTATTTTTGTTTAGAGAGGCTACAAACTCATGAGCCCCACTCATGTGGTACAGCCAGTGCACAGGCTTACCACCTCAGTATAGGCTTAGAAGTGGTCTATATATAACAGTCATCAAGATTTTTATCATCCCAGTGCAGAGGAACTACCAGCGCTGTCCTCTGATCCATCCTTTCTTCCTGAGAGACTGTCAAGATGATTGTTGTGTATTGTTGGAGCTTGAATCTGAACGAAGGCTCCTGAGGCCTACATGGCTGGCTATTGGGTGTTTTTGCACTGGTAACGGCCAATCATAACTGTTGCCTTATAATCTAGTTGCTGTGCTGTAAATAGTTACTTTGTATATAGTTCATGCAAACGAAGGATTCTAACTACTTTCTTTGTATTGGTTGTTGCTAAAAAGGGGTGTGGTTTTCTTAAGTATAAATTGGCTCCTGTTGAGCCTGGTTTCAGTCTGTCTGCTTCTAGTCTTCAATAAAGTTGTTGTTATGAGCTGTTAATCACAAAATAATGATGTATGCTGGGAATTTCCAGGAAAAAATCACAGATTTCCAGGCACATTAGGGAGTATAATTCAGCTGTTTTCCTGATCTGAAAAGGCCACGGGGAGCTGCTATTTGCCCCAAGAACAGTACATATAACCCATTACATGCTTAGCCCCAAACAGGGCAAATAGCAATATATTGGGTGGTTCAGTAGCAATCAGGGAGGAAGGGGAATGTTTTCTGAAAAACCAGGAGACATACTTAAGGAACACAAATATGGTTTCATGAGTTCAGTTTTCATGAGCTCCTGTTTTTAAAACATTGATCTAGAATCCCTGATGGTCAGCCAGTAAAATGTGCCATACTTTTTAAAAGGTTAGTTTTATTTAAAGTAGCGACAAAATTCTAAAATTTAACCCATTAATGGATTCCTTTATTCTTAGTATTGAACAAGTATAGCTATGAAGCCATATTTTTGCAGACTGCAAGCTATTGGGAAAAATAGGTTAAAATAGTCAAAATTCAAATTTGCAATGGATCTTGAAACAATAGAGAGTCAGATGCCTGTTTACTTTTAAAAATATTTTCTTCTAAAGGAAAAAGGTACATGGGGTTCCTACAAAATAAGAAACTCTATAAGCTACATCTTGACACTATGGAGTACGAACTTTAAGAAATCATGGGTAATGGAGATTCTTCTTGTTCTTGTTCATCTTCTTGACCTTTTGGGAAGGAAATCACCTGACCTATTGACCAATAACTGTTTACAAACACACCTCAGTTTCCTGGGCTTTGAATCAGATAAGGCTATTGGCTCTGTGCCAGGTTTTCTTCCAGGTCAACACAAATAATAGAAATGCTAGGTAAACACATTAATCCCATAATGACTGAATGTCAGACTTTGCAACATATATTCCAACACAAGCAACCAAAGGCAATCCTGTCTGAAGAGGTTATAGTACAATCCTAAACAGAGTTACCCTTTTCTAAGCCCATTGACTTCAATTAGGGTTACTAGTCCCTCAGTGGGGGAGGGATTCCCTGCTTCTGGCCCCTACCCCCCGCCACCACTCACCTGGCTGGTGGGGGGGAAAGGTGAGGGAACAGCCCCCCCCCCCAGTGCACTTCTGGCACAGTACAATGATGTCACTCCTAGGAGTGGTGTCATCACATAGGCCCCAGGAGTGCTCTTGAACTTTGTGCCAGGCCGATTAGGGCCCCAAAGGGCTGATTCTTTAAGATTTGGTATGGTGCAAAGTGTGGGAGCACTCCTGGAGCCTACATGATGATATCACTCATTTGTATGCACGTGCAAAGAGAATTCAAAAGGTGAGTGCCTGGTCTGCCCCTCCCACCAGGAGGATAAGGAGACCTGGCAACCCTAACTTCAGTGAATTTAAAAAGGCACAACTCTTCCTAGAGTCGCACTGTTATATAGTTACATATGGGAAGAGAGGTAACAAAATAATTCAAATAAGGGTGTATGTTTCTGCAGATTTCTAAATAATTAATAGTCTAATGCTCTTGCTTTATAGAAGAACATATCTTTCTTTTCTTTGCAAAATTAAAAACCTCCAAAACCTATTTGGTGGGAGGTGCACTTGCATACAAAGTGTGAATGTTTGCAACATGGGAAATTATACCTCTATCATACCACCTTCAACTGAATTAAAAATGCTTACCTCTCCCCACTCCTTGAAACAACTACAAAGACATTTGTAATTGAAAATGCTGACAACCTCTTTACACAAGAACCATGAATAGTGCGGCTATAATGATAGAAAACTATTGATTGCTACTACTGTCCTCTCCAATTGACCAGGTCCTGCAAATCCCTGATAACACTTTGTTGTTAGTTGTCAGCATTGTACACTTTGGGAGAGAATATAAATGAATACAGCACCATCGTCTGTTTTGATTGTCTGACAGAACAAGTGTCAGGGATCTTTGTATTGATTTGTAGATAATATTTCCTGTATCTTGGAAACTGTCAATGAAATTCTTTGGGTACAGAAACTAGCTGGGGCTTTAGTATAAGGCCATTTACTAATGACTTTACAAGTGGTAGAAGTAGAGAATTCAGGCAACTCAGCAGATTATGCTACCAACTTTTCCCTAGTCAGAGAATGGCATTTTCTCCTGTTGAGAGACGCCTCAGGCAATTTGCCGTCCAAATTGTTCCACTGTTAAGTTTGAGATGGACACACAGGTTCAGGGGCCATAGTATAACCACTGGGTCAGTACCTCCATCCTAGTGGGGAGTTGCACTGGAAACTATGTCTGGGGTTGATCCACAGAATTCTGATCCTGCAAGGCAGTAAGCATCATAATTGTTTGGCCTGCAGTAGAACAAACTAGACTGGAGTGACTAGCTAGCAGCGTTCCCCCATTTAAAGGGTAGGTGTTAGCCTGGCACAGTTTCAAGCTGACAGCATAACAATGTAGTACCAGCATATCTGCCACCACCATTACTCCTTATTGTACATACTTGCTGCAAGCAACTGTGGTGGGAGGCCACATTGCTGAGGCAATATGCAAAATAGGGGCAGGGAGAAAAGGAATGGCTTCTTAAGTTGGAGGAAGTTAGGGGGTGGTGGGATTGCCCCTCCCCCTAGTTTCAGCAGTTCAAACTTAAGCCAGGAATGCCCCCTCCTTTGCTTACTTGTGTCAGGTGCATTGTCTTTCTACACCCATTTGGTGAGCAGCATCTCCCCACCGGTGTCTGTGTACTGAGGTGGAGAACCTGTAAATGAGCAGCGTTAGACATATTCCACAATGATTTTTCTCTTCCTTTGTCTATTTGTGCTCAGTTCCTTCTTGATGTACAAACAAAGTGCTGCTTCTGTGAGGTTCTCATCACAAAGTCCACCTTGTGCATGTTTTAAGGATGACAAGCTAAGGCTAAAGAGATGTAGCCTGTGAGGGGATCCCCTAGAACCCCAATTAATTTTTAAGATGCACCCATCAAAACTCAAGGCAATGATAAGTTATCTCAAGGCAAACAAAGTATACGTTTATTAGAGTAAGTATCCAAAGAAAGGACATAGGGAGGGAGTCATCATCACATCATGCTTTGGGACGTACCAAAGTTTTTAACTTGAATACTATATTAAAGTCGCTAGGCCTGAAATCCCTTAACATAGCTCCATGCTGTACATCCTATAGTCTGAACCATGAAGGCCTACCTGGGTTTTTTTACAGTGCTTTCAAGGACTGTGAATGACTGCAAGATTAGTCAACATTGTGAGTGCATTGGCCCTTGGAGGCAGGGAAGGAAGGGGACACTTGATTTTTTTTTTTTTTGCTTCCTTGAGTTTCTGTGGGATGTTTCAGAGCCTTTAAGGGGTGTTTATGCCAGGATTATGAATGGCATAATGCTGTATAATCACTGTGGGTGTGCCCAGGGCTGGAGGGGCTTAGGAAGCTAGCTGAGCCATGCTCCACCTACATAAAAGCCCCTGACACTGATCAAGGCTATGATGGCACCTGTGTTACAATGGAATTACAAGAACATATCTCCGGGTGTCTCTGGTTTATGTTGGCATATGTCTTAGTCACTATTAGGGACTGTTTTGTTATTGTTACTTTAATTATTGTTTTATTTTCATAATTGTATTTGTCCGGGGTCTGAGCCCCAGCCCCCAGACTTGACAAGGGGGAACAGCAGGGGACAAAAGGGTGGCAGCAACCCCACCCCCCAAGCTGGCAACCAGGGCCAGAACCTACCTACTTGACGGGGAAGGGGTAAAAGGCCAGAACCTCAGAGGGGTGGAGGGGGTAAGGAGAGACCAGCCAGTCCCACCTTCCAGGGGGAAGAAAGGGGACTAAGCAGGCCAGAGGGAAAGGGCCACAGCAGGGGGAATGTGGGCCCAGCAGCAGCAGCAGCCCAAGCAGAGCCCTTACCTGGCAGGGAGAGGAAGCAGCCTCTACAGCCCAGAGCCACACCATGGCTAGAAGACAGCATCCTAACTCAGGAGTTGCTAGAAGCCAAGCTTCTCCAGGGGGGGCTGCCACAGGCATTCTGGGGGAGGAGATGGGTAGCCACGCCCAGCATTGCTGAGCAGGCAGTGCAGAAGCTGGCTAAGGCAGCTCCTCGTGAGCAAGGCCAGGCAAGCTCAATAGCACAGAGGCTGGCTGGGGCAGCTCCTCGTGAGCAAGGCCAAGGAGCCCTCAGCTGGGGATGGCTCGCACTCAACCCCACCCTACCAGCAAGGCAAAGGAGCCCAGGATGGATTAGTGGTTGGAGGGAAACACCTGGAGGAATGCACAGCTGGGCCCGGTCAGGAGAAGGAACAAGCCTGGAAGGAGGGCGGGGCGGAGAGAGGAAATCCTATAAAGGGTGGCTGGGAAGAGCTCTGGGGTGGTGGGTTTGAGTGGGAGTGATGAAGCGGAGTTGGAGTGGAGAGAAGCCAAGGAAAAGGCAAGAAGGAGAGTGGAGGCTTGAAGGAGAGTCCTGGGAGGAAGAGATGGTGGAAGATGTAGGGGGTAAGCAGGCCAGGTTGAGCAGGCCAGCGAGTGGATTGAGAGGGAGTCAGGGTGAGGTATACCGCCCCTCCTTCCACAGAGCAGGGTCCTGCAGAATCCCTGGCCCCCCTGTGACGTCAGGAGCTGACCGCCCAGCACCATGTCCAGCGGCAGCTGTGGCAAGCCCTGACAATATTTCACTATTATTTCCCATTGGTTTCTATGGGAGACTCTTTCTTTATTAGGCCTTTACTTAAATGGTTTTCCATCTAAATTTAATTAACCTCAGGGTGATTGCAGCACCTCCCTAGGACATCCACACTTGCAAAGTTTAGACAGAATAAAGTGTTCCTCACTTTGAGGCAATGAAAGGCACTCATGTTTAATGTGGGAAAATTTATAGGAAAGTAACAGTAACACAGACAGCAACATGCAGTGAGAGAATCTGGCACTGCCACCACTTAACTTGAAGGACAGTAGCTGAGGAAGAGGCAGACTGACAAGGCAAGGGCATTTAGTGGCCAAAGGAGGGCAAGGCCTCTGGGCAGGAAGCAGGGTAAGGAGGAGCTCAAGGAAGATTTGTTTGGACCAGGTTTAGAGAGCAGCAGGCAAGCAGAAAAAGGAAGAGAACAAAAGAAATAATGGGTTTATTTTGTTATTGACTGTTTAGAAAGGGAATTTCTTTCATTGTCATATTATGATAGTTATAAAGCATCCCAGTTTTGTAATTATTGTAATTAATCATGAAAGAGACACACTGGTCTAGTCATCATGATTCTAAGTCCTTTGCAGATAAGCCTTAGGATTGCACTGTTATTAAGCAACATTTTACCTCAACAGATTCAACTAATTAGCTGTTAGTTATTCTTATCCCTTTCAATTTACCTTTTAAAATAATTAATTTTAAACATTTTAGCAAACCTTATAGTGGAACAGTTTAAATCCTGATAGCACAGGGTTTTAAACACAAGATGCATCAACTTTATAAGATACAGTCAATATAATAAGGTCTTGTCAAGCCTTTTGTATTTTGTTAAACAACAATTATTAATACTCTCTGCAATCCAATTTTTCCCAAAGAGCAGGAAAGACTGTTGTGGTAATTAATATGCTATACAGTGTGGTGGTTTTGCAAGGTTACAATAGTATAAGTGTAAACCTATCACACTCCAGTGCATTTATTTTCTGGTGCAATGTTTCTTATTCTCAAGCAATAATACATTTTCTTCTAATATTTTGTAAATGTTTCCTCTGATGAAAAATTCTGGTGTATGGTAATTGGTTGATGCTTTTTTGCTGATGTGATTGCATTTATTTTATATAGCTTCATGTAATTATTGCATATTACTATTATAAGCAACACTGAGTCCTTTCTGGAAGAAATGGCAGAATATACATTTTAAATAAACAGATACAATTGGGGGGATTTGCCACCAAATTTAGAATTTATGAAGTGTAAGGAGCAAGAAACAAGTCAAGAATTACAGAGATTTCAACATAGCACTTATCATCATTCCATAGTAATAGCAGTAGCAGCAGCAGCAGCAGCAGCAGCGGTGGTGTCAACAGCAGTTTTATCTCTTTTACAAAACAAGATCTGGAGGTAACAAAATAAGAAACTGCCAAATTGTACTTGAAAGCATCTGAAAAAAAGTGAGGAAGTGTTAGTGATCTAAGAAGGTAGACTGAACGTGTAGTATTTCCTATTCAGTGCTGTAGTCTTAAGTATATTTATTAGTTAACAGATATTATGCTGTTGTATTTATCAGAGAAAGAAACAAGCCGTTACACAGCTTATCCTATTGTTTCATCAGAATACTATCTCAAGCCATGCCTTGCTCAGTCATGTTCAAGCACATCTATTTGGTTAAATGACAACATTTCTTTAAAAGCAACATAATGCCATACTACTGATATGAATGTGTGACTATGCACACATTCCCATTGACTTCAACAAATAACTCTGTTTAGTATTGTACTGTCTATCTTTTATATAACCCAGAATATGACAGTTTCTTTCAAACTTGATGAAAAATAAACATCAGTGAAAAACCACTGTGGTTAGATGGAAAACAATATATCATTGACTTTAGTTTTCATAACATTCCTCAAAAAGTCGTTCTATATAAAGCCTTTCAGAGTTTAACTTAGCATGCTCAATGATATTTCAGCTGTCAGACTTCATTTCCCTCTTTGTTACTTCTTTACTCTTGACCTGTGTTTCACCAACAATGCGGCTTTAAATTAGATCCCTTGAGAAACATCAGAGTAAATGCCTAGTTTTGTGATATTTATAGAAGTTGCCAGAGCTTGTACATCATTATAGCCATGTTTTTTGCATGGAGATAACAGAGCTTGTGCTGTAGTTTATTTTACACTGCACAAGGTACATAAAGGGCAAATTAAGTGAAAGCATACATTAAATAAACCCACATTTACTTCAAAAGACTACTATGTTTTATGTTGTTACTGCTACAAAACAAAACCATTAGGAGAGAAGAGAGATATCACTGAACATTTGTCTTGAATTTTTATTTTCCTCCGTTGTTTTTGTGTTAAGGAAATTTTCTAACACAACCCAACCAATTTTTGAAGAAATTCCTATGGTTTACTGAATACCCTCACTTCTCCACTAGTTTTTATTCTAGCACAAAAACATTCATCCTGTAGCTTCACCTTCTCCTCTTCTCCTCCTGACAGAGTTATCTCCAGCCCAAGCCTTCAAGTTTCCTCAGTAGTAAATTTATTCCTACCATACAGATTCACAGGGAAGTTCTGTACACCAGTCATGATGGGAGCATCCATCTGTTTCAAATTTGCTTTACTAGCCACAAGGAGACAATTTAGTCCAAACAGACCAAGAAGATTTTCGTGAAGATCATTTATGTAATTGAAGATTTCAACAGGCACAATTCAGTCACTGTACAATTAAAGAATCCCAGCCTTCCAAGCTTTGGACATACTATTTCGCGTCACTTTCTCGGCTTGTAAACAGGCACAGGAACTTGCAACCTGCAGATTTTGCATGCGGTGAAGCTGTCTCACCCTGCTGTGCTGCCCCGAAGGGTGCTCCCAGCGGGAGATTGGCAACGGGTATGCCAGCTTTGTTTTTCTCCCGTTTTGCTACAACCCGCTTTATCACAGCTTTTTTAACGTTCCTGGGAAATACAAATATCCAATAAATTACATGTTTCAGTGCCCGTGTTCATATATTATTACATATATATTACCTTAACCTATATACAAACGATTATATACATTTTTTACACTTTTTACAATTATCTTAACAGTAATATGAATTGCATTTCGGACTCCTCAATACAACTTACTTTTGCATATGGATATTTTCAAATTCTGGCTTAATTCGCCCTTTGAGGAACATCCTCCTGCTTCCCATTTATACAAAATGCTGGGTAATTAACTACCCCAGTTTGTTTAACACTTCCTTTAAAGTGAAATCTACACACCTCACAGAAAAGGAGAAAAGTTCATTTCCTGATTTAAGCCATTAGGACTCATGGTGTTTAATCTGAAAATCCATTCAGTCTCCAATCTTAGGAGTGCTTTGTGGGCATTCGGAACACACTTATTGTCTACTACCCTCAACACTGAGAACTTCATCTCTCGTTCATTTGGATGGTGCTCCACAAAGTGATGTGTGAGAGGTGCCTCCATGGCTCTAGTCCTGATTTTGGATAGATGTTCTTGTATCCGCAGTTTAACAGGGTGTATTGTGCTACCCACATATAGTAAGTCACAAGGGCACTTGATTACATAAACCACAAAAGGGGTAACACAAGTGGAGAAATCTCTTGTATATAAGTTTCTCTTAGTGACAGGATGCTTAAACTCTTGTATACTGATTGACAGGTAGCACACACTACAGTGGCCACAGGGAAAATGGCCTTGGGGCATGTTTGTCTCAGGGCGTGATCTTCTAAAATCTGAATGTATGACCATATCTTTGATGTTTTTGGTCCTTCTGAAACCCACCACTGGAGGGTTCTCACACCCAGCGATACTGCTAAGTACATGCCATTTCCGCTTAACTATGTTGGCTATACGGGGGGCTAATGGAGAATATACAATGGACCAAATTATTCCTTTTGATCTCTCCTTACCACAAGGGAAAAGGAGTTCCTAGATACCCCCAAGGCTTGTTGTTTAGCCTGTTCTATCACCTCTAATGGGTAGCCCCTGCCAACAAAAGCGTGTCCCATACGTTCCATTTCCCTGGTGACGTCCCTAATGTTGCCAATCTCCTGCTGGGAGCACCCTTTGGGGCAGCATGGCAGGGTGAGACAGCTTCACCGCATGCAAAATCTGCGGGTTGCAAGTTCCTGTGCCTGTTTACAAGCTGAGAAAGTGACGCGAAATAGTATGTCCAAAGCTTGGAAGGCTGGGATTCTTTAATTGTACATTGACTGAATTGTGCCTGTTGAAATCTTCAATTACATAAATGATCTTCACAAAAATCTTCTTGGTCTGTTTGGACTAAATTGTCTCCTTGTGGCTAGTGCATGTTGCAGACCTTTCCCTGAGTTTTTCAAATTTGCTTTAGTCAAATGGTTCACTTCTAAATTCCAGATTTGTTTGGGAACTAAGCAATCAAAAATATCAACTTTCAATAGACAAAATGACTGAACATTTTAAAATTCAAATGAAATATTTCCAAATATAATTTCTGAATGTTTATCTCGTAACAAGAACATGGTTCACTGTGGAGTCATCTGCCAAAAATTCCCAGGTTAGTTTCAGATTGGGTATTTCTGATCCAAAATTAAACTTGAAATTTAGGGCAGTGTTTTGGATCAGAAATATTTGAATGTACATCCCTAATTCTTTCTAAACAGATTGCATTTGGGAATATCTTTGATTCACTAAAGAACTGAAAAGTTGAAGAGAACAAGAAGTCCTTGAAGCTTACATAATAATACATTGGGGGGGGGGGGTCCAGCCTTTGCTTTGAAAATAGACAATAGAGCAATGCACTGAAAAAGAATCCATTTCAGTTTTGGATATAGAGGTTCTGAATCAACTATGTGCCATTACTTTTTTTTCCAGCTAGGGCATTGCCACTTTGGATTCCATTTGTTTTTGTTCTTGTTATCATGAGTTTTTGACATGTCCTTTGCAATGCTGGCTTCCAGGCTCTTTATGGCAGCTGTTTTTGCACTTAATGGCACCAAAATCACACAGAAAGTCTTCCCTCTAAATCATCAATCCACCATTTTATTCATCAGTTACACTACACACACAACAATGGACCCTGGAGAAGGCAAGTGCTGGCAGGTGCACACTATAGCAGAAAACTGGCTGGCAAAGGGGTAGCAAGGTGGAGGCAGCAGCATTAAAAACAATCCTGCTTTATGTACATTTGTTTCTTTTTCTATAGTTTACCTTTGGTGCCATGGTTCCTTGTGCTTACTCCCAGGGAAGTATCTTTAGAATTGCAGCCTGTTATTGAAGTCTTCCAAGGCTTTTATCAACAAGTTTGATTGATTGAAAAGACCGTTTGTTTCCTTTCCAGCTGCACTTTTCTTCACAGCAACTGTCCAAGTGCCCTGATGGAAGTGGCGGAGACAGACTAGTGCCTGGATAGTGTTGCAAAACAAACCAAGATGCAGCCTCCTAAACAGGTCTACTCAGATGTAAGTGCCATGTTATTCAGTAGTGCCTACTCCCAAGGAAGTCTCTTTCAAATTGCAGCCTATGATTGAAGCCTGCACAGTCCCCCTTCCAAATGTTTCCAATAGGCAGGGAGGGGTCTCCCCTTGTGAGGAGCCAATTGATGAGGAGACAATGCCAATTGTGATGGGAGGGAAAGATACACTCATGCACATTGCACTCATTCACCCTTCCTGCAAACTAAGCTAATTAATGATGTAAGGGGTCTCTCCCCTTGGGATCCGATTGATGAATACTGTTAAGGAAAACAAGATGCTGCTGTATGAGTCCAGAGTCTAGTGCTGCTGCAAGCCACAAACTGAAATGAAACACACCAAATGTTTGGTGGGAGTATGCCATTATAATTTTGTTTCCCACATTTGGTTCACCATTCAGAGGCTGCTTTAAAAAAATGAAACCGCAATTTCCAGGTGTATTTCTGGCTCATTTGTTTTGCACTCCACTAATAGAAAAACTGTATCAATGCACCATTTAAAATGGAGACATCATAACACTATTTTTTTAAAAGTTACGTAACAGTAGCATTACTACTACAGAGTCCTTTTGTCTGTAAGTTAGACAGAGACAAGAACTAGGGAAGAAGTCTCTGGATACTAATAGAACACTGGTCTGATTTCTGCACAACTAAGAGATTCTGCAGTGTTTAATGAGAATAATGCCTGATCATAGGAGTAAGCTTTCTTATAGTCTGGCCTTAGAGACACAACCTCAGATTTTATCACTGGATACAGGACCAGCCTTCACCAGTTTGGCTTTAATTAAAATGCTGTCTACTTTTATTTCTTCCTTGACTCCTGCTGCCTTTTCTCAGATACAGGATCAACAGCTTGAGGAATAAACTCTGCTTTAACAAAACATGCCTTTCTCCAGAGATTTGTCTGAGGAACCAAAATTCTAGCACAAGGCTGGCTCCAGCTAAGAAAAAAGCTAAACAGGATGTACTTTTTGTTGAATGAAGGCAGGCATAATAATAAAAAAGAGTTCATAATAGGTTATTCAGCTGTGGGTTGAAGCTGGCATCTTTCCACTAATATGACAGATGTGCATACCAACAAAATGAATGCTAACTCTAGCTCAGCTGAGAGTCTTTCTTTTAATTCAGCTTCAGAGGGGCTGTCTGTCCCTCTTAATTTTTAAAAAAGTCTCATGTACCTTTATCTGTTCATTCATGGCCTTATCAGGTTTATCTAGATATTTATTATAAATATAATGTAAAGTAATGACAAGAATTAAAAACATAATTACATTATTATCAATTACATTATTTTAATTTACTCTTTATCTTAAATCTTCCAGTAACATATCCAGGAATAGACAAAATAGGAAAAGAGAAATGAAAGAAAAAAGGTGAGAATAATAATAAAGCCCCCTAGGAATCCTCAATATTGTCTCCTTTCTAAAAGGACCTACAATTGACTGAACACTTAAAGATATGTTGCTTCTTCCACCGCTTGCAAGTATGCATCAGGTGAAGACATACAACGCCTATCTATTCCATGATGATCCCATGATTTCCTATGATGTGTAGGAAGTCACTGGGACCACACATACAGAAAAGACTGTTTATTAGCTGAGTAGAGGCTGGTTATTTTCAAAATGGCCAGAACTAAGAAGGCCCAAACTTACATGCATGGTGTTATACAAGATGACTTTATCAGCCATAGAGTCTACAAAAGCAATGGCTTCTGGGCAGATTGGAATAGAGCAAACTGACTCAAAAAATTGACCTTAGATAGATTTAAGACTGCAAAGGAACAGAAACATATAAACTAAAAAGAAATATCACTATAAATTGTGCCTCTGGAATTTAAAAAAGCATGCTACTAGCACTGAAACTTCAGAAATTTGCTATATATTGAGAGACCAGACAGATTCCAATTTTCAGAACTGTCAGGGTACTTCCTTCAGAAGTGTGCGAGCATCAAAGAACTGTCATTTTATTGCTATAGACAGGGCATTCTGATAATGGAGTCTGTGGTACAAGTGTCATTCAATGCATTAAAATAAGTTATCTCCTACCTAAGGTGAATTCTATTCATCTAAATTGACTTTTTTACATGGCAAGACAATCACCAAGGACAGGGAAAGAGGAGGAAAGAAGAATCATAGCAACAAAATATCTCCTTTCTTTCTTTCTTTCTTTCTTTCTTTCTTTCTTTCTTTCTTTCTTTCTTTCTTTCTTTCTTTCTTTCTTTCTTTCTTTCTTTCTTTCTTTCTTTCTTTCTTTCTTTCTTCCTTCCTTCCTTCCTTCCTTCCTTCCTTCCTTCCTTCCTTCCTTCCTTCCTTCAAGAGAGATGTATTGGTTGCATTTCCCTTTAAGAAGGCCAGTTCCAGGTCTGTGGGGCTATACCGCAAGAACACCTTTCCTTTGAATCTCACTGGTAACGCAATCTGTGCTTGTATAACCTATATATTGCTGCCTCCCCAAATTTCTCAAAAGGTTTTCGTTGCCACCAAGGGCTTTTGCCTTAGGCATCCTATTTAACTGGTATTATATGAAAGGTTTGTTATAGATGGAAGTATGACAATGGTCAATGTGTGGAGGTGGGGGTGAGGTAAAAAAGGGATTCTTTCTTGCTTAAACAAAAGTAGAATTTATTTATCAGCATACAAGTGTGATGGTTGTAGAGTTTTGATAAGCCTATTGGTTTCAGAATAGTTCAGAATAGTTCTTAGTAATATAAGATACATATTCAAAGACTCAGTAACAAAACATATTTTCCACACAGATCTTCACTAACAGAAGCAAGGGCCCCCAGACTTACCTGGGCGCCCAGTTTGCCGGCGGCGGGGCGGCAGGCTCGGAGGGGAAGCCGGGGCTCGCGTCGGCTCCCGGCTGCCTCTCGGCGCCCCGGCCAATCGGTTTGAATTCCGCCCGGCCAATCAGCATGGGCCGCGGGGGCCGGGCGGGCGGGGCGCCGGGGGGGCGGACCTGAGGGGAGCAGTCTTCCCTCTGGTCCGCCTCGTGGGTATTTACCCAGGCAGCCGGCCGGGCCGCTTCCTGTTTGTTCCAGCCGGCGAAGAGAGCAGGTCGTCCCCGTGGCTGTAGCTGAAATCACTTCACAGCACACGGTGCGACGGCCTGATCTTCAGCTGCGGAACGAACAAGTCGACGGTTCCTGGAGCGAAGGGGAGCCCCACGCGGTGGACGAGGGCTTGCGGCAGCGGCGGCGAACGGCGAACGGCGGGGGGCCCCGGTGAAGGCGCGGCCACTCGAGCGGGGCCGAGGAGACAGTCCAGCTGCTTGGGAGCACGAAGAAAGGGGAAAAAGCATGGCTCCAGCAGCAAGCAGGAAGACGGCGGCGGGCCCATCTGCTCCAACCGGTGGAGGTCGGAACAGGGCAAGGAAGGCCATGGACGGCCCTCCCCAGCCCAGGCGGCGCCTAGCCGCGGCCGCTGCAACCCCCAAGGGGCCCAAAGGGGGGGAAAGGGGGGCCAAAAGAGGGACACGACCTGCCGCGGCAGGCCCATCAAGTCGCCCCGCCACCCGGGCGGGCAGAAGGGCGGCCGAGGTTTCTGGGAGCCCCCCAAGGCCAGCCAAGGGGAAAGGCTCAGGCAGGATGGGACGGCACACGGGAGGCAGGGGCACTGGGCAGGCGGAGGATAGCACCCTGCAAGGGATCTCAAGGGCCCTACAGCAGCTCACCTCAAAGGTGGAGCTTATGGAGGCCTCTGGCATCAGGGGCGCCCAGGCATCCAGCGAGCAAGCCTGCAACAGGGGCGGGGGGAACCAGCCCCAGCAGCAAAGAAGGGGCAGAGATCAGTCAACCTCCAGTGAGGATGCCTCCAGGAGCCCACCGCACAAGCAGAAGAGCAAAAGGAGGAAGAGGAGGCGCAGAGCCCACCGGAGCAGGGATCACACAGACAGCGAGGGATCCTCAGGTACGTCTTCCACCTCCTCCTCCGAGGATGACGCGGGGGATGACTACTGGGGGGTGGCTGCACAGACCCCGGGCCTCCCAAGGTGGGCATTAAAACGCAGGCTGGGGCAGGCACGGGGGCAAGGGGGGGCAGCAGAGGTTTGGTCCGCGGGCCACTCAGGGGAGCCCCCCAGGACAGCAGCGTCCTTTACGGACGACGAGGACCCCCCGGGCATCCACTTATCGAGAAGGGTAAGAGAGCGCATACTGGGGGGCTACTATGTGGACGTCTTCGCCCTCATCAGGCCCGAGGCAGAGGATGGCAGGAGCGCCCCCCCTGCCAAAAGGGAGAAGAAATCCAGCAAGGGGGAGGTGGCAGAGCGCACCTTCAGCAACTGGCTGGAGGGGTACACTGTCTACATGGGGGTGGTCCAGGCGGCCTACCCCGAGAGGGGCTGGCACCTGACCAACCACCAGGGAAACGTGCTCAGGGCAAGGGCCCTGGCAGGGGAGGCAGCAGCCATAGACTATGACGAGGCCTTCCGCAAGAGGGCGTCCCACAACCCCCGGGCCAGGTGGGACCTCATTAATCAGAAACTGTGGTTGTGGCTGGTTGGACCCCACATCAGGGGTCGGGCGGAGGGGGCTCGAGGCTGGAAGGCATCCAGCCGCCGGGACAGGAACCGGGGCATCTGCTGGGAATACAACCAGGGGAGGTGTTTGCGGCCCAGGTGCAAGTACGACCACAGCTGTGACTCCTGTTTCGGTCCTCACCCCCGTGCCTCTTGCACACGGGGGAGCACCTCCGCGCAGCCCTTTCGGGGTGGCCGGCCCTCCCAAGGTGGCCCTCGCAAGGAGGGAGGTTCCGGCACGGCCACCCCCCAGCCTGCCGCAGCAAGCAAGTAGCGCGGGCAGCGGGGTCGGGGGCCTGGCGCCCACGCCAATAAGGCTCAGGTCCTTGCTCCCCCTCCTACTCCGATACCCCAACAAGCGTGCGGCCCGGTATTTGGCCGAGGGTTTTTCCTCGGGCTTCCCTATTCCGTTCATGGGCCCACGGGTAGCCACCACTTCAGGCAACTTGAAGTCAGCCATTGAGATGCCCAGGGTGGTGGAGGCAAAGCTAGCCAAGGAAATAGCCGCCGGGCGAATAGCGGGCCCCTTCCCCAATCCCCCACTGCCCAATCTGAGGGTTTCGCCTCTAGGGGTGGTCCCCAAGAAAACCCCCGGGGAGTACAGGCTCATTCACCACCTGTCTTACCCTCGGGGGTCGTCGGTCAACGACGCCATACCCCCAGAGCTCTGTTCAGTTAAGTACGCATCCTTCGATCAGGCCGTCCGGCTGGTTCAGTCGTGCGGCCCAGGCGCCCTCATGGCAAAATGCGACATCCAGTCCGCCTTTAGGCTGCTGCCCGTCCACCCAGATGACTTTTGTTTGCTGGGGATCAGGTTTCAGGGCCAATGGTTCGTGGATAAGGCCATGCCAATGGGGTGCTCGGTCGCGTGCGCGGCATTCGAAGCCTTCAGCACTTTTCTGGAGTGGGCTGCGAAGGAGCGGATGGGGGCCCCCCACATCACGCATTATTTAGATGACTTCCTGATATCGGGGCCTCCTGGGGGGTCGGCATGCGCCGATCGGCTCAAAAGCTTCCAGACTTTAGCGCAGGAGCTGGGCGTCCCCCTGGCAGAGGAGAAAACGGAGGGCCCCTCTTCCCGGCTAACCTACTTGGGGATAGAGCTGGATTCCGTGGCGGGCCTGTCCCGCCTGCCAGCAGACAAGGTCTCCCGCCTGAGCGCCCTGAGCGCCTCCACGGCATCCCAGAAAAAGTGCACGCTCAAGGAGCTGCAGGTCATCATAGGCCACTTAAATTTCGCCTGCAAGGTGGTTTCCCCTGGGAGAGCCTTCTGCGCCCGGCTTGCCCAGGCCACCAGGGGGGTCCCTTCTCCGCACCATCACATTCGCATCACAAAGGGCATCAGGGAGGATCTCAGAACATGGCAGCGCTTCTTGGAAGGTTTCAACGGGGTCTCCATGTGGCAGGGCTCCCTCGATCTGGGCGAGACCCTGCAAGTTCATTCTGATGCTTCGGGCAGTCTGGGCTTTGGGGTGTACTTCGGGGGCCGGTGGTGCGCGCAGCGCTGGCCGCCCGCGTGGGAGAAGGAGGGGATCCTCAGGGACCTCACCTTCCTCGAACTATTTCCCATCGTCGTTGCCGTAGCCCTTTGGGGGGACCTCCTGAGGGACAGCAGGGTTACCTTCTGGTGTGACAACCAAGCGGTGGTGAGTGTTATCAATAGGCAATCATCTCGCTCTGAGCGGGTCATGCGTCTGGTGCGCCACTTGGTCCTGTCTTGCTTACTCGCTAACATAACCTTTTCTGCGCGGCATGTAGCAGGTGTGGATAATGGCATTGCAGACGCCTTGTCTCGATTCCAGATGGAGAGGTTTTTCAGCCTGGCCCCGGCGGCCCGTCGCACCCCAGAGGAGTTCCCAGAGGACCTGTGGCTAGTTGGCAGCAAGCAGTGATGCAGGGAGTACTCAGCTCCATAGCTCCGACTACTCTCCGGGCCTATGAGGCAGCTGAGAGGAGGTTTTGGGCCTTCGTGTCGGGGGGTGGGGGCCCCAGTGCATGGCCGGTCACAACGGAGTGGGTCCTGCGCTACCTGGTACACCTGCAGGAGGCTGGGCGCGCCCCCAGCACAATGCGCAGGGACTTGGCAGCCATCTCCTTCTTCAGCAAGGCCTGTGGGTTCGGGGACCCGTGCGACAGCTTCAGGGCCAGACGGGTGGTAGAAGGGTGGAGGCGCATGGCCCCTCCACCCCCGGACCGCCGGAGGCCCATTACCCTGACAATCCTGCAGGATATTGTGGCACGCACCCCGTGGGTCTGCCGGTCGGGATTCGAGGCCCTTCTCTTCCGCACGGCCTTTTCCCTGGCCTTCTTCGGGGCCTTTAGGGTGGGGGAGCTGGTATGCGGGTCCCGGGACGACACATCGGGCCGGGCCCTTGAGCTGGGGGACATCAGCTTCCACCGGGGCTCCCTGCGGATCAGGGTTCGCCGCTCAAAAACGGACCAGCTGGGCAGGGGGACCAGCCTGCTGCTGCACCCGGCGGCGGAGGCCCCGGTATGCCCAGTGCAGAGCACGCGGCAGTACCTCGCGGCCCGCCCTGGAGCCGGAGGCCCCCTGCTGGTCCACTCAGATTCCTCCCCGGTGTCGCGTTTCCAATTCCTGGCGGTGTTGCGGGCTTGCCTCAACAGCGCGGGCCTCCCCGCTGGGGACTTTGGGACCCACTCCTTCAGGATCGGGGCTGCCACATCCGCAGCCGAGTGGGGCCTCGCCCCCTCCGAGATCCAGGCCCTGGGGCGCTGGAGATCCGAGGCATTCCGCACGTACATCCGCCCTTTGTCGGGCAACCGCTTATAATTTCATTTGCTCATTCTTCCTGGCAGGTCGCCTCCGGAAAGTTTGGATATGTGGGCACAGCATCGTGCACTGGGCTGGCAAGTACGCGGCAGCGTCCGGCTGGGGAGAGCACCTGGGCCTCGACGGCAGGATCATCGTCACCTGGATCGGAGTCAGGGGCCTGCGATGGGAGGGCCTAGTCCCGCTATTACAGCAACACGCTGGGCAGCGGGGAGCCCCCGACGCCGTGGTCATCCAGCTGGGAGAGAACGACCTGGGCATCCGTGAGGGACCGGAACTGAAGCGAGCAATGATGTCGGACCTGGAGCGGCTCAGGGAGTTCTTCCCTGAAGCTCACATCTTCTGGTCAGATCTGCTGCAACGGAGGTGCTGGCGTACGGCCCGATGCGCTGAAAAGGTGGACAGGATCAGGCAGCGGGTGGCCAGGGCCATGGAGCTGCATGTGAGGCTACGGGGCGGCACCGCGATACTCCACCCGGACATTTCCTTCAAGATAGAAGCGCTGTTCCGCCCAGACGGGGTCCACCTGTCCAGCTGGGGTCATGACCTGTGGCTGCAGGACATCCGGGACGGCCTCCGGGAGTGGTTGCAGTGCTAGGAGTTTTGGCGGGAGCCGCTTTGGGGCTCTGGTGGCGGTTTGGCATTGGGATCCGATCCCTCTGGGGGGAGATGGGGCCTGAGGCCACATCGAACCCATTTATAGGGGATTCCCTTAAGGAATTCAGGGAGTGAGGCCTAGCAGCGGGACCCAGCTCGGGGGCCCCGCACTCAGCTGCACGCTCCCTGGTGGCAGGGGGGTCAATAAGGGGTGTACACCCGATTGCCCCCTCCAACTGCCATCCCTCGGTTTCCCCCTCACAGCCAGGGCCTGTGGGGGCTGGAGGGATTGGCTGGCAGGCAGGCCAGCCAATTACTGGGATCCGATCCCTATGCGGCCAACACTCCTTGTCACTGTAATCAATAAAGTTGTGGCCTGGTTTAACTCCAACATCGTTTCCTGCGTGTTTGTTCAAGGCTCTCCCCGGCCTCAGCCGGCCGCCCATCACCGCTCGGCGGCAAGCAAGGGCCCCCAGACTTACCTGGGCGCCCAGTTTGCCGGCGGCGGGGCGGCAGGCTCGGAGGGGAAGCCGGGGCTCGCGTTGGCTCCCGGCTGCCTCTCGGCGCCCCGGCCAATCGGTTTGAATTCCGCCCGGCCAATCAGCATGGGCCGCGGGGGCCGGGCGGGCGGGGCGCCGGGGGGGCGGACCTGAGGGGAGCAGTCTTCCCTCTGGTCCGCCTCGTGGGTATTTACCCAGGCAGCCGGCCGGGCCGCTTCCTGTTTGTTCCAGCCGGCGAAGTCCCACCCCCCTCTCCCTCTCTGATAGGTATTGTGCAAGTTTATTTTATTGTCGCAACTTTCAGGGGCGGTTTGGCATTGGGATCCGATCCCTCTGGGGGGAGATGGGGCCTGAGGCCACATCGAACCCATTTATAGGGGATTCCCTTAAGGAATTCAGGGAGTGAGGCCTAGCAGCGGGACCCAGCTCGGGGGCCCCGCACTCAGCTGCACGCTCCCTGGTGGCAGGGGGGTCAATAAGGGGTGTACACCCGATTGCCCCCTCCAACTGCCATCCCTCGGTTTCCCCCTCACAGCCAGGGCCTGTGGGGGCTGGAGGGATTGGCTGGCAGGCGGGCCAGCCAATTACTGGGATCCGATCCCTATGCGGCCAACACTCCTTGTCACTGTAATCAATAAAGTTGTGGCCTGGTTTAACTCCAACATCGTTTCCTGCGTGTTTGTTCAAGGCTCTCCCCGGCCTCAGCCGGCCGCCCATCACCGCTCGGCGGCAACAAACACTCCTCTCATCCATACAGACATAGATTCATTTAGGCTTTTCCACACAGCTTGCCTGACCAAGATAGAATTAGACCCTTTCCACACAGTTTGCCTGATGCAGACAAAATAAGTACTTTTTCCAAAATACAGACAGACAGCTCAGCCTCCGCACAGATTGCCTGATTTGGCCAGAATGAAAACTTTCTCCCAGCACACTAACTAAAAACTGCAGTTTGTTCCACCCACTAGGCACAACTACCACCCAAACAATAGACTCCATTTGTCTATCCAGCCCCCTCCATTCTTCCACAGTAACAAATATTTTAAACCCCACATTAACCAGCAGAAACAAAATATTCAAACTTCTTTACATGCAAAACATTACATTCCCTTTTGGTGAAGGGAAGAAAGGGACAGAAGGGAAGCCTAACACTTCCAAGAAAGCCCAGTGCTACCACTGCCAACTTTTAGAGAGGTTGAGTGTAATCACATTGACCTCAGTGTTATGATCCAGATTAATAGAGAAAGACACATCTAGATCCACAGCCAATAAAATTCTATGCAAGCACTGCATTGTCTAGTTAATTAATTAGATGCATCAGTTTGAGAGACCCTCATTTATTTGGGCAACAGTTTCTTTAAAAAAATCTATTAACTGCCTTTAACATACTTATATTATTATTACATTATTATATTATATTATTTAAAAATGTGTATGGCAGACGCCATCTTGGAGGAGGCACACGGACACACGAGGCTGCCGTATACTGAATCAGTATTGGACCACTGCCCTGCCCAGATCCACATTGTCAATTCTGACTGGCAACAGCCTGAGAACTTTCACATCACTTCCTTCTGGATAAACAGAGATTCTGATGACTGAACCTGGAACCTTCTGCATGCAAAGCAGATGATCTGCCCCTGAGCTACATCCATCCCACGCTTACAACATCCTTCTTTTTCCACTTTCATAGAGGACGAAATAGTTCTTCTAAGATGCTGTCTGCTGTGATGCCTATGTGCATCACCTGTAAAAAAATGCTTTCCCCAGAACTATCATTTTAATCATATGAAAATTTATGCAGATTTAATCAATAAATTAAGCCATTAATCAAGAGAAATTCGATTAGTCAATAAACCAAAATCCCTTTAATTAGGTGGCAATTGTCTTCATATTTCAAATGTGGTTCCTAGCAGTGTTCTATAAAGTTCAAACTCCCAGTGCAAATAACTTTGAATTTTGAAGGTGTTTAAAATCAGGGTGCTACCCTCATCAAGAGACAGGGCAAGAAGGAAATTGATTTATAAGGAGACCTTAAATTTCACTATCTTGATCAGTTCAGAATATCTAGAATATCTGAATAGCACTGTGCAGAGATCCTAGTAGACTCAAGAACATTTTGATCTAACTCACTGGCTTCATTTTGTATGCCTCTGCAAATATTAACTGATTTATCCATCATGTTATTGTTCAAAATCATTGTTTCAGATACAGGTTTAATATTACCACCACTAATTAAACTATTATTAAGAGAAATGTGTTCAAGCACTGTTCAGCTGTGCAAATCTATTCAATCAAACTTAATAATTTATGCAGCATTTTACATTGTTGCCCAGAATGATGAGGCTAAATAGAGCTAAAGTACATTCATCCATCTGTTTGGTGGAGGAATAGCTGAAACAGCTGTACTTCACAAAATATTAATTTTACTTACTCAGGATGGAAATACTATGATCTGGGAATTTAGCATGGGCCAGCATGTCACTGGGAAGCACGTCGTCATTTCCCATGCTTGAAGACATCAGGGTCTACAAAGAGAGATCAAAAAGAGTCCAGTAGCACCTTTAAGACTAACCAATTTTATTTTAGCATAAGCTTTCGAGAATCAAGTTCTCTTCATCAGATGCCTGATCATACAGATGCCTCTCATACTGTGTAAAAAAAATGGAAGACCACAACAAAGAAGGATGGCAAATGCAAAGGTTTCATAGAGAGATAATAGTGGTAGTCAGTCACTATAAAAGTAGGAAAATGAAATGATTGTAAACGTTTTTTTTTTTTAAATACTAGTGGCCAGCTGGAATTCTCTGGCATCTGATGAAGAGAACTTGATTCTCGAAAGCTTATGCTAAAATAAAATTGGTTAGTCTTAAAGGTGCTACTGGACTCTTTTTGATTTTGCTACCACAGACTAACACGGCTAACTTCTCTACAAAGAGAGAGAATGTATATTTATATGTTTATAATTGCCAAAGAGTGCAGCAGCTATCAGACTATCGCATTAATTTCCCATGCAAGCAAAGTGATGCTCAAATTTATACAGTTAAGACTCTTACCATATACGGAACAAGAAATGCCAGATATTCAAGCTGGATTCAAGAAAGGAAGAGACACTAGAAATCACATTGCAAATTTATGATGGCTAATGAAATGCACCAGAGAATTTCAGAAGAATATCATGTATTTTATAGATTACAGCAAAGCTTTTGATTGTGTGGATCATGAAAAGCTATGGATAGTGTTAAAAGAAATGGGAGCGTCACAACATCTGTTTGTTTTGATACGCAACCTGTACTCTGGACAAGAGGCTACTGTTAGGACAGAATATGGGGAAACAGAATGGTTTACAATTGGCAAGGGTGTCAGACAAGGATGCATATTATCTCCTGTTCAACTTCTATGCAGAGCATATCATAATCATAACACCACGTTGCTGGCAGAAAATAATGAAGACTTGAAAGAACTACTGATGAAGGTTAAAGGAAAAAGTACCAAAGCAGGATTACATCTGAACATCAACAAGACAAGGGGAGGGGGGAGTTCTATAAAGGAAGCCTCTCATACTGAGTAAAAAAAAAACCCAAATGGAAGACCACAACAAAGAAGGATGGCAAATGCAAAGGTTTCATAGAGAGATAATAGTGGTAGTCAGTCACTATAAAAGTAGGAAAATGAAATGATTGTAAACGTTTTTTTTTTTTTTTTAATACTAGTGGCCAGCTGGAATTCTCTGGCTGGCTGCCAGTTGGCAGCCATTTTAGGAACTAGTAGAGAGAACTTAGTGCGGCTGTGCGGAGAGGGACCTAATTTTAGGGTCTATAAAACCGACACCCTTTATCCAATTTGCTTGATATTTGGGGGTTATTTAACAGAAAGGAGAAAAAGTTTCACTGCAATTTTAATGTCATTTTGTTTAAAAACAATTACTCCCCCACCTGAAAAAGTTCCTCATAGAGAACAATGGTAGGCTAGTGGGATGGTGGTGGTGGGATTTGTATTGGAAGTCTTCATTACTTCCTGCACTTCTTGAAAGGAAACAAACAACATATTATAACAAAGAAGGATGGCAAATGCAGAATTTTCAGTAGAAAGGTAAAAAAAAACCTGCCAGTCACTGTAAGAGTAGGAAAATGAAATGAATGCAGACAGGGATTTGTGAGGGCTTTTAATGCTGGTGACTGGCTGGAGCTCTCCTGCTGGTCCCTGCTTGACAGTCATTTTAGGAATTAGAAGAGAAAACTCAGTGTGACTGAGCAGAGAGAAACCTACTTTGGGGACTATAAAATTGACCCCATTTGTTCAATCTGTTTGAAATTTAGAGGAGCTCTAGATTAGAGTGAAAACTGTGTTCTATACAAATTTGGTATCATATCATTATAAACAGCAGCTCTAGACCCTGATATACATTCCTCATTGAAAATAATGAACCTGGATCTCTGGAACCCCAAAAAATTCACAGATTTGACTCTGAACCTGTAATGTCCTACCCTGGTACAAGCAATTAAGGTAAAATTTTTCCACCTGGAGCCAAAACCCAATGTTATAATGAATTTTTTTTAAGTGCATACCCCTAGTGACAGTTCAGAAATTCCTGACTATTTTTTCTGTAAATTGCTTCATTTATTTTCATGGGTTCATCTTGATATGTATATTTAGCAATGAAATATTAGACTCTGCTTAAAGATTCCCTTTAAGAAAATCTAGAAGCTTCTCAGCTACCACATAATATAGCGACTAGGATTAAACCAGATTTGCCCTAATGAACATACAAACTCAAGACGTTTTCAGATGCACTGGCTCCCATTTTTATCTCTGAGGCCATTTAAAATCCTAAAAAGCTTGAGTACAGAGTATGTGAAGGACCATCTCAACTCTCATCATCCTGGCCAAATTTGGTAATCAGTAAGTGAGACCTGCCCTCAACAACCTAGATTTTGTGGGCAGAAACTCCTGAGAACTCATGGAAGGACCTTTTCAGCTTCTACTTCAAATGCCACACTTCTTTACAAGCCTATCAGAGCAGGTTGGTGACCTTTTATTCCAGAAGTACTTTGAAAGAATGAAGTACATTGAATGAAGTTGACAAAAGCAGACATATGTTATTATTTTACATGAGATGTATGTTGTGTTGTTTTATGATATTTTGATATGTGACTTCATTGTATTTTCTGACTGATGTGATGACTGCTTTGTGTGTATATCTATGAGGCAGAAAGGCTATGTATAAATGGGCAAACTAAAATGTTCTTTGTACTGTTTAGATCCAGAGGAGTTAGCTGTGTTAGTCTGTAGTAGCAAAATAGAACAAAGGCCAGTAGGACCTTTAAGACTAGCCAACTTTACTGTAGCATACGCTTTCGAGAACCACAGATGCATCTGATGAAGAGAACTGTGGTTCTCGAAAGCTTATGCTACAGTAAAGTTGGTTAGTCTTAAAGGTGCTACTGGACTCTTTTCTATTTTGTACAGTTTACTTGACTTTATTCCAGAAGGACATAAAGGTCCAGTATCCAATCAAAGATATTTTCTTGAAAAAAATTTCACACCTTAAATAACCGCTTGAAGAATGATCAGCTGACATTCATTATTCATAGAAAATGTACTAAAGATTTCAGGGTGACTCACTGATGTTTCTTAGTATCTTTCAGAACTGCTGCTGGGATATTTAGTTCAGATTTTACTATATTGAAGGCATAATTCAACCTACAAGCTCCTGAAAGAACAGACCTGCCTTTTTTATTAGTAAAGCTCCAGGCATACCTATGGCACCATATAAATAATGAATATATTTAATTAAATTCAGCATTTCACTGAAGAACTAAAAATGGCTTTGTAGTTGGGTAGACAGTTTTCTTCCTGCTGTATCATTATAGAATGAACTCACCTGCAGTGTGCTATGGGCCTAATCTTTAGGGTGAAGCATCCAGTCATCTTAGCAATGTGATTTTAGAAGGAGTGCAGCCTTTGGCACTTATTGGAATATTCTTGTATGATTTATAAGCAATGATCAACCACACAAAGGTATAATTTCAAATTGCACATAAATGGCAGGTGTTTGGAAGGGAAAGTTATGCTGATAGAAGTGGAAGACAAAACAGCCCTTCTGTTTTTACTCTATGTTTTGCGTTCACACTAATCTTTTATGATATTATGTAAGTCAAAAGATTAACTTTTTTCTATTGTGAATTTTAAACCATTATGAAAGATGAAAAATAAAAGTATAGTTTCAGTTAGAATTAGGGCAGAAGATATATGCCACAAGGATCCCACTTAGAACATCTTCTATTATAATAACCAATCCCTTTCCAGCACATAACCTTTCAATGCACTAACCACATAGAACTCATCCATTGCAACGTGAGTTTCCATAACCCACCAAAAATAGGCAGGAATGTGGGAGCCCAGAGACTCCCAATTAGAGAGATGCACAGAAATGTATGCAAGTCATTTTCAGTTTGTTCTTTAATATTTTGTATTCCTTTCTTTTTATTATTATTATTATTATTATTACACGTTTGGCTTCACTGCCACCACCAGTCTTTCTTTTCACTGGTTTCAACAGGAATTGTATTTTTGCTTCTTCTTTTTGTCTTTCACCAACTGGAATAACATGCTCAAGAATATTATCCCTCTGAAAAAGGATCCTTCAACCCAGATAGGAAGAAGTATCTTCCTTTTATAGGCAATTAATAGTCTTGCCTGAGAGATAGAAGCATGAAGTAGCATGCGGGTGATTTTGTTTTCCTTTCCCAGAGCCATCAAATGAAGGGTAGAGAACTATTAACTAAACAAAGGGTTGCAGTGAGCTCATGCCTGCCCTGTCCCCCATCCTTTCCTTAATTTCCTCTTTTGTCTCCTCTCTGTTTTCACACAGCCTAGCTGAAAGAAAAGTAATTCAAGCACTGTAGTAAGATGCAGAAGAAGCAGGATGTATCTCCTGGATGCGCTGTTTTTGTTTAAAAATATACCCAACTTACTCAGCTCCCTATTTTCCTAAATGGGATGTTTTTATACTTTCTTCCCCACTATTGAGGCTAATAGCAGCTGAGGGAGAAGGAACTGGATTTGGGAAAAGTGATAACTGCTTCTATAGGGAATTAAAGATGTTGAGAGATCTCAGGGCCTCTTCACACGTGTACTGAACGTGAGTTTGATTGGGAGAAATAACTCAGTTTGATTTTAATGTGTGATCTGAAGCTTACCTTAAAACAGGAGAGGGGCACAAGATGGCTCCTGTGTGCACATGGAGGCAGGAAGAACATCTCTATTCCCTCTCCGTGCACTTTAAATAATAGACAAGAACTGTGGGGAGAGAGTAGTTTGTCTTACAGCCTGTTCCATGTTTCTGCCCAACAACTGCCTGTATTGTCTAATCATGCCTAGGCAGACACATGGAACCAGCAGTAAAACAAACAGTGCTCTCCTCCCCCTGAAGGGCCCTTCTTGTCACGTTAAAACACATAGGATGTAAAGGAAGGGATGAAGATGCTCCTCCTGCTTCCGTAAGTACACAGAAGCCAATTTAAAGGTAAGCTTGAGGTTACACATTTAAAATATGTTGAGTTGGGGTTTTCCCCCAACTCATGTTTAAAGCACATGTAAAGGGATCTTGATCCTCAGATCTTGAAACGATGGTTCTCTCTCAAATAGAGAGCTGATCCTTCCACATTACTTTTCTCTTATAAATCATCTGTTTTCCATACATTATATTCTGTAGAGGTGTGCACTGAGAAAATGTTTGTTTCAGTATTGAATATGGGATTTTCAAACTAACTATATACCATTATTGGTTTTTTTTCAGGCAGAGCATTGCTGGTTTGGATCTAATCCATTTGGGGTTTGTTTCATTATCATGAGTTTTGGCCTTGTTCTTTGCAATGAGGCATTTGAGGCTCTTTGGGACAGCTGTTTTTGCAGCTAACAGCACCAAAACTGCACAGAACACAGTCTTCTTTCTAAACCATTGACCCACTCAGTTTGAAGCACACATGACAATAGGATTCAGTGTTTACAGGCCCCAAAGAATGCTTGGGGAAGATGAGTGTCAGCAGCACACGCACACATTGTTGTTTTCAAGGGGGGCTGAGGCAACGAGATTCTGGTGGAACTGTTTTCAGGCTTGGCACCAAAATTGCAGACCATAGTCCTCATTTTAAACCATTGATCCAGAGTTTTTCTGCAAGTGCATGACACACACACATCAGACCCCAAAGAAGGTGACTATTGATGGGTGCACACTGTGGCTGGAAACTGGCAAAGTGGTAGAGGGGCAATGGAGGCAGGGCAGGGCAGGGCAGGGCCCAAGTATGACAAAGTTCCAACCGGCATAGCACAGTGACATTTAAAAACTTCTACTTTTCATTATTTCTCTACGTAATGATAGCGCCAAAAATTATTACCTTCATGTCCTGTTGTTGCCTTTTGCAACAGCAACAAGGATACAATGTCATTGCCCAGGTAGCACTACAAAAAAAAAATTAAAAAGGAGCACATCCCCCCTTCCATCCAATGGAGTTAAGCTAACATTTCCAACACCAATAGACAGAGAGGGGTTGGTTCTCCTCTCTTTGAGAGGACCTGATTGGGAGACAGACAATGGCATTGCCTGAGCAACACTGGAAAAAAAAGATTGCACTCATGCTCATTATGCACATTTCCTTTTCCCACCAACTGAGTTAATTAGGTGGTATAACTTAAGGGCTTTCTCCTCTTGGGAGCTAGTTGGTAGAAAATGCCAATAAGAAAACGAAAGTACTGCCAGCCCAGTGCCTGCCTGCCTGCTGCCACTGTAAGAACCAGAATGAAACATGCATTTTTAGTGAACGTAATTATAACTTGGTTTCCCAGATATAGTTCACTTTTCCAGAAGCTGCTTTAACAAAACAAGATAAAACAGCAATTTTCATGTATATTTCTGGCTCATTTGTTTCATTCTGCACACCACTAATATGCAGGCCTTTTGACCAGTGAGTGCAAGCAAAGTGTTGGCTTCTGTCATTCCCTGAAGGGGAGGCACACTGCTCATTTTAGGGGGGAAACAAAGCATAGTCAAGTCCCTATCATCCCTCAGTCTAACAGCCCTGCCTGGTGACCAGTGTGTACAAGCAAAACTTCATCCCTGCCTAACAGGTCCAGCTGTAAATAAATTAAATAGCCCATGCACACTGAATTCATTATAGAAACATTATCTAAAGCCAGAAAACTCTTACAAATCCTGAAATATTACAGTGATTGGTAGAAAGAGGAAGGCTAAAATGTCTTTCTTTATGGGTGGCATGTTATGTAGTATCTCTGAAGATATTTATTATGAAAATATTCATATTATGGAAATAAGGAGAGTGAAGATTTCCCTTGAATAATATATGCAGATGTCTCCCCAGTCTATTCATCAGTTTGTGAGTGGGTGCTTTTGTAAACATAGTCCCTAGTCATTGAACTACTTACTACCTGTGAGTTTCTCCGTCAGCAGGGGGTGCCGCGTCCGTCGGGTCCGCCGTGGCGGGAGTGCGGTCTGCGCAGCCGGCGGGTCCAGAGGGGTCCCGTTGCTACCCAGGCCGGGCAAGTGGCCTGTATGCTGGCTCCAGGGGGCCCAGCTTCCCTTTTGATTGGCCTCAGATGGTCCCAGGGCTGTTAAGCTGTGTGAGTTGGCAGGCAAGCACAACCTCTGGGCCCAGGGATGGTCCTTTCCTCAGGACAGCCTCCCTGTTTCTCCTCCCCGGCCGGGAAGCTCTTGGCCCCTTTTATCCCCTCCCTCTCTAGGGGCAGCCCCACCCCGCTCCCCAATCGCCAGCGTCCCAGGTGAGCCTCATTATCTGGGCTAACGCTGGCAGCAACACCTGGCTCCAGCCCTTCCTGGGTGGGAGGCTAGGCACTCCCCTCTCCTGCCCCTGGGCCGCCATTGGGCGCCCGCCCCTCGCTTCCCCGGCAGGCGGACGGGCTGGCCTATTGCCTACCGCCGCCAGACTCTACTCCCACCTCCCCCCTGCCTCGGGGCGTCGGGCAGGGCTGGGCCCTGCGAGCGTGGGCCTTGCGGCTGCGCCGCCTCACCTCTGCCGCGTCTGCCGCCGTGGGCTTGGGGCCACCCGTATCAGCGGCGCCCGGCCCGCCAGGCCGTTGGCTTGCCCTCTCCATGAGGCTCCCGCCCGCCCGGGTCGTCACCGCCGCAGCCCCCTCCGTGGCGCAGCAGCGGCCTCCGCCCTGGTCGTCGGTCCCGCTGCTGCCGTCGCGCTCGCCCGCCACCGCAGCTGGGTGAGTGTTGGGGCTCGCAGGGCTGCGGGGGGCGGCAGAAAGGAGGGAGGGGAGGCCCGTCCCCGGACACTACCACCCTACTATTTAGTTTCTAAGGTGAGTGAACAATTTGCTCCTTTCCTGTATAGACACTTACTATTTGGTACTGCTAGTCACTTTGGCACCAAGCAGGAATTTTTAGGGGTTCTTTCAGATTTGCTAGGAAAGAGTTCTTATCACATTGACTTTAACCCTTGTGAAGAAGAAATCAATTGCTTTTAATTAGGCCTGATCTTAGACTGGTTAGGCCCTGACTGTGGCTGGTTAAAATAGTGTGGCCTTTTGTTTAGGTTAGGATAGGGTTACTAGGCTTTGATTGCCCCACAGCAGGAGACTTGGGCAGTGGGGTTGAGCATTAATGGTGTCACTGCTGTGCTTGGAAGTGACATCACTGCATTGTGGTGACTCTTTATGAACCCCATGGATCTCTCTCAACCAGGGGATTCCTGGTTTTTATTCTGAAATGACATCAAGGGAATGCACAGCATCATTTGCCCTTCCCTATTTCCCCCCACTCCATATTTAAGCAGAGGTAGAGACCATAGAGGGAATCTTAGAGAAAATGAAGAAATGGTATCTCTAGGTTAGGAATGTTTCAGTGAACACCTTGAGGCATTTCTTGAGGAGGGGCATTCCCTAACTGGTCTCTCATGGCTTACCAGTTGGGGGGTGGAGAGGTTGTAGAGGGACTCACTTAGGTCAGGGACTTCACATATAATCACCAATTGATCAATAGTGTTTGCCAGTGTGGAAGAAAGATATTGAGCTCCCCTCAACATACAATTTCAAAGGAAATTGATTGTAATAGATATTATAGAGATTTCTAATCCAATAAAAAAAATTTTTTTAAAAAAAATACTAATGTATGCAGGCTAGTATAGGGCAGTTTTAGGCTACCTCATGCTTGGAACCAGTGTGAGATCTCCCTTAATGTGGGCATGCCTCTGGCAGCCCATTACACAATTCCAGTTGAACCTATGTATCTTGTGTGACTTTTTTCCTGAGTATCATACTCTCCGAACCAGTTCACACATGCACAATGCATGTTATCTTCCACACTTGGTACTCCAGTGATGTTACCAAATGAGTAAGTCTCCTTGTGACCTGCGGGAATTCGTGTGCAAGGAGACGGGTAGGTTATATCCCACCTTTTTAAAAAAGCCGATAATAAGGCATTTTTAACCAAAAAAAAAGAGAGAGCATACAATGCTGTATTACTTGACAGCTTTTTAGCTTACATTGTATCTTATGCGTTTGAATCCCAAGATATTTTTAAAGAAGCAAAATATTGTACATTGTGATACTATAATGCTGTTAAAAGAATTTTAAAAGATAGCATATAAATATTTTATTAAATATATAAAAAACAAAAGAATGCTATATCCCAAAGTCATGCTTTTTGTTTCTGTTTTATGAATGAAGTAAGGAATTGGCTTTCGTGATAAAAGTTCATTGAGTGAATAAAATGCGTTACATTACTCCTAAGACACCCCACCGATTTTCATAAGAAAAAAAACAGATCATGCCTAGCCACCCCTTAAAGCATCAGTGGGTAAGATAGCTGAGAACAGAACTGGCTGAATGCAGCCCTAACTTACTTACTTTGAACAGAAAATGTTAGCCAGCATGTCAGTACAACTGTGATAGGCGTCTAGAGGACAAAGCTTTTACAATGAAAAATTATGTCTGAGTTCAAAGAGTATGAAATACTTAAAATCCTAATAGCTCACTAGAGCTTTTGTTTGGCACAAGTCTAAGTCAAACTGCTCTCCAAAGGCATTGAAAAGAGATGGCTTTCATATATCTTTAAATTGTGTTTCCCTTCAAGTTTTTACAAGCGGTAATACAGCAAACTAATTATAATGTGTTGTGAACTGATCTTATGTCCTGCAAGCCAAAGGTAAGGAGCTTTTTATTGCTCTTTTATGCAGCTGTTGCCATGGTCCACATTTGTTTCAGATCTGGATTCAGTGACTTTCTATTGTAATGGGCACTAATCTTTTTCTTTTTATTGTTCATTGCTGCCAAAACAGGCTATAGGAGGAAGAAAAGGAAGTAAACAAGGTCATCTCTTTACACCTCGTACCCTCATTTAGCAGGTATTACAGAGAGAACTGTAGAGAAAAAGTAAGAGAGAGAGGAGCCAGAAACAATTTTACGTGCAAAACACAGAGAGCTAAGGGTATGGAATGTAGAATGGATGTTGTGTTTTTCTCTAAGTACAACATAAAGAAAGCTCTAGGAATAGTATAATTGTCCAATTAGTCAAGGGATTTCAAATATAAAGCAAGTTAGGTGATAATTTCCTGTTCTGTGTGAAGACTCACCCTTCCAGTAATAATTTTACAAGTCTTTCTGCTGTTGAAATGAGAAGGAAGTTTTTTTAAGGTGCTTGTTTTTGGAAGAGGCTGAACCTCTCTCATTATTTCAAGATGTAGGAAGAATCCAGGTGTGAGCAATTGTTTCTGGCCATCCAACTAAGTTTCTCCTTTATTTTTCAGACTTCATCTCCTCTCACTGGGTCGGAAGATATTCGCAAAGATTTTGCCAAGTTTTGGAATTGCTTGGCAGGAAGTACAAGGGGCTGCTTCAAGTACAGGTTGCAGAAGTGCCACTCCATCCACAATGCGTTTGGGCCCTAGGCCTTATGTCTGTTGGATTGTCTTTAAGCTCACGTCTTACTTGATGAGTGTCTCTCTAATCGTTCTCAAGGCTATTAGGAGTATAATTCTTGCATAATTTTTATCTTAGCATAAAAAATTGCCTAATTGTTATTCACAGTGTTTAGCCGCTACACACACATTCAGGTGACCTTTACCTTGGTGTTAATTATAAATAGATTTGTGTATTGGGAAAAAATGAAACAGATTAGCTCACTTTTAAGTGCCTATCAATAATTTAAACAAGCATCACAAACAACGGGAAACAGTGGCACATATAGGGATAAACATGTTCTGGAATGTAAAATATTAGTAAAGTTAAAATGATAAGAGTAAACACTGACCAGATATTTCTCCTCTCCTGTATAGCTATGCATACCTTGTAAGTCTACACATACCCTGTAGAGTATTAAACAGTACAAGTCAAGTCCCTGCACAGTATAGCTTCCCATTAACTGCAGCTGTCAGAGACATCTGCCTTTCCTGATTACTGTCAAAGATGAATGGAAATAATAGTGTTGATACAGGAGATGCTCCATTCCCCTACAATGAACTTTCATTGAGTGTGTGTTTTCCCCCTCTAAGAAACACCTGAAATAGATCTTATATTTTTAACAAAGAATATATGTTTGGAGGTTGATGACAAGGTTCAGCCCTAAAACTAGTCATGTATTTTATGTGCAGTCTATGCAGAACAAAAAGCTTTGGAGTGCCTGCTAAGCTACCAAGCACTATACCTGAAGCTTTCTTTATAAAAAATACATACACTATAAGGTCATTTCCCCCTGAATTTGTTTTTAAAAGCTCTAGAGAGCAAATCCTGCAAGCATAAGCACTTCAGAACTGATAATGAAGAAAATCCATCTGTTCAAGATTAATATAAAAGGACAAACTAAAAGAGGTTTGAGATACATATAGGTATACAGATATCTATAAAATGAAACATGCCCCTTTTGTTTGGATGCAACACTCCAGACATCGGGGGGGAAGTTGTCCTAACAATTCTGATCACTGGTTTTTGAACGATAGTTTACTTGCTGCTATTCAATGAACTTTGATAAAAAAAGGTACATGACAGCCACATCCCTAACATTAGTGAACAAATAAAAAAAAAAGTTGTTTTCTGATCTCTGTAGTATAAGGTGCTCAACCTTCTTCAGTCTGCAGACATATTTAAAATTTTGAGTAATAGGTGCCATCATACAATTTCTGCCATTGAGTGGTAACAATCATACTGTGGTGGCTCTTGTGGGCAGCATCAATCACAAATATTTATTACTTATTTATTGTTTTTTTATCCTGCCATTCTTTCCTGGGGCTCAGGATAACATACATGATTATCCCTTCTCTTGTTTATCCTCACAATAACACTATAAAGTAGAGAAGGCTGGAGAGAATAATTGGCTCAAGGATAGACAGTAAGTTTCCTCGTACACTGCAGATTTGAGTACAGTCTTCCCATTCTAGTTCAGTATTCTAATCACTATACCACACATGACACAGGTTGGACACTTGTCAGCTTCCCTCGAGTTCTGATGGGAAATGTAGGCATCCTGGTCTTGCAGCTTGGCTCTCCGACTGCTGTCCAATGGACTTTTCAACTGTCACTTGTCCAACATTCTGCCAAGCTGCCTACATTTCCCATCAAAACTTGAGGGAAGCTGGCAAGTGTCCAACCTGTGTCATTTGTCACTTGTAGCTTGGCCCTGAGTCTCCAAGGTTCTCTAAGGCTGGGGGGTTCCACACAATATTGGGAGGCTCTTTGTTGTTACAGGAAGAAGTTTACAATTTCAGAGACGTAAGGAAGCTTGTATCTATAACCAAGACAGGAGCGCAGATCAGTGATGCAGCTAACAAGGATGAGCTCAACATTATGCTAGTCATCCAGCTGATTTGGAGCAACTCAGATCTTCCCATTTTTTCCTGCTTATTCCAAGCCATTTGGATTTTTATCCTCAAAATTCAAGCCACAATCAGGCACTAGAAAACACATCAGTGAGTGCCTTGGTGACCCCAGATGTTACATTATGTTTAGTTTTATTTCACCTGTGTGGTTGCATAAAAAGTAAGACCTGAATGTTCATGATGATGAGGAGACGCAGCATTAGTCGACAGCAGGGCATTAGATGTGTGATATTCTGTATCCACCTGCAGGGCTTTTACATTTGCAATTCCCGGGTCTTCCTCATTTCTATACTGGGCCGATTCCAGACGGGCACAAATAAAGCGAGTGCTTTCGCTTTTTCAGCGACAGCACTCGTAAAAACCCGCAATTTCCCGTCCCGGCTTACTTGCGGTCCATGGCGCTCAGTTGCGCTCTATAAGCAGACGGTGTGAACACGGTATTGCGGGTTTGCACACTTCTGGACGCTTCATCGCCGCGGAGAGGCCCTCCCCTTTCCCTCCTTTCTTTGCCGGCCGGCTGGCAACAATATTCCCTTATTTTTTTAAAAAAAAACGGGCGTCATTTGCGCAGTCGTACGTTTGCGTACATCAAACTGCGCAAATGCACACAAATGCACAAAAGCGCACAAATGCCGACGCTGCATATTTGCATACCTGCGCGTTTGCGCATTTGCGCAAAACACGTAAAAAAAATTTTTTTAAAAACGAAATGCGAACCAATGAAGGCCCCCGACGTCTACTGTGACGGGGAGGAAACAACCAATCCCGGGTACCTCAGTTGGCCGTGCGAACATCTGGAAGCAGGACGGCACGGCACGCTGCGAGACAAAGCGGATGGAGACGAAAGTGAACGTGTGGCCGGTAAGCGATTATTTCCGCAGAAAAATCGCAATTTCTGGCCATCTGGAATCGGCCCTGGTCTCTCACTCTCAGCACCCCATCCCCTTTCACAAATCAAGATATGTGCTAATTGTATTCTTGACCCACCTTCATTATCACCTTACCCTTTATGCCTACCCTATTGAGCAGCCTTACTTTTCATGCCTATCCTATCGAGCAGCCCTGTTGGGTAGTGTACAGCTGTTTATATGCTGAACATACAGAACAGGGTATCAGTGAAGGTTTCCTGGGTTCACTTTCAATCCAATCAGATGAGTGGGGAAGGCTATATTTTGAGCTTTATGCTTCACAGTGGGTAATAAAAAGCTCTAACAGGACATAGAAGAAACTGTATCTATTACGTGCATAAAAAGGTGGTAAAACAGAAGTGTACCTACAGTGTCAGAATGTATCCTCTTTCTGTGAGTAAAGATTTCAAAGGATTTCACTCAACAGAACTTGATTTACAATTTTTATTTATTCATTCATGTAGGAAATGGAACTTGCTGAAGGCATCTTATAAAATAAAAATAATAAAAATGAAATATTAAAAGATATAAATTAAATTAAAAACCCAGCCTAGCATAAGAACATAGACTGTAGAAACAGACCAGTGACATCTTAAAATACCGGTTTCCAGCCCAGTGTTATAAGATGGGTAAAAAAAAAAAGTTGGCAATGGATAAAAAGAAATGTTTTGGCCTGGCACTTAAAAGAAAGCAGGGGCACAGACAGCAGGCCATGTAAGACAGATCTTAACTAGCAGGCTGGATAATCTAAGAGGAGGAGAGAGCCAGTTTGGTGTAGTGGTTGAGCAGCAGAACTCCAATCTGGAGAACTGGGTTTGATTCCCCACTCCTCCACTTGATGCCAGCTGGGTGACTGTGAATTAGTCACAGCTCTCTCAGAGCTCTCTCAGCCCCACCTACCTCACAGGGTGTCTGTTGTAGGGAGAGAAAGGGAAGGTGATTGTAAGCCGCTCTGAGACTTCTTTGGGTAGTGAAGGGTGGGGTGCAAAACCAATTCTTCTTCCTTCAACTATCCCATCTCCAAGCCATGTACGGCTTTAAAGCTAAGAATCGGCACCTTCAATTGTGCCTGGGAACAAATGAGCAGCCAGTGCAGATCTTTCAGCATTGGGATTATACAATTCCTGAATACCACCCCTGATAATAGCATGGCTATTGCATTTTGGACAAGATGACGTTTCTGGACCTTCAGAAACTTACTTCAGAATCACAGAGTTGGAAGGGGCCATAGAGACCTTCTAGTCCAACTCCCTGCCCAATGCAGGATGAGCCTAAAGCATCCATGACCAATATTCATCTAGCCTCTTCTTGAAAACTGCCAGTGAAGGGGAGCTCACCACCTCCCTAGGCAACTGATTCCACATTTGAACTACTCGGACTGTGAAAAAGTTTTTCCATCTGGTACCTTTCTGCATGTAATTTAAGCCCGTTGCTTCGAGTTCTATCCTCTGCTGTCAACTGGAACAGCTCCTTGCCCTCCTCCAAATGACCTATAAAGCACATTTCCATACTTTAACCTGGATGTATTCTAAGCATGGTAACTGTGGCCAGATCATGTTTGTCAAGGAATAACTGTAGCTGGCATATCATCCAAAGTCGATCAAAGATATTCCACATCACAAGGAATATCTGGGCCTCCAGATGTACAACAGGATGCAGTAGTACCCACAGTCTATGAACCTCTTCTTTCAGGGGCAATCTTACCCCCTCCAGGACATACTGATGCCTCAGTCCTCGAGCGTTGTCACTGACCAGGAACACATCAGTGCTGTCTGGATTGAGCTTCAGTTTATTGGCCCTCATTGATTCCATCATTGTCTCCAAACACCTAAATAGGACTTCCAGGAACTCACCCAATTCATCTGTTAAGGAGAAATAGAGCTGGGTGTCATCCTCATATTGGTGGCACCTTATTCCAAATCCCCTCATGATCTCTCCCAGCAGTCTCACATATATATTAAACAGAATGGAGGTCAAGATAGGACTCTACAAGACCCCATGGCATAAATGCCATTGGTCTGAGCAACAGATCCCAAGCACCATCTTCTATAATCAGTTAGTCAAGTAAGAGTGGAACCACCAAAGCATGGTACCTCCACATTCCCAGTTCAACTAGCCTCTGCAGAAGGGTACCATGGTTGATAGTATGAAAAGCCACAAAGAGTTCCAGGAAAATCAACAGGGACACACTCCCTGTGTCAATCTCCTGGTGAAGATCATCTGTCGGAGTGGCCAATGCCATTTCCACCCCCAATCCACACAGGGCTGCCAACTCTGTGTTGGGAAACTCTTGGATATTTCAGGGGTTGAGCCTGGGAGGGGAAGGGTTTGGGTGGGGGGAATGGATCTCAGCAGGGTATAATGCCATAGAGTCCACCCTCCAAAGCAGCCATTTTCTCCAGAGGAACAGAACTTTGTTGTCTGGAAATCTTTTGTAAATCTGGGAGATCCCCAGGCCCAACATGGAGGTTTACAGCCTTAAACCCAAGGTTGAAATGGGTCTCCAAAACCACCGCCTCCTCCAAAACCACCTGAATCTCTGTGGCTACCACCACCATGTAGTGTTGGCCACTAGGCAGCAATTTTTCAAGTCAGTGCAGTCCCAGGATGACTCCTCCAGAAGAGGTTCATAGACTTTTCAGGTGGTTGGAACTCCATTCTCCCCCACAGAATGTTTATTACTTCCCAGAGGCATTTAACCTGCCGGCTCAATACCAACAGCCACAAAGGGTTGAGTCTAGACATGGTGGGCCACACACTTCTGAGCAGCTTGCCCTCACTAACTGAAAACCATCCATACAACTACAACCAGACTGCACTCCAATGGTATCCTGACATTGAGCTGCACCAACTACGGAATCTAAGTCACAGCAGATGCAAGTAATCCGCATAATGCATCACAAAGGTATCACAGTGGGGCTGTATGTTTTCTAGATCTATCTTTTAAGGAGCCTGAGATAAGATCCCACAATCCAGAAAAAATCAGTTGGATTGCATTGCACTGACTCAATGGGACTGGAGAAGGTAGCCACCATCACAGTGTAGGCCCAATAAAGTGCTCTCATCTGGATACATTCACTTTGTTTTTCTCCACTTGTGTTCCAATCATCTGCCCAACCTCTTCATTGCTCCAAACTCTTTAGTAAACCAAAGAGCATTCCAGGCTCTGTAGGAAGGTAGAGGGCTCTCCAGAGAAATCATATTGACAGTCCAGTTCATCTTTGTATTCCACAGATTGACTAGGGCTGTGAAAGGATCACCAACATTGCTGATGAGTAAATCCTCAAGACATGTCAGAGAACCCTCTGGATCTATCAGCTTCCTGGAGTGGATGATCATAACAAGCCCACCAACCTGGAAGAGGTTCTGAGTGTCCATGAGTTTAAACCTTACCAGGTAAAGGTCAGTCCATGACAAGTGCAGCATGGAAATTTCCATTACCAAGCCATGCATTTTGTCCCCAGAGAAAATCAGACCAGGTGTATTTAGTGCTAACTGTGTAAGAAATATAATGTCCTGGAACAGCCCAATGGTTGTAATGGCAGCCATGAGCTGCTTCAGTCATGACAGGCTCAGCATGGACATTGAAGTCTCCAAGAACAACAATCTTTAGGGTCCTCAACATCAAATCAAAGACTGCCTCAATTGGTTCAGGGATGGAGACAGTGGGCAGTGGGAGACAGTTCCAAGCCCCAGGTACATACACTCAAAATTGGAGCCCTGGGTAACAAAACACCTGCTGGGTACCAGAGAGGCCCAATAGACCACAACAATTCCCCCTCCCCACCCATGAAGCCTAATCTGATGCTGAAGTTAGGAGAAAGTCACCCCTCCCTCTTCACCCACCCATGTCTCTGTGATACATACCAGGTCAGGCTCTCTCTGGATGAGGGAGGTATTTATTTTGAAACCACCTGGCATTCAGCAGCACCACTTTTAGGCTTGATGGGTGGTCTGCAAGACTAACAGGGTCCCCTTGGTTGGGAGGAGAATAAGTAAATATTTACAATACATATTGAAGTGAAATGCAATGTAAACAGTACCCCTTAATCCCTAAACTTACATGCTTGTCTAATCACTTTCTCAAAAGAAACTAGTATTTGCTTACCTACTTAGTTTCTTTATACATTGCTTTTATCCCCAATGTGGATCAAAGCAGCTTACATAATTTTCCTCTCCTTAATTTTATCCTCACAACAAACAAGTGAAGTGAACCGGTGTGGCTGAGTATGTGACTGGCCCAAGATCATCCAGCAAGCTTCCACAGCAGAGTGCAGATTCAAAATCCTCTCTAACTACTCTAACCACTATACAACACTGGCTCTAGTAGAGTGCAGCTACTCCTGTTAGCCACCACCTAATTATACAAGAAAAGATATGTGGGTGTGCTTCTTGAGAAAATCCTGTAAGTTGTTGACTTTAACCATCACAATCACAGGATTCAAGTTATCTGATACCTTAATATCAGGCCATGAATGTGATCTCATGGACTCTGTTGTACCTAATGCCTAGAACTTCTGCATAAGATAAAGTCACTCCACTATTCGGTTCAATAACATATCTCAAATTCAGAGCGGTTAATTCACCCTAGTATATTCATTATTGGGATTCCATGTTATTATGTCCGAAGTTGGTTGAGTATGTATGTTGAAAATTTTTGATCTTCACACTCCATCTGTTCTACAGGGGAACGAGCAAGCTGGCCTTTACTGTAAGTCCTCTGACACATGAAAGTTTGATTTCAATACCTTGTTTTGTTTGTTTTTAATTACTGAGGTTGTTTAATGAAAATATAAACCAATGATGCATAGATTTACCTGATTACCTTGGATATGGTAAGTGCTGAATAATATGTAACCATATTCAAGGTCAAACTTACCTACTGAGAAGCTATAAATGATTTCAAAAAGTCAACATTATAGACCTGAAGGTGAAAACACCTGGAAAACATCTAACTTACAATAATTTACTACCCTTAGTTCACCATCTAATGACCTTGAGTCAGGTTCTATATTAGTGGCAATGTTGCTGATCTCCGATGGAGAGACTGCAGAATGGGAGTGGTATGCTTGCTCCATCTAGTTCCTGAGGGCCAAGCTACACATGACGAATGACACTTGAATGGCAAGTGTATTTCTCCCTGTTCACTTGCCCTCCACTCAATCCACTTGCCGTTCAAGTGTCATTCGTCATGTGTAGCTTGGCCCTGAGAGTAAATGAGCTGCAGCATTCTGCACCAACTGGAGTCTCCGAGTTGACTTTGAGGTGTGATGCATACAGTATATAGTGCTTTACAGGAGTCTAGTGTCGATGTTACTGTACCATGAATCCAAATGGCCAGATCAGCCATGTCAAGGTAGGGGGCTATCTTCCAGGCTAGTCTCAGTTGAGACAAGGCCTTTTTTTGCAGCTGCATTTAATTGCTTCTGTAGCAGCAGTACTGGGTGCAGTATAAGTCCTAGGCTCTTAAGCAAGTCAGTCAGGGTCAACTAAACCCCATCAAAGGTTGGAGGCACAACGTCCTTCAAGGTCTCTGCTTTTAATTAGCATCACTTCTGTCTTGTCTGGGTTAAATTTCTTTTTCCTTTCAGTTAATCAACAACAGCTGACAAGCAGTAACTCAGTACCTCTACTGCATCATCAGGGGATTTGAATAGTGAGATATAGAGCTGGATATAATTTGCATATTGATGTCATCCAGTTCCATAGCTATGACTGAATTCTCCTAAAGGCTTTACATAACAGTTGAAGAATATGTCAGATAAGATCATGTCTTGCAGAACCCACAAAATAATTTCCATGCTGAAGATAGCTCATCTCCAATTGTAACCCTTTCAGTCTGTTCCATATGGAACAATTTAAACCAGTTCAAAGCACATCCCCTGATACCTACTTCAGCCTCCAAATACCTCAACAGGATGGTGTGGTCTATTGTGTCGAAAGCTGCAGATAGATCCAGAAGGAGCAACAGTGAAGCATGGCCTTTGTCTACATTCAGGCGAAAGTCGTCAACTAGTGCCACCACAGCTAG
The DNA here is from genome assembly GCF_028583425.1 of Eublepharis macularius. NCBI lineage: Eukaryota > Metazoa > Chordata > Lepidosauria > Squamata > Eublepharidae > Eublepharis > Eublepharis macularius. Next base: position 72,438,385 of record NC_072793.1, read on the forward strand.
CCCCATCCCATAGTCTAGCCTGAAACTAGACTAAAAAGAGTCCAAAGCACAAGATAAATTCAAGTGATGGGCACTTTCAGTTCATGCTAGTAGGAAACATGCAGCTTCCAAAAGTAATAGCTACGCAACAGTTAGTTTAAGGCACTGTAGAATTGAAAGAATGTGTATATAGTGGTTTGGTGTAGCCAGTTTTGTGTAGTGGTTAGAGCATGGGACTCTAATCTGGAGAGCCAGGTTTGATTCCCCACTCCTCCGCTTGAAGCCAGCTGGGTGATCTTGGGCTAGTCACGGCTCTCTGGAGCTCTCTCAGCCCCACCCACCTCACAGGGTGTTTTGTTGTGGGGATAATAATAACATACTTCGTTAACTGCTCTGAGTGGGCATTAAGTTGTCCTGAAGGGCGGTATATAAATCAAATGTTGTTGTTGTTGTTACATTGTTAAAACCTTTGAGCTATCCAGTCCCTTGTCACTATGCTGGCTTTCAAACATAATTATAGCATCATTATATGTGTTTAATCATTACATAGGTTTCAATGAAAAAAAACATATGTATTACTCTTCAAAGCAGCAGTTGTGCCACTGATTAATCTAATCAGTATATTAATCTTTTAAAGACATTAAGACACAAAATAATGAAAACTCTACATGAAAATAATGAAGCTGCTAATTATGTCACTAAGAACAGTGTTTATGGTAGCCTGATAGACTCCTTCCATATCACAGTACCTAGCTGCAGAAGCCTAATGATGTATGAATCATACACAAACATTCCCACTAGGACAGATTCATTTCAAAAATCTGTTGCTAAGAATAAATCAGACGGAGGGAAGTATTTTTAGAATGTGACATCAGCGTAAACAGGAGATATTTTTAAAACTGACTTTGTTGTTTAAAAATGATTCCGTCTTTTAACTTCAAGAATTAGGAAGTAAGTCAGGGGGTCAAAAATCCCACAAATTCCTTAGGAGTTGCATTTCTTAAATGTTGGGACCTGAATATATGGACAGGAGAGGCAAGAGACAGTTGGATCAGCATGTTCTGTCTCCTCTGCATTTAGCCGTCAATCCACCAAGAGTCCCTCAGTGTGCCATTGCACACACCATCAGCAGGCAACCCGGGCAACAGCGCAGTGGCTGCATTCCCAGCAAGGTGCGAAAACATAACTCTCTCAAGTGATGTTATTGAGCCACCAGCGGGCATGTTCCTGCTCTTTGCAGGGGTCAATTTTGGCCCCAAATGGGCAGAATTGGCCCTCACAAAGCACAGGAGCATGCCTGCTGCCAGTACAATGATGTCACTTCCTGGAAGTGTGGTGTGGTACCAATATTTTAATTAACACTTATATACATTTGCTTTAACCAGTCCTAGTTTGTTTGTTTGTTTGTTTAACTTATGTACTGCCTTTCCAGCTGCAGGACGGCCTCTTACTCTGTTTTCCAAGGATGCTCCGTTCAGCAAATAAACATCTGCAGGTGTGGTAGACCCAAACCCCAAACCCCTCAATCAGAAGTATATGAGGATGCTATAACCAGTACAGACCAGTATGATACATTCTCTCGGGACGCATGGTTATTTCCAGACAAAAACTTATTCTGGCCAGTATTTGTGTCCAAAAATTTGAGGCTACTTGGGAACTCTATGTCAATATTCTTGCAGTGCAGTTTTGTGCTATGGGTATGGAAAATATTGTAAATAGCTTGGTTGGTCCATATGCCAAAATTTGTATGTATTTGTTTGCACAATAACTCTTAATAGAAGATAGTTTAGGCTCCAATTGCCTTTAGGGCAGCTTTCCTTCTGTGGGCATGTGAACGTAGAAAATTGCTTCATACTATGTCAGATCACTGGCCCATCTACCCCAGTATTATCAACCCTGACTATCAAGGCCAAGGTCTTTCATAAGCTCAATATCTGAGATGCTTTTAAGTGAAAATATCATGGGCTGAAACTGGGAGCTTCTGTGTAAAAAAACACAGAAATGCCAGTGAGCCAGTGCTTTAAAAGTGGTGGGGGTCAATTTTACCCCATTTACATTTCAGTGAGGATTTCATGTTTTCAATGAGGGGTATTTTTGACTCTGATTCTAGATTTTACAATTCTTTGTCCTGCATTTCTGAGAAAAGTCATTCTTGAGGCCTGCTTATTTTTTTCTTAGTAGCTAATGTCATGATTGAGAGAGCTATCAGGTTTCCATGGGGGGGGTTGTAAGTTGGGGTCATTTTGACCCCAATTCCAAAGTAGTGCAATTGGTTTTTTCCCCTTGGGAGGGTTAAGATGGTTGCCCCCCTACCCCAATTATAGATCCACTTGGTTTCCTAATGTCTCTGAAAAAAATTTCACTGGCATAGCTTACAGCCATTTTGAGTCTCTGGTTGACTTGTGGAATGAACACAAGGTTGACATTATTGCCTCAGAGCACCCCCTCCCTCATAAGTAGCTTGGTCATTACATATCACAGTTGCTTTTGCTCATGTAACTAACTATATTATTTAATTTACTGGAGAAGAGTCCCACAGGGACATGATCATTCAGATCATTAAATATGTCAACTATATAAAGCACCGAATCACTTTCAATTAGTTCCTTTTTTGCACCTGCACAGACATCTGCATCCTTTACGGTACTGACATTGGATAGAATGCACTGCTTGCTTTTTGCACCTGCGCTGCACCTGCACTGCATCTATTTCAGAAGTAATCACAAGAATTGATCCTAAATTCATGAGCAGACACATAGATACTAATTAGTAAGCCGAAACTCAAACATTTTACATTGACTTTTTTCTTCGTAGACCCTTTAAAAATTAACAGTGGTGATGCTGAGAATGGAAGTCTAATAATGCAAGAAAACAGTATAATCATGCAAACAGATACATCTTAATCCATTGGGGCATAGTCAAACACCTTGCTGAACAAGCACCTCTCTGCTCAAGACCTAATCACAGGACCTGAGCCATAGTAAATAAACTGTAGCTTAATCCAGATGAACCAAAGTGATGTTACTTGGTAAAGCCTAACTGGGAATAGGGAAGCCTGTGCTGGATAGGACAGCACTGTTCTTGAAAGAACTGGTGTGCACCTTTGGGATGCTCCAGGATTCTGCTGTGTTGCTTGAAAAACAGGTAGTGGAAGAAGCCAGAAGTGCTTTTTTTTAACACCATAGCCTGGTTTACCTTCTGCAACCATTCTTGGATACAGCAGGTCTGTCCTTGGTAACATCTAAACTGGACTACTGCAATACACCTTAATGGGTCTGAAATGTTTGGAAATTGCAAATGGTACAGAATGTGGCATTCCATAAAGCTCACTGAGATGCATCACAGGGACAACTTTGTGCTGAGCATTAAAACCCTAAATGGGTCTGGGCCTCAGTACATGACAGACCCACCCAGTATGTGCACATACTTGTGATCTTCTGAAGCTGGCCTTCTCGTGCTGATTTAGCATAACAATAGCAACAACAACAACATTCAATGTATATACTGCCTTTCAGGATGGCTTAACACCCACTCAGAGTGGTTTACAAAGTATGCCATTATTATCCCCACAAGAATAATCACCCTGTGAGGTGGGTGGGGCTGAGAGAATGCCAAGAAGCTGTGACTGACCCACGGTCACCCAGCTGGCTTCAAGTGGAGAAGTGAGGAAACAAACCTGGGTCTCCAGACCCGCGTTCTTAACCACTACACCAAACTGGCTCTAAGATGTGACTGGTGGGCAGTTACCTCTAGTTGGAACTCCCTTTCCTTGGAGCTTGATGGCTTCTGAATCTGTAGTCTTCTGGAGATCAGTTGACACAGTTCTCTGGAGGAGGGCTAAATGAACCACCTCGCAATAGTTAATTGTTCTTGACAATTTTTTTAAAACCACTGCTATTGTTTTATCATTTTTTCTATGGTTGCTTTTAATTGTTTCCAGATGTTAAACCAGATTTGGATGAACTAAGGAGGGAATTTGAACTGCTGATGTTTTACTGTTGTTTTACATATTGTGTTATAGTTTACTTATTCTGTTATTTTGTTTATTTATTGTCCAGGTTCCATACGATGATGATATGTGTGAACTGTGGTATAGTAGAAGAACACAATCAATGAGTGTTTCATTCAACTAGCTGAGTGATTTCCACAGGTTATGAATTTAATAAATGAATTGTTATAAACAAAATACATGACATAAGAAGTTGCTCTAAGATTAATCAACTTGCATATCTATATATATAAAGACAAGTGTCCTAACTGACTCATCAACACCCAGCCCAAACCCCTGGACCTAGAAATGCGAAATTTGGGGAGAATGTTTCTTTCATGACGTAGAGACTCACTAAGAAGAGATTTTAAGAAATTCACCTCTTAAGAGGGTAAAGGGGGTAAAATCTGTTTTCCCATAGGGATATAACTTCCCTGTGTGTGTGGCTGGCAGGCTGCTCTCCACACCCCTCCCCAACCAACTGCCAACTCAGCCACTCTTCCCAGAGGTTATTTGCATATGAAGCCTGATTGGTCATCACCCCAACATTTTAAACAGTATGCAGTTGCTGTTGGGAGTCATTGAATGTGTCCTGGTGTAAAAACACACCTCCCAGTCTTCCCCTCTAGGGTTGCCAATCTCTCTGTGGAGCCTGGCTTTCCTATGTGGCTGGCAGGCTCCTGCCTGCTCACACACTCCCCCTCCCTAATGGGTTAGCTGTGGAACTCTGTGTTCTGAGGTGAAAATCAGGTAAAGGAAACTGCAGATAGTTGAAGAAAGACAGTACAAGATTCCTGAATAGGGATTTTACATAAAAGTCAGTAAGGCAACTGAATTTTTAAATGTTCTTTCTGGGGGCCATTTCAATGTGAACCTTTCACATGAACTTGCTGAAGTGCCCACCACACCACTCCTCCCTCAGCCCAACTCCACCTCACACCTCATTCAGCCATCACCTCTTACTGCCCTCAAGAAGCCTCCTGGCAGATGTTGTGCAAAATACATTGACACTAAAAGGAGGAAGCAACTTAAAGATGCAGCAAAGAAATATTCACATCCTACTCCTGCAGTGCACCGTGCAGCAGTGGCCAAGTACCAGCAAGATCACCCTGAGGTGCACAGAGCGGCAGAGTCTCTCTATGAACAAAGCAATCCTAGAAGAAGAGTAGAGAGGCATTCACTTCCATGGAAGGTCAAGCCTCACTCAGGCATGTCATATGAGCCTTTGCTACCTTCAAGCTGCCTCTTAACTTCTTCCATGCAGAAACCCCCCTGTTCAGCATCTCAAAACAAAGCAACACGGCCCAAGTGCTGTGGAACTGTAAGCTCATTGTTTGAGATGAGAGCACCATGGCACAAAAGGGGTGTTTTGAGGCACTGAGCATAACCCTCAAAGATGTCAGGGGCAACAAGAGAGTGATGGGGGGAGTCATCATGCTGCTGGAGACTTCTAGCAGACTCTGCCAGTAGTCCTAAGGGGAACTTGAGCTGACGAGGTTACTGTGCGTGTCAAGGCATCGTATCTATGGCCTCTCATCAGGAAACTCTCACTAAGAAAGAACATGAGGGTCCACTTGAGAGGTGAGGTGTCCACTGGGGAATTCTATGAACTCCTACTAAAAATAGGGGATGGAGAGTATCCCGAGTCCAAGGGAAAGGTGACCATCCCTGCAGGCCCAAGCACAGTAGTGATGACCCTAGCAGACCTAACAGCCACAATATACCCTGATATTGCCATTATCAAGGAGAACACCATGGACTGGCTGAGCAAGCATGCCATTCTGACCCCCAAGAATGACAAGGCTGCCGTCATTAATGAAACACAACTCCCTTGAAGAGGCAGAAATGGAGTACAGATCTGTGGACTCAGTGGTACAAATGGATGATGTGATCCACTACCCCATGGAGTTCCTCAACACACTCAACCCTCTGGCCTCCCAGCCCACAAGCTTCTTCTCAAAGTGGGGGCTCCAGTGATGCTGCTCCAAAACCGTACCCCACCCAAACTCTGCAATGGCACCAGATTGCAAGTGAAAGCTCTCCACAGGAACGTCATCGAGACCACATTGTTCACTGGCAGTGCTCGGGGGGAGCTGATGATCATACCACGCATACCACTCATACCATCAGATAACCTATTTTGAGCTCAGGAGACTGCAGTTCCCCCTCAAAGTCTGCTTTGATATGACAATCAACTAGTATCAGGGTCAGACACTGAAGGTGACAGAAATTGACTTGAGGGAGGACTGCTTCTCAAATAGGCAGTTCTACGTGGCCTGCTCCAAAGTGAGCTCACTCAGCAGCCTGGTGATCCTAGCATCTGAGGGGAAAACCACCAATGTGGTCTACAAAGAGGTCCTTCAGTAGAAAAAAAATAGCTGTACGTATTTTTCACTTTATTTATTGCACTACAATCTTTTCCTTTTAAAAATCTCTTCAATAAATGTTACATTTCGAAATTCACTTCATCAGTTTTTGGCATCAACACACTTGGCTTTGTTCAAACACCTTAGTGAAGTTCGGGTACTATGCAATTATGCTACAAAACCAACTGAAAAAAACCCACAAACCAAAAAATGTTACATATTCATAAGTATTGTAACTGGATTTAAAGTAGTTAAACACCATAGCGACGCATGGGCATCAAGCTAGTCTATATATATAAAGACAAGTGTCCTGACTGACTCATCAATGCTCAGCCCAAATCCTTGGACCTAAAAACATGAAATTTGGGGAGAGCTTTCCTTTCATGATGTAAACACCCACTAAGAAGGTTTACAAGATTATGCATGGGATAGAGAAGGCAGAGAAAAGTATTTTTCTCCCTTTCTCACAATACAAGAACTAGTGGACACTCAATGAAATTGCTGAGCAGTCAGGTTAGAATGAATAAAAGGAAGTACTTCTTCACCCAAAGAGTGATTAACACATGGAATTCACTGCCACAGGAGGTGGTGACAGCTTCAAGCATAGACAGCTTCAATAGGGGATTGGATAAACATATGGAGCAGACTGAGGTCCATCAGTGGCTATTAGCCACAAGCTATAGATGAAACTCTCATCTAGGGCAGTGATGTTCTGTATTCTTGGTGTTTGGGAGAGCTTCTAGTGTCCCTTCCCCACTGGCAGAACTCCTGATGACACCTGGGTTTTTTGACCACTGTGTGACACAGAGTGTTGGACTAGATGGGCCATTGGCCTGATCCAGCATGGCTTCTCTTATGTTCTTAAGAAGGAATTTTAAGAAATTCACCCCCTAAGGTGGTTAAAAGGGGTAAAATGTGTTTTCCCAAAGGGATACAGCTTCCCTGTGTGACTGGCAGGCTGCTACCTGCTTGCATCCCTGCCCACAGCTAGCTTGGCCATTCTTCCCTGATTGGGCCAGCCTTTCAAGGTCATTTGCATATGTGAACTGATTGGGCCTCTCAACAGTTCACGTTTCATACCCTCCTCCCAGAGACAGTTAGAACACAGAGGTCATCTGTGTATGCAGCCTGATTTGTCCTCACCCTCCACATTCTAAACAATATGCAGTCACTATTGGGAGTCACTGAATGTGTCTTGAGGTAAAATGCATCTCTCAGTTTTCCCCTAAAAGTTCACTATGGTTACCAACTCAAAAAAACCCCCCACAAACCAAAAACTGTTACATATCCATAAGTACTATAACTGGATTTAAAGTAGTTAAATACCGTAGTGAAGCATAGGTATCAAGCTAGTTTATAATATAAATAAATGTCAAATATTTTTCTAGCCCTAAAATACTACACTAGTGAGCAATCAACACTGGTTCTTAATTTAAATTTACAGTAGCAGAAACAAGGTTGCATTAATGTGTTATTTTCTGTGACTATAGTCTTTGGTAGATTATTGTTTTTGCATTCCCCAAACAGCGATTTGAACTGGCCATCTCTAGATGTTGACAGGAAGCTGTACACAAATCCCTGATAGAATTGGAAAACTTAATTATTGACATTATCTGCCAGCTCTTAATCTCTGTAATCTCAGAATCCAATTTATCTTCTAGTTTTGTTGTTCCCCAGATCTATTTGATTATTGGAATACAGCAATATTTTTCAATCAGCAGTAGTGCAAAAGCATTTTTAGAACACTTTATTACCAATAGAGTTTTAAAGACCTTTTGTTTAGTTCTCATCTCAGAACTTTCAACCTTCACATTTTAGAGATCTTCCTCATCATTTCCTCATTTGCAACCCCAACCGGAATGAAGAGGCAGACACAGGCTTGGATTAAAGGTCCGTTTATTAACAAGACCATAACTTAACAAGGCAAGGGCCAACTAAGCGGTACAGGTCAAGCCCTGGGGTCAACACCTGGACCTCCGCCTTGACCTGCCTGGGCGAGCCCCATCGCCCCGGGTATAGGCCATTCCATGAATGGCTGCAACCCGGCCAGCCAGGCAATGGATCCCCCTAGCAAGCACCTAACGCCGCAGCCGTCCAGCATGAGGGGAGGCCTTGTATTTGGGGATCCCCGCAGGATTCTGCCAGTGGTACGGTAGCCATCAACAAGCATACCACCATAAATGGCAGACCCTGTTCCCCACACTTGGGGAAACGCCACTGGGAGCTCACCATCCCACACCCTATTCCCAAAATCTCCTGCCAATAACTAACTATGGAACCACCTCATAAATTCCTCAACCTTACCATTAGTGCAAGGTAGGCGAAAAAACCCCTTTTCCCAAAGCCAATCAGGGGAAAATGGGCAAAAAATTCCTACCTGGCTCTGAAACAGCAGCCAGCTAATCCTGCACTAAAACAGGGAGAGGTGGGTGGGCAGAACGCGTCCAACTGCGGCCGGGGGAAAGCGGAGCCGCCAGAAAACGGCTCCTGGCTCCGCCCCCCAGCCAAAGCCCCGTATGCCCGGGAGGAGGGGAGCCTGCCTCCTTCCTCCGGCAGGGCTGCAAAAAATGACTCCCTGCTCAAGCTGCAAGCAGCCGCAGGGTGAGTCATATTACTGTATCTTTATTCAAAAGATACAGAAAAGCTACAGAATTCTCGTCAGATTACTTCACATTCATGAAGCTGCCAAGAATTTTAAAACTACTAGCTTCATTTTTTTTCCTTTCAGAGTCCTAAATCTACCAAGAGGAAACCCCCTTCTTCCATCTTTAGTAGAAAGGTGAATCAAAACATATTCAGGCTATCCATCTAAAGGCTCCACCTTTTGTTCCCGTAAGCACTAGCAATCACTTTATGTTAATTTTGTTGTGTTTCCAATTTAGTGTTGGGTTGTTCAGTAAAACACAGATAATTGACTGGGTTTGTTCTAGGTGTTGTAAGAGCCTTCTTATATATGTTTACTTGAGAACAAATGCAGTTATAATTTCTTCAGAGAATCAATATCTCCCCTTGTATATACACTGCAGACTGAAGGAGGAGAAAGGAAATTTATCGCATTGCAAACGCACACAGAATGTGGTAGGTTTTGTAAACCATAATTAAAGTTTTGCTGATAATAAAAATAGAGGAAACCAGCATAGCCAGAGCTTCTCCAGTCAGTTAGTGTTAGCACTCCTGCACAATCTTCCCATTATGCAGATAAAATTGCAGCACTGTGCTGTTTTTCTGCACAATTAGTCTAAGGAAGCATGCTTTACTTTTTGTATTCAGCGTGTTAGCAGCCTGTGTGCATTTAGCAGTTGCTTAAAGAACATCAAGTCCTCCAATTGTTTTAAAGCCTTGTATGTGAGATGTTATTTTATCAGTCTTAATGCAAAGAAAAACCCAAGGTAGCACATACATTTCAACATATATACAAATCAGTTGTGAGTAACCCAAATGCAGAATGCTGTAACATTTTTTCCTCCCCTCCATTGTTAAATATTGTCTCAATTCATTGTAAATACTCACTACAAAGAAGTCTTGGTGGATGCAAAAATGATGTGCAATTGCAGCTAATGTAAATATACATTCTGGTGCAATCGATTTTGTTACGGGCATGATCATTATATATGCATCCCATTTTGGCCCAGCCTTTCCTCCTGGAAGCTCCAAGCAGCAGGCATAGTTCTCTCCTTTCTGTTTTATCAGCGCAATGAGGTTGATTGGGCTGAGAGGGATGATGGGCATAAGGTGAGCTTCATGGCTGGGGGTGGGGGTTATACTATTTTCCCAATCCTAGTCCTGCTCTAGCCAGTACAGCACTAACTCTCACCAGAGTATGTAACATCTGGTTCAAAGAAGTGCTAAACATAGCATGAAACTGTTCATTTTCAGGACAGTGTGTGATTGTGGGTACATCACCTAAATAGTGTGGTCTCTAAGCAGTGAGCCCATTTGAGGAAAGGGCAGGCTAAAATTGAATAAAATAATTTTTAAAAATTGATAACCTGTTGAGTAAAAATTACAGCTAGATGAACACTTGCAGAGGAGAGTGAGTGGTAGAAAAAGCAGGTCTTCCTCTCAACCGAAACAGCCCATATTTCCCCTGTAAGGTCTAGTTTCCCATTTTCAAATATTATTTGAAGGGAATCTGATTCTTGTATGAGAATATACGTATTTATTCAAAGTAAAATTTTTAAGTTTGATGCCAATTGCATGGTGGCTAAGAAAACTGTCAGCCATGCATACGTTACCTTTGCATTTACCCAAACAGGTGATGTGCAGAGCAGAGTCAATAATTAATTAAGGTAGGAATAAGATTCTGGGTGTAAGGAAGGGGACAGAGTTAGGCCACATACTTAGTGTCACAACTAGTTTGTCTCACAGTCATGCCCCATGTTCTTTTTGCTGCTTGCACAATTAAGGCATGAAAGGGACATATATCAAGAATGGGGATCTGATGGCATCCCTCCAAATTCAATTATGTTATGTATTCAGATGTTAAATGATTTTATTCAGAAATTATGCTTGGCCTGTGTTAAATAATAAGCATAGGTTTACTGGAAAAGGCGACACTAGTGAGGTGATGTGCCCACAACCACAAACTGTCCTGTGCTCTGCTGGCTGCCCAGATCTAGGCTCCGCTGGAGTATGGCCACCTGCTTGCTGGCTAGACTTGGGACCGTAGACTGGAGCTTGGAGCTGCAGGCAGGGAGCTGGAGCTTGGAACTGGAACACAGGGCTTGCACCTATTGGACTGATTGATCCAGCAATGCAACCTTCTCATGCCTCAGCCTAAATAGGCTGAGAGGCGATGTGGCTTAGCTGTATCTGCTGGCAGGTGTTGAGGCTCCTGACCGTACTGTGCTTTGGCAAGGATGCTGCAAAGCCGCACTACTCTCAGAGCCCTGTTCTGGGGCTAGGATGGGATTGTGTGCTGCCAGTCTGCCACTTTGCCTCCTTTATTCTATCTCAGCCTGGGTCTTCCACTGCTCTTGTGGAGTGAGAATGGGTCCTGAAGGGCTACAGGTAGGGCTGCCAGACCCCCAGTGGAGGTGGGGGATCCCCCACCCCCGCCCCCACCCTGCCACCCCCGCCCTCCCTACCTGGCCAGCAGGGGGCGTGCACTTTCCATGCCAGGATCAGGCCTGTTTTGGCCTGGATTGGGGCCTCTGTGGAGCGCAGGAGTGTTCCTGCGCTCCGCAGGGACCCACAACGGGCCCGATCCGCGCCCAAACGGGTCCTATCTGTGCCCATTTTGGCACGGATCGGGTCCGTTTCGGCATGGATCGGGCCCATTTTGGCACAGATTGGGCCCGTTGCGCTCCGCAGGGGCCTAAAATGGGCCCAATCCACAGCAAGATGGACCCGATCCGCACCAAAATGGGCATGGATTGGGCCCGTTTGGGCGTGGATCGGGCCCGTTGTGGGCCCCTGCGGAGCGCAGGAACGCTCCTGTGCTCCACAGGGCCCCACAACGGGCCCGATCAATGCCCAAACAGGCTGCGTGGTGACATCACTGACATCAGCACGCTGACCCCCCCCCCTCTCCAGGTAAGAGCCAGGCCCAATCTCCCGCTTGGAGATTGAGGGGGCCTGGCAACCCTAGCTACAGGCCTAGGTTCATGTCTTGGCTGGTGGCTTCAAGGCTTCCAAGCTGCTAGCAAGGTCTCCCTGGCTAACTCTGGCAGGGTGGCATCTGGTGCTGGTAGAGCTCCCTGATACCCCTGATCCTCCTGGTTCCCTGGCCTTGGCTTCTCAGGCTTTTGCTCTTAGTCCTCCAAGTCAGAGCCACTGGGCTGGTCACAGAAGGCTGTGACATGCATCATGAGTCATGACACACATTCAAAGTTCAAGGATTCCAAAGATTCTGCTTATGCAATTAAAATATTTTTTAAAAAATGGAGGAAAGTTTTTCTGTCCTTAAAGCATTGTATGCTATCACTCTATTATCATGGAGTATACTGTGGAACTTATTTCCAGGTAACTGTAGATAGGATTGATGCCTAAAATACTGCTTCATTCACAGGTCAATATTGCATCTATCCAACAGCAGGCCTATGAACCTTGTGCAACATGTGACCCCTCCCCACCTGAGCTTCATATTAAAAACCAAAAGTGAAATTAAATGGTTGCATTGGTGTGCATATATTTTTATCACTATTTGGCCTAGAAGCAGTATTAGATCAGTAGCAATGAAAAATCTAGTTTCCACTAGAAATGAGAATGACAAGGATCCTGAGCAAATAATTGGTTCTTGACACATTAATATAAAACTGCTAAAAGAAAGGATATTCACTGCAATCTGACATGTGCCTGAAAAATTAAAGAGGTATGGACATTTAAGAGCACCAAGGACATATTAAAATCTTTGTTTTTTTCATGACTTCTTTGCTCTTTGCCAAATGCTTTCTGTCCTTGTAAGTTTTATTTCCACCAATTATCCAATATTAAATACATCAACAAGATATTAAATCTTATCCTCAGTTAACCAATGTCTTAACTAATAAAACGTGATTTCGCACAAGGGACAAGTAATCTCTCTAATTTTTCAGATCCTCACCCAACTTCCATCACTCAACACTTTTTCATAATTGTTGTCAGCATACCATTCCCGGGCAGCTACTAAAATTGTTCAGCTATTCCTACTGAATTGCCAATAAAAATGTGGCCTTACAGTGCAAAAACTCTTGGCTTACTGGTTAGATATCATCTAAATGCTTCCCCAAACTTCCCTCTTGACAACACGGTGCTAAGCTGCCTGGTATTGTTATGTGTAAGAACTACAGGATACATATTGACCTTTTGATGGATGCTTCTGAAGAAAAGCTGGTAATGACTCGAGATTTCTGTCCGTAAATGGAAGTGAGCTCATAGATTAGTGAGCCAGATGAAGCCTGCATATCACTCCCTTTCTGCAGTCATTATTAGCTTCTTGTCTGTTACGGAGCTCAGTTCAAGAGGTTTTTCCATACACTGAATTTATCCCTGATTTTCTTAGCATTTGATCTCTAAGCTCTGGAATCAGTTTGGGTACAGTTCTTCCACGTCTGCCCTCCCTTTCCATTTTTACAGTTGAGGAGCTGGTTTATTTTGTTCTGCTCATGCCTTAAATACTCAGGATTGTCAAGTGAAGAAGCTATCATCCTAAGTGCCATCATTGGTGATGTCACAGCACTTCCCTTATTTTTTATGTATGCATATATCAATAGATCAATATAAGGAATAGATTTTTTAAAAAAAAGATTGAAAATGAACACGTGGGGAAACCTAAAAGGGGAGTACAACTGTCACCCATATCTAAATCCTACCCCCCAAGCAGTGCAAACTGGAGACCCCTGCCTGGGTTGACCCAGAGACAGTAGGTGGAGGCTGGCACTGGCAGGGCCTGGAGCAGCAGTGGCTACATGCTTTTCAAACTACACTGCTTTTTCTGGCACCAGAACTGGCCACCACCACCCCTCCCCTGGGACACCAGGGCGTTTGCAATTTTTTAAAAAAATCATCATTCTATCATTGTAATAATAGATGCAGCAGATTTCTGCATTTTCAGCTTTCATTTTTTTTTAAGTAAGTCTATAGCCTCTTCCTTTGCAGAGATAAAATTCGTATCTCCACAATGGAATTTGTTACAATTTACTTATTCTAAATAGACAAAAAGGAAATTTAAAAGGCAGTTGGTGTCTTATTCTGGCTGTTAGAGTAGGCCAACTTTTCCAAGATTTGCAGTGAGGAATTGGTCTTCTTCATGGGAAAGCAGCCAGTGAGCAGAAGCATTGAATGTGGCAGGGAAGGAACAGAGCTGATGCAGGCATGGCAAAGCTAAAGCAGGTTTCTCAAGGCTAGCCAGGAGCTAGGGACAGCAATAGCCACATGATATTGGTACCAGAGGCTAGAGCAAAAGATCAGCAGCTGTTTTCTGGCTAGGAACAACTAGCTACTGGGGATTGTTGAACCAGCAAGGTGCCTATCTAACTGCAGGCTTATATGGGAGGCTGGGACCCCTGCCCTTCCTGGTTACGATCCTGGCTCCTGCCAAGACTTACATTCACCCTTCTTCCTCCAGAGAAAGGCCAAAATGAGGTAGGTCCTGGCCTTGTCATGCGTTTCTTTGCCGGGTCCATACCACTCACTGCCTTTGTTGTAGCCTGTCTCCATTCCTAGTGGTCTTGGGGATGCTCTGGATTCAGAGTCCTGGCTGGGCTCCTAGAGCATCTACATGTCAACTGGAGGAGCTGACAGTGCAGCCTACTTGAGTGGTTTCTTGTCAGTTGAATCTCTGGGGATGAAGACTGGGCCTGGTTCCTGGGAATATCCATGGAATCTGCCTGTGAAGGGTTCTGAAGGGTCTGTAATATGGGCATTGGGGCCCATGAGGTGTATCTTCTTATCTGAGGTGTCAGTATCAACAGAGTTGGAGTGAGACTGCTAGCAACCAAAATATTGTGTAAAGAAAAAACGTTATGAGTATGGGAAGCCCTTTGGGAACTGGTTTGGAGGCTTCTTTGGCTGGACAGATTCCCTCCCCCCTTTTTGGAGAGGCTTTTTGCTTTTTGCTAGCAATAAGTATGTATGCTCTGTCCTTGAGTCAAGATAAGCTGTTCTTGCTGGCTAATTGGTAATTAACTTCACACCTGTAGTTTGGGGTCGTGTGCCAAGAGCTGCAGACTTGTCACACATAGACATGGGCATGAACCAAAAAAAATTAATGAACCAGCGGTTTGCGGTTCAGTGCCGATGACGATCTCGAGATCACGAACTGCAACGAACATTTTCCATTGCTGAACCAGTTCGCAGTTCATGGTTCGTGGGGCGCAGAACGGCCCCCATGGCACTTAGAGAGCCCATATTCCCGGGGATTGTTTTGCAAGCTCTCCTACAGCCATCACCCAAGTTTGGACAAGATTGCAAAAGGGATCTTGGAGTTATACCCTCTCCAATCCAAGGCCCCCAGGAAGCTCCCACAAAAATCCAAGCTCAATTATACTTTCAGTCTCTCTCCCCAAAGGCTAGCAAGTGGCAAGCAAGAGCTCTGTCCCACTCCACTGCTTGCTGAAAGTGAAACCCAGCCTGGGAGCCCATGGCTATTTATAAGCACAGGTCCCATTGAGCAACACAGGAAATCTGTGTTTGGCCACCAGAGCTGCCTATCAGGGTTTGCAGGGATGAGATTGGAGTGCCTGTGGCTACAGAACACCCCCTTCCCCCTCCCTCCCCTGGGTGTCTTCTCCAAACTTGTAACCGCTTTGTAGCTCCATGGTTGGAAGGAAGACCTGCCGATCAAGGTGAGCTGGGCTTCCATTAGGGTTTCCAGGGTGACAGAAGGAGCGCAGACAGAGTTCAGGCATTCCCCTGGCTCCATTGCCAGAGGAATTGATTGCCGGTGCCTGAGTGTCTGACTTCCCGAACCGCGGCTGAACGCACCGAACCAGGCCTCCCCCGAATGCTGGTTCATTGGCCGTGGACGATCATGAACCACCAGTTCGCAATCATGTGATCACCAATTTAATGGGTTTTTGAAGTTCGTAATGTGATTCGTGCCCATCTCTAGTCACACGTCCCTTTTTGCACTTGTCAGGTGATGTGGTCAGGCTGGGAGTGGGTGTAGTTAGGCCTGCCTCACTTTGATTCCAGCTTGAACCAATATAAACCAGCTGTTAACCAACATGGAGAAGCTTATGTCAAGTGTCTACCTTAGACCTCTGCCTATGCTCTTTTGCTTTGTTTCTGGCTCTATTTGATGAGAAGGACTGAAGCTCCATCTTTTGCCTTGCTGTTTTGTGGGACTTTTGCTTACTACAACTGAATTCCCACCTCTCAGTAGATGTCTGGGCTTGGCAAGAGGTGGCTCATTGACAAAAATCTTGCTTGTTCAGGAGTCGGGACTAGAGGGCACAATCCAAAAAAATACCGATCAAGCTGATCATGGATCCGCACCGGTGATGACCCCAGATCACCGATCCACACCGATCAAGTCCCATTTCCGATCTGGGATAAGGGAGGCCAAAGCGGAAGGATGCTCCCCCCCCCCCACACACACACATACACTTAGAGCATAAGGGGGGAAAGTTTTTAACCCAGCGACGAGCCACCTCCTCAGGGAGGGGACGTTTTCACACACACACACACACACTTAGAGCAGAGGGGGGGGGGAGTTTTTAACCCGTTGACAAGCCGCCTCCCCTCAGGGAGGGGACATTTTCACACACACACACTTAGAGCAGGGGGGGAGTTTTTAACCCGTCCCTGCCTCTCCAAATAGAGAGAGAGACACCCCGTCAACATGTTTCAGACAGCTTTTTAAAAAAAGAAGGGACAGAATCCTTCATTCCTCCCCACCCGATTTTAAAAGCAAGCAGCCAGTCTTCCAAAAGCATATTTTAAACAGGAAGAAAGTAAAACCAGGATCCACACAGATCCTCGCGGATCCTATGGTTTTTTAAATAGGAAAAACACAAATGAAACATCAAATGACATATCACAGCCGGGTCCACAGACTGAAATATAAAAAACACAGATCCAAAAATATTTGGTGCTGCCACGGTGAAAAAACATGAATCTGAGATACGGATCCTCATGAATTCATATGATTTTTACATTGAAACAAAACAAAAAGGCTGTCATATTTTAGATCTTTTGGTACTGTTTGTGGCATTGGACATGATCTGGGACAGTATACTGGATTTTAGGTGGCCCCATGTAAAAATCAAGAGGATCCATGAGGATCCGTGCTTTTGAACCATGTTTATGCATCGTGGCGCTGCCACAAAGCGGTGGATGAATTATTTTTTTGGTCCCATTTGTGGATATGGACATGATCTGGTTTTGTATGGTGGATTTTGGGTGGCCCCATGTAAAAATCACGAGGATCCATGAGGATCCATGCTTTTAGACCATGTTTTTGCACCGTGGGAGTCCCACGAAGCGGTGGATAACTGATTTTTTGTGCCCCTTTTGTGGCAATGGACATGATCTGGGATTGTATGGTGGATTTGGGGTGGTCCCATGTAAAAACCTAGAGGATTCATGCGGATCCGTGCTTTTGAACCGTATTTTTGAGCCATGGCAGTTTCACAAGGTAGTGGATGGCTGAATTTTTTGGTCTCATTTGTGACAACAGACATGGTCTGTGATTGTGTGGTGGATTTTGGGTGGCCTCACTTAAAAATCAAGAGGATCCATGCGGATCCGTGCTTTTTTAGCATGTTTTCGTGCCATGCCAGCGCCATAGATTAGTGGATGCATGATTGTTTTGCTGCTGTCTGTAGACTAGGACATGATTTATAATATGACAGCCGTTTTGTTTTGTTTCAATATAAAAATCATATGAATTCATGAGGATCAATTTAAAAGCATCTGGATCCAGCTTTTACCCACTCCCTTTTAAACACACACGCAGAGCCGTGAATGAGGTTTTCCCACAAAATATAGTGTTTTAAAAGCAGGTTAAAAACAGAGAGTGACAGACAGAAAAACAGCCATTCCTCCTACAAAGCCCCGTTTTTTAAAAAAGCAAAAAACATTTGGAGTGCCCATGACTACAGAACACCCCCTTCCCCCTCCCTCCCCTCTCTTCTCCCAAATAGTGATGTGTTGCTGGCTGCTCCGTGGTTGGAAGGAAGCCCTGCTGATCAAGGAAAGCTGGGCTTCCATTCACGTTGCCATGGCAACAGAAGGAGGGCAAACACAGCTCAGGCATTCCCCTGGCTCCGTTGCGAGGGGAATAGATTGCTGGTGCCTGAGTGCCGGCAATCCTGAACAGAAACCAATCGATCCGATCAAGCCCCGAACAAGCAAACCCCCGACCGCTGGATCAGTTGCCGTGGACGGCACCGATCAGCCGGGTCCCGATGGCACGAACGCCATTATTGGTTTTTTTTTCAAATCGCAATGCTGATCGTGCCCATCTCTAGTCGGGACCCCTATGTCTAGAGCAGAGGTCCCAAATGTGATGCCTGCTGACTCCTTTCCTAGGGCCCAAGTGTTTTTAGACAGTGGCCAGAGCCAGGTTTTGTCTAGCAGGCTTCTGATTGGCTACTGAAGATCTAGATGTGCAAGTTTTTAAGAAGTTGCTTTGGCAGCAGCTGCCGCTGCAACATATGGTCTCCACTGTGTGACTGAATGCAAGCAAGAATTTGTTTTTTAAACAACGTGCTCATTTTAAAAGATCCTATTAAATAGATGTATCTGAAATGTTGGAGAGTTACTCTTAGAGTTATGCCTATTACCTACCTACCAATGCAGTCATCTTTGGAGGTCTTGCTTTGGGTGTCCCTGCTTTCTGAGATTAGGTGACTGGTGATCTGGGAGAGGGTCTTCTCAGTCATGTTACCAAAACCCTGAAACTCTCTTCCCAGGGAGAATTGTCTGGCCCCTTCTGCAAGCCGGTAAAGACTTTTTTGTTTTGTTTGGCAGTCTCTCAGAGTCAAACCACACAAGATAAAATACACTCAAATTACACTTACATAACAAAATACACTTGAATTACCCGTGTAATTTGTGTGTATTTTGTCTTGTGTGGTGAGACCCTCAGTGATCCCTCCTTTGTGCCCAATTGTTTTTTAATTGTTTTTATGTTTTTGTATGTTTTTAGCTCTGGTTTAACTATTTTGTTAATGTATTTTGGGGTTGATTTTAATCATTTTAAAATGTGATTTTATTATATATGTTTAAATTTGTAAGCCTTGGTAGCCCTTATGAGGTGAGATATCAATTTTGTTGAATAAATAAATTTGATGATCTCTGACCCAGGAGCAGCATGGTAAAGTATCAGCCAAGGCCTGATGTGTGAGCATTAGAGATGGGCACAAACAGCAATACGAACTAAAAAAGCCACAAACAGTCCAATCTGCTGTTCGCGAACAAGCTGTTCGTGAGGCCCCATTCAAAATGAACAGGTGGTCATTGCAAGCCTCGTTCGTTGCTGTTCGTTGCTGTTTGTCAAGCCAGACAGTCTGGCACCTGCAATCAATTCCCTTGGCAACTTATGCAGGGATTGTCTGAACTCCTGTTGTTGCCCTGGAAACCCCAGTCTAAGCCCAGTTTAGCTTGATAGGCAGGTCTTCCTTTCAAGTGTGGAGCTCCAGATTTGTTACAACAAGGGAGCAAAGACCAGGGGGGAGAGGGGCTCCCAGCTCTGACTTTGCAGACAGTGGAAAGACATTTTGATAGAGGTAGTGCATTGGACCTTGAATTTTCTTTGTGTGTGGTGGGATAGGGATCTACCCCTTCAGGTTCCAGGGCTGCTGCCAGTCTCTGGGCCAAGCTATTATTTATTATTGGTACCTTTCCTGCTGCCTGCTCAGGTAAGGTTTCTGAGAGTGGTGCAGTAGGGATCTTAACTTGGATGATGGCTGGAGGAAAGCCTGCTGGCCCCCACGAACAGTCAACCACAAACATTTTCATGATCAGGGCCATGTTCATGGTTGTTCATGAGTCCCTATTCATGGATGGCAACGAACAACAAACATCATGTTCATTTTGTTTTCTGTTCATGCCTATCTCTAGTGAGCATGTGTCACCAGTGACTACCTCACCAGCCACTATATTGAATATCAGAAACTTGCAGATTCAAAACTATCCAAAATGCTATTGACTTTGAATTGTCAGCAAATCAGTGAGATGATCATCTGAGGCAAGTTCAAATGTTTATCCCCGTCTTTGACACTGGTCCTTTAAAGTATAAAATAAGAGCAATCAAAATGTTATAATATACAGGAATTTAATGCACAGGATTGTTTAAAAATATTGTAGTACAAAGCCACAAAATGGCCATTAAAAACCCTGGTTAATCTGAGTCCTACAAAACAGCAATGAAGCTGCAATCCAAAAGCACTAGGTCCCATTGAACACAGTGGTACTTATTTCTAAATAAAGATGCTTCAGGGTACATTGTAAATCTCTAAGATGCCATAGAATCTTAGCTTTAACTATTTCTGGCCAGGTTAAGGTACAAGGAAGATACTAGAATATTATATCTCATTCATTGCCAGGATTTTTTTTAAAAAAGTAGGATATATACTCATGCTCTGTTTTAGCCATTGTTCCTCATCTAAAAGTGTCTTGAAAAGGCTCAGAGAATAAAACCGCTGACTCACGAGTGTTTCAAAAGAATGATAATGACCCCCAGTGCCACAGCAGTGGAATAACAGCACAGTGCTGTGGCTGGTAGATGTGCAGCTAATCCTATACTTCCACAGCTCTGTGAATGTAACATCTGTAAATGGGACCATATTGCTGCTCTGGGATTTTGGGGAGAGGGTGGGGTAAGAAAGGAGATGTACAAGTAAAATTTATGCTTATGAGTGTTAGAAACATTAAATAGTCCTCTTTCCTTTTAACCACTAGAAAAAGCAAAGAAATCTTTTAATAATAGAGTAGCAAAATGCCCATCATTTAACAGAAGAGGTATGAAAGGTGGGCTCTTATATTGTAGAGGAGGTCTCTGGTGAGACTGTCTATCAGCAAGGGATCCCTCTCAGAAAGGGCCACATGATGCCCTGGGTGGGAGAGATGTTACAAAGTAGTCCTCAAGTGATGCACTTTATAGGAATGAATAACATCCTTTTCCCTTTATTAGGGAGACAAAAATGTTTCCCTGGCTATTGATGGCTGAGCAGTCCAATTCTGTGTTCTGCTTCTAGGTTACACTAAACTGTGAAAAAATGTTGGGGACTTGATCTAAAATGATCTGTGATGATCTAAAATGCTCATTTTCAGTTTTGATACCACTATTTTATTCTGGGGGAACGAGGCATCACAAGTAAAATATTTTCTTCACCATTATTGCTCTCATTCATTACTCAATACACTATAAATGTGGAGAGAGGGTATCTCCCAGGTATCTATATATGTGAGGAGGGATTGGAGGCTTGCCCCTCTCCTCACGCATCTCCCAATGTGGCTTGTTGGCATTGCTACCGATTCAGACTTAGGAGAAGAGGAAGTTCTCCAGCATCTTATTTCTTATCTTCCTGCCAAATCTTTCACTGACAGCCTGTAAAGGGTAGCCAGATCCTTCCTATTCCTAATCCCTCTAAAAGGTGGTCAGGCAGGCTGTGTATGCTCTCTGGTTCTCTCTGTCCCCTCAAAAGGATCCCTCTCTTTGCAAGCCAGGGAATTGGCTGTGGCTGAGGCTGAATCATGCCTCCAGTCCACCCACAACAAATTGCTGCTACAGTGATGGCAGTTTGTTAAAAGGTCGGACTTCCATGGTAGCCACAAAACATCCAACCATCAGCGTGGCCAGGGGTGTACTCACCACCAGTCAATATACTAGTATATTATAATCGCTGGAGCTTATAATACCCCTGGGGAGTTTTTAAAATTGTATTCCTAGCTTTTATCATTTTAGAAAAAAATTAATTTACTTACTGTGATAGTTTTATTGTTGTTGTTTATTGTTTCAGATACTGCTTCTGGCAGCAAAGAAAATTCTAAATACTCATTCAAAATATATTATTTACTTACCATTGGGTACAGAAAGTCAGATTGTTGATCTGAGGAGCTTTCAATCTATAATTTGTAACAAGAAACAAAATAGAGAGAGGGGAGAAAGGTGGAGGTAGGGTAAATGAAAAGAATATGTATTTCTCCAAGTTTCTCTTATTTAGGCAAGGCTGTTATCAAAAATCGACACTGCTAATTAGCTGCCAAGGCTCCATGAAAACCTGTACCAACATGAAATCTACACGTTCAAGACTGTAGGCTTCAGACACTTTCAATTTGCTTTTTTAATGCTATTGTGATTTTGCAGTGATTTTTATAATGCATTGTATTTTTATATTTGATTGATTAGGAGCCACGCCAAGAATCTCAAATATCTCATTGATTCCAAAGGAGACACGATTTAACAGATGTTAAAAGCTATAGGCCTATATCTCTTTTAAACAACGATTATAAGATTTTTGCGAGAATTATAGCAGAAAGACTAAAGATATTTTTAATGGACTTTGTTGGGGAAGAACAAGCAGTGTTTTTACCTAATAGACAAATAAGAGACAATCTGAAAGTTGTTATGGATGCCATAGAATATTACGATAAACACCCTGAAGAGGTGGGCTTTTTGTTTGCGGGTGCAGAGAAGGCTTTTGACAACTTAAATTGGGATTTTATGTTTTTAACAATGGAAAAGATGGAATTAGGGCGAGTATTTATAGAAGCCATAAAAGCAATTTATAAGGACCAACAAGCGACATTGTGTATAAATAACGATTTAGCAGAAAATTTTTAGGTAAGAAAAGGTACGAGACAAGGATGTCCACTTTCACCTTTGTTATTTGTTATGGTTTTGGAAATATTGTTAAGACAGATTAGAGAAGATCATAGTATTAAAGGTATAAGGCTTAAAGGTTTCTCTTACAAATTCAGAGCATTTGCAGACCATGTGATGTTTATTATTGAAGATCCGGTCCAGACGTTACCATTATTATTAAATAAGATTAAAGAATTTGGAGATCTGGCGGGTTTTTATATTAACAAAGCAAAATCTAAACTGCTCTGTAAAAATATGACGAAAAAGAAGCAGGTGGAGCTAATGAACCTTACAGAGTGTGAAGTGGTTCAAAAAACAAAATACTTAGGAATAGCATTAACAATGAAAAACATAGAATAACTATGAAAAATTGTGGTTGCAACTAGAAAAAGATATGTTAAAATGGAATAAACTGAATTTGTCACTGTTGGGGCGTATATCAGTTATAAAAATGAATGTATACCAATGTTTTTGTTACAAACTATCCCAATTGTAAAAGACAAAAAGCAATTTGACAAATGGCAAAGGAAATTATTGGATTTTGTGCGGGCAGGGAAAAAGCCAAGAGTTAAGATGAAAGTGTTATGTGATGCAAAAGAAAGGGGTGGATTACAACTACCAAATTTGAGATTATATCATGAAGCGATATGTTTAACATGGTTAAGAGATTGGGTAAATTTATCTAACTACAAGCTGTTAACTTTGGAGGGTCACAATAATTTATTTGGTTGGCATGCATATTTATGTTATGATAAATACAAAATGGATGGTATGTTTCAACACCATTATGTAAGGAGAAATATTTTTTCAGTCTGGCAAAAATATAAAAAATATATTGAGGAGAAAAGACCTTTGTGGATTGTTCCGGCAGAAATGATAAAACCACATACAGATTATCAAGGGGAAGATTGGATAACATATAAGGATTTATTGTTGATAGAACGTGATGTTGTTAAAATGAAGACAGAAGAAGATATCTTTATCTCTGAATTTTGGATTAAACATGATATTAATCAAAAGCACTGCTCCTGAACAAAAGGGAAACCAAGCTGTAAATATTGGCAGTGCGCAATTAATTTTACCCACTAGATGCCACTGCTGATGACTGTTCAAAAAAAATTCTTGAAAGGTGTAGGCCAGGGTGGATTTGATTTAAATCAAACTGATTTAAATCACGATTTAAATCACTAGTCATTAAGGCTTGATTTAAATCATAGTTTTCTACATAAAGACTAATTCTTGCTGGTATAACTTTAATATGCAAGTAAATGCCTGCCCTACCGATAGGTAAAGGAACTTCATTAAAGTATTCCCAAACTGGGTCTCTTTTACGGCCTGCTGCCATTATAGGTTTTTTCCTCCAAGGAAAGAATGTGATAAACCTCAGGTCATATGCACAAAAGATCCAAAGACTTGTGCAGTATTGTGCTCAAAAAGTTTCACTTTCATTTTGTACTGCTTGCCCCTCCCTCCTCACACTTAGTTTCTTCTTGTGCAGATCTATTCCACTCCAAACAATCAGAAAAATATTGTTTCTATTCACTGAACTTCTTGAAACTTAGCACTGGAGGGGTTGATTCTGTCTTCATAGGTTTGTAGAACAATAGGATTAAGGTCTTTTTCTCAACTCTGTTCATGTTATAACATTTTTGCTGTGAAGAATAGGCATGTGATCTCTGCTGAGCTGACACAAATTCAGTTTTGAGAACTGCAAAACCAAGCATCTGTGATAATATCTTGTAGGCAGAGAAACTGCCCAATAATCTTACAAAAACCTCTGGAAGAGCATGACATTGTGAATGGATTAATGGAATTTATTTACCAAAAAAATTAAACATATACAGCCTTATTCTACATAATTAAAAACTAATCTTTATTTCATGTTGGAATAACCTTTGGATGGTAATATAGTTTCCTCAAAAAGCATTTTATTTTAAAAAATCCGATTTAAATAAAAAAAATCCAATTTAAATAAAAAAAATCCGATTTAAATTTAAAAAATCCGATTTTTTTGATTTTTTTAAAAAAAATCATTGATTTTTATCTGCCCTGGTGTAGGCTTAATAAATGCCATTGAGAGAAGGAACCATCACCTGCCTGTGATATTGCCCTTCTGTGCTAGAAAATATACAACACATAACTATTTGGTTGCATATTTTTCCTGGCCATTCAACCCAAAGAATATCAGAAATGGATGCTACAGAAACATTAAAAAGTTCCGTACCTGTCTCCCTGTTGTGGCTCTCAGTATCTGTTGCTATGTCAAGTGGAATTACAGGATCAGATACCCAGGATCAGGAAGGGCAAGCTACCAACCAGGTGGAGGCCAGAAGCAAACAGCACACTCCAAGACAGGCAAATGGTGAAATTATGGAGGTGACAGCTAGCCAATAGATGGGTCAGTGTCAGGAAATGTACTATAGGGAAGGCTAGTGGTCTGACTATGCAGATAGGTAACAAGGAGGAGTCTTATCTCTAGAAGCCAATTGTTCAGACAGAAGAGTAGGCCTCAGAGAGGCTGTATAGGGCCAAGTGGAATTACATTTGCTTCATAGAAGGGGTGCCAGGCCTCTGCCTTCAGTGCTCACACACATTACTGGGACATGGGGTGGGAAGAGTTGAGAGTGATCCAGAAGTGACCACTTTTGGGTGACAATCTAGGACCGCCCCCAAATCTCAGTGTTAAAAACCCAAAAGTTACATTGCTTCTGGGTTAAAGGCTATTCTGCCTCCCTTTTTTCTCTCACCCCCCAAACCCCAAACACAGTTTTTTCTCAAACCCAAACACATTCAGTGTTAGGAATGTGGTGCAGTGGCAGGGGGTCACCCACTGGAACCAAGCACATGGTAAACATATGTCCTATATCACTTGACTACAGGTTGAATCTTGCAGTGCTGCCTAATTGGTGCTTCTAGGTAGCACAGTTCATCTTGAAAGGAGAAAAAGGTCCCAGAGTCTACTTACTATGAATTCTAGCTCTAGGCTAGATATGGGCACGAATCGAAATATGAATCAAACTTCATGACGAATTGGGCCAATTCATGTTTTGCAAAATGTGTTTCATGGGGCCACAGTTTTCATGAAATTCATGACTTTGAGAGCTAATTTGTTCGATTCGTGAATAATTCATGATGCCAGACATGCTGACGCCAATCCATTGATTCCCTAGGCAGCATAGGCCTGGAATGTCTGCAGACATTTTTTTGCCATTGGAAATCCCAATCTTAGCCCACATAACCTTGATAGACAGCTCTCCCTGCCAACTGGAGAGCTTCCATTCTGCCCTATACCGCAAGGAGCCAGGGAGGTTAATCCCCTAGGCAACTGAGGAGATGGGCCTTCTGTAGCCATGGGAACACCAATCTCATCCCTCCAAACCCTGTTAGGCAGGTCTGTCTGCCAGCCAGAGACCTCCTGTTCTGCTCTATGTAAGCATTTCTTATATAAGGCACAACTCTCTGCCTCCTGCTTTTCAGTTCCAGTAGACAGAGGGAGAGGGAGGACCTGTTGCTGGGATTTGGAGTGAGAGAGTGGGATTGGGAGTTTTGGGCTGGATTTGCTGCTGCTTTAAAAGAGACTGAAAAGCCTCTTTCTTATTTTCAGCTCTTGGCCTTGCTGGGAAGGTCATTGGGTGAGGGTGCCTTCTTTCTTCCACCCCACCCAACCCCAGTTTCAGGGCATTGCCTGGCTCTGGGGCCTAGCTTGACTGAGGCCTACCCTTTTTTTTCTTTAATTTTCTTTGCTTATATTCTTTTTTAGAGCATTTGTTCTTGCTGGCTTGTTGGGTGAGGGTGGGTGGAGGAGAACCTGCTGAAGTCTCCCTGCAAGTTTGGCATCTCTGGGTATGAAGGGGGCCATTGAAGTGCCCTGGCTTCTGACAAATCATGAAAATAACAAATCATTTTGCAAAACAGGACAATTTCATGAAAGTCTGTGATTCGTGATTCATAGAATGTGATGAAACACAAAACGCTTGTTTCTTTTTTTCCCATTTCGTGCCCATCTCTACTCTAGGCCACTGGCACCGTACAAATGAAAACACTAGCAGCATATTCAGTACCCATATATAACCTGTTGATATCCTTTTTAAAAACTTTTTATTTTGCTTTCAGATCATAAAGATATAACTGGATTGCCGTAATTAATGTCACCATGTAGATTTGTTATCTTTAATAACTTAGCATCAACTTAAATTCTGACCCTTAGCCAAACTGCAGCCATAATTTATATATGTAAATGCACAAATGTTTTACAGCATGTATTGTTGAACAGAACATTATATAATAAATATTTCATTGGAAATGAGTTCAGATTTAATTTTAGCTTTAGTATCTATATAGAAATACAGTGTGCTGAGTTCAGTAATTATTTGCTTATCCTATATTTGCACCATAGCATCAGGCATTTTTTTTCAGACATAATTAGCTGCCAAGTTCTTCCCCAGAATCATCTGATGCTAGATCCTTGCTCATGCTAAAATGTTACTAGCTATTCTGGCTTGCCATTTTAGGAACTGCAAAAAATGCTCCAAGAATCCAGACACAGAAACAAACAAGAAACTGGGATTCACTGAAGAGTTCAGGGGGACAAAGGAACTGTTTCTGGTAAATACAGCATATATGCAAAGGCCTTAGCTCTGAAGTTTAAAAAATGACGGAAAATAAACTGAAATAATGTAATGTCATATTCATATAGCAAAATTCAACTGTTGCTTTCTGTTGAAGCTTCTAGATAGTCTTCAACAGCAGCTCTGCAGACAGAACAATGTAAAAGTTCAAACATGAAGTTACCAGGACATGAAAGGTAGTTTTTTCAGTCATGAAGTACCATTTTTTAAATTACTGGTAATTTAGAAATAGCTTAGCAAAGAAACAAATTCCATCTCTACAAAAATGAAGGACAGAAATGAATATCCCATCGTCTTTCTGATTCTTTTTTAAAAGTAAAGTAGGTAGGCTATATGTGACAATAATATTAGGGACAATACACTGGGGCAGAAATGCAAAACATAACCTTTGTGAATGACAAGTGAGGTTATATGGATAGATGCTAATGTGAAAAGTTTGAATAATTCATGCATAGTTCAAAGTAAAAAGAGTTTAACTTGATAATACCTTGCTTGTCCTAAGGAATGTTATCCTACAGAACAAGATCTGAACGCAAATGTTAATTCAACAATGAGCGCAAGGGAGGCATTAAAACCAAAGGTATCCTGTGAAAACACCAGGGTTTTAAAATTAATAATAGAAGCCTTTTCCTGAAATTATTTAAACAATGCTGATCTTCCCTATGAACTACTACCAGGCTGTTTCAACACACATCTGTTTTTAACACAAATTATGAAGTAATCCATCCTCAGGGAAATAGTCAGTGTCATTTCCAGTTGTTCGACCAAAATATGGGATACTGCATTCTTTACTGATTGCATTCTAAGATTTATATTTTTTAGAAAATGATGTGTGTTCAATTATTTAAAACAGTGATTCATTGAACCCAGTTAGGAATTTGCTTAACTGCAGCAGCTATATAAATACATTTTGCAAGGCTGAAATGTTTAACTATGAAATTTTCCTCCTCTTCTTTTAAACTTTGTTTTACCTCAACTACTTTATCACTGTGCTGCATAATGGTACCTTTCTCTATCTCATGAAAGGAAGGGCTGGGTTCATTTAGAGAGAGTCTAATATTCTGCATAAAGCACTATTCCACTCAGCCATGTGGAAGGCCTATTTTCATTCATCAAATATTCAGAGGAGTCAGGCTTTTCTCTTAGAACAAAACTTGCAGGATTCTAATTTCAGCTAAAAAGTTGGGATAAAGGTTTTCTATATGATAAAGGAACAGCATTTTCTCACCTTACACATATAACATTTTTGTTCAGAACTAGCATTCTTATAGAAAGTTAATGTTCCCCTCTGGTCTTGCTCTGTTCTAAATGACATTTAAAATGCACAGAGGCATTCTTTTGTTTAATGAGCAAACATACAGCATGCTATCTAAGGATATAAAATACACTTATAAAGGATGGATAGAACCAAAAGTTCCCAGAGAATAGGATGGCTGTTACTGACATCAAACACTTACAAAAATTCTACACAAGAAGTGTGTTACCATCACTCACACTAACTGAAGACTCTAAATTGGATTCTAACCCATGTTTCTACCACCATCACTCCAGCCATTGCCCCTGCTGTTTCACTGCTTGTCACTCCTCAGTAAGCACAACCTTGGTAAATGGCTACTCCCGTACGTAATCAGGAACAAAAATGGGAACACCCACGGGAAGTAAACGTCACCTTAATTAACTGTAAACAATTTTTATAGCAGTTTTTCATATATATAAAGTGCAAGTGCAATGAATTAATTTAGTGACTGAATATCAAATACATATCATAAATTCATCAATATATCATAAACATGAATATTCAATGGAAATATATTCCAAACAGCAAATAACAGCAGCAGACAATTCTTAGTCTCAGCAAATTCTAAAGAAACACCCATGTATGATTAACCTATTGTCCAAACATCGTTTCCGTCGTTATTTCTTCTTCTGTGTCTTTTAATGACTTAATTCTTCCTCTGAGTGACAAGCCATGAGGATGAGGTTGATGGAAAATACTCTCAACGCCCAACGCCCAATCTGGGGCCGGCTCTACTCCACAGATTTCGTGTTGACTTCTTCAAGAGCAACCTCTACGGCAAATATCAAAACAATTCAAGGGTGAAACCTTCCGGTGCTGGCAGCTGTGAATTCTAACGCACGCACCACTTGGGATGGAAACTATGGTAAAGCTTCATCTGGTCTGACACCTCTAAAGCTCCCAACTAGACACTCCACCCACTTTTAGTTCTGCACAAAACCCCAAAAATGCTAATTAAAACAGCCATATGATCCTGAAGTAATAGTTCATTGGTCTGCACTTTTTGGGAGGAAACATAACATTTACAAAATCCCGCACATCCCCATTCTCTTTCTGACTGGTCACTTCGGCAGCACATATACTAAAATTGGAACGATACAGAGAAGATTAGCATGGCCCCTGCCTCTTTCTGACTGGTCAAAGGTGAACTTTCCCCTTCATATGAAAATTCCTGAAATATGGACTAGGAAGAAGGGGCTCTTTGTCAGCATCTCTTGCCAACACTGACAGCTTTCAGATCATAAGAACAGCTGCCTGGATCGGACCAGTGGTCTATCTATTATCGCATAATGTTTCACACAGCAGCCAACCAGTTGCTCTGGAGGGCCAAACAAACAGGGCATAGTGCCCAAGGCCCTCCCCTGCTGCCACCTCCCAGCACTGGTATTTGAATGTTTGCTGCCTCTGCATAAGGAGGTTCACTTTAGTCATCATGCTTAGTAGCCCTTTATCAACCTCTCCTCCTTGAATCTGTCAAACTCCCTATTGATGCTTGTGGCTATCACAACCTCCATTGGAAATAAATGCCACAGTAAGGTATATTTTGTCTGTCCTGAACCTATTTCACAACAATTCCTTTGGGTACTATGAGTTCTAGAATTATGGGAGAGGTAGAAATGGCCAGTTTGCTGTAGTGGTTAAGAGTGGCCAGACTCTAATCTGCAGAACCGGGACTGATTCCCCACCCCTCCACTTGAAGCCAGCTGAGTGACCTTTGATCAGTCACAGCTCTCTCAGTGCTCTCTCAGCCCCACTTATCTCACAGGGTGATTGTTGTGGGGATAATAATAAAATACTTTGTAAACCGCTCTGAGTGAGCTTTAAGTGGTCCTGAAGAGTGGTATATAAATTGAATATTGTTGTTATCTCTCTATTCACTTTCTCCACTCCATGAACAATTTTATAAATGTCTATCATATCTCCCCTTAGCCATCTTTTTTCTAGACTTAAAAGTCCTAGGCTCACCAGCCTTTCCTCATAGGAAAGGTGCTCCAACCCCTAATCATCCTTTGCACTTCTTCCAGCTCAGCTTTTTGAAATAATGGCAATCAAAACTGCACACAGTATTTCAAATGAGGCCACCATAGCTTTATATAAGGGCATTAAACATGGGCCATTTTATTTTCAGTCCCTTCCTAATAATTCCTAACATAGGGTTCATCCTTTTCACCACTGCTGTATACTGGGTTGACGTTTTCATCAAGCTTTTCATTACAACCCCAAGGTATCTTTCAGTCTCACCCATTTCAGACTCCATGAGCATATATTTAAAATCAGGATTTTTAAAATTCCAATGCCTTTCATTAACCCATATTGACCTTCATTAGCCATGTTATTGCCCACTCACCCAATTTATTCACAATCCGACTTTGTTTTTACCATTCTAAATAATTTGGTATCATTTGCAAACTTGGCTGTTCACTCTCAATCCCAAATCATTAATGAAAGAAATAAATATTACTAGTCCTAATACCGGTCCTTGTGAGACCCCATTGCTTACTTGCCTCCATTGCAAGAACTGTCCATTTATTCCAGCTCTCTGCTTCCTACCATTTAATCATCTTTTAATTTTTAAGAGACCCATCTTCTTATACAATAACATTTGATAGAATGCCTGACCCCCTCAAAGAAAAGGCACATCAACCAAAGAACATCTGAAAGTTTTGAATTTGCCAGAAACTGCTTTTTCTTTTATTCCTGTGTCCTAATACTACCTTAATTCCCTCTCTTCCCATTTTCTTATCTCTGTGTGTTTAGAATAAATCTTTAAAACTAGATCTTTTTCTGAGAGATTTGCTGTGTGTATTCCACTACATTGGACACTTACCAGAGATACTGAGAAGAGGGAGGACAGATTCTCGAGCTCCAGCCTGGAGGGCAAGAAGAAGGGAGGGGGAGATTGGAAGGTGGAGAGAGAGATGTTCCATGAATAAAACCTCTGGACTGAATGGGAGCAGTGTCATATATAGTTATTAATTGCCTACCCCAGTTGAAATAAAAGGCAGGCACAAAGCTTCGGTATAAATTTGGGCCACTTTATTAATTTCAACATAAACTGTCAATACAGCAAGGGATCTAACTAGCTAGCAGTACAGGTCAAGTCCTGGGGTCACCCATGACCTCCACCTTGACCTGTCTGGGCAAGCCCCCACTGCCCCGGGGGTGAGCCATACAATGCATGGCTGGGACCCCGCCGGCCATGCAAATGGTTCCCCCTCCAAGCCTGCAGCACCTGGCCATACAGCAGAAGGGCCTTACTTGTACAGGGGAGCCACATGGCAGTCTGCCCTCACAACTGGCTGCCATGGAGCCCACCAGTCACTCCTGACAGACCCCAATTCCCCATTAATGGGGATGTGCCAAGGGGGTCACCATCCCACTCATTTTCCCATCCTGACCTGCCACCGCTAGGGCCAAGCCTCTACTTAGGCCCTTGCGCCCCATAGGTAGCTTATGGCCAACCTGAGCCTTTGCCGTAAATCATCCAGGAATATGTTATAGCCAGCAACCAATAGGTAGACCCCATCACCTCTGTAGAGGTTGGTGAATTCAGTAAGCTGGGGGACAACCAATAATGTCCCAGCCCTCCCCAAAAGCCAAAGTAATTACCATCAAGGTGAATGACCAAAACAGGAGGCGGAGGACGGCACCTTCCCTAGAACCATCACGTCACTACTTGCCTGGGCACTGCAAGCCTGTGTGAGTCTTTAAAGAAAGGGTTGTTCCCTGTAATTCAAGGTCAGTACCCTCCAGGCAAATTACTAGTACGTGAGGTGAAGGACCACACCTCCCCTCCAATCATCAGGCCACTACTTGCCTGGGCTGTAAAGCCTGTGTGAGCCTGTAAGGAAAGGGCCATGCCCTGTAATTCAAGGTCAACACCCTCTAGGCGAATGACCAGTACGTGAGGCGGAAGTCTGTACCTCCCTTCAAAGCATCAGGCCACTGCTTGCCTGGGTGGTGCAAGCCTGTGTGAGCCTGTAAGGAAAGGGCTGTTCCCTGTAATTCATGGTCAACAACACCCTCCAGGTGAATGACCAGTACGTGAGGTGGAGGTCCACACCTCCCATCAAACCATCAGGCCACTACTTGCCTGGGCGGTGCAAGCCTACATGAGCCTGTAAGGAAAGGGCCATGCCCTCTGAACCAAGGTCATTACCACGTGGTGAATGACCAATGTGACCCTGTAAGGAAAGGGCCATGCCCTGTAATTCAAGGTCAACAGGGTGAGATCTGCATCTCCCATCAAACATCAGACCACTACT
The DNA here is from genome assembly GCF_028583425.1 of Eublepharis macularius. Taxonomy (NCBI): domain Eukaryota; kingdom Metazoa; phylum Chordata; class Lepidosauria; order Squamata; family Eublepharidae; genus Eublepharis; species Eublepharis macularius. The sequence goes on from NC_072793.1 coordinate 72,471,142, forward strand.
TGCCTTGGTGGTGCAAGCCTGTGTGAGCCTGTAAGGAAAGGGCCATGCCCTGTGAGCCAAGGTCATCACCCCCTGGTGAATGACTGGAATGTGAGGCAGAGGTCCGCACCTACCCTCAAAGCATCAGGCCACTATTTGCCTGGGTGGTGCAAGCCAGCGTGACCTGAAAGGAAAGGGCCATGCCCTGTGAGCCAAGGTCATCACCCCCCAGATGAATGACCAGGATGTGAAGTTAAGGTCCGCACCTACCCTCGAGGCATCAGGCCACTACTTGCCTGGGCAGTGCAAGCCTGCATGAGCCTGTAGGGAAAGGGGCATGCCCTGTAAGACGACGTGAGGCAGAGGACCACAACTCCCCTTGAACCATTAAGCCCACTACCAGCTGGAGTGCAGCAAGTCCTTGTAAGCCTATAGGAAATGGGCATGCCAGGACCCTGAGGTCACCCAGGTGAACCCCCCCCCTTGCCACCTAAACTGCAGCACAGGAGCATAAATGGTCTGACCAGTTTCATAACCCTTTGTGGGGGGGTGACTTGAGAACATCGACTGCCCCTTGAATTATCACACCAAAAGTGAACAATGTGGCAGACAAACTCCCTTACCACAAAACACTACCGCTAAGATCTGGAAACCAAGAAGCATCAGAGCTAACCTGAAAACTCTGCCTCTAACAGCGGGTCCTCCTTCCAAAAGGCAAGCCCATTAAAGCAGTTGGGAAACTTAACTCATCCTACACTGCCATGTCCTCCCTGATACCTCTACAAAACTTAAGCTGGTGATGAAGCACCTATGGCCTCAAGTAGGGGTCCCAAGAAACTCTCTATCAGGTGCCATCACTCTATAGGCAAAATTAACCCTCACAATGGCCAGAACCTGTAGAGCCCTCACTTATAAAAAATGCTGAAGCGCTCAGAGGCCACTAAAAGACAGAGCTCTCTCTTCAAAGAGCCCTGACTGTAATATATTGCCTTTATGATATTGCCCTATGAAGGGAAACCCAATGACACAAAATCTTTGAGATGAACTGGTGAGTGAAAGACAGGCTTAATGTCACACTTTGCCATTTAATTGCAGACCCCACATCACTGAGCCACCTTGACTGCTGGTCAAAGGACTTATATGCAGAAAAAGAGGAGCATCAAAAAGGGGGGGGGGGGCAGCAACCTGCCCTCAGCACACTCCTTTGCTATTTTGTACCAGGACCCTGAACAGGGATCCGACATCCATGTGAAACCCACTAGCAAATAAAAGGAGATCCTGGCGCCTGGAATATGCAGCCAGCAACCACTAAGAACCTTCAGATTTACGGGACAGGTCCCCTCTCCAGTTTGATGTTGTTGGGACAACTGCTAAGCTTCCCACCAAACCTACCTCCATGCCCCTGACGTTTGCAAGCCATGAAGGTGTGGGGGGGGGCACCTCAGATTGGGCGTTTGTGGCCAGATCTACAGAATTTCCTAGCACTACTCCTTGTGAGGTGAACTCCCAACAAAGCATCCAGGGCTGAATGGACTGCACCACCGGGGACATAGATACTAGGATAAACAGCAGCCCTACGAACAAGGTGACCACTGTCAAAGCGATCCCCCGTGATGATATTGCAGGAGACATCACCTACAGCCCAAGCTGCTAGTGTATCCAATCCCAAGGTAAGCCAGGCTTGAGGTCGGCCCCCATGCACTGAATTACTCGTTACACTGCAACCATGCATCACTAGCTAAGTCATTATGCCCTTTATAATTATATCCCGGTACCGAACAAAAAGGGGGGACATTGAGCCCATTAAGGATTAATTGCCATGTCACAGGGACTAATGCCAACCGTGTGTGCAGACTGGCAACCTGCCTGCTTCATGGCTGCAGCCACGAAGGCCACTGTCCTGACTAGCTCAGGCTCTGAGATGTGCTAGCCTTGGTTCTGCCTGAGTGTAAAGCACCAAAGGTGTAGGAACAGAGGCGGAACCCAGGGCCCCCACAGCCATGCATATGCCTGCTGTGTTTTAGTGTGCTAACCATCACTGCTTTAGGGCAGGCCTCTTCAGACCAGCATGGATGATCTGAAGCCATGGATGATCTGAAGCCACATACGCGTCAGCACCATCAGCCACCGGGCCTATGCCCCCACCGGCTTCACTTCTGAATCTCATCCAGCGTACACTCCCTCCTTCTGCTGCCTCCACAGCAAGCATCTGGGTCCATTGCTGTACCTTCTACCACTGGCATGTCCCTTTCTTCATGCTCACCTGTGGCAGAAGGTCCTTCTAGAGCAGAAAATCTTGTTAACACTTCCCACAGAGTATAGAACAGCTGACTCCAGCCTCTTGGGCCAACCTGATCCTGGCCTCAAGACCCCTTTGGACGGTACATGGGCTGCAATGCAATCCAGTATATCATGTCTACTAGATAGGGTTGCCAGCTTCAAATTGTGAAATTCCTGGAGACTTGGGGGAGGGGGAGCTGGAGAGGGTGTGGCCTGAAGTAGGGAGAGACCTCAGCAGGGTATAATGCCATAGAGTTTACCCTCCAAAGCAGCTATTCTCCCCAGGGGAAATGAGTCCTGCAGCCTGGAGATCAGTTGTAATTCAGGGAGATCTCCAGCCACCACCTGGGATTGGCAACTCTACTACCAAAGAACTCATCCTATCAGAGAAGGACAGCACCAGCACAGCCCTTTCAGAGGCTTGGCTCTTTGCTGGCTGTTTGCCTTTGGGCTTTCTTTGGCCTTTCTTAGGTAGCATGGTTAAACTGGGTACAGAAGTGAAATGTCCACCTATGGGGTGACCCACAAAGTGGCTGCTCACCACACAAAATGTCTGCTGCACAATAAGATGCCCTAAACAAAGATGGCTGCCCCGGCATCACATAATGGCCACTGATAACCACACCTCTGTAGTTGCCCTAATAAAAGATGGCCACCACCCCCACACTACCAGGCCTAGCCTCCCTCAAGTAACAAGGTCTGCTAAGGCCGGAAGGCCTGCAACCCTATCTTCATGAGCTTATCCCAAGCCCCCAAAGTGTAAATGGGGAGGGGGGAAGGAAAAGCCCACACAGGGAGGGGGGCTACCATGATCCACCCTGTTAAGCCCATAGCAATAGTGTATGAAGCAATCCGCCCCTCAGATGGCTGCAATTCACCCGTGTGGCCTACAGCAAAGCCTATTGCTGCTGCTGCTGCTGCTGTTGGAAGAACTCCCTTCCAACAAAGTGAAAAATGGGGGTGGGGGGGTAGGCCAGAGGCCTACAGGGGCTGGGCCTAACCCTGCTTTAGCCCTCCTGATAGATAGACAACAAGCCCCAAATGTAAATAAGAAGGGGGGAAATCTCTGCCAAACCACTGAGCCTGGTCCTGGGCCCTGGTTCTCATCCTGGAGTTTGAAAGTAGTGAGCTGGAGTTGAAGGTAGCAAGCAGCGGAATAGCACAGCTAGGCAGCTACTGCTGCCTAGACCTGAGGGCCTTCCTTCAATAAAACCAGCCTCAGAGGAGCTCAACTTGAAGTGTGGTCTGGTCAGGCCGAGCAACAAAGAACTGTGTGCAGGGGAAGGGCAGAGCAGGCAAATATGCCTTTGGCTCCACCCATCCAGCAAAGACCTTGGATGCCTAGGACATGCCCAACTGCCTTTCCTTCTTCCAGGGCTGCAAATGCGGCCCCCAGCGAAGCTGCAGTGCTGCCATCCAGGTGGGCCGAATTCTCCCACAGGTAGTGTCAGAACAAATGAAATCCTGCAAGATCTTAGCATACTGTGGGTTCCAAAACACCTACCTACCAGCAAATCACCATTTCCCTCTATAAAACAGAATATTATATCCAAATTATGCCTCACTAAGTGCATGGAGGTGAAAATATTTTGAAACAATGCCCATGGTTGTCATGAAATCCTGAACCAAGGAGACTTTGCCATGAATTTCTAGGACAATCAGACTCAGTGTCCTCAATACCAGCCTTGAAACCATTTCTGTTAGTTCAGGAAAGAAAGCTGTTGAGTAGTAGAGTAAGCAGTACTTCAACTCAATTCCTACTTTGTCTTGTTTTTCCAGCCCTGTATACAGACATTCAAGTTTCTTGGACTTGCAAAGAGGATACTTGATAGAGGGGTGGATTTATGATGGAGTAAAGCAACTCCCTAATCCATCCTCCCAGGCTTCTGGTGGGTTGAGAACCCAGCCAAATACCACTGAGACAGGCCCATCCATCTCATTAATCCAGGTAGCATTGACCTAAGATTGTGAAAAAATATAATTAATACCTTTTTAAAAAATTAACCATTTGGTAATTAGAAGAAATTTGCTCTTCTTAATAAAGTTAATTCTCCAAAATACTTGACCATTATATGTATTTCACCAGACCGAATCTTTTCTTGATTATCTGATTCACTCTCCTAATTTCAAAACAGCATTTACAACAGTTACATCCTTCAGAAAAGAACAGAAATGTAAATTCACCAAAATATTCACAAAATACTATCTAGATTATTACAATACTTACAGTGGCTGAAAATTTTGTAAGTTACTTAAGTTTCATTCTGCCTTAAAGAAAGAAATCGTTTTCCAAAGAGGAGTATCTTGCTGAACTCTAAATTATAAAATTCCATTTTATGCAATACTGCAGAAAAAGTGGACACTGAAAAATTATCTGACTGGGAGCTTAGCAATAGAAAGCCATAAATCTTCCTGGCACTTATACAGTTTTATTGTGAGGTGGTGCTTATGGGAGCTGCTGTTAACTAACGGATGCATAAGTTTGGCTCGGCAGTTTTGAGCTTCATAAGGACATAGGTGCATGAGGAGTCTGCAGTGTTCCTGTGTTGCATTTACCAAGTCTTGTGTAGTGAAAAGACACAGATTTAAACAGCTCTTCCAACATCAATCTGAGATTCAGTCAAGGATTGAAGAGATGGGTCCCTTGTGTTCAAAATAGGCAGAAAGGACACAGAGAAATATATTAATTAATATGTACAATGAAACCCAATGAGGAAAAAAATCAGAAATTAATCCACAGGCCTTCAGAGTACAAAAATCTAACTGGTGATTTTTTTTTTTTAATATGTAGAAATTTTATGGAGCAAGAAATGAGAACACATTTCCAGGTCCTTTTAAACCTCATTAGGCTGCACAATTAAATTTTTTATGCAAAAAGGAATACAACAGGTTTCTGTCTACCCTGATTACACAGCAGTTTTGGTTGTTTTAAATCCAAGCATCCCACAAGCAAAATCTCCCACTTGAATACAAATCAGGAAATGGTAACAAATATATTTATATGTGCATGAAATATTCAAAGTGTTCAGTGCATATAATAAATATGATTCAATACATTGAAGTCAATGGAATAAATATATATAAGTCAATAGAATAAATATAATACATACAATGATTACATAACTCCGTGACAAAATGCATCCAACTACTAAATATACATCACTGTCAGCAATTCTTTCTAACTAGTCCTTAGTACATTCCATGTTAATTACACTCCTTCAGAAAGGTTCTTCCCATTCATAAATTTCTTGTTTCTTGTATTGAATAAAGCCACCATCTACCAAACAGCCGAGGTTCCTGCAGTTTCAAATGTTGCAGTTCTGATTACTCGAAGTATAACAACATTGAAAAATTAAATCACCACTTCATGTTATGTACAGCATCACTCCTGATCTCAGTGCAACCACTAATGGAGGCTCCAACCAACAAACTGCTAGCTGTGTTTGTTTTGCTTGTAGAGGTTTTTCAAGGGCTATAATCTAAAAGTAAAATAAAGACAGATCTAATATAGGCTCACTGTATCTTATTTCCATTCAACTGCAAGTAATTATCTAAACATTTTTGCTTTATACTCACAAACACATCGGAATTCTATTACACACCAGAAGTACCTCTTTCATTGACGGGTGCTGTTTCCGTATTGTCAAGGGGTACTATGCATATTATATATCCAAACTGACTTAAAGGAACCATCTATACCAAAGACTTAAAGAAGTCAGACACCTAAAGGAAGCACGATAGGTCCCAGTCTTGATTTAATCCAGTTGGTGATCTCGAACCTAAGTCAAAAATCCAATGTGCCTCACATTGTAACAGCCATTTTTGAGAAATTCTACCCTCTCTATCTCGTACCACCTCCAAAACAACCAACCTAAATTCTCTCTCATTTCTATGATGTTGTGAGAAATGTGCTGTTAATGGTGCCTCTATAACTCGTCTTCTCATTTTTGATTGATGTTCTCGTATTCATATTCTTATCGCTTGGCTGGTGCTACCTATATATATTTTCTTGCAGGGACGCTCTATAAGGTAAACAACACCATGTGTGTTGCAGATGGAGAATGCTTTCAGTTGTATAGCTTGTCTGGTCTGTGTTACCTTCAACAGCCCAGAATGAGGCAGTTTCCACCCCCTATCCTGTTGGAATTATTCCTTGTGTTGTTTGCTCTGGGATTGTTCCAGGGTAGGCTAGGTCTAGAGTTATGTAGCCTCACATCTGGTGGATTCCAATTCCGGGGTTCATTATTAGAAAATGTTACATTATGCAAGATTCCTTCCTTTTCTTTTCCCTTTTTTGATTCAGCCTTCCTGCGTTCTCTGAACAAAGTTCCTGCTTCTCTAATCCTTTCTTGGAGCTGTGGGTATGTCATGAATGCCACATTAATTGGGCCCGAAATAATTTTTGTTTGAACGTTCAGGCCATCCACTAATTCTCATTTAAACTCCACTGTATTGAAGTCTGGCATCCCTAAAGGTAACCTCACTATTTCTGCTGCAATTCCTAGCAGTTCCATTTCATATAAATCTCTGGAGACTCAAATGGCTTTTGCTCCTCCTGATAGAAAGCTTTTGAAATATTTCTAAAGGTTAAAAGTACATGCATGCAGCTTACCCAAAAAACCCCAACACCAGCAGCACCATTTGCTTTATGCAGCTGGATTGCAGCCCATGTCTCAGGGTGTGTGCATTGCCTTGCCAGACACTTGAGATCATCCATGCTGAATTCTACATGCCTAGACACCTCAAACATCCAGAATAGGGCAGTGTCTGAATTTAACGGTTGAAATTTCTTCACTGCTGCCTGTAATTCGTGAAATTTCATTGGGGTAATCTCTTCGACCTGGTCTGTCGTGGTAGGCCCACTATTTTGTTGTGTACATACAGATTTGCTAATTACAGGATTCATGGGGTATGAGTTTTCCGTCATTCTCATATTCTGCAAATCTAACTCGTTTAATACTGTCGCAGCATGTGCTGCACACATGCCTTGGGCAATCTCCCAAACATCTTCCTCACAGTCTCCTATATCTGGTTCACGTTCCAGGAAGGAATCCAATCCATTACTCTCATCTTTAGTAACTGCTGATATTAACCACTTTTTGCCATCAGGGCATCTTTTAATCTCTGAATATTCTTCCCGCACTTTTGGTGTTTTTCCTTTCTGCCTGTTTCAGTTTTTTTCTGCTCTGATGTTACTCTTATGGCAGCTTGTGCCTCCTTCATTTTAGTTTTAAGGCTTTGGACTCTTTTTTCTGCTATTTCTGCTTTATTTTTCCAATTTTTGCAATCTTCCTTCAACTGATGTAGCACAGATGAATTTTGCAAGTTCTTAGCCACACTATTCAGATACTGGGTTTTCCTCAGAGCCTCCTTTTCCTTTAATTTGTCAGTTTGTCACTCCTGGTCATTTATTTTATTTATACATTCCTGGAGCATATTTCTCTGCTCTTGGGCTATCATCCAAAGAGTCCACTTGCCTGCATCATTAATCTGATTTTTATCTTTCGTTATCTCTTTTATTTCTTGAAAGGCCATACTAGCCTTTTGAAGGGGATCTTCTCCCTGGAACATCTCTGGTTTCAAGATGTCATTTTTTCTCTTTTTCTCTACCCCATTTTGTAAGGGGTCTGTATCTTCTTTTCTTTCCCCCTTTCTACATTTTCTCAAGATAAATCATTTGGTTTCTTTCTCTCTACCTGATTCAGTAGAACTATTTTTATTCCCCAATTTAAACTAATATCTAAGCTATTTTAAAGATGCTAGACAAAAATCTTTTGTTCTCTTGGAGGCCTCCCAGACACAAAACTATGCCCACATTCTCCACCAAAATCTGTTAACTGGCCTTCTATAACCAAATCAACTCTTGCCTGAGAGAGGGGATCTTTCTTTATTTTGCTCTAGGGAATACCACCAAGGAGAAGAAAAGGACTCAAACAGCCAATTCATAAGATTATAAAATTTATTCAGCCTCTTCAAAAGGTATAATACAGAGCTCTAAAAAACCAGATGGTAACATGTGGAAAAATGTGAAGTACATAGAGTAAAAACTTAGAACTCAGTTTTATTTCTACTAATAAAAGACCAGCAGAAGCAAATGTAGCAATAATTGAAATGTATACTGTCATAGCATAGCAGGGTACCTCACCTATCCAAGTGGTCTGCTTTGAGGAAAGGAAGTGTTTCACCTTCACCTTCTGGATGGCATACCTGCAAAATAGAGGTGAGGTGGAGAGGAAAGTAATTCCCTCCATAACCTAACCTCCATCAAGTTTCATATCTACCTTTATACTCTTTTGGACACATCTCCTCATCTCTCTCAACCAATCAGATCTCTCAGATTCTATCTCATCTTTGGCAGGAAAGTCCCATAATCTTTGCAAAACAACTGTGACTTTTCTGGACTTCCCCCGTTCCAGGAGTTAGCTTGCCCTTGTGGCCATTTTGTTTCCCTTTCTCAAGGCAATTTCTTCTTCTTTGGGTCACTTTGACCTATCATGGAATTTACTATTAGTGTCCAAATCATAACAACTCATCCTAAATATAAACTCTCTTGGTTCATTTGACCTGTTCCTTGAGCCAACTATGCTCTATTGCATATCAATGTTGCAATGTCCTGAACATCTGTCCCTACTTAAGTGTAACTGTGTAAATATCACCCTATCACAACCCTATTATATAACTACTATCTTGGTAACTTATTGGCAACTATGAATATACCTCCATATGTATGAATATGCCTATATCTGTGTAAAATTGATACATATATATGTGTGTAAATGAATGGTTGTGCTTTTAACTTGTATTATTGAACATAATTTCATAGCTAACTGACTCCCCTAAACAAAAGTTGGCAATCTGAAAAATGAACTGATCTCTCAGTGCTCAGATTAAGAGCCTTCTTTGTTTAAAGAGAGAACTTCAAACCTTTTCTATCAGGGAAAGATATTCTTTGTGATTTCGGGACTTTCCTAACATTAATTCCTTTCTTGTATATGTGGGTGTCAGTAAGCACCCACATATACAACTTAGATTCTATCAAGTGTACAACTTAGATAAGTACAAATCTTAAACATTGCAGAGAGGAGAAAAAGCAAACCATCAAGGCTGTTCCCATTTTCTCTCAACTCAGTCCTTGCAGCCACTAATTTGAGGTCTTCCAATAAACCCCTATTAGAATAGAACCCTGTTTCTCAAATAAGGGCCTTTTAAGATAAAGTTATGAATGCTTGTTCAGCATTTGAACTGCTGAATTTATTCCCAGGCTGCCTTCCAAAATATTCAAGCCACTTCACATTTCTCTTTAACGTGTCACAACAACTTTTCTGGCTATGTCTTCTCTCTGTAACATCTGCCGAATGTTTAGCACAGCTCACCATCTTCTCTCAATAACATCTGCCAGATGTTTGGCACGGCTTGCTTCAGAGCAAAAGTTGTTATTTGCACAGAGAATAGATCAGTTCTATGGAGCATCATATCAAATATATAGATTTGATTCATTAGGCTTCATTCATTAGGTCTAACACTCAGAGTAAGCCCCACTGAATAAAAATAGAACTTACTTCTGAGAACACTCAGGGAGACTCACTTGACTCCTGAGAGAGTAATCCTAAAAATATCTGCTCAGAATTCTACTCAGATCTATTCAATGGGGCCTACTCCCAAGAACGTGTGATTAGGATTGCACTGTAATTCAGTCAAAGACAGTATGCTTTTTTGCACATGAGATGACTTTCTAAATATGAGCTGCTGCATGCAATGCTCAAGAGGAAAAACTGCACACCATTTCTTGTGATTCTTGCACCAGTGTGAACAGCCAAATCATTAGCACTGATCATCTGTGGTTGGTTTTCAATTAAATCCCTCTCCTCCCCAACTCCACAGGTGATTAAAATTATGACCATGCTAATAATGTCAATTATCTGTTTGGAGCTTTGGTCTGAATCCTGCTGTGCAGGAGGATCTCTAAATCAGGACCATAAATCAGGACAATACTAAAACGATCAGCTTGGACAGCATTAAAGAACTGAGTAGAATTGGACAGCTCATCAGTGAAGAGGCATCTGAGTTCTGCTGATTTAGACTTTGTGGGTTCAAGTATCATACAGCAAAGTTATTTTGCAGTTTGTGGCTAGTGTTGTTTTCTCTGATCATGTTTCAATAATGTTATCCACATCATACTACTTGGGAAAGCCTGAAGGATCATCTCCTCCCATATATTTTCCCTCGAGTATTAAGGTTAGAGATACTTTGACTTTCACCAACACCAGATAGGAAAATCAAACTTGCCTTGCCTACAGTTCTCATTCTCACTTGCAAAGTAGCCTCCTAGATGATCATGTTGATAAAATAAGCAGTATTTTGAGTGGTTTTGCACAGTTGAGGGAATTCAGCATGACAGCTAGCCAGGCAGCTGTTGTTGGAATATGTTCGCCCAATTTATTAGATTGCTTGGATTACATGTGCCCCAAAGTTATTATGACCAAGTCATATACAATTTAAAAGATTCATTTCAAGTATATGTGCTATATTTGTGCCTGTGAAATCGAAAGGATTCAACAGTAGGCAGCATTCATTTGGCCCACGTTCAGAACTTACTGGATCAAACTACAGTTTCCAGGTGGGACAGCAAGCATGCACAAAGTATTTGCAATCCAATTTAGAAACTCAGTGAACACACTCAGTTTTGGAAGTCAGGCAGGCTGGGGTACTAGAGAGACAAACCAGACTAGCAGAGCAACAAGCCTTGCAAATTTCCCTTTCATCCCTCCACAGGAGAATTAAGACAAGCCTGTGCCTCTACTGTAAGTTTATATTATTATTATTTTGTAGAGTGGGTTGTAAAGATAATGACATGAGACAGCTGCAGAAAAGCACTACAAGAATGTTCATGAGCAAAATATTTCCAGTACAATTTAAAATAACTTTGAGTTCTGTTTAAAAAGCAAACTTTTTTTCAAGTTTTTGTGGTTGCTGTTTGTAATGTGCAATTACATTATGATTATAGCAGAGGAGTGTTCATCAGGTACTAGTTAAGATCATCTGAGGAGGCCCTGTTGAGTGTCTCAGGATTTTGTGATGATATGGGCAAGTTCTAGTATTCCTTTGGCAGCAATGTCTATTATTTGGAATTTGTCCAAGGGAAGTACACCTAGCTTTCTAGAAAGCTACAAAAAGTTCTACTTCAGGAAGACCTTTGGCATTCTGTTTCAATGCTACTTCACTAAACTGTTGGCTTTCCCTCACTAGAGACTAACCACTGTTTATGCACTTCTGCCATTAGAGTTTGAAAATAGGTGAAGGATTCTTGGCAATTATAGCCCCTAATCTAATAGAAATAATCAGTTATTACCATTACAATGTTCATTTATTTAAAACATTTTTTTACCCTGGCTTTCTACCAAATTAAGGTGCTCAAGGTGATAAATAATAGGGGTTGGTACTGAAAATTTTTACATTTCAATTTCAGATCTGAAGTGTCTGAAGGAACTATATACCATTACTGGTTTTATCTGGATTGGTCACTGCCAGCTTGATTCTAATAATCTTTTGGGGGGATATTATCATGATTTTCGGACACGTTCTTTGCAATGAGTGTTTCCAGGCTTTTTGGGGGGGGGCAGCTGTTTTTACATTTAATGGCACTGAAATTGCACAAACACAGTCCTCCCTTTAAACCATTGATCCACCAAGGTTTTCCTCAGTTACACTACACACAAAAAAACCCCAATGGACCCTGAAGAAGGTGAGTGTCAGGAGGCACATTAAGGTAAGAAACTGTGTCCGGGGACAGCTCCCCCACTCACCCCGGCCTGCCTCTTCAACCCCCTTCCAGACCCAGGTTACCCGCTGCCGAAGTCGGCCGGTGATGGGAAGGACGCCGCCGGGATAAGAGACCCCCACAAGGTGCAGGGAGGAGCCAGAGGCGAACCGTGAGGCAGTGCGAGCTGAGGGGTGGCAGGCAGGACAGTGTGAGGCCTGCTGCCTGCAGAAGCAGCCTCGGGAGGCACAGAAGCCTGGGCATCCGAGACCACCCTCCAAACGATGCTGGTGACACCAGGCATGGCTCGGTGGCAGGAGGGAAGGAGGAAGCTGACGCAGACAAGCCGGGCGGCCCCGATGGGGCCCGGCATCCCAGCCGCAGAGCAGGGAGAGGGAGGAGGGTGGGAGGGAGAGGCAGGAAATTATTTATTTATTATATATTTTATTTTATGATATTTATATTCTGCCCTCCCCACAAGCAGGCTCAGGGCGGAAAGGCAAGAGCCCATGGTGGCTGGCTCCTGAGCTGACCCTCAGCCCCAGCCCATGCCTGAGGCAGCACCAGGTGGGGCTACGCTCCAGCACACCTGGCACCAGGGAGGCCCTGATGAGCAGGAGTCGGGCCCACACCCTGTCAGAGCCAATTGGGGGTGAAGGGCAAGACGCATGGCCCTACCCCAGCAGGAGGGTGGTAGAAAGGGGTGTGGCCGACGGTGGTTTGGGTGGTGGGATTGGTTTGGGGAGGAGGAGCTTAGGGTGGAGGGTGGGAGCAGGAAAGGAGGTGGGGAGATAAATAGGGGCAGATGTCCTCTGGCCAAGGAGGAGAAAGGAGAGCTCTATTCCTGATGCAAGGACCAGGCTGTTACCAGAACTGCTTTTTATAATGGGGAAATTAGCTTTAGCAGTCTGGAACTAAAATTAGCGCAGATCTAACCGATGTTTACGGAGGTCCCGATTCCAGACACTCTAGTGACAAAGAGGCAGGCTACAAATAGGTTCAATAAACACGTGTATTTACTAATAGTGTGGCGTAAGCCTGAACTTGCACATACACACAAGAGAGCATACAAGGACTAGGAAATGCAGAGTAAGAAATATAGAGACGGTTGCTTGAGCAGGTACCCATGATGATAAGGGAAATACTCACAATCCTGAAGCGGAGCAAAGACACGGCAGCGAGGTGGTCCAATGCCAGCAATGGATCCATGGACAGACAGCAAGGGGGTCTGGGTAGGAATGGCGTGTACACCATGCAGTCTGAGGGACCAACTTAAATACCCCAAAACATACCCTGGGGCTGGTGCTGTACTTGGTGGTTCTCACATATTAAAACAAAGGCTTTAATGGGTTACTGAATGGCTTGGATGGGCCACTTTAGGAATCTGATTGTGTTAAGTGACACCTCAGGAAGAGGGGACAAAGGAGGGAGGGGGAAATCCGAGTGGGCTGAATGGATGTTCCAGCGGACAGGGCTTGTCCTGATGTCATCAGCTCTGGAATGCGGAGGTTTCTTTGAGATGCATCCTCTAAGTGCTTGGGATGGTCGGCACTTAGCTTCTCCTCCGGGGCGGCTCCTGAGATATGCAGAGCGGGGCGAGGTTCTCTCGCTGCGGACGTGGTGTGTCCGCTTCTCTGAAATGGCTTCCCAAAGCAGTCTTTTCCTCTTGGTCTTCTGGCTGCCTAAGAACATGGTTGCCGGCTGGGCATGGCAGGGGCTGGTTAGCAGGTTGCCCGGTAGCGAGAGCAAGCTCGGGGACCGGCCCGCGGGTGGCTCCAGGCGGGAACTGACCAGGGAGCGCCTAGCCAGGCTCGCTGGAGGTTTCCCCGGCAGGCGCCCGGCTGCTAGCAGCGGCTTGAGCCCAGATGAGGCAGGCTTCCATGGAGGCAGGGGGAACAGCATGTAAAACACAGTCCATAGCAGAGAATAGGCATGGTCCGTGGCAGATGGCAATGCAGGCACGGGGCACACTTGTAATACAGTCCAAACACACACTGGGAAGTCCAGATATAAGTCTGGGCAGGGCTGCCCAGGAAGAGAGTCCTTTGTGCAGTTATCCAAGCATGGTGTCAGGAAACTAACACAGTCTATTGCAGCAGCAAGGTAATTAATACGCAGGCAGGAAACTGACATGTGTATCAGGGCACACACGTGCAGGGCAATCTTTGGTGCAGCAGTAAAACAGCAATGCAGGAAACTTTAACACAGTCCATGGCAGGCCTTAAAGCAGGAGAGGGGGCCTACTTGGCACCAAGGCTGTCAGGCAAAATAGGTTAGGAGGGCTCCCCCTATCCTTTGTGCTGCATCTGAGGCCAAGAGAGACCGCCCCATGGGGGGTGGAACATGGGCCAGACAAGCCTCTCTTATTTCCCCCATAGGAAATAATGGAGAAAGGGGAGGCTAAGAGCAGCATCTTTGGGAGGCCATAAAATGGCTCCCCAAAGTGGGATCAGCTTGGGCCTTGGTAGAGGTGGGAGGACAGGTGGGAGATGGGCCCCTGAAGTTTGGGGCATTTTGCATGCAAAATGCCACCCCTAGCCGGACAAGCCTCTCTTATTTCCCCCATAGGGAATAGTGGAGTGGAGGTGGATAGGGGCACCTTCTTTGGGAGGCCATAAAATGCCCCCCCCCAAAGTGGAATCTGCCTGAAACTTGGTGGATGGTGGGAGGACAGGTGGGAACAGGTCCCCTGAAAGTTGGGTGCATTTTGCTTGCAAAATGCCACCCCAAGCTCCCTAGAAAGATGACTTGTTTTTTCCCATAGAGAACCATGGAGAGTGTAGGAGGCTGGGGGCACCTTGTTTGGGGGGGGGGCATAACATGGCCCCCCAAAGTCCAATCTTTCTGAAACTTGTGGGGTAGTTAGAGGAGGGTTAGGAGAAGGTCTCCACCAAGCTTGGTGAGATTCGGACAGAAAATGCACCCCCCCCCCAGACTCCAGGAAAGCCGGGAGAAGGTTTTCTCATTGAAAACAATGGCCGAATCAAGCCAAAACGCGAATACAGAATCAGCTTGCCATTTCGGTATTCCCTGAATACCGAAACGGTTTCCTGATTCAGTTAAAACTGAATCAGGTTTACCGAAACAGGCAGGTCTTGCACACCCCTATTACCCTGATTTTCCGGAACAGTAAAACTAATCCAGGATGCTTGGGAATTACAAACTCTCTTCCCAAAGAATCCTTTTTTTTTAGTGCAGTGCAGCATGCATTGGTATTTTCCTTTGAATCTACTGAATTCCTGGGAAATGTAAATTCTCCATTCCAATCAGCTCCTTGCAAGTGAGAACTCTCAACCAATTGCCTTTGCAGGCAAGCTGCAAAGAGCTTACAACTCCTTCACTTCCTTCAAAAGCCTGGGGGTGGAGGTTCTTTAGTGGACAAGGAGCCATCATCACGCTGCTGTACTTTTGTGACATTTGGATGGAAAACAACCAGCCTCCTCAAGTCTCCCATAGGGCATAATGGCAGACCAGAGAGGGGGTCTGCAAAGGAAATCTCCCTCACATTCTAAGGGAGCATAAACAACAGACCACAACAAGGAAAGATGGCAAATGCAGAGCTTACAGAAGAAAGGTAAAAAAAAATGTTAGTCACTATAAGAGTAGGAAAATGAAAAAATCATTAAAATCAACATTAAAACATTAATTAAATATTAATTAAACATTAAAAACAGCAATTAAAACATAAACAAGAAGGAGGGTAAATAAAGAACGTTAAACAAAACAAAAAAGTCTTCACCCACTGATGGAAGACAATGACAGAGAGACACAGGTGAATCCCCCTAAAAAGGGAATTCCACAGTTTTGGCACCATGATAAAAATGCCCTTTCTTGTGTTGCCACCTATATCACCTCAGATTGCAGGGGCACCTGAAGCAGGGCCTCTAAAGATTACCATAATAGTTGTTTAGGTCCATATGTGAGTAAGTGGATTTTATTCAACAGATGTAACCAGTTGTTAAAGATGTCATAAACTCAAAAAAGATGTTCATTTCACATTGTGCTTCACTAAAGAAGATACCATTTACAGGAAACTGAAAAGTAAATTATCATAGAGATGTGGAGATAGAATGCCCTTATCTTCTCAGCTCCTTATATCAGAATGCAATGCAAAAAGTGGGCTAAGAAAAGCATTTTTCAAACAATTGCCTCTTTTCCATGAACATAAGCCATAATAAAAACAAACCTTAATGCTGTATTGTGTTAAAAACAGGGGAATCTCTCTGCAATGTACAAGACAGATACTTTCTTGGTTTTACATAAGTTGTTCTTTCTCGCAGATTTGATCAAACAGAGGAAGTTATATATCCCTTTAACCAGAAGACTCAGATTTGGAAAGAACAAAAAATAATATGTATAGCATTGAAACTGTACTTCAAATAGAGATGGATTACTAAGTAATATATTTCTTTCCAGTCCACTGTTACACCTTTATTCCTATTCATCTCATCACACTATATTACTTTATCTCTTTGGCTTTTTATGTCTTTGACCATCCATTTTTCTCCTGTGTAATGAGACCTAATTAACATGGACTATACCAAAATGACAGGAAAAAGCTCTCAGAATCTTCCTTAATAACAACCAAAGTGACAAATTTCCCCACCGCCCCTCCCCCACTTCTTTGATCCTGCTCCTGTTAAAAGGATAGCTGCTGAAAATGTCTGTTGTATCAGGGACTGAATCTGAAATGTAAGAGCAGAAACAGTAATGGTATTAAGGAAAACTGGCAGATCTTAATTTTTTGTTCTTTTCTTTCCATAGAAATGCTAGGAATGTTTTCTTAAGATCATTACATAGATTTGTGAATCTCGTTCTCATTTCCCATCCCCTTGCTGTACTTAACATCAGAAAACTTGGAAACCATGTTACCAGAACTGCTCTTTTAAATGGGGAAATTAGCTCAGCAGTCTGGAACTAAAAATTAGTACGGATCTAACCAACGTTTACAGAGGTCCCGATTCCAGAAACTCTTGTGACAAAGAGGCAGACTACAAATAGATTCAATAAACATGTGTATTTACTAATAGTGTGGTGTAAGCCTGAACTTGCACATACATACAAGAAAGCATACAAGAACTAGGAAATGCGGAGTAAGAAATACAGAGACGGTCACATGAGCAGGTACCCACGATGATAAGGGTGATACTTACAATCCTGAAGTGGAGCAGAGACATGGCAGCGAGGTGATCCAATGCCAGCACTGGATCCACAGAGACAGCAAGGGGGTCTGGATAGGAATGGCACGAGCACCGTGCGGTCTGAGGGACCAACTTAAATACCCCAAAACGTACCCTAGGGCTGGTGCTGTACTTGGTGGTTCTCGCGAGTTAAAACAAAGGCTTTAATGGGTTACTGAATGTCTTGGATGGACCACTTTAGGAATCTGATTGTGTTACAGTGACACCTCAGGAAGAGGGGACAAAGGAGGGAGGGGGAGATCTGAGCATGCTGAATGGATGTTCCAGCGGACAGGGCTTGTCCTGATGTCATCTGCTCTGGAATGCGGAGGTTTCTTTGAGATGCATCCTCTAAGTGCTTGGGATGGTCGGCACATAGCTTCTTCTCCGGGGCGGCTCCTAAGATATGCAGAGCGAGGCAAGGTTCTCTCGCTGCGGACGTGGCGTGTCCACTTCTCCGAAATGGCTTCGCAAAGCAAGCTTCTTCTCTAGGTCTTCTGGCTGCCTAAGAACATGGCTGCCGGCTGGGCATGGCTGGGGCTGGCTTGCAAGCTGCCCGGTAGCGAGGTCAAGCCCCGTGACTGGCCCGCGGGAGGGTCCAGGCGGGAACTGGCCAGGGAGCGCCTGGCCAGGCTCGCTGGAGGTTTCCCCGGCAGGCGCCCGGCTGCTAACAGCGGCTTGGGCCCAGATGAGGCAGGCTCCTATGGAGGCAGGGAAGCAGCAAGTGAAGCACAGTCCATAGCAGGAAACAGGCGCGGTCCGTGGCGGATGGCAATGCAGGCACAGGGCACATGTGTAATAAAGTTCAAACACACACTAGGAAGTCCAGATATAGATCTGGGCAGGGCTGCCCAGGAAGAAAGTCCTTTGTGGAGTCATCCAGACATGGAGTCAGGAAACTAACACAGTCTATTGTAGCAGCAAGGTAATTAACAAGCAGGCAGGAAACTGACACATGTATTAGAGCGCACATGTGCAGGGCAATTTGGGTGTAGCAGTAAAACAGCAACGCAGGAAACTCTGGCACAGTCCATGGCAGGCCTTAAAGCAGGAGAGGGGGCCTACTTGGCAACAACCATCACAGTGGGTTTTTTTCCCCTGCCCATTCTTTACATAGTGTTGAATCAAATGGAGATTTGATTTGTATCCAAATTCAAGCTAAGCCTAAGCACATGTAAATGGTGTTACTAGAACTGCTTTTTATGGGGAAATTAGCATGCAGTCTGGGTTTAAATTATTGCAGATCTTAACCAACTATACCAGAGTCCCTCTTTCAGATCACTCATGCAATAAAGAGGCGAGACTAATAAAGATAAAAACGTGTTTTACTAATAGTGTTGCGTATGCCTAAAATAACACACACAAACAAGGGACATACAAGGAACTAGGAAATAAAGAGTTGGAAAAATAGAGCCGGTTGCATTAGCAGGAGAGCCCACTTGAGATCGACGGAATTGGGTATACTCACCTGGTCATGGCGTGGAAGAAAGATGTAGCAGTGAAGCATGGTGGTATCTAATGCCTGCACTAGACCCGTAGAGAGAGGCAGTGGAGGTTCAGGATAGGAATGGCACGAGCACCTCATGGCCGGGGAGGCCGGCTTAAATACCCCAAAACATACCCTGGGGCAGGTGCCTTTCCGTATGGTTCTTAAAAGGGAAACAAAGGCTTCATGGCTCTACAATTACCCTAGATGGGCCACTTTAGCATCTAAATGTAAGATTGTGGCACCTCGGGAAGAGGGGACAAAGGAGGGGAAGGGAGTGCCGGGCGGGTTGATTGGATCGGCCAGGAAGCTGGCGTTGTCTTGATGGCATCAGCTCTGGAATGCGGTGGCTGCATTGAGATGCATCCATTAGATGTTCTGGACAGTCGGCACTTAGCTTCCATTCCGGGGCAGCTTCCAAGATATGCAGAGCAGGGTGAGGCTGGCCGCTGTGGACGTGACCGGCTCGCTTTCACGAAATGGCCCCCTCAAAGTAAACTGTCCAGGCTGGCTTTTTACTGCTTGGGAACATGGCTTCTTCCTTGGCACGGCTTGGGCTTGCTAGCAGGCTGCCCAGTGGCGAGGGCAGACTTGGTGACCGGCCTGCAAGGGGTTCTCCACAGGAATTGACCAGGGGGTGCCTGGCCAGGCTTGTGGAGACTCCCTCCAGCTGGCACTGTGCTGCTGGAAGCGTGGCTCTGGGCCCAGGTGAGATAGGTGCCCAAGGAGGCAGGAGACAAACATGGATGGCACAGTCCATTGCAGCAAGGAGAACAGGAAATAGGTACGGGCAATGCTGCCCTTAAACAGAGTCCTTAGTAAATCTTTAAAACAGCAACACAGGAAACTGACACAGTTCATGGCAGGCCTCATAACAGGAGGAAGAGGGGGGTCCTTGGCAACAATGGAATGAACCTGCCTTCTTCCTTTTTTATTCCTCCATCACTTAGTTAAAATTAAGATTGTAAGCTCCTCTAGTCTTGTCTCCTTGTACTCTGGAAATTACCATGCATATTAACATTGCTGTATATAAATAACAATATTCACATTAGCAGTTATAAACACAAAATCTGAACAAATTAATATGGGAGACAAAGTTGTGATCTGATGTTTGTGGTATAAATGTGGTTGTAGTTTTCAACAGGCCTGAACAAGTAGCCTCCTTCCTTGCCATCACTCTCATATAGTCTCCCACCAGGGCTTCTTTTTCAGCTGGAAAGCAGTGGAACGGAGTTCCAGCACCTCTTGAAAATGTCATGGCTGGTGGCCCCACCCCCTGATCTCCAGACAGAGGGGAGTTTAGATTGCCCTCTGCGCCGCTAGAGCAGCGCGGAGGGCAATCTAAACTCCCCTCTGTCTGGAGATCAGGGGGGCACGGCCACCAGCCATGTGACCATTTTCACCAAGGGCAATTTAAACTCCCCCCTTGTTCCAGATGATCAAAAGTGACATCACTGTGTGGTCCTGGGAGTGTGCGCACACTTTGCAGACATGCATGTAGTACCAGGGGCACCACCTCCTGCCAGGAATTGCCCCCTGTGCAGGCAACCCACTGAGTTCCACCACCTCTTTTCCCAGAAAAAAGCCCTGTCTCCCACCATATGCTATCCTTCATTCTTTCCAAAATGGCCTTCAAGTGTATGAACAGTTATCCACTAAATCAGAGCCATGTGAAAATGTCAGGGAGAACTTCTCAATTGGGGTGCTGAAATGTCCACTCCATCATTGATTCTGATTGCTGTGAAGGGAGGTGACACATACATTACACCCTGATCTAGAGCTCTGTGCCAGGGGCTACCTATCTCTATTGGTTATGCATTTGTAGAGTTGTCTCCTCCAGTATTATGTCTGGTAAATCTCATGGAGTTAGGATGCTCTCTGTGGGCCTCAGAACCACGGGCATAGCAACTGTGGTTGGGAAGGTTGTCTCTTCTCAGTCTTGAAATGTAGGGTTGTTTCTGGGAGCAGGGGGGTGGGGTGAGGGTGGAACACTATACCCATGAAATTAATTGCTATTAGAGGTGGGCACAGTCTGGAAAACGAACCTAAATTAGACGCGGTCTGGCCTGGTTCGTGGTTCATAAACACACAGTTTATGGGACTCTCCTTTTTCACGAATTTTGATCCATTTGGGCCAGTCCATTGGTCCATGGTCCGTGAGTCCAGACATCCTGGTGCCGATCTATCAATTCCCTAGGCAATGGAGGGACATCCACAGACCTTTTGCAGCCCCTAAAAACTTAATAGGAAGCTCTGCCTGCCGAACAGAGAGCTCCCATTCAGCTCTATGGAGCAAGGAGCAAGAATGAATTCCCTAAACAATGGAGGGGGGGACTTTCCACAGCCAATCTTAGCCCTCAAAACCTTGATACACAGCTCTGCCTGCCAAGCAGAGAGTTCCCATTCTGCAAGGGAGGGATGGACGTTCTGCAGCCAATCTTAGTCTCAAAATCTTGATAGGTAGCTCTGCTTGCCAGGCAGAGAGCTCCCATTCTTCTCTATATGAGCAAGGAGCAAGAATTAATTCCCTACGCAATGGCTGGGAAGGTGTCTGTGTGGTGAGTGAGGTGGCTCTTCCCCCATCCTTTTCTGTTTGATTTTGCCTCATAGAAACTTTTTGATGCTGCTAGTCAATTGGCATTTGCAACTCCAGTATCTACTGGAAGTTTCCTGGGGGTGGCCGTTTTGAGGGACTGTAACTTGGACGTCTGATATGCAATCTTGACCAAACTTGGAGGGTGGCTGGAGGAGAGGCTGCTGAAGATTCTCTGACAGTGAAGGGGGAGGAGCCAGGGCTGCAGGAGGTGACAGACCATGGACCGATAAACCAGTCTGCGAACCGGGCTGGTCCATCAAAAGTTCGTGGTCCGTGAAAATCAATGGACCAAGGGCCAGTGGTCTGCAAGTTTTTCTAGGTCCATGCCCATCTCTAATTGCTATATTTAGCTTCCAAAACTTATCTTTAAAACTTAGCTCCACATTTCCATAGCTATGATACAACTCCCTATCAGAAGCATAACAAGCAGAATTGTTTTTGAACTCAAACAAAATAAAATATATATTTAGAAGGGAAACAGATACATTTTCTTCTAATAAAATGCAGCTTATGGTTTAAAATGATATGTTGCAGCAGCCAGTCTTTCTGCTGAATTTGCATTCTTTGCTTTAAAGTGCTTTGCCATCATGCGAGAATCAAAGTAGTTTAATGATTTTGTTCCCTTTTTGATCAGAGTCTTCTAAAGGGAAATTATGGTTCTTTGATGCCTTGCCTATTTTACAGCACCTCTTAGTCTTTGATTTCTGCAGCATATCTGACAAAATCCACCCCTGTTACTAGCTGTGGGCGTAGGTGAAGGCACCAAATTACTAACCACTCACTGTACTTTTGACAAAAGTATAGTGAATTTCTGAGGATAAATACAGTGAATCCAGACAGTCAGTGACCACTTGAACAATTCAATTAGAATGATAGTTATGTAATGTTCCTACTGACATATACGTTGAAAAGCAAAATGTTCAAAAAATCCCTTTTGTGTCTTCCAGGTTAAATATAATGTGTGATGCATATATTCCACCTTTATCTGTTTTACCTTGCATTGCATGTAGACCTATTCTTGCTACTTTTTCATTCAAAATAAAAGCATAATACGCCATTCATATTTTTTCAAAATGTGAAAAGTTTCTAAATAGGGGAAAATACTTAGAATTAACAAACCCTCCAAGGAGTGATCTCTGCCAGCTCAGTCTTTTTAAACTATGCATCCAGCTAACATTGTGTCTCCCTACATTTGACAAACGCATGCTGAGGTATCTCATGTAGAGAGACTCTGAATCTGAAGGTCTCCACAGGCAGTTCCCAACCACACCTCACCAGGAATCTATTCATTCTCCAGAATTACTTCCCTATTTGACTGGGTAGGGAAAATCTGCTCTCCTTAGAAGATCTAGCCTCTTTCTCTGGCCCAATTGGGAGTCTGCACCTACTTCCAAACATCCTTGCCAACTTTCCCCATTTCTCCTGTCAGTGTTAAAACTGTTCTCCATTAGGACTTCGTCTTCCAACACTTCACATTCCATCTCTCTCTCTCTATGCTAGGACTGAAAAAAAACCCTCCTCTTTCCAGCTCATGCTACCCAATCAGATCCCTTTGAGTAGCCTGTCACTCAAAGCTCTCTGATCCTGTGAGACATTAACTCTTAACAGTCTTTCAGCTGTTTGTGTACAGCTTTTTTAAATGTGCAGTCCATCACAGGAAGTTATTGGAAACATCCTAAATAGGAAAAAAAATATTAGAAGCAAATTCATTTTCATTGCAGCTATCTTCCCAATCCTAGAAATTCATCTTTGCCCATACATCAAGAGCTTTCCCCTCATCTTCTTCATTAACTCAATACTCATTGTCCCTTGATACTCAATTAAAGCTGGTTCAGTAGGGCTGTCAGATCCTTCCTTCACTCAATTAAAGCTGGTTCAGTAGGGCTGTCAGATCCTTCCTTCATTGATCCCATCCTACACCAATGATTTTTTGGGCGGCAAAATCACATGGGATGGGCAGATCACATGGGAAGTTCTAATATGAACACTGCTGAATCCCAAGGAGTTGTAGTGCTAATGTAGGAGCTTCCCACACAGATCAATCATTCAAATGTTACTTATAAAGTGCAGGATCCTGCAACAAGAAAGACGCATTTATGGAACACTGGATCAAGTATAAATCAAGTCTAAATGGCTTCTCAAAGGGCTGGCTTTTATATCTTGTAACTTACTGCTCTCAGTGCATTGATGAAAGTCTGCAGTAAGTGGAGGAGATATGTGAAAACAGCTCTTCTCTTCCACCCTTGGAAATGGCATTCTGCTGGCAGAAAGCAAACATTGGATAGTGCAATGACTTAATGATCATCTGGAGAACAGACAGAGGAATCTGTAATGGACTCCTCTGCATCATAATTAATTAAATGAACTATTACTTAAGTCATTCGTATTGGCTTTATCTGTCTTCATAGTATGTGTATCAAGTGTTGTTAAGTACTTAGTGTCTGACTAAATATGGGAAAAGGAGTTCAAGCTGCCAAATAGATCACTGGGTAAACCCGGGCCAGTCACTCCCTCAGACCAAACCCTGCCAGACATCACCACTGCTGTCTAGTGGGAGAAAAAGGAGGCCAGAAAGGGGGGAAGTAGGCTGGCCAGGTGTGCGTGCCAGGCCGTGCCTCCAGCATCCTCTGGCAATGATGTCATTCCTGGCACATTTGGGCTGATTTTTAAAGAATCAACCCTGGCATGACCTGTCACTTCCAGGTCACTCTGGAAATGACATCATCACCAGGGATGCTGGTGCTCTCACATGTGCATTGTGCATGTGCACAAGTGATTCTCCACACTTTTTGCCCCCCCCCCAATATCCCAATTTGGAGAAGGGGGGACCTACTAACCCTACCTCAGCCTAACCTTTTCACAGGTTTTTTTTTGTGAGTGAAAATTCTATTCTGTCCTAGCTCCTAGGAGCAAGGAGGGGATTTTAAAAATTAATAAATAAGCCTAATGACTTGAGTATGTTTTTATAGATAAGAGTCCACTTGTTTGCATTTTGCTTATATATGGAAGATAACTTTATATTAAGTTGCCTGCTAACTTGTGGCGTACATTTCCTGTAGCTTTTCGTGTGTGCCTCAGACAATTTGAGGCCATGCAATTTCTATGACATGTGGTTATACAATCTTCTTTTAGAATGAACAAGGAAAAATAAATATGAATCAGTACTCTAACTTCTCCCCTTTCCCAGCTTATCCCCCTCTCCCGCTTCAAGTTATAAGACCTCCTCAGGTGCTTCACAGTTATGGACACAAGGTCTACTTGAGCAAGCTGAAAGTGCACCAACCAAGTCTTTCCTATTCATCATGTTCTGGCATGAAGTCTCTTGATAGTTTCTGTTCATTTGTCTGTGGGCTCAGAAGACTTAGAAAGTCTGAAAGGCAGAGTGAGAAAGGTTAATTGGTTTTGCTGACCATCTGTTTGTGCTTGGAACGAATGCTGAGAATAATGTGTAATAAATGGCATCTACAAGAATTAAATAAATCAATTCAAGAGATTAGAAGTAACCTATGGATCGTGTTAATGGAGAAAGTGTCTGTGTAACAAAAATCAGTCTTCCTTAGAAGTGAGGGTGAATCAGACTTCCCAGGGAGCACCAAGGTGAAACGTAAAACTTTTCCATTCCTTTTCTTACTCTTTATGCCTGTCATGTTATATTTACTAAAGAGAGGGCATTGCCCTGCTCTATAGCCAAAAGCAGCATCCCATAGAAGTATGTGGGCTGATCCACAGGAAAAACAGGCTTTTGGACCAAAGAGCAGTCTCCTTCCCCCCCCCCTCACTGCAAGCCACTTATGTAACTTGAAGTTTGTAATATGGCAAAGGGAGCCTCCTCTTCAGGAAAACCAAAGACAAGTTACTTACCAACTGTGCATTTAAGGGTTTTGTAATAGAGGTCCTAATTTATTCACTGCAAATGTTTTACCCAGCCATTCTCCTTTAAAGAAAAGCCCAGTGGTCTAGGGATAAGCAACAAGTGTGCCACTTGGATTGTCGTCAAGGACTGGCATGGTGTGGCATCCCCTAAGGTCCACTGCTGAGCAAAGGGATCCACTGCTGAATAGCAATACTTGGCCCTTCTGCTTCCACCAAGAATAAGAGATCATTCAAGAGGCCCCCACAAGGGACTTTCGTTACCTTAACCTCCCATCCTGGTACTGAAGTCTGCTTCTCCCCCTCTTGGTGGCATTGAAACTGAAGAAGATGATATGTACCTAAAAGATTGTCTCATTCCATATATTCCCATGCATCAATCACAATCCTTTGGATGCCACTGGTTGTTTATCTGCTTAAGATTGTGCATTTGTCAGCTACTAGAGCTTGGTCCTTTTCAATAGTGACCCCCATCTTATGGAACAGACTTTATGAACAGGGTGAGGAGAAATTTACCCACTCTGGACCTGTTTGCAGGGAGAGCAGGCTACAAATCCAATAAATAAATAAAGTTCTCAGGTAGTGCGGTAAATCCATTTTGGTTTGCTAAGGGTTTTAATGGGGTCTGAGCAACAGGCACAGGATTTTATTGTATTTTGTATAGTTCTTGTTTGCAATTTTAAGCTGCCTTGAACCTCCGTAGGCAGGTAAGGTATAAATAAAAATAAATAGAAACTCTGATGAGGACAAAAGGCAGCGGTTGAGGGAAAAGAGAAGAACTACACCCAATTCAAACATGCTGGTTGGATCTTAGCACCAAGGTGAGTGAGACAGGATAAAAGAGTTCAAAGTTAAGAAAACACAAGCCAAGGGTCAGAAAGTTAGAGTATCAGAGTTAGGTAGAAGTCCATAGAATGTGGGAAAGCATGGCTAATATTAGGCCAAAAGTCCACAATGCAGTCCAGGGCAGAGACAAGGCACAAGGTCAGACAGGCAGGAAGGAACCAGGCTTAGGAGAGCTAATTTAGTTTTTGCACAATGGACAAGTTGTTCAGCCTGGATGCAACAGTTTTATACTTATTAGAAAAAGCTGAAACAAAGCCATACTTGGGTGATCAGAACAAAATTAAGAATCTCAAATAATAACAATAGTGTGCTATTTGTACAGTTTAGATGCACACCTGATTTCTCCACTTCGGGTTTCTAAGACTCTTTGTGAGGGTATGAACTCTGAATAGGAAGTGTGTCCATATTCACACATACACATACCTGTAACTGGAGAACATGTGTGCCCAACTACATGCAGTAACAGTTCAGGTGATATCCCATTTCCTGCTTGGAGGCTCATGAAAGGAGAGGACCATGATGCTTTTGTTCACACTTTAGCCTTGCTGGTGCTGACAGGATTTTAAGGATCATGAAAGATATGTACACTTCTCCCCTGTTCAGGAGAGGGTTAAGTGACTATGTACAGTGGAGGATGACATGTTTGGCGAGGGGTATCACTGGAGGATACTTGAGCTGGCACTGTGCACCATAGTGGCTATAGAGTCGGAACTGCAAATCACTAGGCAGTCTTATTCTCTTATTCTATATATTGAGGCAAGCTACCCTCCAGCCTTAGCCCTGCATCTGCAATAAGGAATGCAGCTCTCTCAGCGCGGCAGAATGCCGCTCAAGCTGGGAGCCGCCCTTTGAAGCCCCGCCCGGAGGAAAGGAGACAGTCTCCCCTCCCGGGCATACGGGGCTTTGCTGGGGGGGGCGGAGCCAGGAGCCGTTACTGGCTGCTCCACCCGTTCCCAGCCTCAGTCTCTTCCAGTGCTCGGAGAGGCAGGAGTCCTTTTGTTCCGCTTCTCCGAGCGTCGAAGGGCTGACGGCGCGGCTGCAGGCATGTCCAGGGCTCGCACGACAGCGTCAGCGTCGTTTAGCCCAGCCCAGCCGCCTCTTCCAGCGGCCCAGTCTTCGGCCGTTCGGCCCATTTCCTGGCCCGGGCTGCGACGGCGGCAGCGGCGTTTTCTCGGCTGTTTGGCCTTTTCCTGGCCGCCGCCGCGGCAGCGTTTTTCGGCTGCTCGGCCCGTTTCCAGCGGCCAGTGCTGCGGCAGCGGCGTTCGGCTGGAAGGCCCAGTTCTTTGTCATCCGTTCGGCCTGTGTGTGACAGTCTGTGCCTTGGGTTTGGGGGGGCCCTCTGAGAACCGTGGGGTGGTGGGGTGAATTGGGTGGGGATCCTTGTACCCCCCCTCAGTAGCCTGTAGCGACCCCCCCCGGGCATCAATTCTCCCCCAGCGCTGTCCCAGTTCATAGCACTGGGCCCAGTCCATTGCTTGGCGCCCTGTGGGCCTTATAAACCTCCCCCTGTCTGGTAGAGGTTGGGGTGTTCCTTGCACCAGATTGGCAGGCCTGAGGGGCCATTTTGATTTGGGGGCTCCTGTGGCCATTTTGTCTTAGGGTTTTTGATTTAGCTGTGGGACCTGGCGCCATCTGGTGGTGGTGCTTAGTGGTTGTGAAATAAATAGATATCTTGGTGAACGGATCTGGCGCCATCTGGTGGTGGTGCATAGTTGTTTAAATTAAATAAATAAATAAAATAGAAGAATTGGGGGAGGGTATTACTGACCCCTACAGGCTTGTTACTGCTACAAGTGCTGGAGAATAGTGCACTGTGGCACTATTGTTTTGGATTGGCGGTTAGGTTAAACTGTGGGAATAGTTATGCCGCCTAAGAAGGGAGGGGGTCTGTCAAAGGGCAAGCAGCCTGCTAAAAGGCCAGCGCCCAGGAACCCACCTCCGACTTTGTCTTCTTCAGATGATGATGAAGGACCGAGCAGGCACGAACTTATGGAGCGCCTGTTGGCGCTCGAGTCAGCAAAAGGGGGCATGGCGGCGGCGGCAGAGTCTGCTCGGCCGCGCAGGGGGACCAAACGGGTGGCAAGGACAGGTTTTAACAAAGACTTTGCTTCTCGCCTTTCTGCCCTTGAACGAGTGTCAGGTGCAGTGGCAAGTGAGAGTGTCGGAGCCTTGGAACAACTGACTACTTCTGAAGGGGTTACTGGTGGCGGCCAGGACTGGCAGGCTGACAGCGGACAAGTCGCCATCACAGTGGAACCTCCAATACCTGAGGGTAAGGATCCCCTGCCCCAACAGAGCACTGCTTGGCCCTGGGGCCATGCTGCTGCCTTAGGAGTGTCTCCCCCTTCTGTGGCGAATGCTTACCCCTCTCTGGGTTGGCCCCTTGTGGGCCCATCAGCGTTACCTACCTACCAGCAGCAGGCTTCAGTTACGCCTTCTACAGGCGGTGCAGCCAGTTGGGATGGACAAGCCTTGTTGCCTCCTGCAGCAGGATGGCCTTACGGGTATGGCAGTGCTCTAGGTTTAACCCCTTATGCTGCTCAAGGTTACGGCATGGTCCCTTACAGGGCTTTGCCCCCAGGTGATACTGGTTTGCCGCTTGGAGATCATTTGACGCAGGCCACCCGGGAGAAAATCATAAGGGGCGAGTATGTGGATGTCGTTACCCTTCTCTTCAGGGAACTGGAGAAGGATAAGGATGATCTGGAGGAAAGGGACAAGGAAAAGATCCGCCGGCGGCGCATTGACAGGTCCTGGGCTCACTGGTTGCCCGGGTTCCTGGTTTACGCTGGGATTCTGGCCAGGGCACAGCCTCACAGGGCCCTCCCCCTTTTTCAATATATAAACATAATATACAGGGGGTATACAGATTTTGAGGGGGGGGGCCTGGCTTCGCTACGATGAGGCGTTTCGTATGTGTGCGGCCTTGACCCCAAGCTTGCCCTGGGATCAAATATGGGTCCAGCTTTGGGTCCAGATTATGACCCCCTCTAAGTCCACCACTGGAGATAGGACTGACAGCGGGCATATGATTATTAGGCCCGCTCAGGGTTCAGGTTCCCACGCCCTCGCGGGGCAGCAGGTTCAATCACGGCTGCTCTGCTGGGACTTTACGTCCAAGGGTGTGTGCCAAAGAAGGGCGTGCAAATTCAGGCACGAGTGCCCTACCTATGCAGGACCTCATGCACATTCCGCCTGTCCCAGAGGACGTCAGGGAGGCCAAGGCGGAAGACGCTTTGGGGGCGGAGGGGGCCAGCAAGGGCCTGGTAAAGGGGCCCAGTCCAGTAAGGTTGAGGGTACTTGAGCAGTTGCTTCAAGCATACCCGAAGCGCATTGACGCTGGTTACTTGCTTTCTGGTTTTCAGTTTGGGTTTAGGATCCCTTTCCAGGGTCCCAGGACACCTTTCATGGCAGCCAACCTTAGGTCTGTGGCTGGCATGGAAGATGTGGTCCGCCATAAGATATTAAAGGAGTGTGCTGAAGGCAGGGTCTTAGGCCCCTTTGATGCCCCTCCGGTCCCGTCCCTTCGGGTCTCTCCTTTAGGGGTGGTGCCTAAAAAGGCGCCGGGGGAGTTTCGCCTCATTCACCACCTATCCTTTCCCAAAGGGGGATCGGTGAATGATGGCATCCCTGCTGAACTCTGCACGGTGCACTACACTTCTTTTGACCAAGCGGTCAAGGTTGTGCGCCGGTGTGGGGTGGGAGCTGAGATGGCAAAGTGCGATATCAAGTCTGCCTTTCGCCTGCTCCCAGTTCATCCTGAAGACTTTGATTTTCTGGGTTTTGCATTTGAGGGCAAGTTTTATATGGACAGAGCCCTACCTATGGGGTGTTCCATATCTTGCTCGGCATTTGAGCACTTCAGTTCCTTTTTGGAATGGGAGTTGCGTTGCCGCTGTGCCTGCTCAGACACCGTTCATTATTTAGATGATTATATGGTGTCTGGGCCTGCTGGCACTGGGCAGTGCGCCAGGCTACTGGCAGGCTTCATGGAGCTCGCCGATGAGCTTGGGGTTCCCGTGGCTCATGAGAAAACAGAGGGACCAGCTGTGGTCCTGACATTTTTGGGCATTGAACTGGACACGGTTCAACAGACCTTGAGGTTGCTGCTTGAGAAAGTGGTAGACCTGAGAGCCAGGCTGGAGGATTGCTTGAGCAGAGACAAGGTATCTCTCCTTGAGTTGCAGCAAGTAGTCGGCCATTTAAACTTTGCCTGTAAGGCAGTGGCACCTGGGAGGGCTTTCCTCAGGCGGCTGTGCGATGTTATGGGGAACTTGTGGTTGCCCCATCATCGATTGCGAATTAACAAAGGGATGCGGGAGGATTTATTAGTGTGGAAGGAATTCCTTGCCACCTTTAATGGGGTGACCTTCTGGAGGGAGGATCTGCTGTTAGAGGCGGAACTGCAGGTCACCTCTGATGCCTCCGGGTCCACAGGATTTGGGGTCTTTTTCCGGGGGCATTGGTGTGCTGACCAATGGCCTGCAGATTGGATAGCCCAGGGATTGTCCAAAGACCTTACGTTTTTG
The DNA here is from genome assembly GCF_028583425.1 of Eublepharis macularius. Taxonomy (NCBI): domain Eukaryota; kingdom Metazoa; phylum Chordata; class Lepidosauria; order Squamata; family Eublepharidae; genus Eublepharis; species Eublepharis macularius. The sequence goes on from NC_072793.1 coordinate 72,501,665, forward strand.
GAATTCTTTCCCTTGCTAGTGGCCGTGTGGCTTTGGGGATCGCAATTGGCGAACCAAGCTGTCCACTTTTGGTGTGACAATTTGGCTGTAGTGCACGTGGTCAACACCATGGTATCTAGATCCCCCAGGGTGATGAGGCTGGTAAGAGCCTTCACATTGAAATGTTTGCAGATGAACATTTTGTTTAGAGCCAGACACGTTCCAGTCGTTAACAATGGTGTGGCAGACGCTTTGTCTCGCCAACAGATGGAACGATTCTGGCAGCTTGCCCCCTGGGCCGACAGGCAGCCTGCGAGGATGCACCAGGAGCTGTGGGAGCTTGGACGGCGGAAGTAAATAAAGCGATCCAGCTGTCCATTGCCCCCAGTACGCGCCGGGCCTACGACCGTGGGGTAGGGCAGCTGTTCCAGTTCAGGGCATCGGTGGGGCTTCAGCAGTTGTGGCCCATCCCGCCTGAGCACCTGATGCACTTTTGTGTGGTGCAGCGGGGGCGGGGACTTGCTGTTAAGTCTATCAGGGGTCAGCTGGCCGCATTGGCCTTTGCCAGCAAAGCACGTGGGTTACCTGAATTCACAGGTGTTTTCAGGATTCGAAAAATGCTGGAGGGCTGGGCCAGGGAGGTCAAAACGCCAAGTGACCCGAGGCAGCCCATTTCCCCATCAGTGCTGAAGGGGCTGGGGTCAGTGTGGGCGGAAGTCTGTTCATCAGTTTTTGAGAGGAAACTGTTCCACGCTGCTGCCCTAACGGCCTTTTTTGGGGCCCTGCGAGTAAGTGAGCTGGTGGCCTCATCGCGTACAGACGCGTCTGGAAGGGCCTTGGATGCCCGGGACATTAAATTTGTCAGGGACAAGGTTTCCATTGGGATCAGAAGGACCAAAACCGACCAGCGGCAGCGGGGTGCCACCTTGCTTTTGGGCCCCTGCTCTGAGCAGGAGCTGTGCCCTGTTAAGGCCCTCAGGGAATATGTCACGCTCCGTGGGGAAGCCCAAGGGGTCTTTTTCCGCCATGAAGATCGGGCCCCGCTGACTAAGTATCAGTTTTGGGCTGTGACTGAGAGGGCGCTTAAGGAAATTGGCTTGTCGGGGGTCAAATTCGGAACCCACTCCTTCCGGATTGGGGCGGCCTCGACAGCAGCTGCTTTGGGATACCCTCAGCAGGCGATTCAAAGAGTGGGCAGGTGGCAGTCAAGGGCGTTTCGGTCCTATGTCCGGCCCCTGCCGCAGTTTTAAATGGCAAACTACTTGTTCTTTCCTCAGGTGCCATGTCGGGCCGTGAGAGGAAGAGAATCCTGATCTGTGGCCACAGCATGGTGTTCTGGGTGGCCAGCCAAGCCAAGAGAACACAGTTTGGATCCCAGCTGGGCCTGAGCGCTGTGGCCAGGGTGGATTGGCAGGGCAGGCGTGGTCTCAGATGGCCTGGCCTGCTGCCTCTCCTGTTTAGGGGATGGAAAGGTCCTCCCCCACACATTGTGGTCATTCACCTGGGTGGTAATGACCTTGGGCTGGTACAGGGCAAGGCCCTGTCGATGCAGGTAGCTGAGGACCTTGAATACATAAGCAGCCAATGGAAGGGTGTGCTTATAGTATGGTCAGAGATGCTACAGCGACGGGTTTGGCGGGAGGCCTTTGACAACAGGGCGATAGAGAGGGCCCGACGCAAGGCTAACCACGCCATTAAGAGGTCTTTGGGGCAAGGCTTGGGTATTTATTTGCCACACCCCCAGATTAGGGCCGAGTTTGCCCACCTCTACAGAGGCGACGGTGTCCACCTGGCACCTGAGGGCAATGATATATTCATAGATGACCTGCGGCGAGGGCTTCGGGTGGCTCTAGGCCACCTGTGGGGCGCGAGGGTCTAAGCAGAGGCTTGACCCTTGCGGTGGCAGGAGATTTTGGGAATAGGGTGCGGGCCGGTAAGCCCCTCTGGCATTTCCCCATGCATGGGGTGCAGGGTCTGCCAGGACGGCGGGATGCTTTTGACGGCTCCTTGCTAGGAGGGCAGGCGCCTGAGGGGATCCCCAGGAGCAAGGCCCAACCTCATGCTAGATGGCTGGGGCGTAAAGGGTGCTTGAGGGGGGATCCAAGGCCTGGCTGCTGGGTTCCAGCCATTCATGGGATGGCCTATACCCGGGGCAGGGGGGCTCGCCCAGACAGGCAAGGCAGTGGTCAGTGGTATGACCCCAGGGCTTGACCTGTACCGCTTAGATAGCTCTTGCCGTGCATTACGTTTATGGTCATTTAATAAACGGCCCTTTATTCCAAGCCTGTGTCTGTCTCTTCCTTCCGGCTGGGGGTTCAAATAATAATACTGACCTGGGATTACAGAGACAATACATATCAAGTGCTTTGAATATGTGAGAGCACCATAGAAATTATCATTATCATCTCAGCACATGTAGAATGTATCTGGTATGTACTATTGGCACTTAAAATTCAGAAATACATTCAGGGACAATATTGGCACATTAAAGAAGATAGCAATTTGAAAAGAACCAAATTTGGCTTGTCCATTTGCTCCCAAATAATCATATGCATGCAGAGACTGGATGTGCCTTTGATACAGAGTAAAAAGGGATATAACAGCATGCTATCAAAGGACATTGTCCCTATAAAAGATTTACTGTATAGAAGAAAATTATTGAGGTGTTTCAAAATTTTCATAGAAATGTATATTAGCATAAAGTAATGTTTTTAAATTATCAACATAAATGCAACTTATTATTTTAGTTTGCAAAAAGAGAAGGTAGCCCAAAGAAATAGTGCTCCATAAACATACCAAAGAAGCAAACTGACTTTCTAGAGCTGGCTCAGGACTAGAGATGGGCACGGATGCGGGGGGGGGGGGGGAATGAACACGCTGTTCGTGGTTCGTTACCGTCCACGAACAACAAACATTGATGAACATGATGCTGTCATCAACATATTCGTTGTTCATTGTTTGCGGGGGCCTGCAGCCTCCACCCACCCCAAACCCCAATCCCCCCACTTAGCCCCCCTCCCCTCTAATCCACTTACCTGGCCCTTTAAAGATCCCCTTAAACTATCAGCTGGCAGGTGTCGGGGGGATTCCCCCTCCGCCGCCTACCAGCTGATAGCTTAAAGGGCCCTGTCCTGTCACTAGCAAGTTGCAGGGCCCTTTAAACACCCCCAGATTCTCCCTGTCCCGCTCGCACCCAGCAGAGCTGGTTCCCTGGGACTGCTTCTGCCCCAAGAGAGTGGGGCAGGGAGATTCTCCCTGTCCTGCTCACACCCGACAGAGCTGGCACCCCAGGGCTGCTTCTGCCCCATGTGAGCGGGGCAAAGAGATTCTCCCTGTCCTGCTTGCACCCGGCAGAGCTGGCACCCCGGGGCTGCTTCTGCCGGATGCAAGCGGGGCAGGGAGATTCTCCCTGTCCCACTCACCCCCAACAGAGCTGGTACCCCGGGGCTGCTTCTGCCTCATGCAAGCAGGGCAGGGAGATTCTCCCTGTCCCGCTCGCACCCGGCAGAGCTGGCACCCTGGGGCTGCTTCTGTCCCATGTGAGTGGGGCAGGGAGATTCTCCCTGTCCCTCTTGCACCAGGCAGAAGAAGCCATGTGGGGCCAGCTCTCCCGGTGATAAGAGGGACGGGAAGATTCTCCTTGTCCCGCTCGCACCTGGTGGAGCCAGCTCCCTGGGGCTGCTTCTGCCCAGTGCGAGTGGGGCAGGGAGATTCTCCCTGTCCCTCTTGCACCAGGCAGAAGAAGCTATGCAACCCCGTCTTTCCCAGTGCTGAGAGGGATGGAGAGATTCTCTCCCTCCCACCCGGAGAGCGAGCGTATCAGGCTGCTTCTGCCCAGTGTCAGAGGGTCGAGGAGAATCTCCTAGTACCTCTAATACCAGGCAGAAGAAGCCTGGTGGTGGCAGCTCTCCTGGTGGGAGGGGGTAGAATCTTCCCATCCCTCTCAGCACCGGGAGAGCCGGCACCGCTGGGCTGCTGCGACCTAGTGTGAGAGGGGCAAGGAGATTCTCCCCATCTCTCTTGCACCAGGAGAGAGGCAGCTGTCACTCAGCTGCTCATAGAGGAAGCCTACAATGATCAGCTGTTTCAGGGGTCTAAATGCCTCTTTCCGTGCTGCTGAGCAGTGGCACGGAAATGGGCATTGAAACTCCGAAGCTTCCCAAAGCTATACAAATAGCTTGGGGAATCTTTGATTCTGGGTTTCTGGGCAACAGCAGGAGTTCAGACAATCCCTGCCTGAATTGCCATGGGAATTGATTGCAGGTGCCAGAGTGTCTGGCTTGATGAACAGCAATGAAAAGCAATGAACGAGGCTTGCAACGACCACCTTTTCGTTTGGAATGGGGCCTCATGAACAGGCTGTTCGCAAACAGCTGAACAGGCTGTTCGTGGGCTTTTTTGCATTCGTAATGCTGTCCATGCCCATGTCTACTCAGGACAGGGGCCATCCTTGGTCATGGATCATCTGCTCTTGGAAGGGGTATCTGTATCAGTTTTATTAATAAAACATTTGTTCTGTCACCATGTCACCAATCCTCACCCCGAAAGGCAAATCTAAAATGTATTCATCACATTTTCAGATAGCAGAGTTGATATACACAGGTCTTTGGAGTTTTTTTCATTAATGAGCAACAGTCTTGGTCATCAATAATCTTACTTTATTGGTACCAGCAATGATACCAATAAACAGTGGTGCAATTGTTCTGTCCCTTTAAAATCTTTTCTGTGCCTTCAATAGCAGGCTGGTATGCAGATATCAGCAGATGGAGGTCTTCCAAGGCCTAGTCATAAGCACTGGCCTGTATTGTACCGCTACAGTGAGCAAAGTCAGAAGCCTTCTTCCAACTTAAGTGCCTGGGGCTCTTCCTTCAAAGGTTGGATACACACCAATTTTTATATAAATTTATATCATGCCTCTACAATCCCTCAGAGTCTCAAGATGTTAACAGCAGTATAAAATCATAAACTATCAAACAGAAAACCCAAGCAACAATAGTAAGCAGGAAAACAACTGCACAGAAACCAGCTCACAGACTACAGAGTTATCCAACTGAATATAAATCCAACTAATAATACGGCAATCCTGGCTGTGGTCATTGGCTGCTATGGCTGGGTTCCATTTTTTGACTCCTGGAAGGAGAAGGGGCAGTCCCTTCCTTCTCAGGCATCCAGGTATTGAGAAGGGCAGAGGAGCAAGCTCCTTATAAGGTGGTTCCACCCCCTCAGCTCTCCCAGTTTATTCATTTGCATGGAAGTACAGCTCCAAGATGAGGAAGAGGAATTGAAAGCCTTGGAATTGCACACCTTCCAGGAAAAAAATTAATTTTAAAGCCACCCATGCTCCCACCCTGAAAGTTTTCTGTCTGCTGACAGCAAGATTAGAAGAGGCACAGAAGAATATTAACCCCTCTCTTCTCCATTCCAGGAGATCCGCTTGAAGATTAAGAATCTTAATCCCAGCTGGGTGACCTTGGGCTAGTCACAGCTCTCTGGAGCTCTCTCAGCCCCACCCACCTCACAGGGTGTTTTGTTGTGGGGATAATAATGGCATATTTTGTAAACCACTCTGAGTGAATTTACTGTCCCGAGGGCAGTCCCTGGGATTTACTGTCCCTGGGAATTTACTGTCCCTGGGATTTACTGTCCCGAGGGCAGTAAATAAATCAAATGTTGTTTTTGTTGTTGTTGTTGTTGTTAATGTCAACACAACATCTTCAGAGCAGAGGGATCAAATTGTTAACAGGATGGGAATGTGATCTTCCCTAGAAAAGAATTTGCAACCTTATCCACCACCATCCCCCCCCCCCCAAAAACCTGGACAGCAGACTTTTTTTTGTATTCTCTATAAGTTGAAAATGTTGTCATATTGCTTGGGGGACTCCAAAGAATCAAAATCTAGTCTTTCCATTCTAATAAGAGCTTGTCCAAAGGGAAAGGAAAAAAGAAAAATACATATACACACAGGGCCAGATGAGAGGCTCGTGACTAGATAGGAGGTCTAAAAGCAGCCCTGCAGGGAAATGATTCTGCAAGAGGTTGCCTAGTGTTATATAAATTGGGGGACAAGATGGGTGTATTTTTTAAAAAATGAACCATGCAGGGGAGCAAGTTAAAACCTACTTTCCACTGTCACTTATTTATTCTGCAATTTGAAATGTTTTATTTTTTACAAGTAAGGACATCAGCTCCTCAGTGGCTACCAGGAAATAAGTTGTTAGCCATAAGCCTGAAGAAAAATGCATTGTTCAGGGTCCATGTGTGTATGCAAGATTTAATGTCTGCATTGAGATATCAAACAGTTACTGTGCAAGATACAATTCCAATAACTTTAAAAACACAGAAACTTTCCTATTTGCCTGGAATCTGAGAATGTGGATCTCTTGATTGAGAGGAACAATCTCAGAAAATTTCATCTTAATTGGCTAAGAGCATACAAGTTACAGGATGAATTTTCCCCATTGAAATCAATATCCTCTGAATGCTATAGACTGGATCCAGAGACCATGGATGTGAAGATTTTGGATCTTTATCACATTTCCCACCCCCACCCCCACCCCTCTCAGCAGCCATTGCTGATCCTAAGAAAGTTTATTCATGGAGTCACAGACTCACATAGACTAATAGCCCGATTGGTCAGGTGGCGGCAATAGAAGGGTGAAGGGAACAATATTGCTTTCTCTTTCTCCAGACAGAGCTGCTCTAATGAAAGAAGCAGAAAAGGTAGTTTCATCCCCTTCTTATTTTCCACTGTTGGTGTTATTTGGGTTTGGAGGCTTCAATATAAATCCAGTTCTTTGGCCTATTTGTCCACAGCTACCCAATTAAGTGCTTTGTGGAACTCAACCTGCAGGAATTTTACCCTGTAGGGCTGACTTTTTGTTTAATACCGGGTAGGGCAGGAGACTCGTCTCTCAGTCTCATGGCTGAGGGTTAGTTTAGAGAGAGTGGTGGTGGCTCGTTACCCTGGGCAATGAGGATTCACTCTGTAGTACTGAGTGTTTTGACACTATGTTTTTCCAAGCTCTTTATTTAAGTTTATTTCCATAAGGTAGCATAGATATACACACAATGGTAACTGAAATGTGTATTTTAACTCTAGTGTTTAAAGGTGATGGCACAGAGCCCAGAGTGTGGTACTAAGTGTCCAGAGAAGGACAGGATGAAAGGACATGATATTTCAAGAGAGAACGTTTCACAGTGTTGCATCAGTGACCTTTTTAAAGTGTCAGTAATAGGTCAGCACTCAAACAATGCTAGTACATCTTCAGAGCACATCACAGCTGTTGTACGTCCATGAATTACACCAGTAAATTATCCATCATTAATGCACTAAAAAAAAGCAGAGCAATTATGAAACATATGCCTGCATTCAGGCCACAAGTACACAGACATTCTCTAACTAGGCACAGAAGTACCCTTTCTTACTATAGAGTAAAATGTGTATTTATCCGGATGTGAAAATAACAATCTCTTCTAGCCTTCTAGCGCTCCTGGATAGTGAATCCCAAGCTGTCTCAAATACCCACAGCAAAAACTGAGATTTGCTATCATATTTTTGAAAAGAAAGCTTTTTGATTTTCTTGGTAAGCTGGCTTAAGGTCTTTAGGGTCCTTCTTGTTCTTGCAGGCTTTGCCCCCATATGTTTGAGCCTGTTCAGAGTGCCATTAAAATCCAAGAAATAATCTCAGAAGTTATAACATTCACTAATAGCAAACCCTGAAACATATATGAAAACTGAGAGTGTAATCCTAAAAAACACTTTCCTTGGAATAAGCCCAGTTTAGGATTTATCTCTGAATGCTATAAAAGAATTGAAATAATTTTGTCTTTAGAGCAGGCTGTCTTTTGAGTAGAGGGGCTGCTAAATGATTCTTGCAACATAAGCATTAGAGTTGAAGAACATGCCACAGGAAGCTAACAGCCTTTATGTTCTCTTAAGGATTAACATAGTTCCATTTGTAAGAATTCATATAAAAAGGAGAACAATGATAAATTTTAGCAAAAAGGAGCATATCCTCAAGAAATGTCCCATTATCCAGTTCATGGAAGAGCACAATTTGATGAATCCCTTGGGTGTTTTTAGAATCTAACCACCAGACTATTACAATTGTTTTAAAAAGGCCTTTCCACTCAGTTTTGGAACACTGTGTTTCAAATATGCAACCTTTCCCCTTATATTTTGTCCTCTTAGCTAAGTTCTGATTTAAAATTAAATTGTTGGATGTAGCAGGCTTCAAACATAATGGCCTTTAGACAAAGACCCATTTTTGCCTATAGTTAACTCTGACAACTTATAGGGAGAAAAACTCTCTGATATATCTGTTCATATATCTGTAACAGCAGCTTGTTCTGAAGAAATGAGAAGGTGATTCTTTTCCAGGCTTGAATAGAAGCATTATCTTTGCCACCCCAGGTGGAAAGAAGAGACAGACACAAATTCTTTGGGAAACTAAATGGGCCATATTTATTTGGCAACAGCATAAACCAACATATATACATGGCAAGGGCCTAACTAGCGGTACAGGTCAGGCCCTGGGGTCACCCCTGGACCTCTGCCCTGACCTGTCTGGGAGAGTCTTGCTGCCCTGGGCACGAGCCATCCACACCATGGCTGGGACCTGGCTGGCCAGGCAAATGGCTCCCCACTCCAAGCCTGTAGCACCTCACCGTATAGCAAGAGGGCCTTACTTGTCTAGGGGAGCCACATGGCAGTCTGCCCTCTCAGCTGGCAGCCATCAAGCAGTACCAGTGATCCTGACAGACCCCAATTCCCCCTCAAATGGGGGAAAAGCCACTGTGAGAGGACAGGGGGCGGAGCAGCCTTATATGCCTTCTGGATCTGCCCCCGCCTCACTCCCCGTATGCTGGGAGAGCATCTGTCGCTCTTCTACCCGCAGGGACGCAAAAGCATGGCCCCAGCTTTATGCAGGCAAGCTGCAAGCTAGGAGAGCCATCCTATATCTGCAGTTCCTCTTGATGGCATAGCACAGACCATGAACATTTTGGCAACCAAAGCTGAAACAAGTATTCAAAGTTTGCCAAATTTTCTAGTTTCACTACTCAAATTTAGAAAGAAACTTTAGGTTCAAAATTCACTTTTAAAATGTTAAATGCTTACTTCAGGATTCAAACTGGAATGTTTTAGATTTATTGTTATCTCTTGAATGTATGGCAGATTTCATAAAACGAAATCTGATAAATTATTGATAATTATCGAATGATGTAAAAGAGGAGAAAAGAACACCATCAAGGGGGCAGTCCAAAGCAGATAACAATGGAAACAAATTTTTAAAAAAACCAAAATGGCCATATTGGATCAGTGCAGTCTTATGCAGTTACTCCAGGGTGAAGGCCATCACATTCAATAGGCTCAGACTGGAGTAACTCTGCATAGGAATGTACTGTCATTGTGCAGTAATGACATTGTGCAGTAATAGTACTTTTTTTATTAAAACAAAAAGGGAATACAGAAAAGAAGGGGACAAAAAGGGGACAAACAAGACAAATATATAGCTGTTTGCTACAAGGATTATTAAAATACAGAGTACAAAAATCATAACCTTTATACATATTAAAATAGTGATTAGAGTAATAATTAGACGGGCACGAACAGGAAAAAAAATGAACATGGTGTTCATTGTTCGTTGTTCATTGTCATCCATGAACAATGAACAACTAACATTGACGAACATGACCTGTTCATGAACATGTTCGTTGTTAATTGTTCATGGGGGCCAGCAGGCTCTTCTACAGCCATCAAGATCCCTACCACACCACTCCCAGAAACCCTACTTGAGCAGACAGCAGGAAATGTACTAATAATAAATAATAGCTTGGCGCCAGAGCCTGGCAGCAGCCCTGGAACCTGAAGGGGTAGATCCCAACCGCACCACTCCCAGAAACCTTACCTGAGCAGGCAGCAGGAAAGGTACCAGCAGGGCAAGATCGAGGGGGGGCAGGGGGGGTAGTCTGCCCCTGGCGCCACCAGGGAGGGGGCACCAGGAGCAGCTGCCAGCTGCCAGAGGGCGCAGGCAGCAGCCCCCGCACCTCGCAGCCCCCCTCGCTACCTTTCACCTGCCCCGCAGGACAGGGGACGGCTGGCTTGCTGCACGCCCCCTCTCCTGCAGGGCAGGCAAAAGGCAGCACGAGGGGCTGCGGGGCTGCCAGCGCCATTCACCTGCCCCGCAGGACAGGGGGTGGCCAGCCGCCCCCTGTCCCGCGGGGCAGGCGAATGGTGCGGGTGGCCGTGCTGCCTTTTGCCTGCCCTGCAGGGCAGGGGGTGCATGGCAAGCCGGCTGCCCCCTGTCCTGTGGCACAGGCGAAAGGTAGCATGGGGGGGGCTGCGAGGCTGCCCGTGCCATTCACCTGCGGGGAGGCGAATGGCGCGGGTGGCTTCCCAGCCCCGCATGCTGCCTCCGTCGTTCTGCCCTGCGTGATGATGTCACTGAAGTGACGTCATCACGCAGCGCGGGGAGTGTGTGTGTGCTGTGCGCACGCGCAAAGTGGTCGGCCTAGGGTTGCCCCGGGCGCGGGCAACCCTAGACCCAGCGCTGGGTACCAGTAATAAATAATAGCTTGGCCCAGAGCCTGGCAGCAGCCCTGGAACTTGAAGAGGTAGTTATAAAATTTTCAAATTTACAGGACTGAGATATCTTATAAATTTTATCAGTACTTAAAGGAAGTGGATCTCAGCATCATAATCCCATATAGGTAGATTATCATTATAACCAGAAACAGGTCCAGGGCCCTTCTGTAAATCATGTTAATGGCAACTTGCATGGAAAAACAACCCAGATTGACTTTAAACAGATACCATCCTACAGAGGATTTTCCTAAACTTGCTAGCAACATAATCTGATCAGTAACCTTGATCTGTTGCTAACACTGTTTAGAAGACTGTGCAAAAGGAAGGAGAAAGAAATGCATGCATTACCAAATGGCAGAATATTCCATTCAATCTGATTTCTGAGAATAGTCCTTTTTATGTCAAGAGGCAGAATGTAATACTTTGACACTGTTTGCCCCCAGACATGAAATATCACTATAAATCTTCATACAGCTTAATTGCCTTTCCCTTTTCCAAGACAGTCACCTGTTTTCTTGTTACTGTAATGCGCCATGGGATTCTTTTTACACAGTCTTGCCATATGGTTTTCAATCCCAAATAATGCTTCTCTGACAATGCAATCCTAAACAAATCTGTAGTATCCCCTGGGGTGGAACATGTGAGAATGGGCTTACCTATCCAGACAGTCAACACAAAGGAGAGTTGGACAATTCCAGCAATAGGCTTTTTATTGCTTCCAACAGGAGAAGAACAGCGGCCCTCATAGACTCCTGTAACTAACTCACATCCTGAGTTGGAACTCTAATAAGGCTGCTCCCATACAAGCATTGAGGGGGGAAAGTTAGCACATAAGGCTTTACTTAACGCCATAACCCAAATATACACCGCATCCTCCATCTTCACGTTGTTATTATCTTGCTATCAATTCACTGACAAGCTATCAAAACCACTTCATAACGGTCATCAGTACTTAACTCACTGTTGTAAAATAGTTAAAACAACATTTTTAGAACCTGTCTTCCAGCTGGGTGTTAAGATGATGCTGGTACAGTGACTGCCAGGTCTCCCACCTCCTGCCTGGAAGGTAAGGGGACCTGGCCACCCTAAGTGGAAGAACTACCTATTACTAACAAACCAAGTCCTTCAAGTAATGAGACTGAATTACCTTTTCTGGGGCATGGATTTAGGGATCAGGTTTTGCAACATTTTGGAGGCATATAAAGGCCATGAACTTCAAATGGGCCCATAAAATCTTTAAGCTCTCTTGTGCTCCTGAAAATATCATAGGAAAGGATACAAGGCTTACAGTGCAATCCTAAACAGAGTAACTCTGTTTAGGATTACGTTGTTAGAGGCCACTGAGCTTGCCACACCCCTTCTGGCACAGTTCAGGTCTTTCCTATTTCTCCTATCCCACTGGATAACTGGAGAGACAGCAAAACAGGCCTTGTGAGCTTGAAGGCTTCAAGATCTCACTGCACTTCTGAATTATGATGGACCAGAGACACAACAGAGCAGCCAAACACTCTGCTCAGCTAGTAAGGCTACAACCTAAAGTGAGCTACCACTAACTGAGGAAATAGAATACAATAGAATTAAATATAATAAATATAGTAACTATTTATAAAGTACAGTGGTGACAAAGTGCTAGTACGTGTTAAATATAATAGATAAATATACAGTATCAAAATGTTTCACAATCACTGTCCAGAATAAATATCATACAAAATTTTCTTAAGATGACTGAAAGGTCAGATATTTGTGCAAAGTATAATGTCAGTCCCTGGCAGTTAGGTCCCTCAAGCCCTCCACAGTTAACGTGCAGGTATCCAGTTGAAGTGACTTTATTGAGATCCATACAGTTCAGGATGTTCACACAAAGGTGGTAATTGGCAGAAGTGACAATTCAAACAAAGGCATTACTAATTATAGGGAAACTTTCCGCCCTTCGGGGTCCATTAACATTCTGGCGTGAAACCCCAAAGAAGTTACATGGGAACAGATTAGTTTAGGCTACATGAAGTACAAAAGAAAATATCCCAATCTCTTGAAAAAGATACAATGTCCGCTGCTAGCAGTTTGCCTTCAAGGACACTTGCTGGAAGAAGTTAAAGTACATATTTTAAACAGATAACAGAGAGGCCCCACTAGCTCTGCTGCAATTAATATTAGTAGTTAAGACACTCTCAGATGATCTACACAGAAAACAGCATATAACTCTGGCAAACAACATTGACCAGTACAAAATGCATAATCCAGTCATGGCAGGTATGCTGGCATACATGACAAGTGAACGCACAAATATTAATAATGTCTCATTGGTTTTTTTCTTTTTTTTTCTTTTCATATCCTTTGCAGGCATGCAGAAGATGAAGTTTGTTGTGGAAGGAGACACCAGAAGTCACAGGTAAGTAGTAACAAACGACTAGTAAGTAGTAACAAACTATTATTAATCTCTCATTTTCTTTCTCTTTTCAGGTAGAATTGACATCCAAGGGGAGGACCCCGATGACCCGACAAGGTGGCTACTGTGCAGCTTGTTTCATAAAGTAACTTCATCAGAGGTCATACAAACAATCCACCATACATCTTAAATATGAATAAACCCTAAGTAATATAAACGATTATATGTCTGAGTGGTAAAAAACAAGTCAAATTAAATTCATTATTCAACCCTACTGGTCTCATGTTGTTCAATGAGTGAATCCAAAGAGCATCTTTCTGTGCCAACTCTCTTGCTATCTGTTGATAAGAGATCTTATCAATTTAGAGCCTAAGAAAAAATACACTTGACACAATCTTCCCACTAGAGAGAGAGAGATCTTATGGGAATTAAACTGGGACCAAGCCATCGCCATCAAACCCCCTGACAAGGGTGGCGGAAATGTCATTCTAGATACTGAGATGTATCTTACTGAGGTCAATAGGCAATTACCTGATAGATCCAGTTACAAGCCAATTACATAGGACCCAACAGCTCATATTACATCGCTCATCAAAATCGTCTTAGATGAAGCAATGGAGATTGGAGAAATCCCAGACAACATCCATAGAGCTCTTATCAACACGATGCTCAGGGTATCTGTGTTTTACTTTCCGGGTAGATCGATTATTTCAGGGTCTAACTCTGTATTGGAACCGTTAGCAGTTTATCTCGATACATTTTTGCAACTTGCTGTCATTAATACCCCTTCTTATATTAAGGACACTAGTTCCTTTATACTACTAATAGAGGATACTCTGATTGGTTTAGAGAAAAATTTCATTACATTGGATGTATCCTCACTGTACACATCTATTCCCAATGAGGGACCAAGGTCAGTGATTGAGATGGTTCTTTATGCTCGCAGTGTAAAATCACTATCCACATCTTTTTTGTTGCAATTGTTGGACCTAATATTAGAAAAAAAAATTAAGTTCGTGTCACAGTTTTACTATAAAACTAAAGGTGTGGCAGTGGGCTGCACAGCAGCTCTCAGAGCGGTCAATTTATACATGGCAGGACTGGAAGATCAGTTTATATATGAACCAAACAAAAATCCATTCCATGATAAGATAATCTTGTATTGTAGATTTATAGGTGATTCGTTCATTATATTTGAAGTTATAGATCTAGTGGACTCCTTTGGTGATTGGCTTAATTCAATAGATGTTAACATCAAATATACATGGCATGCCAACCCGAATTTTGTCAACTTCCTGGATATTGTAGTATAAAACAGTATTAGTGTGAGACTCTTCAAGAAAGTAACTGATAGGAATTCTTATCTTGAATACACATCATACCATCCAAGACATTTGAGGGACAACATACAATTTGGCCAATTCCTTAGGCTTAAACGTAATTCATCTGATAACATGGACTACTTGAGATAAAGGAATACTTTGCGTAGAGCCTTTCTCAATAGAAGATATCCCTAAGAAGTTCTTAATAGAGCAATAAGGAGACCAGATTTGACTCCTAAACAAGAACTATTCAAGTCTAAGCCTAAGGAACAGGAAAATAGAATTCGGTGGGCTTTAGATTATACTTGTCTCTGCAGATCAAAAAATAGTTGTCAAACTCTGACACCTTGTGTCTGACATCTGCCCACTATAGGTTTTAGGAGAACCAAAAGTGTTAAAGACTTAGTGGTACATTCAGAACATCATCCCACCACTGTCAAGCCACCTCCCCTTATAGGACTCTATAACTGTGGCCACTGCTGTTTGTCCCTTAGCATTAGTGGGTAAAGATTTAATATTAAAAGATGACCATATGAATAGTCAACTGCAGGGTTTCTCTACTTGCCAAACAGTGGGGGATGTTTATTTGATTTATGTGGTTGTGGGAAACTATACATAGGAAATACCAGCAGACCTCTCCATGTTCACATTCTGGAACATATATTCAGGATCAGAAACTGGACCCTGGAAGCCCCATTAGTAGATCATTTCTTACACTACCATCAAAGAGAGAAACATTTTAAATTTACTGTTTTTAATGTAGCATCGAAGGGTTCTCCTCAACAGATAGCAAGAGAGTTGGCACAGAAAGAGGCTCTTTGGATTCACTCATTGAACAGCATGAGACCAGTACAGTTGAATAATGAATTTAATCTGACTTATTTTTTATAATGATGTATCATTCATTTCCCCCTGGGTACTGTTCCTTTAACTTTGTCCCTATATAGCTCATAGTGAATCTCTGCACATGGCCATTGTTTTGCAGTGTGCTGACACAGACACGCAAGAGAGTTCACATATCTCTGTGAGTGAGTTGTCTTCAGTTGTTCACTGTAAGATTTAATTGTAGGTACTTTAATGAAGGAACCACTCAGACATATAATTGTTTATATTACTTAGGGTTTATTAATATTTCCAATGCATAGTGGATTGTTTGTACGACCCTGATGAAGTTTTCTTATGAAACAAGCTGCACAGTAGCCAGCCCCTTGAGTTGTCGGAGTCCTCCGCTTTGATGTTGGTTCCACCTAGAAAGAGAAAGAAAATGAGAGAGTAATAATAGTATGTTACTACTTACCTGTGACTTCCAGTGTTTCCTTCTGCAACAAACTTTGTCTTCTGCACACCTGCAAAGTATAAAAGGGGGGGGGGGAGAACAATGAGACATTATTAATATTTGTGCTTTTACTCCTTACACAAATATCAGGAGGACCTTTCAGCCATCTTAAAAAAAATGTATGGACAGTGATTGTGAAACATTTTGATACCATATATGTATTATAGTTATATTTAACATGTACTAGCACTTTGTCACCACTGCACTTTATAAATAGCTACTATATTTATTATACTTATTTCTGTTGTATTCTATCCGCTTGGTTAGTGGTTGCCTACTTTAGATTGTAGCTTACATCTGAGTGGCACTTCTTTGGTGTGTACCCAGCTAGTAAGGCTAACAACAGTTGAAGTTACTTAGATCAAAATACGCATCTATCTCACATCTAACTGGTGATCTGGTTACTTTTATGTATGTTTGTTAGTTTCATTATTTACTTCATTTAAACCCTACTTTTCTCCCCAGTGGGAATCCACAGAGTGGCTTGCATCTCCTCCATTTATCCTCAAAACAAGCCTCTGTGGTATGTTAGAATGGGTGTGTTAAACTGGCTGAAGGTCATCCAGCAAGCTTTCATGGCAGTGTGAGGATTCACAGCTAGATCTCCCAGTTCCTTATCTGACACCCCATCTCTCACTCCATTGTCCTAATCCCAATCTTGACCCAGTCATCATCCTGTGTTCTGCCAATCAACAGGACAGACGTAATACATACTGCAAACTACAATGCAAAAATTGATGATCTGTGATCCTGTAACATACAAAGCAAGTTTTGTAGGAAAGCTTGTAGAAATTACTACGTGGGTGTCAGGTTGGTTGGCATGAATTCAATTCAAACTGTGAGAAAAATAAGATGCTCCAATAAGAGGTTCCACCTCTTAACGGTACATCAGCAGTTTGATCACAGTACATCCAAATGTCAATCATATTTGTGTTGAAGTCCACAATATCTCCAAATGCAAATACTTTGCACTTTCTCACTGCTGCCTGCGGACTATAATTTGATACAGTCAGTTTGAGCATGACAAATACTGCTGACTGATTAATGTTGTCAAGTGTGCAAGTACAAAAACAGCACATATATTCAAAATGCAGCTGTTTTTTAAAAGATACATGACCTGCCTGTGATGATTCTGGGGCATATGTAAGCTTAGCAAGACAGGGAATTGTGAGCATGCACCAGCAATAGGTAGCTTTGTGAATGGCTACTGCACAAATGTAAAACTACTCAAAAAATACAACTGTGTAAAATTGTAAATAGATCAATAATGTGGTCATGTGAGGTATTCAACTTGAGGGGAAACAAGCATGATAAACAAAGTAAGCTTCATTTTCAAATGACTTACTTTCAAAAATAACATCAACCCTTTTTAAAAGTCGCACCAGTTTCTTTATCTCGTGCTGACTTTACGACCACGTGTTATCAAACCTCAGCTGAAATTCTGTAATTTTGGGGACAGAAATGGAACCGGCTTACAAGCTTTATATTATAAAAACCTGTATATTATGGCATGCTTTGCCAGCCTTTCAAATGCCAATTAAAGTCTCTCATCATGAGATCACACATCCCAAATTCTGCAAGCCTGGGGCAAGGAGAGAGGGCATTCAGCCTCATCAAATACATCAGAATCATTAAAGAAGTCCAGATAGGAGAGTTCAAACAAAAATTCTTGTTTATTTGCCAAAATGATTAATAAGCTCTCCTGGCCAGAGTACAATGCTGACAAAAATGGCAGAAAGATACAAAATCTCTGTTTTTTAGAGTGCCTAATAGACAACAGAGATACATAATGCACTAGGACATATGGTGCACAGCGTGAGGGCAAACATAGCATCTGCATGCAACCAAAAAAGCCACATCAAGGAGTGAGCTAAGATTTTGGCACTCCAACAACAGCATGGTTAATAGCCACCAATATGCCCCCAATGGGTTTGTTTGCTTGCTTGTTTCTTTGTTTACCTATTTCATATATTCCCCACTTTTCTCTCCAACAGACATCCATAGTGGCTCACAACATTCTCCTCTCCTCCAACAATCCCTTAGGATAGGTTAAGCTGTGTGTGTATGTGACTGGCCACAGTTCACTCAAGAAGCTTCCTTGGCAGAGTGGGAATTTGAACCTGGTTCTCCCAGATCCTAAGTCCAGTGTGGAAGTGTTGTCTCCTCTCCTACCATTATATTATCCTTGAATACTGTCTTTGTCCTTATTTTTGAGAACCAGGAACCAAAGTGTTGCATTTATTCCCTCTTTCATCTGCCCTAAAAGTAAACTTTTAGACAAGGGGATTCAACAGATGAAAATATTGATAGGTATGAACAGTGTCCTGGCATCAAATACTGTGCTCCTTCTCCTTCCCTATTAATTTTAAGTCACTTCCATGTTTCTCCCAGACGATTACAAAACAAGTTGGACCAGAACAGTGTCCACGACTTTTGAGTGGCATTCTACTCTTTCAATAAAATTTCACCAAATGGGAATATTCATAGTTAAGCCCCAGGCATCTGGATTTGCATCCAAGCATCATGATATTCTTTGTGAGCTTTCTCCTTTGGAAGGTCCTGACTCCTGATTCCCTCAGTAAACCTGCCATCTATGCCTGCAGATAGGGTTGAATATGTGGTAGCTAGAGCTGGAGAGAGGAGAACCTTTGAAAAATCTCAGGCTTTTGTTTTGTTTTCTCCCACCTGTTTTTCAGTCCCATTTGATTCCTGTGCTTGGCTGGTAATTGAAGCAATGCTCATCTCTTTCTGTGTGTGTGTGTGTGTGTGTGTGTGTGTGTGTGTGTGTGTGTGTGTAAAATCAAAAAGAGTCCAGTAGCACCTTTAAGACTAACCAATTTTATTGTAGCATAAGCTTTCGAGAATCAAGTTCTCTTCGTCAGATGTGTGTGTGTTTGCCAAGGCTTCCAAAGATTTACACTTAATCTGTTGACAAAGAATCACACTTAAACCATAAGTCTTCCTGGTTCTACAGTGTGAGGACTAAGCAATATGATTTCTCTACAATAGGTGTCATAGGAAGCTTCAACAATTTCAGCTTTCCCAGAGGCAGTGAACAACAATATACCAGAAAAGTAATGCTCAGAAATTGTTGTACATTCCCTGTTATGCTGCATTTATGTCCCCTTTGTTCTTAGCATTATTCTTCTCCTCTTTGAAGCCCTTTTCACACTTCAAAGTTTATGAAATAAACATTCAGTGCCAAGGTCCACCCCAACTTGTATGAGTTCATTTAAATAAAATGTATGGGATGGATCCTCCACTTAACATGCATGAAGCTTTCCCTGTTGCCCTCCCCCAACAGCCTTTTCCAATCTTAAGAAAGTTCATTCCTGGAGTCACAGGACCTTCATGGTCAAATAGCCATGCTGATTGGAAGGCTGCAGTGGGAAGAGACAAAGTTAGCTTCTCCTCTTTCTTCCAGTGGCCTACCAGCACAAATCTGTCAGGGCCCAGACAAATACACCCAGGGAAAGGGACAGTGGAGCCAAGGGGTGAAGCTCAGTGGGATCGTGTAGTATAGACCATGTGCCCAGGGCAGAACTGATCTATTCCATGTATTTACAAGCCCTCTGACTCATTGGAGAACACCATTTGTGAGTCATGGGCTGTAGGGTCTGGGTCAAAGCAGCCACCATGCTGCCCCACCCCAGGCAGCTCCCAGTAACCTCCTCATGAGGCATGGGAGACAATTAGCTCAAAATGCCCAGCCAGCCAATCAGCAGCAGCCTGGCCCAGGCGGGCTTCATTCAGGTCTGTGGGCAGGGTTTAAACAGCGGAGCTGGCCAGGCCTCATGCACAGTTGCCTGCAATCAGCATCGCTCCTCCACCACACCCCTTAGCTTCGTGGGGATTGGGTACAGGTGGCCTCTTTTATTCTGGTCCAGGCATCTTCTTTCACTTCGGGTTGTCGGTTGCTGTTTACACTTTTGTCACAACATTGTGGGGGCAGATTGGCAAGTGGCAGGGATCCTTTGGGGGGGGGGGAGCAACTGCCGCTAGCACTGTTTCTCCAAAAATGGATATCCCCTTAAGGGACCTTAGGAATGAGGCACAGAAGGGGCAAGCCCAGTTCGGGGGTTGCTGAGGCATGCTCACTCCCAGATGGCATGGGAACCACACAGAGTCTTATGCCCATGTCGATTCCCATTGTCTGACATCCTGCGTTTTCACCTTCAGCTGATGGCTGAGAGGATGTAAGGGTCATTGGCTGACAGGCCCCATGAGGAGCCAATGTAAAAGCTGTAATCAATAAAGCTGTGGCCTTTTGAACTCCACCTGGTGACTCTGTGTCTTCTGTCACCTTGCCCCTTGCCCTCCACCCCTCGAGTAGGCTCTGCAAATCACATCAAGCAATGCATGCATATATGATATCAAGCCAACACAGATAAACCCACCACAATCCAAATTACTATTCTAACACAAGCACAAAGTAAAAATGAAAAGGGCATAGAACAGCACTCTCATTTACATAGAACAGCACTGCAGTCTCATTTATACATTTACACACATATACGTTTACACACACACATATGTAAAACATACATACAGCATGTCATTAAGGAATCCAAGCTTGAATCCTATGAACAAGTTCTGGGCATGTTAGATAGGCTCTGCTGTGCAGCATGTTTCTTCTCCAACTAAAATATCTATTTATACATTTAAGAATGCATTCTGGAAATCTGTTCATCTATTTTTAGATCAGATATACTGAGGCTGAGAAAATCTAGTTCAAAAGATAATCAGTGGAATGTGGAATAATAATTGTATTTGTTTCCAAAAGTTTTTGCTAACTTACAAGACCACCACATATAAAAGAATCATCCTTCATGCTAAGTACATTTCCAACACACATTTTATGTACCCTTATACATTCTAGCCAATTTCTCAGGAGTCATATACCATATATACCATATATCATCTCATAAAAATTCTCCTAAAGACTGGAACTTAATGTAAATTTCAATCCTTTTAACCACATATTTTACATATTTTACATTGTACATAACTGTATTAAATTCAGTCTTAAATTGATCAAAGTTGTATTGTCTCTTATCTGCTTTAAAACTTTCTACCATTTGCATATAAGTAAACCATTGACAAGTATATCCCTCTGTTAAAAAGTCTTCTCTTGATTTTATTTTGACATCACTCTGTAAAAATACTAGCATGTCTCCATAAGTTAACCAATTCAAAGGGCTTACCACCATCTCCCTTCTAAGATATGTTTCTTGTGGTGATAGCCACATAGGTATTTTGTCAAACAAGAAGCGAGAATCGCTCAGGACTGAAAGTAATACAATAATTTTTCAATGCAATATCTGCAATTATTCAATATCCAGTTTTTATACAGTTATCCAGACCAGTTTTAATAATTAGGATGTAATCAATTACCACATAACAGCTGCAACAAGTCCCACACCCGGGGACTACGGGAGTGCAAAGTGAGTGCAAAAGAGTCCACTAAATTCATATAGTTCATATGTATAACACAGTCTTGACTCCTTTCAGTATTGGACTCAATGCAGATGAAGAAGGTGCTGTTCCAAAGCATGCCCAGAGCTGGGGTCAACGATATTCTCCACAGCTTTTCGTCTGAGAAGACTTCCTCAAGGGCAACAGCCTAACTCACTGTACAATAAAAATTCATACAACAGCTTGTTACACGTGTCTCACTCAAGGTCTTAACAATAAATAGTCAAAAATAAAGTCTATGGTACTTGTACCACATTTGGACCAGTATGTATACTCCCCAGTACAGATGGGCACGAACTGAAATACGAACCAAAGTTCAGCATGAACCAGGCTGGCTCTTGGTTCATGAACCAGCGGTTCGTCAGAGCCCATTTCTGATGAAGCGCCACAAACTTTAGGCTGGTTCATTTGGTTCGTTTTTTGGTTCATCACTGCAGACAGTCTGGTGCTGATCAATCAGTTTCCTAGGCAACAGGGGATTGACTTCCTGCAGACCTTCTGTTGACCCGGAAGAGGCCTTCTGCTGGCCCAGAAATGACCTTCTGCTAACCCAGAACTGACGATTTGCTGACCCGGATGTGAACCAGTTTGTGAACCAGGGCAGGTTCATGAAAGTTTGTGGTTCGTGAAATGCAGCAAACCATGAACCTCACAGTTCATTTTATTTCCCAGTTCGTGCCCATCTCTACTCCACAGGAATATCTCCTTGAGTAGCCCCATTAAGAATAAGAAAGTCTAACCTAGATGAGAGCTGTAGTAAGCTGCAACCTTTCCAGTTTGACTTGCAGTCTTTGGAGGTTCTAGGAGGAAAAGTATACAAAGAATCTTTCACTGAGCTGAAGGAGGTGTATAATGAAGGTCCAAGTTTGGCATTGAAATCTCCTCTGACCACAAGAGATGCATTTAAAAAGAACTTGAGCAGTGAGTCTAAATATAGTTCAAACATGGCCCATACTTTGTGTACCCATTTTCTGGTGCCATATAATGGAAAGTAGAAATTTATAACCAGGAGGGTTTGTTTCCTGTATTGGACCATGCAGGCCTGAGCCCAATGTTCACAAGATATAAGCGAGATAACTATAACATGCAATCTTGTAGTTGTAAGAAGAGCCAAGCCTCCTTTGGCCCTTCCTTTCCTTTCCCCTGGTGCGGCTAAAAGGTTGTTTATTATAAATCCATCTATGAACAGTGCGTCTTTGGACCAGGTTTCTTGGAGGCAGATAATATCATGTTGAGCCAAAAAAGAGTTAAAAGAGTCATCAGCTATCTTGGAGGCCCTGCAGTGTTCCATGTTAGGAATTTAATTGGGTTTAGGCCTTGGCCTAAAGGGAATTGATGCACGGTCCTTCTTGGTTAATTGAGTATCAGTTCCAACCTTTGTGTTGGTTTGCAGACCTTCTGCCCAAGTAGTGGGTTGTTCAGGAATTGATAGATTGAAAAGCTCTCAAGGGGGCTGCTGCAAGATAACTGACTCCTGGATTGTTAGAAGTTCAGGGGAGGCCAACCCCATAGTTTCTGCCTCACTCTGGCTGCAGTGTACTTGGCTAGACTGAGAATTGTTTTCACAGAGGTTAATTATAGTCTTTCAGAGTTTAATTTTGGGACTTTATGAAGGTTAGCATAAATATCTATAAGGTCATGGTTTAGACTTGAGTCAAAATTTATTAAGGGAGCATCTTGCGTTTCTGTCTGCAGTTTAGCTTCGTCTTGACAAAAGTCTTTCCTTGGACCCAACCTCTGATGTATTTTTTTTAATGGAGCAGCTCTAAATTGCAGATTTTTTAAAGATCTCTTTAAATCAGGCAAGACAGACTTTTTTAATGCTCTCCTGCAGGCAGAGTTTTGGGGAAATTGGGTGGCTGCATTTCGATTTGTGTTTTAGTGAATGTATTTCTTTGTACATCAGCAGTTGGCTGCAAACCAGAGTCTGCAGAATTAAAGGCAGAGGGAGACACCTGTGCTTGTTGATTGGGAGGAAAGAGGTTGCGCACTCATCAGGAAAAACCTGCAGGAATGATTCTGAAGGTACCCAAAACTTTCTGCATTTTTAAAAGCATAGTTGGAATTGTAGGACTGCTGAACTTCAAGAGTATTCTTAGAATATAAGGAGTTTTAGGGAGACTTTCAATGTCCTCAAGATCAACAGACCAGGGCTCTATCTGCAGCAGCTGGCTCAAGGAGTTTAAAATTCTTCTCTTGGTTATCCAGCGTCCTCGGTTTACATGGTTTTCTATTATAAACAGAGTGATTTGATTTATTAACAGTTGGTGTGAAGCATCAGAACCCCCCCCCCTTTTCCCCTGTCATCTTTCATACAGTTGTTGATGGTATTTTGTTGACTCTGAATTGGGTATGTGCCTTGAATTTTATGGTTTGGTGTTTGAATTTGATCCATCTTCCCATACAGTTGGTGGAATTTCAGCAGAGGGCAAGGATTTGGGTTGTGGTTGGAATTTGTGGTTGGAGTCTCTTGTAATAAATCCAGTTTATGAAATGTGGAATTTAATTGCTATAAGATGGCTATAACTGTTTGGGCAGTAAAGAGACAGTGATCCCCAATGAAGTCTAATAAGTTATCTTTTCAAAAGTTTTGTAAATTTCCTGTTCCCCAGTGGCTTTTAATGGTAGAGTTCTTGTGGATTTGTGAAGCATATTGATGGCAAAAATTCCATAGCTATGAATGAGTTCTCCTAAAGGCTTTATGCAGAGTTTGAATAAAATGGAGACTATGGCTGCACCATGTTAAACTCCACAAGATAATTCCTACTCTGGAGATACCAGGTGTCCAACAGCAACCCTTTGAGATTGTTACATGAGAA
Source organism: Eublepharis macularius (assembly GCF_028583425.1). NCBI lineage: Eukaryota > Metazoa > Chordata > Lepidosauria > Squamata > Eublepharidae > Eublepharis > Eublepharis macularius. The sequence continues at coordinate 72,525,567 of NC_072793.1, forward strand.
ATAATTTAAACCAGTCCAAGGCACATTCCACCTCCAAAAACCTCAACAAAATGGCATGGTCTAGTATATCAAAGGCTGCAGATAGACCCAAGAGAAGCAACAAAGAAGCATGACTTTTGTCTACGTTCAGGTGGAGATCGTCAACTAAAGTCACAACGTCATCTCCATCCTGTAGCCTGGCCCAAGTCTAGACTGAAAAGGGTCCAAAGCACCAGAGTTATTCAAGAAGATAACATTTATGGACCCTGAAGAATGTGTGGGGAAGCTGAGGGTCAGCTGTACATGTATACACTTTGGGGGGGGGGGTGGAATTGGAGAAATGAGGCTCAGGGGCAGCTGTTTTCATACTTAACACCAAAATCACATAGACCATACTCTAAACTATTGATCAACCAAGCTTTTCCTCAAGTTCACAACCCACCCAAAATAACAGACCATGAAAAATGCGAGTGTTAGTGGGTACACACTATAGTAGGAAACTGACTAAGTGGCAGCAGGCAGCAGGGCAGCTCCCAAGCAGGAGAGTGTTCTAACCGATGCAGCACAGCAACATTAAAAAAGAATTCTACTTTTTGTTCATTCTTTTCTTTTCCTAAGTAATGATAGCCCCAATAAACTCTTAACTTTGTGTCCTGCTGTTTCCTGTTACTGAGGTAGTGCCTCAAAAAAAAGAAAGAAAGAAAGAAAGAAAGAAAGAAAGAAAGAAAGAAAGAAAGAAAGAAAGAAAGAAAGAAAGAAAGAAAGAAAGAAAGAAAGAAAGAAAGAAAGAAAGAAAGAAAGAAAGAAAGAAAGAAAGAAAGAAAGAAAGAAAGATGCACATTCCCCCTTCCCTCCAGTGGAATTAAACAAACATTTCTGAAGGTGATAGGTGTGGGGGAGGTCACTGCTCATCCCCATGTGAGGACACAGTTGGCAGAGAGACAATGCTATTGCCTAGGTGGTGCTAGGGCGGACAGATGCTCTCATGAACATTGCACATATTCCCCTTTCCTGCCTACAGGTGGTATAGCATAATGTAAGGGATCTCTCCCTTTGTGATCCAATTGGTAGACAATGCCAATAAGGAATACAAGATACTGCTGGCCCAGTGTCTATCTACCTGCTGCTGTACAGTAGGAACCGAAATAAAAAACATTAACTTTTTCATGGAAGGATATAGTTATATCTTGGTTCCTGGATTTGGTTCAGAGTTCCAGAAGCTGCCTTAACAAAACAAAACAGCAATTCCCATGTGTATTTCCAGCTCATTTGTTTCTAAAGACACTAAAGTAACAGACAAATGTTATTGGATTACTGACTGCTTTTCCCAGTTAGGATTAGTATAATAAAAATATTAATGAAATGGGTGCTTTCAGTTAACATTTTATTACTTAATATTCAATCTTTACATCTCTAATGCAGAAAAGAGAACTATAGTTGGTAAACAGTCATGTCAAGGTGAGAATAGCTGTACCTGCTAATTCCCTCTTCTAGAGTAAGTCATGTACAAACAAATACCATTTCTATGAAATTATGTTCAGCATTTCATAGGACTTAATTAAACATGATCTACTTATAGCTAAACATTAGTAGGGTTGGGTTTTTTAAACAAAACTTGAGTGTGTGGGAGACACAACTTAACCCATGTCCCTTCCTGCTCCTTACTTCCCAGCATTTTGTACAAGAGGCACCCAGGGAGAGGAGGATGCTGAAAGTAATGGAGCACAGACAGGTACATGGGGACCCCCCTCCCCATCACATCTGGTTCAAATCTTCCTTACAAGTAATCACAGAATCAAACTATAAGAATCTGACACTTGACCTCCAAAGTCAGGTTGCTATCTGGCCTGAAGAAAACTGCTTGTCCTGTTATTGTATGGAATTGTTTTATATATGGAAATGAGCTTTTTTCCTAGAGGCTTGTCGCCAACGCTGCAAGAGCTACACATCTTCAAAACCTTGTGCTATTTCTCATGACCTGGCCATTTAGAAAATGATGCAGAGTAGAGGGTACTTAAACTTTCCCTCACACACAGGCTTGCCAGATCCCCCTACCTTGAAACTTGCGGGGTGGGGGGTCAGGCAGGTGGGGGATGCTGGGTCTTTTAATATGTTTGCAAAGCACACACACACTCCTCAAGGTTTCTAATGATGTTACTTTCAGTTGAAACTGGAAGTGACGGAATCTCAGCATTTTTGCTATGATGTGCACTGGAAGTGGCATTATTAGAACCACCCCCCCCCCCAAGCATGCACATGCTATTTCACTCATTCTCCAAACAGCCTCCCCACAATTCCCCCCCCAGCCAGGTGAGTAGTAACAGGGGGTGGCAGTTGGGGCAGGGGATCCCCACTACCAGTGGGGGGCAGGCAACCACATTCACCCACTGGTTCTTCCCTAGCCTGCTGCTATTTTTTTTCCCCTGTCTGGGTTCCAGGGCTGTTTTTCCAACCGAAATGTGAATAAAGAAACTGGGGAGAGGAGAATCAAAAAGAGTCCAGTAGCACCTTTAAGACTAACCAATTTTATTGTAGCATAAGCTTTCGAGAATCAAGTTCTCTTTGTCAGATGCATGGTACAGAAACTGGTCAAATATAGAAGAGGAGGGGGGAGAAGGGGAGGGGAGAGAAGATCCAGTTAGGGGGGGAGAGAGAGGGATGTAACCAAAACACTCCTTTGCTAGTAAATGTAAACATCTCCTCTTGGTATGGAGATTAATTGGCTTGTGTGAGGCTTCAAAGGAGTTTGCCGTGTTGGTTTGTAGCAGCAGAACAACCAGACCATCCAATTCCAATGTATGAGCTACAACCCATCCTGGAAAATGATACCTCTCTCTCAGAAGCCCTGGGTGGAAGACCTTTCCTTGCCTACAGACAGCCCCCCAACCTTAAACGACTTCTCACTTACAATCATGAATCGGCCAGCAGGGTCACCAGCACAGGTACCAGGCCCTGCAACAGACCCAGATGCCAGCTCTGCCCTCATGTCTACCCAGGAAATACAATTACAGGACCCAATGGCGTCAACTGCACTGTCTCTGGCTCTTACAGCTGCTCATCCTCCAATCTGATATATGCCCTCATGTGCCAACAATGTCCTTCTGCTCTGTACATTGGACAAACCAGCCAACCTCTATGCAAAAGAATAAATGGACACAAATCTGACATTAGAAATGGAAACATCCAGAAACCAGTGGGAGAAACCAGGACATTCCATCAAAGACTTAAAGGTTGCTGTAGTTCAACAGAAACCTTTCAAAAACAAAATCCAATGGGAGGCTGCTAAACTGGAATTCATATACAAATTTGACTCTGTCAAGCTGGGACTGAATAGGAACTATGAATGGTTATCACATTATCACAGGTAACAGATTTCCTTTACAGAGGCAGGGTCTGGGGGAGCCCAGTGGCACCTGATGTGGGCTTCCGGGGATCACAGTTCTCTTTGTCAGATGCATCTGACGGGGAGAGCTGTGGTTATCGAAGGCTTATACTACATTAGAATTGGATGGTCGGGTTGTTCTGCTGCTACAAACCAACACGGCAAACTCCTTTGAAGCCTCACACAAGCCAATTAATCTCCATACCAAGAGGAGATGTTTACATTTACTAGCAAAGGAGTGTTTTGGTTACATCCCTCTCTCTCCCCCCCTAACTGCATCTTCTCTCTCCTCCCCTTCTCCCCCCTCCTCTTCTATATTTGACCAGTTTCTGTACCATGCATCTGACGAAGAGAACTTGATTCTCGAAAGCTTATGCTACAATAAAATTGGTTAGTCTTAAAGGTGCTACTGGACTCTTTTTGATTTTGCTACCACAGACTAACACGGCTAACTCCTCTGCATCTATGGGGAGAGGAGAGCAGCCAGATAGGTATCCTTGATCAGTATAATACAGGGAATGCTTTTTCTTATTAGAACAGGTTATCTTGCTATAACAAACAGAAAGTCAGTTCTCTGTGTTTCCTCTTCCACACTGAGAACCAGAATAGTCACTGATATGCAGCTGACCTTGCCTTCTGGCAGTGAAACTAGCCCTCTGACTTGTGATCATATTTCACCAGCACTTTTTCTGCCGCTCTGCCACTTGCTTGCTGTAAACCTAGCTCTGAGACTCATAAGCTTTGCCATTTGTGAAAATGACTGTGCTGCTCCAGATCTTTTACATCAGATATATCAGAGCTAATCAAATTGCTGCCAGTCTCCGGTGCCTCTTTGGAAAGCGGCTGCCATTGCCATTCATCACCAAGTCCAGTTAATTCAGGCAATCTTCCTGATCCATGGCCTTGCACGCCCAATTGTGATATTTCATGCTGTCGAATATTTCTCTGTAATAATGACCTCACCCACGGAACATTCAGATAGAGGACACAAAGACATTTTTCAGTAATTGGCATTACTCTATGATTCAATGAACCCCCTCCACACCAGTCATGAGAACTGCTATTCTTGCAGTACAATCATCACTGCACAGCAGCGCAGGAAAGAATTAGCATTTCTTTCAACTCCACTTTTCACTGCATAGCTGAACTCTTAGATATAAAATCTCTTTCACCTTCCAATAGTAGATTTATCTAACAAAACTAGTTGTTCTGGGCTCTGCTTTTTTAACACTACTCTGATTCTTTATGCAATCTGGGGAATATCATGAATTGTTCAGAGGACACTTATTACACAAATCACTATCCACATGAAAGCCCCATAATCAACAAAGACATCCCCTTTTCTGACACAGAACAAGCAGGTATATGGCAGAGCATTTAAAAGATATTTGGGGTCTTAAACTAGGATGTATAGAAGTCTAGATTCAGCATTGCACCCGAAAGAGCAAGAGGGAATAAGCATTCTTAAATTAAAAGGGTTTTATTGAATTAATTTGCAAATTAAATAGCTGTCATGACAATGAAGGGGAGGGAGGGAGAGAAAGAGAGATTTTAAAACACAACCAACCAACCTTTCCCTAATCGCTACCTGCCTATAGAGGAAGTGTAAAAGGGAAACCCAAAGACAAACAAGCCTAATCTTGGTAGGGAAGGGGGAGGTGATTCCTTGGCAGTGGCAAAATGGCTTTGGAATTTGAACATTGACCAAGCAGGAGAAGAAAGTGCAGCAAAGCAGGTCCAAGAGAGGCCAACTCTGTCATTGGAGGAACTGGAGGAGTTCCATATTGGCTATAAAGATTGGGGCTGAAGGATAATTGTTTATATTTTTCTGCCAAAAATGAGGAAGAGAAGTTGGCATGTGAATGGGAAAATGATACAAATTCCATCTTCCTGGAAATGGGCAAGTTTGAAAAGGGAGTTTTGTTAAAAGGGGAATTTTCCTAGTCAAGAATGCTCCCTTGAAGAGATTTGGAACTGTAAAACTATGGCTGGGTGATTGACAGGATTAAGGAAAGGCTGAAATCTTGCTGTACAATCTTTAAGATACGGGTGGGGAGGAACTGGCTAGAATAGGTCAGTTGCTGATTGTTTTGGAAATTTGGGTTATTTCTGAAGTCCTTGGGGAGATGGCCCTACAGTTTAATCTCTCTTGGGATGGGCTTTGCATAACTGATGGATGAGCTTGGCATGACTCACTGCTATTTGATATCAGTTTGATGCAGACTCCATCTTTTATTTCTAGGCCCATGTTGAGATGAGATGGGGATCAAAGTCTATATGAAGTGAGGCTCCCGGGGGCATCACACTGACATCCAAACAGATCTTCCTGTTCTTTTATTCAGGCAACTGCAAATTCTCATTACTTTCAACTCCTTAATAATCTTAAACAACACTGTTTTCTTCTGCTGTGAGAACTACAGCTGGTTCATTCAGTGTTTCTACTGTAATGTCCTTCTTTCCAATCTTCCAGCTTCCCCTTTTAGCATTTTTATTCTGCTCTTTTGTCTGCTGTTTGGCTTGTTTGCTCTGCTTCTTGTGTCAGTCACTCTGCTCCCCTTCTTTTCTCTCCTGGCTTCATTTTTCTCAGCATTAAAATAAGTATCTGTAGACCAAAAGAAGGTCCTTTTTTTGTTGTTGCTTTGTTATTTATCCTACTTTTGTTGCTACATTATTTACATTTTGTTGCTTCATTATGTACATTATTTACATTTATTGCTTACATTATTTCCTCTAAGATGCTCACAATGATATACATGGCTGTTCCCTCCTCCATTTTATCCTCACAACAGCCCTGCGACATCACTTAGGTTGAAAGAAAGTGATTGGCCCAAAGCCACTTAATGAATTTCATGGCTGAGGCCCTAACCACACATTACAAAGTATGAGTTCACTACAAACAGTATCAGTCAGCCATGAGGCTACATGATAAAGCATCTACTTTGCATGCAAAAGATCCCATTATCTCCATTAAAAGGGTCAGGTGATAGGAGATATGAAAGAAATCTGTCTGAGATCCCGGAGAACCCCTAATGGTCAACGTAAACAATGCCAAACCTAACAAAACCTTAACAAAAATAAGACAAGTTCATGGTGAGTTCTCTGCTATGCATTCCAATTCCCAGTTACAAGAGTGTCCCATTCAAATCAGCTCTGCAGTGTGTGGGAAGTGGAGGACTGATGCCTCCCCTCCTACATCATTGTCTTGACTTGAAATAGCCTGGGTTTTTTATTTGCTTCAATGAGGTCTCACGTGAACTGATGGAGTACATTTAGGTTTCCTTCGTTACACAAATAGCACCCACTAGAGCCATTTCAGGGCAAGAAAATATTGCAAAGCAAAGCATCATCCCCTTCTCTCTATGCACCACAGTTCTAGTGGCCCAATGCAACTGGGAACTGAGTTTCCACAAGGGTACTCAAACCTCAAATCTAATGTAAAATAATCATCACCAGGACCCAACCCAAGGACTTCGTAATGTACAGTTAGACCCGCCTAAAAGGGATCTGAACCCTAAAACTCCTCAGTCTAACTACTACAGCTACATTGGTTCTCTGCTCTTTTAGGTTTTTGTTGTTGTTGTTTACACCCTCTATGTCTGCTTAGCTTTGCTGGGCTTTGTTGTTGTTTTCCAAACCTAAGCTTCCTTCGTCTATTTCACATCTTCATGCTTCTTCTGTTCTTTGGAATCTCTTCCCTTCTGGAAAGTGCACCTTAACTTCCATTGTTATAGAAGCACTTTAAAACATATATTTTGTCTTTTCTTCAGCCCTTCCCCTCATGAGTCTTCTCCAGCTTCCTTCATTGAATGGGCAAAGGCCTACACTTTATCATTCTTTTTGAATAGTGCTTAAATGTAGACAATGTAATGATTATAATTATAATAATTATTAATTGAACTGTCATGACTTCCAGATATCTTAGAAATCATAGTTTGATGAGGGTGTTGAAAATTATTTGGTAAAATTTCATAGCCCACTGCCTGGGGAGAGGCAATGACTATTAAATTAATCTAAACATAGTACAGATATACCCTCAGTAACACAATAGTTTCTAATTGAAACCCACATTTCATAATCTGATTTGATATTAATGAACACCATTCCAGTATCTGCAGTCGTAATATGAGAAACATGTATACTTACATACTATTCAAAAATGGATATTTCCATTCCATAGATTGAAAAGAGACTAAAGGTTAATTCATAAATGACATGTTTCAGAAACAACATTGTTTTTAAGAGCACAATTGTCTTAATGATGAGTTTTGTTTGTTTTTTATTGGTTTTACTACATATGTTTATGTAGTTTTTAAACATTTTAGAACATTTTAAAATGTTCTATTTTTGTATATAAAACAAAATTCTTTCTGTACCGATCTATGAACTATGTAACTGGATTTGGACACCACCAATAGGTGGGTAAGGAAAATGTTAATGTTCACATGAATAATGAGAAATTAATAAATTGATTTTTTGCAGAAATTGTAGGAGGGGCTGAGGCTCAGTGGTAGCAGCTGCTTTGTATGTAGAAGATCCCATGTTCCATCATGGACATCACCTTTGAAAAGGGTCAAGTAGCAGGTGATGTGAAAGGCCTCTGCCTCAGACCCTGGAGAGCCCTGTCAGTCAGAGCAGACAATACTGACTTTGATGGGCCAAGGGTCTGACTCAGTGGAAGGCAGCTTTATTAGTTCACTTCTAGGGAAGTTAGAGATGGAAAATACTCTCAGTATAGTTGTCCATAAACTCTGCCATGTTTACTTTTCCAGTCCTTCATAATCAGTCCTTGACACTGAACTGTGAACAAGGGAATCTAAATTACCATTCCAAATAATCCCTATTAAATATCTTATAGAAATAATCCTCTATTTGAGACCACAACAAGCAGATAAGTTACAATTTAAGAAATCACTGTAGGTTGGATTCTCATCACTGTCATTCAGTCAGTCCTACATGACAAAAAGCATGTAATGTGTCTCAATGGCTGTGAATATCTCCTCAATAGCTCTTAATTGTTGGGAAATGGCTCTAGTCAAGTGCCCATCCAGAATGCAGAAGATGGGATTCCCTGTCTAAATGTGTGTGGGGAGGGGAATTAATAGTCTGTATGAAAATTCAGAAACGGAGAGGGGAAAGCAGACAGCCACCACTGGACTGGCCTGGAACAGCTTAGGAGCACAGGAGCTCTCTCTGGAGATCTGATGCAGGGTAGTAGATCTATTCCTCTGGTGGTGAGTCTCTTTGCCTCTACCTATGCTCTTTTTGTCTGTATGTGGTAGACTGCCCCTGCTTCTACACATGTGAACTCACTACTGAATTTTCAGGATTCTGGTTCACTTGTATAATTGTAAAAGAAGCAAATTCTACAAAAACACCATAAGCATCCAGTGCTATGTCCTCCAAAGGAAATCAGCACAGATAGACACTGGCTCCTAGCACTTTTCACTGCTCAGAAAAGTGGGGATGTATAACAAGGTTGTCATGAATATATTCAGATAGATTCATGTGCTACAAAATTACACTTCTTTTAAAATAAAAAGCTTTTACTAAATTCTTTACGTATAGCAGCAAGTCTAGAATACAGAAGTAATTTTGATGACAAATGCTAGAATAGCATAAATGAACATGACCGCTGTTCAAATAACCCCTTCATGTGCCTGGGAGGAATGCCTAGGGAAATTAGGATTTTAAGAAAAACATCCCCACCATATCCTCCAGCTGCTGCAACCAGTTGTTACCCAAATAGCTATACTTGTCTACCTTATGGCCCCAAAGGCATCCCTCTGAGCATGTCCAAAGTGCAGACTAGCACTACTAGGGTTAATGTATGTCAGGATCTTTTCCTATATATACCAGAGTCCCATGGATTGAGCTATCCAGGGCTATGACTAGGAAGGGATGGACGACTTATTCTATTGAGGTTGTGGGGAAAAGCAAAACCAACACTCAAAGATGATAATGGGGTTTTATTACTAACAAATAGACAAACAATGGGATCACTACAAATGCACAAACTAACAGATACACTGCAACAAACAAGTAAAAAATAGGGGAATATGCACTCCTACACACTCTATATCATACAAAATCATAAATTATTTATTTATTTATGTCATTTATAGTCTGCCTTTCTCACTGAGACTCAAGGTGGATTACACAGTGTGAGATCAGTACAATCAGTAGCAAGGACAAGGGTAGGCATTTCCATACAGTATCAAGGACATTTCCATAAACAATGTCATAGGGTAGATGAATACAAGTTTACAGAGACATAGCATTAGCAAGGGTCCAATACAGGGTTGAAGGATTGCTGAAAACAGGACATACATTAGACAACATGAAGCACAAGCAGTATGTACGAGTACATATTCAAAGCAACAGATAATATGTAAAGCAACATAATGGTGGACCCCATGGTTCCCAACTCATTGGCGAAATATCCGAGACCCCCTCCCTACAATACCACCCTCCTATTAGCGAAACATCTAAGACCCCCTCCCTACAATATCGCCCTCCTATCTGAGTAAAAAAGCCTTTTTGAATAATTCAGTTTTGCATTGTTTGCAGAAAGCCAAGAGTGTGGGAGCTCTCCTGACCTCATCAGGCAGGCTGTTCCATAGGGTAGGGGCCACCACAGAGAAGGCTCGTGTACGGGCTGCAGTTGATTTTGCCCATGTGCAGGCTGGCACCTGCAAGAGACCCTGGCCGATTCCAGACGGCCAGAAATAGCGTTTTGCCCGCGCTATTAATCGCTTACCGGCCACGCGGGTATTTTCGCCTCCATCCGACTTGTCCCGTCTTCATCCGTCTTCATCCGTTCTGAGCCATGCCGTTCCGCCTCCGCATGTTCGCATGGCCAAGAGAGGGACCCAGGGATTGGTTCTCTTCTCCCCGGCACAACTGACGTGGGGGGCCTTCATTTGTTCGCGTCTCGAAGTTTTTTTTTTATTTCTTTCCCCCCGTTTTGCGCAAACGCGCAAACGCGCACATGCGCGAAGCCGCGGCATCGACGATGCGGTCAATGATTGGTCCGGGAGATTCTCACGAAGTACATTGGTCGATGGTTCCACTCTAGATTCTCAATTGCTAATCTGGTACGTGCTGACTGTTGGACCCTGAAATGGCGCCCGGGAGAGAGCTTTTACTCGTGATGGCGCAAGTGGTGATTCTCCTGCTGCAGAACACGGTCACACTTTGCCATGCGCATCTGCGGCACATTCTGAGGCACAGAAGGGCTGCCCAGCTGATTTTCCACAGCGAAAGATTGGGTGCAGCTTCACGTAGGTCAACTTTGCGAGGGATCCGTCTGCGGCAGCGATGGTATGTGCTGGCGGACACCAGAGAGCACAGAGACTGCTGGGTATACCCCCGGAGCCAGGACTGGTGGGAGCGCATAGCCCTGCGTGTATGGGACGACACCCATTGGATTCAGTGTTTCCGGATGACCAGGGGGACCTTCAATGAGCTGGTGGATGCCCTGAGGCCGACCCTGGCACGCCAGTCCACCAACATGCGTGAGCCCGTGTCCGTGGAGAAGAGGGTGGCGGTGACGTTGTGGTGCCTTGCCACTGGGGCATGCTACCGCGTTGCAGCGGATCACTTCGGCCTGGGGCTGTCCACCGTTTCGGATGCTGTGCTGGAGGTCTGCTTCGCAATTGAGAAACAGCTACTCTCGAAGACAGTGTGTCTCGGGGACGAGGTCGGGAAGGTGAGTGATGGCTGCAGGAGGGGCAGGCGGTTTGGGCAGGCTGGAACAAAGGTGGTTTGTGTTGTTCTCCGTGTCCCCGATGTTGCGCGACTGCGCATTTCCAATCATGCGTGTTTCTGGTCTCTGTTTCAGATAATGGATGGGTTTGCAGCGCTGGGGTTCCCTCATTGTGTTGGGGCGATTGATGGCACTCACATCCGCATCGGTCAGCCCCGTGGGAAGCCGGACCAATATGGTAACCGAAAGAACTACTCCTCCATCTTGCTGCAGGGTACAGTCGATCACACCGGCCGTTTTGTCGATGCAGAGGTGGGTTGGAGTGGCAAGAACCACGACGCCTTCGTCTTCCGCAACTCGGCTCTCTGTGCTGCAATGGACAATGGGGCTTTTGTGCCTGGGAATCCCTCCCTGACAGTGAATGGTGTTTCAGTGCCACCGCTGATGATCTCGGATGGTGCTTATCCAATGCGCCGGTGGTTGATGAAGCCGTACGGAAAATTTGCTGTCACACCACAACAGAAATACTTCGACCGCTGCCTGGCACGGGCCAGGAACCGGGTGGAATGCAGTTTTGGTCGTCTGAAGGGACGCTGGCAGTGCCTCCTCCATCGGCTGAAGGCCAGAGAGGAGAACGTGGTGACCATTGTTACCGCGTGTGTGATCCTGCACAACTTGTGCGAGGCCAAGGGACATGCAGTGCTCGGGTCACTGACGGATCCCACGCCCTTGACAATGCCCGGGGATGGACTGGAGTATGGGGAGAACGACAGGGGGATGCTTGATGAGGGGAAGAGGGTTCGTGACGCGATGGCTGAATTCATGTATTCAAGATGCGGACGGTGATGCCCTGGCTTTCTTTGGGGGGAGGGAAAACTCATATCCCCAAAGTGCCAATATTGCAAGGAAAAGTTTGTCCTGCCAATAAATGCTTGTTATTGCACTCGAACAGTTTTCGTTTTCCTTGTCCGTTCCTGGGTGCGGGGGGGGGAATGCAGACCCGGCAGGTTTTGGTATTGCCGCATTTGCGCACTACGTGGCAACCATCTGCAACTGCGCAATAGCAGCCGAATGCGCAGTCCGTGCCACCGCACGTTTTCTGGTGGCCCCCGCCATGACCGCTCCTGCTTTGGGGGCAGTGTTAGGGGGTGGCTTTATGCGGGTCACCGGCACATCTAAGCCGGTGACTACAGAAAGTGGCAAAGCCGTGTCAGTTACCCCCTTCTCAGAGTCGCTTGAGTGTTCTGCTTTGCGGAGATGCGCAAATGCGGTGATACACTCATGTTGGCAACCCTTGGGTGAACACTCTCGGGGAGTGTGGGGGTGATCGGGAAAACATTAACGAGAAATACTGTGGGCTGCTGCACTATGGGGGGGCGCTGCCGCGGCCCTCGGTGGACGGGAATGCTGGGTGGCCGGCAGCAGCTGCCCGGCTAAGCGGGGCAACGGGTGCCTGCACGGATTGCCGCTTCTAAAGTTGCGCATGCGCAGTCGCGCTTTCGCGCGTTAGCGCATATCCTTACACTCGCAGCTGAAAAAATGGCCGCCAGTAAGGGCCGCTACTGGCGGGATCTGGAGGTCGAGGCCCTGCTTGACCTCCTTCTGCAGAGTGGGCGTGCCAGCCGCATAATGGGCAGCCACCACCTGCCCACAAAGGCCATTTTCGCCAGGGTTGCCCGACAGCTGGCTGCGAAGGGTTGGCCCAGGACCGCGGACCAGTGCAGGTCCAAGTTCAAGCGGGTCAAGGCCGACTTCTTTGCAGCCATGGAGCAGTGGCAGGGCATCCCTAGAATGAGCGCCAGGCCGCCGTTCTTTGCGGACATGCGACGGCTCTGGGAGGTGGCTGGCAGGCCTAGCTGGGAGGACCGGAGGCAGGCAGGTAGGTGGAAGGGGGGTGGTGAATTGATCTCGGCCTGGTTGCAGTCTTGCCCTCCCGTTGGCGTTCTTTGCCCTGCCACAGATTAGGGTATCAGTGGTGCTCTGTTGAGGCCCCCAGCACTGCCATCAATCCCCGGTGGCCATTCCTGAGAGGCCAATGATGCCCAGGTTGCAGGCAGACTTCCAGGTGGCACGCAGACAAAGTCACAAGCCCTCCCCCCCCTGTCTGCCACAGCGGCCCTGTGAAGAGTGCTCCAAAGAGTGTTTTTTTAAGAAATAGCTGCCCCAGGGTCAAGTAGTTCTTATCTCTAGTAAGCGTTTTTGGGATTGCACCTGCAGTACTGTGCCCACATACTTGGAATTAGGACCCATTGAACGCAGTAAGCCTTGTGCAAAAATGCACACAACTGCAGTCTGAAGACAAGGTCACAACCCCCCCCTCCCGCGTCTGCCACAGCGACAGGGTGCCTTGAGAGGCGGAACACCATTGTGCCACTGCATGCCAGCTGGGCACCAGAGATACCAACAACCCGCCCCAATCTCTTGCAGCTGCGATGAGGGCGAGGGCACGCCCCAGAACTGCGGGGCAGCCCGAGGAGGCGGCAGAGGCAGAGGAGGAGGAGGCAGGAGAAGCCGTGGAGGAGGAGGCTGGTGAGCGTGGGCCCAGGATCCACGAGGAAGAGGCGGAAACTACGGAGGAGGCGCACGGAGGTGAGAGGTGCAGCAAACATGAAGGCAGTGAGTGCTGCCAGGTTGAGGGGGGTGGGGTCTCTGGCCCGTTCACTGATCCATCACGCCCCAATCTCTTGCAGCAGGGCAGGGGGAGCAAGGGATTCCGCCAGCCGAGCCACCAGCAGGCGAGGAGGAGGCACAGGAATGGGAGGCGCCACCTCCACAGGGAGAGGAGTGGCTGGTGGAGGTGGAGTTGGAGGAACCCGCAGGTGAGCGGTGAGCGGTCGTGCCGACATCGCCGCAGCTGTCCCGCGGCACGGCACAGTGCTGCGGCAAAACGTGCGCCAAGATGGGGTGGTGGGGGTTGAATGGGGGGAAAGGAAAGAAAAGTGTGTGTGGTGTGATGGTTCGGGCCCACGTTCTCACCCTCACATTGCCCCCTTTCCCGTCTTGAGTGCAGATGCACGGGGGCGCGAAGGCCGTGGTGTTCCCGAGGAAGCACTGGAGGGGGCGGCCAGGGGCTCTTTCGTTGCCGGGCAGAGCGGGCAACCACCTTCCGCCGCGAGGTGGCCGGCAGAAGAACCGGGTAAGAGCAGCTCCCGGCGCACCCTCCAGCCACCTACGCAGCACCAGAAATGGCCGTAATGTGCATTGTGCGCATTTGTGCGCAGCTGGTGTGGACCAACTGTTCTTATGTGCTGTTAACAACAACATATGTTTCAAATCTATTTATTTAAACGAAAGAACACTAGAGTACAGAGGCCCGTCCCCAATGCTGGATTAACAGCTGTTACCATCTTCTCGCCGTCCACAGTGTTGGCCCCTGGCGAGGGGACTCCCGCCACCATGGAGGAGCCAACGACGAGCCGAGCGGCGGCCCGTGCACCGGCTTCCCAAGAGGGGGACGGCACCATCCTTGAAGCCATCAAGGGCCTGGAGGGGCGGATGATGCTCTCCCGTGAGTGAGTCCATGACTGCCTTTCAGGGAGGCCTGAACTCACACTGAGGCAGTCCTCACCTCTACCACCGAGCGACAGAGAATTCCGCACGCAGCTCTCCCCAAACCCCTGTGGTGTTGAAGGAGCAGCCACAGGCTGGCAGGTTCCTCCCGTCATCTGCCAACTCCACTTGTGTTGACAAGGGACAGACCGCTCCCTGACAGTGTGTGGCTTTATTAACCACTGGAGAACAAATTAGACACGTGGCTGCATTTGTCCATGTCCCTGGCTTGTTTGCAATCTTAGGTTTTCCCCGGCTCCCATTTCAATTGAAATACCCCCCCCCCCCGGGGATGGGAGGCCTTCACCTGTGAAGAGAGGGGCAAGGAATTCCAGGCATGATGGGGATGTGGGGGGGGATGCGTGAGAGTCCCAGGCATAAGAGGCAGTGATGGACTCTGGCGGGAACAAAGGACAGCAAGGGAGAATGGCCGGGAGTTCCAGGCATCAGGGGGAGTGGGGAGCGTGGGAGGGAGGCCAACACATGAGGGGCTGTGAGGAGAACGGTGGGAAGTTCCAGACGTGAGGGGCAGAGAGGGGCACGTGCAAGAGTCCCAGGCAGATAAGGGAGTGAGATTTGAACCGCAGCATATCTTTGTTTTGTCCACAGTGAACACGCTGCAGGGCAGGATGGACACGGTCGAGCGCCTCCTGCTCTACCAGGGACGGAAACACCGGGCACTCGAGAGACGTGTGCGGGCCTTGGAGGGACAACTGTCCGCAATACTGCCAGCGGCCACCAAGCACTGATGGGACTTTGGGGGGGCGGGAGGTTTCTGTTAATGTTGAGTTCACTAAAAGTTAAAGTTGAAAACATCGGTTTGAGTGTCCGTGTTTTCTCGATAGGTGGCGGTGTGTCTGGGGTGGTGGGGCTTTGCGGTGTTCTGTCCGGGGGGGGGGCTGGGGAAAGGTTGGGCAGAGCTAAGGGAAAGGGCAAGACTCGTCTACAGGGTTAGCCGATCCCTGGACCTGCCCACACAGGACCGCTTGGGGACACCCTGCCTTGGCTGAGGACGGGGGGAAGGTGGTCGGATGATCGCCCCCTCATCCACCTCCCCCTCATTCAGCGCTGGAGCTGTGGGGGCATTGGATTCAACCACCAGGGGCGGCCGCTCTGGAGCTGCTGCTAGCGGTTGCTGCATCCGGAGCATGGCCTGTCCAAGTGTTTGCAGCGTGCTGACGGCGGCACGCATCACCTCCAGGTTCTGGCCCCAAGCATTCTGAAACATCGCCTGCTCCTGACGGGTCACCTCCATGAACTCTTGGCGCCACCTCTGTGCCTCGGAATGCTGCCTCTGCCGCTCGGCGATATCCTCGCGGTGCTGAGTGTCTGCCTGGCTCATCATCCTGTCCGCAGCCTCAGCGCCACCGTGGGCCCTCCGCTTGCGGTTCCTTATTGCTGAAAGTCGTGTCCCAGGGGACAGCTGGGCCGGATTTTGCGTAGGGCTGCCTGGGGGGGGGGGTGGAGAAACAGCCAAGAGGTGAACACAAGGCCCCACCATTCCCCGGCCATGGTCCCCCCATCAAGCCCTCGGAACCCGAATTTCCCAGGTGTGCGGCATTGCATGTGTGCGGTACCTGAGACGCCGACACCTGGCGAGGGCGGGCTGTTCTCCTTATCCAGATTGTCCTCCGTGCTGCTTCCCGAGGCGGACTCGTGCTCATCTGCGAAGAAGGCAACATTGTCAGAATGCACTTTGGGTTACCGGCAGAGGGCATGGCTGCACCGAATGCCTCCCGCCAACATGTGGGTGGGTGCCTGATGAAAAACACCATCGCTTTGGAAGAAGAAGTGCAGCTGCCACCGTTCCCTCAGAGCCCCAAGCAAGCTGATGCCGCAATTCAGGCCCACAGCGGGAGACGCATCCCAAGTGCATGCCTCGAAAGAGCACCACAGTGCTCTTTCTTGCCATTCCATTTGCAGGAATCAATGATCAGCCCCGAGGATGGAGCACGCTCACGGGGTTAACTGGAAAGTGTTTGGCCATTAGGCCGACGCATTAGCAAATCTCATGCCATTATCTGTTGTGGGCCACAGATTGAGGTATTGCTCCGGTGGCCACACTATCCAGTGCTGGATGGGCTACTCTTGGACGTGTTGGGTTGAATCAGTATCCCGAGCATTAACTTGGCACATCCACAACATGGAGGCAGCTTTGCATGTCACTGCATGGCTGCCCCCCCCGACACCCCCTTGCCTCTCCTCAGCCCTGGTGCACCTGACCTTGCCTCAACTCTGGCAATCGAAAACCAACATCCCTGTTTTTGCCATCCCAGCGGGGTTTTTGGTGCCATCCCCCCCCCCAGGACCCCCTGCAATGGTCTCCCGAAAAGCCGGCAGCAGCACGAGCACAAGCGTGTGTGACTGTGCCTGCGTGCTGTGGTGTCTTGGCCGACGGGTTTCCCCCCCCCCAAACGCCCGTCCAATCGGGACACCAGTCTGCGGGGCAAAGGTCAGCGAAACCTCCCGGGGTTGGATTCTCTGGGAGACAAAATGGCGGTCGATAATAAGGCCTCAAGTATTCAGTTCAGGAGGGTGGCACCAATGCAATTGCGCAGATGCGGAAAATGGGGCTGGACACTGCTGCACGCCTTGAGGTCGATTATGCATCTGCGCGCATTTGTGCATTTGTGCGGTTGCGCAAATGGTGCCAGCCCCTTCTGTTAGGCTACATGTGGCCTCAGAGAATCCAAGGACTGTGTGCCTGACCGGCGGACTTCTCGGGCCCCCCCCCGGACCCCCAGCAAGGGACTGACCGGCCTGTGCCCTGAGCCAATGAACAGAGCACCCACGCCCCACAAAATCCCAGGGTGCATAACCCTACCCAGCAGAGCTGCAGGCGCGCCCCCCCCCTTCCCCCCTGCCCGGGAAAGCACGGACCATTATTGCGGCGGATTCCCAGACCAGCCCAAGCGAATCCCGTGCCCCCCTTGCCTGTTCCCCCCCCCCACGTACCCGGTCCCGCCAGTCCACTCAGGGTCGCATCAGGATCTCCACCGCTGTGCAAGTGGTCATCGTCCACGAAGCCACCGTGCCCTGGGAACAGAAGTAGGGCCAGCCTCGTCATATTGCATGCTTTGATTACACCCCCGAAGCACCACCCCGGCAGCAACCGCGCTTGGACCAGGGCCCCCACCGACCTGATGGAAAGGGGGTCGATGTCCTGAGATCTTCCGCATTGATGGTGACGAGGTCATGGCTGAAGAGCTCCTCCGACCCCTCCTGAAGCTCCAGAGGGCCTTCCCGGGCCCTGCCCTCCACCTCCAGCACTATACTCCGAGCCAGCCTCTTGGGGTTAACGCTTGCATCCCCCCTCAAAATGCTGTCCAGCTCTCTGAAGTACGGACAGGTTGTTGGCGCGTTCCCTGAATGGCCGTTGTGGGCCATAACCTTTTTGTACTCCAGCCGCATGGTTTTGGTCTTGGTGCGGCACTCTGTAGCCGACCGCTTGTGGCCCCGCTCAGCCATCTGCATCGAGATTTTTTGGAAGTAGTCCATGTTCCTGTGGGTGCTTCGGAGAGCTTCCTGTATCTTTTCTTCCCCCCAGAAGTGTAGCAGATCCACAATCTCTCTATGCCGCCAGGACACCCCCCGCTTCCCAGCCACATCCCCTCCACCGGCCATACTGCCCCCGACAAGGCGATATTGCTCTAGCACAAGCGTGTGTGACTGTGCTCGAGTGCTGTGGTTTCTCAGCCACCGAGATTCCCCCCACCCGCCCGATCACCCGTCCAATCGGCACGCAAGTCTGCGGGGCAAAGGTCAGCGACACTTCCCAGGGTTAGATTCTCTGGCAGACAAAATGCCGGCCGGTAATGAACGCTCAGTTCGCATTTCATGAGGGATGCAGTAATGCAATTGCGCATATGTGCAAAATGATTCGAAAAACCACGCACCATGATCATGATTATACTTTTGCGCATTGGTGTGAATTCATGCCCGCAGACGCGCGATTGCGCAAATCGCTCCTGCATTTTTAAAAAAAAATGGCGATATTGTGGCCGGCCAGCCGGCCGGCCGGAAAAAGGGGAGTTCCTCTTCCCCCATGATGGATCACCATGCTGCGGCAAAACCCGCCATGCCGTGTTCCCACTGTCCGCTTATATAGCGCGACGGAGCGCCATGAACCGCAGGTAAGCAGGGACGGCAACTTGCGGGTTTTAACGGGTCTTCCCGCTTGAAAAGCGAAATCACTCGCTTTAATTTTGCCCATCTGGAATCGGCCCCTGTTTGGATGAGTAAAGCTGCCATGGAGGGACATAGGGAGGGAGGCGGTCCTGTAGGTATGTCGGGCCAAGGCCTTGAGGAGCTTTGTATGTAATAACCAGTACCTTGAATTGAGCACGGTAGCTGATAGGTAGTCAGTGGAGTGACTGCAGGATGGAAGTGATGTTCATGCTCCTGCTTGCTCCTGCTAACAGTCGAGCTGCAGCATTTTGCACCAGTAGGAGCCTCCTAGTTAACTTATATGGAAGACCAATAAATAGTGCATTACAATAGTCAAGTTTTGGTGTTACCATAGTATGGATCCACTTGGCCAGGTTGGCTGTGTCAAGATAAGAAGCCATCATCTGGGCTAGAGTGAGATTGTAGAAAGCTGGTTGTTGTGGGTTTTCCGAGCTGTATTGCCATGGTCTTGGCATTGTAGTTCCTGATGTTTCGCCAGCAGCTGTGACTGGCATCTTCAGAGGTGTAGCATCAAAAGACAGAGATATCTCAGTGTCACAGTGTCACAGTGTCAGTGACACTGAGAGATCTCTGTCTTTTGGTGCTACACCTCTGAAGATGCCAGCCACAGCTGCTGGCGAAACGTCAGGAACTACAATGCCAAGACCACGGCAATACAGCCCGGAAAACCCACAACAACCATCGTTCTCCGGCCGTGAAAGCCTTCGACAATACATTGTAGAAAGCATTTTTTGCAGCTGCCTTAATTTGTTTTTCTAGTAGTAACGCTGGATCCAGTATAACCCCTAGGCTCTTAACCAAGTCAGTGAGGGTCAAACAAACCACATCGAAAGTTGGGAGTACAATGTCTTTCAGAATATCTGGCTTCCCAACAAGCATCACTTCAGTCTTGTCTGGGTTTAATTTCAATTTGTTATTTTTTAGCCATTCAGATATTCTGAATGGCTGAATTCAAGGTACTGGTTATTACATAAAAAGCTCTTCATGGCCTTGGCCCGACATACCTACAGAATCGCCTCCCTCCCTATGTCCCTCCACGGCAGCTTCACTCATCCGAACAGGGTCTCTTGCAGGTGCCAGCCTGCACATGGGCAAAATCAACTGCAGCCCATACACGGGCCTTCTCTGTGGTGGCCTCTACCCTATGGAACAGCCTGCCTGATGAGGTCAGGAGAGCTCCCATGCTCTTTGATTTCCACAAAGAATGCAAAACTGAATTATTCAAAAAGGCTTTTTTACTCACATAGGAGGGTGGTATTATAGGGAGGGGGTCTCAGATGTTTCACCAATGGGTTGGAAACCATGGGCTCCACCATTATGTTGCTTTACATATTATCTGTTGCTTTGAATATGTACTATACTGCTTGTGCTTCATGTTGTCTAATATCAAGGCTAGAATGGATTATGTTCTGTTTCAGCAATCCTTCAACCCTGCTATTGCTCATGCTATGTCTCTGTAAACTTGTACTCATCTACCCTATGACATTGTTTATGGAAATGTCCTCGACACTGTACGGAAATGCCTACCCTTGTCCTTGCTACTGATTTTACTGATCTCACACTATGTAATCTGCCTTGAGTCTCAATGAGAAAAGTGGACTATAAATAAATAAATAAATAAATAAATAAAATTTCACCACAGCTGTCAGGCAGCGATCTAAGATTTCTACTACATGCTGTGAGGACCTGGATAGCAAGATACAGAGTTGAATGTCATCTGCATATTAATGACACCCAACTCCATATCTGCAAATGAGTTCTCCTAAAGGTTTTACGTAGACGTTGAATAACATGGGAGATAGCACTGCGCCCTGTGGAAACCCACAAGATAGTTCCCATTTTGGAGACAGCTGATCTCTGACAGCAACCCTTTGAGTCCTTTCCATGAGAAATATTTAAAAATGGTCCAGGGCACATCGTTTGATGCCCACTTCTGTTTTTAGACACCTCAACAGGATGGCATGGTTTACTGTGTCAAAGGCTGCAGACAGATCCAAGAGGAGCAATAAGGAGGCATGGCCTTTGTCTATATTCATACAGAGATCATCCACTAATGCTGCTAGTGCTGTCTCTGTCCCATGCCCTGGTCTGAAACCTCACTGGAAAAGGTCCAGAGCACTAGAGTTATCCAAGAAGGACTGGAGTTGGTCAGCTACTGCCCTCTCAATCACTTTGCCCAGAAATGGCAGATTAGAGACTGGGCGATAATTGGCCACATCAGTTTTTGTCTAGGGATGGTTTTTTAATTTGTGGACAAATAACTGCCTGTTTGAGCACCCTGGGGAAGGTGCCCTGAGTTAGTGATTTATTTACAATAGATCTCAGTGGTTCACTTATCTGATCTTTACTTGATTTTAACAGGCAAGATGGGCAAGGATCAAGTGCACAAGTACTGGTTTTCATAGATGCCTGGATCCTCTTAAGGTCTGTCATTGTAATTGGTTCAAAGCAGTCTAACTATAAGCTAGATGATGTATTAAGCATTTCTTCTATCTTGTTTGTATTAAGCATTTCTTCTATCTCGTTTGTATTGCAGCTAGTATCTAGATCAGAGCGTATTCATGCTATTTTATCAGCGAAAATCTTAGCAAAGTCCTCACAGCTAATTGTCTGTTCTTGGGACTGTAAAGGTTCAGATTTAGGGGTTAGAAGGTGTACCCTGAACAACTGGGACGGTCATGAACTAGCCAACGCAATGGTTGCTGAGAAGTAATGTTTCTTTGCTTTCACTTCTGTTTCATAGATCCTCCAGTGCATTCTGTAGCAAGTTCTATCAGCTTCCACGTGAGTTTTTCACCAGCATGTTTCTAGACATCTTCCAGCCCTCTTCAGGTCAGCCAGCTCCATGGTAAACCATGGTGCTCGCTTCCATCCCAAGGGCCGGAGGGGTTGACAAGGAACAATGGTGTCAATAGCTTCAAAGAGCTTTTTGTTCCACACACCTACAGCAACTTCTGTGGAGCACGCATCTGGAATTCTAAAATCCCCTAAGGCATTTTGGAATCTGGAAGGGTCTATGAGCCTATGTGGACAGATCATTTTAACTGGACCCCCTATTTTGTGGGGTGTTGGGGTTATATTCACTTTTGCCATCAGCAGATGATAATCTGATCATTCTATTGAGGTTGTTAGGAACAGCAAAACCAACACTCGAAGATGATGATGGGGTTTTATTACTAACAAATAGACAAACAATGGGATCACTACAAATGTACAAACTAACAGATACACTACAACAAATAAGTGACAAAACAGGGGAATAGGCACTCCTACACACTCTATATCATACACAATCAGAAATAATACACTGCTGAATAGCTGAGGTGAATTGTCCTAGTTAAATCCGAAGTTTCCAAAGTGTTACTTCTTTGGAAGTAATATAACTCTTCTAAAAACAATAGTTTAATGTGATAAACACAAGTAGAGATGGGCACGAACAGAAAAAAAATGAACTTGATGTTCGTTGTTCATTGCCATCCACGAACAGGGACTCACGAACAACCACAAACATGGCCCTGTTCACGAAGATGTTTGTGGTTGGCTGTTTGTGGGGGCCAGCAGGCTCTCCTCCAGCTATCACCCAAGTCAAGATCCCTACTGCACCAATCCCAGAAACCTGACCTAAGCAGGCACCAGGAAAGGTACCAATAATAAATAATAGCTTGGCCCCAGAGCCTGGCAGCAGCCCTGGAACTTGAAGGGGTAGATCCCTACCGCACCACTCCCAGAAACCTTACCTGAGCAGGCAGCAGGAAAGGTACCAGTAATAAATAATAGCTTGGCCCAGAGCCTGGCATCAGCCCTGGAACTAGAAGGGGTAGATCCCTATCCGACCACGTTCAAAGAAAATTCAAGCTCCAATACACTCTCTCTATTGGAATGCCAACAGCAACTGTCTCTCTCCCTCTCCACTGTCTGCAAAAGCCAGAGCTGGGAGCCCCCCCCCTCCTCCCTGCTCTTTGCTCCCTTGTTGTAACAAATTTGGAGCTCCACCCTTGAAAGGAAGACCTGCCTATCAAGCTAAATTGGGCTTAGATTGAGGTTTCCAGGGCAACAGCAGGAGTTCAGGCAGAGTTAAGACAATCCCTGCCTAAGTTGCCAAGGGAATTGATTACAGGTGCCAGACTGTGTGGCTTGACGAACGGCAACAAACAAGGCTTGCAACAACCACATATTCGTTTAGAATGGGGCCTCATGAACAGCTTGTTTGTGAACAGCAGATTGGGCTGTTCGTGGGGGATTTTTTTGTTCGTATTGTTGTTCATGCCCATCTCTAAACACAAGTGAGTGGAACCTGGAAGGACAAAATCCTGGAGCAATCCATGACTCTTTTGTAGGTTTGATGAACAATTAAGACAGGGCAGTACAACATACCTAAATATTAGTTGTGGAGATGTTTGGACCTTATAGCATTTAGATCGATGTCTCGAAGGACATTGTGCTCCCCACTTCTGTTGGGGTTCTGACTCGGAGCCAAACTACACAATATTTTTCCACAGAGCTAATTTATGTTCCTTGCAGCTGAACAGAATGGTAGCATTCCAAGCTCATTTGTGCTCTTATTTTTAAAAAGAAGCAATTCCCCACAGCTACTGTGTAGCTGCAGGGTACATGATTTGACTCTGTGGCGAACTCATGAAAAAATATCATTTATTTTGGCTCTCAGTTAAGAGCCTAGGGCTTATACTGGATTCAGGATCGCTGCTAGAGAAGCAAATTAATGCCACTGCAAAAAAATGCCTTTTTCCAATTCATTCTAGCCCAGAAGATGGTCTCCTACGTTGACATGGCAGATCTGGCCACCTGGAGCCATGCCAGAGTAACACTGAGACTAAAAAACTGTAATGCACTCTATATAGGTCTCCCTTCAAAGTCAATTTGGGGACTCCATTTGGTGCTGAACTCTGTAGCTCTTTTATTATCAGGAGCATGCATATTATTCACATGAAGCATGCATATTATTCCCATTTTGCAGTCACTTCATTGTCTACCCATCAGTTACTGGGCTCAATTCAAGGTTTTGGACAACTCATATAATCCCCTCATAGACTTGTTCCCTCTTATGTACGGGACTCCCAGTCTCCTTATGCTCTGCCACGGTAGCTTCATTCATCTGAACAGGGCTTTCTACAGGTGCTAAGAGTGCTTTTATAAGGAACGAGGTATGAGGGCTATATTATAAGGAAATAGCCCAGAAAGTTTATTTAATACAGGGATGAGACTACAGACCATACTACCGTTTACTATCTCTTGAGGAAGTATGTTCCTACTAAGTAATTTCTGTTTTGTTTAACATGTTGCATTTAACTTCTTGTGCTTTATTTCAGTATTGTTTCAGTTCTGTGTCAGATTTCTGCTTGTTTTAAGATTTCTGCAATTCAAACCCTATTGCATTATTTATTGGATGTTCCAGCTGTTCATTATATTGACTTGCACTGTGTAATCCACCTTGAGTCTCTTTGAGAAAGGTGGACAATATAAGCAAACAAACTTTCCACTTGGCCCCTAAAGTACAGCCAGTTAGGTGACAAACCAAGCTTTGTTGGGAAGACATTCCACAGCTGAGGTACCACCACTATAAAAATGCTGTCTCTAGTTGCCACCATCCTTGTTTTTGAAGAAAGGTGTATACTCAGCAAGGCTTGAGATGCTGATCTTAACTAGTGGACAATCTGATATAGGGGAAGGCATTCTAATTACTAGTTATTGATGGCATTAATGGAAGAACCATCACTGAATTGTGCCAGGAAATAAATTGGCAGACAGTTTAGTTCTTTAGAGGCTGACACGAAACTCTATACACAATGTCAATCAATAAACTAACTGCCAGTTTGTACTCTTCTTGGACATTCTTTAGTGGTAGCCCCATATACTTTGCATTCAAGTAATTTAACCTGGATCACAGATTAGTTGACTACTTATGGTCAAATCTCAGTTCTCAAGAAAAGGTCACCCCTGCTATACTAACCAAAAGTTGTGGCCTCAGATCTAATAGCACCTCTAAAATTAAAAATCTATTCCTTTAGGTTCCTCCACCTATAATAATTTAATCCTTTGCTAGATTGACTAATTAAGAGCCCCATGGTGCAGAGTGGTAAGCGGCAGTACTGCAGCCCAAGCTCTGCTCACAACCTGAGTCCGATCCTGGCGGAAGCTGGGTTTAAGTAGTTGGCTCAAAGTTGACTCAGCCTTCCATCCTTCCGAGGTCAGTAAAATGAGTACCCAGTTTCCTGGGGGTAAAGTGTAGATGACTGGGGAAGACAATAGCAACCCACCCATAAAAAGTCTGCCAAGAAAACATCATGATGCGACATCCCCCCATGGGTCAGCAATGACTCAGTGCTTGTACAGGGGACTACCTTTACCTGATATTGACTAAAAGCACCTTGGTCTTTTCTGGTTAAGCTGCAGTTTATTGAACATAATACAGACCATTATGGCATTCAGACACATTCAGACACATGATTTTTCTGTTAAGGGTAAGTAAAAGTGGGTGTCAGCATGCTAGTGGTATTTCATTATAAATCTCAGGACAACCTCTCCCAGTGAGCTCATGTAAATGTTAAACAATATGAGGAATGGACTGAACCCTCAGAGAACTGTTTTATAACATACCTTCTGGAACTAATCAGCCAAATGAGAGTAAAGCCACTGTAGTGTGGTGGCTCCAATCTTTAATTCAGTCAACCAGGTTAAATCGTTATCATGACAGTAAGCTCAAGCTACTAGCTAACAAACAAAGGAGGAAAGGCAGCATAGAATCAGATCCTGAAAACTACAAGAAAGACTCTGCAGACAACGGCAATAGCAAACCACCTCTACTTCTTATTAGCCTTGAAAACTGCTTGCTGGTTTGACCATAAGTTGGTTGTGATTTGATAGCATATGCATACTAGAGAACAAAATGCGTACTATTCTTGTCCCATAGCAGTGCACAAGTTTAATAGGTGTTTCAATTCTCCTATTAAAATAGGAGCACCTTGATGCCATAGGTTGGAACATGACTCCTTGTCAGTAAGTAGAATCCTATGACTCTTCTCTAAAAAATCTTCCTTCAATTGAGAAAGACTTTCTTCAATAGAGAATGATGTTATAGTCTTGATTTTCTGATGGAGAAAGGTTTCCTTTAATGGAGAAAGGGATCTGTCTGTCTGTCTGTCTGTCTGTCTGTCTGTCTCTCTCTCTCTCTCTCTCTATCTCGTTCATTCATTCGTTCGTTCATTCAGAAGATGGCAGCGTAGAGGCAGCAGCACCAGATCATGGCTCTCCGTTTTATACTGAAACTACTGAAGAGCTGCATACTTTTATCACTTCTGTCCTTGACAAGTAAGCAAGATAAGCAAGACAAGACTGGCTGAAAACTTGGGAAGTTATAATAAACCCTTACTTATTTAGTCTATCCTTTCACTTAGTCTGGCATAGTATAATCAGCCCAGAAAAGAAGGTGCTGTTAAAGGGGAATTGAAGCAAGAAGTGAGAGTTAAGTGAGTTAAGAAATAAGAAATAAGAGCTTTCTTTCACTAATTATGAAGAAAAAAGGTAACAAGAACAAGAAGCGTCCCAGAAGACACTCCCAGGATTCCCCAGGTACCGGAGAAGTGATTGAAAATAGATGAAATGCTCTTGATCGATGTGGTGAGTGACGCTCTTTTGAATTCTGATAAAATTTGGGGCCCTTAGAAACAGCAGAAAATGACTGTATTCATATCTCTCCTTCTGCCCCTCTCTCTCCACCTATTGCTGCTGCGGGGGAGAGAACACAATCTTTGGAGACCAATTTAGCTACGGCCAACTTTTGCTCTGATACTGAAGATTCAAGCAAGGGGGTGCTTACTAGAGCTGATTTGTTGAAATATGTTGGAGACCGATGATTTTATGGCAGAGATGGTTGTTGAGATTTTTCGTCAGCTCACTAAGATTACTGTCAGTCAGTCAGTCAGTCAGTCAGTCAGTCAGTCAGTCAGTCAGTCAGTCAGTCAGTCAGTCAGTTAGTTGACTTACAGTTCACTTACCCTGCAAGCAGGCTCAGGGCAGATTACAACCAGAATCTAAAACTATATCATGGTAGCATAACAATAAAGATTTCAATAAATAATCATTAAAACAGCAGCACACATATTGCAGAGACCTTCCAACATCAACAAAGCCCATGGGGGCAGCAGAGCAAAGGTTAACATAGCAGCAGAACTAGAGGGACTTGCGTCCCCCCTATGGCAGGAAGTCAGATAAGGGGAACCTCTCACTTCAGCCGCCATAAGCCTGGCGGAACATCTCTGTCTTACAGGTCCGACGGAATGATAACAAATCCCACTAGGCCCAGGTCTCCACAGACAGAGAGTTCCACCAGGCAGGTGCCAGGGCCGAAAAAGCCCTGGACCTGGTTGAGGCAAGGTGAACCTCCTTGGAGCCAAGGATCTCCAGTAGGTGTTTATTTGCTAATCAACGCACTCTCCGGGGAACATATAGTGAGAGGCAATACATTCGGTATGCCTTTCTTGAAGGAAGACTTTGTCTGTCAGAAGAAGACTTAGTGGAAGGGAGTCATAGGATCCAGCACCATGATTCTTGTCTTAAATTCAGTCCTACCTTACAGAGATAATGGCAGGTATTATATATGACTCAGATTATGAAATCTGAATATGCCTATTTTATCAAAATGAGTATTTTGAATGAATTGGTGTGCATACTGGCTGTGTATATCTATATATCTATATTTGTTGAGCTGGGATAACATTTAAAAAGTTAAGATGAAACACATTTCAATTATGACAAATATAATGACCCTGAATAATGTGCATTTGAATTACATGTTCTCTTATACCTCAGCTTGCAACGTTATCCTAAGAATATCTTCCCACTTACAAATCATCTTTCAAATTGTGTGGCTTTTATTGTAATAATAAAATGTAGGTTTCAGTTATTTGCCCCCAACTGTCCTCACACATAATGAATCGATGTACTAACAGACTAGTATAATTTGTAGTTTAGAAAGTAAACACAATTGAAATACTGTCACATGAAAACTAAAAAGAGTTTTGAAAATCCCTGTAGTTACAATACTTTTCAACGCAGAGCTGTTTTCTTGAAAGATACACATATATGACAAATGAGACGCAAGAGCTAAAATGTATATATAAGATCCCATTGTTGACAAGATCTTAAGGCTGGGAGTCCTGGGTCACTTTATACTATTGGTAGAATCAAATGGAACATTTCTTTGATTATACCGTTTTGGGCTGAAAGGTTCATGTCTAATTGCGCCATTATAAAAACATCTTTCCACATGCAGGAAAAATAAAGAGCATTCAAAGAAGAACCCTTCTTTCTTACATACTAGTTGTGTATATGTGCTGTGTTTTTTAATAGATTATTCAAACAGAAGGGTTACTACTAGTTGATCCTAATAACTGTGTAAACTGGTCCTCGGAGACGGGCCAATATCTTTAAAAGATAATGAGAGATGCTATTAAGAATGCATTTTCACTTTTTTTTTCAGACTGTAAAACAGCATATTTTGTTATGGCATAGTCATGTGACTAGGTGATGTGGAAAAATAAATCTGTCTTATTTTCAGTTTGAAAAGTAGCCCAAGAATGCCATCTTGCGTATTGTGGAGGTTGAAGATCAGGAGTGGCTTGTATGAGCCAATAGATTTTATTTAACACTATACTTGACGTCTGCTGGCATAATCACTACAAAGGATTAGCCTGTTTCTGCTTCACATCTATGGCACAACTACTCGTAAGGATTATCCTTTGTCTGTAGGCAGATTTCACCAGCTGAGGCAAATGCAGCTTTAGGTGGATTCACTTGGACTCCCCCCACCCCTACTTCAAGGTGACATTTACAGTTATCATACAGTAGGATCCATCTAGAAGTGTTAAGTAAAAAGGGATCCAAAGGGAGATGGAAAGGGCTGCCAGGCCAAGACTATGAGAGGGTTAGGGGATGGGGATGTGGGAGGGGCATGTGACAACACTAACGTCACCACCTACATCACTTCCAAGTAGATCCCTGAAGTGACAGTGGTAGCTCTAGGAATCACCACAACTCTATGATTTTACTGTAGTTTCCAGCAATATCTAGAGCTACCATTGTCGTGCCAGTGACATGCCAGTAACTAGGCTGGAGCCTTTTTTTTCTTTAGTTTTTCCTGCCACCACTGTTCAGAGTGGGCAACTGATCAGATTCCTGGGAGTTTGCCCACCATAAGCAAGCAAATGGTAAATCTAGAGATGGAGCAGGCTAAATCTGTGTCTCAAGTAATAGCTGTAAAGGTTTCAGGCATTCTGCTTCACACAGGTTCTATAGTATAGTGATTGTAGAAGAAACTAATGATGAGAAAAACAGTCATTTTAATCCACCTTTAATTCTCAAGACATAAGCCCTGTCATTATTAGCTTTAAATAAGCTGTAATGGGCTAAAATAGAATGCTAATTACTAAAGTTCAGAAGACAAACAATATAGGGAGAAAAAAATGAAGCAGTCATAGTTCCATAGAAGAGGGCTTAGATAAGGCACAGGCAATTTAGATTGGAACCAAGCATCAGCACAAAAGAAAAGAACCAATTTAAACCATTAGCCAATCATCAACTGGTTCATTCATCAACTGTATTTGTTTTGTGGGGGAAAGCAAGTTAACGCCACACTGATTGCTTGAAGAAATATGGTATTCAGAAATCATGGTCAGGAGGATCCACTCAAAAATAAGTACTTTGAATTCTCCACAATTTCATATCCTTCCCATTCTGAAATGATTGGATTTTAAAGGGACTTCGTTTCTACTGGACTGTGCACCTCTCATTTGTTTCATTTTATTTTACTTGGTTTAGATAATAATTTCCTTTCATTATCACTTTTTGATTTAATTTAAGTAAAATTATATTTTATCATGTTTATCATTTCATTAAATAAATTTATTTAAGTAAAACAGTATGCTTATCATTTTTCATTCCAATGTGGTCAGAGGTTATTTGTGAATGGCAGAATTAAGATAACTTTTTGAAGTAATCAAGAGAGAGATTGACAATTAATGAACTGAATGACCTTGTTAGCAGTGTATTCTCTGCATGCCTACTCAGAAGTAATTCCCACTATGCTCAATTATACTTACTCACACATAAGTGCATGAACAATTGCACTCTAAGTCTCAAAATACATTCCATTCAGTTAAGATTTGAGTCTTACTACTATAGTAAGATTAGCCCTACTACTACAGAAGACCAGAACTTTA
Source organism: Eublepharis macularius (assembly GCF_028583425.1). Lineage (NCBI taxonomy): Eukaryota > Metazoa > Chordata > Lepidosauria > Squamata > Eublepharidae > Eublepharis > Eublepharis macularius. Next base: position 72,555,604 of record NC_072793.1, read on the forward strand.
GTTTTATCAAACTTGATTTTCTAAACGTCATTTCTGGTGATACCACAAATTTCTCATAGAACTGTTCGGCAGATGAACTTTCCTTGTTGGACACTCACAATCAAACAGTGAACTGATCAGTGATACATTCAGATTTCTTCAAGCAACTCGGGGTCTCATCACCACCTCATGAGACAAAATACACTCGAATTACATGGGTAATTCGAGTGTATTTTGCAATTCAAGTATAATTCAAGCATATTTTGTCTCGTGTGGTTGACCCTCAAACAGCTGCCAAAATCTAAGTCTGCAGCTGCCTGTCAGTCAGAAGTTGACTTCCACTACACTAGTGGCTAAAATTGTGGAAACCTTTGGAAAAAGTGTATTTTTGAGGTTTGATGGCTCATAACACCACTTTTTTTGGAGTAAAATTATATATCAATGGAAAGATAATTTAATCAAGAATGTAATGCAATAACTTGTATGAAGGAAATTTTTTTAGAACAGTAGTTATAAAGAAGAAAATTGAAACACATAGAAAAAAATGAGTTATACAACAGTTCTCACCATGTCAGTTAATACTTAGTTGGGTAACCTTTTGCTTTAATTACGGCCTTACAACGCCTTCCCATGGAGTGAACCAAGTTTTTTAGTTCTGCTGCTGTTATAATGTGAAACCATGATTGAGTTATTGCTTCTATTAATTGTGTTTTATTGCTGGGTTGCTTCTCACTAACCAGTTTCTTTAGTCACCTCCATATATTTTCAATGGGGTTAAGGTCTGGGCTATTCCCAGGCCATTCCAACAGTGGAATATGATTATCTTGAAACCACTTTTTGTACACAGCAGCAACGTAACATGGAGCTGAATCTTGTTGAAATATAAATGCTTCATTATCTTGGAAAAGATCACATGTGGAAGGCTTCAGTTTGGGCTCAAATATTTCATTTATGTATTTTGGGGCATTTATATTGCCATTTATCACACAAATTCTGCCCATACCTTTTGATGTCATACAACTCCATATCATAACACTAACTGGGTGTTTCACAGTAGGTGTAATGCAATCAGGATGCAAATCTTCTCTGATTCTTCTTCTCACATATTTTATGCCATCACTACCAAACAGGGAGATTTTGGTCTCATCACTCCAAATAACACTGTCCCATTGTTCCACTGTCCAGTTAACATGGGTTTTAGCCCAGTTTAATCTTTTCAACCTTTATTTGAGAGATAACAATGGTTTTTTTTGTGGAATTCTAGCATTAAGACCAAATTCCTCCATGCTGCGCCGAACAGTCCTTGCACTCAACTTCACATTGAATTGCGCCATTTCGTTCTGTATACACAGCAATGATTTTCTTCTGTCACCTAGGCTCAGGGCCAAGCTACACATGACGAATGACACTTGAACGGCAAGTGGATTGAGTGGAGGGCAAGTGAACAGGGAGAAATACACTTGCTGTTCAAGTGTCATTCATCATGTGTAGCTTGGCCCTCAGTCTCTCAGTTCTTCTATCATCCCTTGCTTGTGTGCACCTTTTCCTGCCTTTACCAGTCTGGGTTTGTAGTGACTAAGTTGCCTTATACCTCTTCAAAAATTTAGAAATGCCACCTTTGGTTAAGTTTCCACCAATTTTTCTTCTAATTTCTTCATAACTGTAGCCTTGTTCACTTAATAGTACTATTTTACATTGCTTTCTGGGTGACCAGTCAACTCTTTGTGCCATTTCTTTAATTGTATTACGTTGAATGGCTACATTCAAATGAAGGAAAGCTACTTCATATCAACCTAAGCAAGTTGTGCTTCCTTTTCCTGGTTATTTGGCTATAACATTTGATAGAATACAGATAACTGAACAAACTTTGTTGCATTACATTCTTGATTAAATTATCTTTCCATTGATACATAATTTTATGGTATTACTCCAAAAAAAGTGGTGTTATGAGCCATCAAAACTCAAAAATGCACTTTCCCCAAAAAGTTTCCACAATTTTGGCCACTGGTGTACCTCCTCCAACAAAATAACTACACAGTGAAGTCACAAAAGGAGCTCAACTAAGCTGGGCAGGCATTGCAAAAGGGAAGGAAGAGAATGGTGCTCATTCTCCAAGCTGGGAAGTGACTGAGACTATGGTTCTAATGTCTGCATGGCATGGCTCCTTACTCTTCCCTCCTCCACAAGCAGGATAGGAACAGCTGAAATGTTTTTAATATCTGCATTACAAAAGAGAAAGGAGAAATGCTGGGCTGGGACAGATGCAATGCTTTTAATGTATGCATTGCAAACAGGAGAGAAAAAAGCTAGGTTCTCTCTGTTTCTCTGCAGCTCATACCAACAGCTTGATCACCATGCCCCCTAAATTTGCTGCATCTCAACAAATCTGCGAGGCAGCAAAATTTCAAGGATGGAAGATCAGAAGAACTCAACTTGCAGCTGATCAACAGGGAGTGGGCTTCTGATCCCCTCTACTCCAAAAAGAGAAATGTTACTGGGTACAGAGCAGGAGTTCAGAAACCAACTACCAACTGACCCATCATCAGCAGGGAGTTGACTTCCGATGGCTGTAAATAGCCTGTTCCTGCAAATGCACAGTGTAACAGATTGCACATGTTTAAAAGCTTGGAAGGGTTGTACACACACAGCTGCAGGACTGTTAAGGGCTGAACTCTCAGAGAATCAGAGAGCTTTGAGTGATAGGGATCTGATTGGGTAGCATGAGCTGGAAAGAGAAGGGTCTGTTTTTCAGTCCTAGCAGAATATGAAGAGTTGGAAGAGGGAGTCCTAACAGTTTTAACACAAAAGAGATATATATATATATATATGAGGTATATATAAGGTATAGATAGATACCTCAGATATATATATATGATCTCTCTCTCTCTCTCTCTCTCTCTCTCTCTCTATCTATCTATCTATCTATCTATCTATCTATCTACCTCAGAAATTTTCAACCCCTGATTTCACCTGGCCTTTCCCCTCTAAAGTAAATAAACTAGTTAGTTATTTTTGGAATTTTAAAAATACCTCTCTTGCTATTTCTGTTTATGGACAAGGGAATGTCAGACACATAAACAGATTGGAAATAGCCCATCAGTTATTAGTTTGCCTGATCACCAGATCACCAGTCACTAGTGGCAAATGGGAAATAAGCCAAACTGGCAAGTATTTGAGCATCCCTTCCCTACTCATTTTTACAATATTTTGCAAGTTCAAGTGCCTGTGAAAGGCCCAATCTAATTTGACAAATAACCATCATACAACTGGCATACAATAGAACACTGATTTTAATATTAGCTAATTAAGTCTCCTTTGCTGAAACCCTCATCCTCCATATCTCTCCTCCCTTGCCCCCATTTCCACCCCAAAGAGAAACAATTGCTGATTTGCTTGAGATGTCACATTGAATTAAGGTTATCATGAAATAATCAGGATATGAAATATTTTAGGATGTCAGTAGAGTACCATGTCCACTCATGGTTCTCTAATATTGTAATATATAATTAAAATACAAATATCATCATGAGATGAGAAGCTAGATACAAGCTTTCCATTTAGTTATGCAATCATTGTTCATTATGCTTACTGGTAGTGGATTTTAATCTTCCACTACCATTCCTTTTATAATGCACCAGCAACTGAAATTCCATTTAAACATTAGTACTTCATCCTAAAATGTTCACTTCCATTAGTAGCATAATCTGTTGCAAGAATTTCAAAGGTTTAAGTTTCTTTACTGTTTTTTCATCTGGGATCTTGCATTAACAGCATCCCCAACTACCATTAGCCAATGCTATCTGTAAACTATACATGATATTTCATTTCATGCTCAGGAAAGTGGAACAAAGCCTTCAATGAGTTATATAGAACTAAAGATTTGTGTTCCAGTCTAGATTTAATTCTAGGCAACATTTAGAGCAAACTCTGTGATGAAGTTTTTGATGGGCATCTAATGCAACAAAATATAATCAGATGAATTTAGAAATCAGACCTCTGAGGTTTGACAAAAAGGTAGTTTGAAAGGAACACTACTAACATATAAACAGGGCAATCCTCTGCAGAGTTATACCCTTTTAAGCCAATTGTTTCACTGGACTCAGAAGGGTGTAATACTGTTTAGGATTGCACTATAAATTTCTGTTTGGGCCCTGCTTCCACACACTTTCCTAAGTAGTGACTTGAGTCAAATAAATGCAAGGAATCTCTGGCATGCTGCATAGAAGAACTGCACCTCATACAATCATTCTAGCTGGGAGAGCACCAAGACAAGCGTGGAAGAAAGCAACTGAAGATAATGGCTCACTGAATGACTCGTTTGGATAATCATACTACAATCGTGAATCTCTGGAAATCTCATTTGGAGTCCTTCTCTCCCCACAAACCCCGTTATCATCAATACATTCAAGTATATACCACTTTGGCCAAACTTACCTATTATTAGCATATTTATTACTTGACCCAGAAGTCATGTCCGCATTTGAGGCCATCACTTCAGTGTCCAAACTGCCCTCTATGTAGTTATAATTTTCTTTCAGTCCTATCCTGCACAAACCTGACCCTACCCCAGACCTCTTTTGTTTCCCAGTCCATAGGGAATGAAATCTGCCTACTTATTCTATAACTGGGGCCAGAATCCTTCCCCACGGGAGACTTTTACCTGCCCTGATGCTACTTTTGCCTTGTGAACAGGCTGAGCCCCTCTCCCAGCATTTGATGCATGATATGTCCATTTTACAGTTTTGGAGTTATTTGCTGCCATCAACCAAGACCATCTTTTGATGCTGGATTCACCATTAGAGCCAGGATTGGTAGCGGTCTCTCTTTCATCTCCATTTGAAGTTTGAGATTTTAATTGATGTTAGAGTATAAGTATCATGATGTGGTCTCTATTAGAGATGGGCACGAACAGAAAAAAAATGAACATTATTTCATTGTTCATTGTTCGTTGCCATCCACGAAGAGGGACTCAAACAACCATGAACATGGCCCTGTTCACGAACATGTTCGTGGTTGGCTGTTTGTGGGGGCCAGCAGGCTTTCCTCCAGCCATCATCCAAGTCAAGATCCCTACTGCACCACTCCCAGAAACCTGACCTAAGCAGGCACCAGGAAAGGTACCAATAATAAATAATAGCTTGGCCCAGAGCCTGGCAGCAGCCCTGGAACTTGAAGAGGTAGATCCCTACCACACCACTCCCAGAAACCTGACCTGAGCAAGCACCAGGAAAGGTACCAATAATAAATAATAGCTTGGCCCAGAGCCTGGCAGCAGCCCTGAAACTTGAAGGAGTAGATCCCTATCCCACCACACACAAAGAAAATTCAAGCTCCAATGCACTCTATCAAAATGCCAACAGCAACTCTCTCCCTCTCCACTGTCTGCAAAGTCAGAGCTGGGAGCCCCCCTCCCCCCTGCTCTTTGTTCCCTTATAACAAATTTGGAGCTCCACACTTGGAAGGAAGACCTGCCTATCAAGCTAAATTGGGCTTAGAATGGGGTTTCCAGGGCAACAGCAGGAGTTCAGACAGAGTTCAGACAATCCCTGCCTAAGTTGCCAAAGGAATTGATTACAGGCGCCAGACTGTCTGGCTTGACGAACAGCAACGAACGATGCTTGCAACGACCACCTGTTCATCTACAATGGGGCCTCACGAACAGCTTGTTCATGAACAGCAGATTGGGCTGTTCGTGGCTTTTTTTGTTCGTATTGCTGTTTGTACCCATCTCCATCAACCACTGGACAGTCTGAACCCAAGTGGCTTCTAAATGCAGTTATTTAAGTACATATGAGGGAATTTATGAAAGCATAATTAGTATTGCTCCTGCTACAGTTATATAATGGTCTTATAGTTTTTCTCTCTGGCAATGCCTCGGTTATGTTCTTGAAATTCCTTGCCCTCCCTAGGACTTCACATGAGACATGAGGGAAACAGGAAAACATAGTAACTTTAATTCACATGCTGGGATAGGGAAATAAGGATGTTCAGAAAAGAGGCCTGATACTGTTTCTAAGTAAAGCTTAGCTCTGAAACAGATACCATCTCCTCTTAAACTGTTCATTAAATTAGCCTGCTTTCCCTAAAAGCCAGGCTCTGAGATATACATAGTCTCCTGAAAAAGGTTCCTCTTCAGCCGAGCCCTATGAATGCACAAACCCTATCTGACTCAAACTTACAGTTTTATGGATCTTCTTCTCTACTCTTCCTTCCCATCTGGACTCTCCAGCATTCTACGAGTCCTGATTGGCTGTTAGCTGCCCTGTGCACACAGGCCAACAGGTATAGAGAGATGAATGACAGAAAGCAAAAGGACATTTGCCCATCCATCACATCTTATAAAACAGGACCGTATTATAAACTTCATGTTTTATATGGTGGAAGGGAGAGATAGTGGCTTCTCTAAGGCTATTCCATAGGTTTGTGACTAATCTTACATTTGGACTATGCATAACCTGGCTCATAGCTCTTAACTACTCTATGTCAGAATGACTCTAAAAGATACATGATTAATATTCCAAATATGCAGGGCCAGATCTAGGGTTGCCAGCGCCCGGTGCAACCCTTGCCCAGCCCTCCACTTCTGTGACATCACCACACAGGGTGGGAGGCATGCTGCACACGCAGCAAGCTGGCCACCCCAGCGCCCAGTGCGCCGCAGAGCTGGTGGTGGCAGAGTGAGCATGTACTGGGGCAGCCAGCTTGCTGCACGGGTGCCTGAGCGCAAAGCTAGGAGGCCCTCCACATGGGTCGCCTGCCCTGTTACTCTTTGCCGCCCGTGCAGCAAGCCTGCCACTGCAGCGCCCGGTGCGCCGTGGAGCTAGCAGTGGTGGTGCAGGCGTGCATGCACGGGGGTGGCCAGCTTGCCATATGGGTGGCTGAGCGCAGGGCTGGGGATGTCCTATGTGTGTGGCAAGCCAGCCGCCCCATCAGCGGGGCAAGTGAGGGATTCCCAACCCTGCGCTCAGCCTCCCGCATGGCAAGCTGCCAGCTCTGGCGCACTCCTGGAGGCTGGCAGCCGCACCCAGCGCCCCCTCTTTGGCAGCACTGGGGGCAGACTACCCTCCCTGCCCCACCTCGATCCGGCCCTGCAAATATGGAATGAACTCATGACTGATTAGATATAGAGAGAAATGTAGAGGCATGTTATAACATATGTCAGGTTTAAATCTCTGCTGAAGTAGATGGTCTTGGGTGTTATTGTTTTTGTAATATATCTCAGAAGGTTATTCTGAGGAGAATAAATAACCTTTATAAACTGAGAAAGACTTAAAACACAATAATACTAATATGAATAATAAATCCATATTTTCTAGATACAATGTTAATTTTTATACACACACCCTGCACTGGACTATACCCAGTCCACAAACCTGAGAAATATGTTTATAAACACATCTTTAAAAAAAAAAATACAACTAATACTTTCTCAAAATGCAAATGTTTCCTCTGAGCAGCACTGAATCTTAAATGATGGTTTGCAGTGAATTTAATAAGAATGACAAAACAAATGCTCATAAACTGTATTGTTTGTTGTAGCCAATAGAGCGTTGCAAACACTGTCAAAGACAATAAATATACAAAATCTGAACAATGCATATTTTGTCTATTAATGTACTTCAGGGTTGTTTGTCAAGCCTCCCTCAGAAATGAGATCAAAAGGGGGAAACATTAAGCTTTTTTATGGTAATGCCAATAAATCTTTGGTATAGAAGATTAAGCTGCACTTTGTGCTCTTTCCCAATAAATCCCACCCCATCATTTTAGGTTATTTCAAATCAAAATGAGGGAGGAAATGAGTTGTTTAGAGCAGTAGTAAATAAAGCTCTTTTCCCCACCAACCTTTATCCTTAATTTATGCTGCTTTTATATTTTGCCTCTATATGAAAATTAAGATCTCTTCAACCCTGTATCTCTGCTAGCATTGCTTTTTTACATTTCTAGTCACTTGTGTCACCATTTATCTACCATTTCCATTTTCATTTTAAATTCAAGATTTATCCTTCTAGCAGTGTTATTTATTTAGACCCTCAGTAAATTGATTTCTCCCCATATATGTACAGTGCCCCAGATAAACAGATTAACAGGAATGAACTTTATTTTTGCTTTTGTTTAGTTTTCTTGGTCTAGCTTTCCAAAACTTCCTTACAACATCAAATAAAACTTCAGTGAGGCCTTCCTTTTATGCAACAATGGGAAGGATTAGACCAGTAGGTCAATATAGCATAAGTAAGTAAAAAATTACTAACTGAAAACTGATTTGACAGAATGTAGAGTGATAACATCAGGTTTCTGAAAGGGTCAAACTGAGGCCCAAATGAGGGATGATGAGGCAGCTAGGTTTGTTTTTCATGTTTAGCAGACCACAATCACCTGAACTCTGAGAAGGTGCAGGAAAGAGAGCTGCTAGAGTGGTGGAGAGTGATTTTCTGTTGCCTTCCTTAATGGCTGGGGAGAATTAGCTGAGGTTACTGTGTGGGAGGACAGTGTTTGAGGGTGTGTGACTGTGTGTAGCCTGCTGAAGAGTGGTGTCTAAATAAGTGTTGTTTCTGTTTGTCTCTTTTGCCTGGGTTGTAGCTAATTGCAGAAGGTGATTGTTGCTAATTGGGGAGGGTCTGTTTTGCCTGGGGCTGACTGCTGACCCCACCCTCTGCTGGGTGAGCCTTGAATTGTATTAGGCTCCTCCTTGCCAGAGGAGTGAGCCTTTGGTGCAAGCCTAGAGGCCCTGTAAGAAGCTAAGTAGCTCTTTCATCCTATAGCTGTTAAGCTTTTTTGTTTCTGCAAGCCTTTCAAAAGTAGTCTTGTGAGGCAATTTGGCAGGGGAATTATTAGGGAAGTACAATAATAACCAAACCACTTCTGCAATGGATTGCAGCAGCATGGCTGGTGAGAGAGCTGAGGTGGTGACGTGCAAAGTCTGTGGCATATCTGTATTCTTACCTCAGGATAAAAGCAATTATACTTGCAGCAAGAATAAGTTGGTAGCCCTATTGGAGAAGATACAGGGACTTGAGGCATGCTTGTCCACACTCCATTTTATAAGGGAAAGTGAAGAGTTCATGGACAGAACACATGAAACACTCTTGAGAGAGCAAAAGGAAGAGCAAAAGGAGAGCAAGGTATCTCAGGATATGGAGGAGCATCCCACACAGGAGGTGGGCGCATGGAAAAATATAACCCATGAGAGCTGAAAAATCAGGAGACATTCTGAGCCTCTGATGCTAAGCAATCAGTTCCAGGGTCTCCCCTTAGATACTGATTCTGGACCACTGGATCAAGGGCTACTCCCTCAGCCACCTTGAACCTTGAAGGGAATGTCTCAGGCCCCCGTGGATGAGAGGATTTGACCTTCTGCTCCCCAATATAAGAGAAGGCATTTACTGGTAATTGGGGATTCACTACTGAGAGGGTTACAGGGTAAAGTGTGCCAACTGGACTTCTTGTCTCAAGAAGTATGCTGTCTACCAAATGCATGTATCCAGGATGTGAAAGAAAGTGTAGGTTCATTAAGCCCACAGATTATTATCCTTTCTTGCTGATCCATGGGGGAACAAATGATACTGCCTGGCACATCTCAGAACACATTAGAAAAGATTATGTGGCTCTGAGTAAAAAGGTTAAGGACCTAGGAGCAAAGGCTGAGTTTTCATCAGCTACGTAGATGGTGTCATCAGGAAAGGTTTGGGTTTTTGGACCATGGCTTATACTTTTGAGATGAAGCTCTTCTATCGAGAGATGGTTTGCACCTCATGAGGGTAGGAAAAGATGTGTTTGGTAAGAGCCATGCAAAACTGATAAGGAAGTTGTTAAACTAAATCCTATGAGGGAGAGAGAAATTCAAAGCCTATAACTGGAGATGAAAACATTAAGATTTGTGGGGAGTGGCACACATGCCAGGAAACATTAACTCACGGGTAAGTGCAGAAATGAAAACCTCAGGGCACATAACTCAAGGATTCCAATGTCTCTACATTAACGCACAGAGTATGTGAAACAAGCAAGAGGAAATTGAGGTCCTAATACAGGAAGGGGACTATGACATAATAGGCATTACTTGTTTGCTTTTTAAAAGCAAACTTAGACAATATTTTCGTCAGTCTCAGTTGAGATCCTCTGCCTACTCCCCCACCCTGTTTTTTAAGCTTAAAAGGGAATATGGTCATTTGTTAGCACAAAAAAAACATGCTTTCTATTTGGAAAAATGGGCTAAACTTTTCGATGCTGTCCGATCTAATGATAATCGAGCATTTTGGCTATTGGCCGGTAAACTTAATTCCTCAACTGGTGTTGCCCCCATTAGCGCTATTCCTTCGGCCAGATGGTATTCTTATTATAACGACCTTTTTAATGAGTCCTCTGCCTTAGATTTGAATAATTTTGGATTAATCCCTTCTGATATCCCCAGTTGGTCCCCAGTTTCCCAAGATGAAATTGTTGATCTCATTGGATCCCTCAAACCTAATAAGGCCCCTGGTTTGGATGGGCTCCCAGTGGAGATATTGAAAGATAACATTGACTGGTGGTCGCGAGCTCTTGCACACCTGTTTACCTTGATTGATCAGTACGGTGTTCTCCCTAATTCTTGGCTGAGTGCGGTTGTAGTCCCCTTTTTTAAAAAAGGGGATCCCAATAATATTGACAACTACAGACCGATCAGTTTACTCTCCATATTAGGGAAGCTATACGCCAAACATCTTCTCATCAAACTGTCCAAATGGATGGCAGATTGTAATCTCCCAGGACGTGAACAAATTGGCTTCATAGCGAATCAATCCACGTTAGACCATTGCTCCACTCTAGCTTTTTTAGCTGAAAAGTACTCTTGCCACCTGCGCAGTAAACTCTATGCAGCCTTTGTTGACCTACATAAAGCCTTTGACTCTGTTAATAGATCTTTATTATGGGATAAACTTCTCGAACTGGGGATTGATAAGCGCCTTTTGTTTTTGATTCGGAAATTACATATGTCCAATTTTTGCCAAGTAAGATTTGATGGGAAAGGGTCTCTCACTAAGGAGATACCTGTCTCTAGAGGAGTTAAGCAAGGGTGTGTTCTTGCCCCCTCCCTTTTTAACCTTTTTAACTCTGACTTGCCTTCTTGTTTGGATAGGATTAATGGCCACCCCCCTAAATTAAATACGACTGCAGTGCCAGTTCTGCTTTATGCAGATGATGCAGTTATCCTTTCCTTTACAAGAATTGGCCTTATTCGTCTCTTATCCGAGTTTAATGCATATTGCTCTCGGAACTTTCTTTCCATTAATTTTGACAAGACAAAAATTTTGGTTTTCTCTAAATCTTGGAAACGCAACCGCTGGCTAATAGCGAAAAAAGAAATACAACAGGTAAAATCTTTCCGCTACTTAGGAGTGCTATTCCATTACAATCTGAGTTGGTGCCCACATAGAGAGCACTCTCTAAGTTTAGCCAAGAACAAGTCTGCAGCCTTGATTCGTTTCTTTTTTCAAAAGGGAAATCAATTTGTCCCAGCAGTGCTTAAGATTTTCCAAGCAACAGTTATTTCCCGACTGCTGTACGGAATCCCTATTTGGATACAGTCCTTTACTAAAAGAATTGAGCGTATCTACTCTGTCTTCCTGCGTAGGATCCTTGGTTTATCCAGTGTCGTTGTTTACCCTCTGTAAGGAATTGGATCTGCACCTGATAGAATCTCGGGCCTGGATCACTACGATTAAATTCTGGCTCCGTCTTCATTTTTGATCCTCCCCTACTAGCCTAATGGCTCAACTTCTAACTGATCCCTTTATCTCAGATTGGTCACAGGCTGTAGTGGAAAAGATTGGTTCCTTAGGAATCGACTTGGAGCCTTTATATAATTGCAGTGAGGTGGCAATTCTGCAGGTGGTTAAGAGGAGAATTTGGGATATTGAGGCGCAGACTATTAATGCCGGCAGCTCCGGAGTCTGCTCCCCTCATTCACTGTCCCTCTATTCCTCGCACACCACCATGGCGGCATATATTGCTGATCTGATAACCCCTGTGTTTAGGAGGGCTTTTATGTTAGCAAGGTTCAATCTCTTTCCCTCAGTAGTGGTCACAGGCAGATACGGGGTATTCCATATAGGGATAGGCTGTGTGACTGTACTCTGAGGGAACCCGATTCAATCTCACATATTCTTTTTCGCTGCCCCAGATATTCTGTTATGCGCAGTTTATTGATTCGCCCTCTTTTTCCTGTGCAGAGGGATTTTTTGGATAAGGATCTAAAATTTCTCTTAGCTGACAAGAGTCCAGCAATAACTCTATCCGTTGCTGAATTCCTGGCTTATGTGTGGAAGTCAAGGGCAACATTTTATAAAGCCCCCTATGACTGTGCTGTATCCTGAGATAATTTTGCTGTCTGGGGACACGATTGTGCTGCCTTATGAATTTATTCCACAACATTTCTCCTGTTTTGTCTGTATTATTTATGCCAATAAAGGTTACTGTGCTGTGGTTTTAAAATAGGCATTACTGAAACTTGATGTGATGACACACACAACTGGAATACTAGGATTGAGGGATACAACTTGTTTAAAAGGTATAGGCAAATAAAGGAGGGGGAGTAGTAGCATTATATGTAAAGGAGGTGCCAAGACATCTCCCTCATCCTATAATTATACATTTGATTTTTCCTACCTAAATGCAGAACTTTACATTTATCTCTGTTGAAATTCATTTTTTTCAGTTTTAGCCCAGTTTTCTAGCCTGTCAAGATCATCCTGAATCTTAATTCTATCTTCTACTGTATTAGCTACCCCTCCCCATTTAGCATCATCTGCAAATTTAATAAGCATTCCTTCTGTTCCTTCATCCAAGTCACTTATAAAGACATTGAACAGAACAGGTCCCTGGACTGATCCCTGAGGCACTCCACTTGTCACTCCATTCCAAGAGGATGAGGAACCATTTACAAACACTCTTTGTCAGGGCTCGCCCCAGGCGCTGCTGCGTTGGGCACCAGGGTGCCTGACTCTGACTCTGGGGGGTCATCAGAGATTCTGCAGGACCTTGCTCTGTGGCAGGAGGGGCGGTCTACATTACCCTGACTCCCTCTCAGTCCACTCGCTGGCCTACTCAACCTGACTCAGCTATCACTCTCACTGCCCTCCTTCTCTTCCTTCACCAATCTTCCTTTTCCTCCTCACATACTTCTACTCCTTTCCTTCCAATAACTCCTTCACAACCCACAACTACCTCTCTCCTAAGCCAGCTTTTATAGGGTTTTCTCCACCTTCCCCTGCCCTTCCTTCCAGGCTCCTTCCATCTGATGCTGCCCAGCTGTGTCTGCTGTCAGGTGTTTCTCCGCTTTCACTAGCTTCTCCTTGCATTCCTCTCTTCTCTTGCTGGGTGGGGCTGAATGTATCCCAGCTGGGGCTTCCCTCAAGTGTGTCTCCTTTCCCTCTTCCCTTCTCCCTCATTCTTTTCTGCAGGACAGGACTGACAGGGACCTTCCAGGTGATGCACCGTGGCCTCCTCTGTCTTTGCTCTCAAGGTGCTCCTGGAGTTCAGCTGGCTCCCTTAGGTGGCTGGGGTTGCTGGTTCCCCCTAGGGCTTATGCAGGGGCTTCCAGTACCTCTATCCCCTCGTTGGCACCTTGGGCAGGTGTGGGTACCTCTTGCCCTTTGGGGTGGGGTTGGGCGGCGTACCCCTGGCTGATCTCTCTCTCTGGCTCCCTTTTCCCTTCCCTTGCTGCTATCTGGAGCTGCACCCCCTCCCTGGGGCCTCCTGTGCCTGCTGCTGGTGTTCCATTGGCTTTCAGATAAGGGGGCTGTGGCAAGTACAGGGTGCTTGGGGTACTCAACCCTGGACACTCTTTGGTACTATCTGTCAAACAGTTACAAATCCCCCTACCAGTAACAGTATCCAAACCACATTTTACCAACTTGTCAACAAGAATATCATGCAGAACGTTATCAAAAGCCTTAGGAAAATCAAGATAAACTATGTCCGCTATGCCATTCCCCAATCCACAGAAGTATTGGTGGTGTTTAGACTATTAAAAAAAGAGAGAGATAAGGTTAGTCTGACATGACTTCTTGAGGAACCCATGCCAGCACTTAGTAATTGCAGCCTTCATTTCTAAATTCTCAAGAACTGTCTGCTTGACTATTAAAAAGTAGTTATTAAAGGTATGAATTTTGAAAATGTTCATGAATCTTTGGCTGTTGAGTGAAATGTTTATGGTGATTGGATAGTTTTCCAGTGGGACATTGCTGGGTCAGACTCAGAATGCATTAGTTTTTTTTCCCATTCTCATTATTTTTGTGGCCTTTCTTTTCAAGGGGGAAGGAGAGGGGGATTTGCTGGAAGCTCTGTTTTTGTACTTAACAGCACCAAAATCACACAGAGCACAGTCCTCTGTGTGATTTTGTTTCATGTAGATTGAATAAAAGAGAGTGATTTTATGGACCCCCAAAGTAAGCCTCTTTTTGTGCAGCCTCATTAAGTCCTCTTTACTGTCTAAAATGACTGTCAAGCAGCAGCCTCAGAGCCAAGCGACAAGTGACTTTTTTCACATGGAAAACACTTGATCGTTTTCGCAAGTTTTCCTGGGAACTGAAGTCCCAGTGTCCTTCCCCTCTCTGTTAGAATCGCTGCCTGAAGAGCCAGAGAAAGCAGGCTGCAGCAGCAGCTTTTGCAAATTGTTCCTCCAGCCACAAGCCTGCTCTCAACGATCATTTGGGGGCGGGCAGCTGCTACTTTCTCCCTGGGCATCCTGCTCCTGGGGAGCTGCTCTGGAGAAAGCCGCCATGTTGGTGAAGCTCCAGACACAGCAACAGTGGAAGAATCTGCTGCCCACCCTCAAACAATCGTTGAGAGCAGGCTTGTGGCTGGAGGAATGATTTGCAAAAGCTGCTGCTGCAGCCAGCTTTCTCTGGCTCTTCAGGCAGCGATTCTAACAGAGAGGGGAAGGACACTGGGACTTCAGTTCCCAGGAAAACTTGCGAAAACGATCAAGTGTTGTCCATGTGAAAAAAAGTCACTTGTAGCTTGGCTCTCAGTCAGCATTAGAACTTCTTCCAGCCACCAGCATTTGAAACAACAAAGCTCTGTCTGCATTCTTTTAATTTCTGTACTCTTACAGTGACTGAAAATATTTTGTTTTCACTGATAACTCTGCATTTGCCTTAAGTCCTTGTTGTGGTTTGTTGTTTGTTTCCTTTCAGAAAGTGAGGAAGGCTTCTGCAGCAACCACACAGACACACCATCATTTACTTCCATTATTTTCTATTAGAAACTTCCAAGGGGCTGGAGTAGTCATTTTCCAACCAAATTTCTCCCAAATTGCAGCATGATGTCTTCTTCCTATCCGTAAAAGAACCACCAAGTTTTAAGCAAATTGGTCAAAGTGTTTGAATTCTATGGACCCTGAGCAAGCTGCCCCTCTGCTATTGGACTTTTCTTATTTTGCAAGAAAAAGGGTCTCACTCCATCCCACAAGGAGAAACGAAGGGGGAAGAAGAGTGGCAGTTCTCTTTGGGACTGGCTGTGATTGGCTCCTTGCTTACAACAATCTGATTGGAAGGGGAAAAGTCAGTAAACATACTCAAGTGAAATGCACGCTCATGTTGTACTGCTGGTAAATGCCTGAACTTGGGGGGGGGTGAACCACATGAGGTGGGTTTCTGTGACTAACAAGCAGCCAAGACTAGAATTTCTGTTCCAGAAAGTCATAAGTAAGGCTCAAAAACATAGTGTGTGTGTGTGTGTGTGAGTGAGAGAGAGAGCGTGCGAGAGATTTACATTTCAGATTTTGTTTACACACACATCTAATAGTTACTGATTTTTATGTTCTCTTCTTGTCTGCAACTATATTTATTTTTGCTATGGTGCTCTGTATCAGTTTAATATTGATAATCTTTTATTACTGTTTATTTATTGGTTTTATTGTACAGTTATGGCAAGTTTTAAATAAAATTAGATAAAATTAAAATAATACAATAAAGTTTTCTTTACAATGTATACATATGCTACATCTGATTTAGGGGAACAGATTGGGCTAAACTGAATTTTCCCACTGGTTTTCCTTCTCTTCAGAACAAATGTTATCTTCCCCCCTCCCCCCAACACACACACATACTTCCTAGATTAATGACACAAGTAGTTTTGGGATATGAAGGAAAAGTGGACCTCAACAGGTGCTATGAAACAAAATTCTGCCAGGCTAGAAGTTTCCTCAGGACAATTGTGAAAGGACTGTGAAAGAATTTTGCAAAGAGAGTTGCCCTGAAGGAAGGTTTTACAGCAGAAATGCATGTCGATAACATTTCCTAGGCTTCTTGTTATGTTTTTTTCTGCTCACCAAGTTTTATTTTCATTTGGGGATTTCTGCCAACAGACAACATCGGCACCATCAGCTGGGATTCCACAATCATGTACAGCAGTCACAGCTGTGAAGGCTGGTTCTCCCTATGAACAAATCATGCCACTTTGAATGCATCACTCAGTTATCTGGAATGAAAAGTTGAAATGGAAACCAATCATAATAGACTGGACCAGAAATACAGAAGAACAGAGAGAAATTATTTCTGAGTATTTAAGAATTTAAATTCTACAGTAATGACATTTTGCAATGAGTCAGTGGAGAGTTTTGTCTTCAGATCATGAGCTAGGGACTCCCAACAACCAGGTGGCAGAAGATGGGGTGTTGCTTTCACCTGTCATTACATAAGACTTTGCCAAAGTGCTGCACCCATTTGCTCCCTCAGACCCTTGAACATGGTCCATGTAAGTCCCTTACTTAGGGGTGAGGACAGATGAACCAGGGATGAAAGTCTTCTTTACGTTTCTGTGGTAACTTGGCTCAGAGGTTTCTGGGCATGGGCTGAGCTCAAAACAATTATGTAGTGATCATTACTTTAAGTAAAAGCAAAGTTAATGTTGGTACAAAAGCAAGAGAAGGGATAATCTAGAACTAATTATGAGAGTCCTCAGGGGCTCAAGTAGAAATTCACACAGGCAAAAGTAAAATAACAGCAAGAATAAGGATTCGATATCCTTCAACATTCCTTCAATATCCTTCAACATTCCCTCATCATTCAGAGGTATATTATTTCTGGAGTGATACCCAGGTCTAGTCCTCCAAGCTCTGTCAGCGATTGTCAGGAACAGAACAAAGATCCACTGGTGGAGGGGTGTCTGTTTTATACATTATTTCAATGTTACTGCTCAGCCATCCCATTGGCTTAACTCCAGCAGAAAAAATTGGGTTTAATTCCTCAGCTGGGATCCATTGAGATATGGTTTGGTACAAATTGACAAGTGGTACCACTAGATAGCCTGGTTGTTGGAAATGTCAGAATTTGGGGGAAATATGTCAAGATCTTTCCAGACTGTGTCATTCTGCCCTCCCCTCAAACCTTTCATGCCACCAGGAGGCTCCCGAGGTTTGGGCTAAGAATGTATGATTTGTATAGGGATGTATGGTTTTGGATGTATGATCTAGTTTAAAAATATACCTCAAAATACTTTTTCAGTATTATTTGGTATATCTGGATATATCTGTCTTATGTCTTGTCCATATGGAGTTTTTTCACTGGTTCTGAGTCTGATCCCATACTGCATCAACTTCTCTCCAGAGTTCTGTACACATTGGCCATTTCCATAAATGTTGAATAATGCACTTTCAATCCACTTTAGAAATCCTTTGGAAGTGGATTTTTTGTTTCACACACAAAAACCCAATTCCAAATGATCACTAAAGAGCATTAAAAGTGCATTATCCAATGTGTGTGGAAGCAGCCATGGTCAAGATACCCCAATTCAATCTTCAAACTGCTTCATGGACATTTTGAATTCCACACAAAAAAAGGCTGCATCTGCTGCAGAATCGATTTTTCCTTGCTTTTCTACAGTTTTTCTCACTGTGTATGTATCCAATGCCCCCCCCCCGAAAAGTCAAAACGGGGCCTCTTCCACATGGTGGACTTTTCATCGGGCTTTCTGTGTATTCAGCCAACAAGAATGGGATCAGCTTTATTCATCATTTCTGGCCCCGTACAGCTTCTATTCTTTAATTCTACACTTTGAGGGAGTTGAACTTACGTGGTGTCTGTTTTTTATTTTTCCCCAGAAAAATTCCCTGTTTCTGCTGCAGGCTTTGAGGACGCCTTAGTTGATCAGCTGAGGACTGGTCAGTTTCTTCAGTTGATTGCTAAGGAGACTTACAAGGGTTTTTTTTTGTCTTTTTTAAAGACACCAACGTTGAAATGTTGCAACATTGCTCTTTAATTTTTTTTAAAAACACCAAACAGGAATGGACTAAAAAGTACAGGTGAAAATTTTAAAATATCAAGTGGGATTCAGGGCTGTCTGCAGTTTTTTGTGTTAGCCGAATTGCTGCATCCCCCCCACCCCCGGTTGCTTTTGATTGGTTGCTGTTCAAGCAATCAGGATGCAGGGGAATAAAGAGGAGGGTGAAAGGCAGGGCCAGAGCTAGGGTTAGGCTCACACAAAGAAAGTATTCTGCACTTAAAAAAAACACTGGTTTGACTTTGCAGGGAAAAAATTGGAATATTTGCTCAGAGAGAAATGCTTTCTTCATTGTGAGACTGCACCTGACCGTGCTTTTCACCCTCCCCTTTATTCCTCTATATCCTTATTGGTTGAACAGCAACCAATCCAATTTTTCCCTAATTTATTTTTAGTTAAATATCAACTTCGCAATGTTGGTGCCTTAAAGGGAGAAAATCTTCTAACTGAGTCAGGGGGAAATGCTGTGATACAGGTAATGCAAGAATTCTGTAGACAGCCCTGAATCCCACTTGATATTTTAAAGTTTTCATGTGTGCTTCCTCTGCTTTTTAGTCCGTTCTGTTTTGGGCATTTTTAAAAAAAAAAAATAGACAGCAACCTCGAGCATTGATGCCATTTAAAACCTTGTAAGTTTCCTCAGGAATTAATTGAGGAAACTAACCTGTCCTAAGCCAATCAGCTGAGAAAACTGTTGAGTTCTCAGCCCATCAATTGAGAAAATGGATGAATATTCAACCGATTCGTTATGAAATTGATATGATCTCAGCCAATCAGCTAATGAAACTGATGTGTGCTCAAAGCCTGCAACAGAAACAGAGCCTTTTTCTAGTGCAGAAATAAAAAACAGACACCACTTCAGTTCAATTCCCTCAAAGTGTAGAATTAAAGAACCAAAGTAGTATGGGGCTGGAACCAATGAATAAAGTGGATCTAATCCTCATGAGCTGAATACACAGAAAGCCTGATGTAAAGTTCTCCATGCAGAAGAGGCCTTATTCAGGTATATACAAATAAACCAGCATTTATATTCCCAAATAATCTGCATATTTGGGAATTGATTTTAAAGGTCGCAACAGTTTGTCTCTTTGCTCCCCTTTGCAAACTTCTCAGGCCACAAGATGAGGGGAAAGGGAGACAGTGTTATTGTGTGTTGTGTCTGTGTCGATGTTGCTTGCTTTCCATATGCCATTGCCAGGTCTGGATAACTGCTTTGGTGCTACTGGCTTGCCAGGTTGGGAGCTGGGATTCTCTGATTTGGCATTGGTTCTGTTATCCCTGAGTTCTGCTTGGCATCTGTGAGTGATGCTGGTTCTGTTGTGTTTGTAACAGTATCTCTTGCTTCAGTTTGATTATGCTGGGATTCTCTGGTTTGGCGTTGGTTCTGCTGGGATTCTCTGATTGTTGTTGGTTTTGTTGAACTTTGTTGGTTCTGTTTGGATTGGGAGGTTTGGCCCATGTAGTTGCTCTTGTGTGTTTGACTAATCCTCTTTTTTTAGGTTTCTGTTTTTGCCCTGAAGAAAACATTGGATAATGGTTTAGCTCCCAAAGGAAATAAGGAGAGTGGCTAGGGTTAACTTTTCAGGGGACCATAGAAGTGGAACCCTTGATTTAATTGATTTGAAACTTGGGGGTTCTTTAGTGAACAAGAAGGACTAGGTTCTCTGCAATTTTGGTATAGTTTTCTTGAAAAAATAGCCCTTCTGCCCCCTTCCCCAATATTCCCCCATAGAGAATAATGGAATCAAATATATTCAGAATTCCAGATAAAACCAGAACTGAGTATTATACCAGTATTTTGGACCCAAATATTAGGAATATCAAATATATATGGTTTTCCAGATATCCAAATCCAAAAAAATATTTATTTTTTTAGTGCACATCCCAATTTTTTCCTACACGGACAAGCTATTTCATCTTAATTACAAAGAAAAGAAAGAATTTAAGGGAGAGGTAATGGATCTGGCAGAACACATGTTGAAATCATGAACAGCAACCTAGGAGCCACATGAGAATCAATTAGGCCTTAAGGATTAAGAATTTATTCCCATATTTTATAATTCATTTAGTCATTTTATTTGATCTTAGGTATTATTCACCATTGACCCTCATGCTGTAGCTTACACCTCTTGTTAATAAAATTGGTTGTGGTTAAGTATGACTGCCTAATTCATATGCTCTTTTGAAAGCATTTTGTCCTACGCTGACTAGAAATTCCATTGCAATCCTTAGTTAAAATTTAATGAATATGTTCAAGTGATCAGCCAAATTAACTCTCTTCCTTTCCCATTTCTCTGCTTATGCAGCTCTGATTGCTTGATCACCATATTTCGGCTGAACAATGTTAACTTTTAATTATAGAGAACTTTTTACCAGTTCTGCTTGTAGTTCTCTGAAACTTGCAGCTTGTCCAATTAATACATTTTGGCTCATCTCCCAGAAGCAGATTATTTGGAAGAAACTCTTCCACTTGAGAGTCAGGACAGTGGAAAAGGAATCTCCACTGGAGTTTCCCTGCCACTAAAACTGCTGCAATTGTTACTGCAAACTGCAATGCCAAAGCCCAATATTCGGTCATGGAAAAAATGGTTTTTCTGAAATGTAATGAAATGGCAGAAGCACATTACAGCAATATTGGACATTGCAAAAACATAGGTAAAATCCATGCTGTACTTCAAGTGGAAAAATGTTTCAGGCAGAGGGAAAATGCTTGCCATTATAAAAAATCTGATAACTTTCATTAATATCTAAGAATTTGGGAGCGCTATAGTAGCCAAAATATTTTAAATTACTAAAAATCTGAGATCTCAAGGAGATACTCCTTTCCCAGTTGTTGCCTGAACTTTTTGATATTGATTTGAAATATTTTTTTCACACTATATGTGGCCAGTTCATAGTTAGCTGCCTCTCGTTGCTGATGTTACCTTCCTGCTGACATAGTAGAGAAAGGGACAGATTGAAGCTCTTAAGAGTCACAAAACTACACTGGTAAGATACTTGAATTCTTCTAAGGGTCACTCTAAACATTACTTTTTTCTTTCTTTTTTAAAATTTTATTTTATTCATAGAATTAAAAGTCCAATAAAAAGGGCAGAAAGCAAAAAAAAAGAAACGGATTTTAAAAAGCTTACAAGAAGAAGAAAAAACAGAACTTAGAAATAAAAGAAAACAATAATACATATTTCATTTACATTCTTCTCTACGCTTATCATTTTTAACAAACATTGTACTTAAAATTTAATCTCTTTTCCACTACTGTCTCCCTTCTATTTGTTTTTTCCCAAATTTATCTTCTTAAAAATGAAAGCCATAAATCATCAAATCATTTTTGCTTGTTTCACGCAGAAAGTCAATAAGGGGATTCCAGTTAGCCAAAAAAGTAGACAATGTTTTATCTCTGATCAAAGCTGTAAGTTTAGCCATCTCCGCTAGCTCCATCATTTTCATAATCCAATCTTCAATTGAAGGCAATTCTGTGCTTTTCCGCATATAGAAGCCTAGCTGTTGTAGTCCTATACAAAAATAAAACCCCATGCTGATTTTCCAACTGTTTGTCCATTAATCCCAACAAAAAGGCTTCTGGCTTAAACTGTACAGTAGTCTTTTAAAAAAAATTGTATTATCATATGGATTTGAATCCAAAATTTTCTAGTCTTACAGCAAGTCCACCAGATATGATAGAATATTTCTTCTTGTTTCTCACATTTCCAACATTTGTTCGACATACCTTCACTCATTTTAGCTAAT
This sequence comes from Eublepharis macularius, assembly GCF_028583425.1. Lineage (NCBI taxonomy): Eukaryota > Metazoa > Chordata > Lepidosauria > Squamata > Eublepharidae > Eublepharis > Eublepharis macularius. The sequence continues at coordinate 72,577,585 of NC_072793.1, forward strand.
TTGTCAGGGGATATATACCAGCGATACATCATTTTATTAAAATTTTCTTTAAGTCTAACACTCAAAGTAAATTTAAGCCCCTTTAGCCACATATTTTCCCACTGATCCATCATTATATTATACCCCACATTTTTAGCCCATTTTACCATACAATCTTTCACAGATTCTTCTTCTGTTTCAAATTTCAGTAAAAGCTTATACATTTTAGAAATAATATGTTCATATTTAAACGCAGCTCTTTTTCAAATTCAGTCTTGTCATGTTCAAAGTAGAGATGGCACTAAAGACAAAAAAACTGAACCATGAGGTTTGTGGTTCGTGGGTTTTCACTAACCAGGAACCACAAACTGGCACGAACTGGGGTAAGTTCACAAATCAGTTCATGGTTCGTGGGGTTTAAATGCCCCTTTCCAGCCGCTTAGCAGCAGCAGGGAAAAGGACATTTAACAGTTTAAAGTGCCCTTTCCTGCCTTGCAAGCAGCAAGTCCCTTTAAACTCTCAGCTTGCAGGCAGGGGCCCCTTAAAGGGACCTGCCACTTGCAAGTGCAGGGCCCTTTAAATGGCCCAAACCCCAGCAGCAGTGGCCATTCGAGGGGCAGGAAGGACATTTTTGGCCTCCTCTGCTGCCCTGAGGCCAAAGAGTCCAAAGAGGCCAAAAACAGCTTTCCCGCCCCTCACGGAGGATGAGGATGCTGCGGGCCCACAGGGCGGCTGGGCAAGGTAAGTGTGGGGCTGCAGCTGGGGCTGGGGCTGGGGCTGGGGCCATTTAAAGGGCCCTGCCACTTGCATGAACCACTGGTTCACGAACCACAAACCGACCTGGTTTGTGTGGTTTTTTGGGTCGTAATTCGATTTGTGCTCATCTCTAGTTCAAAGTCCCATAATTTTTTATCTAATTTGAATCTTTCTAAAAGTTGAGCATAGGGAAACTATTGACATTTATAACCTTTAGCTATTAAATCCTCCCTTGTCTTCAATTTGCAATCTTTGGCCACACAGTGGCCAAAAACCAGGTGTCCTCAGGAGGTCTACCAGTGGGGAACAGACACTAGAAGCCCTCCCACTGATTGCCCCCCCAAACACCAAGAATACAGAGCATCACTGCTATAGAAAGAGAGTTCCATCTATACCTTGTGGCTAATAGCCACTGATGGACCTCAGCTCCATATGTTTATCCAATCCCCTCTTGAAGCTGTCTATGCTTGAAGCTGCCACCACCTCCCGAGGCAGTGAATCCCATGCGTTAATCACCCTTTGGGTGAAAAAGTACTTCCTTTTATCCGTTCTAACACGACTGCTCAGCAATTTCATTGAGTGCCCACAAGTTCTTGTATTGTGAAAAAGGGAGGAAAATACTTCTTTCTCTGCCTTCTCTATCCCATGCATAATCTTGTAAACCTCTGTCATGCCTCAGTTGTCATTTCTCCAATCTAAAAAGCCCCAAGCGCTTTAACCTTTCTTCATAGGGGAAGTGTTCTATCTCTTTAATCATTCTAGTTGCCCTTTTCTGCACTTTTTCCAGTGCTATAATATCTTTTTTGAGGTGTGGTGATCAGAATTGTACACAGTATTCCAAATGAGGCCGTACTATTGATTTGATACTAGCTGATTTGTTTTCAATTCCCTTCCTAATAATCCCCAGCATAGCACTGGCCTTTTTTATTGCCATCGGACACTGTATCGACATTTTGAGTGAGTTATCCACCACAACTCTAAGATCTATCTCTTGGTCAGTCTCTGCCAGTTTAGACCCCATCATTGTATATTTATATTTGGGATTTTTGGCCCCAATGTGCATTACTTTGTACTTGGCCACATTGAACCTCATTTGCCACATTGACACCCACTTGCCCATCCTCGACAGATCCCTTTGGAGTGCCTCACAATCCTCCCTGGTTCTCACCACCCTGAACAATTTAGTGTCATCAGCAAACTTAGCCACTTCACAGCTTACTCCCAACTCCAAATCATTAATGAACAAGTTAAAAAGCACTGGACCTAATGCTGAGCCCTGCGGTACCCCACTGCTTACCACCCTCCACTGTGAATATTGCCCATTTATACTCATTCTCTGCTTCCTATTCATTAGCCAGTTTTTGATCCACAAGAGGACTTGTCCTTTTACCCCATGACTATTGAGCTTACATAGCAGCCTTTGATGAGGAACTTTATCAAAAGCTTTCTGGAAGTCCAGGTAAACAACATCTATTGGTTCCCCCTTGTCCACATGTTTGTTCACTCCCTCAAAGAACTCTAATAGGTTTGTGAGACAAGATCTTCCCTTACAGAACCCGTGCTGTGTCTTCCACAATAGCTTTTGTTCATCAATGTGCCTACTAATTCTTTCTTTAATAACAGTTTCCACCATTAACGTTAGACTGACTGGCCTGTAATTTCCCAGATCTCCTCTGGAACCCTTTTTAAAGATGGGGGTGACATTAGCTACCTTCCAGTCCTCTGGAATGGAGGCAGATGTTAATGAAAGGTTATATATCTTTGTCAGGAGATCCACAAGTTCACATTTGAGTTCTTTCAGAACTCTTGGATATATGCCATCTGGGCCTGGTGATCTGTTAGTTTTTAAATTGTCTATCAGTCATTGGACCGCCTCTCTTCACCTCAATCTGACTCAGGTTTTTCAGTACTCCTTCCAAAATCAGTGGCAATTGACCCTTTTTGCCTTCTTTCTGTCCTCTGTTAGTGTTTCTCTTTTTTCACCCAGAAATCTTATTTCACTCAGTAAATTTCAGCCAGAGAGTAATCTGGTAGCTCTGATGCTTGCTCCACTTTAAATCCAGGTTTTCCAAGATGGTGGAATTCAAGATTGCTGCTGTAGTATAGTGGTTAAGTGGTTGGACATGAATCAGCACTCCATTGGCTTGAATACCACTACAGCTTAGTAAGTGGCCTATATTAAGCTACTTACCTCAGCTGCAGCTCCCCAGCTGTATTGTGGGAATAATAATAACACTGAATTTGTTCACCACTTTAAGTGGGACACAAACCTGTCTAGAAGAGTGATATATAAGTAATAATAATAATAACATTCGCTTTATATACTGCCCTTCAGGACAACTTAATGCCCACTCAGGGCAGTTTACAAAGTATGTCATTATTATCCCCACAACAAAACACCCTGTGAGGTGGGTGGGGCTGAGAGAGCTCCAGAGAGCCATGACTAGCCCAAGATCACCCAGCTGGCTTCAAGTGGAGCAGTGGGGAATCAAACCCAGTTCTCCAGATTAGAGTCCCGCGCTCTTAACCACTACACCAAACTGATTATTGTTATTGTTATATTCTAAACCAAAGAACTATATGAACTTCATTAGCTTCTCTTGTTTAGATATGTTAGGCATTGGGGAATATATGGGAACAAGCTGACCCTGTACAAAAAGAAATGGGCTCTACTTGAACTGACATGGAGCTAGACTGCTAGTGCTTAATATCAAAAAGCCTGCAGAACAACTTTTAAACTCACAGGGGGAAATAAACAGAAGCTGATGAACATTTGGTTTGAGAAAACTCATCCAGAAGGGATGATGGGTTAAATATCTAGGCTATTTAACAGGGACAAAGTTGAACATGAGAGCTTGGCATGAACTGACAGCTATTTTAGGAAACAAAGAGAGTGATCCTATTCAAGTCTACTCAGAATTAGACATGGGCATGAACCAGAAAAAAACGAACCAGGAGGTTCGTGGGATTTCCATGAACTACGAACCATGAACTGGCACAGTTATGAACCAGTTCGTGATTCATGAGGTTTAAATACCCCTTTCCGGCTGCTTAGCAGTGACAGGGAACCAGTAACCAGTTGATGGAATTTTGTAGGAAGGAGCCTCAAGGAGCCATGGTCCGCGACCCCTGGACTGGCCTGGTTCGTGCATTTTTTGGGGTTGTAATTGGATTTGTGCCCATCTCTACTCAGAATCCTACTCAAGTCTATTCAGTGATACTTATTTCAAGGATATGATGAAGATATGAGAATGGTAAGTACTGTTGCAGGAGGAAACAAAGTGATTCTACACAAATACTAGCAGCATTTGAGCTACGTTGGGAAAACTGGAGTGCTTGGTGCTAAATGAGAGCATCAATACAGAAACCAGTTAGATTGGTGCATTTCAGAAACCAGATAGATTGGATATATCCCTGGATATAAATTATAAAGGAAGGGCAGGGGATGACAAACTAGAGATACAGTGACTAAACTGAAACTTCAGAGGCAGTAAACTTTTGGATATCTGTACTGTGGGGTGGTCACAGGGGAGGTATTGGCCTCCATGTCTTCCTTGTAGACTTTCTGGGGTTTCTGGCTGGCCATTTTGTGAAACAGGATTTTGAACTGGGCTGTTAGTCTGATCCAGCATGACTACTCTTTAAAAAAGGAAAGTTTGATTTAGATGCTTGTGGGAACTGCAGCTGATGGGCATTATTCTAAAAGAGACATACATCATACAGGAGGGAATGCTTCTTTTAATAAGGTGCTTGTTGAGTGACCTATACATACATTATCTAAAATAGAAGTACTATTTTCTTCAAAAGATCTATTTTTTTTCATACATTCATTCATTCATAGTCCTCCTTTCTCACTGAGACTCAAGGCAGGTCGCACAGTGTAAGTCAATATGATCAATGGCTGGGACATTCAATAAACAAATAGCGTAAGGATTGGTGGTTGTGGGTTTTCCAGGCTGTATTGCTGTGGTCTTGGCATTGTAGTTCCTGATGTTTTGCCAGCAGCTGTGACTGGCAGGATAGGTGATGTCAGAGGGTGTGGCATATGCAAATCAGTTATGCTAACGACACACTTCCAGTGATGGCAAGGGGCATGGCATATGCAAATCAGTTATGCTAATGAGCTATGCTAATGAGTTCCTCCAGCTCTTTTTCTACAAAATGACCCCTGCATACATACATACATACATACATACATACATACCAGAAAATAAGAGCTCTTTTTCTAGACAAGACTCCTCGCCTCATTTAGGTGAGAAGAATGGTTGGATCCAAGCCATAAGGCAGCACTTACCAGTTTTCAGCTCCTACAATGTTTCCAAACTTTCAGGTTCCACACTGTATGCCAAAGGCTGACATTTTTATTTCTTCCATAACATTTATGTTGCCCCATAGTTTAAAGTTATAGAGAAATCCATTCTTCACCTTACTTCTGCAGTGACTGGGAAAAAAAATAGACAGTATGCATCAAGCTGTGCTTGCAAACCCAGAGGGCAGCTAATGGTAACAATTATTAATCAAATCAACTCACCTTCGTCTCATTTTTTTTCAAGGATTGTGTGCATTTATTTACTCAGAGATCTGTGTAGTGTACTCTCTGGCGCATGAACTGAAATGGTATCGCTGAAATTCTGCAGGGTGTAATTTAACCATTTTAAATGGGCTCACTTTGGAGATGAGCTTCGAGGACCAATATCCAAAGCTCATTAAATAAATGTACCAAAAGATATGATATGTTTCCCACAGCCATCACTCATCATACAAATTCTACAGTAGCCTCCCTCTAGAGTCATGAAGGTCAAAAAAGATGACCTTCAAAAAAATTAATGAAGCAAATACCAGTCCTGCACAGGGAACTTCCCTCCTTTCTTAACGCTATCTGAAAGCAGTATATACTTTCTAATTATCGCAGAGGGCATTAAGATTTGCAGTTGCAAAAAAGGGAAAAAAGAAAGAGCAAGAGAGAAAGAACATCTTAGGATGCACATGGTGCAAAATGAAACTGGTTTTAAGTTAACTTCAAAGAGCTTTAAGAATTGTAGTTTCTCAAGATTGCAAATAATTTTTAGCTGGAGACCCAAAGACTGTTCCTGGAACTTGAAACTCTAGGAGTCCTTGGTTTTAAACTGGCTAAAACATGAACTTTACAGCATTCACATACATATAAAAAAATTAGATCTGCTGTTCAATATCCTGTAAGAGTAACAGTGTAATCCTATCCAGAGTTCCTCCAGTCTAAGTCCATTAAAATCAAAGAGCTAAGAAAGGGACAATTCTATATAAGATTACACTATTACAAACAAAAGTTCCGTGTATGATGAAAATTCCATATTTAAATACTTATACGCATCAGGTGAGTTTGAATGAGACATCAGTTCTTGATCCATTCAATTCTAGCTTCAGACTGGGCTTTGAAATTAAGACTGCTTTAATAGCTCTGGTTGATGACATCCAGCTACAGCTACATAAGGGTGGTTTGACACTGCTGATTTTATTAGATCTGTTGGCAGTGCTTAACACAGTTGATCATTTGGTCCTGCTCAACCACCTATCCTCTCTGGGGGTGAGAGCTAGCGCCTTACGATGGTTAGCTTCTTTCTTCCAATGATGCTGAATCGGAGTGGTCATTGGAGATGAGAAATCATCCTGATGGGAACTATACTGTGGGGCCCCTCAGGGTTTGATGCTTTTGGCTTGATTCTAAGTTTTCCATGGACAAACAGGTGTCCATAGTGGCTAGAACAACATAGTGGCTAGAACAACATCTTCACCATGCCCAACAACCTTCCCCATAACTCTTTCAATCTGACCTTGCCACATGGATCAGTGTGACTGTCACCTCTTGTTTAGCAACTGCAATTTGCTGTACATATGACTACCTCTGAAGATGCTCCAGAGAATTCAGGTGGTGCAGAATGCGGCTGCTAAGTTGATGACCAAGTCACTATGGTCAACTCATATATCACCAATTATAAAGCTGCTGTACTTGTGAAGAAACAAATGTTGTTTCAATGGAAGCCATTTCTTCAGAGTTAGTACAGAGGCTTCATTGCTGAGAGAAATTCTCTCCCCCCTTGAGAGGCCTCTTCGTCTCTTGCTAGCAGCAAGCTACTTTTGCTTCTGTCCTTGAGATAAGTTAAACTGTTCTAACTGGTGTCAAGTAGACATGGGCACGAACAGCATTACGAACAGAAAAACCCCATGAACAGCCCAATCTGCTGTTCACAAGCAAGCTGTTCGTGAGGCCCCATCCTAAACGAACAGGTGGTCGTTAAAAGCCTTGTTTGTTGCCTTTGGCAGCTGTTACGCAAGCCAGACAGTCGGAAGCCTGTTGAAATCAATCCCCTTGGCAACTGGAGAGGGAGGGACTGAACTCTGTCTGAACTTCTTCTGGCTTTCCTTCTGGCTTTAACCCTTCAAAGTACTTCAAGCAGAGAGTCCCGTTTTAGTCACTGTGAAGAGAAAATGACAACAAAGGGGGAGACCCATGCATCATGCCTTTCCCGGGGTGCAATCTCTCTGAAACTTGGGGAGTCTTCGGAGGACAGTGAGGACTATGTCCCCTGCAAATTTGCTGGGTATTGGACATTGGGAAGGGCAGATTGTAACCCCTCAAAGTAGCTGCCTTCGAACAGGCGGTTCTCTTTCTTCCACTGTTAAGAGAAAATGACAGCAAAGGAGGAGGGACACATGGATCATGCCTTTCCTGGGGTGCAATCTCTCTGAAACTGGGGGGGGGGGTCCTTCAGAGGTCAGTGAGGACTAAAGGAGGAGAGCCATGGATCATGCTTTTCCTGGGGTGCAATCTCTCTGAAACTGGGGGGGAGGGGTCTTCAGAGGACAGTGACGACTATATCCCCTGCAAATTTGGTGGGTATTGGACATTGGGAAGATTCTCCCGGGTGTGAGAGGGATGGGGAGAATCTCCCCACCTCTCTCGCACTGGGCAGGCAGCCTGGCTGTACGACTGCTCTCCCAGCCCTTTAAACTATCAGCTGGCAGTTGGCAGGGGAAATTCTGGCCCCAGGAACAACAAACATGTCCGGGAACAGTTCATGTTCGTCCATGTTCGTTGTTCGTGGATGGCACAGAACATCGAATAGGGTGTTCTGGTTTTTTTTCCGTTCATGCCCATCTCTAGTGTCAAGTCGAGCCTCCATAGCTGAACTTTTTTTTTGCGAGTCAATTGGCAATCAAATTTGCACCTGTAGATTTGGGCTGTGCGCCAAGAGCTGCAGACTTGACTCACTTCCCTTTTGCACTGAACAGCTATTTCTCAGGTGATGTTTGCAAGTTGTGACCGGATTGGCTGTCAGGCCTGAGCTACTCCGGCCTCAACTAGCATAAATTGGCTATTAAAAGCATGGAGTCTGAGCTTGTGGTGGGTGTCAGCAACAGACAACTGCCCTTGCCCCTTTGTTCTTCTTCTGGCTCGTTTTGTTAGAGGGACATTGAAGCTCTCAACTTTGAGATTGCTGTGCTGCTTGATTTTTTGGACTCTAGACCAGAGACTTTGATTGCTACATCTGTGAAACCAACTTGCTTTGCCTCCTAAGGAATTACTGTGGTATGTAGAGCTAACTGCATATAGCTTTTTTTTGTTCTCACATTCTGTCTTGTGCTTTGTGACGACCTTGCATTCTGATTAATAAACAATCATATTTTTACCCTGTGTGGGTTATTGTAACTCTGAAGCCTCAACGCTATAAAATTTTTGTTGAACTCACTCTGTGTATGCTTGAGAACCACCTACCATAACTAGGGCTGCCAGACCCCCAGTGGGGGCAGGGATCCCCTGCCCCCACCCTCCCACCCCCGCCCCCACTTACCTGGCCAGCAGGGGGTGCGCACCTTCCATGCACGTCCCCCTGCAGAGCTGCGCGCCCCCGCGCACAGCAGCCCCAGGAGCAGGCCTGTTTTGGTCTAGATCGGGGCCCCTGTGGAGTGCAGGAGCGTTCCTGCAGTCCTCAGTGGCCCACAACGGGCCCAATCCGTGGCAAAACGGGCCCAATCTGCACCCGTTTTGGCACGGATTGGGTCTGTTTTGGTGCAGATTGGGCCCATTGTGGGCTCCTGCAGAACGCAGGAATGCTCCCACACTCCACAGGGGTCCAAAATGGGCCCAATCCGCATCAAAACGGACCCAATCTGTGCCAAAACGGACACGGATTGGGCCTGTTTTGGAGTGGATTGGGCCCGTTGTGGGCCCCTACGGGGCGTGGGAGTGTTCCTACGCTCCGCAGGGGCCCACAACAGGCCTGATCAGCGCCCAAATGGGGGCTGCGTGATGACATAACTCCCAGAAGTGACGTCATCATGCTTGCAGGAGTGTGTGCGCGTGCTGTGCGCGCGCGCACATGAGCTCCTCCAAGGTAAGAGCCAGGCCCCAGTCTCCCGCTGGGAGATCGAGGGGGCCTGGCAACCCTAACCATAACAGTACTTTGTGTTGAGACCTCTGCTTGCAAACCACCCTTGCAAGGCAGATTTCTGGTTAATTCCCTAATAGGCTCTGGAGCTTTGCTCCCCCTGACTCCTCAGTCTTGGGATAGATAGGGAAGCTAGTGGCAGCCTACTTAGGCAAGAATGAGACTTTCTCCTCTTGCCTGTTTTGTAATTAGTGTGCTGTTTGAAAAAGGCCTTCCAGGCAGCCTGTGTCCCTTCCCCTTAGCTGGGTCAGGGCAGAAGGACTTGGAACCCTTGACAGTACTAGGTACCAATTAGCCTCTGGATCCAATTCAAGGTGTTTGTCCTCACCTTTAAAACCCTTCATGGTCTGGGTCCCTCATACTTTCGAGTCTGCCTCTCCCATTATGCGCGCGCGCGCACACACACACACACACACACACACCTTGTCTGCTTTGTTCATCTTCACAGGGCTTGCTGGTGGTTCCTGGCCCCAGGATGGCATGACTTCCTTCCATCAGGAAGAAGGCCTTTATGATTGTGGCACTGTCCCTTCAGAATGCATTTTCCAAAGGCACTCATGCTTAGCAGTGCCTGTTGATGTTTCAGAAACTCTGTAAGGCAGAACTATTTGGTGTGTCTTTGCTACTTAATATTCTTTTGTGAGGCAGAGCAAATTGCTGTGCATTTTATCCACTTGCAATTTTTATTTTATTTGCAGGGTTAGGCTGGGGTTGGGACTAGAGTGGTTTTTAATTATTGTATTAGGCTGTTTTAGTGTGCTTTTATTCAATATTATAGTTTTGTATTGTTTTTAACCACTGTAATTGTTGTGAACCATTTTGAAATCTTAACTGAAGGGAAGCAGTATAAAAGCTGCATAAATAAACAAATAAATAAATACCTTTTCTGGAAACCTAGAATACATTCACTCTTTACTTGTGCATAATGTAATGAATCAGAGAGCACAGGCTTTTCTTTCAATAACAGCCCAAATTAAATCCATGGAGGCTCACAACAAATTCACTTTTTTAATAAAAAGTTCTTAAAGAGAGCACACACAAAAAGAACAAAGCTTCGGGTTTTCAAAAACGTTTATTAATCCAGAAAATACCTTATATAATCCTTCAATATTCAATATTCTCCCATGGAAGATATTGAAGTGAATAAAAGAAGAGGCTAGCTACATAAATAATGAGTGTGTATGTATAAGTGTACCTAGAAAGGAAAGTAATATGATGATTACACAACCACATAAAAGAAATAAAATTTTCTTTCCCACCCACCTTACACATAGAGACATATTCCAAATTTAATCCTTTTTTCAGAGGGCACTTTTACTTTAATAGGTTATGATGACCACATAATTTTAGAGAGTGACATCTATGTGGGAAATAATTGTGTTATTTTTTTTCTGACCATACAACACAGCATAGGAGAGGATTGCAAAGAAGCTGTCCCTATGCCAGTTAGAATCAGGCTGCTGTCTTTAAATTTAAAATAGTCCAATCTACAGACTGTGTCTTTTTTATCATAACTCAGGAGAATGGTACTGGGCAACATATCTGTGCAATGTGTTCTCTCATGCTCTCTGGGTGTGCGTATGCATACACAAACAAACACGTACAAATAGAACCATGCCAGTCAAGATGAATTCAAGAAGGCATTACTGAGAGAGAGAGAGAGAGAGAGAGAGAGAGAGAGAGAGAGAGAGAGAGAGAGAACCTGTTGTTAGAAGGTGCATTTGATGTAAATGAGGAAAGTGTCTTCTATTCATCATGTACTAAATTATTGACAGAATAAAAGAAAGAAAGTGTCATGGCCCAGTCTGAGAGTGAGGTCTCCTCTGGAGGAGAGGAGCCTCGTGTAGCCAGCCAGGACTCTTCAGGAGAAGAGGAGCCCTGTGTAGCCAGCCCTAGCCCTGATTCAGCAGAAGCCAGCAATCAGGAGCAACAGCTGCTGGCTGATCAGAGCTTACAGCCAGCAGCTGAGGCACCAGCACCCTCTGGCTCCAATACTACAGAGGAAGCTCAGCCAGGGACTTCTACAGGTGCAGCGCAGCCAAGAGCCTCCACCCCCCCAGGTTCACCCACGCCCAAGGAACGCCGCAGGCAGCGCCAGAGACTGGAACTGCAGGCAGCGCCAGAGACTGGAACTGCAGGAGAGACGGCGCAGTGCTCGCCTCTTAAGCCAACGCCAGCTGCTGGAGAGTGATGATGAGTAGTGGCAGGATAGAGCCCCAGCAGCTGGCTGAAAACCACGCCTGGCTATAAGAGCCAGTCTGGAGGAACTGCTGGGCGTGGGAGCAACGTGTCTACTGCCTGCAACCACTCTGTGTTTCGTGAACCTTGCCCGTGCCTGCTTTTGGACCTGACATTATCGGTGACTGACCTTGGACTGTGCCTGACCTTGCTTTTGGACTCTGGACTCACTCCTGGCTTCATCTTGTGCTCTGACCACCGGTTTGACTTGGCTTTTGCTCTTGGAACTCCCCTTTGACTTTGGCCTTAAGGTTTGGACTTGAACCACCCTGCTTGGCCTGGCCCAGCCCGTGACAGATTGCTTCCACCCAAAACTCCCTGGCATGGACATGGTAACACCCACCCCAGGGAGCCTGGCAATGCTGCAGGACCAGGTACTACAACTAACCCAAGCACTGGTGACTTTGCAGCAGCAGATGCTACTCTCCTTGCTGCCCCTGCTGCACCTCTGCCTGCAAAATGCCCAGTGAAGCCTCCTGACAGTTTTGAGGGCAATGTGGAGGAATTCCCAGCATTTCTCGCCCAGTGCCAGCTATATATTGAACTCCAGGCTAGAGACTTCCCCACAGATAAAGTCAAAGTTGGCTTCATCCTCAGCCTGTTAAAGGGGCAGGCAGCAAGATGGGCCACACTCTTGTTACTGGCCAAATCCCCTTTGCTGGGGGATTTTCCAAGCTTTGTGGCTCACATTACAGCCGCCTTTGCAAACCCACTGAAAGCTGTGAAAGCAAACCAGAGAATACGTGCCCTCACCCAGGGAGACGGGACTGTGGCCCAATATACCACTGAATTCCAGCTACTGGCTCAGGACTTGGACTGGAATGAAGCAGCCTTAGTTGACCAGTACCTGGAAGGACTGTCTGACGCAGTATTGGATGAAGTGGCTCGATCTGAACGACCAGGAGGGCTGCAAGCGCTCATTCTCCTATGCCTCCGTATTGATGAACGACTGGAGAGCCGGCGGCAAGCACGTGCGCTATGCCAGCCACCCCCGCCCCAGACCTTGCCTGAGAGGACAGCGGAACCCACACCATTGAACATGCCTTCTACCCACCTGCCTCCAGAGGAAAAGGCGAGGCGTCATGCCCACAACTCTGCTGGTACTGTGGTGGGGTGGGCCATTTTGCCGATGGGTGCCCTGCCAAAAGAAGGACCCGAGCTATAGTCCAGGAGCAGACTCCCACTAAACAACTTGTGGGAACGGCCAATGCCTCCAGTGTTCCTCCTGAACCCTTCCTGGTGCCAGTAAAGCCGTGCCTGCCTGATGGTCAATGGCTATTTGTGTACGCCATGATAGACTCAGGGGCATCCCGCTGCTTCATGGACGCCAAGTTTGCTGCACAGCACCGAATTCCCTTGCGGGCAAAAAAGACCCCCACCGTAGTTGAGGCCATTGATGGGCAGCCGCTACGTTCTGGGCCCGTGGTCGAGGAGACCCAGGAACTCCTCTTGCAGATCCAGCAGCACCGTGAATGGCTCTGCTTTGATGTGGTAGGCATCCCTCAGTTCCCGCTGGTCTTGGGACTTTCCTGGCTTTGCCGCCATGACCCGGTTATCCGGTGGGGCCAGTTGGACCTCTGCTTCCGGGACCCATGCCCACATGAAAATCAATGCCCAGGTCCCATTGCAGCCGCTGTACAGGAGGCCTCTGTGATGCCAGAGGAATACGCAGAGTTTGAAGATGTGTTTGAGGAAAAGGGAGCAGACCAACTTCCCCCTCATCGGCCGTATGATTGTGCCATAGACTTGATTCCTGGAGTCCCTCTGCCAGTGGGACGCCTGTACTCGTTATCAGAGCCTGAGTTGGCTGCACTCCGGGACTTTCTCACCACCAATCTACGGCAAGGGTTCATCCGGCCCTCTACCTCACCCACCTCTGCCCCAGTCCTCTTCGTCAAAAAGAAAAGTGGAGAACTCCGGCTGTGCAATGATTACCGGGCCCTGAACAAGATCACCGTTCGCGACCGGTACCCACTGCCTCTGATCTCCGACCTCTTGGAGCAAGTCAAGGGAGCCCAGATCTACACCAAGCTGGATCTTCGGGGAGCCTACAACCTGGTGCGTATCCGAGAAGGCGATGAATGGAAGACCGCCTTCAGTACCAGATATGGACAATACGAGTACCTGGTAATGCCCTTTGGCCTGACTAACGCGCCAGCTGTGTTCCAGAGACTGATGAACGACATCTTTCGAGATATCCTGGATCAGTTTGTCATTGTTTACCTGGATGACATATTAATCTATTCACGTGATGCGTCTCAACATACTCGGCACGTGCGGACGGTGCTGCAAAGACTCCGGCAGCATGGCCTATTCGCCAAACTGGAAAAGTGTGCATTCCACCGGCCTACCGTGGAATTCCTTGGCCATGTGCTATCACCCCATGGAATCCAAATGGACCCAGCTAAAGTCGAGGCTGTACAGACTTGGCAAGCCCCCCGTTCTCGGAAGGATGTGCAGCGATTTCTGGGGTTTGCCAATTACTACCGGCAATTCATCCCCCAATTTGCATCCATAGCCATCCCTCTCACTCGACTTCTCTGGCCTCGAGAACCTTTCCGTTGGACACTGGAAGCCAGCAAGGCATTCCTGACCCTGAAGACACGCTTCATCACGCAACCAGTCCTTCGATACCCGGATCCCCAGCTACCCTTTCTAGTCGAAGCAGATGCCTCCAGCACCGCCATTGGAGCGGTGCTCTCACAAGGGGCAACCCCCTCTAGCTCTCCACAGCCTTGCGCCTACTACTCTCGCCAGCTGACCCCCGCTGAAAGGAACTACACCATTTGGGAGCGGGAGCTGCTGGCAATAAAGGCAGCCTTTGAGGTTTGGTGGCATCATCTGGAGGGGGCTCGGTACCCAGTCCAAGTGCTCACTGACCACCGGAACCTTGAACACCTCCAAACTGCCCGCCTTCTCAACCAGAGACAGATCCGCTGGTCGTTGTTCTTTTCCCGTTTTGATTTCAGGATCACCTATGTTCCCAGCTCCCAGAATAAGAAGGCCGATGCTCTGTCCCGAAAGCCAGAGTACAACACATCCCCCGACCTGGAACAACCTCCAATGACCATCCTGGCTCCAGAAACTTTCGCCGTGGCCTACCGCCTGCAACTACCACGAACTCTCCCGATCCATCCTGTGTTTCACCGGTCCCTTCTAGTCCCGGCTTCACCCCTGGACCCGCACCATCCCGGACCACCGCCCCCTCCACCTCCGATTACCATCGAGGGGCAAGAGAAATATGAGGTCGCCCAGATCCTAGACTCACGTCGCCGGCGGGGGCAAGTACAGTACTTGGTGGACTGGAAGGGGTATGGGCCAGAAGACCACTCATGGGAGCCTGCCGTGAACATCCATGCCCCCCACCTAGTCCGACAATTCCATCGGGCCTATCCTCAGAAACCGGGGCTGCCCGGGCCACAGAGGAGGGGGGGCCTTGGGAGGGGGGATGGTGTCATGGCCCAGTCTGAGAGTGAGGTCTCCTCTGGAGGAGAGGAGCCTCGTGTAGCCAGCCAGGACTCTTCAGGAGAAGAGGAGCCCTGTGTAGCCAGCCCTAGCCCTGATTCAGCAGAAGCCAGCAATCAGGAGCAACAGCTGCTGGCTGATCAGAGCTTACAGCCAGCAGCTGAGGCACCAGCACCCTCTGGCTCCAATACTACAGAGGAAGCTCAGCCAGGGACTTCTACAGGTGCAGCGCAGCCAAGAGCCTCCACCCCCCCAGGTTCACCCACGCCCAAGGAACACCGCAGGCAGCGCCAGAGACTGTTACTGCAGGAGAGACGGTGCAGTGCTCGCCTCTTAAGCCAACGCCAGCTGCTGGAGAGTGATGATGAGTAGTGGCAGGATAGAGCCCCAGCAGCTGGCTGAAAACCACGCCTGGCTAGAAGAGCCAGTCTGGAGGAACTGCTGGGCGTGGGAGCAACGTGTCTACTGCCTGCAACCACTCCGTGTTTCGTGAACCTTGCCCGTGCCTGCTTTTGGACCTGACATTATCGGTGTCTGACCTTGGACTGTGCCTGACCTTGCTTTTGGACTCTGGACTCACTCCTGGCTTTATCTTGTGCTCTGACCACCGGTTTGACTTGGCTTTTGCCCTTGGAACTCCCCTTTGACTTTGGCCTTAAGGTTTGGACTTGAACCACCCTGCTTGGGCTGGCCCAGCCCGTGACAGAAAGCCTCAAGATGTTCTAATGCGTGCACAACTTCCAGCATGTTCCAGTACCTGAAAATTGCTGTAGAATCTCCATAATACAGATGTCCGAGGCCCGACGTGCCAGCCTCGGACTGCCGACGCCCCCACGCCCCCTCCACCAGCGCCCCGGGCCGCACTCAGCCAGAGGCGGGGGCAGAAGACGGGCCACGGGCCCCGGCAGCGGGCAGCGGAGCCCACGCAGGCTTGGCGGCAGCCATCGCAACACCGCCAGGAGCCTTGGGCGGCGGAGCAACCAATGGCAGGAGGTGGCGCAGGAGGATTCGGCCGGCGGTGGCAGCGCGGCGAAGAGGCTCCACAGCAGGAGAAGGCTGTGGCAGCATGGGCAGGGCCATGCTGGGCCACCCGGCGGCTGCACTGACACCCCGGGCCGACCCGGGCGGCGCCCAGAAGCAGCGGGGCGTGGAGAGGGGCAGGCCCCGGGGGGAGTGGCAGGCTGCCCAGGAAGCAGCCGGGCCGGCCAGGCAGAGGCAGGAGAGGTGGGAGTCACTGCCCGTCACCAGGAAGCAGGGCGGAGGGCCGTCAGAGCAGGCGGGAGGTGGGGTAGCCCAACGAACAGCACACCAATGGGCTAGGGAAGGATGGGTGCGGCAGGCGTGGCCACAACTGGCCCAGGTGGTGGGCATAGCACTGGGTGGAGGCACCTGGGTGAGGGGGTGGGGCTGAATGAGGGAAGGGATTTAGGGAGGCTCCAGAGGCAGGCCAAGGAGGAAGTAGTTGCCAGTTTGGCCGTGGCTGCCATTGCTGGAGGAGGCCAGACTGCCCTGGAGATTAAGGTGCAGCTGGCCGGGGTGGAGCTAAGTGCTGACCGGCCTCCCGGATCAGACAAGGGCCACCCGTGGAACTGAGGCCACCAAGGAAGGAGCCTGCACCCGCGGAGGACCCGCCCTAGCCCCACCGGGACCCCCAGAATGGACTCGCCGGGGCCGCCCCATCCAGACCTGTCGCTGCCACTGCCAGGGGGCACCCCGCAGCGCAACAACAGAACAGTGCAAACCCTCCCACCAGCCCTTAAACCTTCTAAGGGAAAGAATTAGTGAAGACTTTTATTCTACTCAGAGTTCTTTCAGCTCAAACCAATGGCAGGTTATGAGTGCTAGAAAAGTCAGGGAAGTGTGTTGCTGCCAATCAACTACTGCTAACAGGGATAGCAAGAAGAATTAATGTAAGCAATGTGCTGTCAAGCATTGCACACATAATTTTATTTATTTATTTATTTAATTCAATTTATATTCCACCCTCTCCCCAATAGCAGGCTCAGGGTGGATTACATACAATATAAAACATGAAAAGAGCCAGTTTGGTGTAGTGGTTAAGAGCACGGGACTCTTCTACTCTTAAACACTCCAGTTTTCCCAACTTAGCTCAGATGCTGCTAGTATTTGCATAGAATCACTTTGTTTCCTCCTGCAACAGTAGTTGCCATTCTCATATCTTCATCATATCCTTAAAATAAGTATCACTGAATAGACTTGAGTAGGATTCTGAGTAGACTTGAATAGGATCACTTTGTTTCCTAAAATAGCTGTCAGTTCATGCCAAGCTCTCATGTTCAACTTTGTCCCTGTTAAATAGCCTAGATATTTAACCCATCATCCCTTCTGGATGAGTCTTCTCAAACCAAATGTTCACCAGCTTTTGTTTATTTTCCCCTGTGAGTTTAAAAGTTGTTCTGCAGGCTTTTTGATATTAAGCACTAGCAGTCTAGCTCCATGTCAGTTCAAGTAGAGCCCATTTCTTTTGTACAGGGTCAGCTTGTTCCCAAACATTCCCCAATGCCTAACATATCTAAACAAGAGAAGCTAATGAAGTTCATAGTTCTTAGGCTTAGAATATAACAATAACAATAATCAGTTTGGTGTAGTGGTTAAGAGCACAGGACTCTAATCTGGAGCACCGGGTTTGATTCCCCACTCCTCCGCTTGAAGCCAGCTGGGTGATCTTGGGCTAGTCATGGCTCTCTGGAGCTCTCTCAGCCCCACCCACCTCACAGGGTGTTTTGTTGTGGGGATATTTATTATTATTATTATTATTATTATTATTATTATTATTATTATTATTATATACACTTTAAAAATAAATAAAATCACATAAGTATTATAAATATTTAAAACAATGTGGCAGCACTTTTCAAAATTTCAGGCGTATCAGTTTAAAAATAAACAAATGTTAGTTTTATATTAACTTTCATACATATTTTAACAATATGCATGTGTTTTCTGTAGTAGGATGTCCAACTTTTAGTCTTCAACCCACATAGAGCACATTTAGAATTGCCCTGATAAATGCCATATAGACATATTAAGCAAATTTTAAAATTTCACTATCAACTTGCTTATCCCAATAGTTAAACAAATGTGCATGTTAGAATTGGATGCTATTAGCAGTCAGTGAAAGGCAGTGACAATCATGGATCTTTCACACATTTACCTCCCCCAGCCATCTTTATGACCTCAACTTCTGTGCCTATTAGACCATAAGGATCCTGTGAGCTCAAGAATAAATTCTCTTGGGGATGGAAAAATTACTGAAGGAAGGAGAATGTGAAAATTCTTGCAAGTCTCTAATTTTCCCTTTTAGGCAAAGAGATTGAGAGAGAAGTGACAGATCAACTCTAGGTCTTCATGGATAACTCACATGAACTCTTTTTAGTCTGGTTTCAGGCCATGCTATGAGAAAGAGATGGCTCTGGAGTTAATCTGCAGAGGAATTTCAAAGAGAGATCAGAAAGAGAGATTGCTGAATTGCAACTGATAATGAAGCTCAACACAATGCATCCACCTGGACTGAATTGAGACCTGGGTTTCCTGTCTCATTACCAATGCTGATTTCTCCACACCCACCACCTCTCTGCATACCTCACCCTATCTAATCATGCCTGCTATTGTCATTCACTGGCTTTTGCCATTTGGCATCTGAAATCACTCCTCTCACCCAAGATATAAAAACAAATGGACTCACATTTTAGCTGTAACTGAAGAAGTGAGCTGTGACTCACAAAAGTTCGTACCTACCACAAATTTTGTTAGTCTTACAGGTACTCCTGGACTCTTACTCTTTTCTACTGCTACCAGCAGCGGCGCCAGGGTTTTTGGCATCCGCAGCCAGCCGGCTGGCCGGCCGCCCCCGCACGCGTGCAAGCACACACACCAGCCTGCGTGATGACGTCACATCACCACAGGTGTGCGCACACCACTGGCCCGATCGCTGCGGCGGACAGCTGGGACGGCATGCAGGTGGCCTCCGAGCTCTCCCACTCAGTTGCCCTGCACCACTGCAGACACCTGCCCGTGGTTGCTGCGCCTGGCCGGGGGGCGTGTGCTGGCGGTGGCAGCGCAGGAGTGCTAGGAGGTTGCAGCTCCATGGTGTGCGCTCCCACACCCCGCACCTCCTCCAGCGCTCCCTCCAGCACCCCGCGCCCTGAGGCCACTGCCTACCTGGCCTCAATGGGCGCGCCGGCCCTGACTGCTACAGACAAACTAACATGGCTACCCATCAATCTATCTGGTGGCTTTAGTTGATGACCTCTGTCTGAATGTAAAGAAGGGCCATGTTTCTTTGTGGCTTCTAGTCAATCTATCTGCATCCTTTAGTACAGTGGATCATGCCATCCTGTTGAGGTATTTGGAGGCAGAAGCAGATATTGGGGATATGCCTTGGACTGGTTTAAAATGTTACTCATAGATCGGACTCAAAGGGTAACTGTTGGAGCCCAGTTATCTTTAATGTGAGAGTTGCCTTATGGAGTTTCAAAGCGAGCAGTCCTATCCCCCATGTTATTCAAATTCTGTGTAAAGGCTTTAGAAGAAATCATTTGTAGCTTTAGAATTGAATATCATCAATATGGCAATTACACCCAGCTCTGTATCTCTCTATCCAAATCCGGTGATGTGGTAGAAGTATAGAGCTGCTGTCTGACTGCTCTGGTCAAATGGCTGAAAGAAAATGAATTGAAACCAAACCCAGACAAAACATAAATGATGCTGGCTGGGAAGGCAGAGATCTTGAAGAACACTGTGCTTCCCATTTTCAATGGGTTTCTACTGATCCTTGCTGACTTGATCAAAATCCTAGGGTATGACATCACAACCTCAATTTCATACAATATGCCAAAGTGTTTTAAACTAAAGCCAATTAAAAAGACATGCCATAGAGTAGCTGAAACTCCCAGGGGATAGCTCTGAAAACAATGCAGTCAGGGGAGTACAGGAAGATCACCCCCTAACCCAGTGATTTGCACACATAGGGTTGGAGAACCCACAAATATGACTCATAGCATCTGCAGAGGAATTCAGCACTCTACAAGCAAAGAGCAGGGAATTTACAACACGTGCCCTTCACATATGCAGAGGAAAGCAGGCTTTCTGGCTTGCAAACAAAGGACTCGCTCACACACACACACCTTACACATCCATTCTTCCTGCTTCTGGGCACAGAGATTAATTCTTTAGAAACAAATAATCAACACAGTTATTTTTATAAGACTTTCAGTCTTAATATACTTAATGATTAAGTCATTTTCCCTGCTATGAATGGAGTTAATTCTCCATTATGTTTGATAAGGTATAGTTAATTCCCTGTGGTCCCCATCTTGACATGGTGTCAGGGCCTGCCAGTTAGATCCCCAGTTACTTCATTGTAGACACTCCAAGAGTCCAGTTAAAGTTTCTTTATTAGAGATCCATCAGTATCAGTGCACTCAGACTACAGCATTGGCAGAAGTGACGTAAAGGGGTACAGCAATGTTAGTTATTGGGCAAGGTTCCCGCCCTGGGATAAGGACCGTTAGAATTTAGGCATGCAGGGCCTAGAAAGTTGAATGGGGCGGGGCGGGGGGAGACAAGGATGAGCTCATTTCATATCTCAGGGAGATATGACTCTGACCAGCACTCCACGGACACTTTCCCAGGCCAGTCAAGAAAGTGAAAGCAGCTACCTGCAAGATAAGCGATTTACAGCTACACAGTTAGACAGCTACACAGATATTTCTTTACACATTCTCAGAGGCTCAGAATATGGTACAGAGTATAATAGACACACATGGCAGATAAGCAGGGTGCATCTGACACATGGTCAATCTGGCCACCTGGATCCATGCTACAGTAACATCAAGACTAGACTATTGTAATGTACTCTACATAGGACTTCCCTGGAAGTCAGTTTGGAGACTCCTGTTGGTACAGAACACCTCAGTTCTGTTATTATTAGAAGCTAGGCAGAGCATCTGTATTATTCCCATTCTGTAGTCATGCAGCTGGCTGCCAATTCTGGGCTCAGTTCAAAGTATTGGCTATCACATACTGTCAGTCCCTGACAGTTAGGTCCCTCAAGACCTCCCCAGTTAACACACAGATGTTCCAGATAAGAAGCTTTATTGAGATCCATACAGTATAGGTGTTCACCCAAAGGTGCAGAAATGGGCAGAAGTGACAATTCAAACAAAGGAAAACTTCCCGCCCTCCCGGGTCCATTGACATTCTGGAGCGAAACCCCAAAGAGGTTGCATGGGAACAAAGTAGTTTAGACTAAATGAAGGAAATCTGTCTCTGGGAAAGTTACAATGTTTGCTGCTAGCAGCACTCTCCAAGAACACTTGCTAGAAAAGTGAAGGTACATATTTTCAACAGATAACGGAGAGGCCGACTGGCTCTCCTGCAATTAATATCAGCTGTTAAGACACTCTCAGATGCTCACATAGAGCTACAGCGCATAAGTCTGGCAAACAGTACAAAACAGCATTGAACAATACAAAACGCAAAATACATGTGGCATACATGACACATACAAAGCCTGTCATAGCATTGGTCTCTTGTATCTGCAGGACTGCCTTTCTCCCTGCTATGTAATTTCAGCATCATTTAATGTGTCAGATTTATATGTTTATTCTTTGTTTTAGGTTTAAATGCATTTGTTCTGTTTCTGGTTTCTTTTCAGCTCCGTTTCAGATTTCTGTTTGTTTTCAGAATTCTGCAGTACAAATCCTATTGCACTGGATGTTCCATCCTGTTGATTGTATTTGATTTACACTATGTAATCCACCTTGAGTCTCAGTGACAAAGGAAGACTCTCTCTCTCTCTCTCTCTCTCTCTCTCTCTCTCTCTCTCTCTCTCTCTCTCTCTCTCTATATATATATATATATATATATATATATATATATATATATATATATATATAAACTGTGAACAGGTGCCTGGAGGCAGTTTTGGAATGGATGAGGACTAACAAACTGAAACTCAATCCTGACAAAACAGATGTGCTACTGGTGGGGGAAAGTTTGATCCAGGAATAGGGATATCTTCTGTTCTAGATGCAGTTGTACTCCCTCTAAAAGAGCAGGTTCATAGCTTGAGGATGCTCCTGGACCTGGGTATCCTATTGGATAAACATATGGAAGTATTGGACATGGGTGCCTTTCACTAGCTTCAGCTGGTAAGCCACCGGCAGCCCTTCTGGGGAGGAAAGATCTTGTAACTATGGTACATGCCCTGATAACATTTAGGTTAGATTACTGCTGTGCTCTGTACATTGAGTTGTCCTTGAAGATTGTTTGGAAGCTACAGTTGGTACAGAACACTGCAGACAGAATGTTGACTGGAGTGGATCAGAGAGACTGTATCACTCCAGTCTGGTTCCATCTACACTGGCTTCTGGTTTGCGTCCAGGCTCGATTCAAGGTGCTGGTATTGACCTTCAAAGCCCTATAAGGCTTGGGGACATCATACCTGAATAACCTCCTTCTCTCATGTAAATGTACCCATCCACTCAGGTCATCTTTGCAAGTTCTGCTTTGGGGATTCTTGGTTGTAGCACCAACATTTTGGAATTCCTTCCTCAGGGGAATTCATCTGTTCCCCTCTATTGCTGTCTTCCATAAGCAGATGAAGACTATTTTGTTTTGTTTAGCATACCCCCAATAATTGTTATTGGCCCCATTCCTTGGTTGTGTTATGTGTGTCATTAATTTATACTTTTTTATTAAATTGTTTAAATATTTTATATGTACTGTATTTTAAATCTTGTTTAAATGTTTTTAATGTTTTATTGTTGAAATGTTTTTTGATATTTGCGACTTTGAGTACCCTGTTTGGGTAGAAAGGCAGCAGACAAATGTTTTAATAAATAACTAAATCCACTATTCATATGATCCAATCCTATGACTCCAATTCATTTATCAGGGTATTTACACATTGCTTTTCTCCTCAATGGGACCCAAAATAGATCACATCCTTATTCTCCCTTCCTCTCTCAACAATAGCACTTGACATAGATTTGGCAGAGACAGATTGATTGGCCCAAGGTCACCCAGAAAGCTTTCATGGCAGAGTGTGGATTTGAACCTGAATTTTTCTTGAATGTTTTCTTGAATCCTATTCTGATGCTCTAACCACTATACAATGCTGGCTTTCAGCAGAAAATACACACAGAGAGATGCACACACAAAAGAATTACAAGGAGATTACTGTGGAGTATCGTATCACTAGAAACAATAAGGTTATAAATACTGTCCTATTTAATTTGGGTTCTCCAAAAGATATCAACTTAAAATCCATGCATAAAATTTATGGAGGAGAGTCACCCCTTCCATTCGCCACTTTTCGAGTTCCACATCTTATAAAAGAACAGTAAACCATAAACTTATCTATCTGTCAGATGTCAAATATTACATTGTACTGCAGCTGTCAAACACAGCTAATGGATAATGTTGCCTCAAAGTAGTCCACTGGAGACACAACGTCTTCCTACATGCATAGCACAGCAGAGTAGTAATTTCTAAGGAGATGTTTTTATAACTGACAGTTTGCAGTTTTTACAAGGCACGGAGAGCTATTAGCCAAATGTTCATCAGTTCTTCCGTGGAAAAACATGGTTTTCCTTGAATTCTCAAGGGAAGGCAGAACTAGATTAGCATTTTTGTTTATTTCTCTTTGCCTTATGTCTACAAATATATGGTATAACTGGCAATAGCTACATAAAAGAAGAAACAATCTTGAGATCAAGAAACTTGAGCTCATTTTTCCAATGTTAAGGCTTTCTTTTTCATGTTTTAGAACTTTGGTTTATATCTCACAGATTTTATGGCATAAATTCTAGTCTCAACAGTGTATGAATAGTAATTACACTCAGTACATATTAAAAGAATTTTGTCCTTCTTTAAGTGAAAAAAGACGGCACTAAGCACCCATAGGATTCCTAGATACTTTATATCCCTAAATCTTTTAAGACTGAGTTACTTTGATTTAATTTAAATTTTCAAAACACAAATTTACATTTAATTTTATCTAGCATGCAAGACATCAGAATCAAGTGCTAGGCCATGCCACTTCCATCAGTGCTGAGGATAAAGATCATGTCCACAGGCCTTTGGAAAAGTCTCATTCCCCTTGGGCTGACACATTCCAGCACTGTTGAAGAATGTGTGTCAGGGCCGATTGTTACAAGCAAAGCAAAGCAAAATAGATGCATTTTTTCATCACTTGCATTGGCCACAGTGAATGCAATAACCCAGGTCCAAGACAGCATAGCTGTGATAATGAAGTAGATAATGAAACAAAAACTACATAAAAATGTCATTCGGGCAAGAATATTCTGTGTGGCAGATGCTAAACAGATGAGAAGGGAGAGCTGCAAATTCAATATACATTGGTGAGCTTTAAACAACCTTGAGAACTCCTGTGTATACTTTCTGTGACAACTTGCTCCAGTTTGATATAATTGGGATAATTAATCCCCCTATTTTGTTT
This sequence comes from Eublepharis macularius, assembly GCF_028583425.1. NCBI lineage: Eukaryota > Metazoa > Chordata > Lepidosauria > Squamata > Eublepharidae > Eublepharis > Eublepharis macularius. The sequence continues at coordinate 72,601,936 of NC_072793.1, forward strand.
CCAAGACCATGCAGAATAGAAACTTTTCTTTCTGTACCTCTTCTTCTTCCTTTTAACTGGAGACAGAATCCTTCCCCAATATGTGTGCTTAAGTTCCTCCTGGGTGCATGTTTGGATCTTAAACTGTCTTCATTCTATTGGTGCCATGTCATCTGAACAGGCTAAAATATATCAAGTATATCAAAAATAGCCCAGAATTTTTAGGGAATTGTCAGCTTCCAATTTTGATTTTGTGCTTTGAGAAATCAGAAGAAATGGAAATCTGATGTGATTAGATTATGAGCAGATATACCTGTTCTCATGTCCGAACAAATGAGAAATAAATCCAGCCCCCTACTCCACAATTAAATATTATGAGCCACCAAATTCTTTGAGTTCAACTTCTTAGCTAAGTTCTCCAAGTATGGACTTACTGCAAATGATCAGCATCCAAAGAAATTAGTGATTTCCATGGTTGTTATAAAACGAGCACTTGCCCTGCATGTTAGAACATAAACACTTTAATTAAATTAGTCTTTCCAAATTGCTTCTTTTATATTGCTGACTACATATCTGTTTTTGAAGTTTTTACTTGCCTTGCCTCACAGAGACCCCAACTATTAGACAATAATTACCTAGGATATCCCAATCATTGTATAGAAATACAAGATGCAGAATGCTTCTGCGTATATGGTTAGAAGATAAGAAAGCCTACCCTCAGCACATAGCATCAACTTTTCTGGTTACTTTTGTTTACCATATGAATGCATGGTACTAAGAACCTGATAAACATTCAGAGCTTAAGATAAAGAGACCTCAGACTGAGGAAACAATCAAGAGCAGCAATCTGTTTAACAAAAAGGGCCATCTGGAAGCTTACTTTAAGTTACTCAAGTAAGTAAGTTACACAGACATAACTGGTTAGCTGAATTCTCAGAAAATCTTTTTTTCTTTCTTGCATTATACAGCCAAAATCTAATGTACAATCATTAGGACTTCTGGTTTGGTTTCTAAATTCCATTTGGGGCACATGCTTTATACTTACACTAATGGTACCATATTTGTCTTCCTCAGGGGATAATGGAATCTTATCATTTACATTTTCTTTTGACAAGCATTTTTTTAAAAGCTATCCTTGTTATCTGTTTCTTGAATATATCTTAAAGTAAATTTTCCTTGGCCTGGCCTATTATTATTCTTTTTTTTTATCCCTAGATAAGCCACAAGAAGTATGACATTTCCAAGCAATGGATTCATGAAAACGTAAGGATTGTTTTTTTTCGTTGAGTCTAATCTCAACTATCCTGATTTATGCCATCTCCAGGCCAAACTAGACATGATACCACCATTTTTAAGACATTTTAAAATGTTAGAAGGGCCTAATGGACCCATAGCGTGGTGGGCTGAGGCACTCTTATCCCTCCCCTCATGCCTTTTCAAGTGCCAAAATGGCCATATATGCCCCCCACAAATGTTCCAGCACTTGAAAAGGCTCAGAGAGAAACAAGAGCACCTCAGCTCACTGTGCTGCAAACCTGCCAGGCTCATATAGCATTTTTAAATTGTGATGCATGTCAGAGCCATGCATGCCATCACATATAGTTTGGCCCTTAATGGTCTGGTAAAATAACCTAAAGAAAGCTGCCTTATTCTGAGCCAGACTATTGGTCTATCGAGGTCAGAATTGCCTAGTCTGACTGGCAGTGGCTTTCCAAGGAACCAGATATAGATCTTTCACATCATATGCTATCTGATCTTTTTTAATTGAAGATACCAAGGGGTGAACTTGGAACCTTTAGCATGCAAAGCAAGTGCTCTACCTTAGAGTCACATCTCTCATGAATCAGTCTATCAAGATGCAGAGTTGTTCTACAGTAGTCAAAAGCAGCTAACAATTGTTGGCTGACAGGATGGGAAATGTTGATATCAAAATGCCAGAGACCTCATGTATTTTTTTTTATATTTCAGATATTTCTGCAAACCTGGGTTATTTTTCAGGTATGTAGGAAGATCTGTTCTCAGTTCCAGTCTCCAGAATTCATATCAGGGGCCACTTGCCAGTTAGTATATAAAAGAGAGTTTGTCATAATGTGTTAGGTTTAAGAGTGTGTTTTTTCCCTTTCCTACAAACCAAGATTTCAAACCATAGTTTAATCCTGTGACCAATATACAGAACTCTGGGCAACCAGGCCTGGTACATGTGGAGGGCTACCCCATACTAGTTAATTGATGCTGCTCATCATCATCCATCCTTGCCAGCTCGCCAGACCACTTGATCTCTGGCAGCATAACAGCATCTGCAGGTGGAACAGAGAGACATTAGCACCCGGCAGGCCCAACCCCTGATGAACTCCTTACATGCTCCAGGAGGCCAACATCCTCTCGACTGGAAGTGGGCAGGAGGTGCATCCCTAATCCTGAAGAAATTAGTCCCAAAGTCCCCAGGGGGAGCCAGGTGGCTGTCAACCTGGCCTACCAGATAACAAACCAGGACCTGGTGAGAAACATTCCATCAGTGTATACCAGTAAGGGACCTGGACCCAAGGCCTGATGGCCCAGAACACCACCACCACCTGCCCTGATAGGAGGCCCTTCATGCCGCTTTGCCTAAGCATGCTGTCATCACCCAACCTTGCTGGTCAATCTTGAACTGCTGGACCTGGATCCATAATGCCTTCACTTCGCTTGACTATAGACCAACCCCGGTGCCATACCAGACAACCCCTGCTTAGGCAGCAACCAGGGGCCCCACCCACAGGACCCATAAAAGGCAAAGGTGAAGGTTACCTGGAACTGGATGGCCCCATATCGGGGGACACCACATAATGAGAAGCTGGCCTGGGAATGCACAGACTGGCAAGTTGATGGGCCACTTCCTTTCCCTGAGATAAAAGGCATCAGTGCCTGGCATGAGAAGCCACTTGGATCCCTTTCTTCAGAAGGACTCACCTTAACAACAAAGTAATAAGAGAAAGTATTTTCTTTTACATACAAAAGAAAACACTTAGACTTTATATATTTTAACCATTTATTATTGTTATTTTATAATCAATGATCCCAAAACTTACTATCATTTCATATAATGTTAGAGGTCTTAACAATGTAATCAAGAGGAGGCATATCTTAGAAAATCCGGCACACAATAAAGCTGACATAGCAATTTTACAAGAAACACATCTTCATGAGAAAGGAGATCCAGTGCTGAAAGCAAAATGGATTCAAAAACAGTTTCATGCAAAATGGTCTTCTAAGTCAAGAGGGGGTTCTATTCTAATCTCTAAAGCAGTTAAATTCCAACATAAAGCATCTTGCAAGGATCCCAGTGGCACATACCTATTTATAAAAGGTATAATAGAAAATCAATTGTTAACAATAGCAGCTATTTATGCTCCAAACTCCAATCAAAGTGTATAGACGAAATCATGAACTTCAGTCATTTCAGGAAGGTGAAGTGATAATAGGATGTGACTTAAACTACATTATAAACGGAACCTAGATAAATTGCATCACAAACATAGTAATGCTTTGATTAAATCACAAAATACTGACTTAGCAGCTCTTCTGAAAAGGTACTACTTGATAGACATTTGGTGTGTTATGCATGGTAACGAGAGAGACTACACGTACTATTCTGCGAGACACAACATGCATACCAGAATAGACTACATACTGGTTACAGAGGAACTTAAGAACAAGGTTATTAGCTCAACTATTGGTAACATTACTTGTTCTGATCATGCATGGTCAACATGCACAGTATCTTTGAATTTAAACACTAATTATAAACCACATTGTTCGCTAAATAAAGCATTACTAAACAACAATAATACCTTTAAACAAATAGAACTTGCTGTAGAAAACTATTTAAAAAAAATAACTCTCCTGAAATAGCTCCTCATATAATTTGGGATGCCTTTAAAGTGGTAATGAGAGGACAACTTATCTCAATAGCAGCCCATGAAAATAAACAGAAAAGGCTATATAAGCAAACGATTTTGAACAATATCAGGGACAGAACAACAACATAAAAAAAGAGGCAGCAAGAAGATTTATCGTAAATTGATGATAGAACGCAAATTATTGGAAACAATTGAAATAAATCACATTCAAAAAAATTTATAGTATCTGAAGCAAAGACACGCTTTTATATTGCCAAAACAACTTAAATTACTAGCTTGGCGTGTAAAAGAAAAAAGAATTTCCAGAAGAATAACCGCACTACAAGATCCCAAAGGCAAAATTTATAATAACCCACATGATATTACAAATGTCTTTAGAAACTTTTATGAAAATTTATATACTTCTAAAAATCCATCCATTAGAACAAATTCAACAATTTCTAAATAAGAATAACCTTATAACTAAACTGACCAATGAACAGGCAATTGCTGAACAGCCGTATTACAACCAAAGAAATTCAGGATGCTATACATAAATTAAAAAACAACAAAACAGCAGGACCTGATGGATTTCCATCGGAATTTTATAAAAAAATTTGCATCACTGCTTACACACCCACTAACTGAAGTATGCAATAATTTATCAGATACAGGCAGCCAACCTCCAACATGGAGTGAAGCAACTGTAATAGTAATCCCCAAAGCAAATAAAAATCCTCTTGCCCCATCTTCATATCATCCTATTTCACTTTTAAACCAGGATTATAAACTATTTACCTCAATCATCACTCAACGTTTAAACTCCTTTATTGGTCATTATATACATCAGGATCAATCAGGCTTTACTCCGGGTAGAGACATAGCTGACAATATTCAAAAAACACTCAACATTTTGGCCACCTGCAAACAAAAAAACATACAATCCCTTTTGCTTTCGTTAGACATGGAAAAGGCTTTTGACTCACTGGAGACTAAATACCTTCACTGTATTATGGAAAACATGTATTTTGGGGATAAAATTACACAAGCATTACTTACAATTTACTCTCAGACAAAGGCTAAGATTATGATCAATGATGTTTCCTTAAAAGAAATAAGGCTGACTAGAGGCACTAGGCAAGGGTGCCCACTCTCACCTTTACTTTTTGCCCTAGCACTTGAACCATTGGCAGAGTTCATTCGCAACGATGGTTTAATTTATGGTAATTCTCAAACATATAAGATCAGTCTGTTTGCTGATAACATGCTTGTATACTAAACCTGAAGAAACTTTATCAGAATTGCAAACAATGCTTGAATCTTTTCCACTAATAGCCGGCTTAAAAATTAATTCCTCAAAATTTACAATACTCCTTGTCAATTTACCCCAAACAATTAAACATAGATTGCAATCAAAATATAAATGTCAATGGACAAATAAATACTTACTCTATCTAGGAGTAAACATCCCATCAAATTTGGGTCATCTTGTAAAAGTTAATCACCTACAAAAAATCAAAGACATAAAAAAAGATATATTAACTTGGAATAAACAATCTCACTCTTGGTACGACAGGTATCACTTAATCAAAGCATTCATACTCCCAGAGCTATTTTTTTTATTTCGGACATTATTAGTATCATTCCCACATAACATACTGAAACAATGGCAAGCCCTTTTAGATAACTTTCTTTGGAGTTATAGAAAGCCTAGGATTGCCTTTAAAGTACTTAGACAAAACAAAAAAAATGGTGGCTTTAGCTACCCGGATATTTCAGTATATTTAAAAGCCACTCAACTGGCTAAAGTAATTCAAATGTTGGGAAATAAATCAAATTATGCCTGGACAGATATTTTAAACCCATCATGTAAACCTTTAAACTAACATGACGTAATATAGTGCACTCATAAAGCACACCCACTGGGTGCGCATGATAACATACGGTTAGAAAATCTTCTCTCCACATGGGATAAATATAAGCTTAAAATATTACCTACGATATCTAGATTCTCTACAATTTACTCGCAATTGTGGTCCCAGAAGGAATCTCAGAAAACTCTCTTTAGTCAACACATAAAACTGGACAATATAAGGTTAATAGACATTGCCTTTCAGAAAGGTTTATTGTCAAAAATAGATTTAGAAAAACGATTGCAAGGCCCAATTCCCTGGTTTCTTTATTTACAATTACAACATATGGCTTACAAATTAAACCTAAAAAAGATTACGCAAACTCAAAAAAACAATTTTGAAGAAATTTTAAATAACAGAGACAAAACAAAAGGTGTAACATCAATAATTTATAAAATTATCATAAATCTAACTAAACCGACAGCTTAAAAATATCAAGATAAATGGCAACAAAATTGTAATGTTACTATTAATCAAGAGCAATGGAAACAAATATGGGCTTCTAAAAATTTGACTTCTCAAGTAATTAGCACAAGACTTCAGTCCTTTAAGATTTTGACCAATTGGTATCTTACACCCCCCCCCCGCCAAATTTCCAAAATACATCCAAACAATTCACCCACCTGTTGGAAAAACTGTAGTGCGATTGGTACATTTGTGCACTGCTGATGACATTGCCCAGCAGTCATGGGATTCTGGGAAACAATTCTTGACCAAATGAAAGACATCAGAGGATATAAAATTCAGTTTAACCCACAGATTATTTTTCTTGTCTGTTGGCATAATTCAAATATACCATTAATTAGATGTGAATTAATTGGCCGCCTATTAGTAGCAGCCAAATCGTTAATAGCTTCAAGATGGAATCAGAAAACTCTCCCAACCACAGATCAATGGCTCATGAAAATTTGGGATCAGTTTATATTAGAGAAAATATCACATAACGTACAAAACCAAAATAACAATCCCTTTATCTCTTCCTTTTATGATAAATGGTGGCCCTTTTTTGATTTCACATTCCTCCTCCCATCTTGCCAAAATGCCCCCTCGCCTTGAACTAGGAGCCTGCCCTCTGCCCCAGCCTCATCTCCTGGCTATAACATTGCCCGCCAGTGACTCTACAAGCCCCTTTGCTGCAATACTTAGATACTTTGATGAGAGAATCAGCACCTGTGCAGAAGCTTTCACTGATAAGGGGAATAGCTAAATTTTAAGTAAACGCTTTTTCAGTGTTGTTAAAGAAATAGAAGCACCATAGCCATCAAGAACATCACTTACTTGGGGACTATCATTGTATGGTATGAGAACAAAGTACGTTATTCTAGTGTCAACCAGGTCTTTTTTTCATAACTGTTCCTCACCCTTCTTGCAATAATTTCGGGAAGGTGTACGGGGAGTTATCCTCACAACAAACTCTCTGAGGTGAAGTAAGATTGGCTAAGAAATAGTGACTTGCTAGAGATGTAGTAAACTTCCTTGTTCAGACAGTCCTATGAATAAAAATACAGGCATCCATAATCTAAGACCAACTGCTTATCCACTGTACAACACTGTTTCAGAGAAATATCTTTGACTCTTAAAAGCTTATATCCTGAAAATCTTGTTGATCTGGACACCAATCTTGCTATACCACACTGATAATGCTATATATGGGCACAAATCTTGCTATACCACACTGGACACAAATCTTGCTATACCACGCTGATAATGCTATATATGTATGTTATGTTACATTTTACATTCTCTCATGACATTTCTAGTTCTGACTTTAATCTTCTAGAAATTATGGGCTATGGGTAGAAGAAATATTTTATTTTTAATATGCATATTTAGTTAAAAATAAAAAGATAGTGAATTAATTTGTTCCCCGTTACCTTATAAGATAGCAGTCATCTCCATAGCTCTAAAGTAAGCAACACTTTCACAAAGAATTTATATTTTACATTGTAATGACCAGACAATTGAGGTCTTGCTGTATTTATTAATAAAAACATTTTCTTAAATTGTTACGTATTTTAAGAAGTATCTGCATAGCCATCTGCAAAATATGCAAATATACATGATTAATATTCCCAATAACATTACTGCAACCATTTTTCTTCAAGAATATATTCATTTTCAAGAAACATAGTTTACAGTGAAATCACATTTACATTTTATTATCCCTAAATGCTTAACTACCATAACTAATGCTTGATTAATAAATAGCTATCTCATGCCAGTACTTTAAACTTCACAATGTATACACAATTCTTTCTTGATGTTGAATATAGTTTAAAAAAAAAACTTCTTGCATGGAATGACAAAAGGTCAAAATAAGTAAAACAGATTTAATTCACATTGTCCCATAAGCTACAATTTATTAGACTACCAAAGCTAATTAAATCCTGGGCAACGTCATAAAGTTTATAGACCCTATTAAAAACTAGAATTGGAGGACAAGATCTTAATGTGTTGTGGACAATCATCTGACTTGCAAATCTCTGCCGGACATGCTTATTTTGTAGGTGTCTTACAAAGAAGTAGTAAATTGTTAACATAAACGGATTGTCTTCAATTCACTTATCTAACAACACATCTACAATGTCCGGCACGAAACAATGGCCTTTAGAACTTGTAATCAATTGTAAAATGACAGTTTTATGTTAAAATTCAGATGCAGCATTTCACCCTTTTGTTATTTTTTTATTTCCAGAAGCTGCTTACTTGCCCATGTTGTAGTTACTGAAGCATCACACGTTGCTTTGAATTAAAAGAAAACAACATGGTTGCTCTCAAGAGAAGAAATCTGGTATAAAATGAAAGATGAATGGGCATGGGCCTTTTGCTTATTAAAGCATAAATGGTCTCAGAGCTGGGATTATGAGGGACTGCAAGTGCTTCATATCTTTCGCTGGCATCTGGTGGTAGCCGTCTGCAATGATGTACCTTCACATATAGACTCATGAAGCCTTCCACCCCCCAAACTATGACAATATCAAGAAAAGGGAAACATTCTATAGAGAAATCCATTTGCTGAATCTGGAGTAACTCTGCATAGGGTTGCAAAGTAAGTCATGAAATTCACACTTTTAAAACAAATCTGTTTTATTCTTTCTAGAACCAAATTTTCTTTTCTTTTCAACTGAACTGAATCCAATGACAAAACAAATAAACAACAGCACTATCCTAAGCAGAATTCAGCCTTCTAAGCCCATCGACTTAGAAGGGTCTAACTCTGCTTTGCATTGCACTGCAAGTGTTCATCGCCACAGTGGTCAGTAATGGGAAAAAGCCACCCGTTCTCTCTGACATAACTATGGAGCTTGCACTTATCTATAGAGAATGGAGAGATGTTTTTAAAAGTTAAAATACAGTTTGTCAAAGTAATTATCTTTATATTTAAAGGCACCTTTCCAAGGTTAAAATGGCACCTCGTAGAACCATATGCAACCCACACAATTTCAATCATCAGTGTTATAATAATAGGGACCATTCATTTTACAGAGACAGGTGTGCAAAGCCAAGGTGTCTAGTCGTTTAATTGAAATTATAGCAGGAATTAATTATACGATTAACAGTTCCCTAAAGTGACATGACGGAGCAGTGCCCACAACTGAAGCAGAGGTTCTATGATAAAACAGAAAGGTCATAAGGACTGTTTAGAATCTAAATGTGGACTGAAAGAATATAAGTGATGTTCCTTGAATTCAAAAGGATTATAACAAGCATGTGTGTCCACAAGGGGGGAAAACTTCATTTTTTTCTGTTTAAAAAACTTGGCATTGTATAAATGAAAAGACAAACAAACACAAGCGATGGGAGGAGAATGAATAAAATATGGGAAGAGCTTGCCTTTTGGAAATATTTTATCAGCATGAAAACAAATTCTAGTTCACATTAACTAATATTTTGTGGAATAAATTATTGTTCTGCAAAAACTTTGTAATAACTTACAGCCATTCTGTGTGCAATATCTAAAGGAACCTTTCTTGCAAGGAATAACTTGTTACCTGTTAGCCTAAGGATGTCCGAACATACTTTTAAGATACTCCAATGTGAAAGATTTCCAAATTATAATAAAGATATAGTCTAGTGGATTTTCTTCTGCTGCTGCATAAACACAAGAATCATAACATAGGATAATAAAGAGGCCTTTGACTCTTTATTACCTTGGATATCTTAATACCTTGGATATCTATTCTAGGTGGTCTAAGGTGCTGTTGGACCTAGATCTTGGTCTTATACTGCAGACCAACATGGCTACCCACCTGAAGATTTACACTCACCCTTCATCTTCCAATAATAACTACATCACCCAACAATAACTTTTTTAACCATCTATGATGTGAACTATAGAAAAGTATGACCCAAACTTGACCCGCTTGCAAGCAACAGGGCCCTATAAATGCCCAAACCCCACAACCCCAGCCCCAGCACCCCCACCCCAGCCCTTCAGCCCCAGCCCCACACTTATCTTGTCTGGTGGCTCCGCGGCAGTGGTTTCCTCCCCTTCCTCCTGCAAGGGGCAGGAAGGCCATTTTTGGCTTCCTCTGCTGCCGTGAGGGCCCGCAGGGCCGCAAAGGAGGCCAAAAATGGCCTTCCCGCCCCTCAAATGGTTGCCATGGTGTCCATTTGAGGGCTGGAAGGTTGTTTTTGGCCTCCTCCTTCACTCTGTGGGTCCCCGCAGTGGCGGAGGAGGCAAAAACGGCCTTCTCACCCCTCACAGGAGTACGAGGAGGTGGCCGTGGGCCCACAGGGCAGCCGGAGCTGTGAATCAAGGTAAGTGTGGGGCTGGGGCTGGGGTTTGTGGCCCGTTTAAAGGGCCCTGCCGCTTGCAAGTGGCAGGAAAGGGCCTTTTATTTATTTTTATTTATTTATTTTTATTTTATCGTATTTATATTCCGCCCTCCCCGCAAGCAGGCTCAGGGCAGATAACAACATTAAAACATTTAAAGCATTTCATTAAACATTAAACATAAAACATTAAAAACATTGTATAAAGATATTAAAAATAGCAGCACTCTTTTCTTGGTGGCAGCAATATCGTTGGTTACAGAAAGTGCAACAGTGCAATTGAACATGGCAGCAGCTTCAGAACAGTGATGGGCAGCTCTCATAGGGAGGGGAGTAGATGTTATATCCTCCAGCCAGTGGAGGCACAGCCTCAGCCATAAGCCTGGTGGAACAACTCTGTCTTACAGGCCCGGAGGAAAGATAGTAGATCCTGCCGGGCCCTGGTCTCGGTAGACAGAGTGTTCCACCAGGTAGGAGCCAGGACTGAGAAAGCTCTTGCTCTAGTCAAGGCCAGGCGGGCCTCCTTGGAGCCAGGGACTGATAAACAATCAAATGCCCATTTCCCTGCTGCTAAGCAGCCAGAAAGGGGCATTTAAACCCCACAAACCACAAACTGGTTTGCGAACTTGCCCCAGTTTGTGGGAGTTTGTGGTTCCTGGTTCGTGGAAACCCCATGAACCACGAACCACATGGTTTGGGTTTTTTTGTGGTTCATGCCCATGTCTAATTGCCATCCACCTTACATCTGAAGGTAGAGACACAGAGGGCAGGACTTGAGAGGCAGATCTTAATTGAGGATCTTGATAGTGTCGGAAGAGATGGTCCTTCAGGTACCCTGGCCCAAATCTAGTTAGGGCCTTAAAGGGGAAAAAAACCCAGTACTTTGAATTGTGCCTGGAAACACATGAGTAGCTAGTAGAGGTGTATGATCTGGATCTGAGACCTGGGGGAAAAGCCAGTTTTATGTGATCTGGCTAAATCCAGCTTTCCTGGGTTAGGTTAGCCAACAGAAACTCAGATGAGAACTGCCACTCTACTCCTTTTAGCCCATCACCTTGGAGAGGAGGGGGAAAGGCAAACCTTTTTCTATTTTTTTTTACCGTTTCCATGGCAACAGCAATGTCTTTCAGCCTATGGAAACTCAGGGGAGAACTGCCACTCTACTCCTTCCAGCTCATCAATTTAGGAGAGGGGGGGAAGCCTGTTCCATGGCAACAGCATTTTCTTTCAGCCAATGGAAAATCAGGACCACTTGGATGTCAAAAGAGGTAAATCAAGGCTGGGCCCAACTCCATCAGGCTGGGGAAGGAGAAAGGAAAGCAGCTGGGGGACGCTGAAAAATAGGATTACTAGGTCCAGGGTGGGAAATTCCTGGATGTTTGGGGGGTAAATCCTGGAGTAGGTGAGATTGGGGGAGAGTAGAGACCTCAGCTGGGTATACTGCTATAGAGTCCAGCTGTTTTCTCCAGGGGAACTGATCTCTGTCATCTGGAGACCAGTTATGATTCTGGGAGAGATCCAGGCCCCACCAGGAGGCTGGCAACCTAGTAAGGGTTTACAGCTCCAGGATGAGAAGTTCCTGGAGATTTGGGAATGGATCCTGCAAAAGTCAGACCATGGGGAGGAAAGGGTATAATATCATAGAGTCCAGCTGCAAAATCAGCCACTTTCTCCAACTACCCTCTGTTTGTTCAAGATCAGTTATAATTCTGGGTGATTGTAAGGCCCCCTGGTGGATGGCTCCTCTAAAACCCTGGAGGTGGGCTGACCCTTGACCCATCCAAGGCAGGACTAATAATACTGGGAAACAGAGGCCAGGCTGCAGAAAGGAAGAAAGTCTGGAAAGCGGGGTGGGGGCAGAGGGAATAAACATTAAGCCTAGGAAGAGAGGGAACACTGCTGTGGAGTGTGGGCAGGGCTGAAAATTAAGCCTGGGCAGGGGTTTGGCTGAAGGAGTGGGAAGGATGATGGAAAGTGGTGTTTTGAGGCTGGGGTCTCATGGGAAGCCTGCCCCTTGGAGTGGGAAATTCTCTTTCCAAACATGGGCCAAAAGAATCCCCGAGGCCAAGTCTACCTGCATGGAAAGCATTGGCAAGTTAACCTGTTGTCTGGGAGCTCGGAGGCCAGCTCTACCTCCATTGGTGGCAATAGGGGTAGTAGACCTCCATTGGAAGTCAGGCTTGGTAGATCTGGGCTCCAGATCAGAGGTTGGAAGATCAGGTCTACTGTCTTTGATAGCAGTGGACAGACCTGGGCTCTGAAGCTTGTGCATGTGTGTGGAATTTGCAATAACATCTTCTTCTCTTGTCCTGAAGGCCTGCCTGATACTGACAGACAATATGGGACCATAGTTTGATTTGGTTTTGACCAGAACTGTTGGCTCTAATCCCTGTGGTGAACTGGAGTGTGTGGAGTTGGGGTGATTTGATTAGCTGTGTCTGTTGAGCATGTAGGACTGTGCACTGGCCCTTGTGATATATTACTAGGAGGACTTGGTTTGATCAAACTGCTCTCCTAGTAGTATTACTGAAGTGAGTCTACGTAGTCTACACTGTGCACACTATGAGTGGTAGGCCACTTAAGAATGGCCCTGGGGTGCAGCAGGTACTGAAGGGGGGTAAGAGAATGAGAAGGATAGCTTTAGGAAGGGGTGGGGGTAGACCTGTGGTTTGACACTCCCTTTGTGTAGGCTGGCAGCAGAGCGCCTGTAGGCACCCCTGTGTTGGCTCAACCAAGCCTGCAACTGAGACACCTATAGTGGTCCAATAGCCAGCTGATGAGACTGGACATGGGCCTGTTGCTGCTTTCCCTGAACCTCTGTTGTCTGTTGTGACTAGACAACCACAAGAGGACCAGAGGAAATGGTTGAGTGGTGTGTTGCTTGGCACTGATAAGGAGGAAGTCAAGCCAGCAGTCACCACAATAATGCAGAGGCTTACAGAGGGACTAGAGAAGGGAACTGTCACTGAGGCCCCTTCACAAGTTACTGTGGGATCTAGCTATCTACAAGTGGGGAGGGAGGGGAGCCATGGCTGTGTGAAAGAGAAAGAGATCCTGCTGTTCCTTCAGAACATCAAACCTCAACCCCCTCCTCAGGAACCCCTCATGCTCCTGTCACACTATTGTCTTTTCCCAGATCACATAATGACAGGAAGCCCAACAGGAACCCTACACACACACACACACACACACAAGTGGTAGAGGGGGCGCACCTTGACCTCTGTTGTATGGAAATATTTCCAGAAAACAGATAACCCCTTCTATTCCTAGTGCCAGCTCTGCAGGTTGAAGATGAGCCAGGGGGAAGATCTTGCTCATCTTTCCACTTCTGGGTTGATGAGCCATTTGAAAAAGCATCACCATGCAGTGCTTCTTCAGCAACATAGGTATCCTGCTGGTTAAGGTGGCTGTCCAGCCACTAGCCACAGGGGTGATGACCCGTTCCCCAATCTCTTTTTTTATATATATATATATATATATATATATATATAAATTTTATTGGATGAGGTAATATAATATAATTGGTTGATACATACAACTAATTCAATTTATATCCTCATAAGTATATAACCCCACCCCCTTCCCTCCTCCTTTTCTCTGTTGACTTCCAACAACACTCGAACCCCCCGTTAATTCATACAAATTATTACTATGCTATAATTGCTATTAAATTGACCCTGGTAAAAATCTTTATATATATCTATATAGATATAGATATAGATATATATTTCCCCTCAATAAAATCTTATTTAATAAGGTTTAAAATCCCTCCAAAGACCACAATTGTCCTTTAACATCCCACTTCTTTTCCAAATACTTCTTAAGCTTCTTCCAATCTTCCAGAAAAAATTCCTGGATCTTGCTCTTTTAAATTTCTGGTTAATATATCCATTTCAGCCATGTACAACAGCTTCCTTGTCCATTCTTCAATTTCCGGTATTTCTTCTTTTTTACAGTATTGAGCATATAAAATTCTTGCTGCTACTAACATATAATATAACAATATCTTATCCTTTCTATTAACTTCTTCTAAATGTAAAGATAATAGCAACATTTCTGGATTTTTAGCAACATTATATTGCAGTATCAAAGACATTTCAGCACATATTTTAGACCAAAAGTCTCTAGCCTTTTGACAAGTCCACCACATGTGAAATAGAGATCCTTCATGCTCCTTACATTTCCAGCACTTATTGGATAGCAGTTTGTTGGCTATAGCTAACTTTTTCGGTGTTAAATACCATCTATACAACATTTTATAACCATTCTCTTTAATACTGGTACAAGTTGATATTTTTAAGGTATTTTTCCATAATTGTTCCCATGCTTCCATAGTTATTTCGTTGTTACAATTTATAGCCCACTTTACCATTTGTACCTTAACTATTTCATCTTCTGTAAACCACTTCAGTAACAATTTATACATTTTAGATATTTCTTTACTATTATCTCCCAACAATAATTCCTCCAGCTCTGAATTTTTACATCTAAAACCAATCTTTCTTTGATCTGAATCAAATAGGTCTTTAATTTGCCTATATTGAAACCAACCATATTTGAATGGCAACTCCTCATTTCGTTTAAGTTTCAATTCATTGTTGTCTAATACTGTTAGTTCTTTGAGGGTAAGCCATTCCTTTCCCTGATATTCCATATTTGGGTTGATTACTTCAGCTGGTACAATCCAAAGTGGTTTCTTCTGTTCTAAAAATGTCTTATATTTAAGCCAGGTTGACAATAGATTTCTTCGAGACCCATTCCCCAATCTCAACCTCCAGTTCTCTTTCCTTTATGTCAACAGTGCAAGGCAGGAGGCAACAGACATCACTGATGAAGATGTTTCTTGATGCAGGCACTAGAGTGTGCCTCAGGGTGGGCTCAGGCAGGTATGCAAGAGGGTCAGTCAGCTCATTGCCTAGATAATTGCTCTGAATAGCAAACTTTTCAATATAGTGCCTTCCAGCTGTTGCTCCATGATGCATACCCCTGGTACAAGATTCCTTCTCACACTACACTGAGCAGGACCGTTGTGCTTTCCCTTTTTAAGGCAATCAGGGATCACATGAAAGCACACTTGTCCTGAGCTTTGGGAAGAACTGTGCATTTTATATCACAGTTAGAGTGATTAAGAGGTCCCACCAGGCTGGCTACCAGCAGGCTCTCCTCCACACCCAGATTACTGATGAGGACCACACAGCAGCCAACATCTCTGCCTCCTTCAAAAAGAGCATAGAGGAGTGACTAGGCAGTGATGTCACCCCTGGATTTGTGGTGACAGACGGCGGCGCAAACATACAAGCAGCAGTTGATGACTTGGGACTCACTCAAATTTACTGTGTGACCCACCTCCTTCATTTGTCATGAAAGATGCCCTCATCTTGGAAAAGCAGACACATCCCAGTGTGTCCCACCACTTGACCCTGCTTTGCTGGAAGATTTCAGGCCCCTTCTCATGCAGTGTGAAGACCACCAACAAACTTCATGAAAAGCAGAAGTGGATCATGCCAGAGCACCACCTCATCACCAATGTTTCTACTTGGTGGAACTCCACCTATGTCATGCTCAAGTGTCTGGTGGAACAAAAGAATGCCCTGCATGAGTTATCTGGTAAGATCAACATCACACAAGTGGGAATGAACCTTTTTTCTGTGCAGTTTAAAACTCTTGCCCAAATGGTGTTAGTCCTGAAGCCCTTCAAGGGCTTGAATGACGCTCTGCACTGAAACAAGTACCTTAGGTCATGTCATTCCCTTGGTGAAGGAGCTTCAGGGGGATCGAGATGAGTTCAGTTTACCCAGTGAAGACCATGTTCTGCTATTTGCATCAGTGCATGCCCTGGTGAAAAGGCTGAAAGAGGGCACTGAGCACCAACTCCCTCCTCTGATTATGGACAGGATCTACATTCTTGCAGCCATCTGTAACTCATGCTTCAAGGGTGTGTTTGCTTTTGCAACTAATTATCTCCCCCAGCAGAGGAGAGACCTCTGCAAGGAGGAGAGGCACACGCAGGCAGCAAGGGGTTTCTCTCCAGGATTGAGGAGGAGGAAGGTATGGAAGGTTGCAGCCAATTGCAGCCTTTTCCAGGGCAGAATCTCCCTGTCCCTGCCTCAGGGACATTCTTCCTGAACGCCTTTGGGTAGGCTCATGGCCCCAAAGGGAACTGGAGGCTCAGGAGGGAGTATGAAACAGAGAACATGGTTGGGGAGTACCTCACAGAGCCCTACAAATTGCCCAAGACTGAGCCCTGTAATACTGGGCCAAGAAGGAGGTAGTCTGGCCAGACCTCTCCCTAGGGGTACAGATGTTTCCCTCCTGCCCTCCTACAAGTGTACAGAGTGAAAGAGTGTTCTCACAGAGTGTTCTCAGTTGTCACCATTCATGCCTCCTCCATGGCATGTGTTGGTCTTCATGAAGGTTAACCTCCAACTTGCAAACCATCCATCCCTGGACTATGATGTGGCACAGTCGCGTTACAGCAGCATGACGTGCCCAGTGGCACACTCCCTCCAGCTTTCCATAAAAGAGGCTAATTCCTCTTCTTTTTACAGCTACAGTTTTACTAAACCAGTTGAAAATTAGTTTAAGTTGTTACAAGCGGGTGGTTGTTCAGCGGTTCATTATTGTTACCTTTTCAAAGGTTGCACCACTGCTAACAGCTACTTATTCCGCATGTGTTTTTCTGTGACAGTAACTTATTAAACTTAACTTGACCCTTTCCTTCCCAGTACAGATCCCATGACAACAATGTCAGAGTCTCCAAGCCTTCTCTCCCCTTTATCTGCCCCTTCTGAGGCAGAGACTATATTGTTTGATGACACAAATGACTCAAAAGTGGAGGAAGGTGAATCATGTACTTACCCTCTTTTTTTTCTCTTTTATTCAAACTGGCAACAAAGTGCAGTGCATGGTAGTAGGGTAGTGCTGAAGTATTCATACATTCATACATCCGCCCTGAGCCTGCTTGCGAGGAGGGCGGAATATAAATACGATAAAATAAAAATAAAATAAAATAATAATAATAATGTGCTCTGCTTTCTCGGGTGGGGGAGGTTACCAGAACCAAGTGTACATTGTCTTTGAAAACAATCCTACACCATGCCCCTACACAATTCGTTTGTCTGTCTTGCTTGCAGCACACCTATAGCTTGGGACTCAAGGCACAGGATGAATAATGGAATGTGCTACTAAAGTTCTGACTTTGATTACCAACTTTCAATTAACAGAGTACAAGTCTTAGTCAGGTTTTATCAAATACTTCAGGAAAATTATTTTCTACAGTAGATGGCAGCGCTGAGTGAGTTGGAAAAGACATACTTGTTACAGAAAGATACGACATACAATGTATCACTTTGTACAAAAGTCTTTCTCTCCTCATCGAAGCATCTTTCATACCTTTCAGAAGCCTGGTCAGCACACCAGCTACAAATGGAAGAAGACTTCTGGGAATAGCCATGTTTCAGTAGCAGCAACCCTTATTGGCATTACATCCATATTAAGAACAAAAACACTCCACGTAATCAAAACTCAGTCTACAAATACTTAACTGGCCTCATAGACGCAAGATACAAAAATTTAGCTACAGTTTCAATCACCTTTTGGTTCCAAGTAGCCAATAGGAAAATAATTTTACATTTATCAGATTTCCTTATTTGCTCTCTCAGCAATGGATCAATAAGTGTGAGGCGTATATCACAATAAGTACAGTACAGGAAAACATGTTCCAGGGTTTCTATGTCTCGCCAAGCACAAGTGCATAACCTGTTGCAAGCAACACCCTGTACATGGGGAAAATGACATTTTTAAGAAGACACGGGATACAGCTGGGGGGGAGGTTGCCTCAGTTTATAATGTCACCCATTTGGGGGAAGAAATAACTAGCAACTGGCATGGCATATCTCTCTGAAGCCCTTTGTTTTTCTGGGGGAAAGCATAAAGTAAAAGAAGTGGGAGCCTAAACTGGGTCTCAACGGGGAAGGTTGCACAAAGTGCCATATGTTCCTCAGAGGACTTTTTCCAGCAAATGGTATCAAAATGTCAGGGACCCCACTCCACCCACTCTTCTAAAGACTGTCCAGGTCTCTCAAATGGACAAAGGGGTCTTATAGCACATCTCATGAGTAAGAACCCACTATCCATCTAAGATATTCTGCATATTAAGTGAAGGTGGGGAAATGGGTGTTCTAAATAGGTAACATTAATATAAGGGAGGTATGTAATATGATTCATCTAAAGCATATATTTTGCAGAGGGAAGTAATGTACCATATAATCATGATTAAGTCACATGATCTGGCTATGTGGTGAATTTTTTGGACAACTTAAAGTTTATATGTGGACAGTTGTCAATGGCAGTCCCATGCAGGGCGCCTAAAGTACTCAAAAACTGCATGATGGTTTACTGCTACGCACTCTGAATGGGCCTGCTTTAAACTGTAAGTTGTCCCATTAGCAGAAGGTCAGCCTAGGTCTGTGTTTGGTTTCAAGTCAAATAACAGTGAGAAACAGCCATTTGCTCCATTAATTGAATTTTGGAGAAACAGGAGTGATTTTATAATAAGGGAAGCTCCTATAACATAGCAGGTTTCCATTGGGAGTGGAAGGGTACTTTTTCTTTGTTTCCCTTTTTTTGCTTTTTTAGATTATTCCTTCAAAAAGTTACGCTCACTGTGCTTTTGTTCGCCCATAGCCTCTTCTTTGAGGAGGTCCAACTCAATCTCCTCTAGCATGGTGTCGAGCGACTGTCAGATCATTCTGGCTTCCTCCTCCTGACCTCTAAACAGGCTCTCAACCAGGAAGGGTCTTCTGCCTCCTCATCCTCTTCCATTTCAGTCTCTGACAACCCCGTTTTTGGGGCCAGGTAATGGATAGCCTCAGTAGCCCACTCCTGCAGCCACTCGTCATCAGCTGTCTTCTTCAGGAGGACACAAGGTAGATGGACTTGGTAGTGGGGGGTGGGGAGAGAGGACAGGCCCCCAGTAGAGCAAGCAGAAGTCCCTCCTAGGAGTAACAGGAAATAGTCCATCAGAATACAAAGATAATTGTGCAGAAAACTTAGTGGGTCAATGGAAAGAGGAGGAGGAGGAGTGTGTTCAGTACCGTGGGAGGGGGCATTCTTAGCAAAGCTGGCTGCCCCAGAGCTCCATTTCCCTCTTCCCCCCCCCCCTGACAAGGACAGTCAGGGAAGTGGCATCCATTTTCCCAGCACTTTGTGTGCCTGCTTGCTGACACTCACTCTCCTCAGGGGCTGTTTATGTGTGTGTGTTCTGCTTGTGCACAAAACTTAGTGGGTTGATGGAAAGAGAAGGAGTGCATTTGGTGCCATTTTGGGGGGCTTCTGAGCAAAGTTCGTTGTCCCAGAGCACCATTTCCCTCTCCCCCACAAGCAAGGACAGACAGGGAAGCAGCAAAAGGCATGCTTGGCCAATGCCAAAATTCATCATATAACGGTAATAATGAAACAAACAAGATCACTCTGGGGCCACCAAAAACCAAAAAAACAGCAGTGGCTTTATTCCAAAACCCCAGATTCAATTCTAAAATGGGAGATTTAGAATTGCACACTCCTAGTGGCCAGATCATGCTAGACCTGAAAAAAGGCATTAGAAGAACTGATCCAACCATAGTGTTCGGGACCTTGTAGCACCCCTACACTACAAACCTACTCCTTTACAGGGAGTACAACCTCCTCCAAGACAGGCAGGCTCCACAATCTCTGAGCAGCTTCTCTATTTACCACAATACCTCAGACTTGGCTGGACTGAGCTTTGGTTTAATATATACAATATTCCAAATAATATATACAACAAATAATAAAATAAAACTACATTATAAAACAAGCGTACAGTGAAATAAAAGCAGTGTAATATATCCAATAAACAATGCAATTTTAAAAGAACTGCCTTAACATTTTCAAACATTAAAACTATAACCCCATTCCCTGTATAAAAGTGTCCTCTTGAACAGTTCCATTTAACTACCTTCCCATTCCCTTTATAAAAATGCCCTTCTGAACAATTCCATGTTACACATTACAGAGAACAATAGAAGTATGGGAGTCTTCCTGACCTTGTCAGGCTAGCCATTCCCCCAAGTGGGAACCGTAACAGAGAAGGTTCAGGTACAGACAGCTGTTTGCCAGGTGGCACCTTCAGAAGCTTTTCTCAGGTGAGTGATGCTGTCTCCGCAGAGCATATCAAGAAAGGAAGCAGAGATGTGGCTCCTAGACCATGAAGAACTTTATAGGTGGTAACCATACCTCGAACAGAACCCAGCAGCTGATCTATTATCAATGGAGTGGCTACAAAATAGGTGCAATACAAATATTTCACCTAGCTTCCAGCACTCTGTACCAACTAGAGTTGCTGAGTTGTGCCATGGGCAGACCCTTATAGAGTATGGTACACCAGTCTAGCCATGAACTTACAATGGCATAGATCCACATGGCCAAATCAGCCAGGATCTACAAAGCAGAGGTGGCCATCTTCTTTAATCAGGGGGCTGAATCCTTCCCTGCCAAATTGCTTATTGGATACCTGATTCCCTGAATCTTAACATTGTCAAGAACTAAGGAGTTCACAGGATCAGGGGGGCCTTCGCAAAGGACCACTTACCCCAAATTCAGTAGCTGCCACCAGTTATTTTACTAAGTCCTAGTCAGAAGCTGGGGAACAATATTTCAAGTCTTGCTGGCCTATATCTGGGCACCAGCAAAAAGCCCAGCCAAAAAGTTACAAAAGGTAGCAGAGAGTCAAATTGGCCTAGGCACTATTTTCAGATTGAAGCCATAAACCAATGAAACACCACACAGATGCAGAATAAAATAATTATAGAGAAAATAAAAAGTAAAATAATCTTATAATGTCCAGGCTATCCTGATCTTGTCAGATTTCAGAAGCTAAGCAGGGCTGACTGGTTATTAATTGAATGGGAGACCACCAAGGAAGACCAGGGTTGCTGTGCAGAGGCAAGCAATGGCAAACCACCTCTGAATGTCTCTCGCCTTGAAAACTTTACAGGGTCGGTATAAGTTGCCTGCAACTTGATAGCACTTTCTGCCACCACAACCACCAGTCTAAAATAGCTTTCAGCATCAATGTTTCCAGGTTTCAAGGCATAGTTGTAAATCCAGATGGCCAAGGGCAAGGATCCAGGCTGGACCCCAAACTCAAGTCAAAGGCATAACTGAACTGTCCATTTTTATCCCATATTCCTTAGGATCATGGGGTGATTTTGTTGACCAGTCAATGGACTATATGATGAAATAATCATGTGATCACTATAACATGGAATTGAGTTGTGCTCCAGATAATATTAATTGGATGGAATGCTCTCTGCCTTAGATCTCCCATCCTCCCAGTTTCAAGTCTTGCACTTGGAGCAGATAACAAGCCCAGACAGAACTCCAGAAAGCAGCTTACTTAGAATTAACAAGCATTCCCATGATACATTTTGACTCATGTCAAGCAAGACTAAACTTGAAGTATGATTTTAGGTCAAAGCAGTCCTGTTTCTTCACAAATATCACCACTCCAAATTGACTGGCTCTACATAGGCATGTTGAGCCCCACCTAGCAGAGAAGGCTGACAACATCCTTCAAAGTATTGCCAAATTTCAAAACTAGTTTGATGGTGGCATGCTTATTAAGTCAGAAGCAATCAGTCTGTTATATGATGAACCTAGCTTGATGCCCATGCTTCGCTACAGTATTTAACTACTTTAAATCCAGTTATAATATTTATGGGTGAGTAACGTTTTTGGTTTGGGGGGGGGGTGGGGGGGTTGAGTTGGCTTTGTAGTATAATAGCATAGTACCTGAGCTTCACAAAAGTGTTTGAATAAAGAGAAGCATGTTGATGCCTAAAACTGATGACGTGAATTTCGAAATGTAACATTTATTGAAGAGATTTTTAAAATGAAAAGATTGTAGTGTGGTAAATAAAGTGAAAAATATGTACAACCTGAAGGACCTCTTTGTAGACCTCATTGGTGGTTTTCCCCCACTTTAGAGCCGCCACTTTGAGGAGAAGCTTGTGGGCTGGGAAGCCAAGAGGATTGAGCATGCTGAGGAACTCCACAGGGTAGTGGACCGTATCATCCATTTGCACCACTGAGTCCACTGATCTGTACTCCATTTCTGCCCCTTTGAGGGAGTTAAGTTGTGTTTCATTAATGATGGCAGCCTTGTCTTTCTTGGGGGTCAGAGTGGCACACTTGCACAGCCCGTCCATGGACTTCTTCATGATAGTGACAATATCAGTGTATATCATGGCTGTTAGGTCTGCTAGGGTCATCACTACTGTGCCCAGGCCTGCAGGGATGGTCACCTTTCCCTTGGACTCAGGACTTGCCCACTGCTGCTCAGTGCACTGCAGAAGTATGATGTGTGTATTTTCTTTGCCACATCTCTAAGTTGCTTCCTCCTTTTAGCATTGGTATATCTTGAACAATGTCTGTCAGGAGGCTTCTTGGGGGTAGTAAGAGGTGATGGCTCCAAGATGTGTGAGGTGGAGTTGGACTGAGGGAGGTGTGGTATGGTGGGCCCTTCAGCAGGTTTGCATTGAAATGACCCCTAGAAAGGTCATGCACCATCTCCCCATGAACATTTAAAAACTCAGCTGCCATACTGACTTTTATATAAAATCCCTTTTCAGGAGTCTTGTACTGTCTTTCTTCAATTGTCTGCAGTTTCCTTGACCTAATTTTTACCTCAGAACACAGTTCCACAGCTGACCCATCAGTCTACCAGCCACACAGGAAAGCCAGGCCCCACAGGGAGACTGGCAAAACTAGAAGGGAGGTGTATTTTTACCTCAGGACACGTTCAATGACTGGGAGTAATTGAATGTGTCCTGAGTACTGCATGTGTCCTGCATACTGTTTAGAATGTTGGGGTGATGACCAATCAAGACTGCATATGCAAATGACCTCAGGGCAGAGTGGCTGAGTTGACAGTTGGTGGGGAGAGGGGGGAGCAGCCTCCCAGCCACACAGGGAATCTGTATCCCTATGGGAAAACACAGTTTACCCCCTTAGGGGACAAATTTCTTAAAATCCCTTCTTAGTGAGCCTCTACACCACAAAAGGAACGTCCTCCCCAAATTTCATGCTTCTAGGTTCAGGAGTTTGGGCTGGATGTTGATAAGTCAGTCAGGAGGACACTTGTCTTTATACGTATATATAGATAATCATGTGACCACTACAACATGGAATTAAGTTGAGCTCCATATCCCCACTTAGCAAACATCCTGTCAACTGGCACATTCTCTCAAAGAACTATCTGATCGTTTAAGCCAAAGCTGAATTTTCCCAACTAAGGTAAAGCTGCTTTGCTTTTCAATGCAAGGCCCACCTTTGTAAGTAATGTGTCCCTTGGGCTGCTGTGATAGGTTAGCCAATTATGCCAAGGAAAAAATATTTTGATGAATGGGTCATTTTTGGTACACTATGCACTTCTGACACATAAATTCTACAGAAAACCAGGTAAATGGTGCATAGCTCATTAATGAACAGAGCTCTAAATATCAAATTATCTCATCAGCTGGCAATGCAAAAGCTTCATATCTTGCTAGTAATACTGCAAAAAGGCAATTTAAGAATGTACAAACTCTGCTGTGCCATACTTTGCCTCCAGAGACAGGCCTGTAAAATAACATCCTTCTTTCATTTAAAGGGTAGGACAGCTGCAGTGAAGAGTTCCCCAGACCTTCAAACTCTGTCTTGCAATAAGGGTGAACTTACGACCCTCACCTTGCATTGTAAGGCTGAAAGCACTATTAAGCTTGTGATGAATGGCAAGCCATAAGACTGATACAGGCTAATGCAGGTGGGAAAGCCTTAAATCTCATCAGAGCCAGAAGAAATTCAGAAGTTCCTTCTAGTAAGGAATCTAGTGAAACCAGTGAAATTTAGAAAACTCCTGAAATGAGATTCTGGTCTTCTAATACAGGCAGAGGGATTGCAGAACAAATAAGAGCTTAACAGTGCAGTCCTAAACAGAATCACATCCTTCTAACTGCATTTAAATCAGTGGACTTAGAAGAATGTAACTCTGTTTAGGAACACACTACAACGGTACTGGGAAAGGGGAAGGGAAGTGAAAACAACAATTTTCACATGTTGACACCACATTTTAGCACACTTTTTCTCCTTTTGAGCACCTGAGCTCTTATTTGTTCTGAAATACCCTTTCCCATGAGGTGCCTGAGCTCCTTTACCATGAGTTCAGTGCTTAATAGATGTTAGTTAATTTGTTTATTTACTCTATTCATCGTCTATTTTTCTCACTGAGATTCAAAGCTGATTGCAAAGTGTAAGTTGATAACAGTCCATATGAAGAGATATCTAATAATCACAGTGTAGGTCAATACAATCAATATGAGGAGACATCAAACAAGCCTGTACTAGGTCTAGGATTACCAAAATCCAAATAAGCAGAGTCATCATGATACCGAGTGTGTGGATACAATGGATTAATATGGTATTACATCAATAAAAAAGAATGAAATGGCAAGAGTGCAGCAGAGTGATAATACATCCTATAACAGTGATATAATCCATAGTCCCCCACTCCATATAAAGTGCCCTCCTGAACCATTCTGCCATAGTATAGCCCTATTACATTCATACAAAAGTTCTCCTGAACAACTCTATTTTGCATTGTTTGCAGAATGTCAGGACTCGGAGCATGGGAATCCTCCTGACTATTTCAGGCAGGCTATTCCATAAAATGCAGGGCAACAACAGGGAATGCATGGATACAAGTGGTTGTTGATCTTGCCTGTTTGCAAGGGGACTTATGCAAAGGTCCTAAACAGATCAGTGGAGCTGTCATGGCAGAACATGGGAAGAGAGGCAAGCCTGCAGATATGAGGATCCAAGGCCATGCAGATCTTTTGATAGCTCTAATTAGCCAAGGGAAAGTATTTGTGGAAAGGTTTTGGGATTCATAAACATTACTTTATCCTCCTGAACAAGAATAGTCTGATGAAGACTCATTCACAAACCCAATCCTACATACCTCCTTATGCATTGGAATGGAATAAAGGATTAGGAGAACCAGTTTGGTGTAGTGGTTAAGAATGGCGGGACTGTAATCTGGAGAACTGGGTCTGATTCCCCACTCCTTCATTTGAAGACAGCTGGGTGATCTTGGGTCAGTAACAGCTCTCTCCAAGCTCTCTCAGCCCTGCCTACCTCCCAGGGTGATTGTTGTGAGGATAAAAACAACACACTTTGTAAACCGCTCTGAGTGTGCGTTATGTCGTCCTGAAGGGCAGTGTATAGAGTGAATGTTGATGTTGTTGTTAGTGTATTTTCTTATCATGAAGGGCAAGCAGCAAGCAGAAGAAACTTGGAGATATTAAATGTCAAATTAAACTGCAGCCATTGATTAGCACAGGCTAGTACCCCAAAAATGTTGACAGGTTATCTCGTACTTTGAAAACAAGGTCATCATGTTATGTAAGATCAACCACTGATGTTTATCTGCAAGTGTACAATCCTAGGATCAGTTTCAGGTGGGTAGCTGTGTTAGTCTGTAATAGAAGAGCAAGCTTCGGATCCAGTAGAAACCAACTAGAATTCCAGGGTGTGAGCTTTCAAGAGTCAAAGCTCTCTTCATCAGACATGTGAAGTGAAAAAAAGTAGGAGTCTTTAAAATCCAGGTAGAGAGTGGGAGCTTCTGCACAAAATGCCAGTGAAAAGAGTCCCCAGTTCTTTGTACCGTGTGTGATGTGGCAGTGCAGTTAGAGGAACCAAGAAGAAAGGGGGGAAATCTCCTGGCTACCCTACTCCAGCAAGCAGCAACACACTACACATCCTTGACTAGATAAAAGGATACCTGAGGTGGCAAATAAATATATCACATGGAAGAAGAAATCTCCCCATGATTATGGTATCATCTTGATTAGAGGATGACTCAGGAAAGCATGAGACAAGGGAAAGATATGTTCACCACGAGGACTTAAGTGTCCTCGTGGTGAACCAGCAATCTTCACGTTTGGAACGGGTCATGCAGTTAGTGCACAGGTTGGTCTTCCTCTGCCTGCAGCATAACATAGTGTTCGGAGCTCACCATATATCAGGGGTGAAGAACGACATAGCAGACGCTCTTTCTCACTTTCAGGAGGAGAGATTCTGGGACATGGCACCAAATGCTGAGCCCCACCCAGACCCTTTCCCAGAGAAGCTATGGGAGCTTGGGAGCTGTGGGAGCTTGGGAATGTTGGATCATCCAAGGAGTATTGAATTTGCTAGCAGCATCCACCAAGCAAGCATACTCAGCAGCAGTCTCAACATTCACGGCTTTCCTCACAGAAAGGCTTGGCCAGGAAGGGGGCGAGGTACTGGAGGAAGCATTTCTAGAATACTTAGCCAGGCTGGATGAGAGCGGGTATGCACCCAAGACCATAAAAATGCATGTGGCTGCTATTTCGTTCTTTTACAAAGCAACAGGAAGGAAAGACCCTAACAACAACGTCCTGGCCTGGCATGCCATAGCGGGCTGAGCTCACAGGGAACTGCCCCACAAGGATTCCAGGCATCCAATTTATTTATTTATTTATTTATTTATTTATTTGTTATTTATTTTCAATTTCTATTCCACCCTCCCTGCACCAGCAGGCTCAGGGCGGATCATGGCAAACATTTTACTAAGCATTCTAGGGCACCTCCCCAGAGTATGTTGCTATCCCTTTGAGACCATACTGTTCAAGGTGACCTTCACCCTGGCATTTTATGGGGTCTTCCGGGTGAGAAAGCTCAGCTAGAGATCCATTGGGCAGGGCCTTAGCAGTGGGGGATATCACACTTGAAAGTACTAGCTGAAAGGCCAAGGTCCAGCAATCCAAGACAGACCAGCAGGGGCAGAGTGTAGTGGTCCAGCTCCGAGCAGCAGGGAACAGGGCCTCCTGCCCCATCCGGGATTACCTGGGCATGCACCCCCCGGTTGCAGGCCAGTTCTTGGTCCATGCTGACAAGAGATTGCTCATGAGGTTTCAGTTCACAGCTGTCTTGAAATCCAGCCTCCAGGTGGCAGGACTCCTGGCAGAGGAGTATGGCTCCCACTCATTCCGGATCAGGGTGGCCACCATGGCAGTGGAGGTGGGGCTGTCAGCAGACCACATACAGGCCATTGGCTGATGGACTTCAAGAGCATACTTGGGCTACGTCAGAAGGAGGGAAAGCACGAACGTTGTTTGATCTAGTTGCAGGCACAGCATCCCCCTGGGAGAAGAGGCCAAGCAGCTCGAAGGTGACACCAGGAGGAGCAAGGAAATTATATAGGGGGATGCAGTTGGGACCCTGGGTGGCCGCAGCGAAAATCCCCAGGGCTGTGGAGGAATTTTTCCCAAAAGGGCCAAATTGGCAGTTGGATCATTGGTGGGAGTCGGGCCTTCGGCCTTCCTCCTGTGGCAGGTTTGAGGCATTGGGCCAGATCCTAAAAAGGCGAGTGGGGCATTTTGGCAGCTCACCCCTGCAGATTGGGAGGCAAAGGCCGACCATCATGGCTGGCAGTGGAATTACGCTTGCTGTGGTACACCAGCACGGGGCTGGAGTTATATGCATTGGACAGCAATAGGGCCTTCCGATACCAATGAGGATCCATTGCCCATATGCCTGGCCAATGTTCCATCTAATCAATAAAGTTGTGGCCATTCCAACCAAGAGATAGTATCTGCATGGTTATTTGCTGGAACTCAGACTGACGTAGCACATAGGTGACAAAAGAAGCTTGCAGACTCACCGTGGGCTGAGTTGGCATCAAGGGCAAGGATGAGTGCAGGCATGGCCAAGACAGAAGAGGAGGAGTAGCCAGCCCTCCTCCTGACCAGCAACGTGGTCAGCACCATTCCGAATGATTCTTTGGCAGGAGCAGCATGTTCCCTCTCACCCTCCTCTCTCTCAGGGCAACAGGGGAGTTGTCACAACTTTATGGGTTTGGCGGGTTTGAGGCATTGGGCTGGATCCTAAAAGGATGAGTGGGGCATTCAGGCAGCTCATCCCTGTGGATTGGGAGGCAAAGGCCGACCAGCATGCCTGACAGCGGAATAACATTTGCTGTGGTGCACCAGCATAGGGCTGGAGTTGTATGCATCAGACAGCAATAGGACCTTCCGATGCCAATGATGATCTATTGCCCATATGCCTGGCCAATGCTCCATCTAGCTGTAATCAATAAAGCTGTGGCCATTCCAACCAAGAGATGGTGTCTGCGTGATTATTTGCTGGAACTCAGACTGACATAGCATATAGGTGACGAAGTGTTCACACAGAAGACAACTGACAACTGGTAGATGAATAAATTTGCTCCAAGGTTTTGGCTTTGAATTAACATCATAAAATTACATTTTAGGAAATTCTCCTGTGGGCTGATCTGATGCCAATTTCTTGAAAAATGAAAGTAATTGACATTTCCTACCTTGAGGGGGGTGGGGTAGGGAAGTGCCAGTGGATGAAAGAAAAGGAAAAGTGTATATTTGTTGCATTCCTAAATAAATTGTTATCCTTAGATACTAGAAAAAACCTTACATCTGAACAGTTTGTCTTACTAAAAAAGGTAATGTGGAAAGAAAATAGTCTCCGTTTGTTCTATTCTTATGTTGACATTCCACATGAGGGTTCTGTGTAAGACTCCAAAATTAAACAACACTTTACTGTTGCCATTCACCAATTGTAGGCTTCTTTACAAAAGCATGCATAGAATGATCCATTTGAAGTAGGTACTTTTGACAAATTGACACAAAGCTATAGCTACTCCCTTCGGTTTTCGGTAGTTTGCAAGCTTTGCCAAGGTCGACATTACTTTCAAAATTAATGCACTGGGCAAGATCAATGAATATACTTCTTAGAAAGTAAACCAATTTCTTTAGCATCACCTATCAGCATTAGTATTTTTCCTTTTCTGCTTAAATTACTGATTTTTTTCAAAACCAGATGGAAAACTATAAATGAAGTTCCATAAGCAAAGCCTGAGAACACTGTAAATTATCCTGTTTAATGGATTTTGGAATTTAACATCAGAATGTTCAGAAGGCAGAATCCGATGGTTTATTCCCCAGGAAACTAACATGCACACAATTGTACAGACTTTTCCCTACAATTATTTATGTTTATTGAATTTATGAAGGCAACATTCTTCAGTTTTCAGTACTTTTGAGTTCCTTGGAAACAGATAATGAAACACATGCTCCCTACAGTTTTTCCACACTTCCCATTCACAGCTCCAGAGACAATCTGATACATACAAAATGCTCCTGTGCTTCCTCATTCATTTCAATGACAGTGACTGCTCTGAATATGCACAGGGACAGATGGGCAGAAATGCCTCTTCTACTGAAATAAGTAAGAAAATTCTTGGATGAATTCTTCTCATGATGGAAGGCCCCTGGACTGGGTTGCTTGTGTTCTCAACAGATTCCAGTTAATGAAGGGAAACTACTAAGCAACTCAGTATAGTTATCAGAGTCTGATTCAATTCTTTTACAGCAATGACTGGGATACAAAGCAGTCGTGAGTGGGAAGCACTCTGCAATATTGGCCATTACTCAAGAAGCCAACTGGTACACAGAAGCAATGGACAACATTTCAACTGCATGTGTGTTGCGTTGCTCCTCTCCCACTCCACCAGAAAAAGAATTGTGTTTTTGCAGCATCAAAATGTTGCTGGTTTGATATTAAGAAAAGATACCATACTTATAGCAGAAGTGACACATCGAAGGAGAAAATGTGGATCATCCCCCACCCACACTGAACATTTATTGATAAAATCATTGGCGGGAAAAGTCCTTATCATCCAGTTTGTTAATTTATTTAGAATTTTTATGAATTTATTTTAAAATTGTATCCTGAGTCTATCTGCACTCAAAGTGGCTTACAATGAAAAACATTAACTAATCATACAAAAGCAAGAATAACTTAAAAAATGCAGCCCCTGCAATCCACAAAATGATATTTGTTGCCTGTAATTATAACCTGAGACTTATAGCCAGAAGGTCCTTGAGACCTGATAAAACAGCAACCACTTGCCACAGAATCAGAAAAGAGATCATAGAGCAGGTCTTGGTTCTACAACAGAGCACATGTTCTGCGTGTAGGTGCAACCCCCTAGTATCTCCCTTTAAAGGATTTCAGGCAGTTAGTGTTAGGAAATACCTTTACCTTGTAGAGCTGGTGCTATTTAAAATAGACAATACTGAGCTAGATGAACCAATGGCGTAAGACAGTGTCATATATTAGATGGGGTGGTACAGCACATTCAGAAGATTTCCAAGTTCATTCTCTGGCAGTTCCAGTTAAAGGATCTCAGGTGAGAGATGTCAAACAACACACGTGTTGCTAGCAGTTTGCTGCCAGTCAGAGTAGCCATTACTGAGCTAGATGATCAAGCTTGTTATAAAACATACTGACCTGACTGAAGCACAGGATCAGACACCAAAGATTCCTTGGTGTCGTGAGACAGCCTCACCCTGACGTGCACCAGCCTCGCTCTGCCACCCTGCCACTTGCCCCAGAGTCCTCCTCAGAGGACAAAGAGCTGGAAGAGCCAGCAGGGTCTACTCTGGAGCCAGCCGATGCTCCAGAGGAAACCCAGGAAGAGCAGCCAGGAACCTCTGAGGAGGTTGTTGTGAAGGAAGGTGCTTTCCATGGTCAAAGATGCAGAGGAGTTAGCCGTGTTAGTCTGTAGTAGTAAAATCAAAAAGAGTCCAGTAGCACCTTTAAGACTAACCAACTTTATTGTAGCATAAGCTTTCGAGAATCACAGTTCTCTTTGTCAGATGCATGATGAAGAGAACTGTGATTCTCGAAAGCTTATGCTACAATAAAGTTGGTTAGTCTTAAAGGTGCTACTGGACTCTTTTTGTTTGTGAAGGAAGACTCCCACAGAGCTAAGGAGAAACCTGAGCCAGTTGAGAGAAGGAAGAACAAGGCAAAAGGCAGCTGTGTGGGAATGATGGAGCAGTGCTCATTTACAGGCACAACACAGGGCAAGGCTATCAGAGGAAGAGACAACACCTGCACCTAGTTAGGAGAAGCATAAAAGGCAGAGGCTGAGCAGCACCCTGTGTGGAAGCAATGCTGCCCTGCCCTGCCCTGCCCTGCCCTGCCCTGCCCTGCCCTGCCCTGCCCTGCCCTGCCCTGCCCTGCCCTGCCCTGCCCTGCCCTGCCCTGCCCTGTTGGACTCTGACCTTGGCCTGTTTCCTGGAATCTCCCTCTTGCCTGCTCCCTTATCTGCTAGACTTATCGTACTCTGACCTCAGCCTGTCTCCTGGACTCTCCGTCTTGTCTGCCCCCCTGTCTGACCGGTTCTTTGGTTCTGGCCTTTGGCTGAACTCCTGGACTTCCTGTGTCTGCTCTACCAGTGATCCGCCTGCCTGCCTGGTGCCCAGGTCAAGCGCTCTTGCCTCATACATGATGCAGAGTTTGAAAGACGATAACTCTCATTTTA
Source organism: Eublepharis macularius (assembly GCF_028583425.1). NCBI lineage: Eukaryota > Metazoa > Chordata > Lepidosauria > Squamata > Eublepharidae > Eublepharis > Eublepharis macularius. Next base: position 72,633,927 of record NC_072793.1, read on the forward strand.
ACACTGAGTGAGGCTTCCAGAACACTATCTTCACATAACTATGTAAATCCATTGGGCTGAAGGATGAGTGGCCATCACCTCACTTCCTTATATAATAACGAACCTGACACATTTTAGGCAGGCTGATTTTGACAGACTAATGAGCCATTTTCTCTGGATTGTCTATAATGTAGCTTTGTTTAAAATATAAAGCCATCACTACCAATTATAGTCATTTTCTTACAGCTAGCTGTATTTAAGGTATTTAGATGAAAGATACAGATCTAGATCAGTATAGATACAGATACATAGATGAGATAGTGCTGTACAAGGTAATGTTATGGGGAGGGGGGTACGTATCTCCAAAACATAGCAACTAAATGGATTTTTGTCATCCTTCAACTGGAATGTTAAAAATTATGGTTCCAATGAGATCTTTTGAGCCATTTTTCAGCCTGTAGTCTAAGTGCCTGCTGAGCAGTGCTTATAAATGAAAGCACAGACACATCTGTAAGTACATATTGTCAGAAGCTTAATTATACAGCAGCAGGTCTCTAATTGCAAGTCACATAGCAACATATTAGATTTGTCACACGGGCAGCATTAGACACTCCAGGCTAGTTCCATTGGGGTTTTTTTGCTATGTTATCTTTCTCTAGTTTGAACAGTAGTGCTTGTTTGTGTAGTGGTCTGAGATTAACTCTATTATCACCCCGTCCTTTGTTTTCCCTGAATGGGCACTTTATTGCCTTGTATTTGATTCCCAGCATCTCAGGAACACTGTTCTGCTTCACTAGCCCAGGAATGTCTTTTTATTGTGATGATTTGTGCCACACAATTACGAACAACTGTCTTCACCCTCACTCTACCTATACATTGTACTGGCAGGATAGAATAGAGTAGATTAGAAACTGTATACACAAATGGCAAAATATTGTCAATTTCCAGGAGTTCGGGGTTTGAGTAATTTTTTAAAATCCTGTATTAACACAAACCATAATAAGAGACAGTTTGTATTTTGCATGGCTTCCAGGTTACACCACTGTCCCAGCAGTGTTTATGAAAGTAAATATGTAAAGTATGAAATACTGTGCCCTGCCATAAAAGCTTCATTCACTTGAGTAGAGCATTCTGCAGGTATTACTCTGCAATTGAGCAAGATCACAGGCACAGCCTGGCAACTGGCAGAAGATAGGGAAGATGGGACTTGCAGTGGGGAAGATTAGCATTGACCAGCATGACAACACCACTTCTGGTGTGATCTGGAAGTGATGTCACCACATTGAGGAGGGGGTGATGCTCTAGCATTCCTCCAAAACTTGATAGTTTAGCTTTTGGGGAAAATGCTAGAGCGTCATCAGACATTATTTCTGGGTCTCAGTTGAAAGGTACTATTGAGATAACCTTTGGGTTGCCAGCCTCCAGGTGGGGCCTGGAGATCTCCTGGAATTAAAATTGATCTCCAGATGATATAGATCAGTTCCCTTGGAGAAAATGACTGCTTTGGAAGCAGTACATTAAACCCTACTGAGGTGCCTGTCTTCTCTAGGCTCAGCCCCAAGTCCCCAGGAATTTCTCAACCTGGATAGCCTCACCCAGGGGTTATTTTGTAGAAAAAGAGCTGGAAGAACTCATTAGCATAACTTATTAGCATAACTCATTAGCATATGCCACACCCCTTGACATCGCCAGAAGTGTATCATTAGCATAACTGCTTTGCATATGCCACACTCCACCTATCTGTTTTGGACCCAATCCTGACCATTCGGGGCTGAAATTGAGCCCAAAATGGCAAAAAAAACTATTGAAGTTTTTGCAGCAGTTAAAAGCGTCGATATCAATTCTCGTTTAATTGTGGGGATTTCAATGGTTTGCCATATATCTAAGAAGACTAATTGTGGGGTAAATGGAATCTTATAGTTGGTTATTATGAAAATTTGATGCATTATATCTTCCCAATATTTGCTTATTAATGGACATAGCCACCAGCAATGAGCATACATACCCATTTGCCCACAATTCCTCCAACAAAGTGGTGAATAAATTGGGATTATTGCAGATAGTTTCTTTGGGGTGTGATACCATCATGTGATTATTTTATATGTTTGGAGTTTCGTATTGATTTCCAGAGTGTTAAGCAGTTTAGATGACCAAATCTGGTTCCAGTGTTCTGTTGGGAAAAGCTTATTACAGTCTTGTTGCCATTTTGTTTGGAAATTAGCGATTCTTGATTTTTCAGTTAGTAATATGATATTATATATTTTGGCTATAAGGCCTTTTCTTTTTCCATTGGATACTTGATTTAATAAATTTTCAAATTCAGTCATGGGGGAACAGAGTATGTCTGTTAATTTTATTTTAGATGTCATGTGAGATAACTGGAAATATAGGAACCAGGGTATGGTTGTGTTTACTTTTCCCTTCAGTTCTCCCTTGGTCAATAAGCCTTTTTTGGAGGATATGTCTACTAATCTAGTGATATTTAGGTTTTTCCGATATTTGTTTGTTTGTTGATCTTTCACTGGGGGAAACCAATCTTGCAAGAGAAAGGTGGAAAAACGTGATCTTTTTGGAATAATTTTTATTCTATATTTGTTCCATATTTTGAGTATTTCTATTATAAAAGTTATTCCGAAGTTTGGGTGGATAATTACTTTTATGGCACCATAATAGTTCTTGAAATGACATAGGGGTAATCAATGACTGAATAGTTGTTATCCAGTCAGGTCGGGTACCAGTCCTGAATAGTTGGAGAGCATTAGTGAGGCATATTGAATGTGTGTATAGATTTAAATCAGGATAGTTAAATCGTCCGTGCTTTGTTTTTCGTTTTAAAATCCAAAAGGCAATTCTCAGACGCTTGTAGTTCCATAGAAAATTGTTCAGTGTTGTTTGCCAATGCCTTGGTTTATCTGGTGGAAGCGATAAAGGGATAGCTCAGAACAAAAATATTAATTTAGGTAAAATAAAAGATTTAATTAAGTTGAATCTATCAAACCACGAAATCTGCTGCTTGTTCCAGTTGTAGATATCAGCTTTGATTTCTTTAAATTTCTGATAGTGCTTGTATTTCAGGAGGTATTTTAATTGTGAAGGTATATTAATACCTAAATAAGAGATATAATTTGATGCCCATTGGTATTTGAATCTGCGTTGCAGAGATTCTTTGGTTTGAGGTGAGACCTTTATAGGTAGTATGGTTGATTTGGAAGAGTTTATTGATAAACCTAAAATCTGGGCAAAATTGTCCAGTGTTTCTTGTAAGTATGGGAGGGATTCTTCAGGATTTGAGAGATAAAGCAGCATATCATCTGCAAACATACTTAACTTGTATGTGTTGGTATCTAAATTAATGCCATGAATTTTGTCATGCTCATGTATGCTTGCTGCAAGGGGCTCAAGAGCAATTGAGAATAGCAAAAGTGAGATGGGACATCCCTGTCTCGTCCCTAGTTAATTTTATTTCTTCTGATGTTTTGCCATTTACGTTTATTTTGGCTTTTGCGTGTGAATAGATTGCCTTGACTACCCTACTAAATTTTTTACCAAAGCCCATAGATTGGAGGAGAGAGTGTAAATAATTAGTTTCCAGGGAATCAAAAGCTTTTTCAACAACTAAAGATAATAATAGTGTATTTTGTTTTAAATGCTTACTGAACTCAAGTATATTTAAAGTTTTGAATATATTGTCTGTGATATCACGACCAAGAATAAATCCTGACTGATCGTAGTGAATATAGTGACCTATAGATGTATTAAGACATTTTGTTAATATTGATGTAAAAATTTTGTAGTCCTCGTTAAGCAGGGATATTGGTCTGTAAGAAGCTGGTGAGTGCGGGTTTTTCCCTTGTTTAGGGATTAGTATTATCGTAGCGTTGTTCCAGGATGGTGGTAATATACCTGTTTCCAATATATTATTGAATGTATCTGTTAGTAGTTGTGCAATTTTTGTATCAAAATGTATATAAAATTCTGAAGGGAACCCATCTGGTCCTGACGTTTTATTATTTTTCAGATTATAGATGGCTTCTTGGGTTTCTTCCATTGTGATTGGTCTTTCTGGAAATTGTTGATGTTCCCCTTCTATTCACTTGATGTGTTTGTGTAATTGAAGGAAATTTTGAATTGTATTTTTGTTTGGTTTTTTAGATGTGTATAACTTGCTATAGAATTGGTGAAATACCTTAACTATCTCTGTTGTTTTCTTGTGTGTTCGGCTTTTTGTGTCTTGTATTGTAGGGATCATTTTAAAAGATTTCTTCTCTTTTATTCTCCATGATAGGATTTTAAGTTGTTTGGGTGAATGATACCAGTATTTTTGTTTTAAAAATAATAGGGTTTTTTTGGATTTGATTCATTTCAAAAGCATCAAGTAACTTACGTTCTGTTTGCAGTTTTTGGAGGATTTTATTACTGCCAGATTTTTTATGTTGTTGTTCTAAGTTTCTTATTTTATCTAAGATTGCTAGCTTTTGTTCTTTTTTTTTTGTTCGTAAAGGCAGATATCGATATCAAATGCCCTCTCAATACGGCTTTGAAAGCATCCCATTTTATTTGTGGAGAGATTTCAGGAGAATCATTATCCTTTATGTAATCCAAAACTGCTTTTTCTATTTATTTGTGGATTCGATAGTAGTTGTTTGTTTAATGTCCAATGTCTTCCTGATGAGACTTGAGTTGTAGATGTTAATGTATAACTTACCCAAGCATGATCTGACCATGTTATAGTAGTTATTTGTGCATTAACAGCCCAATTCATTAATGTAGTAGAGGTAAAGATATAGTCTACTCTGGTATGTGTGTTATGTCTAGCTGAGTAGTAGGTATAATCTTTTTCCTGATGGTGCATTTGATTCCATATATCTTGCAATTGTGTGTTTTTAATTATTGTTAACTTGGTGTGGGGTTTTTTGGATGTGTGTTTAGTTTGTTTAAAGTAGGATTTATCTGGATTATAGTTCATTATATAATTAAGATCTGCTCCTATAATCGTTTCCCCTTCCTGAAATATTTTAAGTTTTTTCAGTGAATTCTAGTTGATTTTTATTTGGGGCATATATTGAGGCAAGTGTGATTATTTCTTCTTCAATTGTTCCTTTAATAAATAGCTATCTACCCAATGGGTCTTTATATGTTGCTTTATGCTGGAAATTAGTTGATTTGGATATGAGGATTGAGACTCCCCTTGATTTGGAGGAGCCATTAGCATGGAATTGTTGTCTAACCCAATTTGCTTTTAATTCCTCTGCTTTGTTTGAATGCAAGTGAGTTTCTTGAAGAAGAATGAAATTGGCTTTAAGTTGTGCAATGTTTGTTAGCACTCTTTTTCGTTTAACGACATTATTGAGACCTTGCACAATATATGAAATTATTTTGAGGTCTGTTTGCATTATGATTTAGAAGTTGGAACTGATAATAATTGTTTAATATGTATATATTTAATAAGCTCTCTTTGTTGATCTATTTATGATCTAAAAGTGCACAGTGTCAAACTATATTATAGCATCACAATTGTAGTAACCAAAGTCAGGATTGCCTTATAATACTTTGGAAATTGAAATTTATGAATGAAATACCAATAATATCCCCTTTTTTCTTTTAGATTAAGTTTCTATAATTTTTTTAAAAAAAGAATTAATTAGAACTCAAAAAGGTTATATGCCAATTAAAGATCTGCAACTTGTTTAATACAATTTAATAATACAGAACTGAATATTTCAGAACAATCAAATATAAATGTGGAATAAACTTTAGCTGTTTTTCTTATTTTGTTATTTAACTCTTGTTATCAATAACTTTGCAACAAATTGAGTTATCAAATTAATACCAAAAATTTGATTATATCTAAGATTAGCTAATTGTAGGAAATATTAACCTTAAACCGGTTTTTTTAAGCTAATGAATTAAATATTATAAATTTCAACAATAAGAATAATCAACTTTCTTTCAAACTTTATAGAATTGTAAACTTACCCCACACCCTTCACAAAACTAGACCCACCCCTCTCTTTGAATTTTGTCTCTTTATATAATCCAAAACAACTGTTTATTCACAGATGCGTTCTTTTCTCTAAATAATTATGATACAAATTTAATATAAATGTTTGCTTGCAAGAAATTAAGAAAATAAGTAAACATAGATAAATCTCTGTGGGAGAGACTGATTCCCTCTTTTATTCTTCCCTTCCCTTACAAATGTCCCCTAACCTTTTTCCCTCCCCTCCACTTAATAGTTTCCCTCCCTTCCTACTCCAATATTGAATAAATTTCTATACTAGTAAACTACTGTAACACACCCCTCCCTTCTTAAACCTCCTCCCTTGTCAAAACTTACACTTAGAGATTGAACAACTAAAATATTTAACAGTTCACTATAACCAGAGAGTTACTTCACTCTCCAGTTATTGCTCTAATACCAAAACTGAGGAACTGTTACAAAAAAGGAGCTTAACAGCAGAAGGTCTCATCCCTCCCACCCCTTCAACACGGAAGTAACATTTATTAGTAGCTAAAAAGCTAGTAAAATAGTAAAATAGAATATCAACTTCTTGTAATTAACTTAAACCCTGATAATACTTTAAGCAGATAGAGCTTATCTTCAAGTGTCCCTTACGGGGATGTTGCTCCCTTTATGTGGTGAAAGTGATTGTGTCATCCTTCTCTTTTGGTTATTTCTATCCCACTCCATCGACATTTCTGCATCTAGCTTGAGGTTGTGAATGAGGGCTCATCCCAACTCTAGATCAGATGCATAGAACGATTTTCCTTGGAATGAGACAAAAAGTTTGCCAAGAGTTAGCCATCTGTATGGAATATTGGCTTCTCTCAGAGCCTCCGTTTTCAGTTCTTTCCTTCTGAGAAGAACGTGGTGGGTCAGGTCAGTAAATACGGAAATAGATGTTCCATTATAGGCTATTGGATCCTTGATTTCTAGCTAGTTCAAGTGTTTTTTTCCTTGCTTTTTTGTCTTGAAATTCGACTATTACGTCTCTTGGTTTGCTATTTTCAGCTCGTTTTTTGGCACCAATCCTGTAGGCTTTAGATATGATCAGAGAAATATTCCCTTCTCTGTGAAGCAATGGAGAAAGCCAATTTGTTAACAAAGATAAATCTTTTTGCTGCATCAATTCTTCTAAACCTCGAAATTTAAGGTTCCTTTGTCGGGCATTTATTTCCAATAGCAGGATTCTATCTTGATTTTTGATGTTATCTTTCTGGAGGTCTTGCACATTGCTTTGCATTCTGGTGCTTATTTCCACTGCTCGATTGGCTTTCTGTGATGCATTCTGCAGCTCCATTTTTATTTCATTAAGTTGGTCTGTAATTGGCTGCAATAACGTAGCCATTTGCTTGGATATATTTAGTTCAAGTTTTGCAAGCTGTGGATTTGATATTTCATCATTGGGATTTGTTCGGCTCGTTGGTACGTCACTCGACTCCCTGTTGGCCATTTCTGTTTGTAAAGTGTCTTCGTCTTGCATTGCAGGCAACGGGGTTGGAAGAAAGTACTCCTGCAGGTTTTTTGCGGCTTTAGACTGAGGTTTCTTTTTTTCTATATCTTGCTTGCCCATAATATTAAGACAAATGGAAGCAATATTTTGCTTTTCTCCAGGTCATTAGGGGTGGGAGAGACGGAGCTCAGCTTTTAAGTGTCCATCTCTCAGCCCCCGGATCATTGCCATTATTGCTGCAAGCATCTTTTCCTCATACTCTTTCTGTAATTATGACATCAATGCTTTGTTGGAAATTGCAGCATCTGGTGTACTACAGCTACAACAAGGAGGGAAAGAAGAAGGGAAGAAGAGCCTTCCATACAGGGGGCAGCAAGAATCACTTACTTAGGACAGTGAGGGCAGCATCTCTCTTGTTTCCTGGGGGTCATTTCCTTGTCTTGTCTCCTATTGGGCTAAACAGGGCAATATCCTGCTTCTCCTCTCTCCTGGCACACTTCTACTCCAAGTGCCAAAACACACGTTAAGAAATACCTAGGTTCAGCACGCGTTCTCTTACCTCAAGGTTTGCCGGGATCTGTAGGCGTCCTGGAAGCTTAAAGTTTAGCATTTACAGAGCAGCAGGAAGGGGAAGGGAAATACAGGCGCCTGTATTTCCCTCCCTGCTGCTCTGTAAATGCTAAACTTTAAGCTTCCAGGACGCCTACAGATCCCGGCAAACCTTGAGGTAAGAGAACACGTGCTGAACCTAGGTATTTCTTAACGTGTGTTTTGGCTCTAAGATGTAGTCAGATAGTGAGGACCTATTTCTATCTCCCTCCTTTACTCTCAAGTATGTAGTTCCTAAATAAACTTTTTAACCTCTTTAATCAGCACAACATGACTCCACTATGCTTTATTTACCTACACTGCCTAACATGCTCACATGAAGGACTGAGTCAAAGTAAAGCACATATCTCCTTCTCTTGATGAAGTTTAGTCCTGCTTAACCTCCAGATGGTGAGGGAAGGAAGGGCTTGTTTTCCAATCCCAGTCCTGCTTGTTCAGCAGCAGCAGTTTTGATGATGGACTGTGAAGAGATACGGGGGTTCAAGGTTCCTGAAGATCATCTCACATGTGTTTGATCAGGTACTCTGACCTGCATGGCCAATCTAGCCTGATCTTGTCAGTTCTCAGAAGCTAAGCAGAATTGGCCCGGGTTAATGCTTGGAAGGGAGACCACCAAAGAAGTCTGGGGTTGCTATGCAGAGATGTCACTTGCCTTGAAAACTCCATGAGGGATTGCCATAAGTTGGCTGTGACTTGATAGTACTTTCTACCACCATATGAGCATCTGACTTCTATTAACAGAACTGCTAAACTGCACAAGGAGTAGTATAAAAATAACACTGATATGACTCAGGTTTGTAGGAAATTCACTACACAAAAATTACATCCTTGGTTGAGTTCCGGGGACAAATTTCATTTTCAAAAGGAGGGGTGCAATTAGGACTTCAACATTAACTATTTGTCCCAAACATGATTGTTTCTTCTTCTCAACTCATTTCCTGTAAATTATTTATCTCATTATTTATCTACATGTTTGTTTTGAAAGGACATGTTTTTGTGCCCTGGAGCCACTTTATTCATTAGTTCTTCTGAATGTATGTCCTATTTCATTATGTTTTAATCTTTACAGTTGCTCATTTGCATTTCATTTCCTGCAGCAGTAAAAAAAAATTAACAGTGGAAAAGCGTTATTGTAAATATTAATACAAAAATGATAATCATGCAAGGAAGTGGGCTTTTTTAAAACAGTAATTACCTTTATCCAAGGCAGAAGAAGATTTACAAGATAATTGCAAACAGGAAATAGTGTAAGGAGAGACTCTGTATTCCTTCAGACTTCAAAATAAGATGCTTCTAGAGAATGCAATGCCAAGCTAAATATCTAAGTTTGTGTCTAAACATACATTTTAAAGCTCTATTTAATGAGAGTGAGGGGGGAGGGAATGTGTCTCTCTTGATTTGACTGGTTCTCTCAGCAGCTTTTGATACCAATTGACCATGGTTTCACTCTGGATAGATTGATAGAGACATGGCACTCCATTGGTTCCACTCACATATAGCAAACCAAGAAGGTGGTGCTGAGGGATTGTTGCTTGAACCCACAACACATTGTATGGAATTTTGCATATCCCCCATGTAATACCTATATGAAGTTGCTGGGTGAAGTTGTCTGGGAACTAGGGAGATGTCACTAATTTGCAGATTACATCCAACTCTACAGGTGGAAATATATGTTACTAGGTACCTAGGGATGCTCAAGTGCAGGATTGTATGTGTAGTCCTCAATTCACATGCATGCTGTTCTTGCTTGGCACACGTGAATGCTGCTTTCACAGGAGCTCCCTTTGTGTGACTGCATCTGCAAGTGATTCCAGAGGGCAAAGCACCAGTTCAGCTCTGTTTTCACTGTGAGAACAAGTACTGTAGGCTCATTTGATTTTCCAGTTTGCTTTTCTTTAAGGTGTGAGAAAGTGTCAAGATCTGCATTTCAATGAATGGATGTGGAGAAAGCTGGAATACTTTTAGCAGTTGAGGAGGAACTGATATCGAGCATGTGACTGTATTTACATGGCGCAAATTGAAGTGTAACTGTGCCAGTGAGCGCATAGAAAGTTGGAAGGAGGACACATGAATTTAGGTTCACTTGAGTGTCTCTAGGTATTTAATAATGTGTATTTCCATCCTACTTCTCTTCTTCATCTGATCCGTGATAGGCAATAGAGATTCTGAATGACTACCTCTAGATGGCAATGGCTGGATTAGGGCCATTGCCATATCTGGAATTCTTTCCAGATATTTGGAGGGTTTGTTGGTCAATATTGAGGCAAACTTGTGAATGAGGAATCAGCAAGCTGATTCCCCCTAAATGAGCAGATTCACACCTATCAATTCTGGTTCAGTAGATGGAGGTGCAGATCTCCACTATAGTACATATTACCTTCTACCAGTTTCAGTTAGTGCACCAGATGTAGTCATTCATTGAAAGGCAAGGGTTGACCAGTTATTCATGCTCTGATCACATGGAGAGGGTGGAATATCCCATTTTATATAGGTCTGTTATGCTATGAATATAGTTCAGGTTGCAGTTAGTACAGAATTAGGCAGCTAGGCTGCTGAGTCACATTTTCTTGATAAAATACATTGTTCTCACTCTCAAACAACTGCAAGAGATGCCAGTTTGCTTCTAGGCTCAATTTGATGTGCTATTTACAACCTTAAAAGCCTTGGGATAAATGTACTTAATAAGCCACTTATGCCCAGCTCCGTTTAAGATAAGGATGTTGGTAAGTCAAGGTTGACAACCCTAGGCTGAATAGTAAAGCATCTCCTTTGTATGCATTAAGTTCCATGTTCAATCTTCAATATCTCCATTTTAAAAAGAGTACATAGGATGTGAAGTGAACGACTGCTACTTGAGGCACTACAGAGCTGCTGTCAGAAGGAACAGACAATACTGACATTGTTAAGACAAGGGACTATCTCAGTATAAGATAGCTACATGGGATCTCCCTCCCTCAGTCATCCATAGGGTTTCCAGACGGCTTCTTCAATCCAGGAGCAAAAATCCAAAGCAGAGCAATGTCACACAACATCACAATGTTCTAGCAATCCCAATCTAGCAATTTCCCCTCGCCCCCACCTGCCACCCCCTGGCCCCACTCACCTGGCTAGCAGAGGGGGAAAGCACACAAGGGGGAAGAAGCACACACATGCACACACTCCCCCATCCCACTGAACTGGCTTCAGTGCACCAGGCACCCTTGTGCTGAAGCCTTCAAATGGACAGTTTTTGGTTTCAGAGTGTCCTGTGGCTCTTCATGTTGGAAAACAACATCATTTTCCAGCACAAGGGAAGACATTCTGGGTGTGCTGTAGGCAGTTCAGTGGAACAGGGAAGTACATGTGTGGAAAGTGCACACCTGGGAGGTAAGTACCCCTCACCCCCAGTCCTCTGCACCCTTGCTTTGGCCCCTGAGGTCCCAGCCAACCCTACTAGAGCACTATGACACAACTTCCAGGCACTACTGACAGTGATATTGTGACATTGCTTCCCACCACTCATTTTTGCTCACACTGGAATGAAAAGCCATGATAAAGGGCAGGGCAAAAAGATTACCTGAACAATCTAGTAAGCCTATACCACATAGACAATTAAGGGTTTGGTTAATGCTGCTCAGCATCCCTTTGCAAGTCAATTTCACCATAAAATAAATGATGCACTGTTCAGGAATGGTCTCTGCATCATTGCATGCCTCAGAGTGCCCAGCACTTTGCCATATCTATAATAAGCAAACTTCCCTATTCCAATCTACTTACATCCTCACTAGTTCTGGGCCCCCACTTAATTATCCCAGCTCCTCCTAAGGCAACATGAAGCAGCAGGATAAAGGTTCCCCTAAAATCCAGTTGTAGGAGACCAGAAAAATTCCTACTTACATGTTTGCCACATGTTGCTTGTCACAATGTTGCCCCTAAGGAAGGTAACTGTGCAACAGGATAGAAGTATTGGAGAGCCACTATGTTCTCCTATTTGCCAGCCCTATTTTATAATTGTGTGTTTGTGTTAATAAGAAATCTGAGCTTGATATTGTATTGTATTTATTGCTATGCTTATACAACATAGATAATGGAATCAGGAATATGTGCAATCTCCTTGAAAAAGGGTTGATGAAACAGGATTAACAAAGCTAGCAGCATGTCAGAACAAAGGCTACCCTGAGAACCTCTTCCCCCTTGTGGAGTCTGGAGGACTAAAATTTGGAGGACCAAACCTTTTGTGAGATTAGAGATCTGTAGAAACACTGTGAATAGCAACTAGGGGTGTGCACTTCAGGTTTCTGATTAAGGAAAAATACCCGAATCAGACCCAATCTGTAAAGATTCGGGATTTACAAATAGGAACCAGCATGCTGGCCCTGATTTGGAAATCCTGAATCAAAGCTTCCCAAAGCATTCGGGTTGCTTCGTGAAGCTTTGAACCCGGGGCTGGCTTCAGTTGGCAGGCGCTGGGGATCCCCCCACCTGCCAGCTGAAGTTTAAAGGGCCCTTTCCCTGCTGCTTGCAAGTACCAGGACCCTTTAAACTTTGCCCACCCCCCAGCCTCCAGCCCCCTACCCCCCATGTCATGGCCCAGTCTGGATTCAGTCTGGGCCATGGATGAGGTCTCCTCCGAAAGAGAGGAGCCTCATGTAGCCAGCCAGGACTCCTCAGGAGAAGAGGAGATCTGTGTAGCCAGCCCTAGTCCTGACTCAGCAGAAGCCGGTGATCAGGAGCAACAGCTGCTGGCTGATCAGAGTTTACAGCCAGTAGCCGAGGTACCAGGACCCTCTGGCCCCAATACCACAGGGGAAACTCAGCCAGGGACATCCAAGGCTACAGGTGCAGCGCAGCCAAGGGCCTCCACCCCCCCCCCAGGTTCACCCACACCAAAAGAACACCGCAGACAACGCCAGAGATTGGAACTGCAGGAGAGACGGCACAGTGCTCGTCTCCTGAGCTAATGCCAGCTGCTGGAGAGCGATAATGAGTAGCATCAAGATGGAGCCCAGCAGCTGGCTGAAAACCATGCCTGGCTATAAAAGCCAGTCTGGAGAAACTGCCAGGCATAGAAGCAACGTGGTGATTACCTGCAACCACTTCCTGGAACCTTGCATCTTGTTCTTGCCTGCACCTGGACTTGATACTGTCATGCTCTGACCTACGGACTGGACTTGGCTTGGCTTTTGGATCCTGGACACACCCCTGGCATTTACCTTGTGCTCTGACTACAGATTGGACCTGGCTTTTGAATCTTGAACACTCCTTTGGCTTTGTGATAGTGCTTGGACTATCAGCTTGGGTGGGCCCAGCCCATGACACCTCACTTACCTGGGCTGGCAGGGCCCTTGTCCTGGCAGAGGAGGCGGCTCTGTGACCTCCTGCCTCCCCAGCAGGCCTTCCCCACAGCCCAGCTGGCTGCTGTGGACCTGGAGGTGGTGACATGGCCACGCGGAGGCTGCTCTGGCCTTCCCTGCCAGCCAGCAGGCTCCTGCAGGCTCCAGTGGTGGCAGCATGGCAGCAGAGGAGCCGGATCTGGGTTCCTCCACTCAAATGGCTGTTGCTGAGGTGGAGGAGGCCCTTCCTGCCCCTTAAATGGCCGCCATGGTCATCCTGCCCCTTCACCCCTTATAGGATAGGAGAGCTTCAGTGCTTGTCAACTCTTAAAGGTACAGGAGCCCTTGCCAGGAATTCTGCCCAACGGTCCTGTAGTCGTGCACCTGCTGGCAAAGGAGCTTTGAGGCTTGTCCTCCATCCCAATCAGCCTGCAAATCTGCTCCAGGCTGTCTGATCTGTGAGAGGAGGGAAGAGAGGGCTTGGATGGGAAGGGTTATCGCAGATCGGGACCTGCGAGAACACAGTGCTCTGGCTGCACCATTCAAAGTGAGCCAGGCTACTCCACTGCTGCCCTTTCTCCCAGCAGCACCACCTCTTCATCAGCCCCTCCCCTGCTGGAAGCAGCAATGGAACAGCGGACACTTTTCCAAAGACCCCTCACCCTCCTCCCGTTGCTGCTACTGGGTGCAGTGGGCGCTGTCATGAAGGATTTGCAAAGTAAGCCCTCCCTGCTGCCACCCCTCTAGCCTGGAGTAGCAGCATGGCTCTTCCAAGGCCCAATGCAGTGGCCGTGCTGCTGCACTGGGCCTTCCCACTGCACTGCTGACGACTCACTTTTTATCCCCATGGAGGGGACTGTGAATGCACCTTCGCGGGCATAAAAAGTGAGACGTCACCAATACGGCTTGGCTTTTATATAGTAGGATGGCTCAAAGCAGCATCACAAACTGACATCCTTCATGGTTGCAAAGAAAATCCTAAATAAATGCAAAGAAAGGCAACCAAGTATCTTTCTTTTTGTATCTCTTTTATTTACTGGATGCATACCTGTGCAAAGTGTGTTCCTCCTGAGTCCATTGAAACCAGTAGGATCTAAGAAGTTTAAATGCATCTTCTTTAAAACCAATTGATTTAATTGGTTTCTAGATTTGTAGTTTTCTTGCACTTCGGCCATTATGAGGATTCTAGGAGGCCTGGGTTACAGTTTTGAATATTTGGGCTTAATAATAACAGAAAAATCACATCCACCTATTCATTTTCCTGCTTTCTGTGAAATGTGTTATATAGGTGACTGTGACAGACTCAGCTTCAAAAGCTGGGATTGCTGGGCAGTAAAGAGGTGAGAATGATTGACAGGTCCCCCACCCCCCACCCCGGTGGCTAGCCTGAAATGGCAGTTGGCGATAGAATGTTGAGGGGTTGACAGCTGGAGTAAACTGATGAGTGAGAGCTGGAGTCTGGCTTCTGACCAAAGAGGGTCAGCCAGAGAGTCCTCTGAGTGAGAAAGGAAAGGGAAGGTGTCCCTTTAAAAGTGAAATCAGTACATTCCTGAAGCACTTGTAGTCCTTGTACTAAAGCAGGAAGGGCAGCACTAACTCCTACATAGACTCAAGAAATCTGGGAATTATAGTGGTCCAAGGAAGTGGGTAGAAAGGAGTCTCCCCTTCGGCACCTGGAACAGGGCTATAGCTCGTAACTATAATACCTGCCCAGTATCTTGAAAGGGTTTGACTCAGTGGAGTACCCTAAGGTCTGGGGAGGAGGGGAAATTGTGCTGTATCTGTGTGTTAAAAGTGGAGCATTTGTGAAGCAGTTCCAACCTCTGAAAGAACTCATTTTAACATCTTTAAGTCTGATAACACCAACATCTCTAATACAAGCCAGCAATTTAAGAATCATATCAAGTGTTTTGTGCCTCACACCAGTGAAGTATTCAGTACAAAAACCTCTCCATTATTTCAGTTTCAAACACCTGCCTACCTGCCTACTTATTTTAACCCCTTGTAAATAAACCTTCTGTTTCATTTTGAATCACCACAAGCCTCGTGTGCCAGTTTCTGTTTAAGGGAAGCGCAAACCCCTGATCTTTCCCCTACTTAGACTTGGCTGGGTAACCATATCACTTATATGTTCCTAAGGGTGGGACAAGAAAGAAAGTTGAAGCTTAACATCATGCTACTAAAGGCTTCCCTGCCCAGTATTCAGCTTCATAGGCTTAGAGAGGAAAAGTTTTACCTCTGGGTAGGGGAAGGTCAGCCCAAGCCTGAGACAAGGGTTTGTGACAGTGACAAACAACTCTGCCTCCACAAGACATCAAGTAGCTAAGCTTTGTGCTAGAGTAGCTATGGCTTGTGATCTGTAACTGAAGTTCATTAGAAGCCTGTCCAAAAATCTGAACACCCCTTACCTATTGGTACAAGTTCAAATTTGCTAGCTACGTTTTAAAAGTCTCAGATTAAAATACTTAATGTGGGCTCTAACTTTTTTTTGACAAATGAAAAGAATTACATAACTCAAACCACTCTATCCTCAGTTATGTAAACCCAATAACATATATTATGGCTTGAATTATGTTAATCATGACATGGATCGAATTTTTTGAATTTTCTTTTCAGTTCCTTTTCCTTTGTTCTTTTATACAAAATATGCACCTTTATTCATTGTTGTTTATTTAGACTCATATATGCTAGGAAAAGACCAGACTCAATTTCTCACTCTTTCTCAGCTGTGTTATGAGCTCCTGGGATCTCAACCAAAACATCCATTTGGAGCCATTTTGTTTAGCAATAACAATCCTTTCCCATCCATCACAAGATGATAACTCAGGTCAGAGAAAACTTGACAGTTTAAAAGATTTAACTTCAATAAAGGGATGAGAAATAAAATCCTTGAGTTTATGCATTCTCTCTGTAGTTCATAACCTGTACTTTCTCATTTGAATTTATTCTCTGACGAGCATATTCTCTATTTTAGTATTGCTTTTTTTCAACCAGAATCATAAACTGGGGACCAGCAACATTTTATGATATTTGTAGTCACTAATTTTTTTACATTGAGATTTTCTCTGAAGGACTAAAGGAATAGCAGCAGCAAGCAAATTAACACATAAGATCTATGTGTATATTATCGATTGTGTGCAATTCAGATCTCTTCTAGGTATTAACAAGACCTTCATTTACTGGTCAGGCTCTTGCTTTCTCTGAGGAATTCTGAACACAGAGGAGTGGATCCAACTATCCTTCAAGTAGTCTTCCTCCAGCCTAAGGAGCTGTCCTCCAACTTAAGTGGCTCTTTCATTTGAGGAAGAGCCACTTAATTTGGAAGATAGCTCCTTACAGGCTTCAAACCTATATAAGCTTCAAACCTCTCACTGAAGTGGGAGAATAGGAGTAGAATCCACCCAGAGCTGCTATTTCAGGTTATTCTTTCTTTTCATTCATGCACAAGCTTGTGTACCCGGCCTTCACTCAAGTAATCCTTGATATTAGATCTGCAGCAATAGTTTGACTAGCAAGCATTTCAGAAGTCTAGTTTATCATGAAGAGTCTGCGTACTATCATACTAATTGATTATGTGAATTCGCATTGTCAAAAACAATTCTACAACTGAACAAAAGACATGCCAAAATGCTTTGTATTTTAAATTTAACGTTTTGAATTCTATTGCATTGCAATTATAGATGCTGATTTAAATGGGACTATTGAGGGTTCTCTTATTAATTTATAACGTTATAATAATTTATAACTTTTAATTTTCAAGAAGCTTTGCAATCTTTTGTATGTGTGTGTCTGCACACACACTTTATGATAGATAAGCTGTTATTACCTAAGTGATCGCTGAGGCTGGAAGAATTAGAAGCACACATGGCATACATGGAACTTGAACTTTTGCCTATGTAGGCATACACACCTCTCTGTCCGCTAGACCATTCTTCAAACTTTTCAGATTTGTGCCCTTCCTCTAAACTTACTGTACCTTCTGCTCTCACCCAGCACCAATAATCTGTTCTACAGGTGAATGTTTAAAGATTTTCTTTGCTCACACCTGATAGTATTGATTTGTATTGATTTACTCTGCGCTGGTTAGACCTCACTTGGAATGCTGTGTTCAGTTCTTGGCACCATAATTTATGAATGATGTTGACAAGCTGGAAAGTGTTCAAAGGAAGGCAACAAAAATGATGAGGGGTCTGGAGACCATGTCCTATGAGAAAAGGTTGGAGTCCCTTCCAGCTCTATGTTTCTATGTTTCTGTGAATGCTATCTATTATTTATCTGTCTCCATAGCTGTACACAGTACTTTATAGAGTACAAGTAACAAGTCCTGCCAAAAAGAGCTTAATCTAAAACCTTACAGATTAATAGAGGGAACTAGATTCTGGGATAAACAGAGGAAGAATATGTATTATTTTCAAATACAGTGTGCTGCTGCTGCCACCACTACATATGAAGATATGAGAACTGGAGTACAAATCCTAAGGCAAGCATTAGAAAATAAATACAACAGAATATCTGATCTGCTTTAAAAACCATGGATAGAATCCCCTGACTCTCATATCATGTTTAGGAATCTTAAGAAAAGGAAGATTTCATCTATACATCTGCTGAGGTCTTATGAGGACCCTCTGTTAGGAGATGTTAAATCTACTCATTTATTTGCTGAAAGCAAGAAAGCACCACTTGCTTTTGGATTCCATCCCACCCAGAATCTTTGCATCAAAGTGCCCCATGTCCCTCAAATGGAGGCTTTCCTCAGTTTTAGAATCACTAAACTACACAGCTCTCCTATAATCTAAAATGATGATTGTTACATTATGTTACCATAGCATAAGTTGCCATATCTCTACAAAAACTGTGCATGCAGACTCACTTTAAGCATTTTAGCAATGGAATCAACAATGGAAATGATGGGAAGGGAATTACAGTTCTACGAGTTACAGTTCTACCACTACCCTTCTTTTAGCAAATAGCCAGCACAGGTCAAAAATACCACTTAAGTAAAAATGTAGACATGCTCAGGAAAACCCTGTGTAACTGTGTGGCATAATATTTGCTATAAAAGGAGACATGTCACTTCAACTTCTGTTGCTTGAAGGATACTTAAAAGCACCCTGGGAAACTTTTTGTGGTCACAGCTCCCATTAGGGTTCCTAGCTCTGGTTAAGAAAATTCCTAGAGATTGGGGGGGGGGTGTCCTTGAGAGGGACGGGATTGCGGAAATGAAGGAATGCTTTTGGAATTTTATGCCATAGAATCCACCGTCTGAAATTGTCACTTCCTCATGGGAAATTGACTTCTGTTGCCTGGAGATCTCTTGTAATTCTGGGAGAACCCCAGACCTCATCAGGAGGCTAGCTCCCATCTCGATTTATTATATCAATAGATACCAATATTTTGAATCATGCTTTGTGAACAGTCTAATTCTACTTTAACTTCATAACTGCTTTTAATTTATTTCATTTATAGTCTGCCTTTCTCACTGAGACTCAAGGCAGATTACATAAGAGAGAAAAAATCCCAAAATTCAGTCAGATGCATAAAATAGTGTAGTAGGACTAGAATTACAGATTTGGAAAACAATGCAGATAAACAATCAAACAAAAAGAAAAACCTGCTAATATGACATACTGCGATGGTGGTAGTATTCATTTGGAATACTCTATGCAGTTATGGTTACCTTGTATCTCAAAAAGAACATTGCAGAGCTAGAAAAATGCAGAAGAAGGCAATCAAAAAGATAAAGTAGCTAGAGCTGAAATACCTGGCATTTTTCTGTTTAGCACAGACAACTAAGGGGGGACGTGCACAGGTTAAAGAGAGTACACAGAGAGAACTTTTTTCTCCCTCCCCCAAAATACTAGAACTTTAGGACATCCAATGAAACTGATGGGCAGTGGATTCAAGACAGACAAAAGGAAATAATCCCTTACCTTACAGATGATTAAAATGTGAAATTCCCTGTCAGAAGACGTACAGATGGTCACAGGCATAGTTAGTTTACAATAGTATCAGACAAGTGGCTACTAGACATGGTGACTAAAAGAAAAATCCGCATTCAGAGGCAGTAAACCTCTGAATAGCGCAAGGAGGAAGAAAGCTGGGATGAACCTGGCACAAGAGATTTCTTCCATTTGTCCCAGACCTTTAAAGAAGAACATAACCAGGGCTTTTTTTCTGGGAAAAGAGGTGGTAGAACTCAGTGGTGGAACTCAGGACTGTGCAATGACATCACTTTGGGTCAGCTGGAACAAGGGGGGAGTTTTTAAAAGTTTAAATCACCCTCGTTGAAAATGAACACATGACGCGGAGGGCAATCTCAACTCCCCTCTGCCTGGAGATTAGGGGGTGGGGCCACCAGCCATGTGACCATTTTCTAGCAGTGCCGGAACTCTGTTCCACCGTGTTCCAGCTGAAAAAAAGTCCTGCACATAACTCCTGTAAACAACTTGGGACTATAGTGAGGTAGAGACCAATATATGTCAGCTAAAATTGTTGAAAACACAAAGCGATCTTCTATGGTCTGCCAACCAGCACCATATGTGCTGGATAGTGTTCTGACTATACCTGCTGATATAGCAGCTTCATAATACAGCCCCAGGTCAGGCAAATCTAGCCCTCCCTCAGATGCTGTTCTGTGCAGCTGGGAAAATTTTATTCTCGGCTTTTTATACGCCCAGAAAAAATGATTTAATTCCCCCTGCCTTCTTGTTATCTCAGTTTTGGGAATTGTAATTGGTAGAGTTCTAAATAAGAATAAGAATTTTGGTAGCACAAAGCTCTTAATAAGATTAATCCTATCTATTCATGACAGATGTATGGAATTCCATTTTTTCATGTGAGTCTTAGTGTCTTGGTGAATTCGTTTGAAATTACAAGACACCAGTCTATCAAATTAGGAGAGATATAAACCCCCAGATAACGCCACTTGTATCTTTCCATGCAAATAGACCCTGTCTCCTTATCCGATCTCGTTTTGGAGGGGGTATACATATTGGGATTATGTTAGATTTTTTAAGGTCTAACATACTGTCTCAGGTCTTTCAAGCCTGAGACAGTAAAAATTCTCTTGAATCTATTTTGAAGTTTGACCAGAATCTGATCTATATTAGTGATAAAGATCACAAGATCATCTGCATATAGACTCACTATATGTGTGATATCTCCAATTTTTACCCCCATAATTTTAGGTTCAGTATGTAGAATCTCTGCAAAGGGCTCTATTGCCAGAGCAAAAATTATTGGTGACAATAGGCATCCTTGCCTCATACTTCTTTCTAAAAGAATAGTTCGGGAGAGGTGTCCATTAACTAAAATTCCAGCTGTTGGATTGGAATATATTGCTTTAATGGCCTTTTGAAATTTATCTCTGAATTTCATTACTGCCAATATATTTACTAGGTATGGAATTTCAACACTATCAAAGGCTTTTTTTCAAAATCAACAGTGAAGAGAATTGCATCAGTGTGTTGTTGACAAAATGAGATGATATTAAGAATTCATCTAATATTATCAGTTATTAACTGTTTAGAAATAAAACTTGTATGATCTGGGTTAATATAATGTGGGATTATAAATTGTAACTTGTTTATGAGGATCTTTGAGAACAGTTTTGCAGCGCAATGTAAAAAGGCTATAAGCCTATATGAGGCTGGATCCTCAGGCTCTTTACTTTCTTTAGGAATGGTCACAATGTTAGCTTCTCCTCATGATGGAGGCATTTTGCCTTGGGTCAAAATAAAATTACATGTTTTGGTAAGCAAAGGACTTTAAAAAGAACTTTAGCAAAGGACTTAAAAAATTTGGGGGGAAACCATCATTTCCAGGGGCAGTGTTTGGCTTCGATTAATTACTTCTTGTACCTCTTTTGGTGAAACTGGTTCCTCCAAGAAAGCTTGATGTTCTTCTGCTAATTCCCTAACCATTTTCTGTTTTTTTTTTAAAAAAGTGCTCCATATTTCCCTTGTTAGGTTTATTAGATGAGTATAGTTTTCTATAAGTCTGCAAAACAGGTTCTTATATCAACAGTGTTAGTAGTATGTCTTAACCCCATATTATCCTTGATTGTGAATACTCTACATGTTGCTTTTTCTTTTTTAATTCTCCGTGACAGAATTTTTAATGTTTTTGGAGTCTTTTGCCGGAATTGATGTTTCAAAAATATGATTTTTTTTAAATGGCTGAGGTCTCTATTGATTCTAAAACTTTACGTTCAGCCAATAAACATTTATGTTTTTTTTACTTCCAGTTAGTTTTCTTATGCTTCTTTTCTAGGCAGCTAATTTTGTGAATGAGCTCTGAAGTTTTTTTGTTGTTCTACCCTTTTTAGATACGTCACCAAAGATAACAACCTGCCTCTCATTACATCCTTGAAGGCATCCCATATCATTGGGGGTTTGGGGCAACCTGTATTATTGTTATGGAAATAATTTTTAATCTCCTGTTTTAAAGTTTTTACAAGATGTTGTTTCAGTAAGATGAACTTACTCATTTTCTAGTTAATTTTTTAGGTGTTATGTCTGATTTTTTAAATAGTGCTTTCAACATAAGCATGGTTGGTCCACATAAAGGGGCCTATTATTATGTCAGTGGTTTTTTTGTAATAGTGAATCTGAGCAGAATATGTAATCAATACTTGTATATGTCTGAAAGTGGGGTGAATAGTTGGTATCATCATGTTCTATTTTATGCAATTGATGCCACAAATCAAACAGATTGTATTTTATCAACAGATACATTCACTAAGTGGAGGCAGGCAGGCAATATACGACCCACCAACTTAATGAAAGATGGAATGCCTCTAGATAAGGAAGCCCTTAAAGAGAAATTAGGGGAAAGAATACCCTGGTTTCATTTTCTATAAATATAACATTTGATGTGATCTGTTCAACTGGTTGACACTTTTGGGAAGCCCCTTAGAAAGTTTGAGTGTCTCATTAGGAATACTGATGGTAATATAAAAGGTCTTATATTCCATATTTATAAAATCCTGGTGAAGCAGAAAACAGAAAAACAGATGAATTGCCAAGAATCCCAGAAACAGAATGGCCCAAAATTATGAAAGCTCCAAATTATAAATCAAGAATTTTCAGCATACATTTTAATTTGTTTAAGGTTTTAAACAAATAGTATCCCCAATGAGACTTCATAGAATCCACCCAACTGTTAGCCCTAAATGTTGGAAGAACTATGGTTAAGTGGATGGCTGGTGGCACTATCCAATTATCCAACTATTTGGGGGGGATTTAATGGAGATAAAGAAAATTACAGGATGTAATTTGCTGACCTTACCTGAAACTGCTATCTTTTGCTATCCTACCTTTTGCTATCTTACTTTCCAGTGTTGAATTGCTCCAAAATAAAAGTCACATTAACTACAACTCTTCTAGCCATTACTAAAATCAGAATTGCAAAAAGATGGAAGGAGAAACAGGGCCCAACACTACAAATGTGGCATAATAGCTTGTGGGAGCATTTCATTCAATGCAGAATTATGAGTAGTTCAACTAGGCCAAATTTGGAAACATATCAAAGGTCTTTCCAAGAATTTTGGCTCCCAGTGGTGGATTATCTTGCTGAACAAGAAGTGGTTCCAGCAAATCCATACTTTCGAGAACTGATTTTTTTTTTTGACGCCTGGGAATTCCCTAAATGCTTGTCCAATGTTTATTTAGCAATGATGAGAGTCTGAAGGGGCTCATTAGGTTGTACAGGTTGCTTATTTTGTTACTGTCAGTTTTTGACGCCTGGGAATTCCCTAAATGCTTGTCCAATGTTTATTTAGCAATGATGAGAGTCTGAAGGGGCTCATTAGGTTGTACAGGTTGCTTATTTTGTTACTGTCAGTTTCTGTATCGAGCAGGTATTAATGTTGACACCATGTTGAACAATTTTTATTAGTAACTTTTTGGGGGGGGAAATAGTGCCATGAGGCAGCATCACAGGAAGGCCTCAGCCCCTATGTCTTGTTGTTAGCCCTCCTGGGTAACTGATTGGCCACAGAGTGAGACAGGATGCTGAACTAGCTAGACCACTGGTCTGATCCAGCAGGGCTCTTCTTATGTTCTTAATGAAGAAAGTGGGTTACATAGGTAAAAGGCAAAGCAATATAATAAACATTGCAATAGACTACAATCCTACTCCCTTATAAAAATGCTCCAGAGCTGTTATATCATATTTTTGTTCTAATCTTTCTATATAAAAGGCAAGCCGTTTTGGTGACGACACACTTTTCATCCTGGTGCACAGGAATACCAGGATAAAAAGTGCGTCATGGCCAATGTGGCCTCCAGAGGGAGCCACAGCAGTGGGATGGCCAGACAAGCCTGCCCACCCCTCTGGAGGGAGCCACAGCAGTGGGAAGCTCAGCATTCTTAAGTTTTCTAGGGCCCATTTTTAAAAAAACAGGCTTTGTTGCTAGTCCCTTTATAAAGTGCTCTCCTGACCATTTCTGTTTTACACATTCCATGAAGGGGGGGGGGGCTATCAACAAGAATTTGCTCAGTAACACTAAGCCCTTGCCTTATTGACTGTATCATTGCTAAGACTGGTCCTTAGTTCAGTGCAAAATTGTTTGGTCAACAGCCAAAGTGCTAAACTATAAATCTTCAATGAAGCAATGATGTAAAACCAAGTGCAAATGAATGAGAGGCATTCCAGTGACACAGGAGTAAATCTCTGCTGAACAAGTCTACACTCTATCATAATTACAGGGATGGCCATGGTAACAGTGCACTTTATATATGGCTCCCATGGTACATTTCACACTTATAAGGATGAAGACTTGGAACATGAATTACAAGTTTTTAAAAGGTAAAACTTTATCCTGATAACCTAGAATAATTCTGTTTCCATTAGTGGAATAAAAATATGTGCAGATGCAACTGGAAAGACAGAACTCGTCACGGCAAGAGTGAGATGGTAGTAGTATTCTATGAAAAGATTTGAATTCGTTCCACACTGGGGAACATTTTAAAGGAAGCCTGTACAAAAGAGATGGGCACCACTGGAACTGCAGAAGAACCAGACTGTTGCCATTTATTATGAAAAAGATCACAGAACAGCTTTTAAATGAACCGGTGCGGTCAAGAGATTGGGGAGTATCAAGTTCAAGACAATTCCTCCTTTAAGGACAATGCTGTAAATGTTTCAGACCTTCTACTTGGAGGTTTATAGAACTTGCCTGAACTTGTATGCATGAAAGTGAGCTGGATATCTCTACGCATGCATGCAGCTTTTATGGTGACATAAAAAGCCTCACACTTCTATTTATTAAGAGATAGGATGTTTCCACATGAACAGATTTGGGGGTGATAACATAAGGAGGTGGTGATCCTGATTCCAACTGCAAGTATTACAGGCAGTCTAAGACGATCATAATTCCAGAAGGGTAGCCATGTTGGTCTGTTACAACAAAATAAAACCAGATGCACCATATAGACTAGCATAAGTTTCCATGAATCAGAGCTTACGTGCCAGATAAATAAAATGTCCAGCCAAACTAACCACATTATGCTTAGAGCTCCAAAGAAGAGATGGGCAAGGTCTTTGTAACTTCTGCCCACACCTACCTCCCTGTTGCTTGTAGCTTTAAGTATAAGTTTAGATGGTTTATATCAACATTCTATGCGGGATCCACACATGAAATAGATGTCTTATCACACCAAAACACTGGCAAACATTCTGAACTCTCCAAATGAAAAGCAAGGTTCAGGTCCAGTAACACCTTAGATACCAACTAGATTCCAGAGTGTGAGTTTTCAAGAGTCAAACTGCCTTTTGAAAGCTCACACCCTTGAAATCTGGTGGGTCTCTAAGGTACTACTGGACCCAAATCTTGCTCTTCTACCACAGACTAACACAGCTGTCCACTCAAAACTATCAGAATGAAAACTGTATAATGAAGAATTTCTTGGTACATTTTTTTCTCTGAGGAGTACTTAACTCACAGAAGTGATATATGCAAAACTGTAACACAAAAGAATGCTCTCTAGATGAGGGCAGAATATAGCCTAGATGTGACCAGTGAACATCAAAATAGTGTTTATACCAATACAGTAACAGTATATACTATACAGTATATATATCACAATGTGCCAAAAAGCCAATACAAGGAATGAAGAAAAAGGTCCCTGAAAAAAGGGAGGGGAGAAAGAGAGAGGTTTAACAAAGTGGTTTGAAAGCAATATTATTAAAAATGGGGAGGGGGGCTTTGTATGAGCTTACCCACAACTTACGTAAGCCGTAAGCTTAAAAGCTTTGCTGGATTCTTAAAAGTATGTATTTAAATGCTTTGCTGGTTTAGAGCCTGAGTTCTCAACAGCACTTTTTGGAATCAAGATGTTCACTGGGAATTCAATGTAGATCAGCATTTTAAAGATAGTGCCTCACAGATCAGAAGCCTGAGACAGTTGAGTTTAATCGTTTGCTTACAAGAGCTTTGCAGCTGATCCTTTAAAAGCAAGCAGTGCCTCAGATGTCAAATGCAAACATGTTATCACACAAGAGGATTTCAGGCCCATTCCTTCCACTTATGTCAGTTCTGCAGACAAAATTTTCCTAGCACTACTTCATTCCAAAATAGAAAAAAATGTAGTCATACCACAACAAGCACACTGGTACAAAATAATATAGATGTTGTATGATCATAGCAGAGGTGCAGAATTAGGATATATATTAGTATGCTGGAGCAGAATGGCCAGAAATCCTCTCAGTAGGTGCGGAACTCCCAAGTTAACAGTGGTAAACTAGTAAGCACATGATAATACTCAAAATTATGAGTGTAAAAAACAAAGGGCCAAATAATGCATTAGGTTGTATTTCTGCTAACCCCGCAAGAAATGCAGTCTATATTTCCCCCAAAGGTATCAAAAGGGGATATTAGAGAATCACTACTATACACCTTGCTGAATGCAACACATATCTTTCTGATTAGCATATGCCAGCTGTACCCAGAATGATTCTATTAAAGTTGACCAATAACATAATAATAGCTCTGATCTAAAGACTGTTCATCAATTTTTTAGTAAATCCCATGGACAACCTGAATATTATTCAAAATTCTGTTCTCAGAAGATTCATTGGCACAATCCTACTTCATTTCCTCACAGCCTGCTGGAACAAATATTCTAAATTTTATTCACAATTTCAGAATAATTTCATTGTACCTGTAGGGATATTTTATTGGACAGATGCAGCTGAACCTTTAACTTGAAATGTGTCTCCCTAGTATGTTGTAAATTTCTACTCTAAAAGGATAGTCAAGAGATAAATATGCTACAGAGATGAGCATGTTTTGTGCTACAAATATATACATTCTAAAACTACATCATGCATTATCTAGAGTAAAAAAAAGTTACAAACAGTACAAAGCCATGAAATGGAAGAAACACATTCTTTGATTTTACTCTCTCAAGTAATGACCAAAGCCGCACTGTAGGATGACCCACTGGCAAGTGGATACTCCCTACATATGCAGAAAAATATAACTTTGTAAATCAAATAACAAAGGAGAGAAAGAAATCTTTAAAACTGTTCTGATGAGGACGGGAAAATGTTTCAGAATGTTAAGAAGAGTAAAGGAAATGTGGGGCAGGAGGAGAAATCAATCTAATTAAGCCCATTGGGAGCTTAGAGAATCCTGGACAGAAGATTTTAGGAGAAATGAATTTGGAATGTCCAAATCTCCCCTTCCTTTGGCCATCAGCACAAGAGAGTAGGAGTCTTCCTTACCTCTTCTGGCACACCATTCTATAAGGTAGGAGCCACCACAGAGAATGTGTGTATACAGGCAGCAGTAGATTTTGCCCAACTGCAGGGTCATATCTGCAGAAGGCTCTGTTCAGATGAGAGAAATTGCCATGGCAGAGCATAAGGGGAAAGGTGGTCCTGCAGATATGAGGGGCCAAGACTATGAAAGGTTTTATATATGGTAGCCAAAATCTTGAACTGAGCCAGGTTACCGATGGGTATCCAAGGGAGTGAATGCAGAATGGAAGTGATATGCAAGCTCTGCCTAGCTCCTGACAATAATCAAGTCATTCTGCTCCAGTTGGAGTCTCCAAGTTGACTTTGAGAATGTAACACTTATAGCGGGAAATAAATGCCTGGTTTGAATTAATCCTAAATGAAAGAACTTATTACTAAATTGTAATTCAGCAGTTTCATAACAGAATCTCCTTTTAAATTATTTACATTCAAGAAAGGCGACTTCCAAGTCAACAGCTCAGCCTCTTAAGGAATGAAATGTTCTTATGCTTATGGATTCAGGATTACGTCCCTTTTGTCCGTTAAGTCATTTTTTTCCTCTTTATCTCTCAGTCTCTCTGTGTATCTGCTGTGTGAGTATAATACTCTTGACATCTGATAAAGTGGATCTGAATCCATGAAAACTAATACCACACTATCATTTTCCAAAGTTCCACTTTTTGAGGGTTGGAAAAGAAAAATTTAAATCCCCATGCAACCATAAACATCACTGGTGGTATCTGTAAAGGTGGTATCTCTCAGGTCAAGCCAAAACCTTGAGCTATGTCAAAGAAAAGGCAGGATACATAATAAATTTGTAAATCCCAATGGGAGGCTGAAACTTATTTTAAAAGATAACTATAGAATCTTCTTCAGAAGTCCAATTCCATTCTGCATCACACATTTTGAACAATACAGTATGCATTCATACCTTTCTGCAAGCAAAGACCAGGGGACTTTGTTTCACAGCACAATTGCATACTAAAAGCTAACACTTAGTCTTGGCTTGTTTCCTTAGGTCACATTGCTTAAAGCACTGGGCTTGCTACACTGATGGACTATGAATCAGCCTCATTATATAATGCCAGATATTAAAAGGACAAAGCAAAGTGCACCTATAAACAACAACAACAACAGATGACTTTGATAAGCCAAAGGCCCTGGGAAAAGTTTTCTCTTCTTAAGATGAAAAGACAACAGGTTAAGTACATTTTTGTCTCAGAACTAGGGTTACCAGGTTCCCTGGAGCTCAACCAGGGGATGATAGGGTTGTGGGGGGCTCATGGGGGAGACTCAAATCAGCCCCCTGTGATGTCATTCCCAGTGCGACAAGGAAGAGCTCCAGAGCATGCAGGAGCACACTCTGGAACTTCTGGGCTCATTCCCCGTACCTCCCCCCCCTCCTGCCACCCAGGTGAGTGATGGGGGGGGCGGAGGCTGGGAACTGGAGGTCCCCTGCTGTCACTGGGGGATTGGTAACTCTACTCAGAACTGATAAACAGGTTTGACAGCCCAAATAGCTATTTTTTTGCCAAAGATTATTGCAGAACAATAAAGAACTGAAGATGATACATATTTGTATAATATATTTATTATTATTGCAAATGATACAAGAAAATCTGGGGCATAATATGGAGAATGCTAGCTGCTCAGATCATTTAGTAGTGCAGTATCAAACATGTTTACTCGAAATAAGCCCACTGAATTTGGGCCTACTTCCTATTCTGCTTAGGACAGTTTACACATAGGCTCACATCCCAAGGCTGCAATCAAATGCTCACAGATCTGAAAATAAACCCCAGTGAATACAATGGGACTTGCTTCTGAATATCTACATAGGACCAAGCTATAAAAATTAAACCATACACAGTGCAATCTTGAGAAGAATTACTCTCCTGGAGACTGGAGTAACTCTGTTACACTTGCACTGACAGTCATGCTGTGCCCTAAATCAATTGCTTAGAAGTTTGAAAGCCTAATGGCATCAATTATATTCCCCTACCAGTAGGCATGTTTAGAAGCACGTCGCTAGATCTATAGATTTCAGGAATATGCTCAGTTTTCTCAGAATTGTGGCTATACTCTCAGGGCATGATCAGAAGAAAGCCTTATTGAATCATGTAAGCCTATGGGGACCTATAGTCTCTCTACACAAGACATCTTACATGGGGACGCTCAAGTGACTTAGTTTCTGTGTGATCTTTTATTCAAGTTTCCCCAGCAATGCATGCATAACCACAATGGGAGAACAAGTGTAAGATCTTTCACTTGAGCATCCCCTTGTAGACGGATGTTCAAGTGAAAGATCTTACACTTGTTCTCCTATTGTGGATACACATGCACTGCTAGGGAGACAAGAGTACACTTGAATATAAGATCACCCAGAAAGTAAATCACTTGACACCCCATGTAAGGTGTCTTATGTAGAGACACTTGTGTAGAGAGACTCTAAGATGTCTTGTGTAGAGAGAGACTGAAACATGAATGTAAACTGTTATATGCATTTACACCAGAAGTAAATTTGCCCCTCAAAAAATTAAGTAGCTTTAATTTCCCATTCATCAGCAATGCTCCGGCAATGTATCTGGATCATAAAATGGTTATTAGTAATGAGGCATTAGAAGGTTTTGATGAGTGAACTATAAAAACAATCATGACACAATAATAATTAGGATTTATTTATCACTGAGATAAAACACTTGTGTTGTCATATTTACAAAGTGACTTTGAAGGAACTTTTTAAAGAGGATATTGAGATCACTTTTTTTTGCTTACAACAACTATAACTGTTATTGATAGTACTTTTAAAATAGCAGGTACACAGAAACAGTCTGTTGTTTTATTCCAATTTTCTTTTACCATGTCCTCTATTTCTGATATTTAAGAGGGCACCACTCATTTGCAACATTAACCAACATGATTTACGTATTTCAGAGAAGCATACTACATTTTAATGTTTTAGACAGTTCACTTTTACTATGTACTTTGCTCCAATGTAATCAGTGTAGTTTCTTTTTCTTAGACTCCAGCTGCAATATAAATGCAGTCTATGTTTTATAGAAAAATCAATATAAGAATTAATGGGTGTCAAAGGAAACAAACTGTAAGAAATAAAGAAACATTGTAAGCTTTCTTTTAGAGTATTGATTCCATTAACATGTTTGCCTAGTTAAATATACTGTTTTTATCTGATAGGTGAGTGGTCAACTTCATGTTTTACTGAATGGATGCTATTATAAGACTATCACCCCAGTCCTAAAGACTCTGGATAGGATAAAAAAAAAAAGTAATTCTATAAGCCTAAGAGAGTAAATCTTGGACTAGGATCATGAAATGAAGCAGGAGTGCGACTCATAGAATTTTGTGAAGCGAACAACCTGTTCATTGTTAACACATGCTTCAGGTAATCAAAAAGACGATTGTATGCGTGGAAATCACTGGGTGACCAATACAGGAACCAAATAGATTACATAATTGGAAGTAGAAGATGGAGAAGCTCTAGTCTCTCCACTGAAACAAGACCAGGAGCTGATTATGGAACAGATTATGAGTTGCTAATATCAAAAATTAGAATAAAGCTGAAGCAAAACACTAAAAGAATCATAGTGCCAAATATAATCTAAATAATATTCCTGAAGAATTTAAAGACCATGTAAAGAACAATTAAACAAGTTTAATTGATTGCAAATGAGAAGAACTTTGGGCTGAAACCAGAAATATTATCAAGGAAGAATGTGCAAAGACTATTCCTGCAGCCAAAAAAAGGAGAAGCCTAAATGAATGACTGAGGAAACTCTTAAAATTGCTAAAGACAGATGAGAAGCAAAAGCAAAAGGTGACAGAAATAGAAATCTAAATGAAGCTTTTCAGCTACTTGCATGCAGAGACAAAGAAATCTATTATAATAACCAGTGCAAAGAAATAGAAGAGACCAAAAAAAAAGGAAGAACAAGAGATCTGTTCCACAAGATCTGGGAAAATCAAACCTCAGCTCAGGATGCTGAAAGATCAAAAGAGAAATGCAGTATCCAATCAGGACAAAATAAAGGAAAGAAACAATACACTGAAGTACTATACAGAAGAGATAGAAAGATGAAAGATACCTTCACAGAAGACCCTTTTGATGAAGAACCAGAAATCTTAAGCGAAAGCTGCAATTGGGAGAAACAAAGCACCTGGAGTAGATGGGTTACCAATACAGCTATTTCAAGCTACAGAAATGGAGTCTATCAAAATTTTAAGAAGACTCTGTCAACATATATGGAAAACAAAACAATGGCCCACATACTGGAAATGCTCAGTCTACTTTCTAATTCCAAAAAAAGGGGGATGCCATAGAGTACAGCAACATTCAAATGATCATGTTAATTTCTAATGCAAGCAAAGTAATGCTCAAAATTCTACGGCAAAGACTCTTACCATATATGGAACAAGAAATGCCAGATGTTCAAGATGGATTCACAAAAGGAAGAGACATTAGAGATCATATTGCAAATTTACAATAGCTAATAGAACATGCCAAGGAATTTCAGAAAAAAAGTCAACCTATATTTTTGAGATTACAGCAAAGTTTTTGACTGTGTGGATCATGAAAAGCTATAGATGGTGTTAAAAGAAATGGGGGTGCCACAACTTCTGATTGTTTTGATGCTAACCCGTACTCTGGACAAGAGGCTATTGTTAGGACAGAATACGGGGAAACAGAATGGTTTCTAGTTGGCAAAGGTGTCAGATAAGGATACATATTATATCCCTACCCCCATTATCTATATGCAGAGCATATCATAGGGAAAACTGGATTAGATTTAGATGAAGGTGGAGTGAACATTGGTGGAAGGAACATTAACAATTTGAAATACGCAGATGACACCATGTTACTGGAAGAAAACAGAGAAGACTTGAACAATTTCTGATGAAGGTTAAAGGAGAAACTGCCAATGCAGGATTATAGCTGAACATCAATAAGTCAAAAATAATGACCACTGAGGAATTACACAATTTTAAAGTTTACAATGAGGAAATTGAAATGGTTCAAGATCTTCTATTCCTTGGCTCAATCATCAACCAAACAGGAGACTGCAACTAAGAAATCAGAAGAAGATTGAGACTTGGAAGATCAGCCATGAGGGAACTAGAAAAGATCCTTAAAGTTAAGGATGTCTCTCTGGGAACCAAGATCAAGATAATCCAAACTATGGTATTCCTCATATGTATGGATGTGAAAGGTGAACAGTGAAGAAAGCTGACAGGAAGAAAATTGGCTCATTTGAAATGTGGTGCTGGAGGAGAGTTTTGCATATACCATGGATGGCCAAAAAGAGAAATAAGTGGGCTCTACATCAAATCAAGCCTGAGTTCTCTCTAGAAGCTAAAATGATGAAACTGAGGCTATTGTACTTTGGTCACATCACGAGAAGGCAAGACTGTCTGGAAAAGTCAATAATGCAGGGAAAAATTGAAGGAAGGCAGTAGGAAAATAGGAAGACCCAAATGAGAAGACTTGACTTAATAAAGGAAGCCACAACTTCCAGTTTACAAGATTTCAGCAAGTCTGTTAATGATAGGACATTTTGGAGGTCTTTCGTTCATAGGCCATAAGTTGTAGGCAACTTGACGGCACAAAACCTATATACATGATGGAAAAAACGAGCTGCAAATACACACAGAAATTGCTGGTTTGGCTCATTAAAGCAGATTCTGGAACGCTAAACCAAATCCGGGTTTAGTCCTTCCCACCAAAAAGTTTGTGCATTTCATTTCACACCTTACAGCAGCAGGCAGGCACTGGGCTCACCTCACATGGCAGCAGCTTTTTTTCCTGAACAGAATTCACCAATCAGATCCCAAGGGGACAGAGACCTTACATTATTAAATAAATTATTAAATAAATCTGCACCCCCCCCCATGTGCTCGCGTGCCAGGCCAAAAAGGAGCGTGCTGGTATTCCCAGCGATGTAGGAAGGTGTGTACCAGTGGCGGCCACTGGGCCTGGTGGGCACGGGGAGGTGGCGGTGAGCGTGTAAAGGACACTGCCGCCCACACCGGGATGAATGAATGTATGGCTGGTGCTTACTTTTACTTGGTGGTTATAAACAGAAGCTCCTGAAGAAGCAGACGCGAAATCTGTTCGCAGCCGGCCTCAGATTGAGAGATTGAGAGCGTTCCAGGGGAGAGCATTCTAGGGTGTGCTATCCCAGGAGGAAGCACCCCCCAGCGATTGTTTCCTCACTGGCAATTACATCTGCACCATGCTGGAATGAAACAACAACTAAGATATTTCTACTTTAAGTTATGACAACATAGAAGGATAAACTGACTTCAAACAGACTCAAGCCTATGTAGGCTATTCTCTCCCAGAAAATATTTCATGAACTGGTTATCTAAATGGTATCGTCTTTAATTCATCCTACCCTGTAAGATTGTTTATGTAATATGTATTGAATCATGTATGGAGTGTTATGAGCACGTTGCATTTTTGAAACTTTGAAGACACTGTATGAAGTGTTATGAGCACATTGCACTTTTGGAATTTTGAAAATATTATATAAAGAATCATTTTTTGTATCCTGTAGGGTTTTGCCCCCCTTTTTTCCTCCCAGTTTATTACAGGTACAGCCACCTATTTTGCAGTACTAGTTGGAGGCTGATGACAAATACAGGCTGAGCCTGAGTGAGAGCTGAATAAAAACCTGTTATTTGTATGTATGTATGTATGTATGTATGTATGTATGTATGTATGTATGTATGTATTTATTTATTTATTTATTTATTTATTTATTTTGACATATACCTCACCCTTTCCATGAGCAGGCTTAGGGAGGCTTCCAACAAAATATATTATTACAATACAATAAAACATTATTGCAAGTAGCATAAGAACAAATATTAATACACAATTATACCAACAGCATAAAAATTTAGGCACCACTAAACAGATCTGGCCACTACAGAATCACCATAACCAGGAGCACCGCCATGATGTAACTCCAGAGCAGCTGCAAAAGGAAGGTGTGGTGGTCAGAAGAGTGGACAAAAAGCTGGCCCCTAGTCAAAGGTTTGGCGGAACAGCTCTGTCTTGCAGGCCCTGCGGAACTGTAAAAGATCCCGCAGGGCCCAGATCTCCATTGGGAGAGCATTCCACCAGGCCAGGGCCAGGGCAGAAAAGGCCATGGCCCTAGTTGAGGCCAGCCGAATGTCCCTTGGTCCAGAGACCACCAAAAACTGTTTATCTGCAGAGCACAAGGCCCTGTGGGGGGGGGGACATAATGGGACAGGTGGTCCCATAGGTATGTAGGTCCCAATCCATGAAGGGCTTTAAATACTAAGACTAGTACCTTGAACTGGACTTGGAACTCAACTGGGAGCCAGTGCAGCTGGCATAACACAGGGTGGATGTGAGCCCTAAACAGCATCCCCATAAGGACACATGCCGCTGCATTATGGACCAGCTGTAATTTCTGGGACAAGCCCACAGGCAGCCCAGTGTAGATCAAGTTGCAGTAGTCTAATCTAGAGGTGACTGTTGCATGGATTATAGAAGCTAGGTGCTGGGACAAGAGATAGGGCGCCAATTGCCTGACCTTCTGAAGAAGAAAAATGCAGATCCGGCAACAGCTGTAAGCTGGGCCTCCATAGAAAGTTTGGCATCCAGGAGCACACCCAGGCTCTTCACCATCAACAAAGGTTATAACTGCACTCCATCGAGAGCTGGGAACCGGATTCCCAATTCCGTCACCCCATAACCCAGATACAGAACCTCTGTCTTCTGAGGATTCAACTTCAGGCGACTCTGACACAACCATTCCGCCACGGCATCCAAACACCGGACCAAAGAGTCCGAGGCAGTGTCTAACTGGCTGTCCATTAACAGGTAGAGCTGGGTGTCATCAGCTGTTCCCCTAGCACCACCCTCTGTCCCCTCTCAGCTAGCGTGTGTCATGGTGTTCAAGATACAACAGTTAATGAATAACCAAGTTAATGAATAACCAAAATTCAGGCTAGTTAAATCTGGAATACAAAAGTCTTTGTTTTAAACCACTCAAAATGTATCTGGAAGTCATATCCACCTCCAAAAAGCAGCCTGGCCAGTTAGCTGCTAAAAGAGATTTACATCTGGAATATATTAAGCTTAATTTTTTGGGAATCCCCCACTCCCACCCTCTGCCCTTCGCCACCACTCACTTGGCTGGTAGGGAGGGATGGCATGGGAATGAACCTCCTAGGTGTACTTCCAGGGCAGCACAATGACATCACTTCCCAGGAGTGACATCATTGCTCTTCCCCAAGAGTGCTCCTGCGCTTCACAGCAGGCTGATTTTGGTCTCAGACAGGCTCTATTGGGCCTTTTTGAGGCCCAAATCATCCTGCTGCAAAGCATGCACATGCTCCTGCACCTGCGCAATGACATCGCCTGGAAAGGATGTCACCAGAAGTGACATCATCTCACAGGCACAAAGGACACAGAGAAGGTGTATACCAGGTACCCGCTGTCCTGCTGGGAGGGTAAGGGGACCTGGCAACCCTACCCTACATCCTCCTGCTGTACCACATAAAACCTGAGAGAACCAATACAATTCCAGATAAACAATGTATTACAAAAAAAAAAAAAAAACCAAACCCTTCACTACCTATTGTTCTCTCTCTTATGCACAGAAAAAAACAACCCTGAAAGAGTTTCCTTGAAATTTTTATCACTTGGAAGAGAGGTATGGAATAGACTCTAAGAAAGAACCCTCCAACTGGTCAGAAGTATTTTTAAAAGGAGCATTCGCATCCCTCTGATTCATATTCATGGCATGTAATTACTCTTGCAACAAAATATTTAATTATATTTTAATTCAAAGCAAGATTGATTCAGAGTCTGAGCATCCATAATTAGATAACAACTTCACAGCACACATTCAATTATTGTAATAGTTAGGGACTGCTTAGTCCAAGAGGGTCTGTAGCGCAATAATTGTTCCAACAGTAAATAATAATGATAAGATGAGACTAGTATGGCTAATATACAGAGAGAAGTTGTTTGAAGCAACTCTTGAGGCGATAGCATTTCATTATGAAATAGGAAAACTATAATTTGGTAAGGCATGATCCAGCCAAAAAAGAAATACTTCTTTAAAAATCACCAGTTTTAATGTAAGAGTCAAGTGCACACTGAAATCTCTCTTGTGGGAGAAGACTGGGGAGTTTAAAGTGATTAATAATTACTTAGATTTTATCCCAGGTAGTTAGCAGACAGCAGGATGTCTACCTTGTTATTGTCGTTACTAATTTACATTTTAAACCTTTTGTTTTTCAAACAGCTGAGGGCGATCACAGCATTTTAACTTGAGAAAAGTTAAAAGAAACCAATTTAAAAATCCAGTGTTTCTCCCTGGTTGCAAAACACTTGCCCAGCCTTTTCTGATCACTTCTTAAAAATGTTCAGGCTCTAGTAACCCTGTAAATGAAGCAATTACAAAAACATGAAAACTTTTACAAATGATACCAAAATTGCCCTGCATTGATGATGGCGGTGTACTTTTGTCTTCGCTGATGTCATATACTCTATCAAATATTAGGTACCCATGATAGTCACATAATCATGCCATTAACTGGGAAAAGATAATTTCTCAGCAATTGATAGACAGCCTGGAAGCAAGCTGTCTCGTCCCTTGTAACCAAAGGGTTACAACTGTAGGATGATTGCCCCACAATCTTAGCAGATACTCTATTTCCAAGGCAATATAATTGGTTCACACTTGAACTCTTTTCCACCTCTTGAAAAGCCGTTACAGTAAATGTAGAACCAATGCAGCCTGACATGCTAGTAAGAGCAAGAAACCCAAGAAACATAAAATGCATGACTTGATTTTGCATTGAATATTGAACTGGGGTTTTTTGAACCACTTAACTACCCTGGGATGACAAGAAAAACACTGATGTTAGAATAATAATAAACTTTTGTATGGATACCTTTCTAGACAGATTATATCCCAGTATGGTAGTGATTGGAAACAATGAACTGCTTCTTTCATGAATGTTGATTCTGAAGGTCCTACATTATATTTGAAGTCTTTTTATACAGTGCAAAACTCATTATTTAATATTTCCAGCTCTTCCTTGATGTCCTGCTGCAAAGCTGTTTTTTCATTCATTCATATTTAACTTATCAGAGAAGCTTAGGAACAGATAGTTCAGTTGGAAATTTGGAATGTGTTTACTCCTCAAACACTTTCCAAACACTTGCAGTTTGACAGGCTGGATCTAAACCCTAGACAATAAGGAACAATGTATATAAAAAGATAAAGAGATTCAGTGAGTTGTAGTTACAGCTGTAGCATTAATGTATAAGATGCTGAATTAGACACAAACATTATATCTCAAAATTCTATTCTCCATCTTCGGTACATGATACCAGAAATCCTTTAAAAATTGTTTTCCAGTTGTGCGTACCAAAGCTAGAGAATACACATTATGACATGCTGAAAAGTGAGTGCATGTATTTTAGTTTTGGATTGGATAGTAAGTTCTTTTTAGTTGTTACACTTTTTAGTTGGCACTCATACCTTGTATTCCAGAAGAGTGTATTAAGTGCAATCCTCTCAATATACATAGCTGCCATTTTGTGTTCAGTTTCAGACATCCATTGGCTGTAACATTTGGCTTATAGAACCCATAAAATGAGCCCAATCTGTTATCAAAGACATAACCTCTGGCTCATGCGTTCCTTAACAATTTCTAAAGCTAATTCATTGAGTCAGCAGCAGATTATGTGAAATGATATGCATTGGCCTAAACAGACCTCAGTATTGCAAATTTCAGTACAAGATGTGGGTGCCCTAGATTCTGGAAACAGACTGGGCACAGAGTGTTGCCTAGATGAAGACTTACGTAGATATGCCAAGCTACTTGGTTGATGGGTTTGCTGCCTTTTTTAGATGTGTAGAAGGACAGGAGAGATTGCTAGAAGGGAGGGAAATTTGGCTGCTGCTTTATAGATTAAATGACTATGCATATCGGATTGGCAGTGCTCCTATCAGCCTATGCAGCCTGTCCCTGCTACTAGTTGGCCAGCACATCTTCAGGAAGCTCAAGGCCTTCTCCTTAGATTTCCCTGTCTGGATTTTTAAAAAATGAAAAAATAGCTAAAGATTTTGTTAGAGGCCCAACAACCTCAGAGAAGTCCCCGAAAATGTTGCTTGGTTATAGTTCTTGTAGTCACATCAGACCTAACATTATGAAAATCCTTGTTTTTGGCCATTTAGAGGCTGTTCTCTAAGTGATGCTTTTGAAAAACAAGTGGGACAATGTAATATTACACACACATTCACAGTCAAACCTACATACACGCAATGGAAAATGAGACATCAGAGATTTTGCATTTTTCCCTCAGAATGATGTGAAGATTTGCCAGCCACTAGGCCCAAAATCCCTTACCCATTTCTGCTTTCCCACTTTGTAATCTTTAATGTATGGTGTGAACTATGAGTGACAAGTATAGGTGGGCACAAACCAGAAAACAGGCAAAAATTTCACACGGACTGGCCTGGTTCAGCATTTGCAAATCGGCATGTCCTAGGACGCATGTTTTCCAAGGTCCCCACAATTTTTCAGCTGGTCCATTCATCCATCGTCCAGACATGGGGGGGGGGGTTAAAGCACTCCCAGCATCACTGGCAAGCGGCGCTGGGAGCGCTTTAATGTTCCACTTGTTCCAGCTGACTGGCCGGCATGGACCCACAAACCGGTCCATCGAACCGCTCTGGGTCTGTGAAAAGTTTGTGGTCCATGGTCCGTGAAATATGACAGACCATGGCTCAATGGCCCGTGGGTTTTTCCTGGTCTGTGCCCACCTCTATTGACAAGTACAAGCAACAGACGGTTTTTAAAATTGGCTGTGTAACTGTATGATATGATGGAATTGTTGGAATGTTGTTTATCATTTTAAAATTAATTGTATTATTTATTGTTAGTGTCTTGGATAAGATTTTTAAAAACATGGATTGTGGGTTTTTAAGATGTGTTTGGTGTGCTCTTTGGTTGTCAGTTTCACCATAAAGAAATAGAGCATCTCATGAGAACTCAGGTTTTTTCATTCAGATACTCTAGTTCTGTTACAGCTCAGCAAGTGTGAACCTGATTAACAATTTGGATTGGAGAACAATGATGGCCCAATGTCAGAGCAGGACATATAGAAAGAAAGGAGGGAGAGATGGGTGGAGCCATTCTTCTGAAAGTCATGGCCTTTCATTCACTGTAAAATGGCAAAGGTGTTATTTCTAAGGTCATCAATGAAAGGTAGCATTTGAAAATACATAATTCAGGAAATGCAGAAATCTGCTTTGAATTCTTTGGTTTTGATTTTTTTTGGTCCAAATATAGTGATTTGGGAAGAAATGGTTACTGAGACTCTTTGAATGTGAAAATATTTACATTTTCTTCAATCTGCTTTGGAGCCATTGTTCTCTAGCTGTGGCTGCACCTGCTGCTTAAGTGCCGTTTCTCCCCATCCCAGTTCCTGCTTGTGTGACGGTCTACTTCTGAGTAGAGGTGGGCACGATCCAAAAAAAAATACCTATCAAGCTGATCGTGGATCGGCGCCAGTGACAATCCCAAATTAACGATCCACACCAGTCATCTCCTGTTTCCGATCCGTGGATTGTGGATCGTGGATCATGGAGGCAAAAGCGGAGGGGCGCCCCGCTGTTCCCAGCGATACAGGAACGGTGGCTGATGCCAGCAGCATCTGTGTTTGTGTTTGGCTGTCTGTGTTTGGCCGTCAGAGCTGCCTATCAGGGTTTGCAGGGATGAGATTGGAGTGCCCATGGCTACGGAACACCCCCTTCCCCCTCCCTCCCTTGGGTGTCTTCTCCCAGCTGGTGACTGCTTTGCTGCTCCGTGGTTGGAAGGAAGCCCTGCTGATCAAGGCAAGCTGGGCTTCCATTCGAGTTTCCAGGGCAACAGAAGGAGGGCAAACACAGCTCAGGCATTCCCCTGGCTCCATTGCCAGGGGAATAGATTGCTGGCGCCTGAGTGTCTGGCTTCCCGATCTGAGCACGATCGCCCCAATCAAACCCCGATCCAGCCCCCCTCCCAACTGCTGGATCGTTGGCTGTGCCCGAGCAAAATCCACCGGGTCCCGATCGCGCGATCGCCATTATCGTGGGGTTTTTTTCTATCATAATGCGGATTGTGCCCATCTCTACTTCTGAGTGATCTCAGCCAAGTAGGGCTCTTACAGTGAACAGGATGGCATCACTATCCAAGCCAAGACAGTTTGCAGCTGTACTGACATGTCTGAGGCTTGTATTGTGGCCAAATAACTTACTTCCACTCATAAGCTTTGAAGAAAATGGGCTACAACTTTATTGATTACAGCTATTGCTGCTTTGGCGCAGCATAGGGCATGGATCCTTGG
This sequence comes from Eublepharis macularius, assembly GCF_028583425.1. Taxonomy (NCBI): domain Eukaryota; kingdom Metazoa; phylum Chordata; class Lepidosauria; order Squamata; family Eublepharidae; genus Eublepharis; species Eublepharis macularius. The sequence goes on from NC_072793.1 coordinate 72,674,423, forward strand.
CATCCGCTGACCCACTTGCCATTCAATAGAACAGCCCCTAGCCCACCTGGCTGGACACTTGAACATGGAATGGCAGGAGGTGTTCCACAGCCCCGATGATTCCCTGCCACCTGGAGGGAAGCCTGTCATCAGCCCCTGAGTTGAGCATACCCTTCAGCTTTCCCCCAGATCCCTTAAGGGAACCCCAAAACGAGCAAGCCACTCAGCCAGTGCAAACTCACCCTAGTGGATCTGACCCTATGCCCCCAAACTGGCCAAAAGTTGTGAGAAGTGATCCAGCAAACACTGGCAATCATTGGGTGGGAGGGTGCATGACCGTCTTATCTCCAACATCAAGTGGAATGGCATTGAGACTCAGGACAAGCTGCATGATAGTAACAAGGTCTCCCTCTGCCCAAAATCCCCAACACCCTTATAGAGCATGTGGCAAAGCATGGGAACCTAGGGACCAATCTGCCCCACCCTGCATGATGTTGGCCACCTCACCTTGCCACCCAGCTGCAACCTGGCCCATTGGAAAGTCAGGCAGGCCCTTTTTGTTGGATGATAATGTCAGTGAGGACAGATTCGATCAAGCAAGAGAGATTCACAATAGAGGCAATGCAAATGAATAGGAAAATGCAGACTTTGCGTTTGCAGACTTTAAAAAATGAAGTGAGAAGTATGTATGTTGTTAAAAAGAGGGACTACTTTAAGCTCAGGCTTTAAGCATTTCTTATGAAAGCAACCTTGAAATTTCTTTGAGAAAACTCTAGCCATTACTAATTTGTTGACAAGATTAGCCTCAATGTAGCCTACTTTGTTCAGAAACATCCATGCAGTCAAATATCTGATTATTCATACTGGACAAATGATGGTTCTCATATTCCCAGGCAAGTAACTGATTTGGCCATTAATTGGTGAGTATCTCAAGAGTGGCCTTTCTGGGCTTTTCCCGTGCATCTGCAGAATAATTTTTTGACAAGATGTGACATCTTTGTAATTTTTGATGGAACAGATGGGAATGCAAAAAGCATCTCAGGGGAAATGCTTATGGAGAGGACTCTTTCTTGAACCAATTTGGTTTCTTTTGGAGTATCTGTCCAAATAAGAAATATTATAAAAATAATGAACAGAAATGATACTGTATGTCTACAATTCAATAACTCAGGTCATTTAGAAAGAAAGTGCCTGTGCAAGTTATTGTTGTAATTGGCTGCCTTTGTTTCCTAAGCATGCACAACATGGCCTCAAAGTCAGAACTTGCAGCAAAATTCATGACTTCAACAAAATCCACATGGTCATACCTTTAATACAAAACCAATCCAGTTCCTTTATAAAGTAGTCACGGTTTTGGTTCCATTTTCTTCGCAAGTGGACTCTAATACACTGGTTTTTTACAATATAAGCGGCTTCAGATTTTTAATCCTGTTAGCTACTAGCTAAAAATAAGTATATAAATTGTGGCCATATCCTGAGAGAGAGTTGTGTAACAAGCCTGTATCACAGTAATGTTTAACACAAAAACCGCTACAAAATATAAAGTCCTCAGTACCAGAGAACAATTTGTCTATTTTAATTTGTTTTGAGCAACAGTGTAAAAAGTTAATGATGTATATTCTTCAACAAAAGAACATTTCTTTGTCAGAAGGATTTCCTAGTTTTCAGTCAGCTCCTGTTCTGGCTCACTTGATAAAATATTAGATTGCATTTGTTTCTAGCCTTGTAGCCAGAATACAAAGAAAGAGACAGGACTGAAATCACTTTAACTTCCCACACTTTCCACAAAAGTTTACAACAGATTGACCCTGTTCTTCAGTTGAGATGGGATTGCCTGGATGAAATAGAATAAATACCCTTGAAGAGCTTTACACCAGTAGCACTACACTCAGATCTCTATCATGTTGGAGGGGTAAGTATATTTTACCAGGGCTGGGCTGCAAACCCATTACCATGAGAAGGTCAATCTAAATAATTTCAGCAATACAGGTACTTATATGATGCATAAGATTGATGAATGAGATGAGGTGGCAGTGCTGGTCCCCACATTAGAGGTTTACACCATACCCTGAGAAATTATGCTTGAGCCTTGCTTAGGCCAAGTTAAAAGAGTAGAATGGAATCACAGTGAAGGAAGACCAAACCTTAGGAAGTGCCCTGTGTTCATTTAAAACTCATTCATGCTCTCTTTGATGACATTATGCCTGCAAATGAGGTAGTGTAAGTTAAAACACTGCAACTAAAGTCAATTATCAGGCCCACATGACTACCTATCTCCCTCTCTACACTGCAATGTTACAATTTAAAAAATTGCACAAGTGGCACCTAGGCCGATTCCAGACGGCCCCCTGCCTCGCAAAACGTCGCGCGTCGTCGCGCGTCGTCGCGCAGAAAACGCGATATTTCGCATTTTCTCACGCGAGTTTTGCGCGACGTCGCGCAAAACTCGCACGAGAAAACGCGATATTTCGCGTTTTCTGCGCGACGACGCGCGACGACGCGCGACGTTTCGCGAGGCAGGGGGCCGTCTGGAATCGGCCCTAGTCTAAAGGAGGGATGCTTGACCACCCAACAGTTTCTCTTACATCCTGTTCACCAGTTACAAACAAAGAGCTGATTTTTCAGTTTTCAGTTTTAATATTTGTTGATCCATTCACAGCAGTTGCTTCACTGTTGCCATTTCTGCATTAAACACTTGCTCAATATTTTCCCTGTTGCCACAACACTCCCAGCTGAAGCACTTTCAAAAGTTACTTCCAGACTGGTAACTTTCCTCATTTTTTCCTGCTATTTCTATGTTCTTGAGCCTGGCTTTCCTTTGTACATTGGATCCCATGAAGGATTGTATTCTTGCTAGTTCAGCGATTTTGTCACCTCTAAGGCGGCAACAGGCAACTCCACCTTTTGTTGCACGTGCTTTATTGACACAGCAGGATAACATGAGGTGATTTTCCCAGGGCAACAGAGTTTCACCTTTCCTGGACATAAAGTTGCATTTTTAAACAGCCCAGCCTCCTGGACTTCTCTGCAGCATTCAGTACCATCGACCATGGAATCCTTCTGGAATTGAGTTGGGAGTGGAGGTTACTATTCTTCAGCTTATCCCCTACGTTGTTTAACTAAGGTTGTCAACCTCCAGGTATGGGCTTGAGTTCTCCTGGAATTACAACTGATCTCCAGACTACAGAGATCAGTTCTCCAGAAGAAAATAGTGGCTTTGGAGGGTGGACTCTATGGCATTATATCCAACTAAGGCCCCTACCCAAGCCCTGCCCTCCCCCATCCTTCACCCCCAACTCTCCAGAAATTTCCCAATCTAGAGTTGGCAACCCTCTATTTTAACATCCACATGAAACTGGTGGGAGACATTATAAGGGGATGGCATAACAGCTGAGGCATATGAGAGCTGAACTAGATGAGGCAAATTACACTAGTCTATGCGAGTGGCCAGATTTTGTTATTTTTCCTTACCTTCCCATATCTCTTTTACCCCTGGTGAACTTGTGTCCATGGCTCTGCTCTTTGCACGTCAGCAAAAAAACAGTTTACATGTAGTCGCATTGGCGAGTGTCTGCAGACCATATCATCGAGTTGCCGTTGCAGAGTGGCAATTCTGTTTTGCTTCCACTTCCCTCTTCCTGCATAGAAAGGCAATAGGAGGCAGGGGACGGTTACAGGGGATGGTTTAAAAGTATGTGCAAACTGGCAGTGCATGATGGGATAACATTCCTGTGTCTTGGAGGACCACAGAAGAAACCTGTGTCAGCACAGATACGGGATCAAGTGCAGTCTGGCCGTGCTGGCGAGTGTACAGGAAAGCAATGGGGAGACATGTGTAACTCTGTTCACATGTTGTTTGTGTGCCATTCGTCATGTGTAGTTCAGCTCTGAGTCTGTGGAAGTCCTGACCAGGTGCTTGGAGACTGCAATGGGATAGATGAGGACTAATAAATGAAAGCTCAGTCCAGACACAACTGAAGAGCTGCTCATTAATGACAAAGTTGCTCAAGGACTGAGGAGTCAGCCTGTCCTGGAGGAGGAAAGTAGCTTGGGAGTACTGCTGGATCTGGGCTACAGTTGGAGACTCAGATCTCATTTGTGACATGTAGTGCCTTCTATCAGCTTTGGCTGACATGCCGCCTATACCCATTCCTCAAAAAGTGTGGTCTGGCTATGGTGATCCATGCTCTGATTACATTCAGGTTAGATCGGTATATTGTGCTTTTCATGGGGCTGCTTTTGAAAATGCTCTGGAAATTTCAACTCATCCAATATGCATCCATCAAAATCAATGGGCTTTGAATGGAGTAACTCTGTTTAGGATTTACTTAGGATTTAACCGTAAATCTAATTCCATTGCTTTCAGTGAGAACAGTCAAGACCCGTCTTCTGGACTGTATCTGTGATCTAAAAGCACTACAAACATCAAAAGGTGCATTTAGAATACACCTGACTTAGATTCAGTGTTACCAATCTGAAGGAACAACACAAATGAAGAAAGCAAGATATAACTTCACCAATGAAAAGAGCTTTCAGAGAACAAAGACAATTCAAGAGAAGAAAGTAGTCTCTAATCCCCACAGACAATTCAGCACATAATTACAAAAGAAAGAAAATTCAAGAGGACAAAGTGTCATATGAAGGTTGTAATCACCACAGACAATTCAGTGCATAATTACAATTTTTTCTGCATAAATCTGAAGATCAGCTACCAAGAAGAAACAGTGGAAAAATTCAGAGTTTATATAAAAAAACAATTTGCCACAAAAAGAGAACACATCTTTCCTCCTATGGAAGGAATTATACCTGAGAAATCTAGCTACCATTCCTATCTTCAGAAACTTTCTTCTAAAGAGGACCATATCATTGTCTTATAATATATTCCACACAAAATTGAGGTTTGTTCATGTGATTTTATTTGCTAAACTCAAAAAGTCTCCAGTGAAGATTAAAGCAGAAGTGCAGAAGAGCTGAACCTACAGTATGATTGTTGTGATATCGTCACCTAAGTTATTAGACTTCATTTGGTGGAGCAGGGAAATTGTTAGTTCCACTTATGAGTAATGGTTGATGGGGATTTGATAGTACAGTTTGCCAAAAAAGAATTTAGCATGAGCAGAAGAATTTTATCTCCAAAAGGCTATCATGAGGCTAGAAAATATAAAGAAGAGGACAAACCACATGACCAAGGGCTGGAGCACACTCCCTATGAGGAAAGGCTAAAAATCAGGAGGCTTTATAGTTTAGAAAAAATGACTGGATGGGCAAGTAGGGGGTTATAATATTATGTATGGTTTGAAGAAAGTGGATAGAAAAAAACATTTTTTCACCCTTGTCCCATAATATTAGGACTTGGGGTCATTCAATAAAGAAAAATGGATTATATAGATTCAAGTCATATGAAAGTTCTTCCTAACACAAAATTAACTTTTGGAATTCAGTGCCACAAAATGGCTTTTGAAAGAGAATAGAAAAATTCATCGTAGATTGGTCAATAAATAAATAGCTATGATTGCTAAATGAAGTCTCCGGGCACAAAATCAATGGGTCTTAGGAGTGTTTCAATAGGGGAAGGCTGCTGCCCTTGTGCTCAGAGACATTTCATTGGCCACTATGAGGAACAAAAGACAGTTGTAGATGAACACTTGGCCTAAGCTAGCAGGTTGTTCTATGTTCTTAATCTTTCCAAAGTAGACCACGAAGTCCAAGAATGCATTTATAACATTTCTGAGAAAAGCACCTGTGATGGACTGTACTTGAAAGCAGGTTTCCTAAGTGCAACAGACAGTTGGGAGGGAAAGAGTTAACTCTTGTTTAAAATAGAGAGCTTGAGTGACAGGCTGCTCCCTCCTCTCTGATTGGTCACTTACAGCCAGCCTTCAGACTGGCAGAGGGTTTTTGACAGGATTTGAGTGAGTTTAAGAGTGGGTCTGATGGGGAAGGTCAGATTGGTTCCTCTCTGGAGTGAGGAAAGAGGAAAATTTTGCATTAACTGTAACATCATTGTCCTGAGGAAGAATTCTATTTAAGAATTCTTAATATAAGTGTCAGCATAAGCTGAAGCCCTCTTGACACAGACACCATAGAACTGGCAGATAACATAGAACTGGCAGAAGTGATTGAGTAGTAGGTTGAGGTTCCCTTTCAAGCCAAAAGAGGAAGAAGAGAAGAAGATTAATTCCTTCTAAAGGGGTTTGTTTGTTTGTTTGTTTGTTTGTTTGTTTGTTTGTTTGTTTGTTTGTTTGTTTGTTTGTTTGTTTGTTTGTTTGTTTGTTTGTTTGTTTGTTTGTTTGTTTGTTTGTTTGTTTGTTTGTTTGTTTGTTTGTTTGTTTGTTTGTTTGTTTGTTTGTTTGTACCCCGCCCTCCCCACAAATGGGCTCAGGGCACCTAACAACATTCATAAAATACATTAAAAATCACAAAACCATAAAATCAGTAATAAACTTTAAAAAATCATTAAAATAGTCCAGGCACAGGCTATTTAAACAAATATTTGGGATTCTTTATATGGGCATAACAGATGGCCTAGGGCAGCCCCAGAAAAAGTGGTGGTCTTAGATGGAAGAAGGAGGATACCCGCTGGCACTCAGCCAAAAGCCTGGTGAAACATCTCTGTTTTACAGGCCCTGCAGAACTGTAACAGGTCCTGCAGGGCCCAGATCTACAGTGGAAGAGCGTTCCACCAGGCCAGGGCCAGGGCAGAAAAAGCCCTGGCCCTGGTTGAGGCCAGATGGATGTCCTTCGGGCCAGGGACCACCAGGAGTTGCTTGTCCGCAGAGCACAACACCCTGCAGGGGACGTAATGGAAAGGCGGCCCCGCAGGTATGCAGGTCCCAGTCCATGCAGGGTTTTAAACACCAAGGTTAACACCTTGAACCGGATCCTCCTCTGAGGAGGACTCTGGGGTTGCTGTGAAAGGAAAACAATTTTTAAACTAATTCCAGGAAATGAGAGCTGTCATAGGAAACTGTGAAGAAACATTGTTGCTGTAACTAAAGTATTAAATAATACACCTCTCACTTTTAAGAAATGAGAATATAAGAAACTAAGCTTTAAGGAAACTATTTTGCCTGTCACTCAAAGTGTATTTTGTACTACCAACAAAATTTTGCCTCAGCACTTCCATTCCCTGACTACTCTTGTTAAATAAAGTTATTTCCTTTTGAAAGTCATACAGTCTCAAGTGCCATTTCCAACAAAAAGGAAGAGGGCTCCTGCTTCTCCCCATCAAGCTCCTGGGCTGGGCTAAAAAGCCAAAATTATATCTGTCAGGGTGGCACAGAAAAACTTTCAAACCATAAAGATTAACTTGCTACTTGGGGGCTGCTCAGCCAAAGAGGCAAACTGAATTTTGGCAGGAGAATCTGCCTCACAGTAGGGGAGTGAAGGGGGGCGGGGTCTGTCATTAGCTCCCAAATGTGGAAAACTATTTTCTCCTCTCTACCACTTGCACTGATTTTGACAGGTAATGGAACTTGTTACTTTCCCATTCAGTGTATCACCATGGCATGCTTTGAGCATTATCCCTCCCCGAATGCTTCCCCATTAAGTACTACTGATTCTTGTTTTGTTTGTTAAGTTCTGTACCTCACATTGAACATATCAATTTTAGTTGAACAATTGATAACAGCAACTGAAAATGAAGTTCAACGATGACAGCAAGATTTCAAAACATGAGATGTGCTGTTTTCAAGTTTATCATGGTAGAATTAAAGTGTGGGAGGAAAACCAGAGATTAGCTTGAGAAAGAGGCTCTAGTAAATGATGTGTAACAACTTAATCGGTACATCAAGGCTTTGCTATCTAGCCCAAGACTGCGTATTAGCAGCATTTATCCATCCAACAAGCCATTGACTTATAAATGTATGACCATTAATGTCTTTGCTGACAATAATAAATCAGTTCCACCACTAGTTTGTGTCATTAATTAGTGAAAAAATCCTCTGATGTAAGCTCAGAAAAGTGGATCCTTCACCTCATCCAGTTAACATGAAACATTTCACTTTGCTTGGAGAGAGGGGTGGGGGGAAATCACCTTTTTAATTGGGTATCAAGGTTAGAACACATGGGCAGCTTTCTGTGCATTAAATCATTTAAACTCATGACTCTGAAAGCTTTGCTTTTGTTCTGCTTATAAAATGCCAAGCATTACCCTTAACAGCAATATTTTTTAAAGATGTTGAAGCCCAAAGGTTTTTTTTTTAAATTATTCCCTTCAAGGTTCCAAAGATCCAGATGAAAGGAGCATGAATAGTACATAACTTGGCCTCACATTTGCATAAGTTGTGTGATGATACAATGACAATATGTACTACCCTAAAAATTCATTTGCTGAAACATTTAGTCTTCAGAATGTGCTATAAATATATAGGTTGTTTTTATCTTTTGTATTTATTTTAAGTTCTGGTTTTAAATTGTTTTAATGATGTAGTTATGTGTTGGTTTAAATCAGGAGTTATTTCGTAGAAAAAGAGCTGCAGGAACTCATTAACATTAGCACAACTCATTTGCATATGTCATGCCCCTTGACATCACCAGACGTGTGTCATTAGCATAACTGATTTGCATATGCCCTACCCCCTGACATCACCTATCCTGGCTGTTTTGGACCCAATCCTGGCCATTCAGGGCCGAAATTGGGCCCAAAATGGGAGAAAGGGGCTGAAAATGGCCGAAAGGGGCCCAAAATGGTCAGGATTGGGCCGCTGCTGAGCAGGAGAGTGATCCACCACCCATCAGAGGCCTGATGCTGGCCATTTTGGGACCAATACTGGCTGCTTGGGGTCTGATCCTGGCCATTTTGGGCCCCAATCCAGGCCGAAACGGGCCCCAAATGGCCAAAAATCAGGTGGGCGGGGCCACCTGACATGTGACCTTTTTGGAGAACTACCAGAACTGTGTTCCTGCGCATTCCCCCTCAAAATGAGCCCTGGTTTAAATGGCTTTTAAGTTGAGGTTTTTAATTTGTATGTTTTAAATTGTTCCTTGCCTTGGTGACCTGTGTGGACAAGAAGGCAGGGTGAGAATCTTGTTAATAAATAAATAAACAGTCAGAGCTGCTTCATATGTAGTCATTATTTGATTACTAAATCATCAAATGAAGAGCCAAGGTGGTGTAGTGAGTGTCAGACTAGGACAAAAGAGACCAGGTTCAAATCTCCACTCTGCCATGGAAACTTGCTGGGTGATCTTGGGCCAGTAATTCTCTCAGACTAACCCACCCAATGAAGTTGTGAGAATAAAATGGAGGAGTGGAGGGTCATTTTCACCATCTTGAGTTACTTAGAGGAAGAGATAAAATACGATAAAGATAGTGATCACTTGATATTTGCGAATCCTCATGGAATCATCATGAATCATCAGAGAGACAACTTTCAAAATGTTACACAGAACTGTGCATCTTTGCCCCGATCCAATTTGAAACAAAGGAATGAGATGAACAAGGGCTGGAAAAGTTGATTTATATATTGCAATATAGAGAACACAACCTCAAAGCAGGCCTCCGTGTGTTCTAGTCAGACAAAGAAATACCTGATCTTTTATAGCTTTTGCTTACATCACTAAGAGCATCACTTTACAGTGGTTAATTACTGGTTTTCACATTCACTTGACCACCTATATACCCATTGATTGGTTTTGTTCACTTCACACAATTATTATCATGAGATTTCTGCAAGCATTGTGTAGTCTATCATATTGCTAAATTGCACCTTTTGCCTTATTTGATTTAACACCAACCCTTTTCCAACACCATGATCTACACAGTGCCAAACACGTGTCTTTCAAGAGAGGAGGGGGTGTATGCTCATCTCTTATCACTTCTGGAGAGAAAGTCAGCCTTGGAGTGTTTTTAACTGCTCCACTATGTGGAAAAATAGAAAACTTTCTATTGTAGCCATGAAAGAAGCTGGAAGGAAGGGCAGGGGGGAAACCACGTTACACACAGGCTGCTTATGATTCCTTTTATGCTGGTTCCACAATAGTGTTTTACATTAACTAAAACAACACAAAATTTCTCATGGAAACAGTTCATTTACACATTCAGCTGTCACCTATAATGAGCACAGAAATTAAATAAGGTAAATATATGTCAACTTGACTTTGGAGTCAGGCTATAAACCTGTAAAAAAGAAATATCTCCACAAAGCTAACTTCTGTTGAAGATCCACAGATGTTATTTAATTCAACAGTATTATGCACTGATGGTATTACTCCTACTAACAATGCAACTATGAACTGTCTCACATATTACACACCAGCAAACATATGTTCAGCACTAGATGTACTTTCCACAGGGAAACAGTGGGGAACCACTCATAAGTGTACCTGTATGATACACGACTTTTCATATACTCATTTGTTCCATTCACTCTTTTATGTGCACATTAAAAAATTTGAGTCACCCCCTAAAAACACAATGTGAGAAAAAACCTATTTTGATGAAGAAACATTTTTGCAATAGAAAGTTCAGAAGACCATAGTTTAAAAGCTGGGGTCCAAAGTGCATAACGTTTTGCCAAAATCTCAAGGAGCATTGCATTTGTATAGGTAATGGTGAAGCTGGTGCCCTGGGCAAAGAATACATTACATACCATCTTTGGATGAAAACAGGCCACAGCTTTATTGATTACAGCCATTGGAGCATTGGAGAGGCACAGGGCAATGGATCCATTGCACTTGCCACTTGATAGAAGGTCTCCCAGCATTTCAGGAAAAAATCTTTCACCTAAAACAGGAATATAATTTTGTAAAGGCATGTATATGCAGCTTCCACTATCTTTTGAAAATTCTACTTATTAGCAGTTCATATTGTTCAAACCTTTGAAGTAATTTAAAAATGAAAACTCTGCTTTTATTCTACTGCAGTGCTGAAGCATTGTATCAAGAAAAAGTATACAAATTAAAAGGCCATGTTTAAATATAGTATTTATCACAGATTTACTGGCCTGTCTTCATTAGAAAAAAAGGGGGTCAGGTAATTATTATTGGGTGGTTCAAGTTCCTTACTGAATCCTCAAAGTCATGTTTGCATGAGTTCTGAGTCTCAGTATTTACAGAACAACTCAAGTCAATACCTGAAAACATTTGATAGTGAAAAGTAGGGGTGTGCGCCAAGAAAGTTTCCATTTCAGTTTAGGTTCCCGGTGGGGCCGGGTCCAGAATAATTCCTGTGCCTCACCAATGCTCCAATGGCTGTAATCAATAATTCTATTACTAGTTTGTTCTGCGTCAGCTGGTGCCAGCTTGGAACTGATCCATTTGGGTTTTGTTATGTATTGGTCAAGCTTCTAGCTCAAACAAGGGTACTGAAGCCTGTGCTGTCATTGGTTGTATTTTGCTGGTAGTAGCCAATCAGGGCGGCACGATAAAGACCAATCACTGAGCTGTAAATAAGTTATAATGTATATAGTTGATGCAAGTGAAGGGTTCCTGTTCTGCGTATTCTCATTGGATGATAAGATAGTTGGGGTGTGGTTTGGGAATGAAAGTTGTGTATATATGTGCGGCTTGCCGCCTAGGTTTTCAGTGATGTTCTGATCGAATAAAGACCTTGTTGAATCACTCAGTGTCTGAACCCACTATTTAACACTGGCGATGAGGATGGGATACTGAGTGAGTATGCAGACCCACAGACAGAGCGAAATCACTAACTAGTGCTCAGTTATGCAACCCTGAGACTAGAGCAGAACTACAAGGCTTGGGTAGGCAGCACCAAGAATGGAGCAGAGTCACTTACCAGAGAGGAATTGTTGCCTCAGCCACCTGGCACTGTTCACTCCATCCCCGTAGGTAGACATGGCCGCTAAGGGCCACTTGGAGCCGTTCGACTCAACAGCCAAGGACTGGGAATCCTACATCACCCAGTTCGAATTCTACCTCAAAGGAAACAAGATAGATGACGCAGATCTCACAAGAGCAGTGTTCTTCAGCATGTGTGGGCGGTCCATGTTTGACATAGCCCAGGCACTATTTGCGCCCACTCCGCTTCAAACTACAGCATTCGACACGATCAAAAACAAGCTCAAAGAACATTTCTCACTGCAGCCATCCAAGATAGCCTGCAGACAAGCATTCTATAAGAGAGATCAGGTGTAAGGCGAATCAATAGCATCATTTGTCACAGCCCTCCAACAAGCAGCCAGGCAATGCAATTTTCTTGACCTCGAGATGGCACTTCGAGACAGGCTGGTGTGCGGTCTTTGGGATGAAAAGCTTCAGAGGCGACTGTTTGCGAAAAAAAGACCTGACCTTCAAGACTGCATACAATGCGGCCATTGCCGCTGAAGCCACAGAACAGTCTGCAAAGGAAGTCTGGCAATCACGCACTCCACCACCATCCTGCAAGTCTGAGCGTGTGCATCAGGGCTGCATAGAGGACATATCCTCATCGGAAGATGAAGAGGAGGAGGTGATGCGAACTAAGTTCAATGACAAGAAATGAGGGGGGCCCAGACATTCCAGGACACCCCTTGTGCAAGCTGCGGAGGGTCCCACTAGATGAAATCATGTCAGTTCCGGGACACACAATGCCGGAACTGTGGGAAGTCGAGGCACATTGCCCATACCTGTCGTGCCACCAGAAAGCAAGATGGGTCACCCAAGTCAGGCCACAGGTCAGACTTACAGTCAAAGGATCAACTGCCACATGCTTGCTCTATGCCATGCTGAAGTCATACAGACAAGTGACTCATCCATCCTAGCCTTACAACCTCCGACGTGTGAGAAAATAAAAGTGACGGTGAGGATCCAAGACGTGCCTTGTGAGATGGAAGTCGACTCCGGGTCTGCGCTATCCATCATCTCCTCTCACATTCTGCAGAAGATCTGCCCCAAGGCATCTAGCTGTCGCCTCAAAACAGTTGACCTACTACTAAAAGACTTTCAGGGCCATCACGTGCCCGTAATGGGCATCGGCACAGTCCAAATTAAGTACAAAGACTTTATTGGGCTGCCACAGCTGGCGGTGGTTCATGGCTGCCAGCCAAGCCTACCGGGCCTAGACTGGTTCCAACCCCTCAGCATCCTGATTTCAGGCGTGCAGCAGATCTGTCACAGTGAAGTGGCATCCGTGTGCAGAGAGTTTCCAGAGGTCTTCGATGGCTCCCTAGGAACATACACCCGGCCTCCAGTGTCCTTCGACCTCAACCCAGCCATGGCACCCATCCACCTTAAGCCTCGCAGGGTCCCCTTAGCATTCAAGCTGAAGATAGATGAAGAACTGGACTGGCTGATCGAGCAGGGAGTCCTGGAGCCAGTTTCCCACGCAAAATGGGAAATTCCCATAGTAACGCCGCTGAAGCCAAATGGAGCGGTCAGAATTTGTGCGGACTATAAATGTACAGTCAACAAAGCCCTTCAGCAACATGCCTACCCAGTGCCAGTCATGAGCCATCTCCTGGCATTGCTCTAAGGGGGAAAGGTCTTTGCAAAACTTGACCTGGCCCAAGCTTACCAACAACTTCCCATGGACAATGCAACAGCCAAAGCCCAAACGATCGTGATGCACCGGGGTGCGTTCAAAGTCAAGCGGCTCCAATTCGGCATCAACATTGCTCCAGGAATCTTTCAAAGCATCATGGAAGGTCTTTTCCAGGGAATCCCAGGTGTCATCCCGTATTTCGATGACATCCTGATCGCGGGAGACTCGGAAAGCAAACTGACAGAGTGACTCCAAATTGTCCTTAGCAAACTACGGGATGCAGGCTTAAAGGTGAAGCAAGAAAAATGCCAGTTTGCAGTCCCAAGCGTGGAGTTCCTGGGATTCCTCATCAATGCAGCTGGTATCCACCCCACACCAGCCAAGGTGCGAGCCATCAGTAGTGCACCTCCTCCAGGCTCAAAGAAGGAACTACAAGCCTTCCTGGGCCTCCTCAATTTCTACCACGCCTTCTTGCCCCACAAGGCGTCGGTCACAGAACCACTGCACCACCTCCTCGATTCCTCTGCCCCCTGAGTATGGGGCCGAAAAGAAGCCATGGCATTCGAAACAGTACAAGTCCTGTTGTCCTCCAAGAGTTTGCTAACACATTTGGATGAAGGGAAACCGCTTGTCCTCGTCTGCGATGCCGCACCATATGGCATTGGAGCTGTCCTAAGCCAAAGGATGTCCAACAGGCAAGAAGCACCCATCGCCTACTTCTCGAGGACATTGTTGTCTGCAGAGCACAATTACACTCAGATAGACAAGGAAGCTTTGGCTATTGTAGCAGGTGTAAAGAAGTTCCATGACTACCTCTACGGCCGGAACCTCCTCATCGCTACAGACCACAAGCCGCTGCTGGGTTTGTTTGCTCCTGACAAGCAAACGCCCCAAATCCTTTTTCCCTGGATGCTGTGCTGGATTGTGTTCATGTCTGCCTACACACATGACCTACAGCATTGACCGGATAAAACGATTGGACACGCCGACACCCTGAGCCACCAGTCGCTGCTCGACACAGGGGCTGACCCATCACTGGCTCACCACATCCTACTTCTCAAGGACCTGCTGAGTCCACCAATCTGAGCCTCCAATGTAGCAGCTCACTCCACCAAAGACCTCACCCTCACCCGTGTGCTCAACTCGGTGTGGAGGGGGTGGCCAGAGAGCCATCCGGCCAAAGAATTCCAGCCATACTCCACCAGGCAACACAAACTCTCAGTGCACAAAGGCTGCCTGCTATGGGGGAATTGAGTTGTCATCCCAACCAAGCTGCGAAAACAAGTGCTCAAGGTGCTACACAGTGGACACCCTGGCATTGTGCGCATTGTGCTTCACAGGGCTATCGAGGAGTGGGTCTGCTTCTGTCAGCCATGCCAAGAGACTTGCCCGGCCCCAGCACAAGCTCCAATGCATCCATGGGAGTCAGCAAGAGACTCCACATTGATTTTGCCGGACCATTCCAGGAACAAACGTTCCTAATAATCGTGGACTCATACTCAAAGTGGCTAGAGGTTGTCCCTGTTTCCGCAATGACTACTACTGTAGTAATTCGGGACCTACGTCAGCTGTTTGTGACACACAGGTTGCCCAACACTCTAATATCCAACAATGGGGCACAGTTCATGGCAGCTGAATTCCGGCAGCTGAATTCCTGGCTGGCAATGGCATCAGGCAAGTCACGTCAGCCCCGTTCCACACTTCCACCAATGGGCAGGCGGAATGGATGGTGTGAACAACCAAGGACAGCCTCCGGAGGATCAGTCAAGGTGACTGGCAGACACGATTGCCTGCTTTCCTGTTACAACAGCATGTCACTCCCCCTTCCACCACAGGCCATAGCCCCGCTGAGCTTCTGATGAAATGGAAGCTCACCATCACACTGGGCAGGCTGTACCCCGACCTATCAGCTGAGGAAAGGGCCATGCTGGAAGAAGAGGTGAGAACCTTCCAACCAGGAGATCTGGTCTACACTCACAACTACAGCGGGGGACCACTGTGAGTGCCAGCATCCATGGAAGCAGCAACCAGACCAGTATCGTATACCATTGTAGCGGCTGACAGCAGGAGGCTACGGTGACACTTGGACCAGCTCTGATGCAGATGGCCAGCAAGGACAACAGAGACCGAGGGCGTGCCTGCATCTAGCGTCCTGGAAAACACCGCAGCACAAGGAACAGACCATGCACCCGTGCCACTGGTTCCCCAGACACTAAGCCCGCAGTGTACAGAGGCAAGTACTACTCCTGGGAACCAAACAGAACTGGGTAGCAGGCTAACCATGGTGCCACTGCCAGCCCCACTGCTGGCCTCAAACTCTCCTTCGCCTCCAATGGACATGCGCCATTCCCAGTGGGTTCAGGTTCCTCCCTGCCACCTAAAAGACTATATTTGCGGAAGGGTCAGTTCTGACTTAAGAGGAGAGGAGTGTTATGTATTGGTCAAGCTTCTAGCTCAAACAAGGGTACTGAAGCCTGTGCTGTCATTGGTTGTGTTTTGCTGGTAGCAGCCAATCAGGGCGGCACGATAAAGACCCATCACTGAGCTGTAAATAAGTTATAATGTACATAGTTGATGAAAATGAAGGGTTCCTGTTCTGTGTATTCTCATTGGATGTTAAGATAGTTGGGACGTGGTTTGGGAATAAAAGTTGTGTATATATCTGTGGCTTGCCGCCTAGGTTTTCAATGATGTTCTGATTGAATAAAGAGCTTGTTGAATCACTCAGCATTTGAACCCACTATTTAACAGGTTTTTTGTTTTCATGAGTTTTGATCCATTGCATGTGCATTGGCCACACATGCACAAATGCACGCTGTTCTTTTCAGGAGGAGTGGAGAAACAAGGCTTTGGAGCAACATTTTTCATGCTTAAGCAAAACCAGCCTCAACCATTTGTCCCCCTCCTAGTCTAAACCATTGAGTTTTTCCTCAAGTACAGTAACACAGAGACAACAATGGACCCATGGAAGGCGAGTGGCAGTGGGTGGAGCAGTGGTAGCAGGACATCCCCAATCAGGAGAGGATTCCAACCAGTGCAGTGCAGCAGCATTAAAAACAATCCTATTTCATGTTCACTGTTTTCTTTTTCTATAGAGCCAATAACTTTTTACTTTTGCATTCTCTTGTTGCTTGTTCGTTTCATGTTTCCTTGCTCTTTGTAGTGTTCTTCCCACAATGAGGAGTGAATTCAAATCCTTCCATTTGATCCTCAGTGTTTCACAGCAAAACAGGGCATTCTTGCTGCCAGTCTTCTCTATCAACCAAGTGCAGGCAGGCAGGTAGAATGTTTGGCCGAATTCCCACCACCACCACCCAAACAGACCTATGTTTTTTCCTTAAGTTTTCCTTTGGCTGTGGGGGCAAGCAAGACTGTTTTTCAAAGGACAGAGTAGGTATGTATTTGCCATTTGACTCAGAAAAAGAAAGCCTTGGAAGACTATGGAAGCAATCCTAAACAAATTTATTCAGATGTAAGTCCCATGTTATTCAATAGTGCTTACTTCCAGGAAAATGTCTTTTGAATTGCAGCCTATGATTGAAGTTTCCCTTCTAAATGTTTCCAAAGCTGATAGAAGAGGAAAGGAGGGGTCCCCCCTTGTGAGGACCCGATTTGCAGGGGGGGGAATGTCATTTCCTGGGTAGCTGCGGGGAGGGGGATGGGAAGATGCACTCACACACATTGGTCTCATTCTCCCTTCCCACCAATAAAGTTAATTAATAGCATAAGGTCACTCTCCCCTTGGGATCTGATCTGATCTGATTGACACTGTTCAGGAAAATAAGATGCCTGCAAGGCAATCCCAGTGACTGCCTGCTTCTGGAAGAAATGAAACAAAACGAAATATGCAAACTTTTTGGCAGCAGGAACTCATTACAATTTAGTTTCCCAGATTTCGTTCAGAGTTCCAGAATTTGCTTTAACGAGCCAAACCATTAACTTCTGTGTGTATTTTTGGCTCATTTTTTCCATTATGCACACCCCCTAATTAAAAGTCTAATTGCTACAACTGACTGAAACAGATCAGGACTAGGGGTGCACACTTCAAAAAAAATCATAATTTTTTAACATTATCCCGATTTTGAAGCCATGATTTTGATCATTATCCTGATTTTTCAGAAGTGTCATTGCCTGTTATTTTTATTACTCCCCACTAGAGATGGGCACAATCAGCATTACGATTGAAAAATACCCACGATAATGGAGATCGCGCAATCGGGACCCAGTGGATCGGTGCCATCCACGGCGACCGATCCAGCGTTCGAGGGGTGCTTGATTGGGGCGATCGGGCTCGGATCGGGAAGCCAGACACACAGGTGCCAGCAATCTATTCCTCTGGCAACGGAGCCAGGGGAATGCCTGAGCTGTGTTTGCCCTCCTTCTGTCGCCCTGGAAACCCGAATGGAAGCCCAGCTTGCCTTGATCAGCAGGGCTTCCTTCCAACCACGGAGCAGCAAAGCACTCACCAGTTGGGAGAAGACACCCAGGGGAGGGAGGGGAAAGGGGGTGTTCTGTAGCCATGGGCACTCCAATCTCATCCCTGCAAACCCTGAGAGGCAGCTCTGATGGCCAAACACAGATGAGTGGCCAGACCCCCCGCCCCCTGAGGGGAGGTGGCTTGTCGCTGTCTCCCCATGCCCACCCACCTTTCATTTCTCGCCAGCATACTCCTTTTTGGCCTGGCGGGAGGGCACATGTGGGTGCCACTGTTGAGCAGCCAGACCCCCTGCCCCCTGAGGGGAGGCGGCTCGTCACTGCCTCCCTGTGCCCACCAGGCCCGGCAGTCGCCGCCACCACCCACCTTCCCACATAGCTGGGAACAGCGGGGCGCCCCTCCACTTTGGCCTCCCCAATCACGGATCGCAAACGGGAGATGATTGGTGTGGATTGCTGGTTCGGGATCATTGCCAGCGCCGATCCACAATCAGCCTGATCAGTAATTTTTTTTTGGATCGTGCCCACCTTTACTCCCCACCCACCACTCCAGCAGCTGGGGAGGAGGGAAAGAAAGGAAGCCATCCCTATGTTTACCATGCCAGTATCATCCCAGTTGGAGTTTTCTCCCTTCACCCCATTCACCATTCACCCCACCAGCGGAGGGAAAGGCCCGGGAACAAGCCTCCCAGACACAGTCCTCGGGCACCACAACAACATCACTTCCTAGGAGTGATGTCATCATGCTGCTCTGAGAGTGCTCCTATGCTTCACAGCAGGCAGATTTGGGACCCAAATTGGATCGCTGCTAAGCATGCATGCTCTCACCTCTGCGCAATGAGCTCACTTCCTGGAAGTGACCAAAGACAAGGTAAGTGCTAGGATGGTAAGGGGACCTGGCAATCCTAGCAAGGAGTTGAGCCACCAGCTGAATCTACAGCTACAGGGCTAAATCTGCTAATCAGAACACTGTGGACAGCATTTTAATAGGAAGGCTTTGCCATGCCTATGTTCATTTGGCACGTTCTCTTTAAATACAGTAACACAAACAACAATGGCAACTACAGCCAATCAATAAGGCAAGGCCACTCATCAGTTGTTCTGAATCAGTCTTTTAAAGTTAATAAATGTCCCCTTGTTTCATTTTATCAGTACCAACTAATCAGAAGCATCTTCTTTTCCATCTCTTCACTTCACTGACTAACTCAAGAAATATCTTCCTTTCAAATTTTGACAATCCTGTTCAAATTAGGCCTTCAAAATAAACTATGCAATCAGCAATATATAAATTATATAAATGATAATTTTCTCTCTCCACATGCTCCCACTATTATCTTAATCAAAGCAATCATGCCATTTAACATATAGCCCCTCATTATCCAATCTGTGGCCTGTGTATATTATATCATCCTTATCTGATGGCACATCAAGTGATCAGGCAGGGTTTTGGTACATGCAACTAGTTCAAAATGGAATCCTTAAGTATAAAATTAAAGCAGTCTGAAATTTTTATAATTGTACCCTAGGATTCAAAATATGCACCCATTTCAGGAGATAGCTGGAGATTTCAGTTCGGAGGTCTTAAAAATACCCCTAAAAAAGAAAGAAATTGTTTTAATCATCAGCATAGCCGCAGAAGTTCAGGCTATTACTTCTGCACTTAAACCATAATCTTGGGCTGTTGCTTACATGTGATTATATTTTTTAATTCATTCTTTCTTTCTAGAAACGTTCTTACTAATTTGGCAGGATGAATTTGGAAGCTGTTTCTAGAATTACTGTTGTTTTAAAGACAAAAAAATCTTCTTTATATTGATATATACTTTTCAAGTTGTCATAAAGAAGTTCAGAGCAACGTTTCAGAGATTAGCATAATACTTACCTTAACTGGCAACTGCTGCATAGAACCCCCTATACACATTGTGCAATTACATATTACATTTTTCCACCTCATGTCAACAACAGCACATGACGATGAATGGAAACAGTGAAGTAAAATACGTCATGACACCACAATATTAAGTACATTGTGTATTCAGTGTTATAGAGTGGAGGGAGGGAACTACATACATTCCTGGTGGCTGCTCTATGTTTGACGTAATGAATAGTTTGGCGCTTAACCATATTGATGACCCCTTGTTAATTGGGGTCCCCATTTAAACTGCTTTGTTTATGTTTTATCTAATGAGCAGGGTAAGAATGTTGTTGGGCTCTTTTGATGGGAGGGAAACTGTGAGGTCAAAATTATTCTTTCTTACATGGAGGTCATATCCAAAAGTAGCTGGATGTGCCGTTCTGTAAAGTGATGTATTACATTTGCAAGCCCATCTTCCTGCAAGCTAAGAAAGTGCATTCAGATTATGATACAACATCTTAACCAATGGTTCTATCCATTTTGACACGTATGCCAAACCAGTGCTTGCACTTTCACTGCAAGAACAACCATATTCTGCCTGCCCACGCTAGGTTGTCTCCTGCTATGTGGCAGAGGCTTGTTGCACACTAACCTCTCCCACCAGCAATGAAAAGCAAACCAGGCTCTGATTGTTTGCAAGGTCAGTCAATGCTTGCTGAAAACCAAGACAGCAGAGATCAATTAGAGACAGAACTAGGTCTCTAATTGTGGTTCAACCCGACTAGTCAGCCACCAGTACCAAGGAAGCCTTAAACTGTGGAAGATGGCGAATGGCTCTGAAGGAAAGACCCAGACACAACAAAAGCAAACTACTTGATATAATTGTAATAAGGGTATTACAATCCCCCAAGACTGTCTTCTTCCAGAAATTGTGCACAGTACCCACTCCTCCCATATGCAATGGTGTCACCCAAATAATATTCATCAAATAGAAAAATTTCAAATTTGTATGCTGTGAACCAAACCACCTGCTCTCCCAGCACCCTTCCCAAAGCAATGCATTATTAATGAGCAACATTAATTTCCAGTTTTCAGTTAGCTAATTTTTCCCACAATCATAATTTCAAATACCACATGAATAATTCAGTAAGTTATTTTAACTGCAGTTAGATAAGTCTGTTAGCCCTCATACATTTCAATAAATTATCTTTTAGCGCCCATGTAAAGATACGAAAGCAGCACACTTTGATATGTGGAATATTCTCTTGCACATTATATGTGATATGCATATAACAAACTCCCTTGAGAAGAGTTCTTTCATACCATAGAATTCATCATTTGCTTATTTTGATTACTCACTGGGTGTGACTAAAATAATATCTATGCCCTGGGCAGAGAGAGCATGCATTTGACACCGGGGAGTGTATGTGGTTGGCTTGAAAATCATGCCAAGTACCACACTCTTAACTAAATTCAATTATTCTCTATGGTTGCAGTCTTAAGACTCCATCGAGTTTGGTGGAATTCACTTCCAAGTAGATCACTTCCATGCTACAGTTCAGCCTTGTCACTCATGTCCTCTCTAAAACATAGTTAAAGGCAAAATGATAAACCTAAACAATGATATTTGCATGGATTAACTTGATTCAAAGGTATCCTTCCTCAGTCATATTTACCCCAGTGATTCATGCTTTCCCCTCCATCCATACTGCAAGTAAAATAAAATTGGCATAAACATTATATTGGTGTTGCTATGGCAGCACAGACATTGTTATCCATATTGACAAAGGCACTCCACACACACACACACACACACACACAACAACAACAACAACAACAACAACCAGAGTGGGCATGGCTCCTTTCATATGGCTCACTTTCCTTGTCTCTTTAAGGTATGGAGCACCTGCCTGGGCCCTTCCCCATGCTGGAAGGTTCATCAATTACATGGCCTCAATATCAAAGAGCACCTCACAGGTAGTTTATTTGGATCTCCTCCCTTTGTTTCTTCCTTCTTCTCAGCGTCATTCTTGTCTCTTGCTCCTCCCCTCTCACTCTGCCCATTTGAGATGACAGACGGGGGTATGAGGGAACCAGTGCCTAAATCAGCACCTTTGCCTTCTACCTTTATCCCATTGCCAACAGATGGATTTTGGGGTCTGCCTGACAGAGTCCTCCCCATTTCACCAATGTAGCAGTAATTGGGTTGACTGGTCCTTTCCAGGGCAGGTCCTGGTGCTCTTTTGTATGTTTCTTCTTTCTCTACCACACCCAGGCGAACTTCCTTCAGTGGGGTACTAGAAGGCTTTCTCGGTGAGGCTGCAGCAATTGTCTTCAAACACAACCTCCATACTAAGCAATCATATGTTAAAGTTGAACAGTAGATGCCATCTGTTTTCTCTGCAGTCTTTGTAAATTCCTGGTGTCTATTTCAGTTGGAGAGGAAATGACCAATTAAAAGAAAATTTAGAATGATTGGGCTGAGAATCAGCACTCTGATGGTTCCGATCTCACTACTACCATAAGCTCAGCAGCTGGCCTTGGATAAGCTGCTTCTCTCAGCCTCGGCTCCCCAGCTGTATTGTGAGGATAACAGTAACACTAACTGTTCACCAATCTGACATACTAACCTATGTAGAAGAGTGGTATATAATCACACTGTTATTATTATGAACATCTCAAACCTTGCAAAAATATTTTAATACGTATTGCAGATTACATTTAGCAGGTTCCCTATAGCTGATTGGAACATTCAGAAAAATGATGTTGGACACTACCTCTTTGGACTTCAAAATATAGATAGGGAATAACATATAATGGGGATTTTAAAAGTGTGGTGGAGAATTCACAAATGACCATCTGTGATCTAAAATGAAAATAATACATGGAGATCTGCTTTCACATTCTGTCCCGGAAGATTTGAAATGCTTTCTTAAAAAGGAGGGGCTAGTGTTCATGTCACATGTACATGCTTTAGACATTTTTATAGCATCATAAAAAGATGTTTTAATTATTTGCAAGACTGATTTTTACTTTAGTTGCCAGAGATATTGCTTGAGAAAACTCTGTAACAGCACTGGCCACTAGTTGCACTAGATTACACAGACAAAAGAAACCACAAAACAATATGTACATTCCAACAAATGTAGAAAGAAGGATCTGGTAGTTCTTCACCTACATATAGATAGAACTGGTAGAGCTAATTTAGGATAATTCAATACTGAGCAATCAACTACACAAATAAATTCAACATTTTGATTTACTGCACAAGACAATATTCCTGCAATGACTTTTATATTGTCGTAATATTGGAATACAGGAAATATGGGATTGAATCATCACTGGATATTCACAAAAAGGTGAATAAATTATACATGTTATAACTGTACGAGAGAAAAGAGGGATGTGAGAAAATTAGGCCTCTATATAGGCTACTAGCAAACAAGTGAAAAGAAATATTTATATTCTATTCAGTACCTGCAGAGAAGAACAGAAACGAATGATAAGTTATAAATACTTTGGAGGGCCTGCTCCTCGGCATTTTGCCTGATGAAAACAGGTTCTCAATATTAAATTTTATGTGGTGGCTATTAATAGATGAGTATGTTTCTGTATCAAAAGGATATAAAAGGAATGATTCAGAAAATTCAGGAGAAACTGGGAAGGAGAAGGCTAGAGGAGAGCCATGAAAACAAAAATAAATATGAACACTCTTCCACTGATCCCTTATAGTATGCACTTACATTAGTCCCATGGATCTTAGAGCCAAGCTACAAGTGACGCCTGTCACAGGTTGGACACTTGTCAGCTTCCCTCAAGTTTTGATGGGAAATGTAGGCGTCCTGGTTTTACAGCTTGGCTCTCCATTACAACTGCAAGACCATGACGCCTACATTTCCCATCAAAACTTGAGGGAAGCTGACAAATGTCCAACCTGTGTAAGGCGTCACTTGTAGCTTGGCTCTTAGTTCAGCCAAATCCAGGCTCCTGCATCCATGGCCTGGGTGAACACTCCTGACAAAAGCAACAGCCAGTCCTCTTGTGTGTTCCAGGGGAAATGTACTTTGCTGTGCTCTGGAAATTTAAATGAAAGCGGCAAAGTCCCCACCTGCCCTTGATGCCATTTTTGATGAGCATCGAGCATTTCCCTTGATGGGGAGGATGAGAATTGTTGATGATCCGTGTAGCATAACAGTTCTGGTAAATTTGGGTTCTGCACATATGAGAAGGGAAAGGTACTATGCCCCTCCCGCTTGCTTCTCCTGAGTAAGCTTGTCCAAATTGGGTGTAGAGAAATTCATTTATTCAATTTATTTCTTTTTAAGTTAAAATATCTTGGGTTAGGCCTTTGAGACTTTTTTTTTCCTTTTAAGAGATTGTGCTGGTCAGCACTGTCTATTCCGGCCAGATAAGAGGCCTAGATCCACAGGGGCAAACCTGAAACAGATTTCAAGGATCAAGCCTGACAGAGGCTGCCACTGGCCTCCTGGCTTGTTAGCACTTAGCCTTATGGGGATGGAATGGTGAGTTCTTTCCTCCTTCCCTTACCTGTGAGGAAAAGCCATGGCCAAGCCTCTCGTCAGAGGTTTGGCCTTTTTGATTGGCTGTTTAGGCCAGCTGCAAGCAGCTGGTCTTGAAAAGTGTTGTTTTTCCAGCCTTTAAAAAAAAAAAGAAAAAGAAAAAAAAAGAGGGAGGGAGGGAGAGAAGGAAGAAGAAGAAGAAGAAGAAGAAGAAGAAGAAGAAGAAGGGGAGGCCCTGTTCCTGTTCTTGCACCCATTCCTGCATTTGCTCCTGTTCCTGAATGTTATGCAACTGGTGGATTTCTGTGCTAGCAACTTTTGTGCTTTTGTCTTTTTGACTTCTGCATTTAAGAGCTAAAGCTACCATTTGGACTCTGAAACTTGCTGAAGGTAACATCTGGAACAAGTTCAGGGACTTCTAGTGAATACAGTCTAGCTCGAATAATGTTATTGTTTTATGCTTCTCCACATACTTCTGGGGGAGGGGAGGTTGCCTTTGCTGTTTTGTTTAATAAATTACCCTTTCTTAATTTGGTGTGAAGTTATTGAGAGTTGTGGCTTCAATCCAAATCCAGTTTTTTGACCACTTTGCCACATGCTACCCTGTTAATTTATTTCTGGACTCAACTTGCCAAGTGCCTACCTTGCAGTGCTGACTTCCTGATTAAAATCTGGTAGGGCTGGGAACTTGCCTCTCAGTTCCATAGCTGACGGTTTAGTTAAGAGAGGCTGGTGGCAGCTTTCTATCCTGGCAGTGAGGCTTCACTTGCCAGATCTTTTGGAACTTTGCTCTTTGACACCAGCAGGTAACCAGCAGCCCCCCCCCCCCGCCCCGAGGATGCAGGTAGGCTTTCCAGAAACCACTACATTAGGTGTGGAATGATTACAGAGATCAAACTAGTAACCCCCTGTTGTTATAAGGGTATGCAGGATACTTTGATTTACACTCCAGGAGACCCTGATCTCAGAGAAAACAATCTTTCCTGAGAACAAATCAATAAACTCTTTGAACTTCAAGCTGGGAGGAGATGAATTTTTATTTATGGAGACATATATATAGAATGGATAAGACCATTTGCCCACCTGCCAGCAAGGGATAGATGAAGTAAATGCCAAGGTAACACCATTTCCTCCACTGGAGGAAATGCCAAGGTAACACCACTGACTTGTCAATTTCGCCTTGTGTTTTTGTTTCCTTTCTTCGTTTTGTAACACTCTGTAGTGTTTTGATATGGTGTTTCCAGTGCTCTTGTGCTTTAGCAAATTGCGATTATACTTTAGTAAATCTTTTTTTTTCCTTTTAAAGATCTCAGGCTGTGTTTAAAGATCTTACCTAGGGTGCCTGGTTGATTGTCCACACTTAGAACAGAAACTACTAACTAGATGAAGGAGGACAGGTGTGTGAAGCAGCACACATGCACAACCATAGCTTCTGTCTGTGCCCCAAGCTATGGATAGAGGAAGAGCTCGAATGCTAACCCATACAGCAGAAGGGGGGGCACAGGAGGGGCAAACCCTTTGCAGGGCAGCACTGAAGGGGGGAGGAGAGCTAAGAGGGCAAGGTGAAAAGACACACCAGACAACTGTGATGGAGTTGAAAAGGCCACAACTTTATTGATTTACAGCTCGTGGATCTCTAGTGCTGCATTGGGCATGGACTCGAGCATTGGCTGACCTGCCTGCCAGCAGATGACCCCCCACGCCCCCTCAGACCTTTGCTGAGGAGGAATCATGGGATACCAGGTGGGCAGACACCCCTGTGTGGATCCCCTGCCACCTGGGAGTGAGGCAGACCTGAAAGCCCCCGAGCCGGGCATGCACCTACCATGCTTCACTCCCCAGCCCTCTTAAGGGGATCTCCAGAATAGGGGAACTAAGCTTGCAGGCTCTGTTTCCCCCAAAATGGATTGATACCCAATGTTCAAACCACCTACTCCACTCCAAAGTTGTGACGAAAGGGAGGGCCATGAGTTAAGTGCCTAGGGGTGAGGGCAGATCCCTCCAACAAGGTCCAGCAATTGACCTGATAGACTGCGCCTTCTAGGTCGACAACCCATTCCCCACCCCTCACCACTCAGACCAGCCCCTTCTGAATTGGCTGGCCCCAGCTTTGAATCCATGGCGGCTCAGGCTGTCTACAGAGGCCACCAGGAGCCCCAGTGCCCTCCAAATGTGGCAGCCACCATGCACCCAGTTCCCCTCCCCATGCAGCCTGCAACTGGCTCCCCCAGGTGAGTCTGGGGGGTAGTGTCTCTCTCACACACACAACTTTCCAATTGCCTTTTAGGGACTTGAATGAAGAAAGCAGGAAGAGGTGAATAGAAGATTATTTTTACACATTCAAATTATAAAATGTTTTAATTAAGTAATTGAGGCTCGCACATGTCTACTTAAGACAGCAAATCCGAGCAAGAATTCAAATGAATAGTGATGTAACCGCAAATCCTCTGACTCTGTTTTCATTTATCCATAAGATGTTGAAGTAAGGGTAAGATCTCTCTCCTGAGTTATAAGCATTCAGATTTGATTCATATCTTCATTTCAAGACTAGTTGAATTCACTTACAAAAAATACTCCTCCTCAAGGATCTTGCCATTTTTGTGTTTACTAGTAGTACCACTGCTATTAATATTACAATGACTACTACTCATAAAATGATGACAATAAGCCCAAGGACCAGTCTTACTCTGCACTGCCTTCTGCTTGGAACTTTGCAGACCAGAATTCTGGGTCCCAGCCAAAAAATGAAAATACCAGGGAATTCTTGTGATAAATTTGGGTCATCCATGTAGGATTCTTGAAGTGATAAATGCAGTTTTTATGTGGTCTATTTTTCTATTCTTTTGAGATACATATAATATGGATTTCTGGATTTTAATCATGTTAAATAGTATCATCACAGAATTATAAAATAATTACTTAGTATGATACCTATCAAGCAAACAAAACTTTTATTCAGATTTGCATAGAGAATTCAGGAAAAAATCAGACAGAATCGATTGTGCTTATAAAGAATTTTTTTATATAAAAAATTTATTGAATGGGTTAAACATACATCTCATTAAAATCTACAATTTCATTACCCTTTAAATTCATGTATATGCCCCCCATCCCTTCCCCCTCCCCCTTTTCCCCTTTTGACTTCCAACAGCACTAAAACCCCTTTATTTCTTATCATTACCTCTATTCACAATATAATCCCTATTACCAAAGGTAAAGTTCATATTCATTCTCCACAACTCTCAATAGTTCTCTAAAATCCACAGTTGTCCTTTCACGTCCCATTTTTTTTCCAAATAATTTTTAAATTTTCTCCAGTCACTTAGAAATTCGTTTGGATTCTGGTCTCTTAGTTTCCTTGTCATTTTGTCCATCTCCGCCATATATAACAGCTTTTGAATCCATTCCTCCACTTCTGGTATGTCTTCTTGCTTCCAGTATTGTGCATACAATATTCTTGCTGCAACAGTCATATAATATAACAGTGTCCTGTCCCCCATATTTACTTCTTGCATGTTTAATCCTAGCAACAACATTTCAGGGCTCTTCAACAGTTTACACTTCTGAATTAACAGCATCTACGCATAAATCTTAGACCAAAATATTTTGGCCTTGTCATAAGTCCACCACGTATGGTAAAAAGAGCCCTCGTGTTTTTTACATTTCCAACATTTGTTTGACATTTCACTGTTTGCATTTGCTCATTTTTTCGGCGTTAAATACCATCTATACATCATCTTATAACCATTTTCTTTCAAATTATTACATGTAGAAAAGTCTTCAAAGTGTTCTTCCATAAATATTCTCAACTTTCCATTGTAATTTCTTTATTGACGTTTATTGCCCATTTCACCATTTGAGTTTTAACAACTGCATCCTGTGTATACCATTTCAATAAAATTTTATACATTTTAGAAATCATTTTTACTTCTTCACCAAACAAAATTTCTTCTATTTCTGTATTTTTTAATCTAAAACCCACATTTCTTTTATCAGCATCAAATACATCTTTAATTTGTCTATATTGCAACCAACCATAATCAAATGGTAATTCCTCTTTACTTTTTATTTTGAGGTTGTCTCTATCACCCCACAATAGCTGTTTGTAGGTCAACCAATCTTCCCCCTTATAATACATATTTTGGTTCATCACTTCTGCCGGTACAATCCACATAGGTCTTTTTTCTCCCATAAATTTCTTATATTTTTGCCAAATCATGAAGACATTCCTCCTCACAAAATGATGCTGGAACATACCGTCCATTTTATGTTTTTCATACCATAGATACGCATGCCAACCAAACAAGTTATTATACCCTTCTAAAGCTAACAGTTTGAAATTAGATAATTTTACCCATTCCTTCAACCAAATTAAACAAATCGCTTCATGGTACAGTCTCAGATTTGGTAATTGAAGGCCTCCCCTTTCCTTTGCGTCACACAGCACTTTCATCTTGATTCTTGGTTTTTTCCCTGCCCAAACAAATTCTGATATCCTCTTTTGCCATTTATCAAAATGCTTCTTATCTTTAACAATTGGAATCGTTTGAAACAGAAACATCATTCTAGGTAGTACATTCATTTTTACAACTGAAATACTTCCCAACAGTGACAAGTTCATTTTATTCTATTTGTGCTTATAAAGAATTTGGCAACCCAGCTGTTACTGTGCTTAAATCACAATATATCTATCTGGATCACAGTGGAATTTGTATACTGAGCAATGATGGAAATAAAAGACCACTTCTCAGGTCTGGATAGTATATAAGTCATGCATGAAAATACATATACACAAGTCAAGAGTAAGGAACAATAGGGGAATTCTGTGAGATGACAAGTTCAATTGATGCCCAGCTTCCAAAGTCTCCTGCAGCTGGAAGGAAGCTAATCAATAAAGCTGTGGAAAGTATAAAATGAAAGACAAAAGGAGAAGCAGAAACCAGAAGCGTGGAGAGGAGGGATCAAACTGAAATGGAAGTATAGCAAATAAGCAACAGTAATCAGGGTCTCCAAATAAGGGAGGGGTGCTGAAAATTTCATCCATCCATCCAAGCCACTCCCCTCAGTGGACACTGGTGAGTCAAAAAAAAAAACCCAACAACACTATGTTCATCTTTAGTGTAAAATACTGCATGCATTTACAGATGTTCTACCAGAAAGTAATACTACCCACCCATGCTATCAGGCCCTCACTGATCAACATAATTCATATTAGAATTGTGACACAATGAGAAAGTAGAAACTATAAAAAAGAAACTTTATACAGAGTAGATGCTTCAAGTAAGTAAGCTAACCTACAGATTGCAGATGAAGTTATACATGATATATATCACATGATCAAGGAATTAAACTTGTAGAAGATTTTTTAGGAGATACTGTAGAGGCGTGTACGAACTGAAATACGAACTGAATTTCATTACGAACCGGGCTGGTTCATGGTTTGCGAACCAGTGGTTCATGGGAGCTCATTTTTCATAAACTGTGATGAATTTTAGTCTGATTTGTTTGGTTAGCATTTTGGTTTGTCACTGCAGACAGCCTGGTGCCGATCAATCAGTTTCCTAGGCAATGGGGGGATGGGCTCTCTGCAGACCTTCTGCTGACCCAGAAGTGACACTTTCACAAACAGAATGAACTGATGAACCAGGGCAAGTTAGTGAAAGTTCATGGTTCGTGAAACATGATTAACCACAATCTGCACAGTTCAGAATTTTCCCAGTTTATGCTCATCTCTAAGATACTGGCATCTATCCACTGAAACATGGGTGGACTCTGTTCTCTCAAAAGAAAGTTCAAAAAGTCATGCTGCACAAGCCATGATCCCTGCACATTTACGATCATTAACCATGTACAGGTATGATAGTCAAATATCATTGTATATATGCGTTATTAAACAAATAGCTGGGCAGGTGAGAAAACACAAACTTGGACCACAATTGCAGTTCTTAACAACAACAACAACAACATTCAATTTATATACCACCCTTAAGGACAACTTAATGCCCATTCAGAGTGGTTTACAAAGTATGTTATTATTATCCCCACAACAAAACACCCTGTGAGGTGGGTGGGGCTGAGAGAGCTCCTAGAAGCTGTGACTGACCCTAAGTCACCCAGCTGGCTTCAAGTCACCCAGCTGACTCAAACCCAGTTCTCCAGATTAGAGTCCCACACTCTTAACCACTACACCAAACTGGCTCTCTCTTGAGCTATGCTTTGTAGAAGTGAATATGCCTGTTTGGATACAGTGGAATTATTTTTGTGTAACATTGTACATGAAATTTTGAAGAATACTTTTGCTAATTTAAGAGTAATTATGCTTGTGGAAGCAGATTGTAGGACACACACCATTTATCCATTTTAGAGAAGGGAAACTATACCAAAGCTTAAGAGATAAGCACATGCATATAATGAGCTCTCTAATCTCTCACACACTGACACGGCTTATACTACCAAACAATATGTGTATGCATTGGCATGTATATGTTCTCTCTTGGTTTCTCTCAATACTAAAAGAAGGAGACAAAAGGGGAACATATTTGCTGTCATATTCTTACCAATACTTGTTTGCTTCTCAGACTCATCCGGCAGACACTTGTTGGAAACAATTGGCTGAACTAGATGGAGACAAGAGACTCACCTGAGTTCACAAAAAGGACAAAGCAGAGGTAGGATCTGCATCAAGCCAAACACCAAACTTCTTTTCTCTCACAAGCAAGTCTGAAGAGGAAATATTCAATTTTTCTACATAAATAATTTTGATGCTGCAACATAACATCCATTTCACAAAACAGGGAAACTAAGAGAAAAGTACCAAGCCCAAGGAACTAAGTAGAAGGCAGAGGTGTGATCTAGGCCCCACTGTCACTAAATCACGCCATTGATTTCACTTTTTTTGCTGCATCATAATACCCATTTCACCACAGAAGGAAATGTAATTGCCCATCCAAAGCAATGTTCCCAGACGTTCCCTCCCAACAAAAGGAAAGAAACCAATCCAATTTTTCTTATAATTACAATGGCGCAATCAATTAAATATCCCTGATGAGCTTTCCTCATCCTTCCACCTGCAATGATTACCAAACTCCAGGTTGGACCTGAAGTTCTCCCAGTATCACAATTCTTCTCCACACTACTCCATCCCTCTCCAGTTCCCCTGGAGGATATGGCTAGCTTCAGAAAGTGGACTCTATACTATCACGTCCCTGCTGAGCTTCCATCTCCAAAATCAGCCCTCCCCAAACACCACCCCTAAATATCCAAGAGTTTTCTAAGATGGACTTGGCAATCCTATTGCTGCATCCAAATTGGCAGCTGACCATGCAGCAGGTATACATCCAACAGAGCCCAGTAGAGACTGAACCAACCTCTTCCACTCATCTTTCCTTCACATTAAGATAGAAAGCACATGGGCCTGTGCAGCATTTCAAATGCATCATACATGGGTGGTGGGAAGTGAATGCTGTGAATCACATTTTCTCTCCTCCTCCTGCACACTGATCCTGGCATTAGAGATGCTTACCATTTACAATCATCATGACCACCATCGTGCACAAAAGAAAATACTGTAAATATTCATCTGCATTGATTTTTTGTTACCATGTTTTGATTTGTTTGATTGATAAACTTGACCAGGAGTTGCCACTAGAAGTGTGCACTTTGATTTCCATTTCAGATTTTTAACCTTAATCAGGCTCGATTTGGAAAGATTCAGGGTTCCCATATCAGCCCCAGCATTGCTGAGCTGATTTGGGAATCCTGAAGCAAAGCTTCCCAAAGTGATTTTTATCGCTTCGAGAAGTTTCAGGCAAAGGGCAACACTTTTCTTGCCGCTGGCAAGCGGCAATTAAAGTATTGCTTTCAAAATGCTGGCTGCTTTACAGCTGATGGGATGGGTAAATTATGCATATTTTGCATAATTTGCAAAATATTTTACAGCTCAACAGCTGAAATTTCACAAAGTGTCTCTTTCACCATGACAAGTATATGAAATTAGCTACTTTAATTACAACTGGCATGTATTTCCTCAGCCTATCAGTACTGCTGCCAATGGCAGCTAATTTTTGAAACAAATGATTATACAGCTTGTGATAGATCTACATACCATCTTCTAACTGGTTGAAATAGTTCAATAATCAGCCAAAACATCTTAAAAACCAAGAGTACAACTGATCTAGTGGAATTCTAGTTTCTTCAAGAGATTGGGATACTTGGGACCTGAGATATTTAACAACAGTCTTTTTTAAGGGCAACCAAAGATGTGTGAAATCTGGTTTTATAGTTCCTTGCACTAGATGACTAAACATTACATGTGACAAAAAGCATTATGGCTACAAGCTGGATGTAAGCCCTGATGTACCAATTATAATTAAACATATTATTTGAACAGCAGTTCATTTTATTATCAACAAGAACAGAATCATACCACCTCTGTACTTCCAGCTAAGTGAGGAGCAGTATATTCTTATGTGTATCAAGAAAAAGTGAATACAGAGAATGAATTAAATCCTCTCTTGTTCACATACTCCCAGGTCTCTGCTAGCCATAATTATACATATATATGTACCTATATTTATCTGTTAGTGCTACTGACATACAGGTGCCTCCTCTTTTCATCTGTCCAGGTCTTGCAGACTCTTTGAGGGACTGGATGCAAGTGAGCTGACTGAAATGAATCCAAGCAAGTCAGAAGCAATGACCTGTGGCCCAGGGTGCACATGTATGAAAGGGGGTGGGATGCTTGAGAATGCATGGTTTCCTCCTCTCCTGGGCCGATTCCAGACGACTAACCTGAAGGCGCTGCATGCCGCCATGTTCCGGATCACGAGGGGGAAAACGCGATATTTCGCGTTTTCCCCCTCATGATCCGGAACATGGCGGCATGCAGCGCCTTCAGGTTAGTCGTCTGAAATCGGCCAAGGTCACTCAGGACTGCAGCCTCATTTGCACACCTGAATTCACTGCTGCCTCTGGATTCCCAGCAATAGCAATCCTTCTTCAGCTCTGCTACCACAAGCAGCTTACACCAGAATTTCAGCATCTGCAAAGGATTCCTTTTGTTTTCAGATATAACAGAAATAATAAATAAATAATAAACATTCTTGTTCTAACTTAGACTGTCTCATCCCCTATGCCATAAGAACTGTGGAGGGCTGTCCCACAGTTATTTATTTATTTCTATCCCATTCCCCTCCATTGTTACCTCAAAGTGGCTTACAAGGAAACTCCAAAATATAATTCAGTCAGGCAAAGATTTAAAAAATATATAGGCCGTTTCCGCACACGTTGGATAATGCACTTTCAATGCACTTTAGCAATCATTCAGAAGTGGATTTTTTGTTTCACAAATGAAAGCCCAGTTCCAAATGATCACTAAAGAGCATCGAAAGTGCATTATGCAGTGTGTGTGGAAGCAGCCCATGGAGTGCAATTCCATCTCCTGGGTTTGTCCTATAACCACTGGCCCCACTCACTCAGGGCCACAGGATGCAAACTGTGAGTGAACAGCCCCTGTGGCTCATGCTGCTGGCCACACCCACTCTGAATACCTGCAACAGAGGAAGAGCAGAACCTCCACCCAGCTCTCATTCAACTCACAATCTTCCTCCCTTGGAGGATTTGGCCACCCAGAGAGTCCATATCCTGAGAACCAATCATTTGTTTAGACTGGCTTTTGAAAATAACAGCAAATATAGAGAGGTGGGTTTGTTGCAATGTAATTTTCTTCTGTCCATTTTCTGAGCTGTGAAAACTTCCAGGATAGCCTTTTACAGTGTCATTTGCCTTTGGATATGAGAGCACTAGAGAGCTGTCTTCTGTGATACAGATTGTGTTTACAAATGTACAGGTTGAACAATGAAGTGTGCATCCCCGAAACACAGTTAGTGCCAAAACAGCATAAGAAGGCCCTAATAGCTGTCTCTGCCAGCCAGAAAACACTATGCTGCATTTCCTAGCCAATTCTAAAACAAAAGCAAAATGCTGTTTTTATAGCTTTCCTGGCAGCCACATTTTTTTACAAATGCTAAATTAACATGCACCATTTTTGGCATGCGCATGCGCATAACAAAAAGACAGTTCTAAATGCATCTCCATTGGGTTACTGAATGGATTGATAACTGTGCAGGAAGGATGATTTACAATGCATTCTACATTCTTGCTATTATGTTCTTGCTAAGAGGACTCTGCTGGATCAGTGGTCCACCTAGTCCAGCATGCTGTTTCACACAGAAGCTAACCAGGAGCCCTAGAGAGCCAAGAAACAGGAGGATGCAAGGCCTTACCCATGCACCCTCCTAGCACTGCTCTCAGAGGTTTGCTGCTACTTTTCATGTAAGCTTCCTTTACTCACCGTGGTTAGACTCATGGATGGACCTATCCTCTATGAAACTATCTAACCTTCTTGAAAGCTAGCTATTCTCGTTAGAGGTGTACACTGAATTTTTTTCATTTCAGTTTCAAATCCAGGGTTTCCAAATGAACGCTGTTCAATTTTTGTTTTTTTGTTTTTCCCTGGGTGGAATGTTACCAGTTCGGATCTAATCCATTTGGGTTTATTTCATTATCACGAGTTTCAGCCCTGTTTTTTACAATGGGGGCTTCCAGGCTCTTTAATGGCTCCAAAATCACATAAAACACAGTCCTCTCTCTAAACCATTAGTCCACCAAGTTTGAGTTTACACAATAACAGGGTTTACGGACTTTGAAAAATGCTTTGGAAAGGTGTTCATGATAGGTGAGTGCTGGGTGGCATGCATACATTGTTCTTTTCAAGGAGGTTGGGGAAAGAAGGCTCAGGGGCTGCTGTTTCCATGCTTTACCAAAAACCACATCAACTAGTCCTCCTCTGTCTAAACCATCAATCCACTGAGTTTTTCATCAAGCACAATACATGCAAACAACAATGGACCCTGAAGAAGGTGAGTGTCGGCAAGTGCACAGGAAAACTGCTGGGCCCTGTGGTAGTGGAGACTAGTCAGTGGTGGCTGCCACCCTGGCAGGAGAGCGCTCCAACCAGCACAACACAGTGACATTTTTTTTCAAGTCCTGTTTTATGTTCACTTTTTTCTTTTTCTAAGTTATGATAAGTACCAATAAATTATTTTCCTTTACATCCTGCTGTGGCTGCCATGTTTCCTTGTGATTTGCAGTTTAATTCCCACAATGAGGGGCAAACCTGAATAATTCCTTTTGATGCTCAGTGTTCCAGTGCAAAATGGGGTAGACCACATGATAGTCTGAATTCCCCCACCCCTACCTCACCTAAACAGACCTATGTTTTTTCCATACATTTTCCTTTTGCTATGAGCAGATAGGATTGTTTTTGAAAGGACAGACAAGGTAAATGGCTCATGGGTGGGGGGATTGACTTAAGCTTGATGTGGAGAATTTGTTTTTAAATAATGTCTTGTTTTTAAATAATGTCTTGACAGATGCTGTATGTGGGGGAACAATCCTAAACAGATCTACTTTGAGGTAAGATCATTTTATTCAATAGTGCTTACTCCCAGGGAAGTGTCTTTAGGATTGCAGCCTATGGTTGAAGTCTTTCAGGGCTTTTAAGATGGATAGCTGTGTTAGTCTGTCTGTAGCAGCAGAAAAGAGCAAGAGTCCAGTAGCATCTATAAGACTAACAAAACTTGTGGTAGGGTATGAGCTCTCATGAGTCACAACTCTCTTCACTTCATACCCTACCACAGATTTTGTTAGTCTTATAGGTGCTACAGGGTTTTTTTCAAATTTGTTTGATTGATTGACCAAGTGTCTTAATGGAGGTGGAGGAGACAAGCCAGTCCCTGGATAGTGCTGCAAAAGACCCCAAAAGATGTACATTCCTTCTTCTGAATGTTTCTAAAGCCAATAGGGAGACAGTGCTGTTGCCTGGATACCACCGGGGGCGGGGGGAGATGCACTCATGTGCATTGTGCACATTCCCTCTTCCCACCAACAGAGTATGCAGACTGCCATTGCCCAGGTAGTGATGGGGGAAAGGCTGAACTTATGCACATTGCACAGTTCCCCCTTTCTGCCAAGCCTCACTTCTCTCCTCTTGTTGCATAAAACAAGATGCTGCTGGCCCAATGACCGCCAGTCTGCTGCTGTGTGGTAAGAACCAAAATGAAACACATGAACTTTTCAGTGGGAGGGTGCTGTATAACTTCATTTCCAGTTATAACTTGGTTTCACCATTCCAGATGCTGCTTTTACAAAATGAATCAGTGAATTCTGGGTGTATTTCCATCTTGTTTGTTTCATTTTACACACCTATAATCCTCACGGCCTATGATTTGCATCTATTTCAGTCTGCGAATAAGCAAATGAGTTTCATAGCATTCATCTACCCAACATATAGATGTGAGTTTTAGGTAACTCATTGATAGCAGTTAAAGAAATTCCTAGATGGTTCATCACAGTCTAACGAGCACAAAAGAATCTAGGGAAAGAAAGTTTTCTCTACATTTGGTAGAAGTAACTATAGCTACAGTAGTATTTCTGTGCAGTTTTATGATATATTAATAGAATAAACCTGTGAGACAAGCCTTTAGGTTTTCCTGGTTTATTATTATTAATTACATTTTTATCCAGCTCTTCCTTCAAGGAGTTCATTGTGGCATATAAGTTTATCTCTTCATCTATTTGTCTTTAAACTACCTTGTGAGGTAGGTTAAGCTAAGAGAAAGTGTCTGGGAATTTGAACTCACTAATACACAGAATATACCCTTTATGTAATGCCAATATAGTTCCTCTGAATAAATCTAACTATTAAAATGTTCCTGGGTTCTGGACTCAGAAATGGTATTCAATATGTCAGTGCTGCATGGAATTCTTATCCGAATAAACCACATGATGTTCCCAGGTTAGAACAAACACGCAATCAAATACATTATGAGCTTTGTGTCCTGTGTTACTTTTTTGGCCTTGAGTAGGATCATGAAAGTGCACCAAAGGATAATTAATACATGTTGTGCATCCATGATTTGATCCCCCTGTGTATAACTGATCTCAAAATGAAGCCTGAGATGGGGGGGGGCAACATAAATTGAGGCTATGGTATAGGAAAAGAGGGGATTTGTTTATTTTTATTTGTGTGATTATTTAGCATATTTCTGTCCTATCTCCTTAGTCTCAAGTTGCCCAAAAAGCAACAACAAATTGCAAACACATACAAACACTATCAGCTCCATCAGCAAGATAAAAGAAACACATTGGATAAGTGCAACAAGATAAACACACAGCCTGATCTGCCCAAATAGTTTACCTTCAGCCAGGCCAGGCCCAGTTACAGGGTGCCTGCAAGGATTTACAGGGGAGCATCTCACTTTCCTCTGTATCCATCTTCCTGACACTCATTCTTTTCCTCCTCTTAGAACCGTCCCCTATTCTTCCCTTTCATGCTTTCAAAGAAAATAATATCTTTGAGGAAGGCCCCAAATATTATTAAGAAGAGACTCGCACCCCAGAAAATAGGCCATTATCTCTGGGGTTTGCTAAACAGTGCTCAAGGCAGATAGTTGATTCTACATTCTCTCGACCCTTTGACATTTCAAGCATAGCCTGAGGGCCAGAATACCAGTGTTTTTCCCTACTGATGTTAATAGCTACTCTGGAAGATTATTTCAGTCAAGAAAATTACATGGAATGAAAGGGCTACTTTTGCCCCTCCCCCCTTGACATGGCCTTGACCCAAATCAGGACTGATTTTAATGTTAAAAATGTTAAAAGATCTGCTCACAGGTCTCCCACCTAAAATTAAATGGGAGTGGCCTCTTGTTTACATGCTTCAAAGAAATGTTTAAGGCACGTCTGAAATTATCTGGGAGGCTTTATTCATAACCTCTCCAGTCTTCCCAGTGTCATCCCCTCCTCACATGACAGAAGGTGAGCCAGTTTTACAATGCTCAAGGATTCCTCCGTACCTGAGGAATTCCCAGTTGACATACAATATCAGCATTAGGTCTGTTGTAACCCACTAGGGCAGTGAAAAGCAGCTTTACCACAGCCAACAATCTGCTTCACAATTCTAAGACATGAGAGGAGATTTTTGATTCATTGAAAGAACCAAAGATTTTAACTTCACTTCTGGAAAAAAATAGCCCTTGATGGGAACAAGAGATTACTTCTAATTCCCTTTTCTTTTTAATGTGGTTCTTTCTTGGAGCTTTTGTATCTCTATCATAATGACTGTTGTTCACTTTCATGGAGGCTTTTAAGAGTTTCCTAGTTCCAATTTCACACAAAAAGCATTGCAGCTTTCATTGTGAAGAAAAAGGTCACCTTCAACCTAGAAGAGATTTCTGTCTATTGGTTTCCCCATTAAATTAACCCCTTCTTCTCAAACAAATAGAAGATATCATTTCCATTTTGCACTTCTTTCTGGAGTCAGATTAAAGGGTTACTCTGAGAGTAGATACACATTACTGGCCCATAAACTACATTTGTTTTTCTGCCTGTAAAGTACATTCAGGCTACATTCAAGAGTTTGATTTTCTCTCAAAACTTCTCTCTAAAATTTTCCTTTAAATATATTGACATTGAATATTCCCCAGATGCTCTCAAGTAACTGAAAATAGTATGGTGTAGTAGTACAGTGCTAGATCAGGTGTGAGAAGATCTGAGTTCAAATCTTTATTCAGCTCTGCAGTGTTAGAAGGCAACATCAAGAGAGACCTTGACCTCTATGCCTCATTTGTAGACACTCTAGGTCAATTGGTTAACCACTGTATGAAACAGGATGCTGGACTAGATAGACGACTCATCAGATTCAGCAGAGCTTTTCTTATATTATCATAAACTGATCAGGAGAGAATCAAGTACACAGCCTTTCATTGATGCACCACTGGATCCAACCAAATGCATGTGCACAGCTGACATATAAGCACAGAGTAATCATGATCTGGGCAGCAGGGAATGATTGACTTAAAACATAGTCAAATATTGCAAACTGGGTATATTCATTGAGCAAGCCGGTCCTTTTCAAACTCTGTCAACATCAAGCATTCACATCTGAATTGGGAGTAGAGATGGGCATGAACCACAAAAAAACTGAACCATGAGGTTTGTGGTTCGTGGATTTTCACGAACCAGGAACCTCGAACTGGCACTAACTGGGGCGACTTTACGAACCAGTTTATGGTTCGTGGTTCGTGGGGTTTAAATGCCCCTTTCAGGCTGCATAGCAGTGGCAGGGAAAGGGGCATTAGACAGTTTAAAGAGCCCTTTCCTGCCTTGCAAGTGGCAGGTCCTTTTAAACTAGCAGCTGGCAGGCAACGGAGGGATCTCTCCCTTGCCACCTGCCAGCTGATAGTTTAAAGGGACCTGCCACTTGAAAGGCAGGAAAGGGCCCTTTAAACTGTCTAATGCCCCGTCTAATCCCCCCTTGCCACCTGCCAGCTGATAGTTTAAAGGGACCTGCCATTTGCAAGCTGCAGGAAAAGTTTATATGGCCCCCAGGGCCATTTCCCCATTTCCCCGGGGCCATTTCCCCATTTAAACTGCCCCTTTACGACCCAAACAAACCAGTAGACCAGTTCGTGGAAGTTCGTGGAAATGAGCTTCCACGAACCACTGGTTTGCGAACCACGAACCAACCTGGTTCGTGCATTTTTTTGGTCGTAGTTCGATTCATGCCCATCTCTAATTGGGAGGCAAAAGGGGAAAAAGCTCATTCTAAATACTGACTTCTGCCAACCATACCACAAGCTGTGCTTGTCTTTTGACTATCACAAACTGCTGCTTGGAATGCACTGAGCCCAGGTCATCTTTTCAGATTTATCATATTTTCATATTTATCATATTTTCTTGAAAATTATTGCATGATCAAGGGCAAAAGAAAGTCCAGTTTCAGCTCTGTACATCACTGGTGACAATGAGGTTTTTGGAGAGACACCCTCAAGCACATCCCATCAATCATTAGCTTACATTTCCACCACCCAAAAACACAGCCACATCACCCAAGCTGGGATATAATCCCCTGCCTTGCCATGTTCCTGTACATTGGCTACTTCCCTTTCCATACCATGTTCCTATACATTGGCTACTTCTGTGAAGTGGTTCTTCAGTTATGCAGGATAAACTTTCAGGTGGATGGAAGATGCATTACTGAGGATTTCTGTAGGCTAAGTGGCCAAAATCTGGGATGATTGTTGGGGGCAATCTATGGACTCAAACCTAAGAACTCAGTTTCCAAAGACTAGAG
This sequence comes from Eublepharis macularius, assembly GCF_028583425.1. Lineage (NCBI taxonomy): Eukaryota > Metazoa > Chordata > Lepidosauria > Squamata > Eublepharidae > Eublepharis > Eublepharis macularius. Next base: position 72,714,826 of record NC_072793.1, read on the forward strand.
TGGAAACTGACCCTGACCTAACTTTAGGAGCATCGGGGGGTGGAACTTGCCTGAGGTCTGACAAGAATTATAGATCCTGCTTATTCCTTTCACTTCATTTCCATATGTACAGGACAACCTTTTCCAGGGCATCATGTCTCAGGCACATTGGGAAAGCATTTGAGGCACCAGGAAAGTTGAGAGCAGAAAAAATGTCTTTCACCAACCCATTTGGATGATTGGCTGCCTGGCCAACTATAGCAATGCTACAAGTAACAGCAGTTCTGTCAGACTGCCGCACAGTAAGGGTGGACAGGAAAAAGAGGGACAAGAGGAAGAAGAGAAGGAAAGAAAAAAATGCAGGAGGCAGTGGAGGGAACAAGAAGGGGACAATGGTAATTAATATAAATAAAAATAAATGCTGCAAACAAGTGATTTCTTTTTCAAAAATGAATCAAAATCACTCTCCTTTATTTTTTTACTTCTTCCATAAAACTCTTTTGTATTGTGAACCTTGTATAGTCATAAAACACAATATAAACCTGGCCATGAAACAGAAGCATATGTTCATTTAATGCTGAACAGGTTTTCCTACTTGTTAAAAACAAGAATGGGAAAAAACAAGCTAAAGAATAGCTAGAAAGAAAAATCATTTGGAACTTATTCCCACCCACCCCCCAAAATCGTCAGGATTTATCTAACCTCTCAGAGGCTTGAGTAGACTGATTTTGCCCCGCTTCTCCCTTCAACTAATGCTCAGCATCCTTTGAAGCTGCTCTCATAACCTTTAATAATGCATGTCCTTTGCAGGGTACTCTCGGGGACTTATATTAAAGAAAATTAGATGTAATTACAAAAAATATGGCATCATATAAACAGGGGGTGTATTTATATCTACATAAAGGGATCCATTATGGCATAATTTTCTCTTTGTACAGACCACAACCATTATTACTTGCTGGTGAAGCCACTTGAAGAAGTGTAAAAGACTAGTTTGGTAGTCTTCTGCCTTACAGGCCCAGCCCTGAATATTAAAACACATTACAAAGAATACAATCACAATATAACTCCTATAAAAATAAATTTTTAAAAACCCAATTTACTCAACACTGACCTGTATCAAGTTCTACAGAGTCTATAAAATGCCAGAAATATCTGTCAACTTGCCTCAGAAGTTTTCCTAATCTCACTTCAAAAGTTAAAAGCTCTAGAACATGTGTAGCTCCATTGTATTCCACACTGGAAGCACTGAATACAGAGTTACACTATGATAAATACCAGGCTCAATTCAGGATATTGGCTATCACATACAAAGCTTTTCATGTCCATGGTCCATCATATCTATGAGACTCTCTCTCTCTCAATATGTTCTACCACAGCAGCTTCGCTCATCAGAACAGGGCCTTCTGCAGGTGTCACTTTGCACATGGGCAAAATCAACAGCTGCCCATCCATGTGCATTCTTTGTGCACCTTATGGAACAGCCTACCTGAAGAGGTTCAGGAAATCTCCCACTCTCCAAGATTTCTGCATACTATGCAAACCTGAATTATTAAAGAGAGCTGGTTACTCAGATAGGGCTGTACTGTAAGGAAATGTTCTCAAAAGAGATGTATAAATAAATGGATAGGGACTATAATAGCTGTTGCTGTATGAACCTACTGGATAATATCCATGTTGTTTAATATGGCAGTCTTAGAATTGCTTAGCTTATGCTCTATTTTAGCATTTCTTCAAGTCCATATTGGATTCTTGTTAGTTTTAAATCTCTGTGAATTTATATACCATATTATATTGTTTATTGAAATTTGTTTGAAATTGGCTGTACTGACTCACACTGTTTAATCTGCCTTACATCTCAGTGAGAAGGGTAGACAATAAATACATGCATATCTACATATGTACGTATGTGACTGGTGTCACGTGGGTATTTTTTAAAAGGCTTGTTTGTGCCATTTTGTGCCATTTTGGGCCCAGATAGAGCCCAAAACGGCCCAGATTGGGCCACTACTGGGTGGGGGAGGGATCCCCCACCCAGCAGCAGCCCGTTCCTGGCAAACTCAGGCCAGAACTGGGCCATTTCAGGCTCACTTAGGCCATTTTGACCCATTTAGGGCCAAAAATGGCCAGGATTGGAGCTGAAACAGCCAGGATTGGGCTGCTACTCAGTGGGGGAGGGTTCCTCTGCCCACCAATGGCTCATTCCAGGCCGACTCGAGCCCAATCCGGGCTGTTTCGAGCTTGTTTTGGCCATTATGGGCCCATTTAGCCCCCGAAACAGCCAGGATTGGGGCTGAAACAGCCAAGATCAGGCTGCTGCCTGGCAGGGGAGGGTTCCCCCACCAGACAGTGGCCCGTACCAGGCCAACTCGGGCCCGATCTGGGCCGTTTCAGGGCCGTTTTGGCCATTTTGGGCCCATTTAGGGACCAAAATGGCCAGGATCAGGCCCCAAACAGCCCATATTGGGCCCGAGTTGGCCTGGAACAGGCTGCTGCTGGGTGGGGGTACCCTCCTCCACCTGGCAGCAACCCAATCCAGGCCATCTTGGGACCTTTTTGGCCATTTGGGGCTTATTTCAGGCCCAAAAGGGCCAGGATCTGGCCCAAAACAGCCAGGATCAGGCTGCTACCAGGTGAGAGAAACACTCCTCCACCCAGCAGCAGCCTGATCCTGGCCATACACCCAGTCGTATCTGATGATGGACAGCTGGCCCGACTCAGCACCAGATGTCCTGGAACATGCTTTTGCAGCCGTGACTGGTTGGTTGAAGCAGAGTCGGCTGAAACTGAACCCAATGAAGATGGAAATCCTGTACTTGAGCCATGGGGGATTCGGTTCGGGACTCCGGCTCCCGGTCCTCGATGGGGCACCATTAGTGCCAGTTCCAAGGGTTAAGAGCCTGGGGGTGATCTTGAATGCCTCCATGAAAACAGAGGCACAGGTCACAGCAGTTGTCAGGTCCCCTTTTTTCCATCTGTGGCAGACCAGGCAACTTGTCCCTTACCTGTCAACCCATGACTTAACTACAGTGATCCAAGCAATGGTCACCTCTAGGCTAGATTACTGTAACTCACTCTATGCAGGGCTGCCCTTGAGCCTGACCCAGAGATTACAGCTGGTACAAAATGCAGTGGCACATGTTATTACAAGAGTGTCAAATAAGGCGCATATAACACTGTTCTTATGCGAGCTGTATTGGTTGCCAGTGCAGTACCGGATCAGATTCAAGGTTCTGGTATTGACCTATAAGGCCCTGTGTGGACTGGAACCAGCGTATCTACGGGACCGTCTCTCCCCATATATTCCCCAGAGGACACTCTGATTGGGGGAGAAACAGCTGTTGGTGGTCCCTGGCCCCAAGGAGGCCCGCCTAGCCTCAACTAGAGCCAGGGCCTTTTTGGTCCTGGCTCCCACCTGGTGGAACACTCTGTCTGCTGAAATCAGGGCCTGGCAGGACCTACTATCTTTTCACCAGGCCTGCAAGACAGAGTTGTTCCACCAGGCTTATGGCTGAGGCTGAGCCTCCATCAACATGGAAAAAAGGGGTGTATAAATCTTTAACGCCCCCCCCCCCGTGAAGGCTGTCCACCATCCTGTTTTAAATGTGATATTTTTAATGAACATGAATTTTTAATTGTAGTTTTAATATGTTGCTATCTGCCCTAAGCCCACTTGTGGGGAGGGCAGAATACAAATTTGAAATAAATAAAATAAATAAATAAAATTTGGGCCCAATTGGGCCCAAACTGGCCAGGATCAGGCCAGAAATGGCCAGGATAGAGCGTGAAATGGCCTGGATCAGGCCTCTGCCGGGTGGGGGAAATGGTCATTTCTGTTCATTTTGGGTCCAATTTGGGCCCCAAATGGCCAAGATCAGGCCCAAAATAGCCAGGACTGGGTGTCTGCCAGGTGGGGGAACACTCCCCTGTCTGGTAGCGGCCTGATCCTGCCCATTTTGGGCCCCTTTTGACCATTTTGGGCCAAAAATCTCACAGTCCCGGGAGTGCACACACATGTAGTAAGAGGCGCGCCACCTCCTCCTGGGAGTTGCCCCAGGTAAGATTTCCCTCACCTCTTCACCAGAAAAAAAGCCCTGTTAATAACTATTATCAATAATTGTTAGTAACAATAATTAACAATAAAGCAATGATTGTACAGTTGCTAAAATCAGTAAGCAAACATCCACATTTTCTTTAGAAAAGTGGGGATATTGTTGTATGTTCTAAAATGTAACCGTGACTATGAAAAGAAATAAGTACAAAAAGTTTCTAAAGTGTTCTTAGATAGGAAAATGAACAGAATGTACAGAAACTCCCTCTCCTTCTAATCTTAGGAGCAATATATTTGTATGCATGCTGGGATTTTTTTCTGAGGAAAGAGGTGGGGGAACTCTTACCTGGGGCAACTCCCAGGAGGAGGTTGTGCACCTCTTATTACATGCTTGCACACTCCCGGAACTGCACGATGACATCACTTCCGGGAAGTGACATCATCACGCCGGCCATGGCCACCCCGGGAGCGCTGTCAGGCTCCATGGGGGTCTGATTTGACACAGATAAGACTAAAATTGGCCCAGATTGGGCCTGAATTGGCCCAAAATGGGCTGCCCCACCACAGGGGAGCACTACCCCACCTGGCAGTGGCCAGATCCAGGCCATTTCAGGCCCAATTTGGGCCCAAAATGGCCCAAAATGGCCCCGATCAGCCTGGAAGAGGCTACTGCCACACAAGAGAACACTCCCCTGCCCAGCAGCAGTCCAATCCTGGCCATTTTGTGGCCCTTTCGGCCATTTGGCCAAGATTTGGCAGAAACGACCAGGATCAGGTCTCTGTTGGGTGGGGAAACACTCCCCTGCCTGGCAGCAGCCCTATCCTGCCCATTTTGGGTCCCTTTGGGCACTTTTGGGCCAAAAATTGCACAGTCCTGGGAGCACGAGCACATATAGTGAGAGGTGCGCCTCCTCCTCCTCGGAGTTGCCCCAGGTAAGAGTTCCCCCGCCTCTTTCCCCAGAAAAAAGCTATTTTTTTAACTATTATCAACAATTGCGGGTAACAATTATTAACAATAAAGCAATGGTTGTATAGTTGCTAAAATCAATAAACAAAATCCACATTCTCTTTAGAAAAGTGGGGAAATTGTTGTATGTTCTAAAATGTAACCACACAGACTATGAGAACAAATAGGTGTAAAAAGTTTCTAAAATGTTCTTAGGAAGGAAAATGAACAGAATGGACAGAAACTCCCTCTGTCCCTCTAATCTTAGGAGCAATATATTTGTATGTATGCAGGGCTTTTTTTCTGAGAAAAGAGATGGGAGAACTCTTACTTGGGGCAACTCCTGGGAGGAGGTGGCGTGCCTCTCACTACATGCACACGCACTCCCGGGACTGCATGATTTTCTGCCCAAAATGACTGAAAGGGGCCCAAAATGGCCAGGATCAGACTGCTGCCAGGTGGAGGAGTGTTCCCCCACCCAGCAGTGGCCCAGTCTAGGCTGTTGGGGGCCTATCTGCGCCCAAAGGCCCAAAATGGCCAAACAGGCCATTTCAAAAATACCCATGTGACACGAGCCACATGGGTATTTTAAAGAGGTGCCGGAACACCGTTCCGGGGCATTCCGGCTCAAAAAAGCCCTGGTTATTAATAATTATTAAAATCATGAGATCACTATCTCAATTAAATATTCAAAACCATGAAATAAATATTCCTCAGATGTGCCTGGCCCCAAGAACAAACTGTGAGTAAAGTATGTTAAATTAACCTAAATATCTTAAATTATGCTAAAGACATGCAGTAAGATGTCTAACAGTGCATTCCTGAACAGTGTTATACCCTTCTAAGTCTATTGAAATCAATAGGTTTAAAATAATGCAATTCTGCTTAGGATTGTACTGTCATACTTCCTGAGAATCAATCATGTACTTTCAAAAAGCAGAGTTGCAGCCAGGCAGTACCTCTCACTATATGAAAAGGAAAATATCCATCAGCAGTTCTACCTAGGAAGGAGATGACTTTGACTTCCATTGTTGTTGCCCAGCAAAGCCTCTATGTGCAATCTTCCTGTAGTGATTTCACATCATTGAAGAAGGGGAAGGGTAGGACAGTAATAATCAAGTGTCCTTTATACATGACCCACCTCTCATGCTTTTAAATAGTTTACTTACAATAATATTGCTAGTGATATGTGAAGGGTCTTTTATATAAAAAGAAATTCAAAGACATATTGCTTTGCAGCATTCACTCTGTGCAGGCTAGAATGCAATTTGCAGTTTATTTGCAAACTGAACCTCTTCTCCCAGAGGAAATCCATCTCTCATTACTATTTCACTGTATTTTCCATATTCAATATCAACAATAGGTTATTTCCTTTTCTCTACTATAAAGAAGGATGATTTTTTTTACATCTCCTTGCTTTGATTTCCATTTCCTATTCAGCTATTAGAAGGAAACCTCATTCATCAAAACTATGATGCCTCTAAAAAACTTTCACTGTTTAAAGACTTTTGACTGAAATATAACATATTAATAGGAGCAATGATTGCAAAGACCTCTGCTGACCTTCCTTGGGAAGAAATTGCTTATTTCGCTAACTTTATTAGCCACCAATTCATCAGTCAAAATCTAAGGTGGCGCTAAAGGTCATAAAGCAAACAGCAAGTAAAATATGATTCAAAGAATATGGAAATGAATTATCAGCTCATAACGTTATTCCTTGCTGTGACTTAGCTTCAGAAGCTTTGGTGAAATGCAGGAATTTGATTAACATCTTATGTACTTGGAGATATATCTAGCACCAGATGGGCTCTTCATCGACTAAAAGCAAGGCAAACTATGGTCCTAAAGGGACTAAAGAAAAGTCGCATACTTCATCCTTGATGACAAGTCTGCATTTATGAAATAGATTAGAAATGATGCTATGGAGTTAAAACTACCCATGCTTTTTAGCTTTTGTGTCAAAACAATATGGTCAATCTGATATTCATTCATATCACTCCCACAGTACATATTTCCAGGACCACTTCGCACTGCAAGGTCCAAACATAATTAGCACAGTGCTAAACTGATCTAATCTGGCCCAAACGCTAATGAACTAATGATACTGTTAGTTAGAGCTGTTTCTGGGAATTTTCAAACTCCTCAAACTTTCAGGGCTAGTGTGTGACATCAAAACTAGAGATGGGCACAAACCCATATACGAACCAAAAAAACCCACGAACCAGTCCGGTTCGTGGTTCACGAACCAGTGGTTCGTGGAAGCTTGTTTCCACGAACTTCCATGAACTGGTCTACTGGTTTGTTTGGTTCATATTAAAGGGGCAGTTTAAATGGCAATTTTCCCAGGGAAACTATCAGCTGGCAGGCGGCAAAGGGGGATCCCCCTCGCCGCCTGCCAGCTGACAGTTTAAAGGGACCTGCCATTTGCAAGTGGCAGGGCCCTTTAAATGGCCCAAACCCCAGCCCCCAGCCCCACACTTACCTTGCCCAGCCACCCTGTGAGCCCGTGGCCTCCTCCCCCTCCTCCCACAAGGGGGGGAAGTCTGCGGTGGCCGTTTGAGGAGTGGGAAGGCCGAAAACAGCCTCCACCACTGCCACATGGGCCCACAGGGCAACAGAGGAGGCCCATTTGAGGGGCAAGAAAGCCATTTTCTTCCTTCCTGCCCCTCACAGAAGGAGGGAGAGAATGCCGTGGGCCCACAGGGCAGCTGGGCAAGGTAAGTGTGGGGCTGGGGCTCGGGGCTTGGGGCTCGGGTTTGGGCCGTTTTAAGGGCCCTGCCACTTGCAAGCAGCAGGTCCCTTTAAACTGACAGCTGGCAGGTGACAGGGGGATTCCCCCCCCCCCACCTGCCAGCTAATAGTTTAAAGGGACCTGCCCAGTGCAAGGCAGGAAAGGGCCTTTAAACTGTCAAATGCCCTGTTCCCTGCCTCTGCTAAGTGGCTGGAAAGGGGTGTTTAAACCCCATGAACCATGAACTGGTTCATGAACTTGCCCCAGTTCGTGGTTCCTGGTTCATGAAAACCCACGGACCACAAACCTCATGGTTCATTTTCTTTGTAGTTCATGCCCATCTCTACTCAAAACTCTCATACCAAGTATGAGATTGTTCTAGATAGCAACACCCAAAACAGAGCAGATAGAAGATTTAGTAGTGACATGTATCTAACCACAAATCCATTTCCAGAAGAGAAGAAAAATTTTGGCTGATTTTCCCCTTCCTGCCATCGAGACTCCCAATTTGCCCCCATACTATTTCTCATTGACAGACAGAAATAACATTTGAGAAGTCTCAATGGGCTGCAGAAAGAGGTGATGTAGGAAAGTAGGATACACACCAATGGGTTGTACTACCCTGGAAATTCTTTTTCTTTTCACTGGGTATTGAAATACTGGCAAGGCACCATTGTCAGGACTGGATCTTAATCTCCTTAGGTCACAATCCCTATCTGTTTATGTCCTTATTAAAGAGGATGAATAGAAGAATGGCCTGGTCTTGGAGAGGAGCTAATTGCATTCTATAACCCTTTGGAGGATATAAGCACTGGCCTAGATAATTGTAAAACTTCTGATTGGCCTTGGTTGCTTGGAGGTATCTGCCAGTTTGCCCAGGTCTTCCTAGCATGTGAGAGAAATGAGGCAGTTGAAAGGGGACAGAGACTTAATATACAGGTAGTGCTTGATTTGCGCTAAAGCTGACTGATCATAGCAGCAAGTGATTATTCAAACAGCCCTGTGAATTCTGGTCTTCTCTGTGTTGTTATAACAATTGTACTACTCACTTTACAGACAAAAATTGCTCAGATATGACTAGTTATTACATTGTCCCCTCATCCTTTCACACACATCAGCTGATAGGTCACAGATTTTCTTTGGGTGTATTAACATACCTAAGAGAAGAAAAAGGTTAGCACACTAAAAGTAAGACTCATTGTGATAACTGCAAGCTGTAGCTGATTTATCTTTTGTCCCTAATAATTCCAGCATACAGGAACATAAAACTAAAAAATGTTTACCCTATTGATCTACAAGCCTATATATGTGATGAGACAAAAATAGTACTATTTTTATTGTGTATTTGATTTTTTTAAAAATCCAAGCCATGAGAACAGGGCATGATTTTCACGTTAGCTGAATTCCTAAAAGAAGATCCATCTTTAATGACTTTATTATTTAAGCTTGAGGGATAAAACAATATTGGAAATCCCTATGAGGTTTTTAAATACTGTTGAACCCCTCCTTGACTGCTTTTTTAAAAACTCATAATATAAAAGACAGTATCTCAGAAATTCAGAAAGAGCATAATTGATGAAATGGGAAAAAATTGTCAAGTTTAACAGATTCTCTCTAAAGCATATGCCTTTAGATTAATATCAGTAAGCAACTTGTAATACATTTGGCTCCCAATTGTATCCATCCTGGTTGTCTCATTAAAGATTTCGTATAAACTGTGGAGAATCCGCTTTAGTGCATGTTAGAGCTAATTGCTTCCCTCTTCAGATGCACAACAGCAGCCCTCTCTCAAGTATAGCCTCCCATTAATGTAACCCAGGGATGGACTAATTAGTAAGAAAAATAAGACTTCCTTGAAAGTTTGTTGCATAATTAGAATTAAAAAGAAGATTGCCCATCAAACAGCAGAGCACCTTTTGATTCTGCTTACAAGACATGTGTGTTCCTCATTTAAATGGTCACTCATAGGTTTCATTTTCCTCCATTTTTGCCCCAGGCATGAGAGGAAAAAAATAGGGACTTTGGACATACCTATTTAAATATAAAGGTAAACTGCCTACTTTTATACTTAAATAGGTAAAAATATAAATCTAAAGGTAGATTACCTGGCCTCATATAGTAAGTCAGAATTATCTCCAGATGACCAGACACAACAGCTTTGGAAAAGGCACTGGAACTCAAACCATTAATTTGGGATGTAGATCACAATTAAGTTTTGTACATTTTACTGAGATTGAAACAATACTTACAAGAGAGCATATACACAGATGAGTCGATATTGTTTTACTGTTAAATCATTGGCTACTCTTGCTAAAATGTTTTGTTTTTGCCAATAGTACTGGATTGTACAAGATTAATAGAGAGAACTATGAGGAAAATACTACAGCAGCCTTCCTAATACACAACAAAGAACTGACCAGGCACACAGAGAGAAAATACTGATGGAAGAAAATAGTAAAAAGAGATACTGAATGAAAAGGTCAGAACACAACAAACCTCTGAGGCAACCATTTTACAAGTACATGAACGGTTGTTAGATAGGCAGTTCTGTTGATAGATATTTCTATAGCAACAAACTGCACTGGTACCTTGAGGTAGCAAAGGAGCTGGTCATGAAAGCCTCTCTCTTTCCAACATAATAGTGGCTTCTTTCAACTCCTGTTTCCAGCAAAGCATTTACAATGATGGCTGAATTGCATTTGGAAGCAAGCTGCTTCACTCTAGTCTGCCATCTCAACGAATTTTATTTAAGCCAGAGAGCTGCTTTCACTGAGTGACAAATGTTATTATTGTCCTAATGAATGAAGAGTATTGAACTGTAGAAGCGCAAAATTATAAGGCTACCAAAGAAAACATTCTTCATATCAACAACAAAAGCAGTGAAACACATCAGAGAAAGACTGTGGTAAAACTGGTCCCTCTAGATGTCCTTTTAATATCAGTTTGATCTGCAACAATTAGCAGGTGACGTTATTTAGCTCCTCGCCTTGAAAAGCTTCAGCCTTCAACTGCAGTTTCTATACTATAAACCTTAATTAAAGAGACAGGACTTTTTTTTTCCAGGCCGGTCAGCAATCTTAGATTGACAGTGTAATTTTTTTTCAAAGTTTTGTATATGGGAGAAGGTAGTAATCACATTTCTAGGGTAGAGTCTTGACCTACACAGAGACACCTTCATAGGGATCCCCAATAGAGCCTATTTCTTTCCTCCGCCCGACCTCATAGTGAGTACACATAGGCTCTTGCAGAAGCCACACCCCAGGATATTATGAGGAGCGTTAGGTTTATGTACTCTTTTCATATCCCTAGCTGTCTGTATATGTACCATATGTAACTGGAGATCTCACTCACAAATAACTTTAAAATAGTAATTAGGGAGAATTAGAAAAACACATGGGGAAAGCTTACAGATTTTCCACGTCTTGCCACATTCATCAAGGTGGGAGGAAGGGAACAAAGCTTTACTGGGATCAATATGCACGCTAGCACTGTACTGTTATGTGAAGAACGATTGTGTCCCTGTAGCATTGTCTATTTTAAAATACAGTAGGAGGCCCATTCTTTGTTAGTTTGACAGTCTGTGGATTTGCTAATTCTACTGATTTTTAAATGTTTAGTGGGTATGTTTTATACTGGGGTAAGGCTTCTATCTCCCCTGCCTTTCTCACCAGACTCTTTCCTACCTGAGTACCTGACTCTTTCTCTCAGTACCTCTTTATTCTTCCACTTCTTTTCCTCTCATTTCCTCCTCCCCAAATCTAAACCTTCTCCCTTCTCTAACTTTCCCACTAGACTCTGACCTATCACTATCACCTCTACCTCCTCATTTGCTTCCCCTTCATTGTCCTCTAAGCGTAGCCACAGGGGGAGATAAACAGGAAGGAAAGGTATATCCTTACCATTTGCTTGCCTGCTTGCTTAAGTTCATACTTTTGGCTCCCACCTGCGTTGACCTAAAGAACTGCTTCTTCAAGTAGCACTATACCACAACACAACTGAGGAGGGAGAAAGGGTATGCCCTGCCAGGCTACTGAGCAGCCTAGAGGCATGACTTTCCTCTTCCATCTCTGTCCATGCTCAGCCCAGATTCCAGAACAGTGTTCCATGGTAAGTCATGTCCTCCAACATGACAGTTAACTAAACAGCCCAGAAACTGGAAAGGGGAGGAAAAGAAGCAATTCACCTCCAAAATATTGCCTATCTTTTTTCCTGACTAAATATCTCATGTTCTGTTTCATGATCTACCATCATACCACTACAGAATGTCAAGGAGATAAAATGCTGAGACCTGGCTATTTTTTATGTTTCCTGTTGATCAAAGATGGAAAACATCTTCGGCCCTGAATAATGAAGACTAAATAATCTATTGTGGCACAACTTGTATGAGCCAGAGCCCACTTCATCAGATTGATCTTCACCAGACCCTAACTGTTCAAGCTGCTTGGGGACCAAATTTCTCCAGCCACGACAATATTATTGCCTCTACCAAAATCCCAGGTGCCAGGTTGTCATGGCACCAGGGAATTTCATTGTGGCACCTACAATAATTTTATTGTAGTTATCTCTCAGTGATCCTCATTAGAAGTACAAACTTACCATTTCAAATCAAAATATGTTTTGCTGTAAGACATGTGCATGAAGTTCTTGTCATTTCCTGTTGATCCAGAGCTTATTAAACCAATAATAGAATTATGAGAAACTGAGAAGTTAGGTTAGGGTTAGATGTTACCTTTCTGTTCCGGTGATGACAAACATGGTTATCATCAACATATCTAATGTTCAGCATGGCCCCATTTGTGAATACTTAGGGTCTCACCACACAGTGACGCCTGGCATATGCTCTTTAAGTGTCAGGTTTCACAATTTTACCTGGGAGCTGTAGTTTTAAAAGAGCTGTTGGACAGAGACCAATGCACTCTTTTTGTAAAACAAGGAGTCGGGGGAGGGGTGAAAAAGAAAAGAAGCTTTTGGTTAGTGCTCTTAACTCCTTAGTTGCTGAACTACACAGTCTCCCCACCCACTTTATTTTAAAATCTGGCAGATTCCACCCAGAGGGGGTGCTGAATTACACAGTCTCTCCCTCCCCGCCCCCTCTGGGTGGAATCTACCAGGGGGCGGAGAGACTGTGTAGTTCAGCAACTAAGGAGTTAAGGGAGCTAGCCAAAGTTTTCTTTTCCACCCCTCCTTTCCAACTCTTTGTTTTACAAAAAGAGTTAATCCTTCTCTCTCCACAGAGATCCGATCCAGCAGCTCCCAAGTAAAATTGTGAAATCCAACACTTAAACAGCACGTGCCAGACATCACTGTGTGAGAGCCTCAAATCCAAAGACTGGAACCATGAACAGATAAGACAGATTTTTTTTCTACAAACCTGGAAAAGCCCAAAGGTTGGCAGAAAAAAATGAAATTTTAAAAAAGGGGAGATTAAACTCCCTCCCCCAAATAATAGAAGCTGTATCTTTGACCAAGGAAATGTCAGTGGCCATGGTGGGAGTTGCTGGGTAACCCCAACGGTATTGCCAGCTTTCAAACCTTGGTTGCTTTAATTCATTCTGCTGCTTTATTTTCATTCGTGACTTGTGAGTGAGAAAGAGAGTGAGTGAGTGCAAGCCGGGCTACTGGGCCTGGATCTCCAAAGGAGGGTAAGCTGCTGCTTTAAATTCATTCTGCTGCTTTATTTTCATTCGTGACTAGTGATTGAGTGAGTGCATGTGTGCAAGCAGGGCTGCTCCAGAGGAGGGTAAGCTGCTTTGAGTTCATTCTGCTTTATTTTCAGGAAATACCTGGAGATTTTGAGGGAAAGGGGCCTGAGGAGTGAGTGTTGCCTTCTGACACGCTTCCGGTGATGTCAGGGGGTGTGGCATATGCTAATGAGATATGCTAGTGAGTTATGCTAATGAGTACTTGCAGTTCTTTTTCTACGAAATGACCCCTAGCTGCCAGTAAGTCAGGGAGGGCCCTTTACTGGGCTACTCTGGCCTCCTAATCCACCCTACTCTCCTCACTCCTGCCCTGGAGGGACAACTCATAGAAACCAGGTCAAGCAGCAACTACCACACCGAAATGTGCACAACTCACCCATGTGTGGTGGAGGCTACTGGACAACTTGATACCATACAACTCACCTAAGCCTGGTGGCAGCCTCTGTACAACTTGTACAATTCGGCTGAATCCAGTAGTGACCACTATATAACTCACCAGAGTGACTTAGTACCACACAACTTCTGCAAATTGGCCAGTTTTCCAGGGAGAGTCTGCTGTGGTGGGGAAAAGGGAAATCTGAGTGCTGATGTGGTGCAGTTATTAGAGCATCAGACTTAGATTTGGATACCTAGATTCAAATGCTCACTCTGCCATGGATGTTTGCTGGATGATGTTGAGCAAGTAATTCTCTCCCAACCTAATGTTACATCACCGTGTTGTTGTGAAAGTAAAATGAAGAGAAAAATGTAAGCTGCTTTGGATCCTCACAGGATAATGACGGAGTATAAATAGCATTGCTATTTATCCAATGGGGACAGATCTGCCTCCAGCTCCTATTACCTGCTGCCATTCTAGTGGCTAGAAGTAGAATAATAAACTAATATATTGCCATGAGGGCATTATGCCACTTTTGAGGAAAACACCGAAGTGAGGTCATGCCTCTCTAGGAATTGCCAGAAACTCTATGGTACCATAGATTCCTAGAAAAGCATGACATCATTTCTAGGAATGTATGACATAATGCCATTGGGACAACAAAGTTTTTCACATGTCCATACCCCCCACCCCCTGACTCCTACTGATGGCCAGTTGCTGGCTGGCAACTCTAGGTATAAATGATGTAAATAAATCATAAACAAAGCTAAAGACCGAGGGGGGCAGATAAAAGGAAGTTTGTTTGGTTAATGGAAAGGAGAGAAGGAAGCAGGGAAAGAAGAGAGGATATAGCAGCACTAAGGAAGTAGACAGTGTGGGGAAGGGGAACGCAGCTGGGAGGAAAACCTGTGGAACCTTTAGATAAGCCAACACTTCTCTTCAAGCAACTAGGAAGTGCTGCTAGCCAAGCCCAATTACTGCTACTTGCATGTGATACTCTTTATCCAAGAACATTACAAATAAATGACTTTTCATTAAAGTAAATTTTGCTCTCAACTAAAGACAAAGTTCCAGAGTGTCCTTCAGATTCTGTGATAGCAACCAACTCTGCTAATGCTTCCTGATTACCTTAATAGTTTAAAAGGATCAGGGGATATGTACAGAAACAAATGGAATGGAAGAACTTTTTTACTTTAGCTGTGAGCTCTATAACAAATCTACTCGTTTATGTCCTAGAGCTTTCTTTTTGTTTCCCTGATCTTACTGCCATTAAATAACCTCCTGCTAATTTTAAATCTACCAACAGCTGCCATTTCCCTGTTTAAAAATCCCACTCCTTTTTATCAATTTCACTTCTCAAAAAAGCCTTGATAATTAAATAGCCATTGAAATTAATATGATACCTAAGATGAGTCATTTTCACATTTTCTCAATGATGCTAAGAGGGAAATGACAAATAACAAGTAGCAAAAAGGAAAGTAGCAAAATAATAATCCACACATTGAGTCATTTCTGATAGTAGAAATCTGACGAAACTGGAAAGAAGAAAGGGCATCATCAACTCAGTGGTTATGAAATCACAACAAGGGCACAATTGCTCCCAGCATGAGTGCAGCAGCACTCACAGAGGGATTACCATAGAACCCAAATAAGCCCTCTTTAACATGCATGCACTGCAAAGTGCTGGTCATCACCTAAGAACAGGAGACCAGCACACTCCCTGATTCCCTGTCTTCCCTTCCCTCTCCAACCCAGTACTCTGTTTCAGATACTCCACGTAATGGGTATAGCAAAGAGGTGAAGGAAGAAGAGACTCTGTGGCAATCTCTCTGTGCATGTGGCTACATTCACACTTGGAAGAATCATGGCCTAAGGATAGCACCCCTGGGGCCATTACTTTAAACACTTTAGATAAACAGCTTTAACAATTGTATTGATCATTTTTCACAGGAAGAGTTTTTCTCCCTTTTTTTGCCAAAGTATTCACATCTGGTGACTGCCTCTCTTGTTCAATTCAAATTGGGCCTGGTGCCCCTGGGAAGCATAGCTCTTCAGAACACGTCTCCACAGGGTTGCCAGCCCCCCACTGGGGGCAGGGCATCCCCCACCCCAAACTGCTGTCCCCAATACCACTTACCTAGCCAGTGGGAGGGAGGTATGGAGAGGCTGGCCAAAGCACACAGTGAAATGGCATGCACAGGCTCCATGCCTCCCCAATGATGTAACTTCTAGTTTAAACCAGAAGCAATGGTGTCTCAGTATAGCCAAACATTTTCTCTATGTTTTGGGTTGATACCTAAAGAATCGGCCCAGCTGAAACTCCACTGCTTCTGATTTAAATTGGAAATAATGTCATCAGGGAGGCCACAGAGTATGCATGTGCATGCTTTGCACTGGACATGAGACACAAAGAAAAACAACATTCTCCCTGCCAGAAGCCCCCTGCTCCTCAGTTTACAAGTAATGGCACCTATCAACCCTACATCTCCAGTCAACCTGGGGTTGTCTCTGGAGAAAGCTTAGCATGAAATTAGGTCCTCCATGTAGGGATCTCATTTCTGTGGTGGGGGCAGGGGATCCCCTGCTCACAGCCTCCACCCCCACCACTGCTTACCTGGCTGGTGGGGGGAGTATGGGAATGGGCCTGGGAGCTCCAGAGGACTTCCTTGTCACACCAGGAATGATGTCATTCCCGCTGTGAGAAGGAAGTGAAGGGCCCTGCGTAGGGGTGATTTGATGAAAATCTACCCCCTAGACTAGTTTGGGCCCCAGGGGACCTGCTAACTCTACCAGCTTGTCAGTCTATCCACTTATTCTAGACAGGTTAGATCCTTCTCTGCCTTTTTTTTCATTCCTTGTTCCTGATCCTCCCATTCTTACTCCATCTGGCTTAAATGCTTCACTTTGATGGTTGAGAATCTCTTAGATTGTATTGTTATAACATTTTTCAGCTTGACTGCCTCCGATTTTATGCTTCAGCTTCCTAATAGTAGTTAAGGCTGTCTTTTCCTAGCAGGAGCCTACTGCTTCCTGCCATTTTTCAAGAATTAACATGACAAAGTAAGCCAATATCACAGAAAGTAAAAGGTTAATAGAGGAAGTTCAGTAATGTTAGAAAATATGGAATAACCACATCTGGGCCAAACACATTGTGAGCCTTAAAATGTATGCCAATTCTTTTTGTCTCTCAGTCTCTGAGATCAAAACAACAATCTGTACTCTATACCAAACTATCTACAATTATTCTTCAGGCTTAGTTATAATACAACCCTATCTACTACTTACCCACAAGCATTTACTTCCTGGAGAGATTTAATAATATTTCTTATCTTTATATATAAAACATTAATTTGAAAAAAAGAAGAAATACTTGAAAATAGGCCAAGAATGCTGTAAAAAGCAATTAAACCCATAACAAAGCCAGTTCCTTTCATTTATCATCTCATGAATTCGGCACTATTATACAACTTAGTTTGATACTTCAGTGAGCATAACAACTCTTGGCATTCGCAATGTATCTGACTTCAACAAGACAAAATAAAGTCCTCCTGACTGTGCTTCTTCTTTAAGGCTCTTAGACGTTTTTACTGGGGAATATATTCTGCTGGACAAAGTGGGATTCACTTATGAGTAAATATGCTTGGGATAATTTGTTGCATACTCTCTGTGCCTGCCAGCAGGACCAGACCTCCTCATTAATTTAGATACCTGGCAGACCACTGCTCTGCAGCTCGGTCACCATAGCAGACTATCTTCCCTCCACAACCTCCTGTTAATGACCAGAGACTTGAACTCTGCTGTGAGGCACAGGATTCTGCATTTGTCTCTGGTTTTGGGACAGAGACATGAATTTGTTATCCTAAAGTCAAAGCGTGATAGAATTGGAAGGGTACCTGGGCAACCATCTGGTCCAACTATCTGCTCAGTGTACAAATACGATGGTACTGGTCCACTGTTTCAGCCAGCAAACATCATTTTGAATTCTGACTTTGTCTACTTTGGTGTTATCCATCCCTGTTTCATTTTTTTTTTATTTTTATTGGATTAGAAATCAATCTATATTATACTCATTACAATCAATTTCCTTTAGATATTCCAGTTCTAACCCCCTCCCTTTCCCCCCCTTTTGTTGACTTCCAACAGTTTTCCAGCCCCCTATCTATTTTTCCCCCTACTCATTTCAAACTTATATTATTCTATTAAACATATACTTTCACTCTCTTCTAAGCTTATCTATTATAACACAGTGCTATCTCTGTTCCCTTTCCCACTTAACTTATCAACTAAGTATTACATTCCTGGCATATATCCTTTAATGATAATAATCATGTATCTAGTTTTTGTACTCTATACTCTATCTTACGCATTCTAATCTCATCAATATGGGACAAACAATTTGTCTCTCATTCTACATAACTTTAAGTACTTCTATAATCATTATATATATCCAATATAAGTCAATCAATTTGACTCATACGCTATATGTTACTCTTTACTTCCTTCTACATGTCTTATATTCATTTTATTTTGATTATATAATTTCTCCACTATAAACACGATATACATTCGGCATAAGTCAAACAATTTAACTTACATTCTATATGTTACTATACATTTCTTTCCCAATTATCTGCCAGAAATAAAACTAGTTAATCTCTATCCTTATAATCCTTATCCATCCCTGTTTCATGTTGTATGCAGATCTGATAAATAATTCCCTTTTACACTCTTATCCAAGTCATTTATGAAAATGTTGAACAGCAAGGACTTATGACAGAACTCTGCAGCACTTCAGTTCGAATGTCCCTGAAGCTATCAATAAGCACTCTTTGGGTACAGATGTTCAGCCACTTATGAATCTACCCAGGGCTCTGTGTGCATGTGTGTCTGTGTGTGTGCGTGCGTGCGTGTGCGTGTGTGTGTGTGTGTGTGTGTGTGAGAGAGAGAGAGAGAGAGAGAGAGAGAGAGAGCACTCCCAAGTCCTGAGGTGGCAATTGGTGGAAATTGGCTCAACCTGATATATGAGTACTGGCACATGGTCGTTTACAAAAAGTATTGAGAGTCATATCTCTCAATCCGTATTTAACCATCTTGTCCACAAGGATGTAATGACAGACTTTCTCAAATGCTTTGCTAAAATCAAGATACATTATGTCCACAGCATTCCTGCAGTCTTCCAGATTAGTTACTTTATTTAAAGGGGGGAGGTCTGGCATAATTTATACTTGACAATTCATGCTGGCTGCTATTAATCAACACACTCTATATGCTCACAGACCAACTGCCTAATAATCTGCACTAAACTTTTACTAGGTATCAGTCAAGTTGACCAATCTGTAGTTTCTAAAGCTACCCTTTCCTCTTTTATGAAGAGAGGGACAACATTTGCCCATCTCCAATCTTCCAGCCCCTGCACCCATTCCAGAAGAATTCTCAAAGGTTAGAGCCAGATTCTCTGAACTGATGTCTACAGTTTCTGTCAGTACTCTGAGAGCCAAACTACAAGTGACGTCTTACACAGGTTGGACACTAGTCGGCTTCCCTCAAGTTTTGATGGGAAATATAGGCGCCCTGGTTTTACAGCTTGGCTCTCCATTACAGCTGCAAGACCAGGATGTCACTTGTAGTTTGGCTCTGAGATGTAACTCATCTAGCGCTGGAGACACAGACTCGATGTTTGTTGAATATCTCTCTGCCTATCCAGGCCTGCAGATCACTCCTCATATCATTTGCTTTTCCCATGTTGGATGCAATTCCCTTTGTGGGAGAAGACCAAGGCAAAATAAGTTAAGTAACTCTACTTTGTCTCTGGCACCTGTTAAGATTTCACCAGCTTCCACAGCAGTGGACCTATCTCTTCTTTTATTCTTCTTCATACTCTAAACATAGCCAGAGGAACCCTTATTGTTGTTTTTAACATTCCTCAGAAGCCTCAGCTCATTCTGGGCATTAACCTTTCTGACAGCATCCTAACTAGTTTAAGCTGCTCTTTTGTATTGTTGTTGTCCTGTGTTGTCTGTATATAAACATTTGCTATTCTTTCACTCTTTTATGGCATGTAATCACATTTTGAAGCTGGAAATGCTCTCCTGTGCTTCACAACCATTGTTCCCTGCTTCCTTTGACTGCCATGAAGCTAGGTCCCATAAGCTTACAAGAGGCATAAACATCAGTGATTAAAATTCCCTTTTGCAAGCTGTAAGTAATCCACAGAAGCTCAAAACTACAACTTTTCCTCCTGGCCCTGACTCATACTACCTGGACCAGGATCAAAATATAGTGGTGCTGCCATGCAAGAAGTTCCCTCTAATTCGTTAAATACACTATCATCTATGTTTTCCTCTGGATCTAAAATTTTAGCTGCTAAAGGGGTTAATAGCGTAGAAGCTTCTAAAGGCTCAAATTTATTATGTAATTCTACTGGGCAAAAAAATAGATTGAGTGTGCATTAGTTAGTGCCAACCCTGGCAGCTTTATTACAGTTGACAATTCTGACTTACAGAGAGATGAAAATGAAGCAAAAGGTTCTTTTATAATATCTGAGTACACCAAAATAGAGGTTAGGGAAACTAATATGTTTCTACATTCTGCTTGCAAAGGCAACATGCAAAGCATTTATATCTAATCCTGACAGTGCATGAATTTTGAACATGGAAACTAGAAGCACAGGATGAGATGCCTTTATCTTTCACAGTTGTATGGCAAAGGACATTTCAGCAGCAGCAACTAGAGATGAGAAAAGTTTCATCTCCTCAAATTTTCTCTTTGTCCTGACAAATACAGGGGCCTTGTGCATCAGGTCACTATACCCGAGAAGTCGTTTACTATTTTATACTGGAACACTCAGCTAATTATTGGCCAATGAGGAAATTCTCAATTTTGCATGTCCTTGTTTTGAGGTATTAGCTCTGCACTTAATGTTGTTTTTAAAGTCACCATGATGGTAAAAATACTTTGGAAGGAGTTAATTATCTCTAAACAGTACAATAACCAGTGACCAGCCACTTACTTTGATCCAAGCATTTGCATTTTGTCTTCCTCCCTGAGGGTTTGTTCTGAATATGCAATATTTTGTCTTTTAAATTGTCTTCAGAATCATTGAATTAAATAGCTATTCTAAGAGTAGGCAGAAAATTAACAGATACAATAGTTTTAAGTTAAGAGATATGTCAAATATATTTACTCAGATAAAGATGTTTTAAATATGTCAGCCACTTTATGTCTGTCAGATACCAGCTCAGGAAATGTAGGCAAGGTATATGAGCTCCAGCTAGGCATATAAAGTTTTATGGCAATTATAGTGTATATTGACTGAAGCCACGCAAGTGGGTGGTCTTTGAAGACCATATGAAAAGGAAGTATAGGGTCCCTAGAGTTGTGCCTCCCAATACCTTTCCTGGTGCCCACCAAGTGTTTTTAGAAAGTGGGTGGGGCCACGTGTGGCTCTTGCCCAGCAAGGCTTCTGATTGATCACTGGAGAGCTGATTGGCTGGGCAGATTAAAACAATGTTGTTTCAGATGCAGCTGTCACCACAGTGTTGCTTTTATTCTCTCTTATACCCTTATATATGGACTTCCTCTATGTGTGTGGTCTGCCTCATGCAGCAGCCATTTTCTGATTGGTTCTACCTTCTGTGACAGCCATTTTGTCGTTATGCCCATCATCCTCTGCCAGAACTCCAAAGGTGCCCACAGGCCCAAAAAGGTTGGGGACTGCTGGTATATATTAAGTCTTGTATGATGCTCCTTTATCTTACTATCAAGCATGTCATAGTAGAAGTTGCAAGATAACACTTTGAATCCAGATCACCTAATCTAGATTAAATATCTTCTAGTTCTGTATTTGCAGTCACTGACTGAAACCATAGACTTGTACTTCTAAAGCCTACTTAACATATGCCATAGAAGCAATTTGATTTAACCATCCCTTTCTTTATGCAATCGTAATTCTTCATTAAGTTGTTGTTGTGATAGTCTCATTTATTATATTCATTAAAATGTCTTCACAACTATACCACTTAACTTATTTTGGATTAAATTGGCAAATTTTCAACATCAAGAAATAAAATCCCAATTTTGGAAAACTGTAAAAGAAAAAATCCTTTTACTCTGTGAACCAAAAAGGTGACTCAAATATGTTGAATGTCAGCAAAACTTATGAGCACCTAGATGACCACTTCATTACCCTGAATAGACATGGGCACGAACAGCATTACGAATGCAAAAAAGGCCACAAGCGGCCTGTTCGCCTGTTCGTGAACAGGCTGTTCATGAGGCCCCATTCCAAATTGGAAGCAGCATTCATTGCTGTTTGTTGGAAGCCGCATTAGAAGCCGCATTCATTGCTGTTTGTTGCTGTTCGTCAAGCCAGACAGTCTGGCACCTGCAATCAGTTCCCATGGCAACTCAGGCAGGGATTGTCTGAACTCCTGCTGTTGCCCTGGAAACCGGGAATCAAAAAGCAGTTTAAATGCCTGTTTCCGTGCCACTGCTCAGTGGCATGGAAAGGGGCATTTAAACCCCTGAATCAGTTGCTCATCGGGGGCTTCCCCTATGAGCGGCTGGCTGCCCCTTCCTGGTGCAAGAGGGATGGGGAGAATCTCCCCACCCCTCTTAGTACTGGGACAGCTGGCGCCGTGTGGCTTCTTCTGCCCAGTGCAAGAGGGACAGGGAGAATCTCCCTGGCCTGCTCGCACAGGGCAGAAGCGACCCCAGGGCGCTGGCCCTGCCGGATGCGAGGGGGACAGGGAGAATCTCCCTGCCCCGCTGGCACGGGGCAGATGCAACCCTGCAGCACTGGCCCTGCTAGGTGCGAAGGGGACAGGAAGAATCTCTCTGCCCCACTGGCACAGGGTAGATGCAGCCCTGCGGCACCGGCCCTGCTAGGTGCGAAGGGGACAGGAAGAATCTCTCTGCCCCACTGGCACAGGGTAGATGCAGCCCTGCGGCACCGGCCCTGTCGGGTGCGAGTGGGCCAGCGAAAATCTCCCTGGCCCACTGGCACAGGGCATATGCAGCACCGTGGCACCAGCCCTGCCAGTTGCCAGCAGGCCAGGGAGAATCTCCCTGGCCCACTCACACGGGGCAGATGCAGCCACAGGGTGCCGGCCCTGCCAGGTGCCAGCAGGAAGGGGAGAATCTCCCCGCACCACTCTCACCGGGCAGAAGAAGCCTGGCAGCACTCGGGTGGGGCAGGGGGTGGGGCTGTGGTTGTTTAAAGGGCCTTGCCACTTGCAAGTGGCAGGACAGGGCCCTTTAAACTATCAGCTGGCAGGGGGGAATCCCCTCTGCCGCCTGCCAGCTGATAGTTTAAAGGGATCTTTAAAGGGCCATGTAAGTGGATTATAGGAGAGGTGGCTAGGTGGAGGGTTGGGGGGGCTGCAGACACCCATGAACAACAAACATGTTCATGACAGCATCATGTTCATCAATGTTCGTTGTTCATTGTTCATTGTTTGTGGGCGGCAACGAACCACGAACAGCTAGTTTGGGAGGGGGTTCCATTCGTGCCCATGTCTAACCCTGAACTAGGGATTATATGGATATTCATTACTTGCTGTATTATATTCTGTGCTATGGAAGAGGAATTCAGTTACATGTCAAAATGCAGCAGTCACTTACCATTGATCTCTGTAAAAGAGTACAAACTGGGGCTTAATTTGTTAGTGTAGGATTGCCAGCTGCCTGGAGAAAGAATGTCCAATCCCTTGAACAGAAGTTGAATGGGATATTATTTACCAGGTGATATTATTTACTTCCATGCCATGAAAAAAAATCAGCTGCCCATTTCCACACATTAAGCCTCTGTTTAAAAAGGCAGAATATTTTTCTCCAGGCCTGTTAGCATCCCTAGCAGCCTTCCTTCACAGATGTTCAGCCCACTGCAATACCTGAAAGACCCTTCACCACTCTTCAAAACAGGCAAACAAAACCCAAGCTAAACTGAAATCCCAGTGAAAACTTGCCAGATACAGCATCTCAAAACTAAAATTTCTACTATCCTTCAAAATAGAGACTACTAAGAACATTCTGCTTTACCCATAAAAGTCACAAAGCTCTTCCTTTTCAGGGCTTTGGAGGTATCTGGGTCATGACCTCCAAACACTCGCCTGCTCAACTAAGTAAGCTTTCCCAAACAACATTAAGCAGTTGCAAGTCCAAAATGTTCACACATTTGGTTTGTGCAGGAGCTAACTGGCCAAGGTGTGTCTAGAATACAAATAGCATTAAGGCCCTAAAGAAATGCAGCCAGACTTTCCATGAAGCTTGCTGGCCATTTAACACGTGTTTTATGAACTGAAGAGCAAACTGTGACCACAAGGAAACACTGCTGGCATCTTAAGCATTAGGGGGATAAACAAAATCCTCCAAATCCACCTGTATTTTTTCCAAAAGGTTGCCAGAATATTAAAGGACCCCCAAAGAGCAGAAAAAGTGGTAAAGTAAATAAGGCAGAGCAAGAAAGAAGGGGAACAAAAGAGATAGCAAAGCAATTTGTAAAAAAAAAAAAACACCAATTATTCAATCATGCCAGAACCTTGCTGTTCTACCATCACTCTAGTGTACCCTGATTAACTCAAGCTGGAAAGAGACGAAAAGTCTCAAAACTATTATCCTGATAGCAAGTAAAGTAGTACTGGCACTGCATGTTCTCAGTCCAGGCCCATGAGTGTGACCTCCCTAACTCAAGCCACCTTCCCTTGTCTTTGTTGCCTCCAAGGTTTACAAATCCAGAGAAAGGAGAGAATAAGCACAACTCGCCGTTTCATTGGCACACATTGGGTTTGGCCTAGTTCCCAGCAGGAAGGCAGGATGGAAACCAGACAGATCACGCAGTCCTCCTCTTGACATTGTATTGTGCCTCCTCCCTGCATTCCAGTCTTAATCAGGGTGGGGGAGGAGATACCCGAGGATTCAAAGGAGAATTAAAAACCCTCCTCTCTCTGAGAGCTTCAAACTGGCAAGGACTCAGATTGCCCTACACCAGCAACTGGACGGTGTCCCTCTTTTAGAACGCTGCCGACTCTTTGTCTCCACCACACCTCAATTTCTTTAAAGAAAAGAGATTCATATATGAGCATGGGACAGGGTTGCTAGGCTCCCTCTGGGAATGGGGAATCCCTGGCCCCCTGGCAGCACTTCCTATTGCAGCTTACCTGTCCAGTGGGGGAAAATCGGGGAGAACTTATCAGCAGTGCGGGTCCTTGCCAGTGAAGTTGTCACAGAACTGTGTGCCCTGAAATAATATCATCACATTGCCAGGTGAAGCCCTGGTATTTGGGCAAAAACCATAGAGTTTTGCTCCAAAACCAAAATGGTTCCAGAGGCCCTAGTGATATGAAGATGTTATTTCTGGGAGTGATGTCAGTGCATCACCACAAATGTGACAATATTGCTAGCAAGCCCTCCAACACCTGCTAAGTCCCCCAACCTCTGCCAGTTGCCAGAAATAGCTTGCCATTCAGTTCAAAATTATTAGTAAAACATTACAGAATAGAGGGTTTTCATTTACTCTTTTTTTAGGATTAACACAATCCTAGATGTAGAAATGTTCCAATAATATTCCAGTTACAGGGATCCTTATAAATAGAGATATCTATTCATTCAACTTAATTATAGTATCATCAGGAAATACATCTTGTTCCTTAGCTGAACTGTTCTGGCAAGAACATGTTTCATAATGTTATGACAATCACTAGTTATCTCGGGGCGAGTTGTTTGCACAATCAACAGAAGCAACTGCTTGCGGTGCCATAATGGGTGTCACCCACCATCACTATTGGCAGAAACAGGCCTTGGATGATGTTGTTGTTCCTTCCCTCTCCCATTGGGAATTGCCAGTCTGGCATCCTGAATCCTCACCAGGGGCCATTCTGCTCCAGTGAGCTTTAGAAAACCCTTCTTGTCCTGTTCAGTTTTTCTTGTTGCATCCCCTCCCCAATCACCTCATTTCAGTTGTACTTGTACAGCCAAGTAGAAATAGAAAACCTTCATTGTTCTGCTCAACCATACCCATTCTTTCCAATTACTAAAGGAGGAAGAAGGGAAAGGATTGGAATACCAGCCAAACAGTGATTATGGAGGCTTTCAGATTCTGTTCAGACGTTCCTATCTCTTCCAGTTATGATGACAGGAGAAGGGATGGAACACTTGGTTTGTTGAGGAAACATAGTGAAGAGGCTGCTTCAGAAGTTGTTTGTTCATAATAATAATAATAACAACAACATTTGATTTATATACCGCCCTTCAGGACAACTTAACACCCATTCAAAATGGTTTACAAAGTATGTTATAATTATTATTATCCCCACAACAATCACCCTGTGAGGTGGGTGGGACTGAGAGAGCTCTGAAGAGCTGTGACTGACCCAAAATCAGCCAGCTGGCTTCAAGTGGAGGAGTGGGAATCAAACCCGGTTCTCCAGATTAGAGTCCCAGCACTCTTAACCACTACATCAAACTGGCTTTGCAGTTCGCTTGAGATTCTTCTTCTGCTGATGGTGTTCCCTGGCTGGCAAACAGAAATGATAATGGATAAGATGTGATGCCCCTGGCGAGGAGTTTGGGTGTGGTCCTGGATGTCTCGTCAATGGAGGTCTAGGCCATGGCAGTTGCTAAATCTGCATTCTTCCATCTTCAGTAGATTAGACAACTTGCTCCTTACCTCTCAGCCCATAACCTAGCTATGGTGATCCCATGCAACTGTCACCTCCAGGTTGGACTTTTGCAACTCGGTCTACACTGGGCTGCCCTTGGGTCTGATCCGGATGTTACAACTGGTCCAGAATGCAGCAGTGTATATTCTGACTGGGACTCTGTTCCAGTCACATGTAACACCAGTTTTACGCCAGCTGCACTGGCTCCCAGTGGAATTCTGGATCAGGTTCAAGGTTTTTGTTTTAACCTTTAAAACCCTTAGTGGACTGGGACCAGCATACCTGTGGGACCGCCTCTCGCCATATGTTCCATGGAGACTGCTCTGTTTGGCAGATAAATATCTACTGGTGGTCCATGGCCCTAGGGAGGTTCACCTTGCTTCAGCCAGGGCCAGGGCTTTCTTGGTCCTGGCCCGAGCCTGGTGGAACTCTCTGTCTGTGGAAACCCAGGCCCCGCCAGATTTATCATCTTTCCACTGGGCCTGCAAGACAGAGATGTTCCACCAAGCATATGGGGGTTGAGGCGGGTGGGCTGAAAAACTGGCCTTCTACCAGGAAGGGAGTGTTGCCCCCCAGATTGTTGTCATCTGGTAGCTGGCCACCCTGCCCCACAGATGTGCCTTAATGCTTGGTGATGTGCAATAGGGGTGTGACTGTCCATTTTAGACTTTATTGTACTGACTGATGTTTTAATCTAATTTATGCTGTTTTTATTGTATTTATTACCGCCTGTGATCCGCTCTGAGCTTGCTTGCAGGGAAAGAGGAATATAATTGAATAAAATAAATTTTAAAAATGGGTGAAGGCTGGTGTAAGAATTAGGAAGAAAAGGCCTGAGGTAATTTAACTTTGAATCCAAGAAACTAAAGTTCAGTTTTATTTTTATGTAACAGTTCCTCTGTTCTTCAAATTTCATCCAGACTAGTGTTCATACTGCATTTAATTGTTTTTCTACCTTGCTGTTTCCATTTGTTTCCTGTACATACTAGATTTACAAGCTTGGATTTTATTTTAAATGAAAAGTATTGATAGGACAATCATTTTTCTGTATCCACATCTATCACAGTGCAGCTAACATTGTGCCCTCAGAGGAACTGTGGAGGAATCTTGAGATAGCATCATGAGATAGCCATGCCCCAGCATTGTGAGTCAGCTACATTTAGGTTCCACTAAAAGAAACTTTAAAAGAAATGTCACAGGCTGATGAAATGTCACACATACTACATTTTAAAAAGATAATGATAAAAACTCAGACAATGAAGGCTGAGTGGGGCTGGCTGAGATTTCTATCCAAGCCTATCATAGGGAGGATTGTACAAACACTGCACAACCCACTGACTCTGGAGTGCTATAATAAAAAGGTGATGAGTAGGGATGTGCGTTTCGGCATTCTGAATGCCGAAAGAATGCCGAAACAAAAGTGTTTCGGCATTCTTCAAGAATCCCGAAACGTTTCGGGGAATGCCGAAACGTTTCGGGATTGCCGAAAGAAAAACCCGAAACGTTTCGGGATTCTTTCGGCATTCTTTCGGCATTCGAGAATCGCCATTTTGATTTTGCTAGCCGTTTGCCTTAGCAAGCGGCTAGCAAAATCCTGCTGGAAGCAAAGGCTTCCTGCAGGCTCTTAGAAGAGGGGAGGGGGGGAGAAGGAGTGAATCACTCACTCCTTCTGTCACCCCCCACCCCTCTTGCAAAGGAGGATAGGGAATCCTGCTTTGCCTTGCAAATGCAAGGTGCAAGCATTGCATTGCACTTTGCATTTGCAAAGCAGCAGAGATTCCCGCCAAAACTAACAGGTAGGGGAGGGGGAGCAGGAGGAGGGTGGCTCTTGGAGTGTGGGTGGGGAAAGGCAGGGGACTGGGGACTTTAGGAGTCACCAATCCCACTGCTGCATTCTCATGCCAGCCAATAGATTTAAATCTTTGGCTGAGGCTGCAGCAGGGGATTTAAATTTGGAGCAAGACTGTCTGGAACACTTCTGTTGCTGCTGCTGCTGAGCTGTGACCGAGAGAGGAGAAGAAGAGAGACTGCACCTGGAGCCTGGAGGACATCTGCCTGGAGGATCAACTGTGCTGGACATCCTGAGAGGACACCTGGTAGGCCTTTTTAAAATTTTTGTAAATTTTTTTGATGCTGGGCAATGTGCTGCTGTGGCCTGCCTCTGCAAAAAGGTGTTGCAGTTTATTCTTGGCATGGCCTGGGGGACAGGTTGGGCAGACAATGTTTAATGGTGGGGTGGGGGTTTCAGCATTGGTTGTTGTGCTTGCCTTCT
Source organism: Eublepharis macularius (assembly GCF_028583425.1). Lineage (NCBI taxonomy): Eukaryota > Metazoa > Chordata > Lepidosauria > Squamata > Eublepharidae > Eublepharis > Eublepharis macularius. The sequence continues at coordinate 72,743,539 of NC_072793.1, forward strand.
TTAAGCTTGATCCACTGTTTTAAGATTAAAACAAGAGTGTGCCAGCTTTGGGCCTACACAGGCCAGAAGCCTTTCTTCTGGCTGGCTCTCACAGTTGTGCTCCACAATCTGGAATGGTGTGGCTTGCTTTTCTGTGTCTGGTCCCCTGCTTGCAAGGATTCCCAACAGGCTCCGTCCTGATCAACTGTGCCAGCCTGTGGGCCACACACAGGTATGGCCTGGGGGACAGGTTGGGCAGACAATGTTTGATGGTGGGGGGGGTTTCAGCATTGGTTGTTGTGCTTGCCTTCTTTAAGCTTGATCCACTGTTTTAAGATTAAAACAAGAGTGTGCCAGCTTTGGCACAGGCCAGAAGCCTTTCTTCTGGCTGGCTCTCACAGTTGTGCTTCCACAATCTGGAATGGTGTGGCTTGCCTTTCTGTGTCTGGTCCCCTGCTTGCAAGGATTCCCAACAGGCTCCGTCCTGATCAACTGTGCCAGCCTGTGGGCCACACACAGGTATGGCCTGGGGGACAGGTTGGGCAGACAATGTTTGATGGTGGGGGGGGGGTTCAGCATTGGTTGTTGTGCTTGCCTTCTTTAAGCTTGATCCACTGTTTTAAGATTAAAACAAGAGTGTGCCAGCTTTGGGCCTACACAGGCCAGAAGCCTTTCTTCTGGCTGGCTCTCACAGTTGTGCTTCACAATCTGGAATGGTGTGGCTTGCCTTTCTGTGTCTGGTCCCCTGCTTGCAAGGATTCCCAACAGGCTCCGTCCTGATCAACTGTGCCAGCCTGTGGGCCACACACAGGTATGGCCTGGGGGACAGGTTGGGCAGACAATCTTTGATGGTGGGGGGGGGGGGTTTCAGCATTGGTTGCTGTGCTTGCCTTCTTTAAGCTTGATCCACTGTTTTAAGATTAAAACCAGAGTGTGCCAGCTTCGGGCCTACACAGGCCAGAAGCCTTTCTTCTGGCTGGCTCTCACAGTTGTGCTTCACAATCTGGAATGGTGTGGCTTGCCTTTCTGTGTCTGGTCCCCTGCTTGCAAGGATTCCCAACAGGCTCCGTCCTGATCAACTGTGCCAGCCTGTGGGCCACACACAGGTATGGCCTGGGGGACAGGTTGGGCAGACAATCTTTGATGGTGGGGGGGGGGGGGTTTCAGCATTGGTTGTTGTGCTTGCCTTCTTTAAGCTTGATCCACTGTTTTAAGATTAAAACCAGAGTGTGCCAGCTTCGGGCCTACACAGGCCAGAAGCCTTTCTTCTGGCTGGCTCTCACAGTTGTGCTTCACATCTGGAATGGTGTGGCTTGCCTTTCTGTGTCTGGTCCCCTGCTAGCAAGGATTCCCAACAGGCTCCGTCCTGATCAACTGTGCCAGCCTGTGGGCCACACACAGGTATGGCCTGGGGGACAGGTTGGGCAGACAATGTTTGATGGTGGGGGGGGGGGGTTTCAGCATTGGTTGTTGTGCTTGCCTTCTTTAAGCTTGATCCACTGTTTGAAGATTAAAACCAGAGTGTGCCAGCTTCGGGCCTACACAGGCCAGAAGCCTTTCTTCTGGCTGGCTCTCACAGTTGTGCTTCACAATCTGGAATGGTGTGGCTTGCCTGTTCTGTGTCTGGTCCCCTGCTAGCAAGGATTCCCAACAGGCTCCGTCCTGATCAACTGTGCCAGCCTGTGGGCCACACACAGGTATGGCCTGGGGGACAGGTTGGGCAGACAATGTTTGATGGTGGGGGGGGGGGGGGTTTCAGCATTGGTTGTTGTGCTTGCCTTCTTTAAGCTTGATCCACTGTTTGAAGATTAAAACCAGAGTGTGCCAGCTTCGGGCCTACACAGGCCAGAAGCCTTTCTTCTGGCTGGCTCTCACAGTTGTGCTTCACAATCTGGAATGGTGTGGCTTGCCTTTCTGTGTCTGGTCCCCTGCTAGCAAGGATTCCCAACAGGCTCCGTCCTGATCAACTGTGCCAGCCTGTGGGCCACACACAGGTATGGCCTGGGGGACAGGTTGGGCAGACAATGTTTGATGGTGGGGGGGGGGGTTCAGCATTGGTTGTTGTGCTTGCCTTCTTTAAGCTTGATCCACTGTTTGAAGATTAAAACCAGAGTGTGCCAGCTTCGGGCCTACACAGGCCAGAAGCCTTTCTTCTGGCTGGCTCTCACAGTTGTGCTTCACAATCTGGAATGGTGTGGCTTGCTGTTCTGTGTCTGGTCCCCTGCTAGCAAGGATTCCCAACAGGCTCCGTCCTGATCAACTGTGCCAGCCTGTGGGCCACACACAGGTATGGCCTGGGGGACAGGTTGGGCAGACAATGTTTGATGGTGGGGGGGGGGGTTTCAGCATTGGTTGTTGTGCTTGCCTTCTTTAAGCTTGATCCACTGTTTGAAGATTAAAACCAGAGTGTGCCAGCTTCGGGCCTACACAGGCCAGAAGCCTTTCTTCTGGCTGGCTCTCACAGTTGTGCTTCACAATCTGGAATGGTGTGGCTTGCCTTTCTGTGTCTGGTCCCCTGCTAGCAAGGATTCCCAACAGGCTCCGTCCTGATCAACTGTGCCAGCCTGTGGGCCACACACAGGTATGGCCTGGGGGACAGGTTGGGCAGACAATGTTTGATGGTGGGGGGGGGGGTTCAGCATTGGTTGTTGTGCTTGCCTTCTTTAAGCTTGATCCACTGTTTGAAGATTAAAACCAGAGTGTGCCAGCTTCGGGCCTACACAGGCCAGAAGCCTTTCTTCTGGCTGGCTCTCACAGTTGTGCTTCACAATCTGGAATGGTGTGGCTTGCTGTTCTGTGTCTGGTCCCCTGCTAGCAAGGATTCCCAACAGGCTCCGTCCTGATCAACTGTGCCAGCCTGTGGGCCACACACAGGTATGCTGCTTTGGCCAAGGTAACCCTTTTTGGTTTGCTGGCCTGGCACTCACAGTTGTGCTCCACAATCTGGAATGGTGTGGCTTGCGTTTCTGTGTCTGGTCCCCTGCTTGCAAGGATTCCCAACAGGCTCCGTCCTGATCAACTGTGCCAGCCTTCGGCCCACACACAGGCCTGCTGCTCCGGCTTTGGTAACCCTTCCCGTTTGCTGGCCTGGCACTCACTGTTTTGCTTCACATTCAGGTTGTTTATCGTTGGTGGACCTCTTCTGGACTGGACTGCACTTGGTGGACATCGGCCTGCAGATCTCTGCGTGGAGGATCAACATTGCTGGACATCTGCACTGGTGGACTGGTAGGGTTGTTGTTAAATTTGGTTTTTGAGCTTATGTCTGCTGCTGTGCCTACCTGCGAGCATATGCTTTGGCTCTGTCTTTATGGCTTGGGCCGGGGGGGGGGGCATTTTCTGGTTGGGCAAGAGGATATTGTTTGGGGGTTAGGGGGGCCAGCATTGATCGCAGTGCCAGCTTTCTTTCATGTTTCATTTTTCAAGTTTGAGTGTGGGGTGGGCATGAACTGCTGTTTCACAGGACTAAAAAATGAGTGTGCCAGCTTCTGGCCTGCACAGGCCAGAAGCTCTGCTGGGTGGATGTGTTTTGTTTTGCTGCTGGTTGGCCCTAGCCTTTAAGGGGGGGGGGGGCTGACTTGGCTTGTGCAACGGGGCCTTGAATTTTGGGGTTGCGTGTGCGGCGTGTGGTGTTGACTCTGCTAACATTTCCAATTTTCTTGACAGCATCGTGGAGGAGAGGAGGACCAGCTGCAAGACCGCCTGAACATCGCTGGACTGCAGGACTGGTGTTAGTGTGAGCGAGTCCGGGTTGACATTTGGGTGGCCTTGGGGGTGGGTTCTTGCTAGCTTGGGAGGGGGGGAGGCTCATCTTCAAAACACCACATCCACACCCCACACCGACATACCACAGATACATCGGTCCCGCTAAATAGTGTCTCTTAGGTAGGTAGGCCAGTTGGTAGGTGATCAGTGGATAATTGCCCTCAACATAATTATTAGGGAAACCGAGCCTAGTTTTTTTTAAAAAACTAAATAGGGACTCAGCAGGGAAAGCATTAGTGAGTGAGTGTTAGGTTTGAATTCTATATATATATATATATATATATAAAAATTTGTAATAGCTGTCAATAGGCTTCCCATTAGTGCCCCCATAACTAGGGTTCCACTGCCCATCTCTGGCACACGTGGTGGTGCCAGGCCGGCCCGGGCATACTAGTGTGTGAGTGTTTAAGGCTTCGTCACCTGTTATTGGGGTTTAGGGCCAGCTCAATTCCAGAGGAATTCAGCTGATTGGCAGGCTCAGGTTCCCTGACATAAATAGGGTTGCTTAAAAAGGCACTTGATTGTTCATCTCCAAGTCACAGAGCCACTAGAAACACAGATTTATAGCAGGTTAGTTAGGTCTTGAAAACAAAGTTGACCTTTGTTTTCTAAATCTTTTCTGATTAGTTAGGGTTGAATTTGGGAGGGGAAAGTATGTCAGAGAGGAAAGCAGAGAGGGGACCCGGGGGAAAGGCTAGGGAGAAATCTAGAGGGGAGGAGGGGGAGGGGGAGGGGGACTGCTGCGGCAGCCCCTCCATCTGAGCGGAGGAGGCCCTCCCCTGCGCTGCTGCCGTTCACCAGCCTGGCTTCTGGTGACAGGAAGAGGGTTCGCAAGACTCTCTTTCCTGAGGCAGCTGCTGGAGGGCCACCCCCAACCCGGGTGCGTGAGGCAGGGGCTGGCACTGGGCAGGGGCCTGCTGCTGAGGCTCCTCCTCCTCCAGTGGTTGCGAGCCAGCTGCTGGAGGAGGGGCAGCATGTGGTGTCTCCTGGGATGGGCGCGGAGCACATGACTTTCCCTGCGCTCCCGCTCACCCCAGGAACCCGGAGGATGTTGGAGGAACTGCCCGTGAGACCCCCCCTGGGGCGGTCCACCCCAGTTTCCTCTGAGGCCAGCAGCAGGCCTCTCGCGGCTGTGCAGGAGGAGAGGACGCGGGAGGAAGAGGCAGAGACTGTGGTGGAAGAGCCCACATCTCTGCCCCTTCAGCCTCGTCCATCCCCACCTGCCCGGCCGAGAGTGGGACACGGTGTGTCCGGCCAGAGCACCTCACAGGAGGTGCCGCAGGGTGGTCCCGAACGCGCTTCTCCTGGGAAGCGTGGGATGCCCTTTTCCTCCGAAATCTGGAAGCACTTCCAGACAACGGAGGATCCCCGAGCAGCCCTGTGCCTGCATTGTAGGCAGCGCGTCAGCCGTGGCAAAGATGTGTGGCATCTCTCCACGTCTGGGATGAGGTACCATATGAAGAGGCACCACCAGGCGGTGCTTCTTCGGGAGGAGGGTTCGAGTGGCGCCGCACGGCCGCCAGCTAGCCAGAAGGAGGCAGGCTCCTCTGGTGCTCTCCCCCCAAGGGTACCTGCAGGAAAGGGACGCCAAGCCTCTCTCCCGGAGATGCTTGGTATGCAGGGCGCTAGTGTGCCCAGAGAGGGGATCCGGAGGGCGAGCAGGCGCATCACGCGCCACATCGTCAACATGATAGCAGTGGATGGGCAACCGTATTCCGTAGTTGAAGACTTCGGCTTCTCAGGGCTGCTCCAAGATTGCTTTCCCTGGTACGCCGTCCCTGCTCGCACGTCGTTGAGCAGATCGGTGGTGCCCTCGTTTTACAGGGCTGCCAGGGATCATGTGAAGGCACAGCTGTCCCGGGTTGCCGGGAGAACTGTGCACTTCACATCGGACATCTGGACCTGCCCAAGTGTGCAGCAAGCGTACCTCTCGCTTACTGCTCACTGGTGGGAACCCGAGTCGGTTCTGGGTGGGGGCCGGGGGGAGGTGCCTAGCACAGCTAGACAGGGAAGGATGCGAGACCGCCAGGCCGGCTACTGCAAGGCCTTGCTTCACGCCGAGGTGCTCGACGTGTCCCACACGGCGGAGAACATCGCTGCCACCTTAAGGAGACAGTTGGACGAGTGGATAGGCCAGGGACCCGCCACCGTGGGATGCATGGTGACGGACGGTGGCAAGAACATGAGGGCAGCGGCGCATCTAGTGAGCCGAGAGAGCGTCTACTGTGCCGCTCACAAGCTTCACCTAGTGGTGAGAGATGCGCTGGGGTTGGGCTCCTCGAAGGAACCCGTGGATACCCGGACCCGTGAACTCCAGTTACTTGTCCAGAAATGTCGGAGGCTCACGGGTCACTTCTCGCGCAGCGTGAAGGCCACGCACGAACTGCGCCAGACACAGGTCAGGACAGGTGTGCCAGAGCACGCTCTGATCACTGACGTCAGCACTCGCTGGAACTCCACCTGCGCCATGCTTGAGCGCTTGGTGGAGCAGCAGGCCGCACTCCACGCGTGGCTCTCCGAGCACCGCGGTGCGAGTCAGGTGGGTGAGTTCAACCGGGAGGATTGGCTCACCATCACCCAGACAGTGGAGGTCCTGAAGCCCTTCAAGGACTTCACTGTGGCGGTCTCGTCAGACACGGCGACCCTCGGTCTGGTCATTCCCCTGGTGCACACGCTCCAGAGGAATCTGGCCACCCTTGCAGACCGGGTCGCGCCCCGTGCTGACCTTGTTCCAGCGGTGCGCGCATTAGTGAGAAGGCTGCAGCAGGGCATAGCTGCCAGGCTAACTCCTCTCACTAAGGAAGAGTCATACATGTTGGCGACCATGTGTGACCCGCGCATAAAGGGCACTTTCGCCGAGCGGGACGGGAACCTCACCCAAGCCAGAGACGGGCTCTGCTCTTGGGTGAGGCGCAGGCAGGCCAAGAGGGGACGCCTGTCGACAGGGGGGACGCAAGAGGGGCCCTGCCGTGCGGGTCCCTCTGACGCCCCCTCTGCGCAGGCCCCCCCCGAGGCCACCACCGGAGTGCCGATGGAGATGGAGATGCTCCGGTGGGCCCTCGTCCCCTCTGGGGTCGTGAGGACCGTGAGAGAGGATCCGGCGGAGGCGATGGTCAGGGACTACCTCGCGGAGCCCTGCGAGTCGCTCTCCACCGATCCGCTCAGCTACTGGGCCAGGAAGGAGTCGGTCTGGCCGGACCTCTCCCTCGAGGCGCAGCGGCTGCTCTCATGCCCTCCGACGAGCGTGGAGAGCGAGCGCGTCTTTTCACATGCGGGCGACATTGTCGGCCCACATCGCACTCGCCTTCTCCCATGGAGAGTCGAGCAGTTGACCTTCCTGAAGGTCAACTCTCGCCTCTTCGATTTCTCAGGACTGGACTTCCAGAGTGACTGAGGTGAGCCCAACTTGTGGCCTGCATCCTCTATGAGTCCAATCCTTTGGAATCGCGCTCTCCCCTGTATAAAACCCTGTATATACAGTTAAAACCGGCCAGTAGAGGGAGGGTGGTTAGGAACCAGTGGCAAAGGGAAAACACCCAGCAATTTGAAAGCCCCCCCCCCCAGGGTATTCAAAACATCTCCCATCACTGAGACATACCCTGTGGGACCAAATTTATTATGAAAAATAATGCCCCAGAAACATGGATTGCTACTGGAGGGAGAAACAGGTTAGATAGGGATTGCTTAGGTGTTTTTATCAGATGAAATCATTGTAAAAAAAATTGTAGAAGAATTGTTGTACTGTTTTTTGAAAGTTGATGTTCTGTTCATGTAAAAAAAAGGAAAAAAAACCAAAAAAAAATGTTGTGATTATGTTTTTTAAAAGTTGATGTTCTGTTCATGTAAAAAAAAGGAAAAAAAAACCCAAAAAAATGTTGTGATTATGTTTTTTAAAAGTTGATGTTCTGTTCATGTAAAAAAAAGGAAAAAAACCCAAAAAAAAATGTTGTGCTTATGTTTTTTAAAAGTTGATGTTCTGTTCATGTAAAAAAAAGGAAAAAAAACCCAAAAAAATGTTGTGATTATGTTTTTTAAAAGTTGATGTTCTGTTCATGTAAAAAAAAGGAAAAAAACCCAAAAAAAAATGTTGTGCTTATGTTTTTTAAAAGTTGATGTTCAGTTCATGTTTAAAAAAAAAAATTTGATGTTAATGTTGGGTTTGCATGGTTGGGGGATGCGGGAAGAGTGGTGGATGGGCACCGGCCAATGATGATCTCTCACAGATGTTCCCAGGTAAATTCTGAGGCTGGTGTGGGGGTGGGGGGAGACCTCTGCAGAACTGCTCCAGAAATACCATTGTCCAGTGCCTTGGAAGTGCCCAGTTCAGCTTTGTGTGTCTGAACTGAAAGCACAGCCACAGGAAATGACATAGGTTCTGCTGGACCCTGTTGCAGTGGTTCCCCCCCATTAAGTCGTTTTATGGAGGGAGAGTTGTATTAGGCTGGTAGTTATTATGATCATCTTCTGTTTCCATGCCCTGTTGTGCCCGCTCACTATGTAACCTGTTGTAATGTTCAAAACTTTACTGTTTGTCCATTTCAAAAAAAAAATTGTGTTTAAGATTCTCTGATGTGTAGTTAATTGTGTTGTGTTGTGCTATGAGGGACAATAAGTGTAATATGTTGTGATTTGTTGACCACTTGTAATTTGAAAATGAGAAAATAAAGGTTTTTTAAACTTAATGATTGTGTGTCTGTGTTCCCTTCTTTGATGGGAGGTTGGTTCCCAGCATAGGGAACAATGGGGCAGGCTGGCCAGCCTGTTCCTGGGGTACTCGGTGTGGGGCAGCTGAGGGTGGTTTTGGTTCTGAGAGGGGCTGAGTGGAGGATTTGGGTCTGTGTGTGGCAGCTGGGGTGGGGGAACTGGGTTTGTGTGGGGCTGAAAGGAGTGGACTATGGGGGATGAGAGCACTGGTCGTCCCTTTTGCCCAAGTAGGCCCCTGCTACTGTCCTGGTGTGGGCTTCCATGCCTCTATCAGTTGCTGGCCCTCCTTTGCCATCTTTTTCAGAAATTTTCCTAGGGCTGCCAAACTCCTGGTTGGGCTTGAGTTCAGGTTAGAGAGAGTAGTTCCCTACAGATAAACTGGCTGCTTCCAAGGGCAATCTCTTTAGAGGGCAAATGCGGACCATGGATTCTGGGGGAGATCCCTACTCAGATTTTCCTTTGCACAAGTCCCACCCCCAAATTGCCAGTAACTTCCAAGGCCAGAGTTTGCCACCCCAGAGAGATCCCGTTCCCACCCTCTTAGCCTTGGCATGAAAGTTGTAGCCACCATGGAACGCTTCCAGGTTCCTGATTCCAAGCCCAATGACACCAATGTAAGACAATCCAGACCTCCATCAAAAATGGATTTTAAGTAGCAGTGGGATTGGGCTGCATTTCAGTCATTCACATATCTGGTTGTGTTCCCAAACATTTAGCTTATGGTTTTTTAAATCGGCGTATGGCACTTAAGGACACTTTTAAATGGTTCTAAAAACATATTTTTATTATGAAGTATTTAATGTGGCATTGATCAAGGGCAGGCCTTTTGGCCAAATGAGCAGTATCAGTACAGTAAAATTTAGACAAAGCTCATAGGAGGAAAAAGCATTCACACTGTGAAGTGGGAAGAAAGTTTCAATTTACATGTACCATGGACTCCGAAAAAGACATGTCCAGACCAAATCAGGCCTGCTTTCTCCCTTGAAGATATCAATTGATGATAGTGCTTATGTCACATCATGAGAAGACAAGGTTCACTAGAAAAGACAATAATGCTAAGAAAAATTGAAGGCAGTAGGGAAAAGAAGAATACCCTAGATGTGGTAGATTGACTTCGGTTTGCAATACATGGACAAGGTTTTTGGGATACTGTGGAGCTCAATATAATTCTAAAGTACACCACAAGTGATTTGAATGCATAAAACATACAGACACATACACATAAAATGTATATACCCCCTCCCCACCAAATTAAAGGTTTATCTTATGCCCCGGTTTTCTCCCCCATGGGAACCTAGAGTGGTTTACACATTGCTGTTCTCCCTTGATTTGTTTCACCCTCATCACAACCAGGCTAACAATAGACAGCTGCTCCATGCCTCACATTGGAGTGACTCCACCGATGGCCTTCTTAGTTGTATGAGGGGGTGGAGGGGGGGGGAGGAAGGAAACAACGCACTCCTGCCCACTCTATCTGGGGCCTAGGTTGCCAAATTGCTTGGCCTTGGCAAGGAGCCAGTGGTGGGGCGGCACTGGTTCTGGGGCCCCGTCAAGAACATTTGTCCAGGGCCCCAAAATCACCTAGACTGCCTCTGGAAAACACAACACAATTGTTTACTTAGGCTGAGCCAAGAACATCCATCAAGCCTACAAGGCACAGAATCAGAGTCTGCCAGATTCTAGACCAACTCTCTAGCCATTGCACTACAGTGGATATCTAAAAATTGTTCATACCCCCACCAGCAACTTGAACATTTTTCTCCAAAAGGCACACAACTTGGCTGGGTCTCAAAAAGGACTATGATGCATGGGCCTGTCAATGCATACTGGTACTAAGGCTCTGGCCGGGGGGAGGGGGGCATTGTGCCAATGCCACCCTGGCTTTGGAAGGGGACAGTAAAATAGAAGAAATAATCTAGCTTCAGTGCCTCCCCCCCTTCTCTCTCTCTCTCTCTCTCTCTATAATGTGAGTGAAAACATTACTATACCATCACTGAAGCCTACAGGATACATAGGGTCTGTTCACACACGCATGATCATTTAATGGCAATGCTCTGGCATGATGATGTCTGTTCTAGGAAGTGATGTGATCATCACACAAGGCTGGGGAGCACGCACAATTCACAGCAGGCAGATTTGGGCCACAAGGGATCCTGCTTTGGCCTGCAGGGCCCAAATCAGCCCACTGCAAAGCACAGGCATACTCTCAGGGCAGCCAGATGACATCAGTGACATCACGGCAGCAGCCCCTGGAGCGTACCTTGAAGGCTCATTCACTGACTTTCCCCCTTCGGGGTGATAGGTGAGAGTGGGGGATCCCCCACCAAGGGGAAACGGATCCCTAATTGTGTCTGAGGTTGTGGAAATCAAATGGGTCATATTGCTTCTGTCTTTGAGGGACTTACATGCACATTATATTTAACTCCAGATTTCTTGATTGTCAAGGAATGCATGTGGTGGGGGGTGGGGGGAAGGGTGGGAGAAGGGCCCCTGAGGGTGAGGGTGGCATTTGGCATGCAAAATGCCACCCCTGGCAAGACAAGCCTCTCCCAGCTGTCAGTGGTAGAGATGAGAGCAGAGCACCTACTTGGGGAGGCCATGAAATGGCCCCCCCAAGTGGGAGCAGGCTGAGCCTTGGTGGGGGGATGGGAGGAAGGGTGGGAGAAGGGCCCCAGAGGGTTGGGGGGGGGATTTTGTTGCAGTGGTTCCCCCCCATTAAGTCGTTTTATGGAGGGAGAGTTGTATTAGGCTGGTAGTTATTATGATCATCTTCTGTTTCCATGCCCTGTTGTGCCCGCTCACTATGTGACCTGTTGTAATGTTCAAAACTTTACTGTTTGTCCATTTCAAAAAAAAAAAAGTGTTTAAGATTCTCTGATGTGTAGTTAATTGTGTTGTGTTGTGCTATGAGGGACAATAAGTGTAATATGTTGTGATTTGTTGACCACTTGTAATTTGAAAATGAGAAAATAAAGGTTTTTTAAACTTAATGATTGTGTGTCTGTGTTCCCTTCTTTGATGGGAGGTTGGTTCCCAGCATGGGGAACAATGGGGCAGGCTGGCCAGCCTTCTCTGCGGGTGGTGGGGGGGTCAGGGGGGTGGTTGTCTGTGTGCCAGGGCAGGTGCTCTTTCCCAGGGACGATTTGGCACTGCCACCATTGTGGCACCCCTTGTCTGTGCAGAACTGCCCTGGGAAAGAGAGTTTAGGGGTTCCCAAAAGGGGAGGGCAGGCCAGCCTGTTCCTGGGGTTATGGTGGGTGTGGGGCAGGTGGGGGTTGATTTGGGTCTGTGAGGGGCTACTGGGGGGATTTGGGTCTGTGTGTGGCAGCTGGGGGGGAATTGGGTTTGTGTGGGGCTGTGAAGGGTGGACTTTAGGGGCTGAGAGCACCTACTTGGGGAGGCCATGAAATGGCCCCCCCAAGTGGGAGCAGGCTGAGCCTTGGTGGGGGGTGGGAGGAGGGGTGGGAGAAGGGCCCCAGAGGGTTGGGGGGCATTTTGCATGCAAAATGCCACCCCTGGCAACACAAGCCTCCCCCAGCTGTCAGTGGTAGAGATTAGAGCACCTACTTGGGGAGGCCATGAAATGGCCCCCCCAAGTGGGAGCAGGCTGAGCCTCGGTGGGGGGTGGGAGGAGGGGTGGGAGAGGGGCCCCTGAGGGCTGGGGGGCATTTTGCATGCAAAATGCCACCCCTGGCAAAGGAAGCCTGCTTCTTCATTTTTTCCCCATAGGAAATAATGAAGAAGATGCTCCTTTATGGGAGGATGGGGGGACCTGCTTTGGGGGGCCATAACATGGCCCCCCAAAGTCCAATCTGTCTGAAACTTGGGTGGGTGTTAGAGAAGGGTTAGAGGAAGGTCCCCACCAATTTTGGGCTTATTTGGTGGGAAAATGCCTCCTCCAGGCGTCCTGAAAGACGGAGGCATTTTCCCAGCAAAATAACCCGAAAGAATCCCGAAAGAATGCCGAAATAATGCCGAATCCCGAATCCCGAAAGAGATTCTTGTTTCGGCATTCGGCTAATGCCGGTAGAGAATCTTGTTTCGGGTAATCCCGAAACAAGAAAGCCGAAAGTTTTTTCCTTGCACACCCCTAGTGATGAGTCATGGGATGCAGTGCAAATGTGGCCATCTCTTTGTGTGATTATGAGTAGCAAATTGTCTGAAAACCCTCTGGTCTGTGCACATCTTCTCTGCATCTGGAGACACACAAGCATTTCTCTTATGAATTTGTTATGATCAATAAGGTATAATGCAGAGACAGAGAGAAGCCAGAGCTCCTGGATTCCTTGGGTGGAGCTGGACAGGGATATTGGAATTAAGAGATGTCCTCTCTCCTGGCTCCTCCTAGAGGAAGGATTAGTGGGTCACAGAATGAGAAATTCCTGAAAATTTGGGGCTGGAACTTAGGGAGAGTGGAGTTGAAGCAGGAGACGGAGCTCACCAGGGAGGTGATGCCATAGATTTTATCCCCCAAAGCCATCATTTTCTCTAGGGGAAATGATACCTGTAGTCTGGAGATCATTTGAATTCTGGGAGAACTCTAGACCCCACCTACTGGTGGACAACCCTAAGTGGGTGTATGCAGGTACATAAAAACTAAGAGTTTTGCCACTGTTCACCCTAACAGGGCTTCTGTGTTTTTAACAGCTGAAGCAGGGAACATGGGACACTGGCAAAGTGGACTGCCTCCAATACTCTGTCATGGTTGTGAGGGAATTACAGACTAGACTCTCAAGCACAATAATGGGGCTTTACTGCTACCAAACAGACATGCAATAGAACTGCTAGAAAGGCACAAACTAAAAAGAATACAACAAAAAAATTACAAAACAAATGGATGTTATATCATACAGTTACATACATGTCATACTCAAGTTACAAATTATACACAGCCTCCAAGTATGCTACAGCTTTCCTGATTGATCTGATGTTTCTAGAGGTCCCTAAATATGCTAGTGTAAGTATAGGTGAAATGATAAAGCAGACAACCTGACCTAAAGAGTGATGGATGTAGAGGTGCACACCGGAAAAAAAATTGGCTGATTCGAGTTTGGTAACGCCAAATCTGGAAAAAGAGTTGGCATTCTTTGAATGCCGAATTAATTCCCCATTCGGCTTGGCAATAGGAAGAAAATTCGGTAAAATTTGGCCATTGTTTTCAATGAAAAATGCGACTCAGGGTTTTCCTGGGGTCTGGGGGGGGGGGGGTTTGACCGATTTCTACCAAATTTTCTGGGAACCTACTCCTAACTATCCTCTAATGACGTCCCAAGTTTCATAAAGGGGGCATTTTATGAGGATGCCCCCAGCTAACTCCCATCTCTATTATTCCCTATGGGGAAACTATGCCACCCCAGAGGAATGGGGGGTGGCATTTTGTAAAATAAATGTTCAAAAATTTCAGTGGGCATACCCCTGATTGTCCTCTAAAGGCTCCCCTCCCCCAAGTTCCATGAAGATTGGACCCCGGAGGGCCATTTTATGGTCCCCCAAAGAAGGTGCCCCCAGCCGCCCCATTTGTTTCTATTGTGAGGAAAAATCACTGCTTCCATGCCTGACATGGCCACAGGTACACTCCCAATTACAATCTACACACCAAACAACCCAGAAGAACCAAAATGAAGCCCCACCCCACCCCAAACCCAGCAGCCACTGAGCAGGCTAACCAGCCACTCTCCATTAGTTTCTATTGTAGGGAAAGAAGTTATTCCCACTGCAGAAACACATGGGTCATGACTGCAATGGCCACAGACACACTCCCAATTACAATCTACACACCAGATTGCCCAACAGAACCAAAATGAAGCACACACACACCCCAAAAAAGTTTCAGGGAGATTGGATCCAGCGGAAGCCATAATCCATGTGTTTCTGCAGTGGAAATCACTTTAGAAACAAATGGGTGGCTGGATCCAATCTCCCTGAAACATGGGGGGTGGTCTTTAGAGGACAGTTAGGAGTCAGTTCCAGGCAAATTTGGTGGATTTTTCTTGAAAAATGCCACCTCAGCCCCCTAAATAACTCCCCTATATAGCTTGCCTAGTTCTCCCCACAGGGAATAATGGAGATTGGAGGTGGCTGGGGAATTATCCTGCAGAGGAATTTCAAAGGGAGATTAGAAAGAGAGACTGCTGAATTGCAACTGATAATGAAACTCAAGACAATGCATCCACCTGGACTGAATGGAGACAAAGGCTTCCTAGCTCATTACCAGTGCTGATTTCTCCACACCCACTACCCCACCACACTCCTCCTCATTCAATCACACCTGTCATTGTCATTCACTGGCTATAATCATTCTGTTTCTGTAATCACTCCACTTTCCAAGATATAAAGACAGATGGACTCACATTCTAGCTGTATCTGAAGAAGTGAACTGTGGCTCATGAAATCTCATACCCTACCACAACTTTTGTTAGTCTTATACGTGCTACTGGACTCTTGCTCTTTTCTACTGCTACAGACAGACTAACATGGCTACCCATCTTGATTTATCAAACTCAAAGATCTACACTTCTATTTGAGAGTTTGCATAGGAACCAATCTTTTTGAAGAGAGTTAAAAGTGACTTGACTAACTACATCGCCCAACAAATATAACTGCCATGTCCGTAGAATTGGGAGGGGGAGAGAGTGAGACTAGTGGAATCCATTTGTTCTCAAGCCTTGATGTTTTTTCCCATGTACGGGACAGGCGGAGCCCCAAGTCATATTTCCAGAGTACTGAATTCCTCCACAGCCCCATGGTTCTGATGCCTTGGTCTGTGGCCCCAGGCTGCTTAGCCCTCAGGGTGTGTGTGTGTGTGTGACCATCCACTGGGTTCCACTAAAACTATGTTAGTAGGAACTGGGGTTGCCTTTAGGGTCTCAGCTTCCCAAAGCCATTCTTTAGCATTTTACCAATATGGATGCTGTGCCATCATGTAGCTCAGAGATTTGCTGGCATAGCTGGAAGACTGAATTCAATACCCTTCTTACATATTATCCCAGTAATCCTTCAAACTATTGTGTTATAAGGTAAATCTGTATACTGATCCCTGTATATTGAACAACTCACTGAGATCGAGAGATAGTGGCTAGGAAGCTGAGAGTTTTGAGGATGATGCCTGGGGATGGGAGGGGGCTTAGTGGAGATGTGATGCCAGCAAGTCTGCCTTCCAAAGCTGCCATTTCTGCCAGAGAAACTGATCTCTGCAGTCTGGGTATCAGTTTGTAAGTGGGGGAGAGCTACTGGGTGACCCCACTATCTCATAGATGCAGAGGAGTTAGCCGTGTTAGTCTGTGATAGCAAAATCAAAAAGAGTCCAGTAGCACCTTTAAGACTAACCAATTTTATTGTAGCATAAGCTTTCGAGAATCAAGTTCTCTTCGTCAGATGCATGGTACAGAAACTGGTCAAATATAGAAGAGGAGGGGGGAGAAGGGGAGGGGAGAGAAGATCCAGTTAGGGGGGGAGAGAGAGGGATGGAACCAAAACATTCCTTTGCTAGGAATGTTTGCTGTCTCAGCAGCTCTGTTCTGAAGACAAGGGAGCTTCAGTGTCAGCCTAGCTAAGGCTTTCCTCAGAGCCACCAAATCATAATTGATGTTTCAGCAGCACAGGAACCTGAAGAGAGAAGTGTGAAACCAGCAATTACCCCTCCTTCTTGGGCTGAAACCTCCCTGGTCAGAATGGAATGCTGTATGAGTCAGACAGCTTTCTATCTTCCCTGCGTTTTCAGATGAGAACAGGCATGGAGAGATGCTCCCTGTCCTATAATGACATCTAGTGGCCAGCAATGAGATGTCTCCCTGAAAAAATGGACATGACAACTCAAGAGGATAATGGTCTAAACTGGATCCCTGTCCTCTGACATGCCATATAGCCATGTAAAGGGATTGAATGCAAATGTCCTTGGCACAAATATTCCCTAGTACAGTTGCCCACGGATCTTGGAATATAAAATCAAGTTTTGTCATTGACCCAAACGTGCCAGCAATATGGCCCAGGACCTGCACAGCTCTCTCTTACTTCACAGGAAGAGTAGTCAAACCCACAGCAGCCAAAGGATACAGGCAATCAGGGTTGCCAACTCTGGGTTGGGAAATTCATTGAGATTTGGAAATAGAGCCTGAGGGAAGGTGGGGTTTGGTGAGCAGGAGGTAAGGTAAAATACCAGAGTCCACCATCCAAAGTTGCCATTTTGTCTAGGGAAAATGATCTATATAGTCTGGAGATCAGTTGCAATTCCAAGAGATCTCCAGGTTCCACATGGAGGCTGGCAACCCTATAGTCAACTGTCACCTGCAAGTATAACAACAACCCAGGGTGATGTTAACCAGAGGGACTGTCTGTTGCAGTTCCTAAGTGAACTGGAACAGCCAATCAAATTCAGAGGTAGTCATAGCTTAGTAGAGCACATGCTTCCATGCAGAAAGTCCAAGGATCACGCCCTGCTATTTCCAGTTAGAGGATACCAGGGAGCAGGACTCAGAAATGCCTATTTAAGAACTAACGTGGCAAGATTCAAAGCACAAGGAAGATGATGCGACCTTTTCAGAGGCCATTTCTTACTTCATTATGAACAGTAATCAAATAGAATAATTTTGAACAATCCCTGTGTAAAACTAAAGCTTCTCTGCCTCTGTTCTGTAGATGTCAATAGTATCAGAACTGGTTAAAATGGGGCAAGCAGACAGAACAGGCAGAGAAGGGCAGAATGTTAAGGCAAGGGGTTCAAAAACACTCAAGGCACCCAGTACTGGCAGGTCTTCAACTAGCATATATAACAGTGAAAAGGATTAGTGTGGGAGGGCAGGTCTTCCTGCATATAGCTAACTAATATAAGGATCTCTGCCATGCTTCAGGAGCAAATACTAATCTGCTTTGAACTTGAACAATGCTCTCCTTTTGAAAGCTTTCTTTTTGAAACTACAAATGATTTTAAGCAACCTTAAATGGAGCTCTAAGCTTGAAAAAAGGAATCCCCAGTACAGAGGTTTCCTTTGGGCAGCTAGGGATTAAATATCTATATTTCTGGAGAAATAAGATTCTGCAGCTCTCAGATCGGTTGTATGCTGAAAACAGCATCAATACAGTATTATAAAGCCCTAAGGAAAGTTCATTTATTCAGAAAACATTTGATAAAAAGTGAAAGATACACACGATTCTTCTGACTTTAATGTAGCAAACGAATGCCTTCTGGCAGAACAAAGTTTAGTGTGCATGTATCTTCAAAAAGGCCATCCTGCAGGGAATTAGAGAGACAGACAGATGATAGATTGAATGCAAGTGTGTGAGAGTGTGTGTGCGCACACATGTGAGAGTGGGGGGGGGAGGTGTCTCTATTTTCCAGGGTGTTTTTCTTCCTCTGTTTATCTCTGTGTGTCTATGTGACCTAAATTTCTTTTGACCTGTCTTGTCCATCAGTAGAAATTTACAGTAACTGTATCTTGCAACTTAATTGAAAAGATCTGTTCCTAGGCAAATAATTAGCCAAGCAAACTATTTACAAACACAAAATAACCCATTTTCAGGCAGTAGTTCAATAAAACTGAAGAAAATAATTGATTGGACCGCAGTGGGGCAAATTAATTAACTACAGCAATTTTAACAATGTCTCCCTAAATCTATATTTGCTACAGGACTCAGCAATCATTTGTACATTGCTTTGGAAAATGTTAGCTATCATTGGGCACGTTTCATCATACTATGATACTGTTTTGAGCAAAATTCAGTTATTCTCTGATTTCTTTGCTGTGAGGTAATAAAGCCTGGTGCAAGAGAATTTCAGATGAGGTTGATTGAAATCATGTCTCTTCCTACAGCGAGAATGGAGGAGCTTGAAGAACAGCTCGTGTTACCCAAATGGCTATACGTGTCTACCTCTGGCCCTAGAAGTGTCCCTCTGAGCACATCCAAAGGGCAAACTGGCACCACTAGGGTTAACTTATATTAAGATCTTTTCGTGAGTTGAGCTAACCAGTGCTATGACAAGGAAGGATGGAGGACATATTCTTACAAAGTTTTAGAATAGCAAAATTAACACTCAAACACAATGATGGGATTTTATTACTAACGAAAGGCAAACAATGGGATCACTAAATATACACAAATTAACAGATACACTACAACAAACACATAAACAGAGGAATATTCACTTCTACACATTTCATATCATGTAGAATCAGAAATTATACACATATATTGATGAATGGCTGGAATTGATTATCCTGGTTAAACCTGAGATTTCCTAAATGTCCTAGTGTATGAGTAGGTGTGCATGCAGTAATTAAACATATAACCTGGCATGAAGAGTAAAGGGTCCAAGATGATCAATTTCCCCAAACACTCTAAAGTCACCAAAATATAGGCACGGAGGATTGCACCCAACATACACCCCAAAAGTATAGCAGTTCAAACTCAAAGAAACCCTAATGAGTCAGTGAGCACCTGTTGGGGGTGCTGTATTTATACCTAAGGAATACGCATAACACATAAAGGATACGAAGTAATATGGACATTTGGTATGTGTTTTTGTCCATACTGGTACACATTCGCTGATTCTAATGGTGATAGCTAGGACAATGGGGAAAAGAGGGGATGGATGAGGGATAATGGCTGAGAGAAGACACAAATCTAGATACATAGGGATGGAAGTAGATATATTTCCAAGGCAAAGATACTTATTTGGAAATAATATAACTCTTCTAAAATCAGCTGTATGATGTCATAACATTAGCAGAACCTGAGAGGATAAAACTAGTAACCACCTTGGGCTATCTCTGAATTTCTGCTACCCATCGCCTATTGTATTTGTTCATTGAATGTCCTAGCTATTGATCATATTGACTTGTACTGTGTAATCCACCTTGGGTGTCAGTGAGAAAGGAAGACTATAAATAAAATAAATTCACCACTCTTTCATCGGTTTGATGTACAAATTAAGACATGGCAATAAAATGTACCTAAATATGAGTTGTGGGGTTGTTTGAACCTAATAGCATTTAGGGATCAAACACACTATTTGAGGATAGCATGAGAATCTATTTTATTTGAAGCGACTCAAAAAGCAATTCAGCTAAGACCAAAGGCAGATGTTATTACCATAACAACAGAGGTGGATATGGGAGGGGGAATGAGGACAGAAAAGTCCATTCGTTTAAAACAGTTGCATTTACCATGAAAGGGAAGGGTTATGTCTCTGGTGCTCTGCCTTCCCAGAGTCCATCAGGATCTTGATATCCAGTCCACAGATCCCAACTGTGTGTGTGTATGTGTGTGTGTGTGCACACACCCACAGTATATACAGGGGTGATCATACAGTATAGGAAAAACTATCATAAAAACAACCCTTGTTTGTGTTTAATTCATGTCATAAGGAGAGAACACCTAGATTAGAAAAAAAAACTTGAATTAGTTGCTTTAACTGGTGAACCTAATAACATACACACAGATCCTTTGTTACTGAAAAATATCATTTCTGAAACCCTCTGATCAATCTTCAAAATAATAAGTCACTATTTTCTAGGGCTAATATAAAGTTTTACTTCTCACTTAGCTGAAAAAAAATCACCCTTACCCAATATCCTGTCTCACAGACTAACACAGATGCTTGAACAAATCCCCAAAGGCAATTACAGAGTGATCCTTGTAGTTTAAAGCTTTAAACATGCCCTTTTATATCTTCCTAACTGGCACTGATTGATATAGGCATTGACAAGCACAAATCATCCATTCAACAAACTATGGCATATACATAGTTACAGGAGTGATCAATGCTGATTATAAAAGGCTTTCAAAACTTTCTACCCTATTTTCCAGAATTGCACCTTGTTGACTAAGCAAACAACCTGGAACAAAAGGATGTGCTTTATTTTATCACACAGACTATCTTACAACATCAGCTTTTGTTTGAAATGAACTTTGTTCCAATTTCAGTCTTTTAAAATTTCCCTGTACCATGTAGTCACAGTGCCCCCTGCTGCATATTTAATAGTGCTCTAAGGAAATGAGATTCCAGAAACTGTTGCAAAGGTGAACTGTGTACACGAAGACTTTAGCACATACACATATCACAGACACATACATATTTGTCTGTTTCTTCTTCAGAATACAAATCACTGCTTCTGAAGAACAGTAGGACACTATCACACTTTCAGCTGGCTGTCCAATGCATGGAATATTTTTTTAAAATATACACTGGGAAAGAGGAGTGAGCTCTTACCTACAAGAATCTGTGTGGCTTGCTCATTTGCTCATATCTGCTTTTCACTGCATAATTTACGATTTAGTTACAAATTAGACCTGGAAAGACGTGAGATAAAAGAGGGCGTAAAGATAGGTAGGTCAGGAAACCAATGCAATAATATATGCAAAGAAAGAGTAGTCTTAATTAGACATGGGCATGAATAGCATTACGCATGCAAAAAAGCCCACTAACAGGCTGTTCATGAGGCCTCGTTCTAAACAAACAGGTGGTCGTTGGAAGCCTTGTTCGTTGCTGTTCGTCAAGCCAGATAGACTGGCACCTGCAATCAATTCTCATGGCAACTCAGGCGGGGATTGTCTGAACTTCTGCTGTTGCCCTGGAAACCCAGAATCAAAGAGGAATTTAAATGCCTGTTTCCGTGCCGCTGAGCAGTGGCACGGAAAGGGGCATTTAAACCCCTGAATCAGCTTCTCATCAGGGGCTTCCCCTACGAGCGGCTGAGTGCCGGCTGCCCCTCTCCTGGTGCGAGAGGGATGGGGAGAATCTCCTCGCCCCTCTTAGCACTGGGAGAGCCGGCACTGTGTGGCTTCTTCTGCCTGGTGCAACAGGGACAGGGAGAATCTCCCTGCCCTGCTCGCACGGGGCAGGAGCAGCCCCGGAGCGCCATCCCTGCCGGGTGCGAGCGGTACAGGGAGAATCTCCCTGCCCCGGAGCGCCGTCCCTGCCGGGTGCGAGCGGAACAGGGAGAATCTTCCCACACTGCTCACACCGGGCAGGAGAAGCCTGGCAGCGCTGGGGTGGGGTGAGGGCTGGGGTTGTTTAAAGGGCCCTGCTGCTTGCAAGTGGCAGGACAGGGCCCTTTAAACTATCAGCTGGCAGGCGGCAGGGGAAAATCCTTCCCTGCCGCCTGCCAGCTGATAGTTTAAAGGGATCTTTAAACGGCCAGGTAAGTGGTTTAGAGGCGGGGGGGCTAAGTGGGGAGGAGGTTTGGGGGGTGGGGGTGGTTGGGGGCTGCAGGCCCCCACGAACAACAGTCAATGAACATGTTCGTGACAGCATCATGTTCGTCAATGTTCATTGTTCATGGACAGCAACGAACCATGAACAGCATATTCAGGGTTTTTTTGCATTTGTGCCCATGTCTAGAGATAAGGTATTGTAGCGCCACTGAAACTCCACTGCCCACCAAAAACCCTTCACAGACGCATTGCACTTATGGTACCAGACATTTCTAAACATACAATTATCTCCCAGTCTCTAATCTGCTCTTTCTGGGCAAAGTGATTTACAGAGCAGTAGCAGACCAACCCCAGGTCTTCTTGGATAACTCAACTGCTCTGGATTTTTTTCAGCCTGGGTCCAGGCCAAGCTATGAGACAGAATTAGCTATGAGAAGCCAATTACCTCCATCTGAGTGCAGACCAAGGCCATGCCATTTTGTTGCTCCTATTGGATTGTTGCTCCTGCAGCCTTTGATGCAGTGGAGATGTGTGTTAGACTGGTTCAAATCATTCCGCATGGATCATACTTTAAAGGGTTGCCATTGGAGACCAGTGTGCGACCTGTGCTAGCCCCCATTCTTTTCAATCTCAGTGTAAAGACCTTAGGACAAATAGCCCATTGTTTGGGGGGTTAAATAAATGAAATAGAAATAAATAGAATGCTGTTAAAACCACACGAGGCATCAAGCCACAGCACCTTAGTGTCATCTAGACTGAGCTTTACTTCTCATCTAAGGTTAGAATCGCAAACTGGAGACAGTCAATTTCATCTGCTCATAGGACATGGTAACAACATAACTAGAATTTTTACCTGGCAAATACAA
This sequence comes from Eublepharis macularius, assembly GCF_028583425.1. Classification (NCBI taxonomy): domain Eukaryota; kingdom Metazoa; phylum Chordata; class Lepidosauria; order Squamata; family Eublepharidae; genus Eublepharis; species Eublepharis macularius. The sequence goes on from NC_072793.1 coordinate 72,766,002, forward strand.
GAAGAACAGCTATATTTATAAAGAAATGTCCACCGAATTATGGGAGCATAAATAGAAGTATGAGAATTATTGCTTCCTAAAGCACTAATATTGTCCTATGCAGTTTCTAGGAGAATGGAGAAAATTATAGGTTGTGTCCCAGGCAAAAGGTTACAACATCTTCACATTATTACCTTCTCCTTCCATTCAACTTTTTAAAAATTTTATTTAAAAAGAAAAATACAGATAGCATTAGAAAGTGCATAGAAACATATACAAAACACTAAATTTGAATTACAACAGACTATGTGGCAACACAATTAACTTATGGAATGTGTCTCCTCTCCCTCTCCTTAATTACTTATACTTAAAATTTTATATCAATAATCTTTAATCAGTTATCTATTTCACATTTTGTACTCAACATTGTTAAGGTCTCTATATTATAATTAATCTATTTCCGTATTAACTGCTCTTAATTTTTCTTCAAGCTACGTAATCAAAGAAATTTGATTCAGCTTTTTAACAGCATCTCTTGTGTCCATGCTAGTAAAATTGTGCTGGAAGGGGAAGAGGCTGAACAGAGAGTAAGATTCTTTATTGAATATTATGATACAGCACAATGTATAATGCAAATTCTTTTAAATCTTTATACTAGTTATCTGGAAACAGCCCCCGATAGTTACCCAGGGTTAAGTGTCTCCCATTACAACATTAATGAAATAAAATATTGAATAAGACTGAGCAAACAGACGAGCACTACATTTTCATAAGGTGGTGCTCTCAGCTTTCTAGTGTTCAGGAGCATCTCATTACTCCAGATATGTATCACAAATGTTAATAAAATCAGTCTTCTTCAGAAGTCTTTGGAGATAAATTAATACTGGGAAGATATATAACTAATTCAGTATTCCCAGGACTTCAGAAACAGCGGCTCCGATCTAAGGGTGTTTATGTGGACAGAAGTTGCTCTTGAGGGACAGGGAACCCCCAGGAGAAACATTTGGGAGACACATTTCAGGCTTCAACAGGAGGGCAGAAGTGTGAAAGTCATACTCTGCCAGCGGAAATTATTTCATCCACAGAAATGCTCCATTGCAAGCCATTGTCTTTATTTATTTACTTTCTTCATTTATACCTCACATTTCTCCACAATAGAGACCCAAAGTTGTTTACATCATTCTCTCAGCTTTCTAAGGTAGGCCAGAATTATTGTCTCCAAGTGCCAAGACCTGAAGAATCTGTAATCAATAAAATTGTGACCTGATTTTTCCCAGTCTAGTGTGTCTGTGTCATCCTTCTCTCCCTTCAATTTGGGTTGGTCCCCAATCTAGACATAGTTATATATATACTGGAAACAGAGCCCGCTGTGCAAATAAATACAACGGGCTCTAGAAAGCTGGGGAGGGCTGGAGGGGAGGTGGTTAGGAAGGGCTGGCAGGTGGGGGGCAAGGAGGGTCTGGGGAGAGGTGAAAAGCAGGAGGGGTCTGGGGAGGGATGGCAGGTAGGGAGGCAATGGGGTATGGGGTGGAGGGGTCTGGGGAGGGATGGCAGGTAGGAAGGGCAGGGGTGGTTTGGGGAGGGTGGAGAGGCAGAAGGGGTCTGGGGAGGCCTGGAAGGTGGGGTGTGGAGCCAGGGAGGGCGGGCAGAGCGGGTTCGCTCTTCCCTCCGCATGCCCGGCTCCAGTGGGCCTCGCAGGGCGATGGGCGCACTGCTCATGCCCCATCGCCCTGTCCCTGCTGAGAGCACCACGGTGCAGCACAGCTCCGAGGGGGATGGGCGTTTCACCTGCCCGGGCCCCGCCGAGAGCGGCGCGGCGCGGCAACGCTCCGAGGCTGATGGGCGTTTTGCCTCCGCCCAGCCCCCGGCGAGAGCGGCACGGTGCAGCGTGGTGGAGCGTGGCTCGGCAGGGCTCCAAGGGCGATGGGTGTTTTGCCTGCCTGGGCCCCGCCAAGAGCACCGCGGTGCAGTGGGGCTCCGAGGGGAATGGGCGTTTTGCCTGCCCTGGCCCCATCAAGAGAGCTGTGGCGTGGCTCAGCAGGGCTCTGAGGGCGATGGGCATTTTGCCTGGCGCAGTGCGGCGCGGTGGGGCTCTGAGGGGGACGGACGCTTCGCCTGCCCGGGCCCCGCCAAGAGCAGTGCGGAGCAGCGCGGCAGGGCTCCAAGGGCGATGGGCATTTTGCCTGGCGCGGCGCGGCTCGGTGGAGCTCCGAGGGGGATGGGCGCTTTGCCTCCTCCCCGTCGCCCGGGCTCCCCCGGGGCTTGAGCGCGCCGCTCTTGCTGTGCCATCCTCTTCCTCCAGGTGGGCTGCCTCGCCCACGCCCTCCATTGGCGGCCTTCCCCGGCGCCCTTTTATGCTGGTGCGCCCCGCGCAGGCACACCAGCATCAATGTGAGTCGTCGGATAGACGCTAAGGGAATTATATAGTAAGATACAGCATCATTCATTTTTAAAAATTAAGGTTGGTGTTGCAGATTAATGAACCCAAAGAAACCTACCTTCATATAATGGGATTAGAAGAAAGGAATGTCTTACTATTGTTCACTTAATTTTAAAAGGTACAAAAAAATTACTTACAACTTCCGATGGTGGTCCTCATTTGGACCACCATCTGATTCTATATAGAGTGCCACATAGGCTGAAGAAACAGCTTTCCTCTCACCTTCACTATTCCGTTAGTTTCTCATTCTGATTTGCACCCTGGCATTTTTGCTGCCCCTACCTCATTTCCATCGCTTTATAACATCCACCATGCTGTTTACCCAGGGCTTTGTTTAATTATTTTCCCTTTTCCTCAACTTTCTTCTTCCCTAGACCGACTCTTTCCTCTCTTCTCAACATTCCAACAGCCTAAGTCTATGGGCTGTTATGTCATGTCCAACATGGACAGGCCAACATGCATCACTCTGAACGGCAGCTGTTATGGGGTGAGACATTTCTGTGCAGCTTATCCAACTGATAGTAGGAGTTTTGCCACACCACTGCAGACAGCCAAAAAGAATGGTTTCCAATAGCATGGTGAAGCTTGTTCAGTCACCATTGCTCACAATCAACTCAGTGTGTGACAAGAGCTGCTGCTTGTGCAACTGAAGGTCTGCAAACTAGAAAAAGAGCCCCTGTGGCAGGGTGAACAGTTTGTTTCAATGAAGTAAATAACATTCAAATGATCTAGATTTCAGACTGTCTAGAATTATTGTATGGACATTTTCTGAGGTAATTCACTCACAAAAAAATTAGCCTTTATCATTTGAATTTTTTTCCAGCTTGATTTCAACACTGTTTCTTAACAGCATTATTAATACTAAACATTCATATGGATTTAATTTATATCTAATAAATCTAGGACTCATTGACCAGAATAATATGAACTTAGTCTTTCCATTTAATAAGAGAGACAATATGGCAAGTTTAGTACATTCCAGTGTTTATAATTTAACAAGCTAATAGACGTAATTAAAAATAAATTTAAAGAATCTTTTATGCAAATTCAATAACAGATAGATAATTATGAAAAATAATTTACTAAAAGTCTTTGCTAACCAAATGCACTTAGAACACTGCCAGTAGGCTTAAATGATTGGCACTTCCTGGAATGAAGAACGTATAATGTAACACAGAAAAAAACTTGTCAGAAAATTACAGAAACTTGTTCATAGATTGTTTTATTTTGTCTTTTAAATTCAAGTGGGTATTTACAACACAATGTTGTGGTGAATTCTCACCCCTTAGAGGAGTGCTTGCTCCTTTTCAGGGCTACAGTCAACCCAGAACAAGAGCCTTCTGTTTAGGGGCTTACAGAAGACAAGGGAATGCTTCAAGTAAGAGGTAAGAGGAAAACATTTTCTCTTTCCCCACCCTTCAAAACTTTCATCCCCTGCTACTTAGGCCTAAGGTTCAGACCTGCTACTCCAACATCCCTCTGCTTGGGACATCACTCCACAGCTCTGTAAAAAGTTTGGGAGATTCCCTCACTCTTTTTCTGGGTCAAGGAGAAATAAACAAGCTAGTGGCCTGTGAGGTATCTCACCAGGAGGGAGAGCTGGAAATGCATACATACCCATACATACTCTTCAGAATTCTATATGTTCTCATGAGCTTGAGGTCAATTTCCCTTCCTTGTACTTTCCCCCTTAACTGAATTTCATCTATTCTCAACATTCCATGCCTTCTGGAACATAATCCATCCCTATTAGATCAGTTTAGTGTTTTTTCTGTTTCTTTTAACACTATATTTTTATGCATCCATGGGGAACCCCCTGAATCTACAAGAGCACCTCCCTATCTGTAGGTTGCTCAGCTTGCTGCTCTTGTGATTGAGATGAACCACCTAGTTTATTAGATATAGTGACATTTTACTTCTTTCATACTTCAGCAATCTGATTTATCATCTTTTCCTTAGAAAAGCTACACTTTGTGGTCAATAGTCAGTTTTGACAAAACATTATTCTACTATAAAGAAATACAGATAAAAGCATTACATGAGATCCACGTTCATTTTTTTCATTACATTGTAAGTGGATGGAGGCTTTTCCTTGGAATTAGCCCAGTATACAGAAACCCTAAGAGGCACAGTTTATTCCCATAGCAACTTGCATAAGAGAACAAGGACAAATCATTACAGGGCAACATTTAAAACAATGTTTTATGTCTGTCAGCAACTGACCATTAGAAAGATGGTTCTCAAAGTTCTCAAAGTCATTCCAAAATGGCACACTAGCACAAGCCCAACATTATTACAGATGAAATATGAGTGGCAGAAGACTTGTACAACTCAAAAGATGTGTTATATTCCTCTGTGTAACCCTTGTCAGTGAAAGCAGTCACCAACTAGTGCAGAGCAGGTTTTGGCACCACTGTGATGGTATCCCCATGGCAGCATTTTGCTTTTCCTCATAGGAGTAACTGTCAATCATTCATTTATATGGGAGAAAATAAAGGAGTACAGCTCAGAAACACCATTGAAGTAGGAACTAAATTTGTTCAGGCAAACTGAACGTTAATAGCTAAGCCTGCTTATGTCAGAAGATCCGCACCCCTTCAGCTCCACAGCTAGTTAAAAACTGAACTATTTCACTGAGGTTTTGTAAAACTGAAGCTTTGACTTTGGTTTGACTGCTGTTATGGTGCTGGTTTTGCTGTTTTTGTTATTCAGATGTCAGCTTTGATCCTGACTTTTAGACATTGGATTTCATTTTAAATCTTTATATGCAAACTGTATTGAGAACATTTGAGAATATTTTTTTCTCTAAAAAGGTACATAAATACTAAAAATAAATAAGCTAGCTTCTATGCAGAAAGATGATTATCAAGTATGAGTATGGACAACTTATCAAGTTTTTTTGAGTTAACCAAGGCTACTCAACTTTAATTTAAAATCACCTGTCTTTACAACAATTCCTGTCCTAGTTAAAATATGTCAGTGCCTTCTTTCAATGTAATTTAAACGTTCGATTTTAAGAAAGAGACCGAAAATGTAAAGTTCAGATTGCTTCCTGTTTGGTTATTCTATAACCTTACGCACTATAAAAAGCTCATCTCTAAAACAGGCTCTTTTACTATCAGATTAACTATTACTTTTGTACTCTAACCCTTTCTATATATAATCATAAAGGGGGCACACTATCTCTAGAAGACATATTCCATGCAAGTCAATGTATAAACATTTGTGCAAATAAAGAAATTGCACAGTATTTGGTTACTAGAAATATAATGCAACATACTGAGAATATCAGCTTTCATTTTGAAAAAAACAAGTTTCTAGCTCATGACTACAAAGTATTTTAATTCTAAAGTGATATTGCTATGATGAACACCGTAGCTTGAATTTCAAACTGTACTATCACCATCTGCTTAAACCGTTTCATTACTTCTCTCTGAATTCCATAAAAATCAAAAGATTTTTATCAATCAAGCAAGAAGTTTGATATGGGGATTTTTCATTAATTATAATTTCCTCTCTTGTTTTGATACTCTTTATTACCTTTAACATGTTTGTTAAACAAAACAAAACTTCTGTCATCCCATCCCATCATTGGCAATGGTTCCATTACAGCAAGAATAGACAAAAAGTTGAGCCCTGACCTGGATAGCATAAGTGAGCCAGATCTCATCAGATCTCAGAAGGTAAGCAGGGTTGGCCTTGGTTAGTAATTGGATGGGAGATCTCCAATGAAGACCAGGGTTTCAGAGGCAGGCAAACCATCTCTGTTAGTCTCTTGCCATAAAAACATGGGGCCTGGCCTGGCAGCAGACACCCAGGTGACTTCATACCACATAAGTTCCATAACTTACCCAGGCCCAGTCGATTGCTACCTTTGAACAGCAGCCACCACACAAAAGCCAGTATGGTACATTGGTTAGAGTTTCAGACTAGGACCTGGGAGACCCAGGTTCAAACCCCCACTCTGTCATGAGATCTTGCTGTGTGAACTTGGGCCAGTCACACCCTCAGCCTAAATAAGTAAATAAATCAGTGAAGCAAATAAATAAAAAATATAGCTGAAGATAAGAAGCAGATATAAGATAGGATGGTGTTTGGGTGGGAAAGAGAGAAGGAAGCGGGAAAGTTGAAATGGAGGCAGACAGGAGGCAAAGAGAAAATACTACGGGGAAGGGGATACAAGACAAAGTGAAGTGCCTACCTACAAGTCCTTATGAGTTCCCCACCATGCAACTGGGCTCGGTCCAGCAGCCAGCACCTCAGAACTGAGCCATAGTTTTCCCTGGGAGAAGCTGTCAGGGAAGGAATGAAAGCTGAAGACATGGGGACAGGTAAAGATAGGTTGGCTGAGAAGGACAGAAAGAAGCAGGAAAAGGCTATGGGAGCTTTTGGGAAATGAAACGAGAAAATAATAGGGGAAGAAAAAATGAGATGCCCCCTGGAAGTCTTTACGAGTCCTCCACTTGTATACTAAAAAACTGAACATTGCAAATTAAACACGATTCAGTGTATTCTGCACTGTGGTAATTTGTCCTTCCTAGCTTTGTCAGACACAAATCTTCATTTCTATTGTATCTAATTCTAATGTGGCCCTTAGCGTGCAAATCAAATGCTCTACACAGCATGGAGATTGATGAAGATGGGTAGCCATGTTAGTCTATTTATAGCAGTAGAAAAGAGCAAGAGTCAAGTAGCACCTATAAGACTAACAAAATTTGTGGTAGGGTATGAGCTTTCGTGAGTCACAGCTCATTTCTTCAGATACAACTAGAATATGAGTCTATCTGTCCATATATCTTGGAGAGTGATTTCGAATGCAGAATGACAATAGTAGGTAAATGACAAAAGCCGGTGAATGACAATAACCAGAAAGATTGGATAGGGTGAGGTATGCAGAAGGGTGGTGGGTGTGGAGAAATCAGCATTGATGTTACCAGAACTGCTCTTTATTAAAATGGGGAATTAGCTGTAGCAGTCTGTAACTGAAAATTAGCGCGGATCTTAACCTATGTCTACGGAGGTCCCGATTCCAGACACTCTAGTGAATAAGAGGCAGACTACAAAATAGGTTCCAAACACGTGTATTGTATAACAATGTGGCATAAGCCTGAACTTGCACAAGCATACAAGAAACACACAAGATCTAGGAAATACAGAGTATGAAATACAGAGACGTTCGCATTAGCTGGTTCCCAACGATGATAGGGGGAATACTCACTTATCCTGGAGCGAAGCAGAGACATGACAGCGAGGGGTGGCCCAATGCCAGCACTGGGACCACAGACGGACAGCGAGGGGTTCTGGATAGGATGGCACGCGCACCATGCGGTCTGGGAGACCGGCTTAAATACCCCAAAACGTACCCTGGGGCTGGTGCTGTACTTGGTGGTTCTCACAGATTAAAACAAAGGTACTAATGGGCTACTGAATGGCTTGGATGGGCCACTTTAGTAATCAGATTGTGATAAGTGACACCTCAGGAAGAGGGGACAAAAGAGGGAGGGGGAAATCCAAGTGGGCTGAAAGGATGTTCCAGCGGACAGGGCTTGTCCTGATGTCATCAGCTCTGGAATGCGGAGGTTTCTTTGAGATGCATTCTCTAAGTGCTTGGGATGGTCGGCACTTAGTTCCTTCTCCGGGGCGGCTCCTAAGATATGCAGAGCGGGGCGAGGTACTCTCGCTGCGGACGTGGTGTGCCCGCTTCGCCGAAATGGCTTCCCAAAGCAGTCTTTTCCTCTGGGTCTTCTGGGTGCCTGAGAACATGGATGCCGGCTGGGCATAGCTGGGGCTGGTTTGCAGGCTGCCCGGTAGCGAGGGCAAGCTCAGGGACCGGCCCGCGGGAGGCTCCAGGCGGGAACTGACCAGGGAGCGCCTAGCCAGGCTCGCTGGAGGTTTCCCCGGCAGGCGCCCGGCTGCTAGCAGCGGCTTGGGCCCATATGAGGCAGGCTTCCATGGAGGCAGGGGGAACAGTACTTAAAACACAGTCCAAAGCAGGGAACAGGCACGGTCCGTGGCAGATGGAAATGCAGGCACGGGGCACACTTGTAACAAAGTCCAAACACACACTGGGAAGTCCAGATATAGGTCTGGGCAGGGATGCCCAGGAAAAGAGTCCTTTGTGCAGTTAACCAAACATGGAGTCAGTAAACTGCACAGTCTATTGCAGCAGCAAGGTAATTGACACGCAGGCAGGAAACTGACACGTGTATCAGAGCACACACGTGCAAAGCAATCTTTGTGTAGTAATAAAACAGCAACGCAGGAAACTTTAACACAGTTTATAGCAGGCCTTAAAGCAGGGGAGGGGGCCTACTTGGCAACATTGATAATGAGACAGGAAGCCTAGATCTCTATTCAATCCTGGTGAATGCATTGTCCTGAGCTTCATTATCAGTTACAATTCTGCAGTCTCTTTTTCTAACCTCCCTCTGAAATTCTTCTGCTTTCAGGTCAGCAGTTGAATGTCCTGGAAAGTTAAAATGTTCCCCCACAGGTTGTTAAATGTTGTGGTTTCTGATATCAGACTTATGTCCATTAATTCTTTGTCGAAGGGTCTGGCCAGTTTGTCCAAAGCAGAAGGTGGAAAGGCATTGTGACACATGATGGAATAAATTACATTAGAGGAAAGCAGGAGTATGAACCTGAGAATATATGGCTGATGTTGTTGGGGGTCCACTGATGGTGTTGCGAGGATCTATATGGGGGCAAAGTTGGCATCCTGGTTTGTTGCAGGCCTTGGTACCAGAGTCCATGTTACTGTTAAGTAGTTTATCATTGCACATGAGTAGTTGTTTTAGGTTCACAGGCTATCTGTAAGCAAGAAAAGGTCAGCCCCCCCAGTGCCTGTGTGAGGGAAGTGTCACAATCTAGCATGGTTGTAGGTCATTAATAATGCGTTGAACTGGCTTGAGTTGTGAGCTATAGGTGATCACTAGAGGTGTTCTGTTATTTTCTTTGGGCTTGTCTTGTAGCAAGTTGTCCCTAGGTGTTATTCTGGCCTTTCCAATCATCTTTCTCACCATGTCAGAGAGATACTATAGATGCAAAAATGCCTCTTGCAGATCCTTCAAGAATTTCTGTCTGAGGTGTTGGAGCAGATGCAACTATAGTGTAGGGCTTGGCTATACACAATGGATTGCTTGATGTGGTTGGAGTAGTAGCTAGAGGTATGTAGATATGTTTGCTGAAACCACATTCCAGTATAATGTGGTACTTATGTGTCCCTTGTGTATCTGTACTGTGGTGTCTAAGAAGTTTATTTCTTGTATAGAGTGCTCCATAGTTAGATTGATGGTTGGGTGGAAGCTGTGGAAAGTCTGGTGAAATCTCTCGAGGGCTTCTTTGCCATGGATCAAGACAATAAAAATGTCATCAATGAATCTCAAGTAAAGGAGAGGTGCATATAGGTAGGAATTCAGAAAACGTTGTAGGTCCACCATGAAAATGTAGCCATACTGTGGAGCCATGCGGGTACCCATGGCTATGTCTGAAGTAGCTGTGGATGAGAACAAGCGTGCAGAGTTCAGTGGCAAGATCAGCTGTGGTCTTGTTGGGGATGATGTTTCTAATGGCTTGCAGTCCATCCTGATGGGGGATGTTGATGTACAAGGACTCAACATCCATGGTGGCTAGAATGCTATTTTCTGGAAGATAGTCAATGGACAGCAGTTTTCTCAGGAAGTGTGTGGTATCAGGGACATAGCTGGGGGTAGTGATAACGTATGATCTCAGGATGGAGTCCATATCCCAGTACTTCTTCAGTGATGGTGCCTATGCTCAAGACAATGGGATGTCCAGGGTTGCCAGGTTTGTGTATATTTGGCAAAAGGTAGAAGGTGCCCAGTCAAGGTTGCCTGGGTGTATCCATATAAACTTGTTTCTGTATGTATGTTGGGACTTCATGATTTTGTTGCATTTCGCTGAGTTCAAAAGGAGATTAGAAATATCTCCTTTTGAGTTCCCTTAGAGTTCAAAGGGAGATTAGAGAGACTGCTGAATTGCAACTGATACTGAAGCTCAAGACAGTGCATTCCTCAGGATTGAATCGAGACCTAGGCTTCCCGTCTAATTACCAATGCTAATTTCTCCACACCCACTACCCCTCTGCATACCCCACCCTATCCAATCACACCTATTTTCATTCACTGGCTTTTGTCATTTACCTTCTATTGTCATTTGGCATCTGAAATCACTCCACTCACCAAGATATAAGGACAGATGGACTCACATTCTAGCTGTACCTAAAGAAGTGAGCTCATACCCTACTATAAATTTTGTTAGTGTTATAGGTGCTACTGGACTCATTTTTTTCTACACAGCATGATCAGGTATACATTGGGGATATTTTTCTACAAACCCCAGGGGAACCCCCCTCCCACATTTGAAGAAAGATCAGGACTCTGCTTTTTAACTAAAAAAAAGAATACAACAAAAATACCTATTGCTATCTTGCAATGGTTATCTCAGCTGCAACTTGGCTGTGAGTGGCTCAGAGGCAAATGTGGCCAGCACACTTCAGGCCCAGAAAAACACACTGTAACCAATTAATCAGTGGTGACTAGGGGTGGGAAGCATTTCAGCTTGAAGGACTAACAAATGGCATTGGCTTTGTCACTGGAGACTATCTAAAAGAGGTTCTCACTTTGGATTCACCAACCAACCCAAACATAGTTCATCAGTTAGTTAACCTTTCAGGGACTCAATGGAAGGATACAAACCATAGCTAGTAAGCTGTATTCATCTTGATAGATCAGATTTATGCAGTCTAAGATGTCTACATAAATTTGTCTAGTAGCCTCACAATATAAAAGAGAAAATGAGACAATACTTCACAATGATGCCATTACTACCTTATGGGGAGTCCCTCAAGAACAGTCCTAGAAATCCATAGTTACATCAAGGTGATGAAATTTGCTGCTATACATTTGGAAGGTATAAAGGAACACACAGTGAGCCCACAAAATAAAAATCAGAAAAAGTGCATTATGGGCATGCCCTGATTCGCATGCATGGTCAGACTTCTGCTGTGCATCAGTTTATTTGGGTTCCTTTACTCTAATAAACTTTTTTACTTTGCCAATATTTCTGCATTGGTTAGTTGGGGTGATGACTCTTGTTAAGCGGCCTCCCTCTATTGGGATACTGATGAGTCTCCTCTCATGTATATTAAAGCAGAAATCAGACTCACAGCCTCAAGGTTGCGGCATTTGGTCTCTGTTTTCCTCTTAAGAGCGATTCCAAATACTAAGCATCTGAACTAATTATGCCCCTTAGGCAGATGGCAACGAGGAGAGAGTGCATGGGAAAGAAGGCAGGTGAGAAAGAGAGAGATCAATAACTACCATTCCTGAGGTACAACAGAGAGCCAAGCACTGATGTTGGGGTCCAGACAGCATGTCATGCAAAAAGGCAAAGAGCAAGATGATATAATGTGCACCAAAAGGGCTCAAACAGCTCACAAAACACAGGTGGGTCTCAGGCCAAACAAAAGTGATGTGGGTTTTCCTGAAAATCTGATTCAAATTGAAATAATTTAAACGAAAGCAAAATATAAATAACTTTAGCAAAAGAAGGTAAATGGGATATGTACAAGCACTGAGGGTTGTCCATGCTTCATGCCCCACATTTAGTCCATCTAATATGATTGATTTGCATCACAACAACCCTGACAACTGTAGAGATTGTGTTTACACATGTAAGGCAGAACTTTGTCCATGGAAAAATTTAGCACCAGAAATTTTTTCAGCCCACATCACTGCCTCTTACATGACAAGCAAGCAGATCAAATAAGGAAATTATTCTTTCCCTTCTGACCTTGTAAACATATGGTGGGGAGGTAGTGACAAGGGCCAAGCATGCATTAAAACTGTACCAATACATGGAACTGGTCAATCTTTTTTTATTGTAGAAAAGTTAAAAGATAAAAGAAGGAAAATAAGACACAAAAACACAGCTACAAAGAGCCAACAGTGGACTACATATCAATCTAAAAAGTAAAAAAAAAGTAAACAACATAATAAGCATATTGTTAATCCATTATAGTTTTTCCCTACAACACTTCCTCCTTTAGTATCAATCAGCTTGTGGTATAATTTATATATCTTAATATCCCAAATCCTTATTCTTAAAAATCAAAACCACAAATCATTAATTCATTTTTCTTTGTCTCTCGCAGATAGTCCATAACTGGTCAGTCCTAAGAGGGAAGAAGCTAGGAGCAAACTAACATTGTAGGGAAGGTAGCTTGGAAATGTGGTTGGCCCAAACATAGGCATGGCATCCAGGTGATCTAATGGATACACCAGAATGAAGGCTTACTATTCAAAATGGAAACGGTGAAGTAACAAAGTAAAGTTGCCAGCTGAAAACTTGATAGTTCAGAGATAAAATAGATGGTAAAAGAGCCTTGTTGTAAATATAAAATATAAAATATAAAATATGAAGCAAAATTAAACAATTTATCAGGGAACCAGCTCATTAAGTTGCCTGATGTACTATGGAATCAAAGTGCAATTAGTCCAATATTAATATAGGACAAAATTGGTGTGTTCACAACACCAAGTTGAATCTTCTTCTGTATACCATACGTAGAGGTTTATATGAAAATATTATTTGGCTATAAACCATCTAGCACCACTGAAAATAGAATGAATAGGTACTCTGCATATTATGCCACTCTCAAACCAATGTAATTCACATTAAAAAATGAACCAAATTGCTACACGGTTAAACACTTTGTGTAGACTTGATCAAAAAGAATTCTCTTTATTAGAAATGTACACCTGTACAAATCAAGCTACAATTACCATAAAATTATATTCTTGGCATTTATGTTAAAAGTTTTGTTAAGAGATACAACAAAAATTCCTGCAAGACACAGTTCTGGCATATCTTGCTTGTATTTCTTTTTTCTTGCATTCAGAAACACTAAATGTAGAAATATAGAAGCTCAACAGCTGCTCTACTAAAGACCATGCCCACTGCAACTCTTTTCATGCCAGATGTTTGAGAGTTTTTCAGAATAGTACACTATACATGAATATAAAGTCATCAATTATGGTTTCAGTTATTTACATATTTTCCAGACCTGAAAAGAATCAGTCATAAACAGGATGTACATAAATGTAACTCTATGAAACTGTATACTTTACAACTTGTATAAATGAACATAAATAGCAAAATTACCCCAAATTTTAAAAAACGTAATGTACCAAGAATTAGCTGTATGACCCATATGGAAGGGGTTTATCTTTTGACTAAATTAAAGAAGAGTTCAGTATCTGCTGAAGATGGGCAGCTTCAGCCCATGGCATTTCATTATCTGCAGACAGTTACTTCGGTCAGACTAACACATTAAGTAAATCTCTTTTGAGCCTGCCACCTTCCATGCTTACAAACGTAACAAAACCAAGTAGTTCCTAGACAATCCTACTTTTAAAATGCAGATGGAAGAGTAGATGTGCTTACTTTGGATCTCAAGTTCTAGCCTAAAAATTTTATCTTAATTCCAGATTTTTGAAGGCAAAATTTCTACAACAGAATTTCTGAGAATAGGACACCGAATCAGCAAAAATTCACACTGGCATTCGTGAACTATGGAAGAAGGTATACTGATATTATAGTAATACATGCCAAATATTTTTCTACACAGTCCAAGTAATTTGGCTAAAAGTGGCCCAGTTTTACATAGATGGACACTTTATAAAATCTATACTGAAGGGAGAAAAAAACATGATTCAACCAGGCAACCAACCACCAGAAAGGTTTTTTAGTGTTATCCACTAGTTCTGGATTCACTAGTGAGTCTAGACTACTACATGGCTATATACTGAACAAGGATAATTAACTGCTCCAGGCAGAAAGAAATACGGTAGAAAAAAGTGAATTAAAATGGCATTATTGTATGCTGATTCTGAAGTTTGTCACCAGAAGTAAATACTGACCTTACACGTCCTCATATAAGGCTAAAAAATTAAAGGCAAAAGAGTGCACATATGCTTGTTGCATATAGCAACATCTGCACATTATATAAATACAAAGCAAAAAATTAGGTTGGCAAATTCAAATCACATAGCTTTTAAAAAACATAATCATTGGTAATTTTTAATGAAGGCATTGCCTCATTAACATTTTGATCTAAACGATGATATCCAACTGTTCTGGAGCAAAGTCCATCTCGCCATCTTCTACCCTGAACCAACAGAATGATCTGGAAAGGGAAAAGAAAAGATTTAGCTAAGAAATTCAAATGTAGTTAACAGTAGTAACAATCTTCCACATTAGTTTCCCAGTCTGCCAGCCGCCCACCTCCAACTATCACACAGTCATTGCCCCATTTTCTTGGTTGCCTCTACTGCGCAAAAACAGCATTTTACTTATGAATGACTGCATTTACCTTCAGACGTCAATGAGAGCCGCTCAGAAATCTGAAACACACTCAGTTGGGATCACTTTTAAAAAAAATCTTATCTCTGCCCATGACGTGGAAAGACCCTGTTACTCCAACAAGAAGCAACATGTTGTAATTCATTTCACTTCTAAAGGAGAGGAGACCACACTGCAGAGGAAAACCTGCTCAAGTTGTATGTGCATCAACCTCTTAAAGGTCCATACAAAATTATATCATGAGTTCATATAACACAGCTGCAACAACTGGACAATTGCCTGTTTTTCAACATGAAGTATAGCTCATTTTAAAGACTGCACTGTGCCTTCATGATCTCTAGTTAACAGTCTTGCAGGGAAGTCTCTTCCTGCATGTGCTGACTCCAGCAGCAGTGACTGTTCCAAACAGGCCAATCTGATTCATGGGATGGAATACTAGATTTGGACTTAGGATCTTTTTCAGATTGTAGAGCAAGACATAAGCTTTACAACTTTCCCCAGATAGGAAGGGAGAAATCTAAAAGACACAAGGAATTAGTATCACAAATTGACCACATTTATTACAGATCCACTGAAAACAAAGAAAAACAGTGACTAGAAAACAAAGCACATTTGCAAAGAAGGGATGGAGGAAAGGGATTTACACTTCTCAGAACATTAAGCTAAAAAGAAAAAAAACTATTTTTATTTAACTGCACTCTGCATCATAGCATACTAGCACAACTACTCCCCAGAGCTGTTTGTCAAGTATTACTTCATTCTTTTCAGCTTATTTACATTATCAAATCTTCTTTCCTACTTTTGCTCACATGCAAAAGTGCTAATTAACAATGGGTTATATTGTCGAAGGCTTTCACAGCCGGAGAACGATGGTTGCTGTATAGCCGTGGTCTTGGAATTGTAGTTCCTGACGTTTCACCAGCAGCTGTGACTGGCATCTTCAGAGGTGTAGCACCAAAAGACAGAGATCTCTCAGTGTCACAGTGTGGAAAAGAAGTTGGCAGGTAATTTATATCTACTCAGGAAGGTGGGTTTGGGCTGAGTCATGACACCTCTGAAGATGCCAGTCACAGCTGCTGGCGAAACATCAGGAACTACAATGCCAAGACCACGGCTATACAGCCCTGAAAATCCACAACAACCAACAATGGGTTAGATCTAAAGAACCATGAGAATTCCACTCACGGATCAGATATTTCCTGTTCTCCCTTACAGCTGCAGCCTCCACCACCACATCCATTTCCCAAATGTCAGTGCCCTTTGGGAATGGTATAGAAGATTGCAGAGAGAATGGTCAGAAACTGATCCTTCTCTTGCATGAGTAGTGCCCTTTTATTTGCAATGCAGGGGGGGGGGTGGATCCAACCCAATAAGTGATAAAGGGTTGGGTGGACAGAGTCACACATTCCAGATGTTAATTCAATTGTTTGTATTATTTATTGAAAACTTTTTTGACCTGCTTTATTTCCTGGACTCAAAAGCAATTGCTATATTGGTGGTGGCGGAAAATGCTGTCAAGCAGCAGCTGACTTATGGTGATCTATGAAGGGGTTTTCAAGACAAGAGAGTAAGAGAGATGGTTTGTCATTGCCTGCCTCTGTAGAACAACTCTGGTCTTCCTTGGTGGTTTCTGTAGAAGCCATTTTGCAATCTATTAAGGAGGGAGGAAGGAGGGGGGGAGTGAAAGTTGCATAGACAGCAGTATGAGAAAGTTTGAGATAAGCAGATGGATGGAGACCACATATGGTGTTGCTGTTTTCCCTTTCTGTGCCTCTCTAGTGACAAAGTATTAAAGATGCACATAAGCAGGCATCAGAAATGTATGCTGCCAGTTAAGTTTGCTGTATTGTGAATGAACTAACCATGTATAAACAAGATTTGCCTTCCTACTTTGATAAACTAATGACTACTACCTTCTTTATCCTGCAACTTAATAAAAGTTAACTGCACCATAAAACAGGGTTAACATACCTGTAACTTATGTTCATCGAGTTCTTCTGTGCTGACACACATGGGGACTGCGCAGGCGCAGGCCAGCCGCCGGAGAATTTTCTAGAGCTTCCATGGCTCCGAAGGGGCCGTTTGTCGCGCGCCTCAGCAACCGTTTTCCCGCCCAAACGGTCACGTGATCCTCCAGTGACCAACGGCCCCTTCCCTCAGTTCTCCCTTGCCGCCGCTTGACCAACACACTTCAGCCATAACACCTTAAAAACACCAATTTCCGTTACAGCCATCACCTTATCGTGCATTGGAGTTCACAGCGGGGTAGGAGGGAGGGTTGTGTGTCAGCACAGAAGAACTCGATGAACATAAGTTACAGGTATGTTAACCCTGTTTTCATCTTCGTTCTTCTGTGCCTCCACACATGGGAGTGTACCAAGCTTCACACAATAAGGAAGGCGGGGGTGAAGTCCAACACAATTTTATTGAACAAACAAGAACAACAACAATAGATATGCATATATACATCTATGCAAAAAAAACTGTGTAAGGACACATAAATACTCAATATTTACATATATATACACCCCAAAGTACACATATACACTCTATCACTCAAGGGTACCCAGCAGGTACGCCAAGAAAGTCATCCCAAGACTCCCTCAGGAAAAAAGGGAGTGTAGGACAGCCCTGGCCACAGATACATCCTGCTCCGCATTGACATCAACGGCGTAATGCCTGACAAAGGTGTCTGCAGAGGACCATGTGGCTGCTTTACAAATGTTAATCAGGGGCACCCCCCTGAGGAGTGCCGAAGAGGATGCTTGGGACCGCGTGGAGTGGGCCCTGACACGAAGCGGGCAAGCCACCCCTGCCAGGGAATAGGCCTTGCTAATGGCCGTCACAATCCACCTAGACAGGGTCTGTGAGGAAGCCCTGTTACCCTTGTCCTTGGCCCCAAAACATACAAACAGGTGAGGACTGGAGCGGAATCCCTTCGTCCTATCCAGGTAATAGGCTAGGGCCCTCTTCAAGTCTAGGGAATGAAGGGCCTTTTCCCCCTTAGAGGAAGGTTGAGGAAAGAATGCAGGCAGTGAGATATCCTGCGAGAGGTGGAAGGCGGACACCACCTTGGGCAGGAACCCGAGGCAGGGACGCAGGACCACCTTGTTGGGATGAAACACAAGAAAGGGAGGGTCAGACCGCAGTGCAGACAGCTCACTGACCCTTCTGGCCGATGTGACGGCCACCAAGAATGCTACCTTGTAGGATAGCATATCCAAGGGGCATGTAGCCATAGGTTCAAATGGAGGCAACATGAGACGTGAGAGCACCAAGGACAGTGACCACTGAGGCACTGGCGCCGACACAGGTGGGTAAAGATTGTACATGCCCTTAAGGAACTGGCGGGATTGTGGGTGAGAAAACACCGTAGCACCCCCAACTCGGGCGTGAACAGCCGATATCGCTGCCAGGTGGACCTTGAGGGAGGACACCTTCAAGCCCAGGCCACGCAAGTGGCACAAATACTCAAATACAACCCCCAAGGGACTGCTGTCAGGCACCACTCCTTTAGCAAGTGCCCAAAGTTCAAACCTGCGCCACTTGGCCGCATAAGCGCGCCTAGTGGATGGCCGACGAGCATTCAGGAGGACCCTCTGTACCTCGTCAGTAAAGCCTACCGGGGAGGAACGATCCGCCAAGCCGTTAGGTGCAGCTTCCTGGGATCGTGGTGGACTAGGCTCCCGTTTAGGAGAAGGTCTTGCCGAGGGGGCACACTCACACATGTCCGTTGGGACATCCGCAGGAGCTTCGGGAACCAAACCTGCCGTGGCCAGAAGGGGGCCACCAGGATGCAATCCGTCCCGTCCTCCTCTATCTTGCACAGGACCCTGGGAATCAAGGGGAATGGAGGAAACATGTAGTGCAAGCCCTGCGTCCACGTAAACTGGAAGGCATCCCCAATAGAGAGGGGGTCGCTCCCTGCCCTGGAACAGAACGTGTGGGCCTTGGTGGTCGCCGCAGTGGCGAACACGTCTATCACTGGATGACCCCACATCCGGAAGATCGGCCCAACGCACTCTACGTTCAGTTCCCACTCGTGGTCCAGCAAAGGGACCCTGCTGAGGGCATCCGCCCGGGCATTGTCTGACCCAGCCACGTGTATAGCACGAAGCGACACGCCGTTCCTGATAGCCCACTGCCAAGTGAGCGTGGCTTCCCGGCACAGGGCCATGGACACTGTGCCCCCCTGCTGATTCACGTAGTACATGGCAGTCGTGTTGTCCGTCTGCACCAAGACCTGACGATTTCTCAGCAGTGCTGTAAGAGACACAAGTGCGAAACGAATGGCCCTTAGTTCAAGCACATTGATATGGAGGGTCTTTTTGAGGGACGGAGGGTGCAGCAGAGCATCGTACCTCCGCACAAACCAGTTCTGGAGCGGACGCATACGCAGCCTAGCAAAGGGCACCACAGAGGTGGCCGCTGCCATATGCCCTAGTAAGCACTGGATAGTGCGCACAGACTGGAATCGGTTTCTTTTAAACATGGACACTAGACCCCTTAGGGACCGAGCCCTCTCCAAGGGGAGCAGGGCCTTACCCTCCACAGAGTCTAACAGTGCACCAATGTAGGACACCTTGCAGTTGGGCACCAGTTTGGATTTCTCAAAGTTCACCAGGAGCCCCAGGCGTTGGCAAGTGCTAAGTACCAAGCCAATGTCCTGCATCAGCCTAGACTCCGATTCAGCCACGATGAGCCAGTCATCGAGGTACGGAAAGATGGTACAGCCTTCTTCCCGCAGGAAGGAAACCACAGGGGCCACACATTTCGTGAACACTCGTGGGGCAGTGGACAGGCCAAAAGGGAGCACCTTATACCGGAAAACCCTTTGCCGGTAAACGAAGCTCAGGTATTTCCTGTGCTCCTCCCGTATCCCCACGTGAAAATATGCGTCCTTTAAGTCAAGAACCGCAAACCAATCCCCTTGTTTCAGCAAGGCGATCACAGCCGCCAATGTAACCATTTTGAATTTGGTCACCTTGAGGAAGGCATTAAGGCCCCTCAGATCTAAAATGGGACGTAAGCCCCCATCCTTCTTAGGGACCAGGAAGAACCTAGAGAAGAATCCCTTCACAGAGTCCTCATAGGGCAATTCTTCCACAGCACCCTTGGCCAAGAGCGACACGATCTCCGCATCCAGCTCGGCCATAGTGTTATTGACAGCTGTCAGGGGTGAACTGCATCTAGGCAGTTCAACGAACTCCAGCCCGTATCCCAGTTCAACAATAGTTAAGACCCATGAGTCAGATGTTATTGACTCCCACTCAGAGAGGAGTGGACTCAGTCTGTCTGAAAAGTTCGGGGATACGGCTGGCGTGACCCGTCAGTACTGCCTCCCGGTGCCCTGCTGATCCCTCTGCTGGGCCGGTTGTTGTGCCGGACGAGGCTTGAAGGGCCGACGCCTCCTTTGCTGTTGTGCGGGAGGGTAAGGCCGCTGCTGGTAGGCAGGATACTGTTGGTAGCCCGGCCGCTGCTGTTGGTATCTGCCCTGGTAGTGGTAAGGGCTGGATCGGGGAGCGTACCGTGGCCTGGAGGAGGGCTTGTCTGCAGGAGCCAGACCCAAGGATCGCGCCATCTGCCTGTCCTCTTTTTTCTTTTTCAGGGTCTCGTCGGTGGACTTGGAGAACAGCGAGTCCCCTTCAAAGGGCATGCTCTCCACCCTGGAACGCACCTCCTGAGACAGGGCGGTCGACCGCAACCAGGAATGGCGCCTGAGGACCACCGCCGAAGCCATCCCCCGAGCGGCAGTGTCGGCAGCATGGCTCCCAGCATTCATTTGCTGTTTAGACAGCCTGACAGCCTCCGTTTGTAGTAGGGACACCACAGCCTTCTGCTCAGGTGGGAGGTCTCGGGTATAGGACGCCAACTTCTCCCAGAGGTACAGTTGGTACCCTGCCATGATGGTCTGGTAGTTGGCAATCCTCAGACCCAGCGAAGCGACGATGTACTGGCGCCTGCCCATGGCATCAAGCTTTCTGCCCTCTTTATCGGCAGGCACCGAGGAGTGACCCGATCGTCGGGGGTTGAATTCCTCCGTGACCAAGGAGGAAGGTGGAGGGTGCTTCACCAACGCCGGCCAGGTGCCCTGCTTGATTTTGTAAAGCTGCTCAATCCTCTTAGATGTTGGAGGCTGGTCACAGGGCACCTTCCACACCTTCTCCACGATCTCCTCAATACCCTCGAGCATGGGGAAGCCAATGGACGCCGGGTTGTCACCGTATATCCGCTTGAGCAGCTTGTCTTTGGTCTGTGGGGTCGCTGAGGAGATGTCCATCTCGAGGGCCTGGGCCATCCTCGCCATCTGGTCGGCGTAGATGCGGAGGTCCTCGAATGGGGAGCCCGTAGATGGCACCAGATCATCAGCCGGCGATGGTTCAGACCAGGATTCCGACTGGTACTCGGCCAGGCTCTCAACTTCTCCCTCCTCGGACCCGAGCTGGGAGTCCTCACCCTGGACTGGAGGGGGAAACCACGTTCGCCTCGACGTCGATGGCCCCGGTTCCGACTCGGAGAAACCAGCAGGTGCCCCTTCCCACTGGCAACGGTATGGCGAGGGAAGGTAGGAGGCTTGACGATGCCGGGATGCAGTGGATCGGGCAGATCGAATGCTGTCCCCGGAACGGCGTCGCTCACGACCGACCGCAGGTGGAGATGGACGGGCAGGAGATGGACGGCTCCGACGAGGAGACGGGCTTGGTTCCAACCTCGGCGACCGAAGGGCAGGTGATGGTCGGCTCCGACGGCGCGGGCTGGGCTCCGGCCCCGACGAAAACTCTGCTGGCACCATTTCGAAGGCCATCGGATCCGGCACCGGCACGGAGAGTTCCTCTGGTTCGGGGGAACCCAGATGAGGGGAAGGCGTGTGAGGAAGCACGATGACCTCCTCCTGGGGAGCGGGATGCGGCGACCGATGATGTTTAGTCTTCTTCTTCTTCTTTGCCGGTTCCGAAGAAGACCTCGGAACCGACGCACTCCTCGCCTTCGAAGGGGACCTCGGTTTCGACCTCTTAGACTTTATTGGAATTTAGCCGGTCGTCGGTTCCGACCGGGGACTCGGTACCAGGATCCTCGGTCCCGATGTCGGTCTCGGATCCGACCTGGTGGATGACGCGCTACGGGGCGGCCACGCCGGTCCCTGCGCTGGGGAGGCCACTCTCGACGCCGAGGTACTCGGGGGACGCGGTTTCGACCCCAACCTCGCGGAGGCCACAGAGCCAGCTCTTGAGCGCCTTTCGGCAGAGGGGCTAGGGCCGGCCTTAGGTAACAGGGTCCCCTCGGACATGACCGACTGCCACAAAGATGAATTCAGTCGGGCCCTCCGATCCTGCCGGGCCTTGTTGGTGAAGCCCTGGCAGATCTTGCAGGCCGACACGTTATGGGTCTCCCCCAAACAAAACAGGCACAGTTCATGGCCATCGGTCTTGGCCATCTTGGTGTGGCATTGGAGGCAATGCTTGAAGAGAGCCGTTGAGGCCATCTTCAGGGGCACGCGAAAGAAGGGTCAAAAACAGTCCGAGTCAAATTACCGAGTCCACGTCAAAGTCCAAAGCGAGATCCGAAGAATAGTCGAGGTCACGAAGTCCGAAGTCAAAAGCCAAGCAATCAGTTAGAGAAAGGCACGAAGCACAAAAGCACAGAGCAACGAAGCTCACGTTCTCTCCAAGCGGCGGCAAGAAGAGAACTGAGGGAAGGGGCCGTTGGTCGCTGGAGGATCACGTGACCGTTTGGGCGGGAAAACGGTCGCTGAGGCGTGCGACAAATGGCCCCTTCGGAGCCATGGAAGCTCTAGAAAATTCTCCGGCGGCTGGCCTGCGCCTGCGCAGTCCCCATGTGTGGAGGCACAGAAGAACGAAGATGAACTGAAGGTCTCTATTTTGGTAGAACAACAGCTGCTTAAATAAAGCTTTTTAGCTTCTTTTAACCTGGATTGAGTGATTATTTGCCACAACATCTCCCATCCAATTACTAACCAAGGCTAACTTTGCTTAGCTTTCAAGATCTGATGGATCAGGCTATCCCAGGCATAAATCAACAAAATTAAACAAATTAAAATTCACAATTAACCAATTTAAAAGCATTCAGACTTAATACACTCCAGAGTAAAATACATACAAGAATAACAAAGTCATACCACAACAAAGTCATACCCAGATTTGTTGGAAAAGTTCACCTGCTACCAAATGCTTGCTGGAAAAGGACTATCTACCTAAACGTAGCAAGGGAAGTTGTTCCAAAGGACTAGGCCCACCACAGAAAAGGCCTGTGATCTTGGTGTGGCTATGTGAACAGTCTTAAGGGAGAGGCTCCTCCTTAAAGTGCTATTTGAACAGCATATAATCTGTAGCCTGGAGCCCATATTAATCTGAGATTTTCTAATCTTTGCAAGCCTACATTTCATAATTCAGCTCTCCCTTGGTCTTCCATTAATCACTAAGAAAATTATAGAGCATTTTAATGCTAGTCAAATTAGTAGCTTTGCATATGATCAAATACAAAACAAAATTCAAGTGCCAATGTGTAATGAAAGGTAGAAATATATTACTTCTTCATGTAGCTATAACGTGTTTCAATTTTAAAAATTTTGATAAAATACCACAGCCAGATAGTTTAAAATGCTCAACTTACCTTTCTTTTATTATGATACATGATGTAAACCACAGCTACCAAAAAGGCAACAACCACCAGATGGAAAAAGAAATGACTATCTTCTTCTAGCCCTGAGATAGAGTCCTTCATCTCGTCAGCAAATTGCTTTCCATAGCTGTGTGTGCTTGCCCAATCTGCTTCTTCATCTTGGGAATTCAATACCACTTCAATTTGATTGTCATCTTCTTGAGAATCACCAGGATCTACAGTTTCTTTTGCAGTAGATAGTGAATTTGGCAATAAGTTATCTACAATGTCATCATCAATATCATCATCATCAGTGTCTTCACCAATATCAGTATTAAATATGAAAGACACTGGCGTAGGAGATGTGGCTGATTTATCCTCTGCTACAGTCAGGTCAGGTACAACAGAAGGATCCACTTCCAAAGTTGCTGAGAGGATTTCACTTTTTGTTGAAATCTTTGTAGTGATCTGGCTGGCTGCTGAAATTATGGGTGGTGAATTAGTGTTTTGTAGCAAAGTAGTTCTCTTCTGAGATGGCTCTCTCTGAAGGGCAGTATCTAGAAGACAATTAAAACCATGGTTATCTAAGGTTTAAAACAAATATTCATTCTCATATGAACTTTGATTTTATACAGAGAGCCATTAAATATTTTCTTATTTAAGAACACTGTATACTGCCTCAAAGTCAATGTGTTCAAGGTGGTTGAAAACAACAAAGAAATCAGTAGCAGACCAAATACAGTATAACTACCATGAAAGCATGATTCACCAAAATTATTATTTAAAAGGATTCAGCAAATAATGTAATTATGGGGATAAAGCAAAACTACTATTTGTTATTACATGAAATTTCAGAATTTTGTTTGCTATTATTCATTAAAAGCAGGTACCCTTCGGAACTCACATGGGAAGTGGTCATTTCATTCCCCACACACACACCCAAACCGGTTTCCTCACCTCTTCCCCCACTCCTCTTCTCTCTTTCTCTCTCTCCCCCTCCCTCCCCACTTCTCTCACAGTCTTCCTCTTTCCCACTTAGGTCCACGCTTCGAGGGTGGGGCTGGCTCCTTGTCAGCCTGTCTACAGCCTCCAATCAGGATGCAGTGGCAGATGAACATGGTGGATGCCACATCACCTCCCTGACCTGCCCACCTGGCTCCAGTAGGAAAACCTGATGTGATGGAAACCAGGTGGTTTCCATCACAGTACTTCTCCTCTTTTGCTTGCCATCAGTCAGGGAAAGTGCCAGCTCCTCCCATCTGCTTCCCTTCATCAATCAGCCAGAATGTTGCAAGGGCTCCTGCTCTTCCCCCACCTGCCTGAAGCAGAGCTATCCAGGGGGACAGTGGCAGCTCCTGCTTCTGTACCCCCTGTCCACCTTGAGCAGAGAGGTGACAGTCCCTGAGTCAGCACCTCTGCTGTGACTGGGTGCAGGATTGGCTGACTTCTTCCCTCCCATCTCATGGTAAATGAATGTTGTCTGCAGAAGCATAGAAAATGGTCCTCCATTTATGGGGGATTTAACCTCCCCTTCCTTTTCAGATTTTTCTGCAAAACCTAGTCTGTACCTCATTCCCATCCATGGTTTTAAGAATCCTCAAATAAGGCCACATTGATTATTAGATATATTGATTATGAAATTAAGAGAATCTTGGTGATCAATGGTCATCTAGTCCAACCCTCTGCACAATGCAGGAAA
This sequence comes from Eublepharis macularius, assembly GCF_028583425.1. Taxonomy (NCBI): domain Eukaryota; kingdom Metazoa; phylum Chordata; class Lepidosauria; order Squamata; family Eublepharidae; genus Eublepharis; species Eublepharis macularius. The sequence goes on from NC_072793.1 coordinate 72,791,123, forward strand.
TTCATAGCTATGTCCCCATCTCACACCCCAGTGACTCCTGCTCTATGGCCAGAGGAAGGCAAACAAATTTACAGGATCCCTGACCAATCTGGCCTGGAGGAAAATTCCTTACTGACCCCAAAGTGGCAATCGGCATTATCATGGGCATCTGTGAAAGAGCTACAAGAGCCTAGCACCATCTCATCCCTTCATGCCCTCCTTCTCCCAATCTGCATACCATTGTATTGAGTCATAGAATCATCATTGCTGACAGTGGTGGCCATCTAGTCTCTCCTTAAATACCTCCAAGGAAGGAGAGTGCATCACCTCCCAAGGAAGCCTGTTCCACTGAGGAACTGCTCTGTCAGGAAGTTCTTAATATTTAACCCAACACTTTTTTGCTTTAATTTTAACCTACGGTTTGTGGTCTGACCCCGCTCCATCCTCTATGTAACAGTCCTTCAAGTAGTTGAAGGATTATCATATCACCTCTCAGTCACCTCTTCTCCAAACTAAACATACACAGCTCTTTCAACCTTTCTTCACAGGTCTTGGTCTCCAGACCCCTCACCATCTTTGTTGCCCTCCTTTAGACATATTCTAGCTTGTCAACATCCTTCTTCAACTGTGCCCAAAACTGAACACAGTACTCCAAGTGAGGTCTAACCAGAGCAATGTGATAACATTACTTCACATGATCTGGACACTATCCTTTTGTTGATACTGCTTAAAATCACATTTGTCTTTTTAGCCACCACATCACACTGCTGACTCATGTTCAGTGTTTGATCTACTAAGACCCTAGATTCTTTTCACATGTACTACTGCCAAGACAAGTCTCCCCCATCTTATAATTATGCCTTTGATTTTTCCTAGCTAAATGCAAAGCTTTACATTTATTTCTGCTGAAATTCATTTTGTTAATTTTAGGTCAGTCTGTCTTAACAAGAAGTCACTGAATAGGGACTGTAGTTAATATGTGATAGAGTCAAGCATGACTACAGATAAAATCTTTCTCTATTAAGTTAACTGTGCAGAATTAGATCAGAAACTAACACGCCACATGGATAACAATGTTTCTATATCTTTCATCATGACTGTCATATGAAATATCATGGTCAATAAACAACTCCTTTGCCTGGCCAGCATGCTACAGCAGATCATGACCACAGCTTGGATATAATCCTTGTTTTCTGCTGGGTGTGTGTGTCCGCAATTTTTGGCAGTCTCCCCTGCAAAATATGGAACACCCCCCCACACACACAGTGCACCCACCACTGCTTGGAGGGGTCTGCTGACCACTTGATGTCGTTTTTTGGGGGGGGGGGATAATATATTCTTCTTGCTGAGCTCCCCTTGTGATACATTACATCCAAGTCTATCTAAGAAGCAGTAATTTACAGACTCTGAGAGGAACTGAAGAACAGCAATCATGACATGAACTGGAGAAATCTCAAGAGATGCATACATTCTTAAAAACAACTGATGCTGAAATTTAGAATTTTAGTTTCAGTTTAATGCCCAATTAACACTTAAAAGATAGGTGCTGACTTTTACTCTCATAAGAGATTCTCCATTTCAGGTAGTAAGGTGACAATCCAATTTAGCAACAGTATGTTCATTTCTGTAATAAGGAAAACAGTATATAATTAGAAACACTGCTCATATGAATTATAAAATGAGAGCAAAAAAGTCACAAGAATGCAATACAGTATGAGCAGAAACTGTAAGGTCTTCTTTATCACAACTTTGGCCTAGCTAATCAATTTGTGATGACATTAACAAAATAAAAACTAAATTTAAGAAACTTTTTCCCATTGCACTACTCAAAATAAAATTGATGTTAAAGAAAACAGTATTTGACATACCAAAACATGATTTTAAAATGGGGTAACACTACCACTAGTAATAGCAGCTCTGTACCGTAATTATGGGAGGAAGCATTTCAGACTGAAAAATGATTAAGGCTAGCACTCCAAATATCGGAGTCGTACACAGAAAAACATTCACTTGATTCCAGCTACTCATGGAATAAAAAAAGTTAAATCAGTCAAGCCATTCATTGTGTCATGGCCATGTAGAAGAAAGTAACAGCCTAACAGACTATTCCTTGTTCATATAGCAGATATTTTTCCCTAAAATAAACAGACATTAGAATTTAAAACACAACTAAAAATACATCTAGTTTGATTTATCAGAATATAATATAATCTTCCAAATCCCCAAATAAGTTTATATCACAGATATAGAATTCTGCCTGAAGATCACTATTTAATAACAAAGTTATTTTAACTACTTGGTTAGGGCAGTGGCTTTAGACAGAAAAAATGGTGTACAACTCTCTTGTAGGCAGGTTGTGAGGTCAGATAAAGGAAAGAAGAACAGGGTGACCTGTATAAGAATATGTTAAGTTTTGTACTTAACAGTTGTTATGGTACAATGACAACAAAATTACTTTACAATATATTGTTTTCATCTTTCAGTCACCTGTCACTAAGTTTTGTTTTGCCTGTAAATGATACAGTAATTGCATATAAAACTTAATATAGAATTCTGGCATCTAGTAGACTGGGAGAAACATATGGTTAACACTAGGATAAAGCAATACCTCATTAAATTAGGCTATTAAGTAAAGCAATAGGCCAACCAGATGATCATTAAATAGAGCTTCTGGCTCTCTGCTACAGAATATAGTCAGTTTGGAAAGTTTGCAAGCATAAGTTTTGAAGAGATTCTCAAATGATTTGCCAAGACAGCAGTGCAATATATTTTTATGATGTGTTTTAAAACTGCATTCAAAGAAACTATTTTTGAATTTAAAAAACCCTTTGGCTGCTGCATTATATAAGAAACGCAATGGGAACCTCCATGAATACAATTGTTCCACCATCAGACTGACCTATAGAAATCATTTGTAATCCCTTTTAAAATATTGTCTTTCTAAAAAACAATGAGCGTCTCATTATGGAACAGAATTCAAACAATTTTACTATTGGCAATATTGGGAGACCCAAGTAGAAACCCCCACTCGGCCATGGAAGCTCACTGAGTGACCTTGGGCTAGTCACACACACATGCAGCTTAACTTACCTCACAAGGTTGCTGTGAGGATAAAGTGGAGGAGGGGAGAACATTATAAGCCACTTTGGGGGCCCTCTGGGGTAAAGTAGATAAATAATAAGGTTAGTTACAAAAACATAATAACTCTGTTGCCTAGGGGTTATACTGGATACAGCATTGCTGTTAGAAAAACAAGTTAATGCAACTGCAGAAACAGCCTTCTCTCCCACCTCAGTCTAGCCTGGAAGATGGCCCCCTACCTTGACACAGCCAATCTGGCTACCTGGAGTCATACCACAGTAACATCACAAATAAATTACTGTAATGCACTTTACATTGGTATCCACTCAAGAGACCAAAGTTGCCACAGAATGCCTGAGTTTGGCTATCATAAGGAGCTAGGTGGAACATGCATATCACTCCCATTCTGCAGTCATTCCACTGGCTACCCATCAGTTACCAGATTCAAGTCAAGGTATTGGCTATCACATACAAAGCCCTTCATAGCCTTGCACTCCCTCATATCTATGGGACCACTTTGCTGTCTATGCTTCACAACAGCAGCTTTGCTCATCTGAATTGGGCCTTCTGCAGATCTCACCCTGCCAATAGGCAAAATCAGCAGCTGCCCATACATGCACATTTTCTGTGGTGGCTCCCATCTTATAGAATGGCCTGCTTGAAGAGATCAGGAAAACACCCACTATCCTGACTTTCCTTCAGAACTGAATTATTCAGGGCTGTGCTGTAAGAAATGGCTGAGAGAGATGCTTTGATAAAGGGACAGGGACTGTAGACTATACTTTTGGGTACTGTCTTTTGATATTCCTACTGGGAGCTTCTGCATCATTTAATAAATCATACTATACTACTTATGTTTTGTTTCAGCAATATTTCATCTCTGTCTTTCAGATCTATGCTTTTCAAATGTGCAGCCATTGATCATATTGACTTATACTGTGTAATCCACCTAGAGTCTCAGTGAAAAAGGCCAATTACAAATAATATAGATAAAATAAAGTCAATTAATCTTTACACAGCAAACCACAATCTGCTAATAAAGGATATCTAGACAGCAGAGGCCTGAATAACAGATTTGAAGATCCAAGAGCCAACAAAATCCGTGCAGCCAACTTTGTGCAGCATGATTTGTGTCCAGTGGCATCTTACAGACGAACAAGATTTTCAGAGTGTAAGCTTTTGAGAGTCAAAGCTCCCTTCTTCAGACAATCATGTTAGTCTCTAAGGTGCCACTGGACTCAAATTCTACTGTTCTACTGTAGACCAACATAGCTACCCATCTAAAACTATACTCAAGTGCAGCCACTAATAAATTAACCCCTACAGGATGCTGTGAACAGGAATGCAGATAGGAGAAAACATGCTCTCCAGTATCTTAAGATAAATGATCAAATATTATAACAACATTCAATTTATATACTGCCCTTCAGGATGACTTAACACCCGCTCAGAGCAGTTTACAAAGTATGTCATTATTATCCCCACAACAAAACACCCTGTGAGGTGGGTGGGGCTGAGAGAGCTAGAATCTGTGACTGACTCAAGGTCACCCAGCTGGCTTCAAGTGGAGGAGGCAAATCAGGAAGCAAACTGGCAACTGGTGTACCTTCTTAAAAATTGGTGTTTCATAGTCTAACCAGCTGATATCAGAAACGAATATGGTTGAGCCTCCATATTCTGAACTGTACCTTCTAAATCACATATAAAGACAACCCCACATAAAGTGCATCACTGCAGTCTAAACAAGTGGTTACCAGGGCACATGCCACATAAGTCAAATCCTTCTCTTCCAGACTATATTAATGAGCTAGTGATGTTTACTGAAATTATTTTGATACCTTTCAGTTGCTGAATCTGAAACATGTTCAGTGTAAATACGCAGAATGTAAAATACAACTTTCTTTTACCAACTATGATGGTAGCGGCAGCCGCTAAAGGACGTGGCCCGCCCACCATTCACAGACGCTGATAGGCAACGACGTTCCACAGAACAAGCAACAAGTGTACAACAAATTGCAGTTTTCATGTCCTCTTGACAGCTGTGCTATGAAGAGCACTGCTACAGGCCAAAATTCAACAGGGACAGTCAGTCAGTATGGAGATGGAGAGTCATGAAGAACTACACCTGTTGGATTCTGCTCACCACAGAGTTGTAAACAGTATCAAAATAGTAAAGAGTTCAGTAGCACCTTTAAGACTAACCAACTTTACTGTAGCATAAGCTTTCGAGAACCACAGTTCTCTTAGTCAGATGCATCCTCTGGATCTGTAAACAGTATAATAACTTCTGTCAAGAAAAATACAGGATTCGGCTTGATTATGTTTCTATTTGTTTCACTTTGACTCAAATGTACCAGCACTTGAAGCAAGGAGACTATGCGGTCCACATGGACACAATATAGCCAACAACGTGCTGACAGGGCTACTTTCAGTAACAGACACACAAAAGGGGGAATACACACAAACACACGTACGAGGGGGAAATAAAACTCCTAACCTTGGAGGAGCAAAGGTCTTAAGGCCTGGAGAGGAGAGTGAAAGTTATTCCTGAGAGCCCCTGTAAAAGCGCGCAGCCCCGCCTTTCTAAAGTATAAAACAGCGAGGGGTTCTCGGGAAGGTTAGGCTACCTAGTCTAGGAAGATGGGGGAAGAAAGCTGCTAGCCGCAGCGTCATATTTTTCCCTATTTGACTCGAACAACGCAGAGGGAAAGACGGGAGGAGCACGTCACACCAAGCACAGGCACTTCCTCGGGGAGCAGACTTAATCCGTCAAGCCCTTAAAGGCGACTCTCCAGCGGGCCCCACAACCTGCCCTGCCCCGCCTTCCCTCCCAGGCTCTCGCCCGCTCGCCATTGATCAGCCTCTCCGTCCTCACCGTTCCCCTCCTGGCCCCAGGCCAGCAGGGCCATGTCCAGCAGCACAAAGAGAAGCAAGAGGGACGTCCGCCGGATCGACGACGGCGATGCGTGTCCCACCGCAGTGGCCCTTATCTTTTGCCCGGCAGCAGCCATGTTTGCTGACAAGCGGCAGCCGCTAAAGGACGTGGCCGCGGCTCCACCCGCCCACCATTCACAGACGCTGCTAGGCAACGACGTTCCGCGGAACACGCCCGTGCCGTCAATTTCCGCTTTTAGACTTGGCGCTAGTGACTCTCGGAGAGTCAGACATTTCCGTCGGCCGTAATTCCGTCACCGCACCAATAAGGCGTCGCTGTTAGCCCCGGAATCTTTGACGTGTTGCTGGCCTTGCGCGCCAAGAGAGGAGGATCCATTCAGTTCAGCACCGTGAGCGCGAAGGCGTCTGTTACTACCCCGTTGTCATGAGCTAGACAATTGGAACGAGTAAAATACCTGCTCGGGAACCGGTAGCGGGACTGTGGTAGTGTTTGTCCAGCATCAGTGTAGAGAAGACTGCGCATGCGCAGCAAAAGGGGGCCGTTTTAGCTGAAATCTGCCTCGTCGGATAGCTTGGTGGATTCAGGTTTGGTGTGGATTGTCCATTTATTTTACTAGGTGAACTCTCAGTGGCTGCTGCTGCTCTGGAACAGAGCCTGACAGCTAGGAGGAACTTGGTTGTGCCGGGCTTCACCTTGTGCTGACCTAGGTGTGGTGAGTAAGGAGGAATGCAGAGACGCCAGGCTGCACCCTGTGCTGATTGAGATGTGGTGCAGCTAGAATGCAAACCTGCACTGCTAGACTTTGTACAGCCAGCCACAGAAACACCCACCAACACAGGCTCAGGCATGGTGGAGCATGGCATGCCAGTGGCCAGCTGCAACACACCAGATCATGTGCTATGTGACTGGCTACAAGAGTCACAGCAGTGCTGAGCTTTGCTCCAGCAGCCTGAGCACAGTGAGGCTGGTGAGGAGGAGCACTGGTATGGCAGCACCTAGTTTCACCCAATGCCAGCCTGGACACGATGTGGCTGTTGAGGAGGGATGAAGTAGCACCTGGCTTGAGCTGTAGCCACAGTGCTGCTAGTGACAAGGAGCACTTTGGCAATTGACTTCACCCTGTGCCAGGCCACAGTGTGGCTAACGAAGTATGAAAATGGTGGCACCTGGCTTCACCCAGTGATAGCTTGGGTGCATAGTGGTTAGCACAGAGGAGCACAAAGGTACCCCATTTTATCCCACTCCTGTTCACATGCAGCACAGCTAGAAAGAAAAAGTGCTCACATTGCAGCAGCCAACATCTCAGGCATGACAGTGCATGGCTTTCTATCACCAGCCTGGCATGGGGTGGTTGACAAGTACAGCCAGCTTCCAGGCTAGCCCTGTGGTGCTTTTCTTCTTTACCCTTCTAGCAGGGGTAGGCTCTAGCAGAGGGCAGTCCTCCAACTCACTAAAATTTCACTAGTAATTCTTGTGAGACAGCCTCATTTTGAAGATCAGTTTTCTAGTGGTCCCTAAGCCTTAGAATACAAAAAAGAACTTGTTTTTGGTCACTCGTCTTTTTTTTTTTGGCATCCTGAGTTGGAACTTAATTTATGAAGAAGAAAAGCTAAAATTAAGCACCTGTCAGTTGTCCTCAAAAATTTATTAGGACCAGCCAAAATATCACAAACTCATTGTGTAGACTTGAGTTCTCCAGAGGTCTTCATCAGGCTAGATGTATAAATAAAAAGATGTTTGAGGTCATAAGGTTAAAACCTCTGGACTGTATCTTAAACAGGATGTGGAGAAAGGTTAATTACTCTGGATGATGTTGGGTAAAGTGGGTTCCAAGTTGTGCTGTAGTCTTCTGAGAATATAAAAGCTAGCGGGAGCAGTAGCTCATAGAGGATGGTGCAGGGAATATCCCAACACCCAACTCCATGCTGTGTTGCTGAAGTGGTGGAAATGGCAGTAGTAGTACTGGCGAGGAACAGAAGCTGGTGATGGAGTTGCTGGCTCCATTGCTGCAGCACCTTGGAGGCATAAGCTGCTGAGAAGCAATTGGACGCTGGCATCACCACAATGACATAATTCACTAGCACCAATTCCACTAGCCATCAAGAAGCTATGCAATCTGCATGGTGCTTGAGCCATGATGCCAGTGATTCTGTCACTATCTCTCAGCATCCAGGAAGGGCACCACCTTTTCTATCACCTCCTTCAGCTGCATACAGTCTTGGAGACTGCAATATTCCCATCTCACAAGCCACCTTTTCTTCAGTACTGAACAGAGTGCATAGGTCAGTCACTTAAAAGATCAAAAGCAATGGGGAAGTGCAGTGCTCTTTTTTTTTTAACAAACATGAATATTACTGTAGCAGATGCACTAGATAAAACATCAGGGGAATTCAAATCAGGCAGAAGCAAGAAATACTCCCCAAAAGCAGTCATTACACCAGAATTTTTGTTTACTTCATTTATATCCCCCTCCCCTTTTGTCCCCAATGGGAATCCAAAGTGGCTTACAACATTCTCCACTCTCCATTTTATCCTCATAACAAGCCTGTGAGGCAGGTTAGGCTGAGTGTGCATGGCTGACCCAGGATCTCCAAGCAAGTTTCCATGGGCAGAGTGGGGATAGGAATGAGGGTCTCCCAGATCCGAGTAGTAGGCAGGCAGGCAGGCAGGCAAAAATAAAGTCGTAGGAGAAAACTTCACAGGAAAAGCTACTGAGCTGGAATTAAAACACTTCCAACTACCTTCTGCATACCCTGTAGAAATTACTGGGGGAAGGAGACATTAATTTCACTTTCATCAATGTTTTGCTTCGGCTGTACACAAAACAATGCACTACAGTCCACAAAATCAGCACAGAAACCTAGCCTAGAGATTAGATCGATACAGGGTCATTGCAGCAGCAGTTTTTTTTACACAATTTGCACTTCATTGTAATGGTACTGATTATGGTTCCAGTTCAGGAGCTTTTTTCCTTCAAAGATGGTATATTTACTTATAAGGAAATCAAACTAGGAATATATAACAGCCTTTATTTAAATCACAAAATGCCAGCTGAAGCAACTTGTTTGTAAATTATTTCTATGCTGCCTTTTGCCTTATGTTACTCTCCACATATATGCATGCTGCATACACAAAACTTTAAAAAGTGTCTTAGAAACATCCACTGGTGCAGATATGGTATGAGGGTAGGAAATGGGGGGGGGGTCTAGTAATGTCTACAGATACATCATATCCTTACTAGCAATAGAGCCCATTGTAAAAATAAATACAACGGGCTCTAGCAGTGGAGCCAAGGCCCGAGTGCTGCCACGGAGGCAGCAGGAAGGGTGTGCAGGGGGAGGGGCTTCCCTGTGCTGCACTTCAGTTGCCGCTGGTTCCATGGGCCCATAGCCACCACAGAGACAGTGGGAAGGCCACACAGGGGAGCTGCACCTGCCCACCAGCTCCACAAGCAGGACTCTGAGGGGCCGCAAAGCCAGCGGGGAGGTATAGCATGGTCCCGCAGCCGCCGTAGAGCCAGAGGGAAGGACGTGCAGGGGGGCTCGCCAGCACTGTGCCTCCCCACTGGCTCTGCAAGCAAGCCTCTGAGGGGGTGGGGAGGCACAGCATGGCTTCCCCATGCTGCGCCTCCCCATTCGCTCCGCAGCCCCTCGGGGGCCTGCCGCCAATAACTCTCCTTTTATCGTGGCACAGGTGCACCACAGGGTCCTCAATGCGCTTGCGCCAAAATAAGAGGTGTGTCATCAGGAATACGGCTCACCTTTTATTTTTAAGGATTCATATCCCAATCTTGCATAAACTTACATGTTTTCTATTATGAAATATGGTAATGCAAAGGGTTCCCAGGGAGTCTCCCAACCAGTTAGTAACTGGACCCTGACCTATTTAGCTTCATCAAGGTTTCTGCATCAAGTCCTAGAAACCTTGAACTAACTGCACCAGTACTTTTAACTTAAGGTTGGTCTCAAACTTTCTCAACAATATCTTTTAATCGGTCATTCTGTACCACCATTTATGGTGCAATCCTAAGCAGAGTTACTTCAGTCTAAACCCACTGAAATCAGTAGGTTTAGACTGGTGTAACTCTGCTTAGGATTGCACTGTTAAAGTGTGTTTGGTAGCTCTATCATTTGTGGGACCGAAGCACTGAGTTTACTACACCCACCAAGTCAGTAAGATACCATAGCAAGCCCAAAGGTTCAAATCTAAATCCATACTATGTAGTTACCACAGCTTACCCCGTGGCAAGTATACAGCATCTACATTTAAATTTATATATGCATAAAATTATAGTAACCAGATGACAGTGACAGATTTTTTCCTTTCTAAGAAACTGAACCAAAACTCTTGACTCACAAAAGCTTATGCTAGAATAGTATTTTCTGTCTTTATGGTGTCAATAGACTCTGGTTTTATTTTTCTGCCAGAGAACCTGAACTTTAAAGGGCTATTATTTTCAGTGGAGGTAGACTTGGCTTCTGGCCAACCAAAGGTCTAAATACACAACTCAAATTAATACCTTATTTTTCACATGGAGGGAATTGCCCTTGTGACAAATTCAACTCAACTTTCTATCTTAAATCTTCCTCCTGAGAGGGTGCTTTAGGGTTTCCCATAACCCTTTTATTTCTACCACCCATGCTTCTAAAAATTTAACTGGAAAGATAAGGATGTTCCACAGAAAGCTCTTAAACACACCGAGTACATATTTATAAAGAGATGGCACAATATACAGTGTATGCTGAATGTATCACTATTTCCTCCTTACTCTAAAAAAGCATTTTTGTTCTTTTCAATAGCGAATATTTTGACCTAGTTTAACATACTAATCAGATATGCAAATGCAAAACTGCAAAGAGAACAAAACACATTAATATAACCTTGACAGATTATCTGTACATTATGTTAAACAATGACAAATGTCTTCAAAATTCAAAAATCTACTGATAAAGAGAATAAAAGAAGTTTTGTCATATGCAGGTAGTTTACCCTCTGTAATTGAAGAGCATGGGGAAAGACATCTAAACCTGACAGGCCAAGACAAAGAAAATCTGAGCATGAAGGAACTCAAACATTTCATGCCATTCAGCTTCCGATTCTTCCCTCTCTGTGTCTTCCCTGCTCTGGGACCTGGGCATGTGCAGCTCATTGTACCAGCCCTCCAATGAGGCCAGTAAGGAGAACAATAGAAGCTCTCTCCTCTTCGTATCTGAGCGCCCCCGCCCCCCTAGGTGGCCTTCTCAAGCAAAGGGTGGAAGAAGGAGATTCCTGATGGACAGGGACTGGACACCCTCTAGCTCCATAACAGTAAAGTTTACCCATATCTTAACTGGTTTTGTTCAGTTTTAAGTAGATGTCAAATGGAAATACCAAACCTACACATCGCCAAGAAAAATATCCCAACAGTATTTTTGTAAGAGCCCACTCAGGTAAGCTAGACTATTTTAAAAGCACAGAAACAATCAGATATGAAGTTTCAATGTTTTATTCAAGTCGGGTTTTTTCAATTTTAAGTGGTGTCCAGTACAGCATGGGGGAGGGGTCTACTTCCACACACACATACACACAAATGGAAGACTGAAAATGTACTCATTACTGCTAAAAAAAAAAAAAAAGATAAAACAAAGTCCATTTCGTTTAATGCAATGCCACTAGGTGATTACGATTACAAAGACTTCCTTGTTCAGGGCTGTGTCGTTCAAGCTTTTCCATAATTAGTACAAGGGAAAGGAACCACAACACAGGATGTGAATTTTATTGGCTGAATCACATCATACTTTCTACACGCTAAAGTTATACAAAGTGAACACTCTAATGCACTCCAAGGACAAGCTGTTGGTGTAAAAAGAGCTGTAGGTGTAAGAGGGAGTACTAAAGTAAGACTTAAACAGTGTATGATGCATCAGCCTAAGCAGTCCCTTTTCAAACCAATTTGCACACTCCATCACAGAACAAAGCCTGATCATTCAATGGCAGGAAAGTGCATTTCCTAGACGCTGTAGTGGATTGACATTTTTATAGCATGAACTTCTTTTACAGCAACTGTTATCCTCAGCAAAGGACAGAAGCAGACCTTCATATAATAGTTACATCCCACAAACATTCCCAAGAAGTCTGGAACCACAGAAAACATATTATTCTTCCCCGGAAACACACATTTTGAAACTTAGCTATCTTTAACCAGGTTCAACAGGACTGATACATGGCAATAATTGCATCCCGGACATAAAACATTGAAAAGTACACTAAATTCAGAAGGTAGCTATGCTGTAAAGCATCTCAGAATTACCAGTGGTATAATCCCTTTTTTATGCTTCAAATTCCAGTCCTAGACCTAGTTTGTGGCCACCTGCATTGACATTCTTCCCATCCAACAACGCTGACAATGTCAATTTGATACCTGTACAGCAAACAGTAGGAGAAAGGGGATAAGTATTCATAGGAAAGAAAAACAATTTACATAATCTGGACAGGAAGCACTTTGAGATTTTGGATTGATTTAGTTTGCTTGTGACTGTTTATAAGCGGACAGAAGCCTGGGGCTGGGTACTGTCAGTTTGTTTTCTCTGCTTCCCCCACCCCCTGCCCCCAGCTTCTTTTCAGTGACCTTTTTCTTTTTTTCCTGATGGAGAGGTTGTCATAATTTCATTAAGACTAGTAAAAGAATACTGATGGTCAATAAAGAATTAATTTCCCATTCTTTAACATTAGAAACAATCAAATGATAAACTGCCACTTAAGTAAACTTCCCAAGCAGTTCACAGATAATACATATTTTTGTATGATATATTTTAATAAAACTCCAACAATTAATAAAACAGTACTACAATAAACATCAATAAAGAAGTTAAATTTTAAAATGTTATAATACTAAAAGCAGCATTCAGTGAACAAACCACCAGTTAAACACAAACAGTGAAGTCTGAGTAGACCAGCTCTGTAATTGTTTTGGATGCCTGGGAGCACAAAAATGTCTTTACCTACTGTTCAAAAGTGTAGGTAACCTGGTGAATTTCTGCAGAAAGGAGTTCCAAAGGAGAGGTGCCACTGCAGAAAAGACCCTGTCCCTTTTGGCCTTCAGAAGGTGAAGGAACACAAAGAAGGGCTTCTGTTCCTGACCGTAACATCCAGGCACGTTCATACAACATTAACAAATCTCTCCTTTGACTCACTCTATTTGATATTCTTGGTTTCGTCCACAACCAGTTAAAAATTGGGGTGACAGCAATATGGTTTTATCTAATGTCCTGTAGATTCTACATAATTGGGAATTCCAGCAGTAACATCATGAATTTAAAGGAAACAGAATTCAGCGCCCCTCACTAGGGACCAGGTGAACAAGCATAGGCAAAAAAATAGTCTTAGTATGCTGGATACAATTTGAACCAGGTCAGGAACAACCATCTCCTGAAGATTCTGCTCAGTTGCATAAATACTAATACAAAAAAATACTTCCTATTTTCAGTTTTTATATTCCAGGAGCTTATGCTCTAAAGATTTGGGAGAGGGTTGATAGGACTTGTAAGATTTAATAAACTGGAAGTTATCTTAATGTTAGTGTTAATATTCTGTATGACTATTATTTGTCTCAGTTGTAAAGATACAGCTCCCACTTCTCTAGAGAACCACAGCACATCTTACAGGTAAGGAGTTTCCTTTACACATGATGTTGTCTAGAGAAAGATAATCTTCTCTACTTTAAGTGGTTCAAAAAGTGGTGAAAGAGGTACAGTGTTCTCTTTACTATTCAGTTGCCAAGGAAAATATGATCCTTACCTTGTCTAACCTATTACTGTAGGCTAATAATTTATAGTGATCAGACAACTTCCAGCCAACAATGGTTGGGAGATACTAGGCTTCCTACAAAGCTTGCCTCATTTGCTGTCATCATCATCATCATGGAGAATTTCCATTTTGTCAGGCACTGGTGCAATTAGGACTGCTCATTTCTCACAATACAAGGGAAACCCTCCATGTACCAACAGTGGTGTCAAGTAACACCACCACATGTTAAGTGACGTGGCATTACGCTTTATCTGCACACTTTCCAAGGAGCTCAAGGAAGTATAGATGATTCTTTCCTTTTCCATTTTATCATCACAACAGCCCTGTGAGGTAGGTTTGACCAAGAGATTTGTCCAGTTGCTTAGGACACTTCATTGCTGAATGGGGGAATGGAATCTTTGTCCTAGTCTGATACTGACTACTATACCACACTGGCTCTCAGATGAGTTTTTAAAAATATGTATTACCAGAACTAGAGATAATACATCCTGAAAGAGCTGGACAGTAGTTTTGAGAATAAACAGCTTTCCACACAACACAATACACAAGTAATTTATTTATGGGGGGAAATTAACATTTGGATTTTTTAAGAAGACAGTTTTGCTTGATTCGCTTACCTGGTTTTAAAGTCTGAGTATATCCTAAACCAACCAAGCTGGAATTATTCACTTTAGCCTGCAAAACAATTAATGGATTTCAAAATTATTGTTTCAAAATTTGGGCTGCTTAGCCCAAATAGAATTGCCAGTTTATTTGGTTGGGGAGGGTGGAGAGTACAGTTTGATCCTATGTACATTTACTTGGAAACAAATTCCACTGAGTCCAGTGAGGCTTAGTTTGAGTAAGGCCTGCAGTCTTAGTGACATTTAAGCACCTTTATCAGAACAGAATGCTTTCAAAACAAGAAAGGCACCTAATATGCAGACTTCATGGATTTGGGATGAAGCATTCTTCTCTTCTTCTGCTAAGCAATATTCTGTAAATTTAGTCCAAGATAACTGGATCAGTAGGAACTGTATTTTTAGTAGTCCAAACTGCACAAGCAGAAGCCAGCCTAAGGTGTTGGTCTGCTTTACAGGGGTAGCCATATTAATCTATGGTAGCAAAATAAAACAGAAGTCCCATGGCACCTTAGACTCAAAGCATTTTTTCGAGCATGAGTTTTCATGAGTAAGAGCTCACTTCTTCAGATCCTGCACAATAAAATCTCTCCTATTTCCCCCCTCTGATCTCTCAACCAGACAACAAGCCACAAGAATAAGGACGATTATTAATATATTAATGTTAATTTTAATCCAGATTAATTATAATAATGATACTGACAAAAACTGATTTTTCAGTCATTATCTGATTAGTTACCATTTGAACATATATTGCTGCAAGTTCATGTCCTTAGAATCAGTATTTTTTATATACTCCAAGTATTTGGAATTCAAGCAGAGTAAATACTGAGCAAAGTTCAGAAAATCATTTTCAGTTATAGAATTAGTCTTAAATAAAACATGTCCGCATATTACTTACTGAGAAAGATGCATCTGGGTCAATTTGATATTTGGCAGCTATTCCAAAGCGAGTGTTGCTGTTTCCAGCTGTCCAAGCAAGATTGACAGCAGTTTCCAATTTATCGTTCACCTTTTGATAAATAGAACCTCCAAATTCTGTACCATCATTCCTGTAAGGATAATAAACAGTTACATTTTATGACAATCTTACTAATGATGTATTACAATGAGTATCTTTTGGAGAGCACCTGTGAAGTCACTAGTGGTGACTGTTCAATCTTTAAAAGAACCATTAAAAAGCTACCAGTGGCCAATAATGCCATACCACCACCTGTGCCCAACAGCAATGCTGTGTCATTTCATTACCATTGTGCTTCTGTATCTGCTAGTTCTTCCCAGAGCTGTTGTGGGCTCCCAGTTTCACTAGGGTTTGTATGTGTTAGAACTTCACAGCCAGAAAAATGCTTGTATACATACATCCCAACTCCAACTGCTACATACATTACCACTAGAGATTCTCTCTGCTTTTTCTGATTTGGCTGCTCTTAAAGAGCACTATATCATGAGAAAGTTTAACTTTCCTGAAACAGGTCATGACAGAAGAGTGGGTAACAAAATAGAACTCTCAAGAAAAGAGCAGCTCTCAAGAAGTCATTGAACTATCTTCTTCCCAACAAGAACAGCAACATATTCATAAAAATAAACTGGTGTGAAAGGACAGATATAATGGAAAACTACAACTGCTCAGGATTCTAGAATGTCTTTAATGCTGTTATTTTTTTAAAAAAATAAGAAAATAACTATAGTGTTTCATAATGAAAGGGGAAAGGAACAAATGTCAACAAAACTGTATTGCTTTATTCTACCTTCAACGAAATCAGCTACTTTTCTAAGACTGTGACTGGTGCAGTTCCGTGGGGACTGGGTTCCATTGGGATGGTGCCATCACTGAACAGGCCCAATATCTAAAGTTTTTTGTTTGTATTTTCAGAAACAAAGCCACACACAGCTGAGCCTTTTCCAAAGACATGAGAGCTGGTGGAAAGCATACTTTCCGTACTAGATGTTAGGTGATATGATAGGGGAATTAGATTTTTGATAGTTCAAAAATCAACACCAAATAAGGCCACAAGATAAACTGGCCATCAGTACAGGTCACAACAGTTTCTTAACAGCAAGTTAGTATGATCACATCAGCAAGCACCCATCAAGAGTCTAGCAACTACAATGCATTTCCCAAACACTTTTCAAATGCCACTCCAAGTACAACACAAAAGGCTACCATAGCATGAAACTAGGTGGCCAGTTCTCTTATGAAAGGGTGCATCAAGAAACACGAACCTGGTAAAACACATGGCCACTGGAAGTAGCAAGGCTGCACCCTCATGATCCATACCTGTTCTTACGGGATCTATATCATATGCTCCCCATCTAATCCCCAGTATACAAATCCTTTTCATTGGACAAAGACAAAAGAAACCACATACTAACATTTAAGCCATCCAATTCACAATTGCTCTCTGCAGCCATTTTTAAACAGGAAAGAATTTGTGTGAAGTAGTTCCTCCGTCCTTTTCAATACTAATTGCCTTTTCTATTTGCTATATTTGTACTGTCCAGCACACAAACTTACACATTGGTGTGAAGCTGAAATTCATCAGTCTTATAGCCTACAGCAAAGTTACTCTGAGTTATTCTGGATTTCGCTGTTTCAAAAGTCATTTGGTAGCCGGCCAGCCAACCTTCATAGCCAAAGACAAAGGCACCACGTATTGATGGACCTGCAATATCAAAATCCATGTCGCATCCCAAGTTGATATGTTCTCGTTTGTATCCAGACTTAACTTTAGCATTCTTCTTTCTAAAACAAAGCAAAGCTTTACATTAATCACAATTTACTTTTCCTTGTTCCTGTATCACACTTCCTGGCCAGGGGCTTTAATGCCTTTAATAGCTGCAGGTCAGGTTTAAAAAAACAAATCAACTGGTGCAGTTTCCAGCATGTCATAGCAGTCTAGATGAGGGAAAGCTGGATCTTTGAACTGGCTTGTCATTCTGCTCTTCAGGGCACAGTGCTTCTGTTTACAAAAAAACCTCTGCAATTATAAAAATAAGATCAATTTTTTTATCAACACATCAGATGGCAAACAGACAGATAGTGATCCATCGCTCACCAGATTCCAATACATACTGCAATGTCCACTGGCAGACCATTGTATCCCAAACATAGCAACTCTACCACCCCACAGCCAGAACGTGTCTCCTCAACAGCTTGTCTCCAATACCCCATTCTTGACTCACAAATGGAATTTATGCACAGCTGCTATTCTATGTTAAGTCTCTCTCAGTCTCAACCATGTCTTTTCCTCCTCTAACAGCTTCCTATGCCTACTGAGGGAAACTACACACTAATTCCTACAACATAATTCTCCATTTCAGTAGCTCAGGAAACCACTTTCTAAGGCAGTTCTGACACACTAAAACACTTGTGATGGTCAGTACCTGGATGTCACTTCTGTTATATTTTGTGACTGTGCAGCACATCCCTGCCCAAAGGAAAATGTATCAAATCTCTGTACACACATCAACTGGGAAACTGACTGGGATGCCTCAAAAAAAAAAGTACAAAACAGAGAGCCCAGATTATGGGTGACTGAAGGGGGAAGCAAGCAATTAAGTACGATATAGTAGTCTGAGGACCTAACCAAATGTGATAATTTCCATGTCTACACTTATAGATAACTCTTAAGTCTAGTGTCCAACTGGTTAATTATACAATTCCCTCCAGATTGAGGCACAGACATGATGCCAGGGAACTGCAGAAGTGGGCTGAAGATGTGCAAATGGCACTGAGCGATGTGGAGGGAGAATGGAGGGACTTCATGATGGCTGAAGCAGAAACAATGACAGCAGGGATATCCTGTGAATGGAGGCAGAGTGGCTTCCTGGTCCTGAAATCTGTCCCTCCCTCTCAGTGTCACCTGCATATTCACATATTCCACACTCCTCCAGCTGCTGGTTTTCTCCACCAGCTCAACTGCTTTACCCAGGAAATAATGTGTCTTGTTGCTCCCTGGCAACCCACACAACTCAATCAACAGTATCACATCTTAGGAAGGAAGCAGTAAGTAACTGGTCAGAACCCACACTGATGAGTTTCCTTGCAAGTGTACATGTTGAAAGTGCCACATCTCTAACCTGAGAGAAGGTTAGAATGAAGAGTCAGAAAGTTAAAGAAAACCCTTTGGAGATGTGGACTAGGAAATTAAAAGAGCCTAAAGCTGCCAGGCCTGAACACTGACAGACCCCCTATACCTTCAAGCAGTGCATAAGAGGAAGAACTATGCCAGCTATCACTGCATGCATTGCATCTTGGTAATCTTAAGCAGCAGCATGGTGAGATACTGAATTCTGCTTATCAACTGGAACCAATTAATCAGTCCTTTGGCTGCAGGCTTCTACTAATATGTGAAGCAGCAGTATTATGGCATGGAAACATTCTTCTCTCACTAACTAGTGTTGCGACTTCAAGTTTGGAAAAGAGACAAACTTTAAGAGCAGTCTTCAGAAATACAAGTTCAAGAGTCATCACCTACAAATGCTATCTGTAACACACAGTGTGCCTTATCAGTTCTAATCAAGCAACACTTTCACTACTCCATGTAACTAAAAGATGTCACAACCTCATAATTAATTAAAGGGTTGTTGGCTTACCTGCAATTTCACTGTGATAAAGCAAGAGGACATGTTTATCTGACTGAACTAAATCATTCTGGCTACTGAACAGAGCTTTTTAAAAGTGGTTTGTGTGTGTAAAAATAAACATACACACACGTGTGGAGGAGAGGGAAAGGGTTTATCATCTCTCCTGTGCTCACACATTCTCCCCTGTAAGTCCCAGGGTGATTTTTCAGTTTTGAAGTTCAGTGGGGGGGGAGTGTTTTAAAGGGTTAAAGGGAAATAATTTGAAAGGGAGAATCAGAAGAAGGGTAAGAGGTGTGCAAAACGGAACAAACAAGCCAGAAATACACCCAGAAATCACTGGTTCAATTAATTAAAGTGGCTTCTGGAATGGTGAAACAAATTCCAGAAATGAAGCCACACTTACTCTGTTGGCAGAAAGGGGAATGTGCACATTGGCGCATAAGTGCATAACTTCCTCAGCACTTCTCAAGCAGTAGAACTGGCATTAAGCGGCTCCACTTCACAAAAGGCTGGCTTTGTGCAGGGGAGGGGAGAAGAAGACGGCAGAGCATCATCGGTGTCACTTCACCAATTCCTTTCCATGCACTTTTACATACAATGCAAGGAAAGCACAGAAAGCAAGCAACCAGTGCCCAACTACTTTTGAGGAGAGAGGGGTCTCCTCCAGCCTATGAGTCACAGGCTGCTGCAAAGGCAGATTAGGGTGAAAATTAGAAATAATAAAGAGTTATTAAAGGAAAGCCACACTGAGGCAGACCCAGGTATGTGTAGAACAGGTTGCCCATTCAGTGGCCTTCTGCTCCTGCTGTCTTTCTTTTAGGTGCCACCACTGTGATTAAAGAAGTCCTCTGAAGGTAATGGGTCAAGAAACACCAGGAGAAACTTTGCCATGCCTAGAGAGACCTGACTTTTCTAGGTTCTTCTGATTAAACTGTTAACCTGGCATTGTATTATGCAGAGAACAGCAGTGCTGTGCACAGCTGTACACACAAACCCAAGTCTTTGATTACTGGTATTCATTTTTACCAAGTGTTTGGCATTCACTTTGCCTCCTCCTATGTCCTTCAGCTCTGGGTTAACGGTTTTAGTCGGAACAAGAGACTGGTGACCTGTCCAGACTCCCACTTTTACTAGTTAAAAAGAGAGAAAAGACATCCCTCTATTTCCCTTCCTGAGAAGGAAACCAAAGATTGATCCCTACCTTTCTGTGCTCTTTTACACACAATGCAAGGAAACATCGGCGGCTGGTGGCAACCATTAAGTAGGGCAAGCATCTCTTCATGTGCATTTAAAGAGGGAGAGGTTCTAAGTCCCAGGCTGCTGCAAAGGCTCATGTTATGGAGATTAGGGGGAAAATTGACAGTAATAAATTATTAATGGAGAGCTGCACTGAAGGGGACCAGGAACGTGGACCAGGTTGCTGCCCATTCAGTGAGCTTCTACTGCTGCTGTCCTTCACTTAGCTGCCACCACAAACCAACTACAACTGTAGAAGTCAACCAAAGATAATGGTTCAAGCAGCACCAGGAGATGCTTCATCTTGACTTTCTTGGCTTTTCTGGGCCTGATTAAAACGTTTAACCTAGTATTAAATAAGAAAAGACAGTAGGGCTATGTGCACTGTGCACAGTTCCACGTGGACACTGATGTCTTTTCAGCTCAGTATTCCACGTGGACCAGTCTGGTTGAAAACTTGGCTCCTTTCATTTTCTTTATTGAGATTGTGGCTTTGGCTTCAATTTAACTTCCTGTCCTTCATCCTTCAATTATGGGTTAATGGTTATAGTCAGAAAAGGGAGGCTGGGCGATCTGCCCCAACTCCTACCTTTATTTGTAAAAAAAATAGAGAAAAGAGTGAAGATCATCCCTCATTTCCTCAATGTCACATTAATAAAACCGAACAACCCCTGCCCTCCCTCCCCCAACACTCCCAATCTCACTGTGGTGGACTGCTTTAGGAAGGAGAGGAATCACTGGTGTAGGAGGCTATGAGTGAAACTTAACACTGACTTCCATGTTGATGACATGGCAGCATCCCCCAACATTTCTCTGCCTGCGTTCTATCACTTTTGGGTATGGCATGAAACAACATTATGGCCCTCTCAAGTCAAGATAGATCGACGGCTAAATGCCCTTACGGTAATGTGGCATGCATGGTCCACTTGGGTCAAGAACACAGTAACTGTAGAAGGCGTTCAAAGGTAGAGGGCATCAAGTTAAGAGCCAGTCACAGTTCCAGCAGGTCTCTCCACTGTGACAGCAGGTCCACTGTAAAGAAATCTGATGCTGAGAAGAAGGCATTTATGGAACACTTTGCTCATAATTTTTAAGGCTGGAAAGAGCTCTACAACAATGCTCTTTCTGTTTTTTTCAGTTCTAGAGTTCAGATCAGAACTGAGGATGGAGCTTGGTCACCTACATCTACTCTGAACGGCAGTTCCTTCTGAGCATCAAAAAGAATTCATGCCTCATTCTGCAAATACATCTACAAATCACAGGAAAATATGACATCAACAGGAAACAGAAGGACTCAAAGGCAATTTATTGGCACTATCATAAAGCAGGATTTTTTTCAAAAAATTGCACTGCACTGGTGGCAATGGAGCACTCTTCTGCTTGGACACTGGCCCACCACTGCCATGTTCTCAGCCAGTTTCCCGCCATTGTGTGTGCCCACTGATATTTGTATTCCTTAGGATCCATTGGTATGTGTGTGTGTGTTTTGTACTTGAGGAAAAAACCTGTTGGATCAATGAGTTTTTGAACTAGGGGTGGGGGGGACAAACGGTGGGTAACAATGCCGTTTTGGGTTAAGCATAAACAGAGCTTTGTTTCCCCATTGAAAAGAACACTGTGTGCATGTGCAGCCCCCCCCCCCCCACACACACACACCTTGATGCCTTTCCCAAAACATTCTTTGGGATCCATAAACACAGAACATTGCTGTTGTTGTGTATGTGCTCAGACTCAGCGGTCGATGAGGACTGGATTCTCTGCAATTCTGGTGATGTTACATGCAAAAACAGTTGCCCCAGAGCCTTGTTTCCCATCCCCCTTGAAAAGAACAGCATTAGTGTACACATGCACAGCCAATACCTGCCTTCTGTATGCACAGTGGGCAAAAACTCAAGATAATGAAAAAAAACAAATGGGTTAGATCCAAGCTGGCACCAGTGCACCCAGAACAAACCAATACCAGAACAGAGTTTGTTCTGAAACACTGGATTAGAAACTAAAATGGAAATGTTTTCAGTGCACACTACTAGCTATTATACCCTCTCAATAAATGATACTCTCCTGTCCCTGCACAAGCATTAGAAGACAAGCATGGTACTGGTAATACCATTTTTCCTTTGTGACATATATACCATTCTAAGAACTGTTATATATTCTAAACAGAATGAACAAATGGTGGCAACTACTTTTGAATACTGAATGAGAATCCCTTCTCAACCCATCATGGAATTGGAAACATTCTGCAGTTTAGGTGGACTACACCAGTGGTTCCCAGCTTGGGGATCAGGAACCCATGAGAGGTCATGGAGTTACTGCAAGGGGTCCACAAATACGTATGCACACTAAGCACTGTCATCTTTATTTGTCTGTCAATATGTACCTTTTTAATCAACAGATACTAGTAGTAGAACTACTGTCACATTGGGAGAAGGGTGTCCGCAACATCTTTTTATGTAAAAAGGGGTCCTCATATACAAAAAGGTTGGGAACCACTGGGCTAAACATTAACAATATTGCTTGTGTTGGTGAGTTCAATATATTCTACTTACAGTAATATGCAAACAATAAGTAAATTGCCAGTGAGAAATCTAGTTTGAAGTAAATGAAATTCAAAGCAGCCCAACTCAGCTACTAGGGCATAATGTTATCTGATATGTTGCATTTATGTACTGTGAATTACATGTATTTCTATTTTGCCTTTTTAGGGACAGTATATGCAGCTGAAGCCAATACTAGCACAACTACAAAATGTTCAAATGTTGACTATTTAAAATAGCATTTCTCATAAAGCCTCTACTTGCTATCATTCACAAACAAAGCCCTTAGAAGAGACATGATTTGATCACATGCAAAAAATAGCTACTAGCCATATCTCAGATTGGAAAGGATAAGAGAATTAACTAGCATTCTAGAAAACTAATTTTAAAAAATTATTCTGCTATATGAAGTGATTCACTTCTTACCCAGTGTTAGGAGAAAATGAGGAGTCAAAGGTCAGCTTCAGTCCACGTGCAAGCTGAACAGAAAAAGAAATTCACCAGTTGCATTTATAGTTTTAAAGAGGAAGGAGACTGCTCTCAATTGATAAATTACACTCTTTTAACCCAATGCTCACCTGATCTTCTAAAGTTATCTCTGTGCCTAGTGTGTTGTCAGTATTCCATTTCTCTATGAAAGTCAAGCCATATTCTGTCCATCTGTACTTGGTTTCCAAACTTCCAGTAACTTTGCTTGTTTCTGTGTTTGCTGAACCTGAACTTGTGAATTCCTAAAGGAAAAAATATGAATATGCATATATGTACAGGAAATCCTGTTTGCATACCCACAAAGGTTTACATTGCTGTTCTGCTAATTTTGAAACTGCTAGAAATGAAGCATGCATGATCTATATTAAACTATACACAAGTATTTCAACTTTTACCTAATTTAGTAAAGGAAGACACTATGTAAAGATTCCCTTAGAGGAAGACTTTATACAGAAAATCCAAATGTCTTCATTAAATTACTGTAAACGGTAACTATATTATAATGTGTGCTAAAGAATTTGGTAGCATTTGTAGTGGTTATAGCAGTCATGACAGCAATGATACTTTTGAACTTGTGGCTGAGCAAACATAATGTCTTTTTTAATATATATAATGTCTTGAAGAGTTCAAGAACCTTCCACCTTATGTGGAAAGTTGTCAACTATAAAATTTTCACATCTTGAATGTTTATGAGCTGAAGTAAAAAGTAAAAAGGCTGCAAAGTTTCAACAGGAAGCTTTCCAAGGGATTAGGGAAACTAAAAAGGAGGGTATCATGATATAAGGGAGCTAGTCAAAGGGAGAAGAACAAATAATCGACTAAATGTGAGAACTTTAAGGGAAAAGTTATAGAGGAGACAGGGCCTGAGGAGAAGGATGTCAAAAAAAAAGGAGGCACTAATGAAAGAGGATACTTCACAGGGCCTAAAGACTTCAGCATGTGTGCTGTTGACTGGAGGAGGGCACTAAAAGCAGAGGGGAAGACCGGGGCTTTGGGGCAAGTCAGATGTAATAACAAAAGGAAATCATACAAGTTACTATAGCTCCAATTTTAAAAGTAAAGACAAATAAGAGCTCTTCATTACTAACAATGACAATGAAAATGACTGCTGAAAAATCATGCTCATTACTTGTTTACTTACCAAACCATTTTCAGATTTTGTTTTTAAATCCAACTTTATTAACCCAAATCCTAATAAAATTAAAAACAAAGACACAACTGTTACTACCAAAGTGAAAAAAATAAGAACAGACAAACACTGTTGCTGATTTTTCTTTTACAGAACTTGGGTTTTCTGGGAATATTCAAGAAATAAGACTGGCTGTATTTTAAAACGAACCAGATTATCTCCCTTTATTCACATGGGCTACTAGTTTGAGAACAGATCTAGGAGTTAGCCATGTTAGTCTGTAGTTGCAAAATAGTAGAGTCCAGTAGCACTTTTAAGACTAACCAACTTTATTGTAGTATTAGCTTTCGAGAACCACAGCTCTCTTCCTCAGATGCATGCATAGTTTGAGAAGGTTGCTGCTGCATGGTCTAAGCAGCTGCTTAGACCATGGGCGCCAGTAACCCTAGATCCAGCCCTGCTGCCCTCCTCCCAACTCTCCAGCAGTGAAAGAGTGGCATGTAGGGATAACTCTACACAGAAAGCTTACAGAGAGAAGCCACTGGAACTAGCTTCTGGAACTCAGGGAACAATCCTAAGCATGTCTGCACAGGAGTCTCAATTTATTCAGTGGGTCTTCCTCTCAGGAGGGACAGGCGAATGGCACAGGCAGCTT
The DNA here is from genome assembly GCF_028583425.1 of Eublepharis macularius. Lineage (NCBI taxonomy): Eukaryota > Metazoa > Chordata > Lepidosauria > Squamata > Eublepharidae > Eublepharis > Eublepharis macularius. The sequence continues at coordinate 72,816,117 of NC_072793.1, forward strand.
CCGAGCCCAGCCCCGCACTGCCTCTGCCAACTCGTGGCACGCCGTGGCACTGGACTTGGGTTGCCCTGGGCACCAGCAACCGTAGATCCAGCCCTGCTGCCCTCCTCCCAACTCTCCATTGGAATGTCTTCTCACACATCCCCACTAATTTTTCCTGGCTTGGATAGATGGGGTGGGCTATGCTGCCAGGAGGAGCAGGTGTCAAGTGGTACCCTGTCTGGCTCCCCTGCCCCCCTTCCCTCCCCTCAATATAAGTTCTGGCAGCGGGGTGGGAATTGAACTGTGGCCCATGAATATCTGGCAGTGCGGGGGGTGGGGGATGCTCCACTGAGGACGTTCATTCTCTGATGGACTGAGCTTCTAGCGTCTGATAAGCCAGGCAGAGGGGAAGGAAGAAGTTACTGCAGGGAGGTGGTGGTTGCAGAGAGACATCTTTGGATCACCTCCTCCTGCAGAAGGATGGACCACCCTCCATTTTGCTGTTTGTGGAAGCAGGGATGGACTTGGAAAATCTGGGCCGGGGAGGGGGTGAATGGTGGCCCCTGGAGCAGTTTCTCTGCTCCTGCAGGCTGTCAGTTCATGGGGCGGGGGGTGAGCTGGACTGGGGCATGGTTCTCAAGGTCCAACCTGCAATCCCACATCATTGTGATGCAGTGCTTGTTCAAATGGTGCCGGCACAAGTCTGTGAGTACTTTGCACTCCCTTCTGGCCTCTCACGTGGTTTCCAATGGGCATTCCTGTCACTCATTGTAGAACCCGCCCCCCCCACCTGCCTCTCCGGATCCTGGGGGCTGCTCCCAAGTGCTTTCTGGGTCCACTTTTCAGGGAGGGGGAACCTATTTCTCGTGGCAGCGGCCCTCATCGGAAATGGGGGCTGCATGGGCGAGAGGGTGAGTGTTTGATCTGAACCTTCACTGTCTCCTCTGCCCCCCTCCCTGGCAGGGGAAGGGTGTGGCCATTGGCTGGTGTGAGCAGGGTTGTCATGGGAATGGTGAGTGGGCGTTCCTGGCAGCAGCCACACTTTGCCTTGCTGTGCTCGGGTGCCAGGGGGACTCTTCTGCAAAACTCCGCCATGGAGCAGCACCCCATTTACGTTGACACACGAGCAACAACAAGTCACATACAAAGCTTCCCGTGAACCGAATTGTCCACAGTTGTGGGGGGGGGGCAGGGATCCAACCATACTCTAAACAGCCTTCCTCCAACTTATGTGGCTCTTCCTCCAACAAAAGAGATGTTAGAGGAAGACTCTTTAGACTGGAGGAAGATTTCAAACTTGAGCTAAAATGTAAGGTGTGGCATAAATATTTTGATAAATGAATTAATAAACTTTGCTCAGTGGAATGGTAGGATCAGGGTATGATCCACCCACTAGGATTAAGTCCATCTTTCTCAGATGAGCAACAACTAGAATCCCTTACTAATAACCCACAGTGAAAGAGAAATAGTGTTTTCATGATGGAAGTAAGGAATACAGTGCTGAAGAGACAATTTAAAAAGAAAATCCCAAATAAACAGCACAATACACAAGTTAGAGCCTATGTTTCTTCTCTGAAACAGAATGAAGTAAATAAATAAACACAAACATTTTCATACTGTGTATTCTGATAGAGTAAAGCCTTCATCACAGGATGAAGACTGAGTTCCTGGGCTGATTACTCTAGCTGAAATAAATGGATAATTTAATCAGGAGCTCTTAAAATGGTGTAATAAATATGCTGATTAATTGCTTCCTAAATCTACTACATCATTGCATTTTCCTTGTTCTTGACTCTGACAGCAAGTTTTTAAAAAATAGATATATTTCTGGAGGCAGACTTAGGCTCAGGTTTTCAGAATCTGACAGCTACGACTGAGAATAAGGATATTAACTACGGTCCTAAATACAGACTGAGAGAGATGCTGCCAGCAGCATATTGACCAACGGGCAAGAGGAGGCCAGTTTCTAAGGGCACAGTTTGACCTACGTATATTGATAGTATGCTGCAGCACATCCAGAATACAATAACATTTATGTACAATCCTAGGAATCAAAGACCCAAGTGTAAGATATCCATTTCCCCTTGGCAATAATTACCATATCCCTTGGTAAAGATGTCTCGGGCAGATTTTCCTAAGTCAGCATAAGCAGGAGGAACAGCCATTTTCTGCCAAAAGAAAGACATTAGAATTATTTCTTTTGCCAATAAGGCTAATGCCACAACCCCTCTTTTTCCCCCCTGAAATCCAGCCATCAATTAACTTCAGAGTAAGGTACAATCATATTTTAATCTTGTATCAGTAAGACCACAATACAACACAATTAAAATTGCTTATGTTACCTGAAATCAAGGGACTCAAGCATATTTGGCCATGCTGGATTGTGGTCAAAGGCATTGTTTATGATGTTTGATCAAAGAGAAAAATTAGAAAACACTGCAGAAAACAATGAGATAAAATGTTCTCTGACTCTGAGATATGGCTATATTCTAAATATCAGCACCAAGAACCAAGCTGCCATGTACCTGCAAAATACAGCCACAGGAAGAGATGTGAAGGCCCAAGAGAAAAATAGGGGGGGGGGGGTGAACAGGGGTTTTTTTCCAGTTTTTGAGGCTTTCCTCTCTAATATTTCCAAAGGAAAATTTGGAAACGTTGGAGAGCATTGCAAATAAACTTTCTGTGAAATATTTTCTCAATTGGGGTAAGTGAAATGCTTTTCAAGACAAGGCTTTACTCTCTCAGAATGCATAGTATGAAAATATTTGTTTATTTACTTCATATATACCCTGCTTTTCCCCCAATGAGACCCAAAGTATCGCATATCATTTTTTCCTCCTCCATTTCATCCTCACAACAACCCCCTGAGGTAGATTAGGCTGAGAGTGGGTGACTGGTCCAAGGTCACCCAGCAAGCTCCCATGGCAGAGTGGGGGGATTGAACCTCGAACATCCAGATCCTAATCTGACACACTAACCAGGACACACCTCTGGTTCTCTTATATAAGACAATATGCAACATTAAAAAATGATCATTACTATGTACACTGTAGTATATATAGACAACATAATTTCAAGGATATATTCCACGGTTCAAGGGAGCAAACAACTCCATTAATGAAGCCATCTTCTCCAGTGTCAGGGAGAAACACGAGCATCATGGTCTTATGATAGGGCTGCCTTACATTTAAAATCTATAAATAGACATTTCTCTACTATTTTGTATGAAACTAAGTTATATATGATGCATTTTATTAGGTTTGATATAAAAAATAAGTATTGTTCGTTTTCCCCCAAAAGGTCTGCTTTTCCATGAAAAAAAGAGAAAATAAATGCTCCCCCCTCACATCAAAACATTCCAGAAATTTTACTCAAATACTGTATCTAAAGATGTATCAGCTGATTTATTACTTCTCCCTACCTAGAATTCACTCATCACAAATCTCCCTTTATTGTTTATTTAAATTTTATTATCTCAATTTGGAAAGGGAAGCCACCAAGAAAAAAAATAAACACAAAAAAAGGAAACCCACAAAAATAGGCAGTTTAGGGATCAGATCTAGCCATCAGTACATTTCTGTGCCAAAAAACAGTAATTCTATAGAAATAGGATTGTCACAGTTTTGCCCCTAAGCAACCAAGACTATGACCACACTTACCATCTTGGTGGTGATGGAGAGTGCTCTCAAGTTAGTTTATACAACATATTTCTTGTGCCAAAGTTCATAGTTGTGTCTTCTGTGCAGTCCCACATGGGAACTGCACATGTGCAGGCTAGCCGCAGACATTCCAAAGCTCCTAAAGGTGAGACACACTCACCTAGCCTTTTCAAGTGCTTTTCTCCCAGGCACAACTATAAAAGTTGGAGCGAGCAGCTCCCTCCCTCAGTTCTTTTGCTGCTGCTGAAGAGGAAGGTATCTTTTCTCCACTCCTTGGTTACATCATGCAAGTTAGGGCCTTTGGTTCCATGGCATCGAAGGCCCTTTTCAAGAAGTGTTCCCATTGTGGGACAAAGATGGCTCCATCGGATGGGCATGATAAATGCCTTCTCTGTCTTGGTGAAAGCCATGGCATCTTGTGGTGTGTGCAGTCTGTAAGCAATTCATGCCAAAAGCGAGCCACGAAAGCGTGTCATGGCTTAAAGCAGCTCTTTGGGACTCAGCCCTGAAGGGCTCTTCTGACTCCAAATCATAACGCAGCAGATAAAGAACTGCAGCACTCAGAAAAGGCCTCCTTGGTTCCACCAACTTGTTCGGCACCTAACACTGCTTAGAATGACCAGTCCATTCCAGCCACATCTTTGTCAGTTCCATTTCAGTGCCAGTCAGAGCCTCCTGCTAAAAAGGCTAAGCTCAAGTCAAAACATGCCAATAAGCTATCGCCCTCTAAGTCACACAAGAGGAGGAAATTCTCTTCTTCTGGTTCAACTACTTCAGTAGCATCAATCCCACCCAAGGTTCTGAGAACTCTATCCAACTCCCAGGCGTCATTCCGCTTTGGTTCCATCTCTCTCTGAGGGTGAGATTCCTGAAGTCATAGAACCATCTACAGCCATTTCCTCACTTCCGCTGTCACCAATACAGCCTGTGAAAGGGCAAAGGGGTTCCTTGATTCCATCTGAAAATGACAATTGCTTGGAACTGACTCCTCATCATAGAAACCATTGGTTCCATTACTCTCCATATGGGCCCCCCCTACAATTACTACACTTAGGGATTTGAATGCTCACCAGGTACGTACCTGCCCTCTCATTACTTCTTCCATGATGAAGTCTCTTATGTTTCAGTTAACTCAGAACCAAGGGGTAAAACTAACCTACACTGATTTCGACCACAGTTCCAGAATACGATGATCTGAAACCAATGTTGAACTACACTACACAATCTGATGACGTCTCCAACATCATGTCAGATTTTGCATCAGAACCATCTCCACCAGAATTCATTACTAAGGAATCTGCTGTGTCTCCACAGCAGAGGATCTGCTGAGGGTCTCCACTTGTACACTAAGCAGTTAGTTCGGATGGCAAGGTCTTTGGACACTGAGGTGACCAGCTCGGCTCCAACCTCTTCAGATCCTGTCTTCAGGGTCTTACATTCAGAAGCAGATGAATCATGCAAGGGATGCCTGACGTGACCAAAGATGTGCGGTCCAAACCAGCTTCGACTCCACCAATATCAAAAAAGCTGGATGAGATGTATAAGACCAAGCAAGAAGGGTTTGGTTTTCTCTTTACTCACCCCCTGCCAATTCTATTGTCACTAAGTCCCTCCCAAGGGAAAGGCCTCCAAAAAACCATGGGCCATTCAGCTCCAATCGATAAGAAGAGCAGGAAACTGGACAAACTGGGTAGAAAGGTTTATGCTTCCACAGCTTTAATCTTTAGAATCTGTAATTATGAGGCCATCAGGCCTGCTACCAGATTCATATTTGATCCTAATTCCTGATGACAAGCAAAGTCTTGCAAAGATTTTGCAAGGAGAAGTTCTAAGGCTCTCCAAACAGCAGATTAATATGGCCAGACATTGGAGATTGCTCTTCAATGGCTCAGAACCATAGCCCTAGCCCCCGCCCCCATAGAATGAGGGTGGAAGAGCTTCCCTTTGAAGGTACAGACCTATTTTCGTCCACTATGGACAAAGCACTAAAAATATTAAGGACGATAAAGTGACAATGAAAGCACTTGAGTACACACTTCTCTACCCAAATCCAGTCAGAGATCTCCTCCAAGGTCATATTCATGTTATAATAATAAGTTCAATCTGTTCCATTCCCAAAACTGAGGGAGGGAGCTACTCGCCTCATCTTTTATAGCTGCACCTAGAAGGAAAGTATGCACCTGAGGGAATAGCACATGAAAAGGCTAGGCAAGCGTTTTGCGTCTCTAGGAGCTTTGGAATGTCTACAGCTGGCCTGTGCATATGCAGTTTCCTGCACAGAAGACCACTCGATAAACAACAGTTACAGGTAAGTGCCCCTCTGTTTTCTTCTCCCCTCTGAACAACAGATGCTGATAATTCCAGAAGCCTTATGATACATGACATTAATTACCATAAAGAATGTAAATGAAAAGTAGATACATCTGAATCACTTGACAAATGCATCCCAGATAGCAAATTTCAATACCTTAATGCACAGCAACCATGAAACTTCTCAAAGTGAGCATCAGTGATTAAATTGCTGCTTATTTCAGCTGCAGACTGGAGCACAATTTATTCTTACACTAAAGACACCATGCATGGATGTCATACAGGTAATGCAAAACTATTTCTAGCTTGAAGCACTAATTTTAAACAAGAACTAGATGTGATGAATGTTAGATAACTTAAGATCAAAAACCATAACATAATCCATGTAATAATTTTTATTAGGACCAACCAAATGATAGAACAATGTACAAATTTTTGAATTAATGTAAGTTAAGAGCTGGCTTCGATTGCCCTTTTAATTCAAGCAGACATAAAACATGCTACAAGTAAGCTAAATAAGGATACTGTCAGAGCTGAGTATCCTGAGGCTACAATAGATGACAGAAACAAACACCAATTATACTGACTGTTCAATGTCTCTCTCTTTCATAGTATTCATGCTGATCAGCTTCTCTCCCCACTGTAAAATTAAAACTCTAAATTAATCAGTTCTTTTGGGAAGACAGAGATTGGACAAGGAGTGGGCTAGAGAGCCAAGCAAACTCATTCACCTAGGGGGATTATCTTTGACTTTCCAAAATCCCAGTCAGCAACTGCAGCACTAACACATACAGTTTGAAAGTCTAAAAGTAAGCTTACATATTAAGTGTGAAAGAGAACGAGGAACAGCAAAGCACTCAAGCGAGCAATCTTCCTGTAAGAACAATGTAATAATAATGAAGGAAGGACTGCTCAGGATTCTACAGATCAGCGTCCATAAACTGCATGCTTCAAAATCAAAAGCTCCAGTTCACACACTAACCTCAGAGCAGCCACTCTTCCGATTTTATGTCATTTAAGCAAAAAATCAAATGTGCAAGTTGGACAAAGTATTATATAAATCATATCCTAGCTTTTCAAGGCCAGCATTATAGGTCAGCCACTCAGATGTTTTACGCTGTTAATAATGCTTCTCTGCCCCTCTGTTGCAATGCTAGGCAGTCAGTCACTCTGTGCTGTATCCAGTCATTTGCAAAATCTGTCCAAAAACATAGAACTGAAGCAAGCCAAATCCCAAGTACCAGTACTGAGGTTTTGCAAGCAAACTATCATGGTATGGAAATTTCAGCTGCAGAAGAATGATGAACTATGAGCAGTACTGAACAAGGAGAAATGTCTAAATCTCTTCTTATGCAATGCTCGTTATTATGGGAAAAGTCATTAAAAGCCAAGCAAATGTCCAACAGGCCTCTAGTTCAAGACATCTCTCTTAACTTCTTCCAGGATCAAATGTTTGAAACCATGATCTTAAAAGCACAGTGCAAAATGTGATTTGTTTTCTTCCGTTGATAAGGATTATCCAGAAAATACAGGAGTCCTTTTGCATGAGCTGATCTATCACCCTTGGGCCTCAAAAGACTCAAGTAAAATCCACTGGCCTTCAGAACCTGCAAGACCAATATGTTTAATGGATATAAAATCCTAACTGGGCAGAAGCAAAGTTTTCTCTGTGAACTCAGGATATGAACTCTGTCTGGGTCACAAGTGAAACTGAATGGTGATGCCTTGACCCAGCTTTGTAGGTGATAAAGCTATCACATGACTCAATCCCAGTTCAAGGACGACCAAGACTGAAATAGAAGGACAAAATGCAAGTCAGGACTAAGAGTTCCTGTCATAGCAACACCAAACTCTGATGGAGAAATTTACTGAATCTCGTGTACATTCTCATTCTGAAATCTGTGAGGTATGAAGTTTAAAATCCTTACATGGAGGACTTGTGCCCTGGATTGTTGCCCATCCTGGCTGCTAAAGCCAGGTAAGGACCACATCTATGGACCCTTAGTATCTATCCTAAATTGTAAGCAGTCAGCCCGGCCTCTGCCATCTTTGATAGCCATTTTAACATGGCTGCTTGTGATATCAAAAATCACCAGGCCTCTGGAGCTAAAATGGCAGCCTCTGTTGCAGCCAGAGGACCTCCAGCTAACAGTTGCTGAATCCCGCCTGGGAGATCCAGGCATGAATGGAATGCCACACAGGAGTACGGAGGTGATTGGATTTGCAGTTCTTCCAGCTCCTAAGGAATCCAGTGCAACAAAGGTCTCTCAGAATCATCCCCAACACATTCCTCCCCTCCTTCCGTGATGAGATCTCCTGTCCTTGATTGAGGAGCTAATCAAATGACATTCATAAGTATTTACAGTGTTCCTGGGAAGATACATTCCCCCAACTAAATTCATAAACTTAGCTCCGGTGGACTTCATTAACAAACTGCCCCTTTGTGCAGCACTAGAACAAATTTTGCATTTGCCTTCACACGCCCCGGCAGCTACCAATCAAGGTAATCAAACCTTTTGTCAATCCCAGGAACTGACCACTGGAGTCTTTGTTCTAATGGCTAGGTGGGTTCTCCCACCTCAGGGCACATTTTACCTATAAAGGTAGGGCCCTGGCCTCATTCAAATTGTACAAGCTTACTGGATCCAAAGCGCTGTTCCCTTGAGGTTTGCCCTAAGCCTCTTGCTCCCTTGGCCAAGAACGCTGGCGTTTGAAGCTCTCCCTCCATGGACTTCCCTGCTCTCCAAATAGGTAATTATCGCTTTGCAATCCCTCAAATCTATCCCACCTTCACCACTGCTTTTCCTAGGCCTCTTGTGTGTCTCTGTGTGTATGCATTTGCCCCTTGAATAAAGACCACCCTTTAATTAAGAACACTGGCTTCGAGTGTATATATCCTTGGGAAAGGACTCTATAAATTATTGGTGATAAGATCCCGCGGTTACCAGCCTCTCGTATAGCTGTCTTCCTTGCTTGCTAATTCCACCCCCCCATTCTATATACTCGCAAGGAGACCAGTTCAGGTAACACTAACTCATGACATCTTCCTCCAGCCAATCAAAAAAACCCTAAAAAACAATCCTTACAGAAAAATGATGTGGCCAGTTATCACTCAGTTTCTAATCTGTCCATTTGCAAAGTGATTTAGAGAACGGTTGCAGATCAACTCCAGGTCTTCTTGGATAACTCATCTGCTCTAGATACTTTTCAGTCTGGCTTCAGTCTGGGCTATGGGACAGAGATGGTCCTGCTAGCTTTAGTCAATGACCTCCATCTGAGTGCAGACCAAGGCCATACCTCTTTGTTACTCCTACTGCAGTCTTTGATACAGTGGACCATGCCATCTTGTTGAGGCACTTGGAGGCAAAAGTAGGCATCAGGGGTTATGGGTTTGAATCATTCTTCGTAGACTGGGTCCAAAGGGTTGCCACTGGAGACAAGTTATCATCAGTGCGGGACCTATCCTGTGGGGATGTGCAGGGTGAAATCCTGTCGTCGTCCCCACCATGCTTTTCTTTCTATATATAAAGCCCTTAGGACAAACCATTCATAGTTTGGAGGTTGGTTGTCATCAATATACCAATGATATCCTGCTCTACATATCATTACCTAAATTTATTTATTTAAATATTTATTTATTTTAAGTTATTTATAATCCACCTTTCTCTCTCAGACTCAGACAAATTACAATTCTTCCAGTGATGTGGTACAGGTCCTAAAATGCCACCTGGCTACTGTGGTTAATCGGCTAAGTGTGAACAAACTGAAATTAACCTGTGAAAAGACAGAGGTAATACTGACTGGGAAAGTGGAGATCTTGAAGGATATTATGCTCTGCCCTTTTGATGGAGTTCACTTGACCCCTGTTGACTCAGATAAGACCCTTGGTGTTATACTGAATCCAACAGTACTGCTGGAGAAGCAAGTTAATGCAGCTGAAAAAAGTGCTTTCTTCCAACTCAGTCTAGCCCACAAAATGGCCCACTACCTTGACTTGGCCAATATGGCCACCTGGATCCCCACCACAGTAACATCCAGACTAGATTACTTGAAGACACTTTACATTGGTCTCCCTTAAAATCAAAATGGAGAGGGCAGTTGGCACAGAACACTGTGGCTCTGTTATTATCAGGAGCTAGATGAAGCATGTATATTACTCCCTTTCTGCAGACACTCCATTGCCTACCTATCAGTTACCAAACTCAGTTTAAGGTACTGGCTATCACATGCAAATCCCTTCAGCACCTTCATCCCTCATATCTGTGGGACCACTTGTCCCCCAATGCTTTGCCACAACAACTTTGCTCATCTGAGCAGGGCTTTCTTCTGCAGGAACCGACCTGCAAATGACCAAAATCAACAATTGCCAGTACACATGCTTTCTCCATTGTGGCCCCCACCTTATGGAACAACCAGCCTGATGTGATCAAGAAGCCTCCCACTTACCTGGATTTCTACAAACTACGCAAAACTGGATTATTCAAGAGAGATTTTCTGCACAGGTAGTAAGGTAATGTACAGAATGGTTTAGAAAGCTACTTGGGTAAAGTTTTAGGGTATATGGTCTATACTACTGCATATAGCTTATGCTGCCCATTGCTATAAGCAGGAATCTGCTATGTAATTTTTGCATGGTTTAATATATCACATTAATACTTATGCTTTGGTTCAGTTCTCTTTCCAGATTTCTGGCTGGTTCCAGATTTCTATAATACAAATCCTATTGCACTGATTACTGGATGTCCCATCCTGTTAATTTTACTGACTTACTCTGTGTAATCTGCCTTGATTCCCAGTGAGAAAGGCAGACTATAAATAATGTAAATAAATAAAATAAATTAAAACATGAAAATTTGGGCCCAGACATTTTCCTGTTACCACTGCTACCATTTTTAGTTCATAGGATGGACCATATGATAGCCCATTATTACTAATACTCTGAAAAACTTAGTCCAAATCATTAATAAAAACAAACATAAGACCACTTCATAACTTAATCATCTTTGGTATGAACTTAAGAAGTATACAGCTAAAACATAATGGGTACATACATCAATGAATCATGCAAATGCATGATTGCAAGTACACTGGTGATAAGATAGAATTGGATGTTGCTCTTTCTTGAGTATATTCTTGGATGGAAACCCAAGTTTCTCCATGAGTAATACATGAAACATTTCTTAATGTGACTGTACTCTTAAGCAATTTCTGAACTATAGATGTTGAGACTGAATAAAACACTAATATTCAAGGATCTCTCCCCATCCTCATTTCAGCAACCACTAAATTTTTCCTAGGTTGTAAAGGATACTAAATTTGCAAAGAGGGAAAAATTAGTATAAAAATATAAACCTCTAGGCAGGCAAAGCCTAAAGACATAATTCAAGAACCAAAACTGTTCTCAGAAGAGTCCACTGCCTTAACAAGGTTGAACAAATCTAGCAACTCTTCAAACTAATAATTTTAAATGCTTGAAATTAATTTAAGAAAATGTGTATCTTCAGTTATCTAAGAAGGGATTTTGTCAAAGCAAGTGACAAAATATACAATGTAATCTAACCTGAAGGAGTTCTGACCTATTCATCCAGCCACAGATTAGAAGTCCCTGTATAAGAAAAGGTCATCCCTACATGTTCTGGCTTTGAAGATGCAAAGGCTTAAGGACTTTGATTTAAAATAAAGATGAACCTGCATAGCTACAGGAGCATGATATCTTGAAACTGGAATCTTGGATCCAGAATATTTAATTTTTTTTAAAAAAGGCAATTTAAACTTTAAAAAAAAGCTTTGTATATCCTCTTTACTGTAAAGAAAAATGTCTACACATCAATATAGTCAGCATAAAGATGTCTCTTCTTAACATAAACTAAGGCATGGAACATTAAGTAACTGAAAGCTAATCAGTACCAAGCTGCAATGTTCTATATCATATATATTGAGAACTTAAAAGCAACAAAGTACACAGGATTCTACTCTTCTAACTCTGATAACAATTGTAGCTACAAGTAACCTTCGAAGTAAGCACTGCAGGATGATTTGGACAAAAGGTATGGAGGAAATACGAGAACAATTGATTAGAATTTCTTAGGTTCTGTCTGGTGATTAGGGATATGGGTTAGTCTGAAGTTGTAAGATCACTTAGAAAAAGGATGATTGAGTTTGACTCGCCTGAACACAGGCTCATGTAAGGCACGTATGCTCCACCTTTGCAACAAGGATTTCCCCTCTCTTTGATCTCCTCCCCTCCCCCATAGCTAAGCCTCCTTATAACTGCTGGTCATAGGCACCCTTTCATGTTAGGTAAACTAAATGTCTTGCCAATTGCAAAACTCAGGCAGCACTTCATCCCCCAAAATGTATGTGGTTCTGTTCAGCCATCTAAAGTGCAGGTGCATCATTCAGCTGCATCATATTTTATGCCTACAGTAAGCTCCTTCTCTGTCCTTCAAGCCTTGTCCATATCCCCCACACTCACTCTCTTTCCTTCTGAACAGCCATTCCTAACATCTCCTGAATCACCTTCTCGTCTAGTGGACAAGGATCTTATCAGGGACGGCGCATCCATAGAGGCAGGTCTGGCAGCCGCCTCGAGCACTGAGGCGCCAGAGGGGGTGCCAGGGGTGGGGGCATGTGCTGCGGAGCTGGCAGCGGCAGCACTGGAGGGCTGGGAAGCCACCCGTGCACCACCCCAGCCACCTGCCGTGCTTGGCCCGCAGCTGCTGCAGCCTCCCAGCCCTCCCATTCAGCTGCCCCGTGCTGCCGCCACCACCACCAGCACACACTCCCAGCCGGACGCAGCAGCTGTGGGCCAGGCGCAGCAGGCGGCCGGAGCGGCGCATGGAGCAACTGAGCAGGACGGCTGGGAGGACGCACGCACGCTGTCCCAGCTGCGTGCCACGTGACATCATCACGCAGTCCAGGTACGCTTTGCGCACGTGCATGGGAGCAACAACAGTGCTGAAGCTGCCCCCAGCCTCAGATGCCAGAAAACCTGGCACCGGGCCTGGACCTTGTCACCATCATGTTCAACAGAACACCTAAAAATTGTCTTACGAGTTGTCCATATTAAAAAGACACAAGGAATGGCTCTTCCTCCAAGACTAGCTTTTTAACAGGATTTCCCCTCAAATTAGATTATATTAGAATAGTCCTAATTTGCTTCCAGAGATTTTGTAAAATTTATAGCTCCCTTTATATTATAAATTATTCAAAATTTTCTCAGGTTACCAACGGGGTAGCTAGGGAAAAGGCAAAGCGTACTTTTTGGGGGTTACTCTTGATAGCCTGTAAGACACCTTCCAATGCTATGATTCTAAATCTACTTGGATACATTATTAAAGACCATCTGCATTAACACAGACCATATGGGACAGGTCTCCTAAAAGGATTGTATGGTTTGGTACTAAAAGCACATCATCACCACTGGTGCAAGACCTGCTGGAAGAGCAGAGGCTTGGAGCGTGCCTTCTGAGCTGGCAAAGGTGCTCTCAGACACGGTCATGGAGACACCTAGACTGATAGTTCTAGGTGACTTCAATATCCATGCTGAATGTTCTACATCAGGGCCAGCCCAAGACTGCATAGCTTCCTTGGCAGCCCTAGGTCTCTCAAATAGTGAAAGGACCCACGCATGAAAACGGCCTCACCTTGGACTTAAATCTTTTGCTCTAAGCCTTTGAGAGAATGTCTTCTTTTGATACTGGAGATTCAGCCTGAACTGTGGTCTGACAATTACCTGATAAAGTCAAGGGTAGATAGGACCCTGACATCCCACAAAATGGGAGGACCAGCTCAAATGGCCCACCCACGAAGGCTCATGGATTCCAAAATGCTCTGGGGGATTTTAGAATTCCAAACATAGTCCCTGTTAAGGCTGTGGTGGAAGTACAGAATGTGAAGCGCCTTAAAACTACTGACAAGATTGCTCCTCACCAACCCCTCCCTCCCTTGCAGTGGAAGCCAGACTTGTGGTTCACTACAGAGCTGGGTGACCTAAAGAAGGCTGGAAGATGTCTGGAAAGACATGGGTGGAAAACTTGTGCTGAATCTGATAGAGCAGGCTACAGAGCCCATCAGAAGACTTACGAAGCAGCAGTGATTGCAGCAAAGAAAGATTACTTTTCTGCAACTGTTGCATCAACAGGATCACATCCATCCCAATTGTTCAAGGTGTCTTGACATCTTTTGACCCCCTAAATCAGAGCCTTCACTGGTTCAAGAACAGACAATGAGCTTTGCAAAGTTTTTTGCGGATAAACTAGTTCAAATATGCTGAATTCCATTGTGAGGCAGAAGTAATGCTGAACATGCCGTACAGCGTTTCTTAATCATTTTGACCCAGTGACAGTGATGGACATTGATAGAATTCTAGCATCTGTGAAGGCCGCTACTTTTACCCTGGATCCTTGCCCATCCTGGCTGCTAAAATTTTGTAAAGACCACATAAAAGAGCCCTTGATGTCTATCATAAATCAGTCACTAACTCAAGTCACCCTCCTTCAGCTTCTCAAAGAGGAGGTCATCTACCAACTACTTAAAAAAACATCCTTAGACAAAAATTATGTAGCCAATTATTGCCCAGTCTCTAATCTATCCTTCGGGAGGCAGTGACTGAGAGAGCAGCAGCAGACCAACCCCAAGTCTTCTTGGACAACTCTTATGCTCTGGACCCTTTTCAGCCTGGTTTTAGGCCAGGCTATGGGACAGAGATGGCTCTGGAGGCTCTAGCTGATGACCTCCACCAGAATGTAGATAAAAGCTATGCTTTATTGCGGCTCCTCCTGGATCTGTCTTCAGCCTTTGATAATGTAGACCATCCCATCCTGTTTAACCAGTTGGAGGTAGAAGTAGGTATCAGGGGAAGTGCCTTGAAATGGTTCAAATTGTTCCTTATGGGACATACTCAATGGGTTGCTATTGGAGACCAGCCATCCTCAGTGTGGGAATTATCTTGTGGTGTTCCACAAGGCACAATCTTAACCACCATGTTTTTCAACCTCCATATAAAGCCTTTAAGAAAAATCATTTGCAGCTACGTAATTGGATGCCATCAATATGCAGATGTTCCCCAGCTCTGTATCTTGTTGTCCAAATCCCCCTCCTACTGGGGAGTTTCAATGTTGCGAAAGGTGACCTGTTAATTAATTATGCTTTTTTTCCCAGAAAGATTTCATTTCTGCGCTCAACTTTAAGCCTGTTGAGTGCAGAATTTTCTTCTACCACATTCTATTTTATCTGTTCGCGGAATGTCCTAACTATTCAATTATATTGTATTTTATATTTTACTCAGTGAACGTCCTACCTGTTGGCTATATTGCATTTCGCTTGCACTGCACAATCTGCCTTGGGTTTCCATGAGAATAAATACCTGATCTCAGTGCCACTTCATACAGAAATGAAGAGCTGTGTCTGGAAAACCACAGCTGCATGAGTTTGGTTCTGAGAAGCATCTTTTAAAAAACATTTGTATTGAAAGCCAACACAATCATTTGCAAGAATGTTTATTCATTATAGCTTCTTTCATATAACTAAACCATGGTTTGGAATCTCAGTTTGCAGAAGAGACTGCAAACCATCCTCTGTGGTTTGGATACAATGACACACTATGGTTTGTTTGCTGTGAACCTGGAAATCCTTTATTAACTGGAAGCCATGAGATACAGCCAAAGTTAAGCACTTTTCATCCCACTGAAATCAATGGGAGAGCCAAGCACATGCTTAAAATCTTTCCTATTGGAATCACTGGGAATTTAACAGTACTTACTTTTGTCTTTGTTGTATGCTTTGCATCTTGAAGAACAGCTGCTGTTTAAAATAAACTCACTAAAAGGGCACAATTCAATGCAAACTGAGCCCTTCTAAATCCCAGACTCCAATGGGAGACTTAAGGAGATGTTTAATTCTCCCATTTGAATCAAGGGGGCGAAATGGCTAACTCTTCCTGGATTATGCGTTTAGATTTTAAGCAACAAACAAAAAAAATCCATATTTTACTTTCAGATACCTTTTAACATCCTCCGCCCTAAAATTCATTACATCAATCTGAACACACACAAAGCCACAGAAATTACATGGGGAAACCTCTCAATGCCTCTGGCCTCTCAACCACTTGTTTCCTTCCACCAGATATAAGGACAAGCAAGGGCATTTGGAGGGCAAGCAGCTGAAGAGAAGAAGCTGGGGGAAACAGTGTTTCAGCCTAACAGGTAACCAGGAATTGCATCAGTGAAGTAAGCAAGACACTGAACCTAGACCTTGCCAGCCAGCCATGCATTTTCTGCGACCTGCTTCCAGTCCCTACGTGGTTGCACGACCCTGTGCCTGCGACCCATGAGTGGAGTAGGTATGCTGCCTGAAGGCTCCTCAGCCACATGGAGTCATATGACGGCTCCAGAACCCACAAAGGAGGTCACTTAGAGCTCCATGGAGATGAGGAGCGGGGAAGGAAGCGACGGGGCCTCCTGGAAAAGCCCTTCCCCAAACCCGTGTGGGGATGGGCAGCAAGACAGATGGAGCGGCTAAAAATAGGTGCCCCAGTGGCCAGAGGGGAAGGGAAGCCTCCCGAGAGAGAAGGCTGAAGTTAGGGGCGGTGTTCTGGCTTCAGGAAGCAGGCGCCCCGAGGGGGATACGTTCGCAGGCTTCTCCTTGTTCCCCGGCCGACGAAGGGAGGCGGCGGCTGCGAGGGCCTCTGGCGTGCTGCTCAGACAGCATGCGCGGCCTTGAAACAGAAAGGGTCGGGCGCCAAAGGTCGCCCCAGAGGTCAAGCCTGTTTCTCCTCGCCGCCATCCAAGCCCGCCGTCTCCAAGGGTCACAGCCTGGCACTCGCCTCCCCTGCAGCCGCTGCCGCAGTCATTTCGTGGCGCAGCGGCGGCTCGATGGGCCCCACCGCCGCCCCCTACAGCCTGGCATCCTTGCAAGGGCCTCGGCTCCCTTCCTCTCCTGATCCCTGCGGCTCAAGCGATCGCCTCTCAAGGCCGCGGCTTCGTCCCTGGAAGGAAGGAGCCAGTCAGCCGCCGCGCCGCGCCGCGCCTTACCTCGCTCTCCCGGCTTTTTCCGTGGCTGCAGCAAGGCGTCTGATGAGTGGCAGCTGGCGCGGCGGCGGGGGAGGACTGGAACGGGGCGGATCTTCCCTGCGCGGAGGCCAGCATAGCGAGCGCAGCCAAGCCCGGCACTGGCACTCAGGCAGACGGACGCTCCCGGGCGGTCACAGGGACGTGACTGAGCCGCCGCCGCTCGCTCGCTTGCCCCCCCGGCTGCGGATAGGCTGAGCGCCAGGGAGGGTGGCACGCGCGAGGCCGGGCTCTTGCGCATAAGCAGCGGCTCCGCCAATCCCGAGGCGGCGGCTCTGGCGTCTCCTCAGCACGCGCGGGAGGGGATGAGGGATGCTAAGCGCGCCCGGAGGTTCGGGTGGCGGCGGCCCGGGAATCTCCCAGTAATTCGCGGTTACCCATCGCAGAGAACCACAAGGTGCTGCAGTCATGGAGAGACTAGCGCCCGTCGCTTCGAAGGGAGGCCAACTGAAATCGCGTTTCTTTGCTTCCGAGCAAATAGGCTTAGCGCTGTGGTGCTGGAGAGCGCCTACGCAATATGGTGACTCTGGACCTTGTTCTCTGTGGCCTAGTACACCGTTGCACGACGGCTCAGGAAAGGAAAGGAAACGACTGACAAGAATGCGAGACACGAAAGTCATTTGGCTTGACGGGCACCACTGAAATCCAAGTATTGCAAAAGTGTGAATAAAACGAGGGAAAGGATCAAGAGAATAACGGACCTTGGAAGTAGAATAAGATCCTTTTTAATAGCATGAGAGCTCTAGGATCCTGGGAACGGAGTGACGGTCCCTGGGACTAGAATGGCAGCCCCCAAAATCGGTTACTGTTCCTGGGAGTAGAAGTCATGCAGTAAGTCTGGCATGATGGATCCGGCACTGGACAGCAATCTAACTGCAGGGCCGTTTTGTTCTATTTTGGGGTCCTTACAGTAGCGCTGTTTTCAGGAGTATCTACCCGATGTTATCTTCTTTTCATCTTGTGTTATCTTTTGCTCACTTTGCTGCAATCTTTCCCAAACCTGGTTTGGTACAATCTTTTTGGGAAAATTGCAAAGTACTTTTAGATGCCGTGTGGAAGGGAAGGTTTGCATTATTTTAAGACCTACCCACATCTATACCATTTTGTTTGCCTTGCCCCTGTCCAGCCGCCATTTTCCTACACTCCAAACATCCCAGAGGGCTTTTTCTTTTTAAAAAGCAAATCAGGAACTGCTAGATTGCTATAAATTTATACAGGGCTTTTTTTCTGGGAAAAGTGGTGGTGGAACTCAGGACCGCACAATGAGGTCACTTTGGGTCAGCTGGAACAGGGGGGGGGTTAAAGTTTAAATCACCCTTGGCGAAAATGGTCACATGGCCGGTGGCCCCACCCCCTGATCTCCAGACAGCGGGGAGTTTATCCGCTCCGCCAAGCGGCACCGCCAATCTAAACTTTTCCCCTCTGTCTGGAGATCAAGGGGCGGGGCCACTGGCCATGTGACCAGTTTTAAGAGGTGCCAGAACTCTGTTCCACCGTGTTCCTTCTGAAAAAAAGCCCTCAATTTATAGCATTATAACTGCTGGTTGTCATGATCAATTACTGCCTGTTTATTTTAAAGCAATAAGTTTGTAGCCCTTTCACTTATGGAGTTATAAGGGGAAATACTCAGGATGCACAGAGTGGTATATTGTCAACTTCCTTAGCCTTTCTAGCCCTGGGCACACCTCTGTTGCTATCTTTATAACTACCTTCCAAGCCTAGAACCTGACCAGCATGATTCCTGTTGCCATGCTGTGAGGTTGCTAATGTGTTTGTTGTCTCCTAGTTCTCACACCACTGCAAGCTGCATAACATACAGTTGTATGGCCAGCACAGTTGTCCTTCTCATGATCCTGAGGTTTTGCCAGTGTAGTCTTCAAGGACCCTTTTTGAAGCAAGAAAATTAGCAGCCCTATTCATCTGGTTTGTTTTAAGTATTCCTGATGCTGCTCAAAAAATGTGTGGATTACAGTACCTCTGTATCTCTCTTTAGGATTTGATAGCTAGCTATTTACTGGCTTCAGCTATCTTCAACATGCAGCTCACACTGGGAGGGGACTGAGGGGTTAATCCAATGTGTGCACATGTATTCTTTTGCAAGGAGGAGGAGAAGGATCTCAAGGCTGCATACTCTCCCAAATCCCTGCTGACATATGATAAGCCACGCAGCTTTCATGAGGGAGCAGGGAGGAATGAAGCATAAAAGGTTGTTGGGGTGAGTAGATGCAGGTGGTGGCAATGCACCTGTGGAGTGCAGCGCAGAGAGAGTGCATGGGTGTTTGCCAGCCAAAACGATGGCAGCCAGTCATCATGAGAAGCCCGTTCTAAGTGGTTATTTGATGTGTCAGTGTCTCGGCTGTATTTTTCTTTCTAGGCATACATGGAACTTGAATCAAGGATTGGAGTATGCTTTCGGTGGGTAGCCATGTTAGTCTGCAGTGGTAGTAGTAGTCTTCATATGCTTCGGAGAATACATTAAGCAGTTACTCAGACTAGCAATCTGGCATGAATTGTTCTAGTTAAAAAAAGAATGGAGAATACCAGCTGAGCCCTTATGTGTCTTATTAGATTCTTTGAAAGCTATTGTTAATAATAACAGCATGAAATTAGTACTGGATCTTTTCTTGCCAACTACAAGGTCTTATGATTGGAAAAAAGAGATCTCTCGTGCTTTGCAGAGATGGTTTTATAATGTGTGGTATATGACTATGTCAGTGCAATTGACTTACTATTTATGGTTTTGGGAAAGTGTTCAGTGACAAATGTTTGTGGTTTATTTATGATACAATGGAATGATAGATTTCATGATAATATAAGAGCTTATGCACTATTTTCTCATTTGTACATGTGTTTAGTTTTTTTAAAAAAACATGCTATAGAAAAGTAACAAAGAACTTTGTGTAATATCTAGTTTGGCCTTCTGTTATATATTCTTAGGATTAATTTTTATAGGTGGTGAGAATTTAAGGGAGTATGCCAATGGCTTCATAGGAGAGGTGAGTTTTGAGCAGGGATCCGAAAGAAGAGAGAAAGGGGGCATCATGTTTGCATTTCAGATGGGAATTGCAGCCTGAAACGGTGGTAGAGGAGAAAAGGCAGAGTTGTTTGAAGGAGCAAAAGACTCTTGGACAGCTGTGATGATAGAACTGGAGAAGCAAAGATCAAAGAGAGGAATATAACAGGATATGAGGGTAGTGAAAGGAAGGGGGACAGGCCATGGAGGAGTTTGTGTTGGATATAGAAGTAGACTGGAAACCAAGGAGAGGCATGTCATAGGTTGAATTGCTAGAGAAGTGGGTTGTTTTGGCAGCAGTGTGCTGGACAGAGTTGAGTGGGTTGAGATGTGACAACAAATGGCTAGAGAGGAGGCTGTGATAATCAGTGCAGGAAATGACCAGAGCATGAATAAGAGTTTTTGCTGAGAGGGTGGGGAGGAAGGGTCATACTTTCACAGCATTGTACAGAGAGAGATTATTTGACCATAGATGGACTGAATTTGAGGGAGAAAGAAGCAAATTAGAGGAGTAGATAGTAATATCAATGGTACAGAGAGTATTCACAAGAAAGAAGGCTTGGGGGAAGTTCAGTTATGGGTGTCTTGGACTTTGAGACAACAATACAATATTAACGAAGAAATGTCAGACAGGCATCTAGAGATGCGGAATTTCATTGAGGAGGAAATATTCTGGGATAGAGAGTTAAAGCTGGGCGTCACTGGTATATGGGGGATACTGAAAGCTCATGAGTTCACTGCAGAGCAGTGGTTCTCAAACTGTAGGTCAGGATTAAAAGTGGGTCACAATCTTTTTGCAGAAGGGTTGCAAGATCAGGAGCAAGAAGGAGAAAAAGAGTAGGCTGGTTGGAGGAGGCTCTTGGGAGTCTGGATGGCAAGTTTGTGTCTTGTGTTGTGTCAAAATGGTCATGAATTACAGCCTACTTGTTCAGTAATGTGATGAATCTACAAATACTAAACATGAAAAATAAAATATAAACTTGTTCACTATTAATTGATTTCCTATGTTTTTGTTTTTGAGCAGGGGGGAATTATCATGGAGCTATCTTGCAAGTGGTCCCCAAAAGTACAGAAGTGAAAATGTTTGAGGACAGAGAATATCAGGTGCTGAGATTAGATCCCTAAGAGACTCCTATGAATAGGGAGAAAGCAGAGGAGAAACTTCTCCCTGAGGAAATGTTGAATAACCAGTTAACAAGGTAGGACTAAAAAAAACCAGCTGATGGCAAAGCTCTGAGTGCCTAGGGTAGGGAAGCCAAAGTGGAAGAGAGTGGTTAATAATGCAGCAGCAGCAGAGGGTTCAAGGGAAGTGAAGACAGTAGAGGCTAATCATCAGTTTTTCCAGAATTCTAGTTCAAATTTTGTTAATAGGTGAGGGTGGGGAAATCGTAGGGGATGGAATTTTAACCATAGCACTGAAGTGTTTTCCCGCTCAGTCCCATGGATGCATCCTGAGAGGAAGGTGAATCATAAATCTCTGGGTGTTGGAAGTTAAAAAAAGATTTCCTCCTGGTCTGAGCTCTGGGAAGTGGGCAATGGCAAAAGACCTGCATCCTAGGAGGTTACAGGCCAGGAGCAGTGGAGAAACGGGCTGATAACCCACCTGGGGATTTGTGGTTAGAGACTCTAGGAAGACTAAAGAGGAAGAGCCCTTCTGTAGTGATGGGATCAGGGCTTTTTTTCAGCAGGAACGCAGTGGAATGGAGTTCCAGAACCTCTTAAAAATGGTCACATAGCTGGTGGCCCCACCCCCTGATCTCCAGACAGAGGGGAGTTTAGATTGCCCTGGCGGTGCGGAGGGCAATCTAAACTCCCCTCTGTCTGGAGATCAGGGGGCGGGGCCACCAGCCATGTGACCATATTCTCTGAGGGCAACCCACTGAGTTCCACCACCCCTTTTCCCAGAAAAAAAGCCCTGGATGGGATAGGTGGCCACAAGAAACAAATAAATATTCAGAGAGTTTTATCCATAGCATCTGATGAAGAGAGCTGTGGTTCTCAAAAGCTTATGCTACAATAAAGTTGATTAGTCTTAAAGGTACTACTGGACACTTTACTATTTTGCAACTTCAGACTAACATGGCTAACTCCTCTGGATCTTATCCATAGCATTGTTGTGATTTTTATCTCACTTGGTTGGCATGTACTCAGGGGTGGGGGTTAAGATACCATAAACTTTGGGGGTAAAGAAGCCAAAGATTCATCCCCCCAGGGAAATTAGGATGGAGAAGGCCATAGAAAGCCAGCACTGTGTAGCAGTTAGCATCTCAGCTAAAATCTGAAAGACCCAGACTTGAATCCTCACCCTGCTATGGAAGTGTGCTGAGTGACTATGAGACCGTCCCACACTCTCCACCCAACCTACTTCACAAGGTTGTTGTGAGGATACAATGGAGGAGAGGAGAATTATTTAAGCCATTTTGGGTCCCCAGTAGGGAGAAAGGCAGGATATGAATGAAGTAAATACTTAAATAGGGAATATGGTAGCAGAACTTCCCTTTTCTGGCCAGAGAGCCTGGTGTAATGAAATCATAACCCCTTCCCAGAAGCATGAGGCTAAATGACTTGAAGGACAGGGGATGACCCTGGTTAAATTAACAAAGGATAAATTCATTCTCTAGTTCATGTGTAGTAAAGCTAGAGAGGAGCAATCACACTGGAAAGAGTGGTAGTGAATTGTTACTGCCCTACTCTGGCATGGCCTCTTAGTGATTTTGTGGCAGATAAGAGATCTGAAATGAAGATTTCCTGATTCACTGCCTGCACCCTTAACCTCTGCATAACACAACTACTCTCCTTAGAGATTTGCCACATAAACCTGCCCTTGCTTTATTTGTTTTAAATTGTCCTAACTGTAAGCCCAGAACTATCCAAATCACAATTCTGGGGATGTGCATTTTCAAACCAGTTCTCAAAATATGTGCCACATGCCTGGTACAGTAATATCAAAGATGTGTTCTGTGAGTTCATGGCAAGTAAAAATTAGTCTGATACTGAATTTATTATTACAGATATCAGCCAGATGATGGCAGCAAATCACTATTTTAACTGCAAGTGGTGGTGGAGAGTGCACTCCCATAATAGCTGACTTATGGTGATCTGTGGTCGGGTTCTCTCTCTCTCTCAGAACCGAACTCACAGAGTGGTTGTTGAGAGGGTAACATAGAGGAGGGGAGAATGTTCCTGTAAGCCATTATGGGTTCCCAGTTGAGAGAAGTAGAGCAAAAATGTGTAAATGCATAAATTATGATTCCTGAAATTTTAAATGGAAAAATAAACTAGGATTGCCACCTTTTTACCAGTTTCCAGAGAAAAACTAAAATGTAAAAAAGCAAACAAGCTATATTACAAAGGTAATACATATAGCCAACATTTGATTAAGAAAAATGACAGAGAAGCCCAGCTGACATGATTCTTTTCGTTTTCCATCCTTTCAGTTATATGCTGGCTTTGCGTCTGGCAGTGATCAAAGTCAATTTCAGTCAATTTATGTTTTCTTTTTCACCAAAAACTCAGGTTGTGAAGGTTGAAAACACTTCATCTCTCACAAACTTTGGACCATTAGCCAACCTCAAATAAAACTTTTTTTTAAAGCATAGATTCCTGTGTGCTCACACTTCAAAGGCAAATGTATGCAACTTGAATACAACTGGAATATGCATATAGAACATCCCTACAGCACAAGACTTGAATTACTCTTGGAAATATTAGAAGGATAGAGGGAGCTGTTGCCTTTGTACAGAAGGAGAGAAAGGCCATACTGGTATCCTTGGTGGGAGCTCAGTAAGACATACGTGACCACTATTGAGAAATATATGGATATGATAGAATCAGAATGGGAGCTTGCTGCAGGTGCAGGAAATCTTCAGATAACGAATAAATACTACTAAGGGAAAGGAAAGGAAAACAGACCAACTGGGTTCTAGGACTGAACCAAGAGTTGGGTATATTTTGCTGGGCTTAATGATACACAGAAATATCCAGCATTGTTTAATTGCTAGAGTATTAAACTAGGATCTAGGACAAGCAGGTCTGAATCCCTGCTCTGCAATGGGAGCCTAGCTGGGTGGCCTTGTCCAGTTGCACTCTCTCAGCCTAACCTACCTCACAGAGTTGTTGTGAGGACAGGGCTCATTTGGGGCCAGAACGCACAAGAACAGAGTTCCGGTAGTTCTAAAAAGATGTCAGTGGGTTTTGGCCCCGCCCACGTGATTTCCTCCGAGTGCAGGCCGCGTGGTGCTGGGCTCCAAAGGAACAGTAAGCTGCTTGGATTCCTTCTGCTCTTTTACTTTGGGGGGGGGGGAGAAAATGAGTGAATGCCAAGTGGTGCTGGGCTCCAAAGGAGCGCAAGCTGCTTGGATTCATTCTGCTCTGCTCCCTTACTTTCATTTGTGCCGGGGGGGGGGAGAGAAAATGAGTGAGTGAGTACAAGTCAAGTGGTGCTGAGCTCCAAAGGAACACAAACTGCTTGAGAGAGTGAGTGAGTGGGTGCAAGCAGGGCTGGCTTTCCAGAGGAGGGTAAGCTGCTTTGAGTTCATTCTGCTTTAAGGAAATACCTGGAGACTTTTGCAGAAAGGGGCCTGAGGGGTGGATGTTGCCTTCTGACACACTTCCGGTTATGTCAGGGGGTGTGGCATATGCTAATGAGTTATGCTAATGAGTTCCTGTAGTTCTTTTTATAGGAAATGACCCCCGTGTGAGGATAAAATGGAACAGAGGAGAATGATGTAAGCCAATTTGGGTCTTTTTTTGTTCAAGGATTTTAAAAATTGTGATGAAAAGAATTTCAAAATTTGGAGGAACTCTAAGAAAAAAACCTCCTATGAAATATTTTCTTACATTCCAAATGTACGGCTTGACTGTCCCACTTTTTCCAATGAGAAGCACCATTGCTATTGTTTAAATGTAAATAATTTTGGCAACAATCAATATACTATATTTTTTATAATGGTAATACATTATTTAAAAGGTCATTGTTTTCAATGTTAAGAGGTTTAGCTTAATATCTAAACATGCTCGTAGTCCTACCTATTGTGACTCTGAAACAGTTTCTGTTCAAATAATACACTTTCTTTTGTTTCTACCTTCAACTTTTAATTTTGCCCACCTCTCAGATGGCAAACATTTAAAATACATGTGCTATGATAACATAAAAGTGCAGCAATCTGCAACTCTTTCTCAAGTATTGAGTAGACTTGTAATTTTTCTTATAAAAATGAAAATATTTATACATTTAAATGCCATAAATATACTAAATAGTACAATTTTACAGGCTAATTAAGTTATAAATAATGTGTTTTATGTAGTTCAGTCAGTCAACTAAGTTTTAGTTTTATAGAAATAATGCATATATTTCCATTTTTTCCAACATTTGTTTCTTCCCTTCAAAAACAAAAAAGAGGTGAAAAAATCATTTTTCCCCATGGCTTCAAAATTTCCAGAAATTTTACATTTCTAATTACAGCATAATTGACAAAATTGCTCTTTCACAACTGCCACCCACTTCAGTAGAGTCTGCATCAGTGGGTTACACATTTAGTACCAATCTATGGAGTTATAAAGATTTATTCTTGTGTCTCTTTATATTTGCAACAATTTTCACTGCCCTCTACTCATATGTACACATATGGCAGTTGTTAAGGTTTTCTTTTGTGCAACTCTTGGTTGGATCCATAGAATGAGATCATAAAACAGATCCCTCTCTCATCCCTTTGCGGTCTCCTGCATCCTTCAAGGAGATTGCTGCGGGGAGGGGGGGTGGATTTCTACCAATTTCCCTTTGAGCTGCAGCAGTGCAGCACCCCTCCCCCAATGCTCCCCATACTGTTTCTAAGGGCCATCTATATTAAGTTCTGGGACTTGGCCCATAGTGATTTCAGCCAGACAGTGATTTCAGCTCATAAGAACATCTTTATTGCCAAATACAACCAGTTTGCACTCCCAAAGGAGCCAGATATATGCACCCAAAATATGCCCCCTTTCAGTTACCCACCAATAATCACACATGCAACTAGGAGCCTTCATTTGCATGCACTGGATACAACACATCGTATTTACCAAAGCAGCAATTGGCCCATATCCCGGAGGATCGATTGGCTGCTGCTAATTTACTACCCAATAGGTCCCTGCGCTTTCAAACAATGCCAACAGCTTTACTTACAGGAAGATACCATCAAACCCCAATGGCTCTTCGTCACTGCATATGCGGTGCCTCAGTTCCTGAGGATCTTCTACATTACACCTTATTTTGTCCCATGTATGCAGAGGTTAGAGCTAAATTTCTTGCCATCTTATTAGTGGGGCGTAACTTTACCTATGATATTGACAAATTAGTTTTTTTGTTATCTGATACTGATTCTTTTGTCACTAGCAGAGTATCCCTGTTTGCCTTAGCTGCAAAAAAGATTAGGGCCAAGATTGTTTCCTTAGAAACCTAATTTTCCCATAACTGTCTGGTATTTATTAAGGTCCCATTTTAATTGTATTCTATTTTTATTATTTTAATAACTGTATTTTATGCCTGTAAGATAGATTTCTATTTTTACTGTTTTTAACTTTGTATTGCGACGGCCTTTGGCCATATACAATTAAACCTTCTTACTCTTACTACCCAATAGGATTTCAGACCTGAGGAGCCTTGCTTTACCTGAAGCTAGCCCGACACATAACAATCTAAGGCACAGGAGTGTTTAAGGGTGCAGAAAAGGAAGAGGTTCATGTTATAAATTCATTCTATTCATTCTAATTCATTCTATTCGTGCTTTGTCAACTCTAACCCTATATTTTCATTCATATACATTTATAATCAATTATTACACATTAAAGAAAACAAAAAAGACTAGCTCATTTCACTATTTTAAATACTTTAACATTTAAGAAACTAGATATTTTTTTTTTGCCCCTGAAAGCAAAATCAGTTAAAATGTCTTGTTTTTTGAAAACATTAACCCAGCTTGCATGTTTCCTTGGCACAACTGTAATTACAGTCAAAACCTGAGTGAACACTACCTTATTTCCTTTGAAGTTTATAATTTGTAAACAGATCGATTTCTAAGGGCCCCACTCAAAATGCTGCCTGAAGGTTGTAGAGATGGGGACATGGCTCAGTTGTGGAATACATGCTTTGCATGCTCTTGGGACTCCCCATGAGCTAAACCCTGGAACGGACTCCTTATCTGAGGTGAAGTGGGAGGTCCTGGGAACAGAGGCCTCCTCTGAAGAAGACCAGGGACTTGGAAGACCTCAGACTTTGCCAAGCCTCCCCAGTTTCTGAGCCCTTAAATCTAGAGGCATTGGCAGAGAAACTTGCTCTGAGACCAGCCCCACCAGAGGGTTCAGGAGACAATCAGCTGCTCTTCCCTCCTGCTGCAGCTTCCCTCCTGACCACCAATATCACCAGCGATGCCGTGCCCATGAGGAGCTAGCCCAGCATTAGGAAGAGTGTCTGACTTGCAGCCAGTACCACCAAGCAAGTCTGCTCTCCTTACATCCACAACTCCTTGCAGTGGAAAGAATAGGGCTGCTCCCCTCTCAGCCCAGCCTAGGATCCTGGCTAGTTCAATTGCTGCAACAGTCAGTTCCTGATCTTTCCCTGGCTGCTTCCTGATGCTAACCAAACACAATGGAAACTAACTAAATCACAAGTCAAAAGACTATATTCAATAATAATACAAAATAATACATAATTCAAAAACAATAAAATTTAAATTTGTGTGTATTTAATCAGTTACAAAGCGTTTTTAATAGCTAACAACGTGATTCCAACTGCAACCACAATGGGTAATCCAGTTCATTGTCCTCATTTCCAGAAATCTTCCTGAGGGCATTCACAAATTCATGAATCCAAACTATCGCATCCTCATCTTCTCTTTAATAAGGTGTCAAATATCAATTTGGATTATTCCCGGTATAGCAGGACAGTTCACAAGTGCACTGGCACTTTAAAGAGTTGGAAAAATTTGTTTCCTGCTATATTTGGATTTAATAGATTGTGAAATACTGTCTAGGGAGGCTTGTGCAATATATTGACTGTGAATGAAATTGATTGTGCTATATTTTCTGAATGGTTTCAATGCACTGGCACTTTAAGGATCTGGGATACTCCCTCTGGGAGTATATGATTGAGATACTTTGTTTACAAAACTATAGAGGCTTGTGTAATATTCTGAGTGGGTCTGATATTGATGTTGCCTGTGCTGTTACGTTAATGAATTGTTTTGTTAAATCTTTGATGAGTGTTGTTAGCTATTAAAAAGCTTTGTAACTGATTAAATACACACATATTTAAATATTGTTTTGTATTCTTAAGAACTTTATTGAATATAATCTTTTGACTTGTGATTTAGTTAGTTTCCACGGCTTATTATGTTTGTTTAGCTTTGTTCCGTGCTACTCTCTTTTGTGAATGCTTCCTGGTGCTGACAGAAACTGCACTAAGCCCTTCCTAAAAATTTCTGCTCATGAAGAGCCCTTTCCTTGTTGCTGTAGAACAGAATAAATACAAACCGTCCCAAGTTTAGTCCCTGTCACCTCCAATAAAGGACACAGGTGCTGGGAAAGACCTTTCTCTTCTTGAGATCTCAGAGAGCTACTGTTTATCAGAGTAAACAATGGCATACCAATAGACTGACTTGGTATAAAGCAGGTTTATATGTACCTCCTGTTTCTATTTTTGTCCTGTCTTCCACTGACTGCTGAATTGTTCAGACATTTTAAACCTTGCTGCCTTCTCCTGATCTGAAAGGGGCAGTTTAGTGAGTATGCAAGACACATACTGCCAACAACAACACCATTAGTGTCCCAGGAATAACTGTGGGGAAACTGTCCACAGCCGTCTTTCCTCAGGCAGTCTCTTTCATTGGTGAGGCCTAGCAGGGGACTCTTGACTTTTCTACATGTTTTGACCGCAGGATCCATGGTCCTGAAGTTGAAACAGTGCCCCCAAGGACCCAAATAAGTGCCACTCCACCATGCCTTTACTGTATTTAGAAGATGACAGGCAAATTGAAGCCAATGTCCTTGACTGCTTCCTTGCCCTCAGCAAATGGCTCATCTGTTGTTCTTAAAACTAATCACAAACTCCTCCTCAAGAATCATTCATCTGCCATCAGACATGATTTTGCAATCAGCAGAGACAGTGACAAGCAGTAATTAGCAGCCTGCCTGATTTGGTTATTTAAGGACAGATTCTTCAATGCAAATATGAATTGAGCTAATAATTGATGATGAGAGGTAGCTGGTGTACAGGATGCAAAGTGGGTCAACTGCTTCATTGAGAAGAATTGCCATCTATAAACTGGAGACTAACATTGATTTGCTGCATAAAAAAGAGATTTATCAAAAAGATTGTTTTCTGTGATTTCTTGGTTTTGCAAATGAGTGTGCATGTGAGTGTACATGAGAATCTAGGCTCCATGAACTTCTTTTAAGTCTTCACAAAGAACATATCAAGGTTTTTGCAGTATCTTCCCATTGAGTCTGAGGTCAGTGTCCAGGGGCAGAACATATGAGAAGATCAAAGCCTTAAAACAGCATAGAACTTCTAGCACAAAAACCCTCCACTGGAAACAATAAAGGCTCTCAGTCTGATTACCATTTTAATTACTGAAAGCTGGATCTGAAGGCACAGAATATGAGGCAATCCCTGAGCACAGTTTAAAGACAGATGTGTTAATTAGCATTAAAGGAAAATGGAAATGACTCATACTGGCATTATTATCTTTCTAGCTGCAATTCGTGTGTAACTAGGACATATGGTGCATCCCGTCTGAGCAGGAGGTGGTGTCTTTCTGAAAGATTCCTGGAGTAGTTGGAGAAAATGTGCTTTCTTGGCGTAGATCCCACGCTGCAGTTCTTGCCATTTATAAAGCAATAACAAAACCAGCAACAATTTACCTGTGAATAAGTAATGGCTAAATAATGCTTCAATAGTGGAATTAATTGGTTCCTCCACCAGAAAAAAAAGACTTGTGCACACATCAGTTAACATCTAAGGTACCTTTCATTTGGATGAGGATATAACTTCCTGCCATTCATGGTGGGTGGAATACGGTTGAATTTGCATCAGACTTTGGCAACCTAGGATCATATAGCTGGAAGAGGCCCCAAGGCTCATCTATTCCTCCCCCCTGCACAATGCAGGAAATTCACAGTAACTCCACCCACCCACCCACTCTCCCAGTAACCATGCTGAATACCCAGAAGAGGGCACAGACCCTCAAGGATCCCTGGCTAATCTGGCAAGTGGTAATCACCATTACTCTGAGCACATAAGAAAGGGCCGCGGGAGCTGAGCCCTGGGTCATCTCTTCTTGCCCTCTATAGTGGCAGTTTAACTTAAGAAGCCAAAGCAGTTATTTGTGGAAAAGTTTTTATTCGAGAACAGGAGCAAGTTCAGGTGATATGATGGCCATCTTGAAATATTTGAAGGGCTGTCTCATAGAAGATGGGGTGGAGTTGTTTTCTGTTACTCCAGTGGGTCAGACCAGAACCAACAGGTTAAAATGATACCAAAGGAGCTTCCAGCTAAACATTAGGAAGAACTGCTCGACAGTTAGAGCGGTTCCTCAGTGGAACAGGCTTCCCTGGGAGGTGGTGTGGGGTCTCCTCCTTTGGAGATTTTAAACTGGAGGCTAGATGGCCATCTGTCAGTGAAGCTGATTCTATGACTCAGTATGAACTTAAGCGGACTGTGAGATGGAAGTGACATACCCAGTTTATTACAATGCATTCTCTTTCTCTCTACCATGTTCTTTGTTCTGTAAAATGTTTATGCTGGAGCTAGGCCGTAAGCTTATACAGAGCTGCTATTTGCTGCTGCCTTTCAGAAGGTCAGGTGTTAGTGCACATGTGTGCCACCCCTCCTCCTTCTCCCAGAGAAGAAGCAAGTCTATGAGAAGGGCATACTTAGGTATAATCGGGAAAGGATCATATCCTGTGGGAGTATCTTTGAAACAGACTGACTTGCAAAAACAGCTGCCTAATATTGTGAGTCCCACAGTTAAGCCTCCATTGGTGTTGCTTTAGGCTTTCCAAATGTCCTAGAATTTCTAGAAACCACACAATGTTTCGATATTTTTAAAATACAAGTACGCCACATGGAAAAATATTTGCTTTTTCGCCAAACCTCTGTTTCCTGCCATCATATGCTTTCTACATGTGGAAGGGACACATTGTGAGAAATCATATATCATGTGATGGGCATTTTCCCCAGAAACAAATGTGGGTCACTGTCAGATTAGAGGACATCTCCATAATAACATAAATAGGTCCAAGTCTACTCCTAACCACTGAATGTAAGTTTCAATGTATAACTATAAATTAATGCATTCGCTCAAAAGTAAGTCAAACCGATTTCAATAGGGCTTGCTTTGAAGTACATGTGCATGGGCTTGCAATTGTATAACCAGAATATAGCTCAGTGGGCAGGGAATGGGATGGTTACACATACAGAGGTAAGGCAGCTTCTGTATCTGAGGGAATCCACCTTGTTGTCAGAAGAATAAATAGCATTAAGAAAGTAAAGCTTTGGGTGTGCATCTCATACCCGATATTTGCCTTCAGTCTGTTAAAGAGATTCATAGAATGGTTGTAATTGTCACTGATTATTTAAGTTCATTGGGTGTTGTTATGAGTATGGCTTAACCATACAATTCAAATTCAGTTTTCTTTTCCATGGACAATACTAAAAGTTGAAGGGATTTTTCCCACTGACCAAGAGCAGAGATTTATATGGCCTGCAAAGCACCACCCACTTTTTCTGTATTTACAACATGGCTCGTACATAAGTGACATTGCTCTTCATATTTTAGATGAAACAAAATAAATGAGATTTCTTATTAGCATTTTACAACATTTCCAATTTGTAACAGTTACTTGGATTTAATTGAAGGATTTCTCTGATGGGAATGTAATAATAAATTCCATGAAGTAGCTAAAATGCATTCTGCTCTTTCAAAGACTAATAAATATCACATGGTTGCTGATTTGGCATCTTCTGATGCCCTTGACCTATATCCTTTTCCCCATTCCCTTTGTTTCCCTGCATTCATTTCATCTCTTACCAGGGCAATCAGTTTCTTCTGTGTTCAGCGGTAAGAGCAACATTGTCTAATGAGCTGTCAAGGTGGATGACAACATATTACCTCATCCTCTCTTCTACTCTGTAAAAACTATATGAATTATCTATAGCAGCAAATTAAAATTCTGGTTCTACACAAGATTCTCACTCTATATGAGAATATGAAGTATATGAAGACTAACAGCATTATTCTATCAGGAGAGTTACTGCATAGAATTGTTAGGAACACAGGAACAGCAGAAATAGATAAAATACAGCCCTCTCGTATAGCCCTGATAAAATGACTGCCATGGAGCACAGCTAATCATCTTCTTATCCTCCTCATGAATTTGCAAGTAACACATTGGGCCAGACAGTCTGTTGGTGAACCATTATCCTGTGTGGATGGAGTGAGAGGATGAAACCAAGAACATGCCTCACCTGACGCACTAATTCAGCTGTTCCCCCCAATGTCACTGGACAGCCGTGTAGGGATGCAACATTTAAATAGAGCCTTACACATATACAGTCCAACAAACAGAGGTCTGTTTCACATGGTCAGCTTCCCAGATAAAATCCAGGATCCAGAATGTGATCTGTGCATAATATCTGAATGTTACAATTTACAAGCCATATAGCAGCCTGATGGTGTTGAAGGCATGTCAGCTATACTGGATGAGTAGGAAGGTAAGGGGTACTCTCGTTCTCAATTCCCTCCCTCAACACACAAACACTTCACCATGGCTAGGGGAATAACTAGCCACAATATTGTATAAGCCTGCCACTGACAATGACATTATTAAATATTAGAACTTTGACAAGATTCCCCACAGAAGTACAATCCCCGTCTATTGGGTGGGATTCCCCAATTTGTATTTTTAAAAATTTTTGCAGCATTTGTTCAGAATCAAAACTAGGACAGATTGGATCTTTTACTATGCCCAGTAATATCCATTTTCCAGCTCCCAAGGGACACCAGAACTCTGCCTCCTCGTGGTCCCCCAGCCTGGGTCTTCTCATCATTGGGTTTCAGGAAATGAGAAACAGTTATGCAGGAGAGGCAAAAAAAACCCCAGTTAAGATACATGTGATAGATGCAGTTGTCAGATACCCATCTGAGCAGCAAAAGAATCTAACTATGTTTGTCTATGCAGGCCCTCTTTGCTACTCTCATCTTCTGTAATTGTTTTGTTCAACAAATGGGTGCTTGCTAAGTACGTTGTCAGTCCAACAGTCAACATGCTAACTGGGATTTTGACATTTCCAAAGTCACAGGTTCTCTGCTGGTAGTTCTTTGGCTTCTTCAGCGGTTTTCATTTTGATACAGGTAAGAATTTTATTGGAAACAGACTTTAGTGTTGAATTAAAGCACAGCCTTGTGTCTAGGCATGTTGTAGAGCCTCCACTCTGTTTTGAATCCTAAATCTGCATTCACCAATTCAGATACACAAGTTCATATGCTAGTAAGCCGTATGCTGCCAATCATCTGTTGTGGTACTGAGACAATAATGATTCTTCTTTAAGTGTAAGGTGAGACACCAGTAATTTTAAGCAGCTGATCATGACAGCATAGCCACTGCTTCCCATTAAGTAATAATAAGACCATCTGTCCTTTAGGCAAGATACCTAGTCCTACTACATAGTCTCTCTCAAATAGTTTGTCCACAGTAGAAGCCCAAGGGGATGTGGAACGGTATGGTATAGCCCAATCTGATCATATTTCAGAAGCTAAGCATGGTCAGTACTTGGATTGGGGGGGGGCATCAAGGAAGATTCTGCAGAGAAAGACAACGGCAAACCACCCCTACTTCTCACTTGCCTTGAAAGCCCCTTGCTGGGGTCACCATAAATTGGTTGCAACTTGATAGCACATACATAGAAACATACAAGCCCCAAAATCTTCAATATCATAATTTACCAGCAAGCAAGCAAGCAAGCAAGCAAGCAAGCAAGCAAGCAAGCAAGCAAGCAAGCAAGCTTGTTTGTTTGTTTGTTTGTTTGTTTGTTTGTTTGTTTGTTTGTTTGTTTGTTTGTTTGTTTGTTTGTTTGTTTGTTTGTTTGTTTGTTTGTTTGTTTGCCAGATTTTTACCCTGCCTTTCTGCCCCCATAGGGCCACTAAGGCAGCTAACAAATTTCAAATACAAATTAAAATCTCATCTTAAAAATCATTAAAACCAACACATAAATGCATCATTAGGACAATTTAAAACCAGAACTTAAATACAAAAGATATAAGCAACAGTTAAGAACATTGGTAAGGGAGGAGGGGTCACTGAGAGAACGTCAACTGCAACAAAAAAAGTCTTCACCTATTGGTGGAATACAGCAACAGAGGGGGACAG
The DNA here is from genome assembly GCF_028583425.1 of Eublepharis macularius. Lineage (NCBI taxonomy): Eukaryota > Metazoa > Chordata > Lepidosauria > Squamata > Eublepharidae > Eublepharis > Eublepharis macularius. The sequence continues at coordinate 72,850,547 of NC_072793.1, forward strand.
GCGAATTTCCTGGGGAGAGAGTTCCAGAGTTTTGGTGTCACTACTGAGAAGGCCCTTTCCTGGATTGCCACTAAGGATCCCAGGTACCCCAGTGAGGTTGGAGATCCCCCACTCCCACATTCTGCCCTCTGCCACCACTCATCTGGCTGGGGTGGGGGGAGAGGCATGCATGCCCAGGACCTCCTAGGCATGCTTCTGAGGCTGCACGACAATGTCACTTTCCAGGAGCGATGTCATCAAGCTGCCCCAAGAGTGCTCCTGCGCTTTGCAGTGGGCCCATTTGGGACCCAAACCAGCCTGCTGCAAAGTATGTGCATGCCCACACACGAGGAGCAAACACAAGGTGAGCGCCAGGCCTCCCCTCCCACTGGAGGGTAAGGGGACCTGGCAACCCTAGTTGCCATGCACTTAATCTCAGAAGGCAGGCCTTTGAAGATTGCCTCAGTGCCTGGGTAAGTTTATAAGGAAGTAGACTGTCTTTCAGGTATGTTGGTCCAAAACCATATAGGTTTTAAGGTCAGCACCAACACCTTGAATTGTGCCCAGAAACAGATTGGGAGCCAGTGTAGACAGGCCAAGGCTGGAGTGATTGTTTCCTGCGACTCACTCTGATCAACACTGGCTGCAGCGTACTTCACCTCTTGAAGTTTCTGAACACTTCTCAAGGGCACTACACATCAAGCACCGTACAGTTATCAAATCTAGATATAACCAGGGCATGTACCACAGTAGCCAGATCTTTTCCACCAAGGAAAGGCAACAGCTGGTTAACCCGTCAAAGTTGGTAAAAAGCCCTATTGGTCACAGCTGCCACCTGCTTGTTCAGCAGTAGACTTATCCAAAAGCACCCCCAAACTACAGACCTGTTTCTTCAAGGGGAGTGCAACCTCCTCCAGAATGGGTGACATATTAAATCCTGAGTCAGACCTTCTTCTAAGCAGTAACACTTTATTACACTTCAATATCATATCCCAGTATGATAAATCTAGTCACCTTCTTACCATGAGCTGGAATGGATTGATAAGTGGAAATGTGACAGATAACTTTAGTGTGCATGTTGCAGGGGCATTCCTGAGAAAGACCTTTATTATCATCTACATTAGTAAAAATTTAATGATCTTATTCCTTAGCTTTGGGGGGCAGTTTGGAGCCAGTTTGGTGTAGTGGTTAAGAGCGCAGGACTCTAATCTGGGGAACCGAGTTTGATTCCCCACTCCTCCACTTGAAGCCAGCTGGGTGACCTTGGGCTAGTCACGACTCTCTGGAGCTCTCTCAGACCCACCCACCTCACAGGGTGTTTTGTTGTGGGGATAATAATGACATACTTTGTAAACCACTCTGAGTGGGTATTAAGTCATCCTGAAAGGCGGTATATAAATCAAATGTTATTATTATTATTATTCCTGGTTCCTCCAGCATGATTTACACTTTTAGAGTAATTTGTGACTCAGTAATAGAGCAAATGTTATGAATGCAAACAGTCTTAGACTCAACCTCTACATCTTTAGTTAGAAGACCTTAGATAGCCAGTGTTAGGAAAGACTTTTCCCTTCCTGAGAACTTGAGGAGTTCCTGTCAGCTAGAAAAGACCATTCCAAGCTAGTTGGATGAATGGTCTGAGAGAGCTGAAGGCGAGTTCCTGTGCAACGTTGGTCCAATTATATGAAAATGCTTACGATTTGCAAAATAAATGAATTCACAAGTAGATCTGAAAACAAATGATGATGCCTCCTAAGATTAATTTCTCAGCTCTTCACTCAACTATTGGTTATGCCAGGATAAAAGTTCAAGAACTTGATTAGAAAATAAGATGAGGGAACCATATGGGTTCCATTATCTTTCATGCAGCATCTAACCATATAAAACCCTACATGCCTTTTTAAGCAAGTCCCTTTATAGAAATTTAAAGACATGATATGAATATGAATTGCCTCCTATTATGATCTTCCTGCCTGCCAGAGAAGTATGGAACAACATGTGGCTTTACTCACAAAGCAACACTAGGGGGAGACAGAAACCCACATGAAAAGAGGGAAACCTTTAAAGAAAAAATATTTCCTTGCCTTGACAAATGAAGTTACAAGTGAGCTGAAGATGCACTTCTTTTTAGTTCCTAAACTAAATCAAAGCAACCATGTATTTTAACTACTATCAAAACTTCAGTCTGTGGACTTCAGACAAAACAAGAAGCTGTTTTTGCAAAAAGATTGTTGTTGTTAATATTATTTGGCAAATATAGTTTTTTCCATTTCTGTTACATACGAAAATTTCTAAATGAATCCCATGAAAAAACAAGGTAATAAACTTGCATCTTATTCAACATAGCCAGAAAATCTAAAATTCTCTCCCATATACCATTGCTGAAGAGGGCAATACAAATGCTAAATATTTTGATTATGTTCTTAATACTTTTACAGCATTGCACGAGTACTCAAGCAAAGGAACTTTAATAAAGTGACAAAGCCAATAGAGTAGTCACAAAGTGTTGATTTAAACAGATTAAAATATGTTTTTCTGAGTGCAGAATGTTGTACACAGTATTACTTATCTTCTTCTGTGTCTTCCAAGTCAATTACTGTATGCCACTTCTTGTCAATTATAGGGGCACTATATGTCTTTGATCATGTATGTCATGGTTTTGCCCATCACACCATCTGGTATTATTTATGAAGAAAAGGTAATATTTTAGGGCACAGTCTGTAGTAGCCATTTGATAACAAAATAGGCAATGTCACACGAAAGGCAATTTGATTCTTTATATCCCTGATTCCTAAGATCATCTGGGAAGATGCTGTGGAAAATTTAGAAATTGTTCAACCTCAAAGCTGCTATTAGCCCCAGCAGAAAAGAGATCTTGGATTGAATCACACAGAGGATTTCCACTATTCCTCCCTCCCATGGCAGAACTCCAACTCCCCTGATGCAGTTCCTGGGGATCTTGTATCTCCCAACAGCAGACTTTCAGGGGCGTCTGGGGCTGCAGTAGGGAGGGTGAGGCAAGAAATTCATGCTCTGCTGATGGAAATCCTTCCAGCCATTCTTTTGTTCCAAGTAAGGCTAAGAGCAGCTTTGGAATGGAATTCTATTCAGGAAATGATGCAACAGCCCAGGACACAAGGCTCTCTTGCATTTCCTCTGTCACATCAATTGGGAGAGCAAATATATAGTTTGCACCTGTTTCCCTTGTTCCACTAAAATGACCAGCAAGCCACATTGGCCGTTTTCACACTACCTTAATTTCCCGCTTTGTCCCCACCTTTCCTAATGCTGTTTCTTCCAAATCATTCCACACTCCTCTGGAAAACGCACCTGTCTCCCGCCACCCAGTTTCCTCACTGTCCTGTAAAAGAGCATTTTTCCCCAGAAGGCATGTAACGTGATTAATCACGTGATCTTTCGAACACACGTGATCTTTCAAACTCAAAATCACGTGATCTTCAAAATGGGAACAGAGGGCAGTGCGATCAGGCTGCGCAATCAACTTCGGGGGAATGAAGGCATGTAACGTGATTAATCATGTGATCTTTCAAACTCATGTGATCTTTCAAACTCAAAATCACTTGATCTTCAAAATGGGAACAGAGGGCGGTGCGATTGGGCTGCGTGATCAACTACGGGGGAATGAAAGTAAAAGTAAATTCTAGTGGGAGTGGACAGAAAACCCTTTTATTGTGGCACAGGATAAACATGCATTAATTGTGTTCACATATATAAACCTGTCCGAAATAGGAAGAAGTGGGATACTTTGAAGCGGAAGAATGGATAGGATTTTGCAGAACATGCATGAGATGATCACGAAGAGGTGTGGAAAAACCAGCAAAAGACGAGACACGGACGATAGCATGACGCGACAATAAGGTAGTGTGAAAACAGCCATTGTCTCTTTACTGATTTCCCAAATCAGAACTTCAGTGTTTAGATATGGAAGGATGAGATGGTGCCAGCGGAGGGCTTCCAAGGACACTGTGGAGCAACAGGTTAGTGGAATATAAGGAGACAGTCAGGTAGGCAAGTGGACAAGATGATGAGAGGATAGGCAGGCTAGCATGCAGTGAATCCCAAGAAAAATCTTTGCAGCCTCAAATACATTACAAGGCACACTTTGTACAAGGCTCTCAGTCTATCTCAATTGATCCTTATGGGGGAGAGGAAGAATAATGAATGACATTTTTCCTCAATGAAAAGACAAAGATGGTTTCTGGACCAGTGAGAAGGGTTGCAGATGACAGCATGGTTGGTTTCCAACACTCTAATCTTCTTATTCTGTGGAATATAAGATCACTCCAAAATGTATCAGCTCATTCCAAAAGTTAATTAATTGGAATTAATAAACCAGATTCTTTGAATGAATCATGTTGTGATTTAGAAAAGTGTTGCTGCTGTGCTTTTGGGGAACACAGTCCTCCCTCCAAATCATTGACTCATTGAATATGAACAATGGGGTTCAGTGTCTATGGACCCTGAAGAATACGTGGGGAAAGTTGTCAAGGCAAGTGTTGCATGAATGTACACTCACACACTATTCTTTTCAGGGGAGATTGAAGAAACAAGGTTTTATTCATGCTTAATCAAAAACTACATATTTGTTGCCAAGCATTACCACCTCTCCCAGTCCAAAAACCCATCGATCCAACAAGTTTCTCCTCAAGCACAAAACACCCAAAACAAACCCAAAGAAGGCAAGTATTGGTGGACGCACATAATAGTGGGAAACTGGTTGGTAAAGCAGCAGCTGTGGGCTGGCACCCAAACAGCTAGCGGCTCTAGGTGGCACTACATTGCCAACAAGAGCCAGAGCAAAATGTTTTTAAAAAAACTTACTTTATGATAGTGCCAACGTGTCCTGTTGATGCCATGTTTCCCTGCACTTTGTAGTGTGTTTCCACAATGAAGGGTGAATCCTTCCTTTTGATGCTCAGACAGAGCTGCCTGCCAGAGTTGATGAGGGTGGATTTGAGCAAGCTCCATCCTCTGCTCTGCTCTATGAACTCCAGAACTGAAAAGCCCAGAAAGAGCATTACAGAGCTCTTCCCAGGTTTCACAATTAAGAGCAAAGTGTTCCAAACAAAGGCCTTCATCTCAGCATCCTATTTCATGTCACGGTGCACAGACAGAACTGCTGGAACTGTGAATGGCACTTCACTCGATGTCCTCTGCCTTTGAGCACCTGTTGTTCTTTGAAAGTTACTGTGTTTTTGACCAGAGTAGACCGTGCATACCACATTACCATGATCTTTTTTGTGCTTGACCCTCAATCTATTTTGATTTGACACCGGCCAATAATGTTGTTTCAATAATGTTGTTTCATGCCATACCCAAAACATGATAGAGCACTTGCAGAGAAATGTTGGGAGGTGCTGCTGTGCCATCAACACTGAAGTCAGTGTTATGTGTCACCCATAGCCTCCTATACCAGTGATTCCTCTCCTTCCTAAAACAGTCCACCATGGTGAGATTGGGAGGGGGGGTTGTTAATTGGACTTTGAGGGAATGAGGGATGACTTCATTCCCTCATTCTTTTATATTTTTTACCAATAAAAGTGGGAGAGCAGACAGGTCACCCAGTCTCCATTTTTTGACTAAAATCATTAACCCAGAGTTGAAGGATGAAGGACAAGAGGTTAAACAAAAAGCCACAATCTCAATCAAGAAAATGAAGGGAGCCCAGTCTTCAAGAGGACTGGTCCATGTGAAATACTGACCAGTGTCGGGATGGAACTGCACAGTGCACAGCCTTGCTATCTCTGCTCATTTAACCCTGGATTAACTGTTTTAATCAGAGCCCAGAAAAGATGAAGAAGTCTTTTCTGGGCAAGATAAAGCATCTACTGCTGCTTTCTGACCCATTATTTTAGGCTGACTTCTTAAGTCACAGTTGGTTAGTTGTGTTAGCACCTAAGCAGCAGCAGAAAGCCACTGAATTGGCAACCTGGTCTACACATGCCTGGGTCCTCTTTGGTGCGGCTTTCCTTTAATATTTTTTTATTATTATTTCCAATTTTCACTCTAATTTTGCGTAACATGTGCGTTTGTGGCAGCCAGGGATTTGGAGGCTAGAGGAGACCCCCTCTCTCATCAAACCTGCATGTGAACCCCTGCATGGACATTGGTTGTGTGCCTGCCTTTCCTTTCATTGTGGGTAAAAGCGCACAGAAAGGGATTGGCAAGGTGACACGGAGAGCGCTGTGCTGTCTGCTGCTCCCCTCCCCAGCACAAAGTAATCCTTTTGCAAATCGATCCCTATGAAAAAGAGCCATTCAATGCCTATGCCATTGCCCAGGAGGCACCAAAAACAACACACATGTTCCCCCTCCTGCCAATGGAGTTACGCCATGCTAGGCTCAGTCTCAACCCTAGGAATCTGATTGGATGGCTGACATTATGGAAAACAGTTACAGATGCTGCTGCTTGCCATTACTGGAACAGTGCCTACCTGCTTGCCTAGGCTGTTGCTGCATGGTAAAAACTGAACCAAAACACACGAACTTTTTGGTAAGGGGTAGTCATTATAGTTTCGTTTTTCGAATTTGTTTCACCATTCTGGAAGCTGCTTTAAGAAACCAAAGTGGCAATTTATGGGTGTTTTTATGCCTCATTTGTTTCATTTTGCACACCCCTACATACAACAGCCTTATATGAAAACAATGTATTTTCATGATTTAATCAGAATTGTGAACTAGGAATATTGACAGGATAACTGTTTTTTCTCCTATCCCATTCTTAAAGTCCCATGTTTTGTTCTTTTTCATAGTTTTATGGAGACTAGAAACTTGTTCTAAAGCAGACACTGAAAGTAACATCCACAGGTACATTACTTCTGAAACCTTCATTTTTTGTGTTTGTGATGTCTATGGTCATGCTGCTAATCTCATTTTCACCTATTTGTTTATTAAGGCCTGTAAGTACAATTGAAGACTGATTAACACACAATTGGGTGTTTCCTGTCATTTACAGCTAAATGAACAACAAAGGCTCAAATTAGCCTTGACTTTAGGAAATCAATAAACAGATATCAGCAAATCAGTATATGGATCCCGCTGAGGGTTTTTTAATGATACAATTTGTGGGAGGATCCCTCTTTAGATTGAAACCAGAATATAGGAAAGGAGTTAACCTTTTACCCTGCACTTCCATTACATCTTCAGAGTAAATATTTGGGAGGGGGAATACAAGTACCTGTTATTTGTTTCCCCCATGCAGTCAACTGCCATTCCAAGAGGCTACTTGATGGTGGCAAATGGCACCAAGGGAAAGGGTTAAATTGCAACACAGTCCCCTGCATATTTTACTACTGCCGAGTATGTTGCAGTGATTCTTCTTCTGTCTGTACTGCCAATTAATCATTCTGGAAACCTGATGTTGAAAGCTAAACTCCAACATGTCTGTAACATCAGTAAAACATTTTCCACCTTATGCAATGACGTACATTTCCTCTAATCACATTATTGCCACATGTTTGACTCAACTGTAGAGTATTTATCTGGGTCTGCAACCCATCACTTCAAAACTAAAGTTGAAAGAAACAGATACCTCATCTAAGTTAGCTATTGTAAAACAGTATATGTGGGTCTGCCTTTGAACACTATTGAGAAATTATGTTTGGACCAGAATTTGCTGGCCAACTGTTAACAGGGAACTGCCCAAATGAGGATATTCCACCTGCACTGAAAGCTCCTCCCTGTCCTATGTTTTAATTGTTTTAATGTTTTTGTATGTGCAGTTTAGCTTTTTTAAAAATTTATTTATTAAATTTATATTCTACTCTCCCCGCAAGTGGGCTCAGAGCGGATCACAACATATAAAATATACAATAATAAAATCAGCAGCATAAGATATAAAATCAGCTATAACAATACAATACTAAAAACAGCCACACATGTATTGCACCACGCGTTCAAACCAAACAAACCCATAGAACAGGGTGGCCAATTACAGATGGATACAGAGTTGGAGGGGACAGACCCTCCCCCCATGGTAGGAGGCCGGTTTAAACAGTTTGGATGGCTCACCCACCTCAGTCACCATATGCCTGGTGGAACACCTCTGTCTTGCAGGCTCAGCGGAAAGATAACAAATCCGAATGAACCCGTGTTGCTGCAGATGGAGAATTCCACCAGGTTGGTGCCAGGTCCAAGAAAATTTGAGCCCTGGTTGAGGCAAGACAAACCTCCTTGGGTCTGGGGACCACCATAAGTGTTTGTCTGCTGAATGAAGCAGCCTCTGGGGAACATATAGTGAAAGGAAATCCCACAGGTATGTTGGTCCAGTTCACTAACGGCCTTAAAGGTTAAGATCAAAACCTTGAACCTGATCCGGAATTCTACTGGGACCCAGTGCAGCTGGTGCAGAACCAGTGTTATATGTGACCAGAACAAAGTACTGGTCAAAATATGCACCACTGCATTCTGGACCAGTTGCAGCTTCCAGAGCAGGATCAAGGGCAGCTCAGCATAAAGTGAGTTGCAGTAGTCCAACCTGCCAACCTGGAGTTGACCATTACATGGATCACAGCAGCTAGGTCATTCGTCAAGAGGTAGGGAGCAAGTTGCCTGGCCTGGCAAACATAAAAGAATGCAGACCTGGCAACCCCCGTGACCTGGGCCTCCATTGTCAGGGAGGCATTCCATACCTCCTTACTGCTGGCACAGATGCCAATGGCACCCCATCAAGGATCAGGAGGTGGATCCCAGGTGCAAGACCTCCATCTTCATGGCATTCAATTTCAGTTGGCTCTGTTTTAACCAACCAGTCACAGCCTTCAAAGCACTGATGTCCATGGCAAATTCCGACTAGCTGTCCATCAACAGATGGGTGTCATCAGCATATTGATGACCATCCAATCCAAAACTCCGCACTAACTGGGCAAGGGGATATTATAGATATTAAATAACATTGGGGAGAGCTTCAGTTTTATTATAATGATTTAAGTTTGCTTGATTTTAATAGTTTGAAAACATATTTTTATTATGTATTTTTTGATCTGTTAGTAGCTTTGGTGGCCCAGATGAGGGCAGAAAGGCAGTATATACATTTTGTAAATGAATAAATAAAAACTCTGCCAATTCCTAGCTAATTTCTGAGGACACAATTAAAAGTGCTGCTTTTTACCTAAGCAACGTTAGACACGAGTACTGCAAGAAGAACCCTATAAATTATTTTGTAATGACAAACAGACTCTCTTAAAGGATGGAAAAGAGTCCAGTAGCATCTTTAAGACTAACTAACTTTACTGTAGCATAAGCTTTTGAGAATCATAGTTCTCTTCTTCAGACCCTCTTCTTAAAGGATAGATAGCTGTTTTCAGGTTGCAATTCAAGGACTGGATGCTGCTCAGAGTTTAGAGATAAAATCTTTACCCTGGACAATGGGAAACCTTAAGGAAACATAGATAAACATTTCATTACAATCTGGCAGAAGAATCTATACTAAAAGTTACCAACAGTACAGTCACTTGAAGGGAGAAGCCATGGCTCTGGGGTAGATCATCTGTGTTACCTATAGAAGGTCGTAGATTCAATCCCTGTTCTTAAAAAGGATCTGAAGATAAAAGTGTTTGGAAAGATCCATACCTGCCATAAAGCTTGGAGAACTGCTACCAGTCAGTCTAGATTACACTGGACTAGCTGGACCAATGAATGAAGAAGGCCATTTAATTGAGGAACAGGACCAGGACAGACAAAGGAAATAGTTATTCCATGAGTAATGAAACTGGAATTCACTGCCAGTGGAGCTAGTGATGGCCATGAGCATAGATAGCTTTAAAAAGGTGTTAGGCAGATTCATGGAGGTGAGATCCATTAATGACTACGATCCATGGTGAACCTCCATATACAGAGGCAGCAAACCTCTGCATGCCTGTGCTGGAAGGCCGTGTCTAGGACGGGCCTCTGGCCCTGTGTCCTGTTGTTTGGTCCTACAGGGGAATTAGTTGGCCTCTGTGTGAAATAGTATGCTGATTAGATGGACCACTTGTTTGATCCAGCAGTCTGTACTCATGTTCTTATGTTCTTATACCTATCACCAGTCACCATTCTACCCAGATTATAGGGCTGTGTCATAAGAAATAACTCAGAGAAGTGCCTTGGTAGAGACAAGGACTATATGCTACTCTGTTGGGCACTGTCTGCTGATGTAGACGAGTGCCTTCTAGGGAGTTTCCATGCTAGGGAGTTTCCACGCAGCGAGAAATGCCATGTAAATTAGTTATGCTTTGTTTTGGAAGGATTTAATCTCTGTGCTCTGCTTTATGCTTCTTTTCAAGATGGATTACACAGTGCAGGTTAGTACAGTTAGTTGGCTTGCACATTTAGTATATATCCACTGCCCACACTCTGCCCTACATACTACATCCTTCAGTAATTTCCCTGCATCCCCAACATTTAAAGACTAAAGCAGGAGAGCCATATATGAGTGATGACGGACACATTAAGGAGAAAAAACAAGACTAGTGAACTGCTATAAGTCTGTAAAGATGTTTAGTAAATTACTTTCAAAGAAATATCAAGCAATAAAATAACTGTGATAGTAATCATCCACATCAACAAATTGCCCCCCTAGTTGGAATGAGAGTCAGACACAAAGGTTTGGGTAAAATGGGCCACTTTATTAAATGAAACAGCAACAAGAAAATATGGCAAGGAGCCTAACTAGCAGTACAGGTCAGGCCCTGGGGTCATTCACTGGGACCCCGCCCTGACCTGTCTGGGCGAGCACCCGCTGCCCCCGGGTGCGATCCATCCCTTGAATGGCTGCAACCCGTCCTGGCCAGGCGGAGTGTATCGCCCCTGGAGAGCTCCCCCCGCCCGGCCGAACGGCAGCGGGGGGAGACTGGCTTGTCCAGGGGTTCCCCACCCAAGGGTGTCTGACCTCGCAGCTGGGCCGAACGGCAGCCTGCTGCTCCTGAAAGACCCCAGTTCCCCACCAATGGGGAGGTGCCAAGGGTGCTCACCGGCCCGCCACAAATATATCCCTAGTTAAATCCTGCACCCATGGCAGCAAATAAGGTCCACCCCTAAGTTACCAAACTACACCTCATACCCAGTGCGAGGTAGGCGAAAAAACTCACAACCCAAGGCCAATCAGGGCAGGGAGACAAAAAATTCCTACCTGGCCCCATCAATAGCGACCGGCTAATCCCGCACTGAAGTAGGGTGAGGAGGGTGGGCCAAGCACGAGGCGAGACTGTGCTGTGGAGGGCGGAGCGGCAGACTGCTGCCTGGAAGCTCCGCCCCCCACCCAGCTAAGCCCAGGAAGTAGGGCTGATCCTCTCTGGCTTCATCCTGCCAGGGAGGCAAATGGCTGCCACCAGCCTAAGGGGGCTTAAGCCCCTGGCTGGAAAGGCAGTATTACCCCCCTAGTTGAAATGAGAGTCAGACACACAGGTTTGGGTAAAATGGGCCACTTTATTAAATGAAACAGCAACAAGAAAATACGGCAAGGAGCCTAACTAGCAGTACAGGTCAGGCCCTGGGGTCATTCACTGGGACCCCGCCCTGACCTGTCTGGGCGAGCACCCGCTGCCCCCGGGTGCGATCCATCCCTTGAATGGCTGCAACCCGTCCTGGCCAGGCGGAGTGTATCGCCCCTGGAGAGCTCCCCCACCCGGCCGAACGGCAGCGGGGGGAGACTGGCTTGTCCAGGGGTTCCCCACCCAAGGGCGTCTGACCTCGCAGCTGGGCCGAATGGCAGCCTGCTGCTCCTGAAAGACCCCAGTTCCCCACCAATGGGGAGATGCCAAGGGTGCTCACCAGCCCGCCCCAAATATATCCCTAGCTAAATCCTGCCACCGCAGAGGCCAAGCCTCTGCTTACACCTCAGCGCCCCACAAATGGCTTAAAGCCAACCTGAGCCCCTGCTGTATGTCATCGAGAAAAATGCTGTTGCCCCTGTAAGAGAGGTGCACCCCATCCCCTCTGTAGAGGGCAACAGACTCGGCCCGAATCTGCGGATGGGGCAAATAAATCCCCAACCCACCCGTCATTATTTTAAACAGGGCTCTGTTGGCCATCCGCCTAGCCCTATCGATTGCTCTACGGTCCAATGCCTCCCACCATACACGGCGCGGAAGCATGGCTGACCAAAATATCAGGACACCGGGCCATCTCCTCCTGATTTCCAGGAAGTCGTCCTGCACCTGCCAAGAGAGGCTACCCCTTTCATTAGCCCCAGATCATTGCCCCCCAGATGAACTACTAGAATATGAGGAGGAGGGGCGGACCTCCCCTCAAACAAGAGTGGCAGCAGCCCCATCCAACGCAGGCCTCTTCTGCCCTGCCACTCGATGGTAGCCCACCGGCTGAGTCCAAGCTGGGACCCGATCCAGGATCTTCTCGCTTGGTGCGCAGCCCAGAAGATCATGCTGTGGCCACAGATGAGGATCCGTACCCTCTCCTGAGGACCCACAGCGCCTGCAAAAAACACAAGTCAACACGGTTTATCCCGTCCAAGCGGCCTGATGTATGCTGCATAAGCCCCTGAACGCCAACGTCCTACCCTCTGGATGTCAGGGCCTGAGAAACCCATGGCAGCGGCAGTGGATGCCGCCCCAATGCGAAATGAATGGGTCCCAAATCTGACCCCATCCAGGCTCAACCTATGAAGAGCCCTACCCGTGACTGCCCAAAATTGGTACCTAGTCAACGGGGCGCCATCGCAGTGGTGAAAAAGAACCCCGGACTGATCACCCCGAACATCCAAATAGCTCCTCAAGGCTGCTCTGGGACACAACTCGGCGATGGAACACCGGCCAAGGGCCAGGTCCACCTCTTTTTGATGCTGGTCTGTCTTGGACCTTCGAATTCTAAGGATCAGCTGCTCACCTACGAATTTAATGTCCTCAGCAGTGAGGGCACGGCCAGAGTTGTCCTTAAGGGACTGCTGGACCAGCTCACTTACTCGAAGAGCACCAAAGAACGCAAGTAAGGACGCAGCGTGAAACAGCCGCTCCTCAAAAGGAGAGCTGCAGACCTGCGACCATACAGCCTGCAATCCTTGAAGAATGCCCGGAGAGATGGGTTACCTATCATCCCTGGGAGTGGCGGACTCCCTTGACCACCCTTCCAGCATCTTCCGAATGCGGAAATCACCCGTGGTATCTGTGAACCCTCAGGCCTTCGCCGCAAAAGCTAGGGCCGCAATCTGGCTCCGAATATATTTCACCCTGTGCCCCTTACCTCTTTGAGCTACGCAAAATTGCGCCAAATGCTCGACTGGAAGGGGCCAGATCCGGCGGAGGCCTGCAGCCTGCCTAAATGCATCAAAATTCCTTACCGCCCTGTCGTATGCCCTACCGGTGCTAGGGGCAATGGCTAACTGGATGGCCCTGGAGGCTTCCACTTGCCAATCGTCCACAGCTCCTGCGGCACCAGGGCCGGCGCTAAATCGGCCTCGGGGGCAAGCCGTCGAAACCGGTCCATCTGCAGACGAGACGGGGAGTCTGCCACCTCATTGTTGACACCAGGTATATGCCTGGCTGAGAACAATATATTAAGGTGCAAGCACCTTAAGGTAAAGGCACGGACCAAGATCATGACCCGGGGCGATTTAGATGAAAGGGAGTTCACTACTTGAACCACTGCCATATTATTGCACCAAAAGTGCACGGAGTGGTTGGCAAACTCCTCCCCCCAAAGATAAACCGCCACCAAGATTGGGAAGAACTCCAGGTAGGTTAAATCCCTATACCACCCATCTGCAACCCAATCGTTGGGCCAAATGGCTGCACACCAGTGCCGCCTAAAATAAATCCCAAGACCTACGGACCCTGAAGCGTCCAAAGACACTTGAAGCTCCCCTTCTAAAAGGAGCTCCTGTCTCTAAAAGGACACCCCATTAAATCCCTGCAAGAATTGAAGCCAGACCCTTAGGTCCTCCCACATGCCCTCAGACAGGCATATCTTGTGGTGAGGGAGCTGCAGGGTCCCCATGGCTTCACAGAGACCCCGCAAAAAGGCTCTACCAGGGGCCACCACCTTGCAGGCAAAGTTAAGGTGGCCCACTACTTGCTGGAGCTCCAACAATGAAACTTTGTGCTTCCCCAGCATGGTGCGCAAATGCGCTCTCAGCTCCAAGAGCTTCTCAACTGGAAGCCTAGAAGTCTGTTGCACCATATCTAACTCGATGCCAAAAAAGGTCAGGACAGTTGATGGGCCCTCTGTCTTCTCATGCGCCAGTGGAACACCTAGCTCCTCAGTTAGGCTGACGAAGTCAGCCAAAAGGCGCGCACACTGACCTGTCCCCCGGGGCCCAACCAGGATAAAGTCATCCAAATAGTGGGCGGAGTCACGGCAACGCTGCCTATGACGCAATGCCCACTCCAGAAAGGTGCTAAAGCGCTCAAATACTGCGCAGGAAATAGAGCACCCCATGGGAAGGGCCCTGTCCATATAGTATTGACCCTCAAAGGCAAACCCGAGGAGCTCGAAATCCTCTGGATGCACGGGGAGAAGACGGAATACAGATTTGATGTCGCATTTCGCCATCTCAGCTCCCCGGCCACAACGCCTGACCACCTTAACGGCTTGGTCAAATGATGTGTAACGGACTGAGCACAAGTGCTCAGGTATCGCGTCGTTGACAAACCCGCCCCTGGGGTAAGACAAATGATGAATTAGCTGGAATTCACCAGGAGCCTTTTTAGGGACTATCCCCAGGGGGGAAACCCTCAATTTGGGCACAGGAGGTGTGGGAAAGGGGCCCAAAACCCGCCCCTCCGCACATTCTTTTGCTATTTTGGCCCCAACAACGTCCTCCATGCCCACCACAGAACGCAAGTTGGCGGACATGAAGGAGGACCGTGGTCCTTGAAACGGAATCCGAAAACCTATAGAAAAACCCTCTAACAGAAACTGGGCCTCGGCCCGCCTGGGGTAATCTGCCAACATGGCATTAAGTACCCTCAGCTTTATTGGGCTGGGGCCCTTTTCCAAAACCCTGTTGCCCACCGGGGCCGCCACCCTTTTTCCCAAAGGGCTTCTGTTTCTTACATGCACTAATGCCATGCGGCCCCGGCAGATGGGACATTCGTGGCCATAACAGCAGTTCTTCCTGTTACAGACCCCCCGCGAGGTAAACTCAAAACAGAGCAGCCGGGGCTGAACCGACTGCCCCGCAAACGCGTGGGGGCCTAAATTAGCAGCAACTGGGCCAGCCGGTCCTGCACCGGATCGCTGAACAATATGGCCACTATCGGACCTCTCCCCCAAACCAAATTTAGTTGGGGTCATGAGCTGGATCCATAGGTGGTGGTGCACCTGGTCCCAGGGTAGCGAAGGGTTAAGGGCCGCCCGCATTCTGAACTCTTCGTCGTATTGCAGCCACGCTGCACCGCCGAAGTCAGTATGCGCTTTGTATATGATGTCCATATACTGAATGAGCGGGGCAGCCCTCCACGGCTGGACCCTCGCGATCACACCTGCATATATAAAGAAGGCTGGGAGCCAATTGGCCCAGGTCCTGTCAATCCTGCGGTGCTTAATGCGCTCCCTATCCCTGTCCTCCAGGTCCTCTTTATCCTTCTTCTCCAGATCCCTGAAGAGAAGGATAAAGACATCCACGTATTCCCCATGCAGTATCTTCTCCCGCGTCGCCAGGGTGAGGTGATCACCCAGTGGCATGGCTGTGTCGCCCACCGGCAAGGCACGGTAGGGCACTGCTCCGTAGTTAGGCCATGGGCCTCCTAAGTAACCGCCCCAGGAGGAACCGAGCCCTACCCCCCCCCCCGAGGGCTGGGTGGCCGCTGCAGGCCAGCCTGAAAACCCAGGCCTCTGATAGGGAACGGAGGGCTGTGTCCACTGAGACCAATCAGAGGTAACCCCACCCCCAAATGTCCCCGTAGGAGCCCCGCTCTGCAGGAAGTCAGTGTGATGAGGCATCTGGGACGTCTGGGTCCATGGCCAACTACTGGCCGGTTGGGTCCAAGAGCACTTACCCTCCACTTCCGGAGGCTGCACCACCAGAGCCAATTGCCCGGCCTCCTCGGGCCAGCTCGCCTCGGTCTCCGTTGCCGCTGCCTCGACCACTCCGTCCTCCATGGCATGGCTACCAGCAGAAGTCGATGGAAACGCCACACCACCTTCAGAAGTTCCCTCCAAGGCAGACAAATGAGACAGAATATCAGCCAAGGAAGCAGTCCAAGCAGCATCCCGCACAGGCCTTCCACCTGCATTCCCAGGGCCCCCAGTGGGCGGGGCCCTGGCTTGTTCGAGGGCTGCGATACGCGCCGTAATGGCCCGCCACAGGAAACCATCCTCCTCCTCATTAGCAGACAAGGCCACTGCAGGCCTCTTTGGAGGGCGCGGGGCAGGCTGCTTTCCTTTGGAAACACCAGCTCCCTTTTTTGGGCCCATGCTGATCAAGGTCCTGGCCGAGCTAAACCCGGGTAATAAGACACCCGTGCAAGCCTCCCCAGCACAGCTCTTAAGGCAAAGGCCAGAAGCAACTCAGCAAGAAGGAGAATGGGCAGGTAACGGTGAACAACCGTTACCTAAAAGGCTGTAAGCCCCGCAGGCTAATCAGGGTAGCTTTTGGTTAGCCAACAATCCTACCCACTTGCAAGCCCACAAAATGGCTGTCTCAGAGGTGAACCCCTCTGCTTTTAAAATGGCCTCTCCACCACCTACCCCCACCAAAATGGCCGACCTGTGACTGAGGCCGTCAGTATACACGCCAAAATGGCCGCCGCGTAGCGCCCGTACGCCTCAAAGGAAGGCCAGCCCGGGGGGAAAGCTGCAAGGCGTTGGGTCTGGGCAGGAAGCCCAAGCAGCCAAGGAAAGACGGGCCGGCGGGCAAAAGCCCGCTCCAGCAACAGGCGCTCCCCGCCTCAAACGCAGCAAAGGAAAGGCAATGAAATCAAGAAGGAGGGGGAGGGGGCTGACTATCCCTCCCCAAATACTAGTGAAATCAAGAGGGGGGGCTGACTACCCTCCCCCAAATATAAAGCCTGATGGCGATTTAGGAGAGCTCCGCCGTCGACACCCACAGCCTCGCGGACGCACTCCCAAGGCCTTGTGCTGGAGAAGTGACACCAATGGTCTTGCCTTCTCCGAGCACGAGGCGAGACTGTGCTGTGGAGGGCGGAGCGGCAGACTGCTGCCTGGAAGCTCCGCCCCCCACCCAGCTAAGCCCAGGAAGTAGGGCTGATCCTCTCTGGCTTCATCCTGCCAGGGAGGCAAATGGCTGCCACCAGCCTAAGGGGGCTTAAGCCCCTGGCTGGAATGGCAGTACTCTTTTCCAGAAAAGACCAAAGCTACCCATTTCTCAAGTATGACAAGTTCTCAGTGTGTTTAGTGGAATCAGTGTAGGTGCCTTTTTTGTTCAAAGCTGGAGTTGTCACTCAGCCGCCTAGAGCAACACTGTTCCTTTAATAGAAGCTTAATGGGATGTTATTTACCAGGTGATGTAACTTACCTCCATGAAAAGCTTCACCTTCCCATTTCCACACATTAGCTTCTATTAAGGGGGCAGGAAACTTTTTGTACAGGTGGTTGGCAACTTTACTCAAAGCTCACTGCTTAGATGCCAGTTCACTCATTTCAAGGCAGAAAAACTGTGTCAAGGAAGCAGTTTGTTTTCCATCACAAAATGAGCGGCAGCCAAGAACTAATTGGCTTGAAACTGTTTTGCTTGCTTTCTTCTATCTGGGTGACACTTGTGTTTTTCAGATGTGGTTGCCTTTGTTTTTCTAGAATGCGCCCCCTCCACCCTTGCATTTACTTTCTTTCTCCTGTATGCAGATCTTTTAGTTACTGGTAAGACAGCTGGCTAAGGTACAATATCTCCAAGTTTAAAAAGGAAACTGAAAGCCACAGAACATTTTCTTTGCTGTCTGGGGTGGTTTTTACACATTCTTATTATTTAGGGATCAAATTAGAACATTTATCAGTAGACAAAAGCAACTGATAGAGTTGCCTGTGAATGCTCATGCCTCAACAGACCAGGCTATTTCCAAAATTCCTCAGCACCCGTTTGTGTTTTTACTGGTGCAGAGTAACACAATGACTATTCTGCATGCTATCTGTGGTGAGATTGTTGGAGTTTCTATTGTAGGCATGTCACATGTGCTTCAACTAAGACAGGATCTGATCTTGGTGATATTAAGAAGGCACCATAATTTCCTAGTAACAACTCCCATCAGTCCATTGGAAAGGTACATTTCATATTTAACAATAACTGTAATAATAATGTATGGCCGAATCCACATTACCTCCGCGCGTCCCGGTGTTGCGCTAAATGTCCGCGAAACACCCGGAAGTATAGCGTCTTTCAAGTGCGATTTCAGAAATCGCGCTTGAAAGACGCTATACTTCCGGGTGTTTCGCGGACATTTAGCGCAACACCGGGACGCGCGGAGGTAATGTGGATTCGGCCAGTGTTTATATACTGCCCTTCTGGACAGATTAGTGCCACAGTGTGGTGAACCAAGTCTATGTTATTATCATCCCCACAATACAGCTGGGGAGCTGGGGCTGAGAGGAGTGGCTTACCCAAGGCCACCTACTGAACTCATGGCAGTATTGGGACTCGGAGTCAAACTAGCAGAGTGCTGATTCACAGTCCAACCACTTAACCACTATGCTACAAAATGAAGCTCCTTGCCAGGTCTGCATGGCTTGTGTAGTACCAGGCATGATGGTGCTGAATCTTAAAAAGCAGGCTCAAAATTAATTTAAAGAATCTGAATCTGCCCTTACTAACCAGGCTTCTTCAAAGTTTGGGCATGATTGAAAGGAGGCTTAATTCTATGCAACCAACCCCCCCACCCTTTCCCAAATTCACTCTCATGTGACAATACCAGTGTTAGGGAAGCCTTGAACAGTGGAAATCTAATTATTAAGTCCTGATGCTGCTATGAAGAAACACAGCAGCATCTACTGATGCTGGGAAGACCTGAGGACTATATTTCCCATGCTTCCCTATGTCAGTGAATGCTCCTGTGCATTCTTACAGGATCATCCAGTTCTTAAGACTGTGGTACTCATTGTATCACCAGTCTCCTGTTGCAAGGGGAGCTCACTCACCATCTGTGTAGGGCAGCCACCTTATGTCTTGATAAACTTTTTGGATGTCTCTTTTTCCTGCAAATTGCCATGGGACTAGCAAAAAAAAACAAAAGCAAAGGTAGACTTTCAACTTGTTAAATATCTGCAAAAAATACTGTGTGGGTTCAGGGGATGATCAAGAGGTAGGCCACACCCCTGTCAATCAGCTGGATTTTAGCTTTTGCTCATCTTTTTCTGGTCTCAACTAGAGAGCTGAGGAAGTTCACAGGCACTAAAAGCTCCATCCATCAGTCTCCATCCTATTCCATCAGAAGGCAACTGATTGACACTTCATCAGCATTTCCCCTGCTTTTCAGGAAAGGATCATTAGCAAAAGCAGTAGTGATTGCAAGAACTACATTTGTTGGAACACACACAGGCAGGGCTTTTTTTCAGCGGGAACGCGGTGGAACGGATTTCTGGAACCTCTTGAAAATAGTCACATGGCTGGTGGCCCCGCCCCCTGATCTCCAGACAGAGGGGAGATTAGATTGCCCTCTGCACTGCTCAGCAGCATGGAGGGCAATCTAAACTCCCCTCTGTCTGGAGTTCAGGGGGCGGGGCCACCAGCCATGTGACCATTTTCTCCGAGAGCAACCCACTGAGTTCTACCACCTCTTTTCCCAGAAAAAAAGCCCTGCACACAGGTAACTAAATAAACAGGCCAGAACTAGGTCTCTACAGCTCTAACCCCCCACCCAGCCATTGTCACAAGACCTAGGCAATCTCCTTCTGGAGGGTTTCTGGGAGTTATCTTTAAAGCAATAGTGCCAATATACCACATCTGTCTCCTTCCATCTTTATGATTTAAGAAATATGTTCAGTAATACTTTCGCAGTGGGCTGCTCATCATCTGTGTTGCTCAGTAAATCCGTGGGCTCAATCATGATATTGTGCTGGGATGCACACCATAGTGCCAATTGTACCAATATATCACCCTCTTTTGGGTTCCCAAGATCTGTTCTTCTCACAAGACATCAGGGCTAGGTTGAGCTTCTGAGCAGGCACTGCTAATCACTGCTTAGCAGCTGATGTGGTGCCATTTCAAAGCATTTTGACCTCATTTTGGGTGTCACCATGTATGACTCCCTCAACAAGAGCCAGAGAGGAGTGTGGCACTCACAGTCCCAAGCAAACACATTGCTGGTAGCCTCCATTTTCTTCTTGGATCACAAATTGTACAGACTTGGTCATCACCATACCTATTCCACAGTGGGGGAAACTACCACCACCATTTTGGATCACTAGGCTTACCATGTGCCTGATTATGGTTGGCAATCTCCCGGTAATATGCTCCATTGCTCACTGCAACTGTGAGTGGCAACAAGAAGGGGGGAAATTCTCTTGCCTAGGTGCCAGTACATCATTTCCAGATACAATATGGAAGTGATGATGGTTAGCTCTAGGAATCAATGGAACCTCTATTGTAAAACCACAAGTTTTACCATAGAACTGCTGTGGTTCCTAGAGCTAACCTTTTTCACTTATGAGGTGTACCCAGAAATACATAAAACATTCAATGAAAAAAATGCAGTAGATCTAGGATTATAAAATAAAATTAGAAGACAATTAGAGTCAAAAATTAGAGTCAAAAAAACGCTTCTATCAATGGCATACCATAAACAATGCAGGAACTGGATTACAAAAATAGAATACAAGGTTTGTAAAATTACACATGGAGCAGAAAAACTAAAGAAGAGAACGATGGTTGTTGGGGGTTTTCCGGGCTGTATTGCCGTGGTCTTGGCATTGTAGTTCCTGACGTTTCGCCAGCAGCTGTGGCTGGCATCTTCAGAGGTGTAGCACCAAAAGTCTTTTGGTGCTACACCTCTGAAGATGCCAGCCACAGCTGCTGGCGAAACGTCAGGAACTACAATGCCAAGACCACGGCAATACAGCCCGGAAAACCCCCAACAACCATCGTTCTCCGGCCGTGAAAGCCTTCGACAATACATAAAGAAGAGAACTTTTTCTCTTTCTCCCAAAATTTGAGAATTCAGGGGCACCGATGGGAAATAAATTCAGGACTTTTAAAAAAGTAAATGCTTTTTATTTTGCAAGTGCACGTAGTTAAAATTATGAGCACAGATGACTTTAAGGAGGAATTATACAGATTCATGGTGAATATAACCATCAGTGGCTACTAGCAATGGTAAGTAAAGGAAACTTCTATATACAGAGACAATAAACCTATGAATACCAGTGCCAGGAGACAATATAGTGGGGAGGACTTTACCTCTATGTCCTGTTTTTTGGCTTGGGTCACCAGGTCCCCTTATCCTACCGGTGGGAGTGAGGAACTTGGCACTTACCTTAGTGATTCTCTGGCACATGCGCAAAGTGCACATGCAATCCTAGTGCGGTGGATGATGTCACTTCCAGGAGAGATGTCATTGCACAGGCCCTGGAAGCTCTCCTAGGGTCCAAATCAGCTCAGTGCAAAGCACTAAAGCTCTCCCAGGGCCTGCACAAGGGGACTAGGGAGTCTAGGTGCCTGCTTGTGGCGGGCAATCTCCCAGCTGTTTACCTGATTGCTTGCCAGTCACTTGCAACCAACATAAAGTTTAGAGCTGCCTAGAGATCGGCCACCACCAGCAGACACCTTGGGAACACACCCAACTCACACAGTCCCACAGGATGTGACAACATCACTTCTGGAAGTGACATTGTTATATGGGCTGTGGGAATCCTCTCTTGCTTTGTTTGGGGCCAATTTTGGCCCCAAACGGGATGATTCTCAAAGAATCGGCCCCGCACAGAGCACAGGAATGCTCCTGCATTTGGCATGATTGTGTAACCTCCAGAAGTGACATTGTCTCATTGATACCGGGAGTGCATCTGTGTGTGAAGTCACGAAAATAGATGAGTGCCAAGTCCCTCGCTCCCACTGGAAGGGTAAGGGAACCTGGCGACCCTACCTGGGAGTGATGTTGTCATCCCATGATGGAAGTGCACTCAGGAGGCCTCTTCTCTCACCTGTTCTGCCCACTGGCCAAGTGAGTGGTGGTAGGTGGTGGAGGGTGGGAGCAGGAGTTCCCCTGACCTCATTGGGGGACCTAGGAGCCCTGTTTTTGGACCTCCCTGGCAAGTGGTTGGCCACTGTATAAAACAGGATGCTGAACTATATGGATCACTGGTCCAATTCAGCAAGGCTCTTACTTTTTTGAGGAGGGTTTCTTTCATATATTCCTTCTCTGCAAAGCAGGTACTGGATACGGACTAGCAGCAACAGCAGCGTCACACCAATGTCAGTGATGCACCAGCATCTTAGGGTCGGGCTGCATGATCCTATGCAAGTACCATGATTTCAGCTGAACTTACCGCTAAGTAAATATTGACCTGCATAGCTGTCATTCCAAGAGTGTATGCCTAGAATAGCAGCTATGCAGATCAACATTTACTGTAGGACTTACTGGGACTTATTTTAGAGTAAGCATGGCTTGCATGAGACTGCCTCTGTGATTAGGACTGCAGCCATACATACATAACACAAACACACACAGAGATTCATAAACTGCATAGCAAAAAAAAGCATTTGTAAGAAGCCCTTTTTTTCTTTTCTGGGCATTTGGCATTGCAGATCAAATACTGAAGGATGAAAGTAAAGGGTAATTTACATATGGCTGTCTGTCTTGTTACCCTAGTTTTCTTATCTAAACACCAGCTAAACATGAGAATGAGTTTAGCTTGAAAGGAAACTACAATATCCAGATTCCTAAATAATCCATATGCATGATGTGACCTGCTGTTTATAACCTTCTGAAGCTGCAGATTAAAGATGTACTAACTCGCAGCCTGTCCTCCTGATATAACATTGAACTACACAGAAGTGATGAATTGTAATTACTGTAGGATAGACAGATAATCCACATTTATGTTGATGGGATTCAACAACGCTTCAGCTCTCTTTTTGCAGACAGGAAAGAAGGGGGACACTGAAAAGTTCGGATACATACCAGATCAACTAACACAAAACTGTGTTGTACTTAGAGCCAAGCCAAAACTATTCAATTTTTTTTTGGTGAATATGTTTGGCAGCATGCCTCCATTTTTTGATTATATGTCTGGCCTTCCCAGCGCAAATGTCTGCTTACTCACTAAAATTACCTTCACTCGTCTTCATTCTTAGTTGCCGTATCTGGCATCAGTGACATAATTATGTAGCTAAATCTTATTGGCTTCAGAATAGTGTAAAGTTATCACATTCATTGCATGACTCCCGACTGGATGGAATCCACTCAGAAGAACTACCAACAGCCAGGGCGAAACCAGAGCCAAACAGCAGCAGTCAGGGGAAATAATGGCTATCAACATTATTCTACAATATAGGGGTTTTTCAGAGTGGGGGGATTACCCCGTCCAAATTGCAAGCTTTTATCCAACAATCTAAAGGGTATTGGCAGAGCTCTAGTTATGACTGGTATGTTCACTGTAAAGGAGCAGTCTGAAATAAAAGATACCTTTTCCAACAAAATATTCCTTGCTATGCTCATTTGGAGGAGCTTTTCCTCATGGGGAAAGAGCAAGGCCTGATCTCCAAGTGACTCTGCTAAGAAATGGTGAACAAGAGAACATACCTGCCAAAACGTATTGTTATTTCCTCTCAATGGTCCCTAAGTAGCTCAGATCATATGAAAATATCATCCTGGAATTCACAGCTGGGTCCAAATAACTGTATGAGCAATTCTATGTGTTCAGTGGTGGGGTTATATATTGCAAGATTTTTTTAAAAAAAAAATGCCGTTTCAAACTCTGTCCTAAAGGAAAGGATGGTTTAGATATTAGTTAAATAAATATGCAGGTGCTCAATCCTTAGCACAAATAAATAAGCATTTCTTGCTACTCAGATATTCTAGTCTACATTTTCCTGTAATGTTTAGCCGGACCTCACACTATGTGGTGCTTTCCTCAAGGAATCCTGCTACAGAGCTGACAGCTTCTTTTTCAGAGCGCTACAATATTGCATCCTAGGCTGGAATAACTTCATACTTTGTCACCAAAAGATGCTTTTCACAAGCTATCCTCTTCCCACTCTTAGTACAGCCTCATAATGCTTTCATACACAAAAAGCAGAAATGATTTAACTATGACCTCATGAAAATTATTTGGTTCCTAGCCACTTATGCACTTAATTCTTCTTCAAAACAGATGTTCAGTGAGAGCTGACAAAACAAAGCAAAAGGACCACCAACCAAATGTTTCCACAAGTAGAGCTTTTAACTTGGCTGCATAATATTAATCCACCCAGTCCCAACAGAGATTTCTCTTTCAAATGGATGCTGAAATTTCAGTCTAATTAAATGAAAGCGTACTTCTTTCAAGTCATCTTTGCTGAGGGTACAAACCCTGTCAATGTCTGCCATTATTTAATACAAGGTCTAAAATTTGATTTTCATATTTGCTTCTTCTGCAATATCATCATAGTGTAATCAGCATGATTGCTCTTCATTTGTGACCATGTTCACAGGTTCTATAAGCTGATTCTGATATTTGGTATTTTCTGCCTGCAAAGAAGCTTTTTCCAGTGATAAAAAACAGTTGTCCAGTGGCCTTAAAGAACTTATTCAGGCATAAGGTTTTGTGAGCTAGAGCTCGTTCATCACATGCATCTAATGCACTTTATTATCACTTCATCAGATGCAAAACTATGCATCTGATGAAGTGAGTTCTAACCAATGAAAGTTTATGCTAGTATCAATTTTATTTTGCCAGTGAACTCCTGTTTTATTTTGCTGCTACAAAATCACATGAGCTACCCATCTGGAGTCTTCCAGTGATGCAGCTACATGAAGAAACTGATAGCTGAATTTCCCTTAGTGTGGCAGTGCACTTTTCATCTAGCATGTCCATGTGAACACACAAACCTGCCTTACACTGAATCAGACCATTGGTCTATCAAGATATTATCTACTCAGACTGGCAACAGCTCTCTGGGATCTTAGGTGTGTCTTTCACATCACCTGCTACCTGATCCTTTTAACTGGAGATGCTGGGAATTGAATCTGGGTTTTCTGCATGCAAAGCAGATTGAGTCACATTGAGCTCTTCCCATGAAGTGCTGCCCAGGAACAGCAGCTGGAACTGGGGAGTGACATGTGTTGGAATATAGGTTGCGAGGTCTGACGTTCAGTCATTATGGGGTTAATGTGTTTACCTAGTGTTCTGCTGTTTGTATTGACCTGGAAGAGAAACCTGGCAGAGAGCCAATAGCCTTATCTAACTGAAAGCCTAGGAAAATGAGATGTGCTTGTAAACTGTTATTGGTCAATAGGTCAGGTAACTTCATCTCCTGAGGTCAAGAAGGACAAGAATCTCTATTATTCTCATTGTTTATGTTTGTACTCCATAGTGTAAAGATGTAGGGAACAGAGGCTTTTGTTTTGTAGGAACCCCATGTACCTTTTTCCTTTGGAGTAAAATTTTCTTTAAAAGCAAACAAGCATCTGACTATTGTTCAAGATCCTCTGCAACTCTGATTTTTAAATTGTTTTTAACCCCTTTTCCCAACAACATGGATCAGAAACTACTTCTTTCATGACTACAGCCCTTACAGTTACAATTTTGACACTCAAACAATGTGTAAGAGAAATTGCGATTCCTGCAATCCTCAGTTGCCATTTTATGTGACTAGAGCAATGCATATGTTTCCCAGCATATTCAGAAATGCATACTACAACAAATCTGGGTTTCCTATTGCATGTACTGAAACTAGAAAATGTGTGTTACCCTATTCACAAAAAATGGTAACCACACTCTGAATTTTGACCTAGACTATCTGTTTAATTGTTAAAAGTTGCGGGCATCTGGTCTAGATTTTTCCTTAGTTGTATAGTTACAGCATATAGCACTATGAATGTGATCTTTTTTCTAAAGATAAGTACAGTGAATGAAAGAAAAAAGTTAATATTCTTAAGAATATGATGATACTTTTCACACTCGTATTTTACAGCTTTTCTGCACCTGTTTCATGTCCCATGTTTGCAGAGGTTTGACACTTGCAAGTTGCTCTTAGTCTGTGGTATTCCTGATTTTTCCCCCTGCAGACATACCATGATACTATTTTGACCCCGCTGCCAACTCGCAGCTGGCCCGATTAATGCCAGTGTGAACCCCTTTGTCCTCTTTTTGCTTGTCTCCCCCCTTCTCCTTTTCCTCTGGAGCTGATTGGTCTGTGCGGATATGACCACACCCTCTCTCCTCAGCTCCCCGACCACTTTGTCTGCCCCCTTTTTTAACATTTCAGCATTTGGTGGCAGTGTGGCAAAGCGACTCGGCCTGCCCAGCTGGCTGGCAGCAGGGAGCCAGGTGCCCGCCTGGCCTGGCCTGGCCTGAGCAGAGCACAGAGTGGGAGCGAGGGAGGGCCGAGGTCACAGGGTGCAAGTGCACAAGCTCACCCTCTGCACCCCTGAGCCTCCGTCCGAGTGACGCCCCCAAACAACTTGGGCTTGGCTTAGCAGGCAGCCCTGGTGCGGGGGAGGGCTGAGCCAACTTTAATCTTCGCTCAGCTGCCTCTTGCCCTTGCCAAGTGCTGGTAAGTTTGTGAACTAAGGATTATCTGTGGCCTGGAGTGAAGGAAGGTGGAAGGCTGGGAATGAGAAAGGGGTGTGGGAGACTTTCCCTCAGGCAAGGCCTCTGCTCAGCCTCTCCTCTCTTCTGGCTCCTACCCATGCGTCCCCCTCTGCCCCTGCATCCTGCTGCCACGGCTTCCTCTTAAGCTTCCTCATCACATTTGAGCTGTTTGCTTCTCTACACCACCCTCTCCTTTTCCTTAAGCTGATTAGTCTATGTGGATCTAATAAAACCCACCCTCCTCAGCACCCCGTCAGCTTTTTCTGTAATTTTTTTGTATTTCTAAAGGACAGTAACATTCCAGCATTAAAATGGCATTCAAACAAACATGGGGAGTCTTTCTCTAAAAAATCACCACACCCCGTTCATTCAGGGTTCACGTGATTGGGTGAGACCAATGGTGACCGGAAATTTTGCTGGGCAGGGACAATCACCTCTCAACTTCCCTCAATGCTATTTTCAAATGTGAAAAGTTAGGGTGCAAAAATTGCTGCACAGGAGGGAGAAGAAAGGTAAGGCAGGAAAATGTTTGACAGAATGTTATACTATTAAACCATGATAACAGTCCCTTAATTTTGTGTGGAAGTGATGCGACTGTCCTATATCTTTATTCATCTGCCTAGTGACAGAAACTGTATTGTCCTTTTCTCTCCCTATTGCAGTTGGAGTAGTTTTTTCTGGTAGAAAGGGGAAAAGTAAACTCCCTGTGTCTGTTTCTTCTCTGGCTGTTGACTGCAGCCAGGCTGGTCTTCCCATTGCTCTGGTGTGCTTCTTGGGAGGGAGAAAGTGGTTCTAAATTCTCAATGAGTTCTCTGGATGATGACAATGTTCTTTCCCCACTCTTCTACAGACTGTAAAAGAATGCAAATTTAACAGTAAATCTCATCCATTGTGTCACAACCAGGGCCGGCGCACCCATTGAGGCCAGGTAGACGGTGGCCTCAGGCGCAGAGTGCCGGGGGGAGCGCCGGAGGAGGTGTGGGGGGCGGGAGTGTGCACCACAAAGCAGCAGCCTCCTATCCCTCCCACCCCGCTGCCGCCGCCAGCACAAGCCCCCAGCCGGGCGCAGCCGCCTCAGGCAGGTATCTGCGGCTGCGCAGGCAACCAAGAGGGAGAGCTCGGAGGCGCAGCGATCGCGCCGGTGGCAGCGCACACGCTCCTGTGATGATGTCACGCATGACATCATCACGCAGACCAGTGCGTGTGCGCTTGCACGTGTGGGGGGGTGCCCGGCTGGCCGGCTGCGAGCGCGGCAAACACTTGCACCACCCCTGGTCAGAACTATGTTTCAAGTGGGCTTAGCATCATCGTTTCTGTAATCCTCAGTGTTAGCTGGCAACCTAATAATACTGACTCTCTGGTCCCACAAAATTTGTATGAAAAATGTCACACCACTCGAGAGACTGAAAACATGGTGATTAAATAGCAAAATACATTTATATCATTCATCATCATGATGTTGCTATTTCTACTAACTGAACACTCATAGGAACATAAGAAGACCCTGCTGGATCAGACCAGTGGCCCATCAAGTACAGCATCCTGTTTCATATACTGTAGACCCAGTTGTCCTGGAGGGCAAACAAGCTGAAGCCCTGCCCTGCTGCTGCCTCCTAGTAGTGGTATATGGAAGTCTGATGCCTCTGGACATGGAGGCTCCCTTCAGTCACCATAGCTAGTAGCCATCGATGGACTCTCATCCATGAATGCATCTAACTCCCTTTGAAAGCTGTTGATGCTTGTGGCTGTCACTGCCTCCACTGGCAGTGAATTCCACAGTTTTATTACTTGCTGAGTAAAGAATTATTTCCTTTGTCTGTCCTGAACCTATTTCCCAACAATTTCATTGGATAGCCCCCCTCTAGTATTATGAGAAAGGAAGAAAAAAGTTCCCCCATCCACTTTCTCCACCCATGCATAATTTTATACATGTCTATTGTGTCTCTCCTTAGCCATCTTTTTCTACACTGAAAAGTCCCAGACTACAGCCTTTCCCCCATAGGAAAGGCACTCCAAGCCCTATTCATCTTGGCTGCCTTTTTTTTGTACTTTTTCCAGTTCTGCAATGCCCTTTTTGAGATTCAGCAACCAAAACTGCACACAGTATTCCAAAAAGGCTGCACCATAAGGACTTTGCAATATTGTCATTTTATATTCAGTCCCTTTCCTAATAACTCCCAGCATGAAGTTTGCCTTTTTCACCACTGCCACACACTGGGTTGACATTTCCCTTGAGCTTTCCACAGCAACTGCAAGATCTCTTTCAATGTCAGTCTCAGCCAGTTCAGACCCATCGACATATATTTAAAATTAGACTTTTTTGTTCCAATATGCATCACTTGACACTTACCCACACTGAATTTCATTTGCCAAGTGGTTGCCTACTCACCTAATTTAAAGAGATCGTCCTGTAGCTCTTCAGAACTGGCCTTGGTTTTTACCACCCTGAATAAGTTACTATCATCTGCAGACTTGGCTACTACACTGCTCAGCCCCAAATTCCAAGTCATTTAAGTACAAATTAAATAGTACCGGCCACAATACCAGTCTTTGTAAGACCCAACTGCTCACCTCCTTCCATTGTGAGAACTGACCACTCAATAATAATCAAACGGATCACAGCCGCTCCGTAGGCTTCATTAAAAAAATGTTGAATGCACTTAAAATACAGAAACAAACAGAAGGACAAGAAGTTATTTCCAATCAAAAGTGGATTTTTGTGGATAAATGCCATTTTTTTAACTTTGCAGCAGAGAAACAAAATCACAATGAGCTACTTGCCTAAGAGCCAAGCTACAAGTGACGCCTGACACAGGTTGGACGCTTGTCAGCTTCCCTCAAGTTTTGATGGGAAATGTAGGCATCCTGGTCTTGCAGCTGTAATGGAGAGCCAAGCTGTAAAACCAGGGCGCCTACATTTCCCATCAAAACTTGAGGTAAGCTGACAAGTGTCCAACCTGTGTCAGGCGTCACTTGCAGCCACCCTGAGCCCATTTGTGGGGAGGGTGGGGTATAAATCAAATCAAATAAATAAATAAATAATAAATAAATAGCTTGGCTCTTAGTCACACACTGAACACAGGACAGGCAGAAATACAGCATGGGTCTTCTGACTTTTAGTCTTGTGTTTTTATCATTATAGGAAAAAGACAAATTATATTTTCTACTGGTTTTGAATCAGACCATTCCAAATGTGGAATGATAAGACCTTACTGCCTCAATCGGTGTCAGCCGGATCTGACTAAATCAGCTTGCCTTGCTCCACAGAGTGCTGCTGCATCTTTCGCTTCTAGAAAAGCATTCATTTGGGCGAAGGCATTATAACCTGTTGCAGTGTTTTGAAACAAATTTCTAATATATCATATTAAGGAAGACATCAGTCTAGATCACATAAACCAAAAGACAAGAATGGTAAAATTATTTCTAGATTGTACTACCTCACACTTCAGGGAGGAGATCATATAATTCCATGCTCTTCTATGTTAAAACTAGGGGTGTGCGCTGAAAAAAATCCATTTCAGTTTCAAATCCAGAGTCTCTGAACAAACTGTGCACCATTTTTAGTTTTTTCCAGGTGGAGCCTTGGTGGTTCAGATCTAATCTGTTTGGGTTTGTTTTGTTTTTTTCGTGAGTTTTCACCCTGTTCTTTGAAATGAAGGCTTCCATGTTATTTGGGGCAGCTATTTTTGCAGTTGACAGCATCAAAATTGCACAGAACACAGTCCTCCCTCTAAGCCATCAACTGACCAGGTTTGGGAGCACACACAACAATGGGGTTCTATGTTTATGGATTCTGAAGAATGTTTGGGGATCACGAGTATTGGCAGTGCACACACACACACTGTTCTTTTAGGGGTGGGTGGGGAAACATGGCTCTGGGACAGTTATTTTTGTTCTTAACTAAAACCTACAATGGCCATTAGTCCCCCTCCCCCTAATCACTGATCCACTGAGTTTTCCCTCAGCTACCCTATACACACACACACACACACACACACAACAACAACAACAACAACAACAGACTCTGAAGAAGGCAAGTGTCGGCAGGTGCACTCTGTGGTGAGAACTGGCTGGCAAAGTGGCAGCAGAGGAGTGGCAGCAACATTAAAAACAATCTTGTTTCATGTTCACTTTTTTCTAAGTGATGATAATGCCAATAAATTATTACCTTTGCATTCTCCTGTCTGCTACATTTCCTTGCAAAATGAGGTGTTCTCACATTAATTGCCACCACTCTCCATCACCCAGGTGTGTGCAGGCAGGCAGATTGTCTGAAGACCGCCCCCCCCCCTGGAAAGTTTTCCTTTTGCCATGGGCAGGTAGGGTTGGTTTTAAAGGGCAGACTAAGTGAATAGCTCACAGGGGTCTTGCAGCCTATGATTGTCTTCCAGCACTTTTATCAGGTTTGATTGATTGAACAGACCACTTGCACACACACTCAGTGGCAATTTTCCTAACAGTGACTGACCTTCCAAGTGCCCTGATGGGAGTGGGGTAGACAGAACAGTGCCCAAGTAACACTGCAAAAACAACCCAAGATGCAAATTCCCCTTTCCAAATGTTTCCAAAGCTGATAGGAGGGGAGGGGGTTCCCCTTCTGAGGATCTGATTGGCAGGAGACAATGCCATTGCCCAGATAGCACTGGGGGAAAATGCACACATATACATTGCACACATTCCCCCTACCTACCAACAGGATTAATAATGTAAGGGCTCTCAATCCTTGGGATCTAATTGGTGAATGCTGTTAAGGAAAACAAGATTCTGGTGTGCCAGCCTAGGACCTGCTTACCTGCTGCTGCTGTGAGTTAAAAACTGAAATAAAACACATGAACTTTTCAGTGGGAGGATGTCATTATAATTTGGTTTCCCAGATTTTGTTCACCATTCTGGAAGCTGCTTTAAGAAAATGAAACAGTGATTTCTGTGTGTATTTCCAGCTTGTTTGTTTCATTTTGCATACCCCTATTTAAAACTCTGCAGTCCTCATGCTGGGTGAGAATTAACAACCGAGGTATAATCCGGACAAGATATAACATATTCTACAAGGGGTTTCCTCTGAAAACTTCTCTAACCCTTCAAAATGTGGCTTCTCAGCTTTTAACAAGGGCAAGCCAGTATGACAACATAATATTGATGCTATTACATTTTCATTGGCTTCCAGCATGGTTCTGTGCCCAATTTAAAGTACTGGCTTAACAGGCCCTAAAAGGTTTGGGACCAACATGCCTCAAGGATGACCTTGTCCAACATGAGGCCACCTGAATTTTGCGATCTTGTAGGAACCTCCTAGTTTGTTTTTGCCCCATTTCTGAGGTTTAACAGGCAATTACACGGAACAGGGCCTTCTTCATGTCTCCCCCAAGCCTGTGGGGCTTTCCCCCTCCAAGGTTCACCTAGCACCTTCTTTGGCAGTTTCCTCAGAAGACTCTCAGGATTGATATTCAAGTAGGCTTTTAGTTTAATTACTTTGTTGTTGTCCCACTGTTTATCTGTTCCTGGATCTTTGTAATATGTCTACTCAGTTACATTCCTCTGAGGGTATTTTTAAGGTTCTAAAATGTTTTGTTTCTTGTGATCTGATATATTTTAACTAATTTCATCATTAGTTAAAATACATCAGTATTCACATGTCAAAATCCAGCAGGATATGGCTGGCATTTTTCATGAGATACATTCAGCCATCTAAAGAATAGTGCTCTTGTTCGTGGAAGCATCTGTTATAGGGTTACCAGCCTCTAGGTGGGGTCTGGAGTTCTCCTAGAATTAAAATTGATCTCCAGACTTCAAAGATCAGTTCCCCTGGAGAAAATGGCAGCTTCAGAGGGTAGATTGTATGGCATCACATCCCTGCTGAGCTCCCTCTCCTTCCCAAACTCCACCCTCAGTTCCACTCCCAAATTTCCAGGAATTTCCCAACCCAGATTTGTGAGCAGTCAGCCCAGCCTCTGCCATCTTTAATAGCTGCTTATGATATAAAAATCATAAACCCCTTGAATCCGATGTGTCTTAATTCACATTCGAGAGCCAGCCAGCTGAGCAAAGCATTGCTGGATCCCATCCAGGAGAATGAGTCATGCATGGAATGTGTATGCAAAGCCAAGTGATTGGGCATGATTGGCTCCTGCCTCCCCATACTGCGGAATATGCTATCTTGACAATAAAGGTGCTTGTGAGTCACCAGCCCCTACATTCCAATCTCCCCTCTTTCCATTGATTAAAGCCTATCCTATGATCTAGGGTCATCAATCAGCTCTGATAAGTTTGTAACTCCTTCCTGGGAACATCTAATCAGAACTCCAAATTCATTAGCCAAGCTCCAGGAACATTTAATTAACATCATTTCTTTGTGAAGCACCAGGAATAACCAATGTCATGAGTCAGCCTCAGCCTCAGCTGGCCACCTTACCCCTTGCCCCAGAGTCCTCCTCAGAAGATGAGCAGGAAGGGCCAGCAGGATCTCCTCTAGAGTCAGAAGCCCCTGCAGAAGCTATTGGAGAGGAGGAGCAGTCAGAAACCACTGCTGCTGCTCCGGAGGGAATTCAGCAAGAACAGCCAGGAGCCTCTGCAGAGGCTGTCGGGGATGAGGAACAGCCAGAAACCTCCACAGAGGCTGTAAGAGACAAAGACTCCCCCAGGGCGAAAGCGAAACCCGAGCATTTGGAGCCAGCTGAGAGGAGGAAACATAGAGATAAGACAGCTCTGCTGGAGAGAAGGAAGAGTGCTCGTTTACAGGCACAGCATCGACTGGGGCTATTAGGTAAAGAGGCAACAGCTGTTCCTCATTAGGACAGCATAAAAGGGAGATGCCGAGGAAACCAAGCGTGGAAGCAACTCAGCTCGCCACTCCCTGATACCAGAGCTCTACGCCTGGACGCTCTTGCCTTGCCTTGCCTTGCCTTGCCTTGCCTTGCCTTGCCTTGCCTTGCCTTGCCTTGCCTTGCCTTGCCTTGCCTTGCCTTGCCTTGCCTTGCCTTGCCTTGCCTTGCCTTGCCTTGCCTTGCCTTGCCTTGCCCTGCTTCTTGATTGGACTCTGACCTCGGCCTGCCTTCTGACTTCCCTTCTGCCTGCTCCTCTCTCTGACTGACATCTTGGTCCTGACACTTGGCCTGACTTCTGGATCCTGGTTTGCTGCCTTCTGGACTACTGACCTCCTGGCAGTATCAGTGAGCCTCCTGCCTGTTGTGTTCAGCCCTGCAGTACCAGTGAGCCTCCTGCCTGTTGTGTTCAGCCCTGTGCGCGACAACCAATCTGATTTCTTTGTTACACCCCAGTAGCACCAATCAAAGGTACTCAAACCTTTGTCATTGCCAGAAGGTGACCTTTACAGTCTTTGTCCTAATGGCCAAGGCATCTTCCCACCCCAGATCTAGAGATGTCCTGGAATACAATTGATCTCTCCAAATGATAGAGATCAATTCCCATGAGGAAAAATGCCTGCTTTGGAAGGTGGGCTCATACTCTACTGAGATTCCTCCCTTCCCTAAACCCCTCCCTCCTTTACAACCAACATGAGATTGGGGGCACAGGAACTGAGGAAATGGCACCATACCGATGGCACGATGTCACTTCCAGCAAATATTAGAAATGACATCAACTCGCCAGTATGATGTTAAGACAAAACTGTAAGATCTGAGCCAAAATCTAGGGTAAAACTATAGAGTGTTGCCCAAATCCTAGAACATCACCTCATCATCACACCAGTGAAGTGACATCACTTCTTGGTATTCACCTGAAGTAATGTCATGCTGCTAGCATAGTGCCATTTTAAAAACATTTCCTTCCAGCAGGTCTCAGCAGGCCAGCAGGCAAAGTAAATCTAGAGATTTGGTCTCCCTTCCCTCCCAGATCCCACTTCTAAATCTCCCAACCCAGAGTTTCCCCTTTTCCAATAACGTCAGGCAACTAGTTACAACTCTACAATTCTATCAGTATTAAAAACCAAAGACTGTAACACAACACAGAGTAAAACCAGTTACTCAAAGCATTAATAACATACATGCCTGAGGGGAAAAACAGACAGCCTGGTGTTGAACTGAAACTGCCTGACAGACCTTTCAAAAAGCCAGGAGAATGGCATATCATTTTGTGTACCACTTCCCGCAGCCCATTCCATAAAGATAGGTGCAATAAATAACATACTTGAATAATAATGATGGAAAGGGCAAAAGAATTCACCTGAAAACATGCTTCCATTCCTTAAAAGGAAACTATCAAGTCACAAATTAAAAGCCTGTTCTTTGCAAATTCTTAAGCACCCAAAACAGTGTTCCATTTTGGATGGAGTTCCCACTGGATCAAACACAGCTACAGCTGAGTATATGGCCCCAGGTTAAATTTCTGAGATCTCCAATTAAAGCCAGAGGCCATCATAGCACTTTGTAGGCATTGTAGGACCAGGTCATTTTGCCAAGTAAAAGTAGTATCAATGCTTAATTTAAACTTGCTTTACTGGTGTCAGGATTCTGTAAACCAAAGAGAAAATGTCTGAGCATGTGCTGACTCCATCATTAGTGTTCTCTTCCTACCTTGTAACAACAGCCAGGCCACATAATGAATCTGTGAATGGGAGTGGCAATCCCATTATTTCCACAAATCAAGTGCTAGATTCATTTATTCCACCATCATGGATCAAAATTTACATTAGGAGTTGATTTTCCAGCAGCAAAGGTATTTCTCAATTATTAAGTAGATGCTTGTTATATAAAAGGCCATCAGACTAAATGGGTTGAATGAACAATTGCATTAATTATTTCCTAAATATTGCTCCTATTATTATTTTTAGTAATGTGATGTGCCTCAGACTGATACCAGGCAATGTGAAAAACTTCATTTTTTCCCAGTAGTCCAGAAATTCTGTAGCTAAAAGCAGCCAGAGAGCATCAATACAGCATGTGCAAGACATGATCCTACTGTAGACTCCTGAAATACCAGTGTTGTCCAAAGCAAAAATGGAAATCATTTCACATGAAAAAAATATGAGTGTAATACATTTCAGATGGGTAGCCGTGTTGGTCTGTAGCAGAAGAGCAAGATTCAGGTCCAATAGCACCTTAGAGACCAACTAGATTTCCAGGGACTCTGGAATGTGCTAATGGACCCAAATCTTGCTCTTTGGGTGTAATAATAAGATGTAAGGTCTGATCTTATGAATTATGCAGTAAAATAGTTGAAAGGATGTGTGTAACACTCAATCAAAGCAGGCCTCTATCGTGATATCAAGCAGGTTCGGTGTAGTTCAGTACTAGCCACCTCAGCTTTGTGTGGCACTACTGCATAACACAAAGACATTACCAATGGTAGATGGATCGTTTCAGAGTAACCCTATCAGGATGTTTGACATTTTTGCTGAATGAATAAGTATGAGCCATTTTTTAAAAAATCTGAAATATAGTCATGATTTCCTTTAAGGCTTTACAATCTTTGGCTCCATAGGCAGACTACATAGTTCTGAAGAAGTGAGCTGTGGCTCATTAAAGCTCATGCCCTACCACTAATTTTGTTAGTCTTATAGGTGCTATTGGACTCTTGCTCTTTTCACCACATTGCCCTTGACAGGCTTCATCCTATACCTTCTATCCATCCTTTACAGTTTATCTCTGCACTGAAAGGCATTTTGCCCTAAATTCAGCCATAAGGTTTTAAAATGGGATTGCAACAGACACATTACGTAATAAGGAATGCATGTCCCCTCTTGGTAGGTAGAGCAGGCCACTGTGGTTACATCAGTGTACCTTCTATGTTATGATTGGAATGGGAGAAAGTAGAAAGTAAATTTATTTTTACAAGCAAAGTAGCCAACAAGTTACACATTTCCAGTCCCCTCCCCAAACCCTTCTTGATTTCTGCAGCTATCAGCTGATGTGTGTGGACCTGTGCTCTCCATTCTCCAGTATGTACACTTCTTATGAGCATCACTAGTAGTCTTAATGCTGACCAGCTGTTTTTACAAAAGCCAGCTGTGCAGTGGAGCTCAGTGGAGGATTTTTTTTAAAAAATACTGTGACAAGGATATACCATATGGTCTGCCTCTTGATTATGCACACCACAAAAACATATTTGGAATGACATACATACAAAGCAAGTCGATAGCAATGGAACTGCCTGTGTGTCCTTTTCATAATGCATTTTTTCATCTGCCATTCATAAATGATCAAGGAAAGTTTCCCCAATCAGAAAGTTTCCCCATAGGCTAATTTCTTCCTTTTTATACACATTCAGTGAATGTCAACAATTGTCAGCTGTTCTTCATTCTCTCACTACACAGCAGCAGTATGGGAATGAATACCTTCAGTTAATTCAGTTCACTGCCATTTTATTGGAAAGACAGGTGGGCTATGCAGATGTTGTCAAGTACTGCATAATATAGAGTCCCTAAGGCACTTACAACAGACGCTTACGCTGTCCACACTTAAGGGGGCAAAACAAATACCAGGCATAGAATTAGATCCATCCTTAGAGCCCATTGTTCATTATAATCCATCCTTGTCCTTTCTCTTCCTTCCCCCAAGATCATGTGGAGTTTCTTTCCATCACTCATGGATGTAAAACATGAATTTTTCCTTACCACCTAATACAAATCTGAGCACAGTTCTAGGAGTCATACAGATTATCTGGGGTGAATGCTGTTGAGACTATTGTACTCTTGTAACCAGGGCTCATTTCGAGGCAGAACATGCAGGAACACAATTCCGGTAGTTCCCCAAAGAAGTCACATGTCAGGTGGCTGCGCCCACCTGACTCTCGGCCATTTGGATCCCGTTTTGTCCTGGATTGGGGCTGAAACAGCCCGGATTGGGCCTCTGATGGGTGGTGGATCACTCTCCTGTTCAGCAGCAGCCCAATGCTGACCATTTTGGGGTCCTTTATGGCCATTTTCAGCCCCTTTTTGCCATTTTGGGCCCACTTTCGGCCCTGAATGGCCAGGATTGGGTCCAAAGCAGCCAGGATAGTTGATGTCAGGGGGTGTGGTATAAGAAAATCAGTTATGCTAATGACACATTTCCGGTGATGTCAAGGGGCGAGGCACATGCTAATGAGTTATGCTAATGAGTTCCTCCAGCTCTTTTTCTACGAAATGACCCCTGCTTGTAACTGATATATTTCTTATTTGGCTTCCAATTGTGGTTCTGATTTTAATTAATTGGTTTTTCATTGATCATTAGTTTTTTTATTTCATTGTTAGCTGTTGAAGAGTGGGGTATGAATCGTATAAATTATTAAACATACCTTGGGTGTTTCCACTTGGGCTATTTGCCCTGAGTTCAATATTGTTAGGAAAGTTTTTTTCCAG
The DNA here is from genome assembly GCF_028583425.1 of Eublepharis macularius. Classification (NCBI taxonomy): domain Eukaryota; kingdom Metazoa; phylum Chordata; class Lepidosauria; order Squamata; family Eublepharidae; genus Eublepharis; species Eublepharis macularius. The sequence goes on from NC_072793.1 coordinate 72,888,446, forward strand.
CTCCCCCACACCATTGTGGTGCATCTGTGCATCTCGCAGGGGTTTTCCCAGCTTTTCTCAAATCTTTCCCAAACCATTTCCTCTGAAGTTTTGAAAAATTGCAGCAAAGCCTGAATGGATGTCATGTGAGTAAGAAAGTCCAGATTTCCCTAGTTCCAGCCACAGAGCCACCATTTTCCCTGAAATAGCCAAGTCCTCTCACTGTCACTGGGGCTTTTTTCTTTTGAAAGAAAACTAGCAACTGTCTGACTTCTTGGGTTTCATTTTTTTTTTAAAGTAGATCTGCAAAGAAAGGAACTAAAGACTTACTTTTTTAAAAAATGAAAGGTGGTAATCCAGAGAATCCCAGGGCTTTTTTTCTGGGGAAAGAGGTGGGAGAACTCTCACCTGGGGCAACTCCCTGGAGGAGGTGGCACGCTTCTCATCATGCAGGCCGTGACCGCCCCGGGAGTGCCCAGATAAGGCTAAATCAGCATGGAATGGGCCACTCTGTCACTGGGGAACACTCCCCCACCTGGCAGTGGCCGGATCCGGGCCATTTTGGGCAAAAATTGGGCAAAAACAAGCCCAAAATAGCCTGGATCAGCCTGGAACAGGCTGCTGCCACATGGGAGAGCACTCTCCCACCCAGCAGCAGCACTAACCTGGACATTTAGGGCCCAATACATGCCATTTTGGGCCCAAATTGGGACAAAACAGGCCTGAAATGGCCCAAATCACCCTGGAATAGGCTGCAGCCACAGGGGAGAGCACTCCTCCGCTCAGCAGCAGCCAAAACCTGGCTGATTAGGACCTGATTCTGGCCATTTATGGCCCAAATTGAGCCCATAATGGTCAAAAGGGGCTCTAAAATGGCCAGGATTGAACCTGAAATGGCCATGATCAGGCCCCTGCTGGGCAGGGGAGCGTTCCCCCACCCAGAAGATGCCTGATCCTGGCTGTTTCAAGCCTGATCCTGGCCATTTAGGGCCTAAATTGGGCCTAAAATGGCCAGGATTGGGCTGCTGCTGGGAGGGGGAATGTTCTCCCACCCAGCAGAGGCCTGATCCTGGCCATTTTGGGCCCAATCCAAAACAGCCCTGCAACGGCCCAAAAGCCAAAACGGCCCTGCAATGGCCCAGATCGGGGCTGAAATGGCCTGGAATGAGCCTCTGTTGGGTGGGGGAACCCTCCCCACCCAGTAGTGGCCAAATGTAGGCCATTGTGTCCCTGATCCAGGCCATTTGGCCCCAATCCTGGCTGTTTCAGGCCCTAAATGGGCCCAAAATGGCCCATATTGGGGCTGAAATGGCCTGGAATGGACCACTGCCAGGTGGGGGAACACTCTCCCACCTGCTAGTGTCCCAATTCGGGCCATTTCAGCCCTGATATGGGCTGTTTCAGGCCTGAAATGTGTCCAAATTTGCCAAAACGGTTCACAACAGCCCGGATCGGGCCAAAATCAGCCTGGGACATCCACTGCTGTTTCCCTGCCCAGCAGCAGTCCGATTCAGGTTGTTTATGGCCCAATCCGAGCCCAAAATGGCCAAAAAAGGCCATTTTAAATATACCCACATGACACTAGTCGGAACACTGGAACACTGTTCCGGGGCATTCAGGCTCAAAAAAAGCCCTGTATATATAAGGGATATAATGCTATTTAATCACTGATTTTTTTAAAAAAAAAAACCTGCTATGGAAACCTGTTGTATGGAAGCCCCGTTGCCACTGTGTTGTATAAGCAGCTATAACACCAATGAGGAAACTACACTTATTGAAGATATTGTATGGCTCAGTGTCGTTCCAACCTTCTCCCCATCCCAATATATTCTGGTTGTGGTGCTAGGGAGATAAGCCCTTCTCTGGCAGTGGTGTTGTGCAATGCCAGGTCAATTAACAACAAAAGCAGAACACAGCATGATTTGCTCATATCATGAGCACATGATATGGACCAGGCATGTGTGAGTGAGACCTGGGTGAATGAAACAGTCACCCTGAAAGAGCTGCCCCCCCCCCAGGTTTCACAGTCCTTCACTAGTCCTGGACAAGTGGTCAGGGGAGAGGGGTTGTGATGCTCATTCGGGAGTCTTTCTCCTTCAGGCTGCTCCCCACACCAATGATCTCTGGCATTGATTGTGTGGGCATAGTATTGGATGCTGAAGAGAGTTTGGCTATCTGTCTAGTGTACCAACCACCTAGCACACCAGCAGCTACCCTGCCGAGCCTGCCGAAGGTGGTGGCAGGCTGGGCATTAGAGTACTCCAAGTTTCTGGTTCTGGGGGATTTTAATGTCCATGCTGATGATGCTACCTCCTCACAAACTGTGGACCTAGTGTCTTCCATGGTAACACTAGGGCTCTTTCAGTTTGTATTAGCTCCCTCTCAGCAAGTGAAACACATGCTAGATTTGATCTTTGGGATGGGGATACAGGTGGATCTGGATATAATTGAAGCAATGCCATAGTCAGATCACTTCATCCTGAAGGCTTGTCTGGGCACATCAGCCCCCGCCCCCACATGTAGATGGTGAGTGGATTTTCACTCACTGCAAAGACTAATGGATCGAATTGGTTTCCAGACTGCTCTGCAGGATCCAGTGCCCCCTGGTGGTTTGTTAGATGAGCTAGTGAAGGACTGGCATGCCCGCCTCTACATAGCCATCAATAAAATTGCCCCCTGTCATCCTCTCTCCCCCCCGCACCAAGCTGGCCTCTTAGTATACCCAGGAGCTGCCTCAGATGAAGCAGGAGCTGAGACACCTTGAGCGAGTGTGGAGGTGGGGTTGGGATGAAGAGGCAAGAACATCTTCTAGGATGCTTATGAAAGCCCAGGGCTCATTTGGAGCCAGAACGCACAGGAACGGCATTCCGGTAGGTCTAAAAAGAGGTCACTTGGGTTTTGGCCCCTGTCAGTGGTGAGAAGAGGTCACGTGGGTTTTGGCATTGCTCCGTCGGACCACTACAACTGGTATTATAATCTATGTGTGGTGAGACCAATATATGCCCATGAAGAAGAGTTGCTCGTGAAACTGGGATGGAAATTTTGCTGGCGTAGACCCGTAGGCTGCTTTTGAATGACGATATGCAGTTCCCTTCTACTTGGAGGATGGTCTACACACGAAAATAACAACTTGTATATTGAGGACTGTACCAGTTGGATTATTTATGCTTGATATTTATCGTCTGGAATTCACATGGTCCTATGATATTATTCGATGTATTTGTATGATGTATTTATGACCGTATATTATGCACTTTGCACCTTAAATTAGTAATAATAATACAGAGAAAGTTGTTTATCATTGAATAGTATTTCTTTTGTGCTATCTTCCCTTTTGTTGTTGTTGCTCTTTGAGCAGGAGGAGACGCCCCTGGTTAGCTGGGCTCCAAAGGAAGGCAAGCTGCTTGGATTCATTCTGCTCTGCTCTTTTACTTTCATTTGTGACTGGGGGCGGGGAGAGAGAAAATGAGTGAATGCCGAGTGGTGCTGAGCTCCAAAGGAACGCAAGCTGCTTGAATTCATTCTGCTCTGCTCCTTTACTTTCATGTGACTGGGAGGGGGGGAGAAAATGAGTGAATGAGTGAATGCCGAGTGGTGCTGAGCTCCAAAGGAACGCAAACTGCTTGGATTCATTCTGCTCTGCTCCTTTACTTTCATTTGTGACTGAGGGGGGAGAGAAAATGAGTGAGTGAGTGAGTGAGTGAGTGAGTGAGTGCAAGCCGAGTGGTGCTGGGCTACAAAGGAAGGCAAGCTGCTTGGATTCATTCTGCTCTGCTCCTTTACTTTCATTTGTGACTGGGGGGGAAGAGAAAATGAGTGAGTGAGTGCAAGCCGAGTGGTGCTGGGCTACAAAGGAAGGCAAGCTGCTTGGATTCATTCTGCTCTGCTCCTTTACTTTCATTTGTGACTGGGGGGGAAGAGAAAATGAGTGAGTGAGTGCAAGCCGAGTGGTGCTGGGCTCCAAAGGAAGGCAAGCTGTTTGGATTAATTCTGCTCTGCTCCTTTACTCTCGTTTGTGACTGGGGAGGGAGAGAAAATGAGTGAGTGAGTGCAAGCCGATTGGTGCTGGGGTCCAAAGGAAGGCAAGCTGCTTGGATTCATTCTGCTCTGCTCCTTTACTTTCATTTGTGACTGGGGGGGAAGAGAAAATGAGTGAGTGAGTGCAAGCCGAGTGGTGCTGGGCTCCAAAGGAAGGCAAGCTGTTTGGATTCATTCTGCTCTGCTCCTTTACTCTCATTTGTGACTGGGGAGGGAAAGAAAATGAGTGAGTGAGTGCAAGCCAAGTGGTGCTGGGCTCCAAAGGAAGGCAAGCTGCTTGGATTCATTCTGCTCTGCTCATTTACTTTCATTTGTGACTGGGAGGGGAAGAGAAAATGAGTGAGTGAGTGCAAGCCAAGTGGTGCTGGGCTCCAAAGGAAGGCAAGCGGCTTGGATTAATTCTGCTCTGCTTCTTTACTTTCATTTGTGACGGGGAGGGGGAGAGAGAGAGAGAAAATGAGTGAATGCTGAGTGGTGCTGAGCAAAAAAGGAAGGAAAAAAGAAAACCGAAGCCTCAAAATGAAAAGCATACAATGAGCACACAATGAAGCCACAGAAACAGAAATATATCAAAAGTGTGAATATAATAAATATCACAATTGGTGTATACTAATTAAACATCAAATTGTATATACATAAACTACAACCATGCCAATAAATACAAGTCCAATGAACACCAAAGTGTTCACAGGCACCAAAAGGGGTAATACCAATATAAGGGTGCACGCAGGCACTTCCTCACAAGTAATCCCAAAAAAATACAATGACAAAGGGGTAATACCAGTATAAGGGTGCACGTAGGCACTTCCTCACAAGTAAACCAAAAAATACAATGAAAGAAACAGTATCAGGGTGCACACAGGCACTCACATAAATAAGAGACAATAAGGGTGGTTGGAAGGAAACCACCCAAAAACAGACGCGGCTATAACGTCCAAAAGTAAGTGCAGTATAAAGAATGCAGAGGATGATGAAATTAGATGTCCAACGTGCTGTCAGACTTCATATGCCACGCCTACGGGATTTGCCAGCATATAAGATCTCACCCCGTTTCGTGATTACTTCACTTCTTCAACAGGCACATATTTCTTGTATACAATGTTGCAACCAAACCAATCTCAAAAGTCTGCCTCAATGAAAACGCTCATAATGGTTTTAACACCGCATTAAAACCATTATGAGCGTTTTCATTGAGGCACCCTGATACTGTTTCTGTCATTGTATTTTTTTTGGATTACTTGTGAGGAAGTGCCTGCGTGCACCCTTATATTGGTATTACCCCTTTTGGTGTCTGTGAGCACCTTGGTGTTCATTGGACTTGTATTTATTGGCATGGTTGCAGTTTATGTATATACAATTTGACGTTTAACTAGTATACACCAATCGTGATATTTATTATATTCACACTTTTGATATATTTCTGTTTCTGTGGCTTCATTGTGTGCTCATTGTAAGCTTTTTATTTTGAGGCTTCGGTTTTCTTTTTTCCTTCCGCTTGCGTTTGCACCGGGGCTGCCCCTCCTTTGTTTCCGAGCAAAAAAAGAAGGCAAGCTGCTTGGATTCATTCTGCTCTGCTCTTTTACTTTCATTTGTGACGGGGGGGGAGAGAGAAAATGAGTGAATGCCGAGTGATGCTGAGCTCCAAAGGAACGCAAGCTGCTTGGATTCATTCTGCTGAAGATGATTGAGCAGGTAGTGGCAGAACAACTGCAGGAGTTCCTGGAGGATGCTTCTGTCCTGGATCCATTCCAGTCCAGTTTCCACCCTGGCCATAGAACGGAGACAGCATTGGTCATCCTAACAGATAATCTTCACAAACATCTGGATCAAGGCAGGTTGGCACTGCTAGTGTTGTTAGATCTCATGGCAGCATTTAGTACGGTCAACTATGACCTGTTGACCCACCACCTCACTAATGTGGGGATCCATAAGACTGCCTTACAATGGCTAATCTTTTTCCTCTATGGTCAGGGACAGAGGGTGGTGCTTGACGAAGAGACGTGACCTCGCCACCCTTTGGTATGTGGTATACCTGAAGAGGCAATACTCTCCCCAATGTTGTTTACCATCTATATGTGCCCCCTCACCTAGTTGGTGTGAAGTTTCAGGTTGGGTTACTAAGACGGAGTTCCTGCACCTGGGCTGTGGATTGTTAGGTTTCAGGATCCAGCTCCCAGCCCTTGATGGGGCACCACTTGCATCTGTGCCAGTGGTGAGAAGCTTGGGTGTGATCCTGGATGCCTCCTTATGGAGGCCCAGGTCACAGCAGTTGCCAGATCAGCATTTTTCCATCTTCACCAAGTTCAGCAACTGTCCCTCTACCTCTCGACCTGTGATCTAGCTACATTGATCCATGCAACGGTCACCTTCAGGTTGCCCAGGGCAACCCTTGGCTTACTGCCTCGCGCGCACATGCTCCCCGCACTCCATGATGACGTCACTTTGGTGACGTCATCACACAGGGTGGACAGGGGCAGCATGTGGGGCTGAGAAGCCGCCCACCCCATTCACCTCCCCGCAGGCGAATGGTGCGGGCGGCCTCGCAGCCCCCAACGCTGCTTTCGCCTGCTCTGCAGGACAGGGGGCAGCTGGCTTGCTGCGCACCCCCTGCCCTCCAGGGCAGGCGAAAGCAGTGCGGGGGGCGCGAGGCCACCCGCGCCATTCGCCTCCCTGCAGGCGAATGGTGCGGGTGGCCTCGCAGCCCCCCCCGCCCGCGCTGCTTTCACCTGCCCCGCAAGACAGGGGGTGGCCTGCTTGCCAGGCACCCCCTGCCCTCCAGCGCAGGCAAAAGCAGCGCGGGGGGCTGCAAGGCTGCCCATGGCATTCGCCTCCCCGCAGGACAGGGGGCGGCCGGCTTGCTGCGCACCCCCTGCCCTGCAGGGCAGGCAAAAGGCAGCGCGGGGGTTGCGAGGCTGCCCGCACTGCCGCCTGCGCGCTCCGGCAGCTGGGAGCTGCTCCTGGCGCCCCCTCCCTGGCAGCGCCGGGGGCAGACTACCCCCCTGCCCCCCCGTAGATCCGGCCCTGGCCTGCTCTGGAAGCTACAGCTGGTCCAGAATGCAGTGGTGTGTGTTTTGACTGGGACTCTATTCTAGTCATATATAACACCAGAATTGCACCAGCTGCACTGGCTCACAGTGGAATTCCGGATCAAGTTCAAGGTCTTGGTCTCAACCTTTAAAGCCCTTAGTGGACTGGAACCAGCATATCGATGGGACTGCCTCTCACCCTATGTTCCCCAGAGAACGCTCTGTTCAATGGACAAACATCTCTTGGTGGACCCCAACCACAAAGAGGTCCACCTTGCCTCAGCCCTGGCTCCTGCCTGGTGGAACTCTGAATGTGGAGACCCAGGTCCAGGAAGAATTGTTATCTTTTTGCCAAGCTTGTAAGATAGAGATGTTCTGCCAGGCATATGGTGGTTGAGGTGGGTGGGCTGTGAAACCAGCCTCCTGCCATAGGAGCAAAGCAGTAGTAGTAGTTTATTTTTCACGGTCAATAACCAGCAATTAACAAAGACACCAAAAGAAGGTACCACAGAAGGGAATAAAACATCAATAAAATCATTCACAATACATGGGTAAAATCATTCATAATACAATAGTATAAGCTTTAAAATTCTCGGTGGTACAATAAAACCATTCACTTAGCCACTAAGGATTTCCTGATCCTTGAAGCAATCCAGCCAAATCTGGCTACCTGATGCGTGATCTTAGGGTATCTATCTGAAAAGAAACCCCTCAGAATGCATATCCTTTGGCTCCAGGTAAGGGGCAAAGTTGAAAAGAGAGGAAGAGATTTGCAAAGTTTACTATGCACCTTGCAATCAAATATAATGTGTTCTAATGACTCTATCTCTTCCCCACAGCAGGGATAAATCCTTTCCTCATAAGGGATTTTTTTAAACTTCCCTTCGAGGACAGCTGAGGGAAAAACATCCAGTCGCATAAGTGTAAAAATTCGTCTGTATTCCTGATTTGATAGGTTGAGGAGATAAGGCATAGGCATTACCCTACTGGGGGGCTCCAAAAGCTCTCACCATTTCTCTATTCTGATCGTCATGTTGCCTTGCAATATCTACTATCCTCTGTTTTACTATATCCTTAAGTTTTTTCATAACCCATAGAGCACAGGTATTGTTTGGAGAGACCGTGTAGAAGTAACTTCTTATCCAGCGCCCTAAGCCATGGGGGGCAAAGGGATCCAATATTATTAGACTTGTCAGCCCTTTGGGAAAGAAAACTAATTTTAGCCAGTACAGGGTTACTGCAATCCACAACCTTGCCTCTACTGTAATCATGCCAGTTTCAATTCTGATAAGTGAATTTGGGACACCATGGGGCACTTGTAAGATTGTTCTCAGGAATTTAGATTGAACTGCGTCCAGCTTCTTTAGATTTGAGGTGACATTTATTGGGGCTCCATAGGTAAGCTGAGAGAAGGATTTAGCCTTGAATAGTCTGAGGGCCACAGTCAGACATTTACCTCCTTTATACCAGTAAAATTTTTGAATTGCCCCTGAGCTTCTTTTGGCATCCAAGATAACAGAATTTATATTAACCGTTCTTTGGCTATTAGCCTGGAAAAAGACACCCAAGTTCTTGAAATATGAAACTTGTTCAATAGGAATGGAATTTAAAGACCAATGATAAATTTTGGGGGGCTTATTTTTTGCAAAGGCCATAACTTTTGTTTTAGAATAGTTGACCTCTAAGTTGTTTTGTTGGCAGTACTGGGCAAAAGAGCCCATAGCTCTCCTAAGACCAACTGGAGTCCTTGAGAGCAGAACAGCATCATCAGCATAAAGAAGCACCCTATGTGTTTGTCACCTAGCCTGGGAGGATGGAACTCAGGGCCGATTCCAGACGGGCACAAATAAAGCGAGTGCTTTCGCTTTTCCAGCGACCTCACTCGTAAAAACCCGTAATGTCCCGTCCCTGCTTACCTCCGGTTCATGGCGCTGTGTTGCGCTCCAGAAGCGGACGGTGTGAACGCCGTATTGCGGGTTTGCACACTTCTGGACGCTTCGTCGCCGTGGAGAGGCCCTCCCCTTTCCCTCCTTCCTTTGCCGGCTGGCCGGCAACAATATTCCCTTAATTTTTTTTTTTTAAACTGGGTGCCATTTGCGCAGTTGCACGTTTGCGCACATCGAACTGCGCAAATGCGCACAAATGCACAAATGCACAAATGCACAAAAGTTGACGCTGCGTATTCGCATACCTGCACATTTGCGCATTTGCGCATTTGCGCAAAACACGTAAAAAAAAATTTTTAAACAAACTGAAATGCGAACCAATGAAGGCCCCCGACATCAACTGTGACGGGGAGGAAACAACCAATCCCGGGTACCTCAGTTGGCCGTGCGAACATCCGGAAGCGGGATGGCACGGCATGCTGCGAGACAAAGCGGATGGAGACGAAAGTGAACGTGTGGCCGGTAAGCGATTATTTCCGCAGAAAAACAGCAATTTCTGGCCATCTGGAATCGGCCCAGGTCTATTTATGTGTGTAACCAGATCATTGATATAAAAATTAAAAAGGAGGGGCACAAGAAGGCATCCGTTTTTGACCCCCCTGTTGGTTCTGATGGAGTCTGTAAGATGACCTTGGGAGGTGCACTTGACCCTTATAGATGTATGATTGTACAGAGCCTGAATTAGAAACAGTAAACATTTGTCAATGCCTGTGGACCTTAGTTTATCCCATAATATAGCTCTAGAAACTGAATCAAAAGCTGATTTCAAGTCCAAAAAGGCAGCAAAGAGTGACACACTTGAGTTGGAAGAGTATTTTGCAATCAGATGATCTAACAGCATACATTGATCTAAGGTGGAACGGCCCTCCCTAAAACCAGCCTGTTCTTCTGCTAAATAGGATTCGTTTTCCAGCCAATCTCTAAATTTCCATTAAAAATGTCTTGCATAGAATTTGCTTACTATACTAAGCAAACTGATTGGCCTATAGTTATTCGGGTCATCTTTGTTACCTTTTTTGTAAAGAGGGATTATGACAGCAACCCCCCAGTCCTTAGGGATTTTCCCAGATTGATCAATTTGGGTGAATAGTGAGGCCAAGACAGGAGCCCACCATTCTGCGTTCTGTTTTATCAGCTCCGGGGGGATTGGATATATGCTGGGGCCTTCCCAGACTTCAGAGTATGGATGAGCTGTAACACCTCCTTGGGCTCCACTGGAGGCCAAGATGGTAGGCTATTCAAATCATTAGAAATAGATTTTTTTGTTAGTTGTGTCCCCATACAGGCTCTTATAGTAGTTCTCATGAGAGCAGTTTATCCCCTGTTCCATTAACATCTAGTAGTTGGCCATCCAGCCCCATAAATTGCAGTTATTGTTCGGTCATACAATATGTGTATCGCAGTCTTTTAGAAATTGTACTGTTGTATTTATTGTTCTTATGTGGTTTTAAATCAACATGTTCATATGTCTTATATATATTGTATTCTGCTTTGAGCCCGTTCACGGGGAGAGTGGTTTAGGAGGAGGAGGAGGAGGAGGAAGAAGAAGCGGCGGCGGCGGCAGCAGCAGAAGCTCTGTTAAAACTGTATCTTCTTGGGAAGTTTCTTTTTGCCTGCCAGGATATATGAAAAAATCTATTAAACTGTGTCTATCCAGTGCAAGTCTAGGAAGTTCTGTATTAAGTTGTCTGTGAAAATGATCCCCACAGCAAGGACAATATTTCTGTTGCTGTGACTGGAAGTAGCAACTGAAACATCTGTGTCATTTATTTCAGCCATGTCGAAGGATTGTAGTAGAAAAGTGAAATCCTACACATTTTCTGGCATTCAAAACCCACTCAGGAGTTCACACACTCTGTAGTAGAAAACAGAAATTCTTTGATTCTTTCATGACACTTCTATATTTTAAAAACAGTCTATGAAGAAGTATTTTTAAAACATTTTTTTTAAAATGAAAGCAAGGAATACCGTGGGTCAATCCAAACTTTACTTAATTCTGATATCTGTATTTTATATAAATTAATGTTTCTGATTTTGATGCTAGGAATATTTGCTTAGGGCAAATATATGTGTTCCTACTAAAGGACCCAAGAAATGTTTGCAACCATGTATCTTATGCTTGATAGTCCTGAAAAACGACAGGGCTTCCACTTCCTTAGATTGTGAATTTGATTCTGTGCTCTCAGAAAATAATGTTGTTGACATTTGAGGAAAAAGCAGGTTTCCTGTTTGAACTTTGACAGCTCTTGGAAGATGTGAGTAACGTCAAATTTTGGGTTTGCTTTAAAGGCCGTCTGTGGTTGTGGGTTTCTCACATTTTTGTGTGCCAAGCAGCTTTGAACTGTTTGCAGTACTTTGTTAAACAAACAAAAAAATACCACTCTCAGAGATTCTTATCAAGACACAGGATCCGTTATGAAATATGTGCCTTTGTGAACAGGTTGCTGGAGATCAAAACTGTTCCAGATGACATGCCTCACTTGCTGTAAAATGTGGTAGATGATGTTCCTGATACACCTAAACAAACATTAAATGTTAAAGGCCAGTATATAACAGGAGTATATAAAATGGCCAGCCTCTTTCACAGGTTTTGGCAGGAAAAAGACAAGCTGTTTACAATGAAGTTATCCAGTGGGTTCCCTGTCCATTTTTTAAAAAAAATTTAAAAGGTTAAAATAAACTCCAGGTTTATTTTTTTTTCTAATCCAGACTAAATGAATTGACCCACTGACCCAGGGTAAAGAAGGTAATGTTCATTTCTCATTTCTGACTCTTACACTCAGAACTCCTTCCTCAATACCTACATAGATACTCGCTCTCCTTTGCTCCAGTAAATTCTGTTCCATAGCTCATGTTGCTCAAGTCACCTAAGGGATTACTTAGTTCTCATCCCCAACTGAAATTAAGTCTAAGTAATTGCATTGGATCCCAGTAGCCTCTTCTTGTCTTGGCTTCTTTCTTCTCTTTTGTCTGTCTCACTGTAGAAATTTATATTATAAGCTTTACTGGGCAGGGATCTGTGAGCACTTGGCAAGGCTACCGTGTCGCTTCAACACCAAAGACTTTTGAGAGGGGGGGGGGGGGATGTGAGTGAAAAGAAAAGAAACACGGGCGAAAGAAAAGAACTGTCCTGCCTCAGGTAGAGTGCAGATAGAAGAGTTGAGAAACTGCCCAGAAAAGGGGGATAGACAATTTTGTATGTAGCTCTAGCGGGTAGCATGATAGAGCAGTTTAACTCCACCCTTGGGAGAAGATGGAATTTTGAGTTCTGTCTCTGGTGATGATCAGACTGGGTAACTTCAAGCTTTAATGAGAAATCACCACATAACCTGTACCTAAATAAATGTTCTTTATTATTTTATTAAACCTCTTGCTTCAATGATCTTTTTTTTTTCATTCTCACCACAAAGCAGTAACCCAAAGCCTTTATTTACACCCAGAGCCTTTACACTTGCCACCTAGGGTTGCCAGGCCAACATCTAGAATGACATCTAGGGTTCCCACTCCATTACTTTCAAAGTGGGGAGGTAAGGGGTTCTGACTGGGTGGAGGGTGAATTTTTCTTCCTCTTTGCACACACATTTTGTGCATGCATGCTTCAGAGGCCTTCACTGATGTCATTTCTAGTTTAAAACCAAAGAGGCAGGGACTCAATGGGGCCAAATCGGCCCAAGCCATATGTTTTGGACTATTTGGCCCACTGAGGCCCCGTCACTTCTGTTTTAAACTGTAACTGATGTCATTAGCAACCTCCAGAGCATGCACGCACTTTTTGCTCCAGCCTCCCAATAATACCTACTGTTGGCACAGGGAGGCAGCAGGTGGAGGCCAAGGGATCTCTTATCCCAAGAAGTGGGCTGGCAACTCTAGTGACATCAGCGACATCACCAATATCACTATTAGGGGTGTGCATAATGGAAAAAATGAGCCAAAATGACACACAGAACTTGGTAGCTCAAGTCATTAAAGCAGCTTCCAGAATTCGGTTATCAGTCTATTATGTAAATAGGTAGTCAGTTTGGCCATCTTGTTTTCATTAACAGCATGTTTCTCTGCACATGCAACCAATCGGCTCCAAAGGGGAGAGAATGATCTCTAAGCATTAACTCCGTTGGCAGGAAGAGGGTGTACATGGTGTTCATGAGTACTTTTTTTTAAAGCACTTCCTGGGCAATGGGGTTGTGGCATTGGCACTGAATGGGCCATAGGGATCAATGGTTTGCTTTGCACCAGGGAAGGGAGCAGCAGATGGCATGGTGCCATCAGTGCCAGCATCACCATTGTCATCCTTTGCTCTGAGCTTTTAAGCACAATGCAAGAAAAGGCCAGCTGGCAACGTTCAAGCAGGTTTTCCAGTTTCCTGATTGGGTTAGATCACCAAGCTTATGGTGTTTTAATGTCTCTTTGCTCAATGATGAAACTTTTAAAACACAGATGATAGCTGAACTTGCAGAGTATTTTAATATTAACCAAGGAACCATGAATACTCATGCTATTGAATGGGAAACTTGTAAAGCTTTTTACCAGAGGCAGGATTATTGCATATGCATTTCACAAGAAGATGCTTAGAGAAAGGGAATAAATGAACATGAAAAATAAGTTGAAATATTTGTTAACTCAGTCTGTTATATCTCACAATCCAGATCTCTATAAAGTTGCAAAAGGTTAAAAGTTGAATAATATATTGTCAATGAAAACAGAACATGCTTTGACATGTTTGCACCAGACAAACTGGAAACGCAGAAAGCAAGCTGGAAGATTATATTCCTATAACTGAGAATGAGGAGAATGTAATGCATACTACCTCGACTGAAATAAATTTACATTTTCAAACGGTTTACCCTAACTTGTATAGTAAAGAGAAAGAACCATCAGACAAAGACTTGGAAACAAGTTTCTCTCACCTTGATCATCCATATTTAGATATGATTCAGCAACAACTACTTCCTGAGTCTTGCATAAGGATGAAATTAAGGCTGTGATAATGAATATGACCACTGGTAAATCTCCAGGACCAGACAGGTTCCCTTTTGAGTGGTATAAATTTTTTAATTCCAACATGTTATCAATTGAACAATGAGATTTTTTAATCTGGTGTATTGCCAGAATCACTACAGGCTGCTTATTTTACTGTCATTCCAAAGCTAGGCAAAGATCACACTCAATATGAAAATTGTTGACTTATTTCTTTAATTAATGTGGATGCTAAGATATTAACAGTCATTATTGCTAACAGACTACAAAAGGTTATTAAAACCTTGGTGCATGTAGACCAGGTAGGATTTATACAAAGTAGGCAAAGATCTGATAATCTTAGATTGGTTGTTGCTCTGATTTCATTAAATAGAAAGAGATCAGATCAAGTTGCTATTCTTTCACTTGATGCTGAAAAAGCATTTGACAAAATATATTGTAAATTCATTTTCTCTATATTGATTGAATATGGCTTCCCTTGTGAATTTTTTAAAAGGATTAGAATTCTGTATTCATCACCTAAATCTAGGTTATTGACCAATGGTATTTTTTCTGTATCACTTCCTCTTGAAAGAGGTACTAGGCAAGATTGTCCTCTTTCTCCTCTCATTTTTGATCTATGTTTGGAACCTCTGGCATGTGATATCAGACAAAGTAATAATATACATGGCTTTATACATAATTCCTTAGAATTTAAAATTATTTTATATGCAGATGATATTTATTTCAGAACCTCAATCTTCTATTCCTGACTTAATGAATTTGATTAATCATTTTGGTGATCTGCCTGGTTATTCAGTTAATTGGACAAAACCAGAACTGATGCCACTGGGAAACAATATATCGCAGAGTGTAATTACTGAGGGTTATTTTCGATAGTGCCCAGATGTTATGAATTATTTTGGAATATTGATTCCAAAGAATATTGAAGGCATGATTTTGTTGAATCTTAAAAAATTGATCTTGAATATTTGCTTGGATTTGGATAGATGGGCAACCCTAAACCTGTCACTAGGTGGTAAAGTAAATACACTCAAAATGAATATTATCCCTTGAATTATGTGTGTTATGATTACACTTCCTTTTTTATGTATCTTGTAGATATACTTATAAAATTAATTCTTTGTTTCTGAAATTTATGCGGGGCTCAACACCACCCAAGATTTCTTTAAAGAAGATGCAACTTTCAATTAATGAAGGCTGATTTGATCTTCCAAACCTCGTCATCAAGCATATTTGTTAGCATGTACAAATTACTGAGATAAATTACTCCCCTCACTTGGACTATTCATCTTGGGCTCTTTTGGAGACCTCTTTTTTGGAACTACTTCTTAAGTAATGCATTTAAGTGGAATGCATTAGTTTTTAATTTTAAAATAGGTTTTGTTTCTCCAACAATTTCTGCAGCTAGAGAAATATGTCACATAATATCATGACAATATCAATTTGACTTGTTCTCACATGCCAAATTTACATTATGGTCATATCCCGATTTAAAAATTGGGAAGAAATCTATACTATTTGTATATAAATGAGGTTGGTTAATAAATATAATACACAGAATCTTCAAGATAAATGGAATAATGATCTGGAGCATCCCGTTTTGTTAAAGCAATGGGATAAGGCTTTAAGCCATATATCTGTTGCTACTATGGATCTTAAGTTGCAACTTATTCAGCAAAAAAGCGTGTATATTGGACACCACAGCATCTTTTTACTAAAGGTTTATGTACAGTGTCTAGGCGCTGGAGGTGTAATTCACAAAATGAATCTCTTAAGCATATGCTTTGGTCATATTTAGTCATTCAGCCCTTTTGGGAGGAAGTTATTAGCCATATTAATTGTGTGTTATTTTTGAGGATGTTAATGCACTATTAAACTACTTGCCTGTCTCTTGAAGTCTAACTGATGGTCAACGGAAATGGGCTCTCCATGCTCTTAGAGTTGCTATACGACTTATACTTCAGCACTGGAAAGACAAAAGCCCACCGCCTGTAAATCACTGGATTGAAGACGTTAAAAACTTATCAACATTTGAACATATCGCATATAGAAGGCAACTGGGCATGGACATATATTTAGATATTTGTAAATCTTTTATAGATACCTATATATAGATTTGCCAATAGTGTCTTTGTAGCCAGCACTGTATCTTTCTTTCTTTTTCTTTTTCTCTCCTGATTGCTTTATTTTTTTATATTTTTGCGCTAATGATTTTTTTAAAAATTTAAAAACATCCATATGGGTGTGTACATGTGGGTTTGAGGAAGGAGGGGTCTCCTTCATCCTCTGAGTCCCCAACTGCTGCAAAGACTCATGTTATGTAGATTAGGGTGAAAATTGGAAAGAAAAAGCAATTATTAAAGGAGAGCCAGGAGGTCCCAGGCATGTGGAGCTAGTTCATGTCCATTCAGTGGCCTTCTGCTGCTTCTGTCCTTCACTTAATTGCCATGGTGCCACAGAACAGTCACACAACTGTGACTGAAGAAGTCCTCCAAAGACAGTGGATCTAACACCAGGAGGAATTTCTTCTGGCCCAGAAAGCCTTCAGGCTTTGGGGGCTTTTCTGATCAACCCCATGTTAAATGACAGGGGGGTAGCAGGTGTGTGCATTGCACACTCACACACATCTTTCCAGATCAGTTTTCCATGTGGAAGGACCAATCTGGACAGATTTTTTTTCTTTCTGCTTGTCTTCTGGAGATTTCTCTTTTTTCCTTTTCATTGAACTCTGGGTTAATGGCTTTAGTCAGAAAGGGGGACTGGCAGTTAACAATCTGTTCAATCTCCCACTTTTACTAGTAAAAAATAGAGGGGAGGGAGAGCCATTCTCCCTCTACTTCCCTTCCCATGAAGGGAAAAACCAACATCTAGCCCTCCCTTCCTGTATGTTTTTACATGCAGTGCAAGAACAGGCCAGCAGCCAGCAGGTTTAAACAGAGAGTCCTAGGCTGCTGCAAAGTAGATTAGGGAGAGGAGGATTCACCTCTTATTGTAGAAATGAAATTACAAGTTACAGAGAAACATGGCATAACAGCAGGACTCAATGTGGGAATTATCTTGTGGGGTACCACAGAGTACCATCTCATCCGCCATGTTATTCAACCTCTATGTAAAGCCTTTAGGAGAAATCATCCATAGCTATGGAACTGGATGCCATTAATATGCAGATGAAACTGTTCTCTGTCTCATGTTATCCAAATCCCCTGTTGATGCAATAGAGTTACTGAGTTGCTGCTTGACAGTTGTTGTCAAATGGCTGAAGGCAATCAAATTGAAATTGAACCCAGACAAGACAGAAGTGATGCTGGTTGGAAAAGCAGAGATCTTGAAGGACATTGTGCTCATGTTTGAAGGGGTCCGGTTGACCCTGGATGACCCAGTGAAAAGCCGAGGAGTTATATTGGATCCAGTACTGCTGCTAGAGAATCAAGTAAATGCAGCAGCAAAAGAGGCTTTCTCCCAACTTAAACTAATTTGAAAGATGGCCCCCTACCTTGCCATAGCTGACCTGGCCACCTGGATTCATGCCATTGAGATTAAACTACTGTAATTCACTCTACATAGGTCAAACTCTACTTGGAGACTCCTGCCGATACAAAACACTGCAACTCATTTACTGTCAGGAGCTAGATCGAATGGAATATCACTTCCATTCTGCAATCACTCAATTGGCTACCCATCAATTCAAGGTCATGACTATTACATTCAAAGTCTTTCATGGCCTAGGCCTCTCATATCTGTATACCTGGCCCTCTCCTTATATGTTCCATCATGGCAGCTTTTCTCATCGGAACACTGCCTTCTGCAGATACCACCCTGCAGTTGGGCTAAATCAACATCTGCTCATACACATGCTTTCTCTGTGGTAGCCCCCACCTTAAGGAATGGCTTGCCTGAGGAGGTGAGTAAAGTTTCTACTCTCCTAGCTTTCTGCAAATTATGGAAAACTGAATTATTCAGGCAGGCTTTCTATTCATATTATAGGACTAAGTCATAAGAAATAGCTCAAAGAGATAAAGGACTGGGACTATAGACTAGGCTATTGGGTACTGTCTGTTTAAATGCTCCTACTGGGTAGTTCTACATTGCTAAGGATGTCATGTTAATTAATTAAGCTTTAATTCAGAAAGGTTTTTTCTTTGTTTCACCTTTATGCTAGTTTTCAAACTTTCTGATACCATACCCTATTGTATCTGTTTTCATTGAATGTCCTAACTGTTGATCATACTGGATTTTGCTCAGTGGTCCTAGCTATTATTGTATACACTTCCAGTGTGTAATCTGCCTTGGATCTCAGTGAGAATAGTAGACTATAATTTTTTTAAAAAAAATACTAATAATGTTGTTCTAATTGAAATAGCATCTGGTATAATTTGGTAGTAATTCTTGATATTAAAACTTGAAAATCATGCCATTATTTTTATAAAATGGCAGAAACGCTCATCATTGTTCTCAATCCCAAAATATAGTCCCCATACTGGGGACTTAAATGTCATTCTGTACAATAAACATTATGATTTTTGCTTCTATTGTATCCAAGGTAGCTTTAAAATTAAATGATAATTTTTCTTCAAGCAAAATTGTTAAAAAGGCTCATTAAAATTTGCTGCTCCTTTGATGCCTGAGTTGTTGATGTGCAACTGTACTTCACATTCAAAACGGATCACACTGTTTGGTTGTAATATCCATATTGATCACCTTTTCTTTGTCAGAGTTAAGTTACCACCTAATACAGCTAGGCGTGTTTATTCTCTTTGTAGAAATTGGCATATTAATGGATCATCAGATTAGTACATGATGGCCTGATTTACCCCAAGAATCATTCCTTCTGAGGTGCACTGTGCATATCACTAGGAGCTCAGTTACTCTGTGTTGTTTGCATTTCATAATATTCAACAATAATGTCTTAGAAAAACACTGCCTTGGTTCCGCTTAGAAAAACACTGCCTTGTTTCAGCTTATAAACAGTCTTCTTTTTGCAAGTAATGTCTACAAAAAGGTTAATCATTACTTGAATATATATTCTTATTGAAGAGTTGTATTTATGTATAACAGTGCATCATAAGTAGAGGTGGGCACGATCCCAAAAAAATTACCGATCAAGCTGATCGGGGATCGGCGCCGGCAACAACCCCAAATCACCGATCCTCACTAATCATCTCCCGTTTCTGATCTGGGAATAGGGGATAGGGGAGGCCAAAGCGGAGGGGCACCCCGCTGTTCCCAGCTATGTGGGAAGGTGGGTGGTGGCGGCGACCGCCAGGCCCAGCGGGCACGGGGAGGGGACATTCACACACACACTCACACACACTTAGAGCAGAGGGGGGGAAAGTTTTTAACCCAGCGACAAGCCGCCTCCACTCAGGGAGGGGACGTTCACACACACTTAGAGCAGGAGGGGGAGTTTTTAACCTGGCGACGAGCCGCCTCCCCTCAGGGAGGGGACGTTCACACACACACACACACACACACACACACTTCGAGCAGAGGGGGGGAGTTTTTAACTCATCCCTGCCTCTCCAAATAGAGAGAGAGAGACACCCTATCAACATGTTTCAGCCAGCTTTTAAAAAAAAGCGGGGACAGAATCCTCCATTCCTCCCCACCCGATTTTAAAAGCAAGTAGCCAGTCTTCCAAAAGCATATTTTAAACACACACACAGAGCCATGAATGAGGTTTTCCCACAAAATACAGTGTTTTAAAAGCAGGTTAAAAACAGAGAGTGACAGACAGAAAAACGGCCATTCCTCCTACAAAGCTCTGTTTTTTTAAAAAGCAAAAAACGTTTGGAGTGCCCATGGCTACAGAACACCCCCTTCCCCCTCCCTCCCCTGGCTGTCTTCTCCCAACTGGTGAGTGCGTTGCTGCTCCGTGGTTGGAAGGAAGCCCTGCTGATCAAGGAAAGCTGAGCTTCCATTCGGGTTTCCAGGGCGACAGAAGGAGGGCAAACTCAGCTCAGGCATTCCCCTGGCTCCATTGCCAGGGGAATAGATTGCTGGCGCCAGAGTGACTGGATCCCTGATCAGATACCGATCGCCCAATCAAGCCCCCCTCCCCCCGACTGCTGGATCAGTCGCCGTGGACAGCACCAATCCGCTGGGTCCCAATCGCGCAAACACCATTATCGTGGGCATTTTTACATCTGGAAAGATGTAAAGGAAAATGGCATTACCACTCTGGCTTATCTAGAGTCAATCAACAAACCCCTCCAGAATTCACTAAGATGATGCAATGATTGGCAGAAAGTAGATACTCTGAGCAAACAACACCAGTTATGATGATTCTGTATGGTGACAACTCATCTCTTCCACTTGGGTAGCATTCCTGTCATGCACATCCTGCTGATGTTAAGTTATTCTCAGTGCAATCCTAAAAAACATTCTCCTGGCAGGCAGCCTCACTGTATGGACCTGCGTAGGGTCCTACTTAGGATTGCTCTCTCTGTCACCAGGCCTGTAAAACAGAGATATTCCGGCAGACTTATGACTGTAGTTGAGGGATTGGCAAATTACCCTACTGGTCTCTTGCCTGGTCTGCTCCACTTTTTTTGTTTGATTAGATTGGCCATACCTGCCCGTAGTAATGTGTATCTGAAGTTATTGGTTTGCTGCATCTTGGAGGTCCTTGTCAGACTTCTGTTTTATTGTTTTATATTGCTTTATTCTGTATTTATTAGTTTTAGTGCTGTTTTATATATTGTTGTATTTATTGTTATTTATGATCTGCCCTGAGCCTGCTTGTGGGGGGGTGGGATATAAATTTATTACGTAAATAAAATAAATAGACTCAGCTTCCCCACCACCACCAACTGGAAACTGAAATCAGATAGCAGGTACCAGTATAACTGCAAAACTGGAAAGTTTCTAACCTGAAAGTTTCTAACACTGTTGTTTTGATTCAGAGTGTTTCCCATATTTTCAAATGGGGTGTGGTTCAGGTTGGATCTTTATTAGTAAATTTCCAAATGACTGCCCTGAAAGACTGTAGAAGAGGGAGCCTGAGAAGAAAGGCTCTCTCTGCTGAGACAGTACCAGTAACTTGTGAAGGGAAAGAAAAGTGTGTGAACAAGAGCCTTGTGTCTGGCTGTGGCCAAAGGAGCCCTCCTTCCTCACACATATTGATACTTTTATCTATGATATTATGCTAGGTGAAGAGGTTACATGGAAATTTTACTGAGTTTCAAATGACTGTGGGAGGCATATATCATTTTAATGTTTCTATGTTTAGTTATCTGCTAGCAAACATACAGTGGAAGATAGATAGAGATCTCAAGTATACCTGTAACCCTGCTAGATGTATTTGCATAGATTTGCAACTAGATAGAGACAATGGAAACATCTGCAGTTTTTAGCTTCACTTTACAGCTTGAATGCTCAGTACATATTGGTGTAAGGATAATAATTTTTCTCCTTTGGAGAGAGGTTTTTTTCTATAAATATCTGTTGTTCCCTTTTGAAGAGGTCTGAGAGGATGAAAACCTTACACATTTTTATTAAGTTGTATCAAATGCCTATGCTTATGAATTTCAGAATCTTTTTCTTTTTTAATTTGCAAAGTTGGGAGCTATGAAATTGCATCCTCCCACTACAATCAGATAATGGTGGCACCCTGCTGTGGCACAAGGAGCCTTTCCACCTCCACCTCATGCAAGAAGCTCTTATATTGGTAGAAGACACTTTTGCATCAAGGAAAGACTTACTGTGGCAAAGGAAAATGCCAGTGCTAGTGGAACAGATCTGCAGGGTCCAACCCATAGTTTGTTTGTTTGTTTAATTCATGAAACATTCCATTATAATACAGCCCTTTTACCTTCTGCTCACCAAGGCAAGTCTGATCTCGTCAGATCTCAGAAGCTAAGTAGGGTCAGCCTTGGTTAGTAAATGGATATGAGACCTCCAATACAGAGGCAGGAAATGGCAAACCACCTCTGTTAGTCTCTTGCCATGAAAACCCCACCAGGGGTCACCATAGGTCAGCTATGTCTTGATGGCACTCTCCACTACCACCACCTTCTGCTCTACTAATGATGGTGCCTTCTTCCAGTCCAAGCTGCCTTCCTCCAATGCAAAAGGCTTTTCCACACAGGAAATCAATATTACTCAATACAAATGTGCAAGTTCTTAAAATTATTACTGAATTTACCCAAATGCAAGACTAGCTTTTCTCCCCAGGTCTACCATCCCAAAAAACAGAGGAGGTAATCTTATATGTGCATAAAGGTTACGGTCATGTTTAGTAGTAAAAAAATTCTGTGTATAATTTTTTTAGGTGGTTCATCTTACATTCAGGGTCATCTTCCTCTTGAGTAAATATGGTAATAATCATTAGACCTAATGTGTTTTAAACAGCCTTGGAGGAGCAAACCTAGGAGACACTGCAGTTAAGCAAAGAACCCATATTCCTTCATGACCTCTGAGATCAACCAGGAAGGCCTTTATACTACCCATGTATCAGGTCACGACTGCAAAGGTATACAGAAAGACATTCTTGGTAGCCCCCAAATGTATAATTCTTTTTACCACCTGATTTGCCAAAGTCTGACCACCTTCTGCATTTAGTATAATTTTCTTAAAATTTATTTTGCTGGCCAGGGATATGGAAAAACAGACTAATATGAAGATTTAATCATTATAACAGAGTGTTAAGATTATGATTAACGAATTCTTTCCTGGCGTAAGGTGGTAGTGATGAGGCCAGGTAAAATAAAATCAAATAAATACAAACTTAACAAACTAACAAAATAAAATCAAATAAATACAAAATTAACAAATTCTAGTCCTCTTAACTAAAGAGATATAATTGAAATCTTGCTTCAGAAAGTCAAAATCTATCCTGCACAACGTGTGCTAATGTGGTAAAAATGGAATGGATTTTATAGTCTAACTTAATAAGTGAGGAAATAACATGGCTAACACTACGTCAACAAATTTTTGCTACCCCAGATGAAAGAGATTATTAAATACAAATTTACAACTGGGATAATTTATTGGAGGTGACCCAGAGACAGCTCAAGACATTTTGGTGCCTGAGAAAGAAAATTCAAATTCAAATGAGGATAAAAAATAGAATTTGACAGATTACTGTCTTTTAAGCCCTAAGATCTGCCAGCTGAAGTGGATTGCCTCATCCACTGGGAGACTGAGGAGACCGAAAGCCTGCACTCCTAATTATTCTTACACGGAAGTCTGATCTTGGAACTTGCTTCCAAATGAACATGGTTTGGATCAGGCTGTCAGACTCAATTCTACAAGTGCCATTAATAGTCTACTTGACTGTTCATCATAAAACTGTGGTATAGAAGTAGATTTAATTAGTAGGTTCTCCTTTGATACGCAAGGACTTTTCCCAAGTGTAAATATTCAATAATGAATGTATTATCACTGTAAAAATTCTGGGTAATTTCTGTCTTTGAAAACTTCATGTCGAACAAACACTTAGTTCAAGTTCATGCTCAAGGCCATTTATGGGCCTTGATGTACACATAGGATTCTCAATGGACTCTCTTTCAGTACTTTCTATGGCAATGCGTTTTTACTAATTTTAATACTGACCTTATTCTCACAGCCTATTTTTTGGCTGGTAAACTTTAAAGCCTCTCCACAGCTCTGTGTCAAATCACCATGGAATTTCACATCTGCTTCCCAATACAAAATCTTCTGTAGCTGGAAGCCTGGATGCAAAGCTAAATTATTTTTGGTTTCAGCAAAACAACCATTCGTTTGACTCTGAAACATTATTTGCCCTTTATCCTTATATTCGCCCACACTTAAGTTTGCTTGCTTACAAACTGACAGGTTGAATTTTGTTTAAAAAATGAAACCAGATTTATTGGACTTGCTGAACAGAAATTAGCAAAACAGTCTAGTTGCCAGTTCCTGCTTACTATCTGGCCCAGATTTAGTGGGAGATAGTTTTACACATGAAACAAAGAATGAATAAATGTATGAATACATACCTGCAACATTCCATTGATTAACTTGCTTATTCAGAGCAGGCCAGCAATGAATGGAGCTGTGTTATCATAATTAACCATGAATGAAACACTGATAGCACAGCCCTGATCAGAGTTACATGGTTCTAAGCCCACTGACTTCAGTAGATTCAGAAGAGTGTAACTGTATTTTAGGATTATATTGTAAATGTTCAAATATAGCCTTTTCTGTCTGTCATTGTAAAGAAAGATCCTACTGTATAAAGATAGTTTCAGGTGGGTAGCCATGTTGATCTGCAGTAGAAGAGCAAGATTCAAGTCCAGAAGCACCTCAAAGACCAAAAAGATTTTCCCGGAAATAAGCTTTTGAGATTCAAGCTCTCTGTCAAAATAGTAGCAGATGAGGTGCTACTGGACTCGAACCTTGCTCTATTACTGTATTCGAATGATTTTGGCTAATGTGAGACTGCTCCAACATGATTATTGTATTTATCATATAGTGAAGCTTGCTATCCAACTGCATGTAGGAAGGTGGCTGAAATCTACCTTTCTAGCATTGGTGACGGGATCCTAGAATTTTGCTAGTAAAATATGGAGTCCTGAATTTTGAAACTTCTAACACTTGAAAGGCAGCTAGATTTGCTTGAAACACTGAAATATAAAAACACATAAAAAGATTGTTTTCTAGATGGTTGGAAAGTACATCTTTTAAAGCAAGCAAATATGTCTATAGGTACCTTTGTGCATACTGCTTGTTCCCTTTTCCACTATGAGAAGTTCTTGACTTAAATTTTATGGTTATTTCATTTGCAAAGTGGCAGGAAGCCCATTTTGGCAAACCTCCTACAAAGCCTCTGCCTCTTCCACTCTCCACATATCTTTATAAAGCTGTGCACATTGCAAAACAAATTATAAGTAATCAAATATGGTGGCATGCATTTAGAGCTCAACTCAGGTTTGCTTACCTACCAGGCACATGTCTTTTCGCAGTAGTGCTCCTGCTGTTGGTACCTACCAGAGGTAGAAGCACAAACCTATGTTGTACTGCCTCATGTACAGAGTTGATAAATTGTTGCACAAGCCCAGCCTCTACCACCGATCCAGGCAGCACACTGGGCTCCTCTAGCTATGAAGACTTCCAGATCTGGCAACCAGGCAGTTTTGACTATACCTGTTAGAACTGGCTCTTGTAACAGCTTGAATCATAGCTAGCCAGTTTCCCCTTTGGTTCTTGTCCTGGGAACATGTATTCCATGCTTTCCACCAGACTGATTCATCTACAGTATCGTAAGCAAAGTACACACAGCTGCAAACTGGACCATGGGTGGCCACCCAAAGCCATGGGTATGTAAAACAGTGACAGTTGTGCAGTGCCATCCTTAGCAGAATTACACACTTCTAAGTCCATCAGAGTCAATAAGGTTAGATGATTGTAACTAGACATGGGCACGAACTGCATTACGAACCAAAAAAAACCACGAACCGCCCAATCTTCCGTTCACGATCTAGCGGTTCATGAGCGTTCATGGCCAATGAACCAGCGTTCATTAGAGACATGGTTCAGTGCATTCTTCCGTGGTTCATGAAGCCAGACACTCAGGCACCATCAATCAATTCCCTTGGAAATGGAGCCAGGGGAATGCCTGAACTCTGTCTGCACTCCTTCTGTCGCCCTGGAAACTTGAATGGAAGCCCAGCTTACCTTGATCGGCAGGTCTTCCTTCCAACCATGGAGCTGCAAAGTGGTTACAACTTGGGAGAAGACACCTGGAGGAGGGAGGGGAGGGGTGTTCTGTAGCCATGGGCACTCCAATCTCATCCATGCAAACCCTGATAGGCAGCTCTGACGGCCAACCACAGACCTCCTGTGTTGCTCAATGGGACCTCAGCTTATAAAAAGCAGTGGGCTCCCAGGCTGGGTTTCACTTTCAGCAAGCGGTGGAGTGTGACAGAGCTGTTGCTTGCTACTTGCTAGCCTTTGGGTAGAGAGACAGAGAGAGTTTAATTGGAGCTTGGATCCCTATTGCAATCTTGACCAGACTTGGGTAATGGCTGGAAGAGAGCTTGTTAAACACTCCCTGGGAATATGGGCTCTCTAATTCCAACGGGGGCCATTCTGACGCCCACGAACCACGAACCTTGAACCAGTTCGGCAATGGGAAAAGTTCGTCGCGGTTCGCTGGTTCAGGTTCCTCATCGGCACCGAACCACGAACCACCGGTTCATTAAATTTTTTCAGTTCGTGCCCATGTATAATTGTAACTCTGCTTAGGGTGGCATGGGTAGAGAGCGCTATACAGAAACCAAAGTGTAGGGGAGGAAACTAGTGCAAAGAAAGTGATAGAGAAGACTCAGGGGAACTGGGGGTTTAAACTTGTAATTGTCATGTTTAAAAATGGTTAGTTAAACAGAGGTGATAAGAGTTCACACTTGCCTGGAAGCTTTACCATGTAGTTATGAGTTGGGTAGTATATAGTTATCCTGGAGTGAGAATATACATACAGCTTGTATTTGGGAGGCCCCTGTTGAGCTGCCAAGGCGAGGCTCCCAATTTGCTCCCACAGACCAACCCTTAGAGCACTTCTGGCTTACATTTTTTTAATAGTGGTATCTCATACCTAAAAACAGTAGGTTACAAGTGGACTTTAATAAATGAGAATGTTCTTTTAAACAAGTTACATGGGAGCCATTTTCTTCCATCACAACCACATCATAAATAAATGTTGGTAAATTTCAGCTTCCCTTATACTTGTAAGCATCTGTTAATGTTTGGAATCACATTCACTCTGTAAAAATTTGAAATGCAACACCATGCATGTCTATTTTCAGCAGTGAAATGCTCAGTGGTCACTATTTTTATTGCTTGTACTTAGTGGTTTACAAGTTGTTTTATCTTCTGTGCATTAGTATAAGTAGTTTTCTATAAAAAGACTCCTAAATATATATTTCAACAAGCCTACTGGCCCATCACAGAATGGAAGCTCTGAGTTATTTTCAGCAGGCACATGCTGGACAATACACTTCCGGGCCAAAACTCCACATAAACTGAAAAGAGACCCTAAATATGTTTCACTGACAACCACAAAAAGAAACATGTGGCATTACACCATTAATCTGTACAAAGCCAGACACATGTGACAACAGCAAAGAGAGCAGATACACATAATACAATGGTGGAACTGGCAGCCAAGGTTCAAATCCCAACCATAAATTCTGTGGGTGGCCTTGAGCAAGTTCCTGTGGATTGGTTTACACACTAACCTACAGTGTAATCCTAAACAGAATTACACCTTTCTAACCCATTAACTTCAGGTTAACTCTGCTTAGGACAGCACAGTAAGTCAAGAATCCAGTATGTATGATGGAAGAATAGAAGTGCATGTAAATTCTATCTACCCATTCATATGAAACAAAAAATATTTGAGTACAGAAATGAGATCCATAGTTTTTAAAGGCAGTTTTTACCACAATACAGAATGTTCAAAGTTGTTTTCAATTAAAATGTGACCATCCATTTATGCTATATGTTATTTCTGTCTCTGTTAAAATCAGTAAGACATATTTCCACACATTCAATTGGCACAAAATACTTCAGAGCAAATGGACAACTGGAATCATATTCTCCCCATTATCAATATATCCAATTCTCAACATGGCCAAATCTGTGGATACTTAAATCTGAAGACTGGAGCCATAATAAACAGACAAGACAGATCTTTCTAGAAACCTGAAAAAGCACCCCAGGTTTGCAGAAAAAAATTAACAAACACCCCAAAAATTAGGGTTTAAACCATACCCTACCCCCCCATAGAAACAAATGCCCTCAGTGGCTGTTGCTAGGGAACCACAACAGTATTGTCAACATTCAGGCACTGGTTTCTGTCAGTAAAAGGCAGGGGGAGGAAGAAGGGCCCTTTCCAAGGCTGTTTTGACCTTTGAGGGAGGAATCTTTGGGATCAGGCCTCCCAGCAACCACCAAGCAACTTGCTACCGTACAGCTTGCATGACTTACCCAGGACTGGCTGTTTGCTACTGTTCAACAGTAGAGTTACTGATTAGGACGTGGAGACCCAGGTTTGAATCACCACTCTGCCATGGAAGTTCACAGAGTGACCTTGGGCCAGTTACACATTCTCAGCCTAATTTACCTCACAGGATTATAGTGAGAATAAAAGAAAGAAGAGGATTTAAACTGCTTTAGGTCCCCACTGTGGAGAAGGCAGGATATAAATGAAATACAAAATATAGCTGAAGGGGGGGCAGATAAAAGTTAGGTTGGTTTGTAGGATGGAGAGAAGGAAACAAGAAAAGGGGAGATGCTGTGGGGGCTTTCAAGGAAGGGAAAGACAGGGGAAGCAGAATATGAGATGCCCCTTTATCACCAACCACACCCACAAGTAAACAGATACCCTTGTGGAGAGCTTCTCATAGACTGATCATCCCATAACAATCTTGGGTATGCTTGCTTCAGTCCATTGCTTACAAACATCCTCCTTACAAACAGAATCTAAAAATCACTACCACTTTCTTGTTAGTTTTCAATGGAAAAATACGCTGTTTTTGTCCATGTAGACAAACAGATTGGACTGATTATCAAATATGACTTATGCGCTGCCGACACAAGAGGTTGGTCTTTAAATGAATTTCGAGGGGGGAAGAATCAAAAGCTGAATAATCCCTTTAATTATATGTTTAAGACTCTGAATGGAAGAAATTAAGGGATATGAAGGAACAAATGTATACTAATTATTCCTTGTTTTGCAGCAAATATATTTCTATGGCAACCACTGTGGTCTTAGAAAAAAATTAAATGACTTTTTAAATCAGATCATCAGCAAAGTTACCCAGTAGAGCCACAACCCAATACTCTTCCAAATAAGTCTTTATATGATGAAGGAGAAAAGCATTCATTTTTCCAGCTGTTGGCCATTAGAGCTATGAAATGGCATTTTCATTAAAAACCACCAACTAGAGGCTTTCTTATGTGTGATGGGAGAAGGGTGTGGCTTTGAAAAAAAGAGTTGTCTTTTAAGAAGTTAATGTGCTGCATGTCTCAACACAATAAGAACTTTTTAAGGACTGCCCCTATAGAACCAGCATTGTCCAATTGACAGAGCACTGGGCCATATTTCCCTCAAATTTTGCAAAGAGTCAGCTCATTGCAATTGAAACTTACAAGCTCAGTGTACTCCTATTAGAACTATATACCTTCTCAAGGAGTAGGGAAACCATGGAGAGTGGAGAGCGCCCTCAAGTCAGACATCATATTGCACAATTATTTGCATATACTGTCACAGCATCTTACCTTTCTTGCATGCCATCTCCTGTACTTATATGTAAAAAGAAAACAGGACTCTCATATGAGGACATGATATTTGCTTCCAGTGCTAACAGTCATGCTCTCCCACTGAAAGAACAGCATATGAATATGGACATATCATATAAGCCTTTCCCCCCATGTGCTTGAAGCACCAGACATGCTGCCTGGCTAGGCAGGACAGTTCCCAACTCCGGCTAGAGATGTAAAATTACTGAAACATGAGTCATGAGGCAGGACTGGCTAGCAGCCCCACATCCCAGAGATGTGCATAGATGTAAAGACAAAAGTTCTTCCAGGAGATCCTGAATTAATCACCCACACCTTGTCGATCTTCCCCCTCCCTCCTTCCTAACCGCAGTCATTATAACTCTTCCCTTCCGCTAATTGTGCATCATCAATCACTTTCCTTACTTTTAGTAACACCCAGGAAGGTTTAATCAAGGCTTTCCCATTTTATTGTCTTACCTCTGGAGACAGCCATTAACATTTTGGTGCCAGGGGGAGAGAAGACACAATTCTGTCCCAGAGTTTGTCCCCTTGTATAATTGGATTGTCTTGTCATGTGCTCAGTGTGTGTTTCAGTGTGTCCTGGGACCCTACGCATACCCTCAGACGCAGGGCCAGTGCGCCCATTGAGGCCAGGTAGGTGGTGGCCTCAGGCGCAGGGTGCCGGAGGGAGCCCCGCACCACTGCTGCCGCCAGCACACTCCCCCGGCCGGGCGCAGCAGCCGCGGGCAGGCATCTGCGGCAGCGCAGGCAACCGAGCAGGAGAGCTCGGAGGCCACCCGCGCACCGTCCCAGCCACCCACTGCAGCGATCAGGCCAGCGGCACGCGTGCACCCATGATGATGTCACACGTGATGTCATCACGTAGGCCGGTGTGTGCGTGCGCGCACGGGGGTGCCCAACTGGCCGGCTGCAAACACCGAAAACCCTGGCACCACCCCTGCTCAGACGAGTGTCTGAAACTCCTTCCTCTTGCTGTGAAGTGCTGGTCACTCAGCCACTACTCTCCGTGGACGTTCTCTGTCTTCTAGACTGGTAAATATCACCCAACTGTACTCCTCTCCCTTTCCCTCTCTGTTTTCCAGTTAGCTCTGTGTGTGTGCTGTATGTGATTTCTCACACGTTTGTTTTTGCTGCTCCTTTAATAAAAAACATTCCTGTTGAACACCTGCCTGGTTCTTTCAGAGAGTTTCTAAGGGAATGATCCTGGTATACATTGGTGGAGATTCTGCTAGTTACCCCCCTCGCTGCTTCTCCTTCCATGCTAATTCCCCCAACAACACCACCTGTGATTTGAACTTACTTGTTTGCAAGTTATATCTACAGAATTTGTTTCAATTTAAATAGATTGGCACAGATATATCAAATAGCATGGGCTGATTTCTGTGTGGTATACCAAAAAAGAAAAATGCAAACTATATCTCAGAGTCTGAAGAGTCAATGCATAACTAATCCATATTAGTGCTTGCAGAAATGGATTTTCCCCCACCTTCACCATCCCACAACAACCTTCTGGGATCTCTGAGACACCTGAAGTTTCATGGGTGACTAGGTTTTGATCACCATTTCAAATGTGCCAGCTCCTCTGAACCCTCTCTCCCTTCCAACTCCACTGAGAGAAAGCCTGCCCCTTTTGGATACTTCCCAAGGTATATTGTACTTGGTTCTTATATTAGCTACTCATGCAGCTTGGAAAAGGACTTCATAAAAGCATGCAGAAGGAGTGGAATGGGAACCACAACATTGAATAGGGAGTTTTTTATCTTCCTCTGCCCAGCCACCTCTAATGACTGCTGTTTATCACAGGTTCACAAACCAAAGCAACCCCACTGAAACTACTTGGGTTGAGCCAGTTATCTGTGATGATCACCAAAGCTCGCTGAGTGATCAGCCATTGGAGATCTGTAAGGTTTAACTCAAGACACTGGTGTTAACCCTTAAAATCCTTCATGCTTGGAACCCACAGGCCTGAAGAACCTTCTGCCCTCTTGTCTGTTACGACCTGGCCAATAGACACGCCTGGCAGTTCTTTCTGTCCACCATGAAAGATTTATAGCTGTCAGGTCTAGAGCTTTCATGGGGATTGTCCTGTTTCTCACACTGTGCTTTGTCATAGTTCAAAATGGCTGTTTTTATGCTTATTATTTTTGAGAATGATTTTATGGATCTGATAGAATGGTTTTACTATTTTGTTTAAATTGCCTTGAATGAAGGGATGTGCAGCATAGAAAATATTTAAATAAATAAAACTATGTCAGTGGGTGGATGGCGTCCTTCTACCCTATCTTTCCATTCCTTGTGGTTTATTGCAGATACTACTCTGTGTACTTTTAAATATTCATTTGCCTATCCCTGAGAAAATTCCATGCCACATTTTATTCTATTAAGTTATCTTAGATGTCTAAAAAGCAGAGTTGGAATGTACTTGAAGGCTGACAAAACTACAGCTTCCATTCATTAATATAACAAACACTCTGGTCCATTTCATAATGGAAGGCACCCTATAATCAGCCAGGTTAGTGTTTCACAATGGATGGCAAGAAAGACCGAGCAATTTTCTCAAATGGCTATTGAATAAGGCATTTAATCAACTCAATCTTAATTAAAATCCTAAAAAAAGTTACAGAGTCAATCCTTTATTAGTTAAATTAAATTTGTAACTGCTGTAGTTAAAAAGAAACACTTAGCCACTGCATTTTGTGTTGTAGAACCAATCACAAGTATGACTCAATGCCTTTAGCAGCATGGAGTGACCCTAGAGACAGGAGGAACAAAAGACTCTGTGTATTGTTAGCCCAGGGCAAAGGCATGGTTTGCACACATGATGTCACTCTTGCAGCTTCTGAAAGGCTAATTACTTTTATACTAGAAAGACTTGACTCTGAGTGGCTTCATGCTGCAAAATTACAGTGGTTTTACTGTGGTAAAAATGATGCATTTCATCAGTGAACAGCAATACTGGCTGTAGTATAATTAATATCTGCTACCACCCATCTCAAGTTCCTTAGCTATTTTCTCTATACTATGGCAAATATTCCTAATGAGCTGACTTTTACAACTCCCCCCACACACATACACACAAATTACACTTTTCAAAGCACTCTTTGCCTTTCTGTTTTGCCTGGGGCAAAGAACTTCAGATCATCTCTCTAAAGAATTGATCCTTAGTACACCTCATATTTCCCTTTGTCTTCAATGAAAATCATCATCATCATTGTTATTGTTGTTGTTGTTGTTATTATCATCATCATCATCATCATCATCATCATCATCCCATCTTTCTCACTGACATCCAAGGCAGATTATACAGCAAGTGAAAATACAATATACTCGACAGCCAGGACAGAGAAGTACAATAATGAATAACAAGACATTTGGGGGAACAGATACAATAGGGAATGGTAGCAGAAACCATTTTAAACAAGCATAAAGCTGAGCACAGAGATGAAAACAAATTCCCACGGCATGTTCAGCAGTATGGAAACACTTTAGAAGGTGCATATCTACACCAGCAAACAGTACCCAAAAGTATAGTGTTTAGTCCCCATCCCTACCAAGGCATCTCTGAACTATTTCTTATGACACAGTGCTGTAATCTGGGTAGAAAGCCTTCCTGAATAATTTAGTTTTTCATAGTTGGTGGAAAGGCAGGAGAGTGGGAGCTTTCCAGATCTTCTCAGGCAGGCCATTCCATAGAATGGGGGCTACCACAGAGAAAGCATGTGTGCAGACAGTTATTCATTTTGCCCATCTGCAGGATGATATCTACAGAAGGCTCTGACCAGATGAGCAAAGCTGCCGTGGCAGAACATAAGGGGAGAGGTAGGTATGAGGGGGTGAAGCCATGAAGTACTTTGAATGTGATAGTCATCATGACCTTGAATTGAGCTCGGTAACTGATGAAAGCAAATGGAGTAATGCCGAATGGGAATGATATGCATGTTCTCTGACTAGCTCCTGAAGGTAAACAAGCTGTAGAGTTTTGCTCCAGTTGTAGTCTCCAAGTTGACCTATGTAGTGTGCATTACAGTAGTCTAGTCTTAATGTTACTGTGCTATGATTTCAGGTGGCCAGATCAGCCATGTCTAGGTAGGAGGCCATCTTCCAGGCTAGTCTGAGGGCCAAGCTACAAGTGACGAATGACACTTGAACAGCAAGTGGATTGAGTGGAGCGCAAGTGAACAGGGAGAAATACACTTGCTGTTCAAGTGTCATTCGTCACTTGTAGCTTCACCCTGAGTTGTGAGAAGACCTTTTTTGCAGCTGCATTTACTTGCTTCTCTAGTAGAAGTTCTAGGTCTAATAAAACCCCAAGGTTCTTAACTGAATCAGCCAGGAACAACTGAACCCCATCAAAGGTCAGGACTCAGGAGCACAATATCCTTCAAGAACTTATTTTCCAACCAGCATCACTTCCATTTTGTCTGGGTTCAGTTTCAATTTGTTTGCTTTTGGTCAATTGACAATAGCTGTCAAGCAACTAAATTTAAGTTTAAATTGTATTGGTGTAAGTTCCACTAGTAAAATATAGAAATTATTGGCAGAAACCAATGAAGAGTAGAATGGTAACAATTTTCAAAAGAAACCAGAGAGCAATTTACTATGTTAGATACCAGAGGAATACTACATATGGATTTAGGATAATATGCTTGAAGAGCAGAATTGTCTTAATCTGAAAGAAAATTGCTTTAAAATCCAGTATTATTGTTCCTGACATTCAGTAAATTTAAAAGGATCCATAAAGGTTTTTAGCAAGCTGTGTGTAATGTAGCAATAAGTAATGATTTTTGAAAACCTTGTAGAGTTATGATACTCCGTACTGTTAGTACATTGTTAGGAAACCTGAGTGGGATTATTGGAAGGTGATTTAGAGTTTATAGCTTCCACGTAGCTTATGATAAATTGTAATGAATGGTTTACAGAAATTGTCTTGATAATTAACAAACTTTATGTGAGAGCATGAAGAAAGAAAACAAACTGATTAGTGGAAAACTAGTACTATTTATTTGATTTTACAAAAATTTGTACCTTGTTTCTACCCTTATAAGGGCCACCAAAGCAGCTACGAATGTATGTGGGGTGCCACTGATTGGCTCATTACCAAGACCTTAGGCAATTTACTGTCTGCATAATGAGAAAAAATTCCAGTCCTTCTCTGTTCACCTGAATTAGGGCAATGTAGAAGTGTTAACTACTTTGTGGGGGTGGGGGAGGGCTATTAACACTTTTGGGGCAGTGTATCTGTGGCATTGTGTCATGTATAAAGATAGTCATCATGAGGAAGCAGGGCATTGTGTAAATGTATCTCTATACAAAGCATATGTTATCTGCACAAAAGTCCTTTCAAGTACTCATAAGCAAAACAGGGCTGATGTGCTGTTCTGTTGGCACTGAAATGACGCTTGCCCCAGCTATGTACGTTTGCAGGAATTTATTGTGCCAAGAACAGCACAGTGCCCATTCCACAGCCATCCACGAGGGGGTGAAGCTTACCACCTTCAGCTCAGAGTTTTACATTGCATACCTGCCTTGGCTCCTGCTGCTGCTGCTGCCATGCTCTTGCTCAGCAGCCACTAGAGGCCACAGAAGAAAAGAATGTACAGACTGAAGCAGTACTAAGCATTTGTCTAGCTTTTCTACTGGTGTCTGGGTATGTAACTGCGGTGTTTGATTACTCAGTGAGTGGAGAGAGCTTCACCTCAGAAAGTTTCCTCCTGAAACACAGCAGCACTATAGACACACTGCTGGAATGCATGGGGAACAGTAGGATTGTGCACATGGTTCCCTCCACCTCCAGTCTCCCATGTGTGTATGAGACCATCTGCATACAGCCTAAGTATGTACAATTTGTGGGAGCGTAGCCAGTCTCCAGGTGTGTCCTTGAGATCTTCTGGAATTAAAGCTAATCTCCAGTTCCCCTGGAGAAAATGGCTGCTTTGGAGGATTGACTCTATGGCATTATACCTTTATGAGGTCCCTTCTCTCCCCAAACCTCATTCTCCCCCAGCTCCACCCACATTAGGGAATAAAGGTCAGGGAGATGTGGAGAGTTCAGAGCTGGTCTAGGATCTGGGAGACATGGCTTCAGTTCCAAGTTCTGCCATGAAACTTCCTGAGTGGTCATGGGCAAATCACTCTTTTTCAGCCTAACCTACCTCACAATGGTGTTGTAAGGATTCAGTGAGAAAGAGAGAATATTTCTCTGAGTTCCTTGGAAGAACAGCAGGGCTGAATCCACATTACCTCCGCGCGTCCCGGTGTTGCTCTAAATGTTCGCTAAACACCTGGAAGTATAGCGTCTTTCTAGCGAGATTCAGAAATCGCGCTTGAAAGACGCTATACTTCCAGGTGTTTAGTGAACATTTAATGCAACACCAGGATGCGCGGAGGTAATGTGGATTCAGCCCAGGTTAAAAATATACTAGACCGTTAAAAGTCAACAGCTTGTGAACAAATAAACTTTGAGTGCAAATCTCAGAAAGGAGACCTCAAGTAGCTGGTTAGGACTGTTTTGGTCTTTGTAGATGCATGACATACAAGCCTATTAAAATGCCTGGATAGATAGCATAGAAATGTTCTAAATAAATAAACTTTTCTCTCTTTTTATTTTGCAAAGACTACAACTGATTCAGATACTACTGGATGCACTCTCCCATTTGCTCTGCTGGTATTATTGCTGGTTTATATATCAAAGATGTACTTAAAGCTGGAGGGCAGGGAAATATTTCCAGTGTGATTATGGTTAAAAGAAGAGAAAATGCAAGTAACCAGAGAATGGCTTGACATTACATTCGAAGATTAATAGCTCAGATGATTTGGGGGTTTGATTCATATAGCTCAGCTGACAGATGTTATTAGATCCAACGAAGGGAGGGCAAGAGATGCTTTTTCAAAATAAGCGGAATCTTTTGTTTAATATACACATTAAAGATCATTGCAATGGTACATTGAATTTAGCATATTAACTCATTGACTAACACTGCATTTAGCCATCAAAAGAAAACTTAAGCAAGTTTCAAAATCCTTTACATAGCTCAGTAAACTTACAATTGTCCTGTGAAGTAGACCAGTATTGTTATCTAATGTTGTGAGGATGGGAGGAGCTGAAGAAATGAGTTTAACATCTTTTCTGAAGCTAGTTAGGGAGTGAATACTTCTCATGAGATTTGAACCCACTGTTTTCCAGCTCTCAGTTTAGAACCATTGCATATACCAGCTTTATTCACTGTCCCCATTGAAGTCTGTTCTTATCGACAACTTACATTTTGTAATAACTGAAACAAAAACAAGATAAAATATGCAATTATTTAAGGTTGAACACACATGAAGTTGCCTTATATTGAATCAAACCATTAGTCCAATGAAGTAAGTATTGTCTACTCAGAGCATGGATGCCAAGCTCCCAAGACAACTGTTTCATCCATTTACCTAATCTACATAATCTATAATCTGTTATTTGTGGTCTTTTCCCTTTTTGCTTTCATACAGGTTGTTCTTAATGCCTGTTCTTGTGCGACTAATATAAATTCTTCTCTTTTTTCAATAGCTCTGCATTAGTCATTTCCAGTTGTTACTCCTGTTGACTTTACCCTGAGTATTCTTCATGTATTGGCCATGCAGTGGTTTACTTTTCCATAACTCCATGCAGTTTTTCAATGTTTCTTTTCTATATTTGTCTTCTGTACCCTTCATTATTCCTTCCCTGTAAATGTCAGCCGGCATCTTCTCTTTCTTGCTCTTGATGCAATCATTCAGTGCCCCGTTTTCTTCTACTAATGTTTGTTTTACTTGTAACAAACTTTGGCCACCATTACTTCATGGCAAATAAAGTAAATCTGTGTCATTTAGAGGATGTAGGGAGAAATTGGCTGTCATTATTTTCTTCGTTTTTCAGTGCATCCAGTTCAACGTGTCCAGTCTACAATTCCAGTTCAGTATTGAATCACTGGGATGACCCAGGCATTTATAGCATGAATTATTATTATTGTAGTTGTTAGTTATCGCCAAGGCAGATTACACAGTGTAAATCAACACGATCAATGGCTGGGGAAATCAAATAAAAATACAATAGAATATAGATTGCAGAAATTTGAAAACAAACAAAAATAAGAGCTGATACAATACTGAAACAAAACATAAGCAATTGGACATGACATATTATTAAACGTGAAAGCTGCTCAGGAGAAACATACTTACAGCAACAGACGGTACACAATAATATATCCTACCCTGTCTTCAGAGCACCTCCTTGAACCATTTCTTTATAGCACAGCCTTACCTGTATAAAAATGACCTCCTAAATAATTTGGTTTTGCACAGTTTGTGGAAAGCCAGGAAAGTGGGAGCTTTCCTGACATCATCAGGCAGGTCATTCCATGAGGCAGGGGCTACAACAGAGAATGTGCATGTAAGACAGCTGTTGATTTTGTCCATTTACAAGGTGGGACCCGCAGAAGGCCTTATTCAGGTGAGCAAAGCTGCTGCAGCGGAGCATATGAGGGACCAAGGTCATAAATGGCTAGGTATGTGACAGCTGAAACCTTGAACTGAGCCTGATAACTGATGAGTAGCCAATGGAATGACTGCAGAACAGGAGTGATATGCATGCTCCACCTAGCTTCTGATAATAATCGAGCTGCAGCGTTCTGCACCCACTGGAGTATCCAAGGTACCTTTGATGGGAGACCTATGTAGAGCACATTACAGCAGTCAAGTCTCAATATTATGATAACGTGGATCAACAGCAGGGGGCCATAGCCCAGGCTAGACTGAGTTTGTAGAAATCAATTTCCAGCTGCATTAACTTGCTTTTTTAGCAGCAGCACTTAGGGGTGCCAGGTGCCTGCCAGTGGCAGACAAATTCCCAGAGGTTTGCTCTTCTACCCACAATTGCTATTGATCAGCAGGAAGAGGCAAGCTGCCCACTAAATGAAGGCATCCTGGGTAAACAGGCATATACACCTCTACACTCCAATGCAATGACACTACTTCTAGAAAATATGGTGCCCCACTGCGCCTTGGAAGTGATATCATTGCAGTAGTGTGGAAGTACATAAGCAAGGAATTATACGATAAGTGCTACACTCTTTGTGCCCCTCCTGTTCACCCTATCCCCTGCCAGTTGCCAGGAAGACCTCGTTATCCTAGCAACACAGTGCTTGATCCAGTATAACTCCTAGGCTTTCAATCAAGTTTGCAAGAGTCAGCTGAACCCCATCAAAAGTGAGGAGTGCAACATCATTCGATGTCTCCACCTTTCCATTCAGTATCACTTCTTTCTTATCTGGGTTCAGTTTCAATTTGTTCACTTTCAGCCAATTGACTACAGCTGCCAGGCAGCAACTCAAGAAGACCTGGCATTAATTTCCCATGCAAGCAAAGAGATGCTCAAGATTCTACAACAAAGACTCACCATATATGGATCAAAGAATTCCATGTGTTTAATCTGGATTCAGAAAGGGAAGAGGCAGTAGAGATCATATTGTAAAATTACAATGGTCAATGGAGCACACCAGAAATTTTCAGAAGAAAATCAGCTTGTGCTTTATAGATTACAACAAAGCTTTCAACTGTGTGGATCATGAAAAGCTATGGATGATGTTTAAAAAATGGGTGTGCCACAAACTCTGATTATTTTGATGTGCAACCTGACTTCTAGGACAGAATATGGGGAGACAGAATGGTTTCCAATTGGCAAAGGTGTC
Source organism: Eublepharis macularius (assembly GCF_028583425.1). Classification (NCBI taxonomy): domain Eukaryota; kingdom Metazoa; phylum Chordata; class Lepidosauria; order Squamata; family Eublepharidae; genus Eublepharis; species Eublepharis macularius. The sequence goes on from NC_072793.1 coordinate 72,927,374, forward strand.
AGACAAGGATTTATATTATCTCCCTATCTGTTCAACCTATATACAGAGCATATCATAAGGGAAACTGGATTAGATTTAGATGAAGTTGCAGTGAAAATTGGTGGAAGGCATATTAACAGTTTGAGATATGCAGATGATACCATACTACTGGCAGAAGATAGTGAAGATGATGAAGGTTAAGGTAGAAAATGCCAAAGGAGGATTATAGCTGAACATCAAGAAGACCAAATCAATGACTACTGAGGAATTACACTATTTTATATTCCTTGGCTCAATCATCAACCAAAAGAGAGACTGCAATGAAGAAATCAGAAGGAAATTGAGAAGGGCAGTTAACACCTGGTTGTCAGCACTCTTGTTTGTGTATTTTGACTGCACAGCTATGTGCTGCCTCTGATTTTATTTGGAGCATAAGCCTGATGTGATGGGAGGAAGGTAGGGTTGCCAGCCTCCAGGTGGTGGCTGAAGATCTCCCAGAATTACAACTGGTCTCCAGGTGACAGAGATCAGTTCCCCTGGAGAAAATGGCTGTCTTGGAAGGTAGACTCTATGGCATTATAGCCAGCTGAAGTCCCTCTCCCTCCCAAACCTCGCCCTCTCCAGCCTTCACTCCCCCCCCCCCAATCTCCAGGAGTTTCCCAACCAGGAGCTGGCAACCCTAGAGGAAGGAGAAGGAGAGCTGAAAGGGAGAGTTCTGAAGTAACAGGCTCTGTGGACTGAATATTGTCCTATTACTCCCACACTCTAGCCTCTGTTTTCCTTCCATTTAAACCCCAGCCACCATATATCCATAAAAAGGGAGGGGGGACAAGCTTTTATTTACTAGATGATAGCATGTAGGTTTGTGTTCCCTAAAGGGCTTTTTGTTTGTGACCCTAATAATGTGGTACTTCATAGTGAGGTGGTTAGAAATTCCTTTCACACAGCTATTTTGACTAGACAGACAGCACACAGTTGGAACAGTAAAACAACAGAAAGTAAGTTATAGAAACAGTTATAGTGTGGAATGAATAATAAGAGCAAATGTACAACTGGCTTGCACTCCACTCCCTAGAAGGTTTTGCTTTTTACCCCACTGGGAATTAAGTGGTTGAACCTGAGCCTAAGCTAACAACACAGACACTGAAGGGGGAAATTAATGATTTTTCCCTAGACAGGGCTTTTTAGCATGTAAGGTTCCTTTGTAACCTCTTTACCTCTGCTGACAGGATGACAAGGTTTCTACTCAAGTACTAGGCCCTGTAGACCCTGAGTTGGTTGAATTGCAGCATATGTTTTAAATAAATAAATGCTAACCAAAGCAATGCACAGAACAAACTGAGGAGAGAAAACAAATAGTCACAAAGATGTATCCCAAATGACTCTGGAAGACTTTCAGGCAGTACCTGAATGATGTTCTTCCTGTTGTTTGTCTCCACTATTAGATAGCAGAGGCAGTATATCTCTGGACATGGAGATTCCATTCAGCGATTCAGTTTATATATATATATATATTTATTTATTTTGGTGGGGGGAATATTTCCATCCTAAGAAGAGTTATGCAAAGTAAGTTACAGAGAGCTCCTGCAGAAAAACAAAAAGAGCCCAGTAGCACCTTTAAGACTAACCAATTTTATTTTAGCATAAGCTTTCGAGAATCAAGTTCTCTTCGTCAGATGCCTGATACAGCAAAACAAGAGCTGTACCATAGTGTACCATAGTGGTGTACCACAGTGGTTAAATGGCTGGGCTCTGAATCAGCATTCTGCTGGTTCGACTGCTGTGAGCTCTGCAGGTGGCCTTGGGCAAGCCATTCCTCTCTGCCCCAGCTCCCCAGCTGTATTGTGGGGATAATAATAACACTGACTTTGTTCACCACTCTGAGTTGGGTAGTAATCTGTCTAGAAGAACGGTGAAGTACGCTGCTGCTGCTGCAGCTGCTGCTGCTGTTGTTGTTGTTAAATGTCACAAAGAATTCCATCCTAAATGTATGGAAATTATTAACTCTTCATAAAAATATAAAGAAAACAATAAGCTAGATTTTACTTCCCTTCTTACTACTTCTTCTTTCCCTGGATACTGAACAGGGGGAAGGTTCAATGTTAATTTTAAACAGTGTATGATGGGGTTTCTTTACAAACACCGCCTGTCCTAAAGTACATTTGAAACAAACAACCACGGAAAATAGTATCTGAAATTACATTCAGATACTACCTGAGGCCCTCATTGTGCTCTTCCAAATAGCTAGCAAAGTTTTGTCTCTATGGAAACAGGGATGAAGGTAAGCTTATACCTCCCTAACCCCACCCTACCCTTTCCCTTCATGGAAATGCTATATCATTGGTGTGGACAGGCAGACACAAATCCTTCCACCTTTGATGTGAGACAGGAATGACAGGAGGCAAGTTCAAATCCCTCCTCTCATCAGTATAAAGATTAATATTAATGCAGTTTAGGTATATATTTATCCAGGATTAAGGACAAATTATAGGTGAGAATGTTTTGTACTGACTAATCAAGAAAAATATATTTCCTTCTGTTTCTAAAGTAACATGAACTAATGGGTGAATTATATTTCCGCTACCAGTTCACTACTACTGATCTTCTTACATGTAACGTAATGAATAACCTCCTCTTTTTCTTTCATTTGATTATGATTTTACCTTTTAAAGGATATCACTTTCTCTGCATTAGCTTGTCTTACATAGGCATACTTTCAGTCTCTCTTCCATTGTGGCTGTATTTGTGCATTTCGCCCTGTGTCCTCTCCTCATAAATGTTCTCATTTTTATGGAGTTTCTATTATAAATTATAACAAATATATGGGGGACTTCCCCATTACTCAAAGTCACTGGAATGGTCATACCATGATGTTAATTTTGATTATCAAAAAGAGTCCAGTAGCACCTTTAAGACTAACCAATTTTATTGTAGCATAAGCTTTCGAGAATCAAGTTCTCTTCATCAGATGCCTGATGAAGAGAACTTGATTCTTGAAAGCTTATGCTACAATAAAATTGGTTAGTCTTAAAGGTGCTACTGGACTCTTTTTGATTTTGCTACTACAGACTAACACGGCTAACTCCTCTGAATTTTGATTATGTTATAGTCACTATCGGTGCATTTCTAAAAAGAGTTACTCCTTTCTTAACCTATTTACTTCAATTGACTTAAGAATGGCGTAGCTCTGCTTTGGACTGCACTTTAGATGGGCCAACAATCAGGCTATATTTCTCTAATTACTGTGCTACATGTGGGATTGAACGAACAGCTGCCTCTGTGTGTGTGGGTTTCTGAACCAGCTATTCCAAAAAACAAACAGTTTGTGGTGCCTAAAATCTTTAGCACTCTACTGTTCTCTGAGGTGACATTTATTCTGTTAACATGAAAATAGTTTGTCAAATGAAAGACAAGGTTTTATTCAAAATGTCTGTCTAGTATGAAATTTTGTATGCAAAACAGTCTACATTATTAGATCATGATAATTCGTGCGTGTGTGTACACTCACAAATTTTTTCAAGAAGACTTTTTTGTTTAAAAGTAAATAATGTTGGCAACAATTAATATGTATCTATCCAGTACTGCTCATACAGCTATTGCCTTAGGCAAAAATTAAAATGGGACGAATCTTACCTAATGTCATTTCTCTGTTGTTTAATTATTGTCCCTATATATTTTGCCAGGGAAAGAGTAACAGAATCATTTGTATCCGATAATAACCATGTCACCTGGGTTCTCATATTAAGTAGTTCCATATGTTTAAGTAGAGGGATGATTAAGCTAGCCCTCAACTCATTAAATATGGGATACTCTATAATCTTATGTTCAATGGTTTGGTACTGTCAAATGATAAAAATACTTCGCCAGTTGCATCAGGTGGACAATACCTAAGTAAAGAGTCAAACATACCCTCCGTGCCCTAACAGACATACTAGTAATGTCCAACTTCCTGACATGCATTTTTATTTCCCTAATTATATCTTTGGTCTCTGTAGTCTTGACCATATTGTTTGTTATTCTTTCCCAGTAGTTGATCCCATTGACAAGTATATTTATCTGCCTGGATGAGTCCAAGTAAAGTAAAATTTTACTTTAAAAAGAAATGCTTTTATTCATGCCTTTTTGCCCAATTCAGCTCTCAGAGCTATTCCTGAAACACATCTGGGAGTAGCCAATAAGCATCGGAAAAATCATACTGGATGTAATCCATTCTCTCAGAAGCGGCCTGAATCCAGATTTCTGCACAATACAAAAATGGTTTGGAACCTTGGCATTATACCTTTAATGCCGAGAGGACAAATTCACCTCCTGCTGTATAAAATATTTCACAATTGTCCTCCCTACTCTAAAGGCAGTATTCCTCATCAAATTCAAATGTGTTTTCTATACAAGGGATTCCCAGATATTTAAATTAGTTAACCTGTTCCATAGATTAGCCAGCTATATACCATCTGAAGTTTTTTTTTCTCTTTTCCTTTTACTAAATATCATGACCTTGGATTTCACAAGCCTTCATGGTGACAGTAATATTCAAAGTTTTTAAGTCCCACTGCTGATCTAGACCTGGATAGTCCAGGTGAGCTGGATCTTGTTAGATCTCAGAAGCTAAGCAGAACTGGCCTTGGTTAATAATTGGATGGGAGACCTCCAATGAAGGCTAGAGTTTCAGAGGCAAGCAATGACAAACCACCTCTATTAGTCTCTTGCCATGAAAACTCCACCACACTTGTCATAAGTCAACTATGACTTGACGGCACTCTCCTTCAATTAATATGCTATACAGTGACTAATAACAACACATTATTAAAGAGTTCAGTATTTTCAGTGTTAAAATGTTTAACTTAATAACCAGATAAATAAGTAGTCCTACCTATTTGGAATGTATGAGATTGTTTTTGTCCAAGTAATACACTTCCCTTTGTTTACTACAGAATCCAACTTTTATTTTTCCTGCCTCTCAGGATGGCAAAAAGTAAGATACATGTGCTATGGTAGCATTGAGTGCAGCAGCTTGCAAGTATTTCTCAAGTATTGGGTAGACTTGTCATTTTTCTTATAGAAAACATAGGCATATATATTTTTAAATTTCATATGCTAAGTAGAACAATTTTATATGCTAAGTAAAGTTATAAATGGTGCATTTTATGCTGTTAAATCAGTAACAGAAGTTTAGCTTTAATAGAAAGTAAGTGTTGCATAGATTTCAATTTTCTCCAAAATTTCTTTTCCAACTTCAAAGTTTCTAAAAAATTTAATTTTCTAGTCCCCACTGATTTCAGTGGGATTTTCTTCCAGTGGTCTGTGCACAAGAATGTGGCCAAATGGCTATCTCCTCAGTTCTACACAACCAACTATATAAATATTTGATTGTTTTCATATCAGCAGTTTTCCATAATATTTACTATGGCAATGGACAACAACAACAACAACAACAACAATAATAATAATAATCGATTTATATACCGCCCTTCAGGACAATTTAACACCCACTCAGAACAGTTTATAAAGTATGTTATTATTATCCCCACAACAATAATCACCCTGTGAGGTGGGTGGGGCTGAGAGAGCTCCTAGAAGCTTTGACTGTCCCAAGGTCACCCAGCTGGCGTCGTGGAGGAGTGGGGAATCAAACCGGCTCTCCAGATTAGAGTCCCACACTCTTAACCACTACACCAAACTGGCTCTCAGTTTGCTAATACTTAGCATACAGATATTAAAATTAGTATGCTTTTCCTTAACACCGTTTAGGCTTTTCTCCATGGTTTTCTTCATCAGTTCCAGCCAATTTATTTTCACATGCATTTTTTCGCCTTTAGTTTTCACTTTGGGGTTGTTGTTTTTTACTTTTCTTGTATGGGCAATTTTTGTCAGTTCTGGCCCCATACCAGTTTGGGTATTCTTCTGAATACTGCATGCTTAACTCCCCCTTCAGATTTTAATATGGCATTTTCAAGAATTCTCCTCAAATTTTCAGTGTGTGTTTATTCCCCGATGTGGTTTTGAGTCAGCTTTTTCAATTGCCCAGAATTTTCCTTTCCATTTTTCCCCTTTCACCCTCTGTTCTACCCTCCTCCCTCCCTTTGCAGACCACTTCACACTAATCTCCTTCCTCCTCTCAACTGCTCCCTCCCTTTAGCCCTTCTTCTTCCCCTCATCCCTCTCCTTTCCCAAGACACATCTCCTTTTTTTGAAGAAAACTTAATGATGTTATAATGTTGTAATGTTGATGTTATTGCTTTGTGTCAGTTTGCCTCACCAGCACTGGCCTCTGCCTCCCAGTTCTGGGTCAACTTGGGAGGGGCTCTCTGGTTTGGACCATGCAGGGGTCATAAATAATAAACAAAAATGTCTACTTGAAGCCTGTATCATGGATTTGTTTTTTTTAAAAACAAGCATAATGGCATTACATCATAACAATATAATGGCAGCATTACTTTGTGTTGTGGTTACATGGATCTATTTTAGGTTTTCAAAGATTAGCTATTTAAGCTTTCTGGGTAAAAATTTCTGTGTTTGGGGTTACTCTATGCCAACACTGCATACACACCATGTTGGGTTTCCTTTTGCTTTTGTTTCTCTTTTGTTTTTTTCCCATTGCTAATACCTTAACGCTGAGCACATCCAGTCATCATAACATCATAATGTAACAACAACGCAATTGGGCATGCATGAACATTTTTAAAAGTGGAGGTAATATGATGGCACATGTGATGTCGATAGCAACACCAACAATGACATTCACAACTCATCACATAATCCTCTTTATTTCACCGTGGTGCCAAAAAAAAAAGATGACACCTATACTAGGATTAAAAGTGGCGTGCAGAAAGGTAGGAGGCCAAAACAAATCTGAGCCTTGAGAAGTGACGCTCAAAAAGAGAGGAGTAAAATAGCCATGCAGAAAAGGCCTTTGTTTTCCCCAGTATTTTCCTGGTTCTTTTGAGACCACTTTTATATCAATCTTTTAGTTTAAAAAAAAGCTGATTCTGTGTTGCCTTTGTTCTTTGTGGAAAATGTTAAAAAATAAACTCTCTAGCCCCTTCTGTTGTGGATATGTGTTTTTCCTTATATCTCCACAAGGAAAGGGGCTAGAGACCTACTTTATTTTTTAATAAAAGCTGAAATTTCAGAGAACCTGCTGCACCTATTATTATAACAGTAAGTCAGCATAGCAATTTGAAACTGATAATTTCTTTTAATTGCAAAAGCCCTGGTGGCCCAGGGGAGACAGGATGGGCACTTCTGGTGCCAGAAAAAACAGCATGGTTTGTAAAGGACATAGTTGCTGCTGTTCTGGGCTCTGTCCCAACAAAGACTGGCTAGCCCTGCCAGTGCTGGCCTCCTCCTCCTGGCTCTGGGTCAGCCCAGTCAGGGCTCCCCAGTTTGGACCACAGGGGAGGGAATTAGGTATGGGTACAGAACTACGCCCCTTTTAGGGTTCCTTCCCTCTGCAAAGATTGGAAGTGTGTTCATTTTCACTCTCTTTTGAAATGCATCCCTTGTATCATATAAGCATGCCCAAAAAATTAAAAAGCACCCTTACTTGAAAATCCTGATATTTAAGGCATATGAGGAAGAAAATAAACCAACTCCACAACTGTAACAATGCAAAGGGAGAATAGATATGTGGAAGAACCATACTCAAACTGATTTCATTGCTTGTGGATCAACTGCTAAGAAAATCAGGAATAAGTTGAACATGCAGAAAAGCTCATGATTCAAAATATCATCTTTTCTCATTCTCCATGACTCCTGTGGGTAGCTGAGACTCTAGAACCATCCACTGGCTAAGCTTTAGCAAGCATCTATTAAACCCCAAGCCTGAACTGAACCAAGAAACAGACAAGAACAAGACATTTGGCACTGCATTGACGTACCTCACATTCCTACCCAGGCCTCAATGCAGCTCTTGCGGCATCCTCGTCAAAGAGGGGTGATCTTTGCTTCGCACTTTGAAGATTAAAAAAAGGTCTCCAGACATGAGAGGAAACTCTGGGATATGGCTTCTGCATCATAGCAGTCAGCCATTGCCTTGGCCATTCAGTTTTGCTCTCTTTCTCCCTCTTTTCTTTAAACAGAACAGAGTAGAATAGATTAGAGTTGAGAAGTAAGGTAAAACTGAGTATGGACTAAAAAAGCATTTAGAAAAGACAAAGAAATAGGCTATCTAGAAGAGGTCCTCTGTGTCCTGTGTTCCTATCTTACACAAGAAAAGAACTGAAGATCCTGATGAACCCATTGCTGGAGACAGGAAGTTTGAGATGAACTGCCTCCTGACTGCTTGGCGGGAATCGCCCATGATAAGATGCCATCCCCGGGTCTCACCACACGAGACAAAATACACTCGAATTACATGGGTAATTTGAATGTATTTTGTAATTTGAGTGTATTTGAGTGTAATTCAAGTGTATTTGGTCTCATGTGGTTTGACCCATAGTGAGAATTAATGTCCTATCTTCACTTGATACAACATAACAACACTTTTGTTACGATATTTTAAATTTATATATACACTTTGTTCCTGAAGAGTCTAGATGAATCCCAATGATGAATTAATGACTTTCCTCAAACTGCACTGTTTCATAACAATATATCTACATGACAGATTTGAACTGGCTTAAGAAAAAGAGCATCCTCCCAGAGAATCTTGGGAACTATGGTTTTGGGGAGCAGGAATCTGTAACAGCAAACACTTAACATGCTCACCAAACTACAGTTTCTCAGGATGGGGTAGGGGAGCAATGATATTTAAAATACTCTTTGGGTTTCTAAGTAGGGTAGATAATGACAGAGTTCTGCCTTGAGTATATCCAATATCTGGCTTCTCAGTAGTGTCAACCTCATATGTATAGCTGATATTACCTTAGCATGCATATATTATTATGAATCAAGCACTTCTGGAAAGGAAAGCCCCAGACTATCTGACAAATCAGGCAGAGAGAAGAGGACGAGCATGAAAAGCCCAATTGCTACTAGGAGATCAAGCAGAGAAGTGCTTTTAAAAAAGACATAGTATACACTTTTGTATAGCTTTGATTTAAGACCACATCTATGCACATTAAGTTAACAGTACTGAGGGGTCAGATATGGTAGGTGCTTAAGGTGGCAGCCTGTCATTATTTACTCTGCTTAGAAACCCAAGCCTTTGAAGATTTGTCCAGTGCAGCCAGATGTTATCAGAGAGGCCTGGAATGGAGAAAACACATAAACACCAATATTCTTTAAATTTTTTTGTAAGTAATGGGAAGGAGTTGACTACCACAAAAAGAGAGCAAGAAGGACTCCTAAAAATGACTAAGAGCAGTGAGTAAGCACTAATCTGCAAATGAAAAAAGGGTTGTTGAGGCATGCCCAGAGGATCATCAGAATTTCCATTGGTTGATGAGGCAGTTCCTACAAACCAAATTCTGTATTCCAGCCAGTCTCATGAGTTGCCCTTAGTCATGCAGCAACAGTCACAGAGGTTGGTTACATGATCGTGAACTATAAAGATGTTTGCAGTCCAGAATTTATATTATACAGAGAGGGAGAACACACATATCTTATACTGTGGGACACAGCTGATTGAAGTGTGTAAGTCAAGACCACGGCAATACAGCCCAGAAAACCCACAACAACCATCATTCTCCAGCCGTGAAAGCCTTTGACAATACATGTGTAAGTCATAGTTTGGTGAGATTCGTTTGGACCTAAGAAGAACTTACAAACACTTATTAATGTGACTAATCTTTGCATGCCTTTGCATACTTATTAATGCTGACTTATATAAAATAGATGACAATGATGTTGACGAGGGTACAGTTTTAATGGGAACAACTCCCCCAGCAGCTACAAACTCCTTGGGAAAAAATTAATTTTAAAAAAAGAAATTGAACTGCTGAACCTGCATAAAGAATAACTGGAGATGTTTAAGAATCAACAAAGATGTGCCACATCCATCACATTTATTACATTATTTATCCTCATAGAAAAATCTATCTTATCATGGTGGTAGTTCTCTGCCCCTTCTGCTCATCTTTCTGATGTTCGAGCCTTTCAGCAACACCTGAAATACATTAAGGGAACATATGCCCATTAACAGATGCCTTCAGTCCCTTGTTATAACCCATTCAATATATTCAATAAAGATTATTTCTTGAGTAAAAGATGAAGGGATGAGACTGAAGTGGAGCTAGGAAACAGCATCATATTTCTGTAAACATTCTAGCAGCATCTTACAAAGAAAATTTTTGGCTAATGCAGCTGGAAGATTTTGATTGAATTCAGTTCTTTCATAGTGTATCAGAGGTGGCAGACTTACTGACCTTCCGAGCCTCATATGACAATCTTCAGAGGTTTGAGAGCTGTAAGCCACAGCCATGGTTTTAACATGTTTGTGAATAATTTGTTTGATAAAAATATTGTGATTGTCCTTACTCTATGACAGGTAATTAGTCTTTGTCTTATATATCTGTAAATGTTTGAAACAAAGGGTTGGAACAGAGAACATCTTGATTTATGAATATGCTTCCACCTTGGGGTACAAAAGTGCCCTACAGCAGTAGTAAGCTGTGCTAAAAAGGGCAAGAACAGAATTCCCCACCCCCGTTGGTGCTGCCACCATCTAAACTTTGCTCTTCTCCTTTTCATCATATCACTCCTTCACTTTAGCTCAGGTATAACAATAACTGTGCCAGGATCCTCCATGATGTGAAAACACCCCCTTTCCCTTCACTTTTTTTTAACCTTCTTGGTTGTGAGTCATGACAGAAGAAATCTGGAATGTTTTTCCCAGGGAGAATCATCTGTCACCATCTGCTGCCATTTTTTGCCAGCAGAAGAAGACTTTTTCATTTCATTTGACATTCTTTCAGTGATCCCTCCTTCCTGCTGAATGTTTTAATTGTTGTTTTTATGTCTTTGTATGTACTTTAGTCCTGGTTTTACTGTTTTAATGGTGTATTGGTGTTCTTTTTGGATGGTTTTAATAGCCTTTAAATGTGATATGATTATGTATGTTTTAATTTGTTAGCTGCCTTGGTGGCCTTTGTGAGGGCAGAAAGGCGGGATATAAATTTTGTTAGATAACTAAAATTCAACACTGCTGAGCCGCGAAGGAAGGAAAACCCCTCTAAAGAGTCAGAGGAGATGGTACACAGCAGCGAGCTGTCTCATGCCATTTAGAAAATGGTGCACAGTTCTGACCCCTTCTCATCTATAGCGGCCATGAAGGCAGTGTCTATCCTGCAGCCACTCCAAAACTCTCCTTTAAACTAGTGAAAAACAGGTTTAGGACTTCTTAACCTTAAAAGAGAAAACCCTGGGAACAACACAAGTCCTGCTCAGAATTAGCACAATGTTATGGGGATGCCCCCCTTTAATCCCAGTTCTTCCTGTTTTCCATGTGAGGAAAATTCCTGTGAGGAAACAGCCATTTACTATATATTTGTTCTACTGGTGGTGCATTGGCCAGAAAGTTGGATTTCAGTCTTAGAGATGCAGGTTTGCAACCACTTCTGCCATCTCCTCATTATTGCTTCAGGCAAGTTATTATCTCTCAACCTTACTAGCTCATTTAATAGTGAATGACTTCATGGCGTTATTATGAGAACTAGCCAACCTTGTGTCCTAATCCAAGATGAGTAGAGAAAGGTTGTTGTGGTAACACAGAGAAAGAAACAACATCTGCATTTGGTCAGAGTATCTGTTCTCATTACTGAGTTGCAAGCTTCAAAACTGAAAGGTTTTGTGGTTACATCACCATTTCCAGAATTGATCCGTAGCAAAAAAATCCTAAAGATGCACCCTTCCAAAACCAGTTATTATTTCCATGTCTTCTTAGGGTTGCCAGGTGTCTGGTTTTCACCTGGACAGTCTGCTAATTTGGGGGGTTGTCTGGGAGAAATGTTTTCCAAATATCAGACATCTGAATCCAGATTGGAAAGGGTTTAGAGCAGTAGTGATTTCCAAGAAGATCTGGAGTTGGTCAGCTACTGCTCTCTCATTCACTTTGCCCAGAAAGGGCAGATTAGAGACTGGGCAATAATTGGCTACATCAGTTTTGTCTAGGGATGGTTTTTTAATTAGCAGATGGATAACTGCCTGTTTGAGGGGCCGGGGGAAGGTGCCCTGAGTTAGTGATTTACAATAGATCACATTGGTTCACTTATGTGAACTTTACTTGATTTTAACAGCCAAGATGGGCAAGGATCAAGCGCACAGGATCCTGTTAAGGTCTGTCATTGTAATTGGTTCAAAGCAGTCCAAGTGTAGGCCAGATGGTGTATTAAGCTCTGGTATAGTTGTTAGACCCCTCCAGGGTTGCTACAATCGTTGGTAATTCTGAAATGCCTTCATTCCTTTACATAAGCATGCTCCTAATTTGTATTAATGTTCTATTTCAGCCCAAATTAGACCAAATTCAGACCAAATCAGGCCAGATCGGGCTGCTGCAGAGCACAATAGTGCTCCTGTGCTCCACAGTGGCCAAATTGGACTGGATCTGGCCTGAATCAGGCTGGATTCAGGCCAGATCAGGCCTGAATTGGGCTTAATCTGGCAACTGCAGAGCGTGGCAGCGCTCCCAGGCTTCACAGGGCAGTGAGGGGCACAGGACAGTGAATACCAAGTCTCCCATCTCCCTCCGGGGACCCTAATTAGCACCCAGAGCAGTTTACATTAGCATTCCCTCTTTCTCCATTTTTGCTGTCTCACTAACCCTACGAGGTAGATAAACTGAGAGACAGAGAGACTGATCCAATGACACCAACAAGAATCTGTGACAGAGTGGGGATTCAAACCTAGATCTCCCAGATATTCATCCAACTAGTGCATCACATAGGCTCTTGAATGAACTTATGTCTGTAAGAAAGACACAGACTGATAGGATGGAGGAGAAAATAATGAAGGAAGATACAGGAAGGCTTGTAAAATGAGAAAGGGGGAAAGACAGAGAAAAAAAAGAGAATGTGCCTTGAAGAAAACAAGGAAATAAAGAAATATTTCCCTTTCTAAGTTATTTGGGAATTAGATTAACTCCTTTCCCATATCTATTGATACTCCACACACACACAAGCTTGCTAACCGCCTGGAGAGAAAAAAATGTCCTGTCCCTTTAATAGAAATGAAATGGGGTAATATTTACCAGGAGATAAAATGAATGAAAAGCTTCAACTTCCCATTTCCACATATTAAACCTTTATTAAAGGAATAGAATATTTTTCTCCAGGCTTGTTGTCAATCCTAATCAGAAGAAAGCAAGGCCAAAGCAGTAAAGCAGAGACACTGTAGACAGCCTCCTTTGAGGGCTAGGACCATAGGCTGCCTTTATATAATAAACAGAATTATTGTGGTGGGACATTAGCCACTATCTTGAATTTATGTAATTAATTTTTTCCCTTGTGGGGTCTACAAGTTGCTTACAAAATACGAAGATACAATTTAAATAAGTAAATAGGCGAAAACCTTCAGCACAATATGCCATATTGTGGGCTAGTCCTATATTTTCTGGGCCAGCCCACTCAGAACCACAAGCTATGAGCCATGGGCTCACTAGTGAACTCCAGCACACCATGTGGGGATTGTTGTGCTAGTTCCAATGAATCATATGCTCCAGGATCATATGCATGAAGGAAAGGATGGGTTGGAAATCAAATAACAGATTAATCTGTATCAGTGGACTTGCCATGTCTTACCTTCAGGGGAACCCTTTCTACAACAATCCATCAGAAAAATACATTTAGGGAAATACACACATAAAAGTGAAGCTGATAATGAAGGTTTTACTCTGCTTTTCACAGGAAGTGAATGTTCTGCATTCTCCGGCAAGAGGAATGTAGTTTCAAAAAACACCCCGTGTCACTTAACCCTACACTCTATCCTATCTCAGCTCCCAGTACCATTTCCTCTGCAGACTGTAATTTACTAAATCCATCTGCTGCTTTTTGGAAACGCTACATTGCAAGGGTCTGATATACAACAGAAGGTCAAAGAGTGATGCAGACCCTTTCATTTGAAAATGACTTGAAAGAAAGGGAAAAGGAAACTTATATTTAGGAATAGACATGATTAACTAGGGGAAATCATATTAGGGCTTTCCAATAAATGAAATGGAATACCTTTTACCTCCAATTAAGCTGACTGTGCTTCAAGGAAAAATATTTATATAAAAATATAAAAAGCTAAAGAATGCTAAGCTGCAATGAGATGAAAGGCTTTCAACATATAATTTATGTTTAGTCTTTATCACCCTTAAAATACCTGTATAAATGAATGGGCAATCGGGCCTGATTTCTTTTGTCATTGCTTCCTACTTCCTTTTCCCCAAAGTTTTTTGCAAACCTCTGATTGATCAGTTATTTAGGTCTCTCTTACAACTGATTAGCTTCCACCTTTTAATTTCCACTAGGAATGCAATTCATCCTATTACATATTTTTATTTGTAGATACTAAGGCTGCAATCTTGAGAGCCCTGTTTTGCTTATTTATGTCTCAGTGAAATTAATAGGAATTAGGTCTGCATACCTCTGGATAAAGGATTACAGTCTAGTACTGCAGGGACACTTTGATTTTAAAAAGAGAGATGCAAAATAGATCGAGAGTGTAACTATCATCAAGCCATCTTCCACTTGGTGAGAGTATCCAAGGTACTTGTGAGACCTAATTCAGACCAAAATGGCTTTATTACAATGATCATAATAACTAAGAGCTAGTTTTTTCTCTGTTATTGACAGTATAGATTCCTTCATTGATTCCTCAGAATCCAGAAACGATAATGCCTGTCACTGTCTTCCCTGTTTTTAAGCACTAACATATTATAATTTATTTAGCTTCTAATGCAAATGAGGACCATCCTTTTTGTGCACTGTCATAACATTATTTCTCCCACTGATATGATGGTAGGGTTAGTGACCAACATTGATTCATTGCTTTCCTCATATGTCTACCATTTTATTTGTTCCACTCCTGTATCTGTTTGCAGGAAAGGGAAGGGAAACATTGCCAGTCTCACCTTTTCCTTAAAAAGGGAGACAATATTTAAGTATTGGATTGGATCCTGAAGAGGATTTCTGCTGACAAAGGGTGGGATTGTGGTCCTTGCTCATTCTCCCCTCCTGTGGCAGACTTCCATTTCCCCAATTCTTGCTGTTGCCGCCAGGACCAGCAAGGGAGCATTTGGGGCTGCAGAGGGAGGGGGAATGTGGGGGAAGTTGCAGTCCACAAATGGAAATTCTTCTATCACCAGATATGTTCAGAGGGATCCAGATTTGTCACACCAGGGATGATGCACATAATGCTGCTTTGAAGAGGAGGAAAGCCCTCTTGAACCCTGCCTTTTCCAAGCAATAGCAATGGCAACATCTGAAAGAAAGAAAAAACAGTAAATGAGTAAGATTTCCCAAGGCTCAACCATTGCTTTTGGGAAGCAGCAAGAAGGAGTTGGCCATTGTTGCCATTGTGTGGGTCAACTGGCCTTTCTTTGCAACCAGATTCCTCTTGTATGCTTCGCACCAGCAATTCTCACTAAACTTTGCTGCTCTGCCCTCCTTTGAGTTGCTCTATCCCACCTATAGAGCCTCGTGGCACAGAGTGGTAAGCTGCAGTACTGTAGTCCAAGCTCTGCTCACGATTTGAGTTTAATCCTGGCAGAAGCCAGGTTCAGGTAGCTCAAGCAACACGAAGAAAGGGGAGAGAACCCCAACGGGAAACCACAAACACTTCAACTGATAAATTCCTATACCAAAGTGTATTTTAAAGTGCAAATGCTCAACACTCAATACCTCTCAGTAATTCATTAGTTACATAAATACAAAAACATTCCATATTCTCTACAAGTGCAAAATTCAGCATAGAGGGAGTGCAATGACAATCCGGGTGTAATAAAAGTCCATTTTATATAAAGGTCCTTGTGGTCGTATCTTTCTTCTTTATTTCGTTAATTTCCTCCACACAAGCATAGATGTAATGAGGCAGATGGAAGGCTCCCCATCACGTAGGTATTGTATTAGGTATTGTAGTAACTAAGGACATTCAAGTCTCTGTTTAAGCCACAATGACATGTAGTATTTAATTATTTGATGTGTTCTAATTCAACATTTTCACATTGTATGTTTCTTTTGAAGGTTTCTTTTGTGTAGCGCATTGACTTTAGTGCCTGTAACAGTATGTCTAGGAAGATTAAAATGCTCCCCCACTGGCCTCTGAATCTTGTGATTTCTTATGTATATAAATTGGGCGGTATATAAATTGAAAAAATAAAATAAATAAATAAATATGTCTGATTTGCGTTCATTGATCCTCTTGGTGTAGTGGTTAAGATGGCATGACTCTAAACTGGAGAACTGGGTTTGATTCCCCACTCCTTCACTTGAAGCCAGCTAGGTGACCTTGGGTCAGTCACAGCTCTCTCAGAGCTCTCTCAACCTCTTCCACATCGCAGGGTGAGTTTCATGAGGATAATAATAGCACACTTTGTAAACCGCTCTCAGTGAGTGTTACGTTATCCTGAAGGGCAGTATATAAATTGGATATTCTTGTTCTTGTTATTTTGTTACGTAGAGAGAGGCACTGTTGTCCAATATAGATAGTAGAAAGGCATTATCAACACAGGGTGACATATATTACATTTGATGCTGTGCATGGGTCTGAGTAGTTGATGTTATAAGGGTCCATAATAGTATGCCTGAGTGTATATCAGGATAAAATTGGCATCTAGGTCTGTTGCAAGGTTTGGTTCCTGGGTTTGTGTCTCTGTCAGTGGACATTTAATATAGCGTGGTTCATATGTGTCTACTGCATATTTTCACAGTGGTGTCCAGGAAATATATAGTTGTTGGTGATAAGCTGTTTTAAGTTGGGTGGCTGTCTGTAAATAAAGAAAGATCCTTATCCAAGAGATGCTGTAGATCACTGATGATCCATGAAGTGATTTAAGTTGTGAATTGTAGGTAACAGCCAGTGGCTGTTGCCTCCTTTGAGTTTGTCTTGTAGCAGGCTGGCTTTGGGCACCAGACTGGCTTTGTGGATCTGTTCCTCTATTTAACTGATATTCTAAAAAAATTCTGTTTGTAAATTATCCAGGTGAGAGTCCCTGTCTGAGGGCTTGGATCAAATGCAGTTGTAAAATAGTGCTGAACTGTAAATTATGGATTGTTTTATATGTTCTGAATGGTAACTGGAGTCGCGCAGGAATGTTTGATGGATCAGTGGACATTTAATATAGGGTGTTTCTTATATGTCTACTGCATATTTTCACAGTGGTGTCCAGGAAATATGCATGTTGTGTGGATTAGTCCATGGTAAGGTTGATGTTGAGGTGAAAATCGTTAAAGACCTGATGAAATCTCTCAAGCACTGCTGGTGACAGGAGTTAATAGACAGGGGCTGAGGAAGCATTGCTCTAAGTCAACCGTGGCAATGTTTCTATACTGTGCTACCAAGCAGGGCCCATAACTGTGTCATTAATCTGAAGATATAAACTGTTACCAAATTCAAAATAGTTGTGGATGTGAACAAATAAGCAAAGACTGATAGCCAGATTTGCAGTGGTATTATATGGAATAATGTTCCTGATGGCTAGTAGCCCATCTTTGTTGGGGATGTTGGTGTATAGAGACTCAATATCCATGGCTGCTAAGGTGATGGTTTCTAGGAAGCTGTCAATGGATTGTAGTTTCATCAGGAAGTCAATTGTGCCTTGTAAGTGACTGGGAGTTCTGATGGCATAAGGTCTGAGGATGGAGTCCATACAGCCAGACAATATCCTGGGTTACCAGGTCTGTGTATCTTCGGCAGCAGTAGAAAGTCCCTGGCCAAGATACCCAGCATGTGTCCACATCCATTTGTTCTCTGTAAGTGGGTCAATTTTTCATAATCTTGTTCAGATCTTTCTGTGAGATTTGAGGATAATAGTTTGTAAAATGTTATATTGGAGAGTGGTCTCTTGGCCTCTTTATAGTCCAGATTGTCCTTGATGACAACTGCACTCCCTTTAGTGACTTGCTTAATTATGATGTAAGGATCAATTGAGGAAATTCATGGGTGTTTATCCAATAATCTGGAAACTTCGTAGAACTAAACTTTCCTGCTTCGCAGCTGTAGTTCACTGAGCCCCTCCCCAGCCATGTTCCTGGTAGTCAGCAGACCCTCAGGAACAACATAGGTGGTAACATAAGGGACTGCTGTAGGAAAGGGAAATTGGCAAAAATCACTTCACTTTCTTCCACAAACAGAAATGCCATTCTGTCAGAGGAACTGCATAACTGGATACATGCGACAGTAATCTTACTACTGTGTGCCAGGTGGTGCTATGGTTTCTCCTTACACACACAAACATATACTTTACTACACATGCAAACCCAACCATGTATCAGTCATGGTTGGGGTAGGGTTACCCACTAGCACCTGAATGACAGGTGGGAGGGAACTGGAGGGAACTGGAGGAAGGGACTTGCTAGCATTGTAGGTAGTTACAACAGAACACTGACAGCAAAATCTGGATATGATGTCATGACATCAGGGGTGCTCTATATTTGTAAACTCTATGGTTTTGCCACAGAGTTTTTGCAAATCCTAGATTGTCATCTCCCCATGACATGACATCACTTCCAATTTTCACAAGAAGTGACGTTCAGCACACCCATCCCCAAAATGATACCAGAGATTGCAGGCTGTGGCCTGGCAACCCTAGGTTAGGATAGGCGCAGCAGTACATTTCCTGCACTGGGGAGAAGTAGCATTATCCCTGTACCCTAGTCGCCCACCACTGATACTTGGTTGTATTTGTGTGTTCATAGAAACATATAAAACAGACTGAGAAGTTTCAAATACAGTTACTTGGCTAAAGCTCACCAAAAAAAGACCTCACTTTTAATATGAGTGCACAAGAGGACAATTTAAATGGTGGGGGAGGATACCGGTGATGACATATATATTTAACACTGCAAGTCTTCTGTTCTTTTCAGATAAAGGGAAGCTGGCGACCAGCTCTAAGCCTTCAGACTTGCCAATGAAAGATGTCTGCACATATACAACACTTTTTTGAACTGCCTGTTTTTGGAAGATGTAGCTTAAAATGTCTTCGTTCTTCTTACAAGGCTGCTTTAGAACAGTTGCTTCCATTATCACCGTCTCAAGACTAACCATAAGTGTGGATTTTGCAGCTTCTTTTATTCCATTTCTTTAAAGTCTTTCCTTTTTCATAAATGACTTTAATTTCAGTCACACTCTTGTTAAACGTATCTTATCAGAATCTCAGTATGTCAGATAAACAATCCTAAAGTATTTGTTTTACAGATTCTCCTTTTGGAAATTTTGATTCATAGTTCTTCCCCCATAGGTTCATAGTTCTTCCCCCATAGCCTTTACCATGCTACATATGTAGGTAAGAGTACCTGTGCATGAGTTATGAGCCATCAACTCAGCTTTGACTTATGGTGACCCCATGAATTAAAGACCTCCAAAATGTCCTTTCATCAACAGCCTTGGTCAGAACTTGCAAAATGAAGGCTGTGACTTCCTTTATTGAGTCAATCTGAGTTCACGTTAGTGTCTCCATCAGGAATCTCCTTTTTCTGCTACGATACTCAGTCACACTTCAGTTTCAGTCCTTCTATCATGATTCCTAGGAGTATAGGACTGTAGCATAGTAGCTTAGCAATTGAGTCATAAATCAGGAAATCCCTAGTTTAAATCTTAATCTCTGCCATGAATTCTCTATGTGGTTTGTCAAGCTCCTTTCTGTCATTCTAAGCTCCTACCTTCAATATTGACCTACACTCCTCCAATTAGAGAAGGAGGGGGAAGACTGAAGGTGTGAAAGAGGCTTGATCAGTCCTTTTGAATGAGAGCTGGGAACAGTATGATTGGTCTGTTTGAATGAGAACTGGTATGAAGAAACAGCCTTGATAACTTGATTGTCAAAATCTTATATTTTATTCTGAATGTGGCTCTAGCTAAGGATAATTAAATCCAGAAATTAGGCCATGGACAAAGAAGAGACTCTTTCTACAAAGTTGGGAGGGGAGACATCCTGTTTGCAAAAAAATTCCATACCTTTTAAAAAAACTGTGGAGTTTTCAAAAACAAACAAAACAGAGGACAGTTGGAGGTGCAAAAGCAGACAATGTAATCCTATCACACTAACCATGGACTTACTAGTGTGGGGCCCACTAATAATGAGCCAGTCACCCCCCACGTACACATTGGATGGTCTGGGGGAAATCCTCAACAAAGGGTGCAGGCCTCTTAAAAGGGCTGGGTCCCAACACTGCTTCATCTATTTGATGAAGGACTACTATCCTGGCAGGATGGGCAAATTTAGGAGATAGTGGGGGAGGGGAGCGGGAGGGGGAGCGGGAGCGGGAGCAGGAGCCACTGCCTGTCTCTCCTGCATTGCCACATGAAAGCAACAGGCAGAGGCGGTTGTGCTACAGATTGGATGGGGAGGAAGCAGGCAGAAGCAGTAGTGCTGTAGCAGCCCAGTAAGGGGGATGAGAAAGGATGAGATCTCTCCCCATAAATCTTGTATATTTAATATAATAGCCATGGTGCCTTGGTTGTATTGGGATGTATCTGCTTCCAAGACACTGTAAAAAGTTCTGCCTACCTTATCTCTGTTCTTGATGAGCCATCCATTGTCTCAGGAGGCTCAGATTCAATCATGCTTAGTGGTGAGTCCCAGTCTCACAATTCTTTTACCAGCCCACTTCCATTTTGCCTAGAGGTTCTGTAAAATCTGGCTGATTGATCCAAATCTGTCAAACGCCAGGTGCTAGTCAAAATGATAAAGAGTGATGGCAGCAAAATGGAGGGACATTGATCCTGGTAACTCTTTAGTAGGGGTTTTTCACATCAGCTACTAACTGATCGTGCTACTAGAGATGTCTGAGATTTATTTATTTTATTTCATTTATACCCTGCCTTTCTCTCCAACAGGGGCCCAAAGTGGCTCACATCATTCTTTCCACCGTTTTTTCCTCCACAACAAACCTGTGAGGTAGGTTAGGTTAAAAGTGTGTGATAGGTCAAAGGTCACCCAGCAAGCTTCCATGGCAGAGTGGAGAATTGAAACATTGCATTTTAAGACATGGACAGGACTTATGGCAACACTTTCATATAAGTGAATTAGTTACAGGAGATGTGATCCTCAGGAATGATGCTGCATGTATTCATCTTAGCACATAGTGTTCCAAGTAAGCAACTTTCCTTGCTTTTGTTTCTTATTCACCATAGGTTGCTTTTCTGAAAACAGCCCGAATAAGGGCACCCTGCAAATGGAAGTAAAATTGACTGAAGCTACATTCTTCACTGTACTCTATGAAACTTACTTCTAATTAAAGAAATATGTGGTTGGGCTTTCCATCACAGAGCAACCTAAGCTTCTGAACCCTCAGTACAGGGACCAAGTGCTGTCTCCAGCACCCACCTATTCTCATCCTGCTCCAGATTTTAACCACTTTCTTCCTGAGACCTTTCCTGCCTTTGCATTGAGAATCTCCTTCTAATCAAAGACCCTCCCACTTCCCCTCTTCCCTCTGAATTTTCTCTATTCAACTGCCCAAAGCATGGGGTAGTCTTGCTTAGGTGTCATAAACCTTTCAGATAGCTTCCACGATTCATGTTTAATATCAGCAAACTCAGATTGCAGTTCACAGACTTTTTTTAAAAAAAAAGCCAGTGGAGCAAGTGGCTTGGGAATTAAAGCTTTTTGAACACCACATGCTTGTTTTTATTTTCAGTTATGCTTGCCAAGAAGTCTCTTTTCCTGTGTCTTGCATTAGGATAAACATTTTGTAATTCAAGACAAAGGAGTCAAGGAGGGGTGGACCATAGATGGGTGCTCAGTTTTAAGAACCTAGCTTTAAAGTTATGGTTTCCATGAACTACACAGAATGTTTCAGATCCCCAAACTCCTATTAAATGTTGATAAAAAAATTAAAAGGGGTGATTCGAGATACATTATCCTTTGTCTCAGTTTGAATAGGAGTTGGCTTTATCATTGCACTTAGGGTCTTCTGTCTATTAGATGTATGTCCACTAGTAATGCAAGATAAAATATTTGCTCTGTTGGAAGATTATGTGATATTTGTATTCTAAGCCTCACCACAGTGGGTTTCTTTAAATAGAAGCTATACTTTACTCCTAAATTGCTTAAGGCAAAGGAAGCAGAGATGATGTTTATGAATGTTTAAATGCAAATGGAACTGAGAGTGAATGCTATGCTAGCTAACATCAAAGGCTCACCAAAGACTCTGCATTAATGAGCCTCTTTGTTTCCTGGATCACAGATTACAACAGGTTTCCAACTCATTGCCAAGGTTTTATCTCCATTTGGGAGGGCTGTAAATCTCAGACGACTTTTTTTTTTCACATGCAAAGCAAGAGAATCGTCTGAAGGAGGGGAGACAGGAAAAACTCGGGAGGAGGTAGCAAAAATATATCTATTCTTTTTTCCTCTTGACTACAGCCCTAGGTTGACAGCAACACTAGGTAAGAAAGGAAATTTACCAACGGATACGGATTGTCCTGCTTAATCTAGGAAAGGTGTTTCTTCTCGGGGGGGTTCGTTGGCCCCCGAGAATGAAGGAAGCAACTTCACTCAAAGTGCCACCCGGCAGCTACTTTTCCTTTCTCTGAGATTAAGAAGGCGGCAACTAAGATCATCTTCCTCAGTCCTTATCTCACACCCTCCCTCTACTGAAAATGCTGGGCAGAAGTGGAAAGACTTATTTTCTTGTAAGAGAAAAGTTTTGCTATATTGGGATAGGTGTGTGTGTGTGTGTGTGTGTGTGTGTGTGTGTTTAACTGCCAGGAATAAATCTTTTCTGCAGCAGAACACGACCTTTAACAGAGCGGAGGTGCTGAAGGTAATTGAGGTGTTGAAAGTGACAATTACGTGCTATGCGGAGCTATAAAAACCCATTTACGTGGAGCCGTTTCAGACCTATCGGGAAGATCGTTGAAGCTCCACGCTGCCCTTGCCAGACTGAGGACAGCTTGCGGGGCTTTGCTGGCTCCCGAGCATAAGAACGTTAGGACAGAAGTGATCCTGAGTAGGAATCTCGAAACCTTTCCGAGATTTACATCCCTAGACCTCTTCCAGTCTCTCCGTGACAGTGGAAACGGGAGTGTCTAGTCTCTTGGGAACTAGCTGGGAAGATGTTAATTTCATGTTTCCTGACCCTCCGGGCAAGTCAGAGAAACTAACAATTTTCTAAAACCCAGTTTACGTCTGCCTTTCTGAAGGGATTGCGCGCACTTCGAGACGCAAACGAATTCAGAAACGAATGTTAGAAAGGAGGAGAAACTGTTGAGCATCCAAAAATATGGAAAGCACTGCAGCGACGCCTCTTCGTCCCCTAAGCAGTGAAGCTGTGTGCAGACCTACATTTTTTTTTTAATTCCCGGGTGGCTGAAAGGCAGACCGAAACCCTGCCCCTCCTACATTTTGAACGCAGCAAATAATACATTTAATTAAACAAATGGAGTCTCTTCCAAATCAAAACCCTATGTTTTGTGTTGTTTGCCCGGCTTGTTTAATTCATTAAAAATACAACTCAAAAGCAATTCGGCTGCGATCTCAAACATTCTCACTTGAAAGCGAGTCCCATTGGAATTAATGTGACTTCTACGTAAAGGTTCTTTTTTCTGCAAGACAGAAGTCGTCCCAGTTAGAACAACGGCAGCAAACAAGGTGTCATTGTTTTTAAACCTCGTGCGTCAAAATGCTGCCATTACAGTGCACGTTGCAAACTGTAAACAGAACCACTGAAAGCCCCAGGTCTTTGCATCTTTACTAGGAACGCCCTGCGTTCAGCGCAGGTTGCTCACAGCTAAGAGACATCGGATCGCAGCCTCGGTATGACATGGAAAGCTGGAAGAATCTGACACGACAACGTTTGATAGGCATCTGAAGAGATGAGGGGGATGCACCTTACGCGGGTCTTAATAATAGCCATCGTCATCACGTTGCATAAGGCGGATTCTTTGTTTACTGTTACAATGGAAGACTCAAACTTTGCTCTTCGGTTTAGGACAGCTCGCCAGTTACCAAGCGGGTCCACTCCGCCTTCATTTGATCTAATAGTCTCCCTATCGCACAATCTCGGTGCGGGTTCCAGCACAGACAACATCTGTTCAAAATCCCGTTCAGAAATGACTCCCTATGAATGACTCCTCTCACCGGAGGGTTTATATAAACACGCAGAGAGCGAATTACTAAACAATCCACACAGGCACCTGTGTGTTTCTTCAATTCTCTTTCGCCGTCTTGTTGCACAGCCGCTTCTTTCGGGCCCATTCCCCTTCCCCCGGAGAAGAGAGCAGGCTCTAATTGCCGGTAATGGGCTTCCCTCCAGGCGAGTCGGGAAAGAGCGCGCTGTCTCTTTAAGGCTGGAGCGCGTTGAGGCAAAGAAGTCCTCCAGGCCCGCCCCGCCGCTGTCAATCAACCGGCGGCTGCTTTGATGTCGCCAGCCTTTGGCTGGGGTTCTCTTGTGTTCTCCCGGCTCGCGCACTTCCAAGCCGTCGCTCGCTCGGGCGCTCCGTGCCTTTCCCAGCAGAACCCGCTGGCGCTGCTGCGCTCTCACCCAGGCTGCTACTTAGTCAAACTTTCCTGGGGCTGGAAGGGAGGGACAGACAAGAGGGGAGGGGGAGGGAGTTGATTGATCGTCGCCTCGAACCCTCTGATTGTCTTCTTCTCCCTTTGGGTCGCAGACCCGCTCCGTCTTAGTCCGACAAAAAAGAGTGTTCTTCTTTGGGAGGCGTGGAGGTAAATATTAAACAGATCTCCAATTTTTAAAAAATACTTATCTCCCTCTCCGCCGACCTGCCCTTGTAGAAGAAGTTGGCTTGATCCTCGCGTGGCTCGGGAAGAAAATGCCCCAGCTCAACAGCGGCGGAGGCGATGATTTGGGGGCCAATGACGAGATGATCGCCTTTAAGGACGAAGGCGAGCAAGAAGAGAAAATCCAGGCCAACGTCTTTACCGAAGGGGACCTGGCTGATCTCAAGTCGTCCCTGGTGAACGAGTCCGAAAGCACCAGCAGTAGCAACAGCCAGACTTCGAACGCAGCAGCTGCAGTGGCAACAGCGGGAGCCCATTCCGAGGTGAGAGAGAAGCAGACCAGCTCCACTCTGAAGGGCTTCCCGCCCCTTCCACCTATTCTAGCCATTTTCACCTGGCTGTATAATGAACTAAAAAACTTTATTTTCTTCTTCCCCGATCCCCTTCTCTCTCCTCACCTCCTCCCCCCCAGGCAATCCGGCGGATGCAAGATCCTCAAAGAGTCTATCAGGAGAAGCTCTCAGATCACATGGAAGATGGTCAGTTTCAGAATCCATTCATTCTCCCTTCCCTTTCTACCTGTCCACCAAGCACCCTTTTGCATGCTGAACTGACCCTCTAGGAGGGGAGGAGGGGAGTGGCAATGGGGGCAGTAGTAACAGAAAGGAAATCATCAGTGTCTTTCTTCTAAATGAAAGGGGGGGGTAGGGAAGGACTTTGATTTGGTTGTTGAAGTCCTGTTTGAACTGCCACAACACCCACAAAAGACACTTAGTAAATCACTCCCTTTGAAATGTCACGGGTATCAAAATCTCTTTCCCCCCCCCACCCCCATTTGAAATATGTTTGATAGAGGTAGAAAAAATGTAAGGCAGATTGTCAAGGACAGCTGAGGTGGCCTAAAGGCTCCTGGTGTCTCTGACATGAAGCAGGTCGGTACCTGGCTGGTACCTGGCTGGGAGACCAGGGATGCACACAGGGAGGAGGGGCAGGGTGGGTACAAATACTTAGAGCAGAATCCCCTGCATACACTCCACCCTTCAATTTTTGAAAGCCCAAGGAAACACACTGTTTTTGTCAAGAAAAGGTGGGAAACGGCTTTGATATCAAGGCACTTTCCTTCTGCTGTTTGTGGTTTCTTTCTTATCACCCACATGGGTTGAAGTGTGCCAGTCACAGTGGAGTTAATTCTGTATGGAACCGTTTCTACCAAAGAGGCATATAACCCAAGTCATTTAACCATGCAGCTATATAGAGGTGATGTACCCTGTTAGAAAATTGTGCAAGTAGAATGGAGCTGAAAGCTGCTGTGAGGCTAAGTCTAAATGAAGAATTTTAATTTCAACAGGTTTAAAACACCAGGAGCCAGGAATGTACAAAGGATCTGCTTATTCTGGCTACCCTTTCCTTATGCTGCCAGATCCTTACCTGCCAAATGGATCTGTATCACCTTTGGTGAGTTCTTCCTGTTATATCACAGAATTTTCTAATATTTCAGTCACAAACATATTTATAAGATTGCATTTTTAATAAAAGAAAGATGGGAAGGAGTAACAAGCTGCCGAAAAGAAGCATGATATGCTTTTAGTAGAATTATCTATTTATTGAGTGTTTCATTTTGTTTCATCTCAAAGGCTGAAGATTTTTCTTTTTGTGTGCTTCAGCCTAAGCATACTTTGCCATTGCCAGCGAGGGCCACTGAAATTAAGGGTTCTTACTGATGGGACTAGATATGTTTATGATTGGGGTATTAAAGTCTTGTTTTCATTCATGCATGCATGGGCATGGGGATTGGAGTGACATAAATTCCAGGGCTCTGCAGTACAATTCTAAGCATGTTTAGTCCGAAGTAAAGCCCACGGAGTTCAATTGGACTTACACCCTGGAGTGTGTGTTTGTCTAGGACAGTAGATGTAGTCTCCACTTTTATATTTTCTCAGTGCTTTTGCACCACAAGTTGGTTTGGAGATTATTTCAAAAAGGAAAACTTGTTGGAAGGGGATTTTCATACTGAAGGTCCTACTCGGCTTGTGCAAAGCTGTAGAGACTGGAGAATAATTATATTTCAGTTATCTTTGCAAAATAAAACTTTGGCATGGATGAAATAAATGTAACCACAGTTCACTTGGGTGCTATGCATAGACTGCAACATTAGTCTTCTATAAAGAAAACTGATGTCACTGCTAATTTTTTCATATTGGCAAAGTTAGGAGTTCTGAGAAGTTGACTATAGACCAGTATATTTGAGCCAGATTACTATTGGTATA
Organism: Eublepharis macularius; assembly: GCF_028583425.1. NCBI lineage: Eukaryota > Metazoa > Chordata > Lepidosauria > Squamata > Eublepharidae > Eublepharis > Eublepharis macularius. Next base: position 72,954,380 of record NC_072793.1, read on the forward strand.
GAGAGATTAGTATTGGTATAAAGTATTGGTATCTGCTCCCTTTATGCTATTTGTAATTGCATCTTGGAAATCAGCTAAGGATAGTGGAGGTTAGAGAGTACTATTTGTTCTTAATATTTTCTTAAAGCATATCTGGGTTTTCTATTAAGAATTGCAAATATTTATATGTAGAAAACAAAGACTAAATAATCCAGTGCTTCAAAAAGTGCCTACATGTTTGAAGTGTTGAAAAACCAATTGAAAAGGAAGAAGCCTGGTAGTTTTCTTGGCCTCTGTGTATCCTCCCAGATTCTTACAATACTGTGATCTTAAGCAGTTGCTGGAAACTACTATTCTGGAAGTCTGTATATCGCAAAGAATCAGTTCCTTGTAAAAGTGTTTGGGGGGTCTGTGTGTTTTCAGTCTGCAGGAAGGTGTTTGCAGTTGCTGAGATTCACTTGTTTCTGTAGTATGGATCCTTTTTAGGATATTGATATGAAAAGGAAAAATATTAAATAAAAAATGGCTTTTTCTCTTCCTCCCTTCTTTCAATTAGCCTCATACTCCAAGTTTTTTTAACTAATCTTCTGATTTATAAGAAATAGCATCTTCCTTTTGCATACATGGAGATATATTACTTTGAAGCACACTTCATTTCAATCACAATGGAGTGCCAATATAAACACTTTTAAATTGTGACCTGAATACACATTTGTGCCAGTAAGGATCGTGGTGTCATTTTGTTTGTGCTTCTGTAATAAGTCTGCGTGCAATCCCTAAAGAGCAGATGTGTAAGCATTCTTAGCCATTTGTGGTGCTGTATTCTTTCCACCTCTACAAATAAGCATAATACATGGATCCCAAAGTGAGTGCTTTCCATGAGGTCAGTACATTTTTGCTTCACGTTATTTGGATATATTCACAGTGCCTGGTACTGAAATTATAAATCGAGAGGCAGCTGATGGCAGAGGTATTTGTGAGGGGTTTCAGATGAAGTGACATTTCCAAGCTACAAAGGGGAAATGATAATTGGCAATCACCTCTGCTTCTCATTTGCCTTGAAAACCTCTTGCTGAAGTCGCCATAAGTCAGTTGCAACTTGACAGCACATACGTATGTAGGTGGCAATAGTAGAAGCCTGTAGAAAATTTATTTAAAGTAAACCTCCCATAGAAAATGGACTGGGCAAAACCTGTGATGTCTTAGATTGAAGACGGGAAGAAGCCTAATAAATCAGACCATGGGCTATCTGGTCTTGCATCTTGTTTCCAAGAGTACCAGCCAGGAATTCCAAAAGCAAGGAAGGGAAGCAATGGCTCTCATCTCTGTCCCCTCGCAACGGATATTCAGAAGTACACTAAATATGGAAGTATTGTTATGCTGTCATAGCCAGTGGTAAATCTGTCCTCCAAAAATTTGTCCAGTCCATTTTAAAGCCTTTTAAGCCATTGGCCGTAACTGCATCTTAGGGAAGCAAATTCCAGTGTTGTATGACATTGTATTTTCTTTTGTCTGTTCTAGATTTAATGCCAAGCGATTTAATTGGGTGGCCCTTAGTTCTAGAAAGAGAATAGTTTTTGACTCTCTGTACTTTCTCCGTGCATAATTTTATAAGCCCTCCTCCCCTTAGTCATTTTGCTTCTGAACTGTAAAAGCCTAAAATGTTTGGGCCATGTTTAGTGGGGAGGGTGCTCCAACCCCCTGGTTATTCTGATTGCCCCTTTCTGCACCTTGTCCAGTTCTACAATATCTTTTTTGAGATGAAGCTGTAAACAAACATGCAATACACTTTCTTTTTAAAAAAGGATTTAGAGCAACGCCTCTCACCAATGATCAAAGTAATTTTCATCATGAAACAAAGTAAATGCTGCTATTAATAAAAAAACGTATTCCCCAACAAAGAAAATTACTACTATGAGTTTATAAGAACAATGGGCAATGACTGTGAATAAAAATAACACCATTAGCTTCTGGCAGACTAAGGTGGGGAACTCAATTCTTTATCTGAGGAGGTGTAGGTGATTCTTTTTTTTTAATCTAGTAGGTACGATTATGGGAAATTGTACTGCATCTGAAATATGCTTTGCAAATGTGGATTCATACAGAGTGAGTGAAACTCAATCTCTCAATTCATAAAAATGGTAGGCCTGATGCAAGAAGTCCCAAGAGCAGAATAATTTTGTAGTCTACCAGTATGCTCAAACACACATGTACATTTAAGCTTGCCTAAGATGTCACTGACATTGTCCCAGGCTCACAGTGCTCATCACTTGTTAAGTGATGAAGAAGAAGATGGTCACTTGGCCGGAGACCAGCATTGTTTCTCCTTCCTTTTCTCCTCTGTCTCCCCCTCCTGTCATCAAGTGAAGGATGCCGGTAAAACTGACAGTGCTGATTCAGGACAGGCGTATTGCTCATGTAGCACTGGGTTATGGACGTGGGGTTTTCCATTCTGCAAAAAACTTTTTGGACTTATCTTGGACTTATTTGCACTTACATTGATTTCTCTGAATCAGGTTGAATGCATGTAAGCAAAGCAGCAAGTTCTGGTTTTATCAGGTCTGATATCCTGAAATGTCCTGAAAGATGAGATCTGGTTGATAACAGATTTTATGGTATTTCTTAGGAGAGAATATAGTACAAATTAATGAAAAAGTTAAAGGTAGGAAAGCGCCAGCTTTACAGTATTTATAGGCTTTTCTGCTTGCTTGCTTAAATTTCTATGGAAGCCATCAGTTAACTCACGTGCAATCACATATAAATGAAAATGACATTTTATAAGAGGAATATGCTGCACACTTGAGACTAGATGATTGTTTTATGTTTAAATTATTAAAAAGTATAATGGAAATTTACAGTTTATCAACCAAGGACACTGGTTTGGCTTATAGACAAAAACTAAGGTAGACAGTTGCTAAAATGAACATTTTAAAAATTGTACCACTTCTTCAGTTGCCGCTGCTGTTCTCTTTAGCAACTGGTCAAAATTAATCCAAGAAAAATAGTGATCTGGTAAACTTTGCAAATAAACTTTACTAAACCCTGCTAAATAAGCACAAATGTGACATTCTAGCTAATAGGACTGGTACTAGTAAGTAGTAAGTAATAATCATTTGGTAATCATGAGTTTATTTTACCAGAAATAAAAAAATAAGCATAAATGTAACATTCTAGCTGATAAAATTCTGTCTTCTACGAAGTTGTTAAAAATACAGGAGCACAGTCTTGTATAAAGACAACGTGGAGTAAAGAAAGAAAAGTAAAAACTATAATGAACCAGTCACATCTCTCCCTGGTTCTCAAATTTTCTAACCATTGGTTTGGAATGATATTAAGAATTACAAACTATGATTGTAGTTCTAGGAACACTTTCCTGAAAGTGTTCATAAGAAATAAAATTATTTCAACTGTTCTACAATTATGCATGACTTCCACGTGAGTACTCAAAGGATGACAGAGGTAAACTGCTAGGTGTATTTAATACAAATATAAAGTATCACCACCTTCATTTCTTAATTCATTTCATTTTACAAAAACCATAAACAATTACACTTGCATCTAGCTATTCTGTTGCTACCACAACTATTTTAGTATTTCCACAACTTCAAATGTCTTGCGAATCTTACTCTACTATGTAGGCATCTAGTGTGGTTTTTTCCCTGTCTGGCACAAGCCTTCAAGACTGTGCCAGGAATCTGCACTTGAAAGGTATCCTTCAGAAGTCTGTAGCATGGTGATTTCAAGTAATCTAATTTACGTAGCTCAGAGTTGTCTGTGCACCTGAAGTAATGACGGCCAGGGTCTACCTGCATCAGGAGTGGACCCCAAGGCCTTGCAACCTTGTTTACAAGAATAATCCAGGCCAATTATAGCATCAGGTCAGCTAAAGGCATCAAGATTGTCACATTAAATATATCTGTCCAGTCTGTTATGACATCTGTGATAGTGTGTTTACTTATGGCATAATAATTTTTCCATATTTTCCCATTATCTGTATCCTATTTTTGAACTTGCCTGTCTGTTGGTGTTATGGCACTTCACCAAAGTTGAAGAGATTTGGTTCACACTTAAATGATCCCATACACTCTGTAGATATTAAAGAGAAATAGGCATTAGGTAACTCCTGTAACCTTTTAAGTAAAGCAAACATTTATTTCCCCTCAACTTAATATCGCTACATCTCTGAGTACCAAATTGTTAACTTAGAATGTCCCTTTCCCTCACCTTGGAATCTTCAAGTTTGCTTCAGTTTATTTTATAAGTATGTGTGAATTCTGAAAATGCCTTCCTGAAGTTATAGCTTTGGCAAGGGGAGCTATCTGGCTTTTTAAGAAATGACAGGAACTTTGAGGGGATTACATCCAGGTGTTTCTTCTCACTGGTTCCTGACTGAGATCAAGCTTAATTTTCCTGAATACTTTCTCTCTCTGACATTATATGCTAGGAAACTTTCTGGATTCCTATGAGAGCACCTTCAAGCTATCAGAAAGAGAGCATAGGCCTCAGCCAGTATAACAGGCTAGAACAACTGACTGATCCACGATAACTCATCTTTGTAGCCCATTCCCAAAAACCCATCTGACTCTTCCCCTGGATTTTTACTTATTTCCTTTATTTCCTAACAACAGTATTAGAATACATTCTCACCATCCATTTTTCTGAAATAGGATTATTATGCATTACCCTTTTGAATCTATCTACATGCTAGCAAGTAGCTAATTTCTTGTCAGGGTTTCAGGTAAACATATGTAGAAGGCAAGGATTAATTTTGTAATCCTTCCTGTATACTCCCAACTGCCACCTCAAAAGCTGCTTTTTCAAACTGTCAAGGTATTCTATCATAAACATTATTATTGTGTCAAAAATATTTTAGTTATACTGAAGTTTTCAGAAGGATCAATAGCATTCATATTTTTAATACTACTTAGATGCTATTTCCCACTGACCATTATAACATACTCACTTAGTTACATACTCACTTAGTTGCAAGTAAAATTCATTAATTTATTAAGCTGTTACATTCCCCTACCCCACCCCCAGCATTTAAACCACTCACACTCACTCTTTTCAAGGACTGGAGAGAAGGATTGCATGGCACCTTTTTGAATTTCAGGGCCGAAGCAAATAGGCAATCAAGGTTTGAGGGCCATGGATCTATTCAATATTAAACTGCAAGGGGGGAGCAGATTTTTTAACAGCATGTTGCCATTGTTTTCTTTCATATTATTATTTATTGTAATAACTATAGGAATGCTATCCACTTTCAACACCATTATTCTCTTTAAATCAAAGGGATTTTGCACATAGAATCTGTATCTAATTGCTTATATCATGCCATTAGTGGAAAGGACAAGCAGGTAGGACCAAAAATAAGAGCTGTTTTGAGGAAGAAATGTGGCTCTTTCTTAAAAGGTACCCCTGTAGGGTCATTGTGATATGTATTGTTCATGTCCTTTGGATGGTGCTGGCTGTGATGTCATTAATGATGATGACAAAAAAAACTACTTATCATTTTGACCGTTTTTGAAAATATATTTTATTTCTTTTGAGTGAGTATCCATATCCATACTCTTAAATTCATCATTCTTGAAAAGGAACTTTTGTAGTGGGGGGTCAGCAACAGCAAGGCCATCCCTGGTATACTCAGCATGGTGGCTTTTCCCTGTAACAAAGTGTTTCATAAGCTTTGCTGCAAGATGGTACATATGAAATAGCTTACAGCACAGTAGTTTCAAGAAGCTTCTGTGCAGCAGCCATATTATGCAAAGCAGTCTTGATGTTCGAATAGGTAGAATTGGAACTTTTAGAACATCTAACCTTCAAGGAAGATGGTTGCCATTGTGTGGCAAGGGAAGCTTTTCTTGAGTTTTACTTGTTTTTGTATTGAGATTTACTTGTTTATATATTTATGTATGGAAAGGAAGGTGGCATGGTATAGTTTGATCTTGTCAGATCTTGGAAGCTAAGCAGGGTTACTACCTGGATGGGTCTGCAGGAAGAGTCTGTAGAGTACCAGGAAGAGTCTGTAGAGGAAGGCACTGGCAAAACCACCTCTCCTTCTCAATTGCCTTGAAAGCCCCTTGCTGGGGTCACTGTAAGTCAATTGTGTCTTGATGGCACAGATTTATGTGTATATGTCCTAATTTTCTTCCTTGTACATGAGGGAATGATGCATTTTCAAACTGTCATGGTATTCTATCGTAAACATTATTATTGTGCCAAAAATTATTCTATCAAAAACATTATTATTGTGCAGTTTGATGTAAGAGATCATTAATGTTCCTTTCCTATCTTTTTTTCCCACTCACACTAATTTACTCCTATTTTCTTTTACTGCTCACTTATGTTGCTTGTTATATACCAGTGTCTTATCTGTTGTAAATTCTGTCTGGCAGCAACTCTAAATTTTTCAAGGTCCATTTTCTTTTTTTGCTTATTTAAGGTTCTACTTTGTAAGGACTTGGTAATAGCTGAGGTAGCGGAAGTGACAAATTAGGTAAAATGCTACCAGGTTCTCCTAAAAAGACAATTTTTCTCCTGCCATAATCCCTCATTTGTCACCTTTTGGCAGTCTGCAATCTCTACTCCTCTGGGACTGTAGAGTTATTTCATTTATAAATATGTCCCTTTCTAAGAAGTACCTTGGTTTATTTTAGTGGTTGGGATATTCCCCATGTCCTTTTTGATATAAATGTAACTAGGCTACATATTAAAGCCTTTGCTGAAACATATATGTAGACCTGGCTTTTCCTCTGAAGAAAAGTTTTTAAACTGCACCATTTCTGTCTTCAGCGGTCTAAGATAACAGTTTATCATATTTCTGGAACAGAGTTGTGCTTTATTATGTCAGAGTTCAGGGTAATCATCTAGACTTTAGTTCTGTTTCCACAAAGATTCCTTTAATTTATTTATAATCCACAATATTGTAAATTGTTTGGTTGTGCTTTGTACAGGACCACAAAGGTCACCTTTGTGACCTTTGCTGTTATCTGATAAGGCCTCATCCTGCATGCTTTTAAATTTGAAAGTACTACCTACCTTGTGGTGAAATGTGAAAAACACACCTGTTGCACATTTGTGTGACGTGCAGCTAGGGTTGCCAGTCCCCCACTAGAGGCAGGGGATCCCCTGTTCCCACCCCCTACACCCCACCCCCACCCCCGCTTAGCTGTCCAGTGGAGGGGGGAGGCAGGGCCTCCTAGACATGCTCCCGGGTGGTATGGTGCCACCCGGGTGCACCGCATCTGTGCCCCGCAACTGCCCAGATCAGGCCTGGATCAGACCACTGCAGAGTGCTGCAGAGTTCCCGCACTCCACAGCAACCCGTTCCAGGCAGAAATGGCCCAAACCAGGCCTGAATTCGGCCCCCTGCAGAGTACAGAGTGCTCCCAGGGCAGCATGTGGCCTGTGCGATATGTCATTTCCTGGAAGTGACCTGCGTGCACACGCGCACAGGGTAGAAGGCAAGATAGGTGCCAGGCCTAAAATTTCCCACCGGGGGGGCTGAGGGGACCTGGCAACCCTACATGCAGCATCCTCTGAAACTATTTTTTACCTCATTATCCCTTAAAGAATGATACCAATAATTTTAAAACCAAATTGTTGTGTCTCTGGAGCAGGTAGGTTTACCTTTTAGGTGGTTCTAAATCTTAAAGGTCAGACATGTTGAAACTTTGATCAGATTAAACTACTCTCCTTGCTGTAGTAATATAATTAAGTTGAGACCTGAGGGAGTTTTCTGAACATTGTTGTATCTTGTAGCAGGTTAGTAATATACAGTAGGCAAAAGGCTTGAAGAAGCACTTCTACGTTTCTTAATTTTGGAACTGGGTGTGTGAGCTACGGAAATGAGCTGGGGTTTCCCATAGGTATTTGTAGGCTGGTCTTGCCTAACCTCAGTAAACAAAAGGACTCCCTTTGGCTTTGACAGGCTGAGGTCAAAGGCATACAGTTTTATGGGTTTAACATAAACATTTATGATGCAAGGATGGATCCTTGCTATGTGTAAATCAGCCTGGATTCTACAGTTTTGTGTCAGCAAATGCCTGGACTTAGTTCCAAACAAAAGCCCCCTCTCCCAATGATGGCCATTTAAAATATTACAATGTAGTGATTGCATGCCCACTTTTATTCCATGAAACATCTTAATGTCTCCCCGTTTCCAATATGCACGTGCCACAAACCCACATCCAACTCAGGTTTAGGCTGACCTTCCCCTACCTTGAGGTAAAACTTCTCCTCTTTAAGCCTATGAAGCTGTATACTGGGCTGGGAAGCCTCTGGTAGCATGGTTGATGTTAAGCTTCAACTTTCCTTCTTGTCTCACCCTTAAGAAATATTAAAAATGGTTACCCAGCCAAGTCTTAGTAGGGAACAGATCAGGGGTTTGCACTTTCCTTTAGCAGAAACTGGCACACAAGGCTTGGGGAGCTTCAAAACGCAACTGAAGGTTTATTTACAGTAGGTAAAGTCAGAAGGCAGGTAGGCAGGTGTTTGAACTGAAGAAACAGAAAGGTTTTTGTACAGGAACTTCACTGGTGTGAGGCACAAAACACTTGGAATAAAACTAGGTTGCTGGCTTCATTCTGAGGTTGACACTGCTTCACAGATGTTACACTTTATATACTCAAACACAAACACAGCACGACTTTCCCTCCTCTCCAGACTTAAGGGTGCTCCACTGAGACAAACCCTTCCTAGATACTGGGCAGGTGTTAAAGTTATGAGCTATAACCCTGTTCCTGGCACTGAAGGGGAGACTCCTCTCTACCCACTTCCTTGGCCCTCTATAATCCCCAGATCTCTTGAGTCTAAGTAGACATTAGTGCTGGTTTTCCCCACTTTAGTCCTAGGACTAAAAGTGTTTCACAAACATTATTTCCTCTCCCAGAGGATTCTCTGGCTGACCCTCTCTGGTCAAAAGCCAGGCTCCTACCCTCTTTCACTCTCTTGTTTACTCTCCCACTCCAACTGACAGCTTCCCCAACATTCCATCCCCAACTGCCATTTCAGGCTAGCCTCATGAGGCAGGGGGAGGGGGAAGGAAACATGTCAATCATAGCTCACTGACTGGAAATCTCAGCATCTGAAGCTGAGTCCGTCATAGCATGTTATAACAGCACTTGTTGAACTGTGATGGCAAGGGTTGCTAGGTCCCCTCTGGCAGCTGATGGGAGGTGGGGACACTTACTGGGTTGCAGGGAGCTCACCAGCAACATCACTGCATCACTGCTAATGTCTCTCTTCATGAGCGCTGAAGTGGTATCTGTCCATCACTGGGGACTCTCTGGTATTTGAGCAAAATTCTATAGTTAAACCATAGAGTTTTCCCCAAATACCAGAGCATTCCCAGCTTCTACCAGCAACAGGCAGACATCACTTGTGAGTGCACAAGGAGTAATGTCAGTATGTCAGTACGCTGCCCAGCCTCCTCCCCAGTTTCCTGCCATTTTCCCCTCACCAGCCTACTGAGTAGCGGCAGAAAGTCCCAGCTAAATCTGCCAGTGCCAAGGGAATGGCAAACCTAGTGAGGACCTATATAGATCTCCACAGCATGTTTTATGAGACTCATCATAAACTTCTCTGGAGAGGCAGCATAGCAACCTTGCTGATTATTATCAAATCCAATTGCAATCAATTCCAAATATTACTCTTATAACATGTCATATCATTTTTTCTTATCTATTTTCAATTTGTTGTCATATTATTTTAAGAGGGAATTTTATTCACAATGGTTAACAAATCTTTTTAATTCATTCCAGCGTTCCCTGTAGTCTCCATACCCCCATGCAAGTTGAAGTACCTTACTGCATTTGTAGCCCCACTTATCCAAAGGCCCTGTGGAGATATTTAAAGCATTTATATAATGAGAAATTTGAATCTAAGTATTACCTTTATATAAGTTTCAGTGGCATGAGCCTGTAGATGAAACAAAATGAATGTGCATTGCACAGAACATAATTAAAGTTTGGGTAATGATGTTCTTATTGCATTTCTTCAGTTTCTTGGCTCACTGAATGTCTTTGGGCAAATTACTTTCTCCCAGTCTCAGTTTCCCATCTGTAAAATGAGAATAATATATAGGATGATATGAAAAGAACTATGATACATTTTGCATACCTAAGGTAATGGAGGCATAATTCATACGTCCAACGCATGATTCATACACGTCCAATGCAGAGTCTAGTGTACAACCAATTTCTTCTTTCCCTGATGTTGTACTAAAACAGGGTTTATTATAAACTGCAATTCTTATCCAGTTATTCTTCCCAAGGAATTCAGGGTAACATGTATGGGCTCTGCCATTTTATCCATAGTATAATTTTTGAAATGGATTATTAAAAGAGATGGTTATTTTGCCATGGTGGTGCAGAAAGTTTCATAAATGCAAGGATAGGGACTTTCTTATAGACTCCCCAATACAGATATAATACTCTGTCCATTAAGCAGCAGTGGTTTGCTGACTGCTTTTCAAGAGTGCAAGAGCATTCAGTGGCGCAAGCAAGATGTATCCACAGGCTTCAGTTTATCATTCTGTTGAGGAATCTGGGGAGTTCACATGTTCCTTTCCCCTTCATTCTCATTACATGCATAGAACAGTGTTTAAATAGACTAACACTCATGGCAAACAATAGTTTGTTACTGTGTCTGAACCACAAACTATGGTGTCTTTTTCCCCCTTCCCCCCTTCCCAGGTTTACAAATCCTGGTTTGGAAGGTGGAAAATAAACCATAGTTTGTAGTTCAAAAGAAATGGCAAGCTATGGGTTGCCAAAAGTGTCGATGTGTTTGAACATCAGGCTGCATACAATAGAAGAAAGAATTGTGAGGGAGCATGGAAGCCAAGGAATCCTCTGTGTTCATTCACTTCTCATTGTATCTAAACCATGCCAATATGTTAAGTGACTGGTCCTCCAAAAAATCACAACCATTCAAACCTAAGAGTCCTCCTAATTTCAATCACTGAGTATCAGTGATTATGTATGTTCCTGCCCAGGAACTAAGCACACAGGGAGAGGCCCTCCTGACTTGCCCCATAAGCTAAAGGAGCTCACCTGGTAGGTACACAGAAAGGGCCTTTTTGGTAGCCTTCCCATAACTATGGAACAGCATCCTCAGGGAGGTGTTCCTGGCCTCCGCACTGCTGATCTTCAGGAGGCAGCTAAAAACATTTTTATTTAGGATTGCTTATAAGTAACTTTGTTTTTATGTTTATTGGTAGTCCTAAACTGTGTTTTTAAACTTTGCTTTATTTATTTTATGATTATTTTATTTATATTGTAAGGTGCTTTGTATTCCTGCAAGGTAGAAAGGCAGCTAACAAGTGTTTTAAATAAATAAATTAGATATCAAACATCAGTTTATTTTAGATATTATATTTTATTGAATATATTTTTATATATTTATATTTCATATCTATTTATATATTTTAGATATTTAGATTATATTTTAGATATTCTATTGTTAAACTATGAGTAAGAGGCTGGCAGTTTAAATGCATTATGTCCCATGAATTTCAAAGGATCAGATTTTCATGTAAGTGTACTCAGGATAGCAAAGCTTCCACATAGCCTGTTTTCTGCATGTGCGCAAGGACCGCATCCATGTTTACCATACACCAGAGTTATATGTCTGATTGCATTACACCTCTGCACACCACTGAACATATTTGAAATAGATATTACAAACTTAATCTGGCCCACCTTTGAACTAAAGGGCAGATATACTGATGTTAATGACTTTCTATTGATCCCTCAGTTAATGTATACAGCCCTTGATGGTTTCGCATCAGAAGAACTAATGGCTGTGGCAGGTTAGACATAGTATATTTTTAACAAAAGTGCATGAGGGGCAGAGGTTCAGAAGAACCACTGGATCATGGAGTCTCAGAACTGAGGGTGGAAATCCCCACACACACACACCCCGACTGAAGCAGCACCGTCTTAATAGAAGCCATTTAATTCTATAGAAAATAGTGTGGCCTATGCAAAGTAATTGAAGTGTTTATTATGAACCTCCTTGTGTGCTGTGCTTATACACCATGTTTCCTCTTCATGGCAAGCTGCATCCATTCTTGTTTATCAGTCGGTGCTTGTAATAATGGATAACTACTGGTGCAAGTTTCTGAACGTTAGAGTTGTTTGTTGAAATGGCATCAAATCAGCTGTTTCAGGGTTTTTTTCAAAATAAAGGAAACAAAACCAAAACCCACAAAGCTTATCCATGTTACAGATTAACATCCCAGAAACTTTCACTTTGAAGAACAAAGTGATTTCTGAGCTAAATGAGTACACAGTGTGTCTGGGAAATGGCAACGTTTTTGTTCAGCTTAATAGCTCTGACTTGAAAAGAACTTGATAGATATTTTGAAGAGGGGAGGAGATTTACTTTAAAACAACATAGCACTCGGCTGGAGTTCTTTGCTTGCTGCATTTTACATAAGGATTGGTTTTCTTATTTTGGAATGGCTTTTACTCTCGGTTTTCAATTCTTGTGCTTAAATTAGGGCAGAAAAGGATATTCTAAGGAATGCAGCACTGCGGCTGCTCATGTCCACTCCTCTCCCTGTCCTCTTTCTGATTCTGTTCAGTGGAATAAAATGTCATAAGCCATCCCACTGTGTGTTTCCCTGTTGCCCAGTGATGTACAGGCAGGAGTAAGACCAGCACAATGGCATCTCCATATGCATTATAGTCATGCATTAGCAGGGAAGGCGGGAAAAGCCACAACACATCTCTGGGGACATGTAGCTTCATCCATAAAGCCTGGACCACTCCATACAGAATTATTAGTAGATGCTTTCTTTGATTTTCTCTGAGATAAATGCCCCACTCAAGGTAGCTCAATTCAGTCAGGAGTCGGACTCTGACTGTTTGGTGGTTTTTTAACCAGCCTTTCAAAGCATCTGCACTACTTATCTGAGATTAGGATTCTATATGTACTGGTATGACTCCTACTATTCCCCTGAGCAAAGTCTGAAGCCTTCTTCCAACTTAAGTGGCTCTTCCTCCAATAGAAGAGCCATTTGAACTGGTGGAAGGCAGTGGCTCCATAGGCTGGAGGAACAACTCCAGCCTAAGGATGGATATAAACCACTACCTGGACAGATGGTAGATGAATATCATGTACTGAAGGGCAAACTACACATTACGCATTAATGTATGTCACGCAGCCCCAGTGGCCATTTTACCCTAAAGAACAGCTATGTCAGATCTATTTTAAATATAGAAACAGGAGATGGGCGCTTAACCCATTCTCTGCTGACCATTTTTCCATTCCAGATTAGAAGAGCCAGGGCTTTTTTTCAGTTGGAATGCAGTGGAACAGAGTTCCAGCACCTCTTGAAAATGGTCACGTGGCTGGTGGCCCTGCCCCCTGATCTCCAGACAGAGGGGAGTTTAGATTGCCCTCCACGCCGCTGGAACAGCACGGAGGGCACTCTAAACTCCTCTCTGTCTGGAGATAAGGGGGCAGGGCCACCGGCCGCATGACTGTTTTCGCCGAGGGCGATTTAAACTTTTAAAAACTCCACCCTTGTTCCAGCTGACCCAAAGTGACATCATTGTGCGGCCCTGAGTTCCACCACCTCTTTTCCCAGAAAAAAAGTCCTGAGAAGAGCAATCTGCTTCTCCTCTTGCAACCTCTCCCCCTGCACACCGGAGTTCCAAACGCAAGCAACAGGTTCTGCCTTTGGATTCCTGTTGTGGGGGGAAGCAGGTTGATGGAATATTTAAGATCCCCGTCATTCTTACTTCATCTTAATTAGTTCCTCTGACCTTTTGTCAGATACAAGCATGCAGTTCAGAAGCATAGGTTCTGCTGTTTTTCCCCCTCATTGCTCAGCATTCCCTGTTGTGCAATAAACTCAATTTATGGACAATACAAAGAATATGCCTGCTCCTAATTTTCCTAGTTTCTTTAAATGAACTACCTGACTGTGATTCATATGGGAAGGGCACATGACCATCTTGTTGACAGAGCAGGTCTCCTCAGAATCCCACTCAGGTCTATTGAATGGGGCTTACTTCCAGGAAAGTGTTCTTGGAATTGCACTGGGAATGTATTTATGCTAGTTGCAATAAGTCCTGGGTATTTGATATTTTGGTCATACCTTGGGCTTTTCTGCATACTCAAGTTATTCCTGATTTTCTTAGGAGTCAATCTACTAGCACTGAAATCGATTTGGGTATGATTCTTCTGCCCATCTGTCCTCTCTTTGCATTTTTACAGTTCTGGAGACACTTTTATTTTTTTCCTCACATGCCTTAAATAATCGGGATTTTCAAACAAGGGTGCTGTCATCATTGGTGGCATCATCAATGACATTACAGCATCCCCTTCTTTTTTTCACATTTATACTGTTATATTGATAACAGTAGTGCGGCCCCTCCTGAAAAAAACATCTTTGGACCCCACCAACCCGTCCAGTTACCGCCTAGTGTCGAACCTCCCGTTCCTGGGCAAGGTGATTGAGCGGGCGGTGGCGGTACAACTGCAGGAATTCCTGAATCATGCTCTAGTCCTGGACCCATTCCAGTCTGGCTTCCGTCCTGGCCATGGGACGGAGACAGCCTTGGTTGCCCTCACAGACGACCTTCGCAGGCATCTGGATCGAGGCGGGTCAGCGCTGCTTGTGTTACTTGATCTCACAGCAGCGTTTGACACGGTTGACTATGATTTGTTGGCCAGCCGCCTTGCCGACGTGGGGATTAGGGGGACAGCCTTACAGTGGCTGGTCTCCTTTCTCCAGGGTCGGGGACAGAGGGTGGCGCTCGGGGGAGATCTATCGCCCCGTCACCCTTTGGTGTGCGGGGTTCCCCAAGGGGCGATACTCTCCTCGATGTTATTTAACATCTATATGCGCCCCCTCGCTCAGTTGGTGTGGAGGTTTGGGTTGGGTTGTCATCAATACGCGGATGACACCCAACTTTTTCTGTTGATGGACGGCCGGCCAGACACGGCCCCAGACAATCTGGCCAGAGCTTTGGAGGCTGTGACAGCATGGTTGAAACAGAGCAGGCTGAAATTGAACCCAGTGAAGACGGAGGTCCTGCAGCTGGGACGGGGGCTTCCAGATGTTGGGATCCAGCTCCCTGCCCTGGATGGGACACCACTGGCAACTTTGCCAGTGGTAAAGAGTCTGGGTGTGCTCCTGGATGCTTTCCTATCGATGGAGGACCAGGTCACGGCGGTTGCCAAGTCTGCATTTTTCCATCTTTGTCAGATCAGGCAACTTGCCCCCTACCTGATGCCCCAGGACCTGGCTACAGTGATCCATGCAACGGTCACCTCCAGGCTAGATTACTGTAACTCACTCTACGCTGGGCTACCCCTGGGCCTGATCCGGAAACTACAACTGGTCCAGAAAGCAGCAGCACGGGTCCTGACTGGTATACCTTACCAGTCACACATCACATCTGTCCTGCGCCAGCTGCACTGGCTTCCGGTTGATTTTCCGAATCAGGTTCAAAGTGTTGGTTCTTACCTTGAAAGCCCTGAGTGGGTTGGGACCGGCATATCTTCGGGACCGCCTCTCCCTGTACGTTCCCCGGAGATCGCTTCGATCAGCGAATAAATATTTACTTGTGGTCCCCGGCCCTAAGGAAGCCCGCCTTGCTTCAACCAGGGCCAGGGCCTTTTCAGTCCTGGCCCCAGCCTGGTGGAACGCTAAATCAATGGAAACCCGGGCCCAGCGGGACATATTATCGTTCCGCCGGGCCTGTAAGACAGAGCTGTTCCACCAGGCGTTTGGTGATTGAAGGGGGCGGTGCCATGTCGGCCTCCCACCTTTGGGGTGGGGAAGGTTCTCCCCACCACTTCACCTTGTCAATTTGTTTTATTATTTGTATATTGATTTTAGTTTTTGTTTTTATCGATTTTAACTGTTCACCGCCCAGAGCCCCTGGGGATGGGCAGTATATAAATTGAAATAAATAAATAAATAAATAAATAAAATAAGTGCTTGATTTTTAAAAACATAAAAAAATGAACACACTGCCAGCTTTTGCATAGGGAAACCTAAAAGAGAAGGAACTCTGCCACCCATACCTAAGTTCCCCCACCCCTGCAGTCCAAATCAGAGAGCTCTGCCTGGGCTGATCAAGAGCCTGGAAGTGGAGGATGGCCCTGGCAGGGCAAATCAATCTCTGTGCTTTCCAAATCATGCTGCTATTTCTGGTGCCAGAAGTGGCCACTGCCTCCCTCCTCTGGGCCACCAGGGCTTTTGCAATTTTTTTAAAATTGTCAACTTCAAATCAATATATCAACCATCCATTGTAATAATAGGTGCAGAAGGTTTTAAGGAAAAGACATATCTCCTCAATAGAAGGGGCTAGAGGCTTACTTTTTTTTACAAAATGAAAGCTAGGAATTCAGAGAACCTGTTCCCCAGTTATTACAATGGAAGGTCAATATATCAATCTGAAATAGATTATTTTTAAAGAAAAGATTGAAAACAGAACCAGGAGGGAGAAAGGAAGGTAAGGGAGGAGTGGTTCAATGATGACGGATGTCCAGTTATCAAAACGTGGGTTCAAGGTATGGGTAGGAATGGGGAGGACAAACAAAACATGAGTTAAAAATCAACTCAGAATCAGCTTCCAGAAAAAGACCAGGGTAAAAGTGGTTTCAAAAACCCTGGGGGGGGGGGACTGGAGGTTAACTGGAGGTTAAAATAATGCATGCAGAAATCAGTGGATAAACGAAGCAGTATGGGACCAGAAATGTTGAAAAAAACAAGCAGAAAACACATTTCTTAGTGCAAGTTTCCAGAATGAACTAACTTCCAGAATGAACTGGGATTCTGATTACAGTTAAGCTTGACTACAACACTTTCTTATAATGAGTTCTTGGGAAATAAATTTTTGCGGTCAACTCTATGATTAGGGGTATGCACCAAAAATAAAAAATCCAGGAAATATAGATCCAGGATCCCCCCAAAATCCTGGATTCCCAAAATATGGGAAAGATTCTCAGATCTAGCTCAGATAGATCAGAGAAATCTGGGTATATTCAGCCATTATTCCCTATGGGGGAAACTACATGGGGGCTGGGCTGGGTCATTTTTCAAGCAAATTTCCCCAAATATGCAGATAACCTACTCCTGACTGTACTCTAAAGACTCCAGACTAATTTTCAGGAAGGTTAGACCCCAGGGACCAATTCTATGGGCCTCCAAAGAAAGTGTTCCAGTGAAAGCTCCACACACAGAAAGCCCAACAGAACCAAACTGAAGGCAACCCCACTACCCAAGTGCCCCTAAACAAGCTGCCCAAAGCCACTCTTCATTGTTCCCCGTGACAAGAAATTTTCTAAGCTGAGTCTTAGGACACAAACACACAAGGGCAAGGATGCCAGTGGCCAAAGCACACTCACAGTGCAAGCTCAACCCAAGGTAAGCCCAACAGAACCAAACTGGCTCACACACACACACACCTCAAAGAAAACCCAAGCTGCCTTGCACAATGCCTAGCCACTTTCCATTGTTCCTTAGGAGAGGAAAGATTCCAAGCTGGTCCTCAGGGACACAAACACACCGGGGCAAGGCTGCCATGGCCAATGCACACTCTCAAATGCAAACTCATCCCAAAGAAAGCCCAACAGAACCAAAGTGAAGCAAGGGGACCAACATCAAACCAGAGAATCAATCCATTCCACCCAAACCAAACTGAAGCAAGGGACACTATTGCAACTTAGCCCAATAGAACGAGTGAGATTCATAGCAGCCAGGCATAGCCCAGAGCCAGTAAGGGAACACCACAGAACAGAACCAAGCAAGTAGCCAGCCATAAGCACAAAGGAACGGCAAGCAAGTGCTGTTGTTGTATATGATGGATCCCACTTGGCCTCAAGTTGCAAGTGAGAATGAGGGGTGATTTGGGGAAATCCAAATTCTCCTCTCTCTCTCTCTCTCTCTCTCTCTCTCTCTCTCTCTCTCTCTCTCTCTCTCTCTCTGCAGCCACTCTCACTAGCTCTGAGGCAAGCCTGCTTTTTTTTAACTCCTTGCTGAGCAATTTGAAAAAGGCTCTCTGCTTCTCAGAGAATCCTATTGACCAGAGGAGAGCTCCTGCAAAAAAGGCAGGAAGTGCTGTTTCTTTGCAGGGAAACAGCAAGGGAAACAGCCAAGCTGCTGTTCACAAATTGACTGATTTATTCAGGGGTCTCAATCAGGGTACCAGGACCAGATCCAAGATTCTCTAATGTGATCTAGAAAAGCCAGATTTTGCCAAATTGGCAAAAATCCAGCTTCCCCCCCCCCCCGAATCCTGGGCCCAGATTGCACACTTCAATATATGATTGTTTAAGCATTTGCTTCTTCCTCTGTACTGTAAGTATGAGGCTCAACAATATCATGGTATAATATTCATTAGCCCAAACAGAAATGTCTGTAAAATATTCAAAATTTAGTCTCTCTCTGTGGGAAATGCCCATGCTCCAGCTGAACAGATGGAGATCAAAAATGAATTCTGGTTCACGAGCTGTAGAAATAAAAACTTTAAAATGTGTAGAATATTGTGCTAGAAGGTTGTATAGGGAGGCAATGCAGGACTAAAATTAATTACTGTTTGATGTCTCCCCCCCCCAATATACAAGAGATATTTAAAAGTGTATTGATGTAAACATGAAGGTTCCATTGAGCTGTCATGGCTACCAGCCATTGGTAAATCTAACCCTCACAAATACCTAATTGAGTCCATTGAAGAAGAATGTGCAAATGGCAAAGACTCCTATTGGAAAGCAGGCTGCTGAGCTTTGCACCAACTAAAGTTTCTGAAATACCTTCTCTTAGTCCCCTCTCCCCTATCCTTCTTTTATTCTTGTACTTCTTGCAAGGATGCTTTTGATCGCTTTTGTTCCTCTGAAGAATAATTTATGGTAGTGAAAGTCTGCACTGACTGGCAATTAGGCATGTAGTTCAATTTTCCTAAAATAGGTTCAGGAGTGATTGAAAGTGTCCCATGCATCCTGGAAAGGATAGTCTACCATATTCAAAGAACTTCTAAAACCTTTTAAGTCCATTGTTATATTTTGTCACTCTCAAGCTGAGTGTCCATCAGCACCACATCTAAAAACACAAGATATAATCTATATTTTATTTATTTATTTTTCTTCACTTATATCCCACCTTTCTCCCAAAGGGGGACCCAAAACAGCTTACATAATTCTCCTCTCTTTTATCCTTAAAACAACCCTGTGAGATAGGTTAGGCTGAGAGTGTGTAACTGGCCCAAGGTCACGCAGTGAGATACCATGGCAGAATGAGGATTCAAACCTGGGTCAGACCTAGTCCAGCACTCTAACCACTGTATAACTATGGGAAAGAGATATATGTGAGGGGCAATTTGTTGATCATGAATGCTGAACTGACTTCAGTATGACTGGTCACTTTGTGTTTATTAAATTACTACTAAGAAAGCAATATTGCAAGGCTGCAAACAAAATGCCAACATTGAGAACTGTCCTCCAGCACTTTGACCTAGGAAACAGACACATGAGGGCCAGCCATTTTGACTTTGTTACCTGCAACGGGTCTCCTTGTGAGTAAGTGGGAATTCGCAGCAAGGAAGACGGCTATGCGAGAGGTGGTAATAACGGGATCTCCACCAATAATTCACGGAGTCCTCCTATCCCAAGGATGTACTCGAGACCAGTGTTCTTAATTAAAGGGATAATTTTATTTGAGGGACGAATTCATACACACACACACACGATTGCACACAAACACACAAGAGGCCTAGGAAAAGCAGTGGTGAAGGTGGAATAGATTTGAGGGATTGCAAAGCAATAATTGCCTATCTGGACAGCAGGGAAGTCAACGGAGTGAGACCTTCAAACGCCAGCGTTCTCAGCCAAGAGAGCAAGAGGCTTGGAGCAACCTCAAGGGAGCAGCACTTTGGATCCAGTAAGTGTGTACAGAGAGAGTGGCTTAGGGCCGTGACCCTAAGGGAGCAGCATTCTGGAAGCAGGGGTCCTGGAAGTGTGCACGATTTGAATAGGGCCAGGGTACTACTCTTATAGGGTAAAATGTGACCTGAGGTAGGGTGGTCCACCTAGCCATTGGGACAAAGACTCCAACCATCAGTTCCTGGGAGTAACATAAGGTTTGACTACCAGGGTGTGTGAAAGAGAATGCAAAATTTGTCCTGGCACTGCGCAAAGGGGCAGTTTGTTAATCAAGTCCACCAGAGCTAAGTTGATGAATTTAGCGGGGGAATGTGCCTTCCCAGGAATGAATTATAAATACTTATGAATGAATGCTAGTTGATTTTCTCCTCAATCATGGACAGGAGATCTCATCACAGAAGGAGGGAAAGGAATGTGTTAAGTGGGATGACTCTGTGAGACCATTGTTGCTCTGGATTCCTTTTCAGGGCCAGGGAGCCTGTAAACTAATCACCGCTGGTCTCTCTGCATTTACATGCGGCATTCCGTTCATGCCTAAATCTCCCAGGCGGGACTCAGCAACTGCTAGCTGGATTCCCCTGGCTACAAACCAAACTGCCATTTTAAATCCAGGGGCCTTGTGATTTTGTATCAAAGGTAGCCAATATTAAATGGCTATTAAAGATGGTGGAGGCCAGGTCAACTGCTTACAATTTCACCAAAACTTATTTTAAAACATTTCTGTTTCTTATGAAAGAACACGATAGCTACGATCTGGATGAAGCAGTACTTGTCTGATAAAATAAGTTTTTATTATGCGATGACTAGTATCTCTGCATAGATGCTAGGGTAATATGGTTAGGAAAGAATCGTTTGAATGCTTGTAGCCAGTAAGCTTAAGATAGGCAACAGAAGTTTTTATGTGTTCTGTTCAGTAAAATATTCCGATCTGACCCAGGATCACCTAATACTGACACTGCTGTGACAGTGTTCTGAAAGATTCAGCTCAGATTTTAAAAAATATTGTCAGAAAACTGTTAGAAGAATCCATTTATCTTGCTAAACTAGCTAGAGAAGAAGGAAGAATGAATAGTTTGCCTATTATATCTCAACAGTACTTCTTAAAGGACCTATGTAATGTACTGAAGATACAATGACAAATTTCACTTACATTGCTAAAGTAAAGATTTCGTCAATATTCCCTCTAACATTTTCAAACTAGTGAGCTTTTTTCCATTCTATTCACACAAAAAATCTAAACGTGCCTTGATTTTTATAGAAATCTAGATTAATGTTCCTTTATGCATATTGCTGTTTTAATATGCAAAATAGGAAGGTGAGAGAATCATTCTCATATACATATATTATGTTACTAAGAATGTCAATTTAAAATGTTCTCTATGAGCTAGTTATTAATTTTCGAATTTATTCTAAGTTATTTTAGAAGCAGTAATCCTATAAAAATCTTAAACTCTCAGAAAACCACCTAGCTGGGACTGATGAGGTTAATACTAATGTATTATTTGCATGCACATATATACTTCCCTTCTAAATGAAGTTTTTGCATTTCAGTAACAGTTATTTCTAACAGCTTCAGAGCAGTGTTGACCAAGAGTGGTAATGAACATCTTGGCAGAGTGCTTCATTTCATTTTGAAATATGCCATATTAATACTATATACTTTAATTATAGAAATTGGACCAGAGTGGAATTTTTTAACCAATCAATAAATTCTGTTTATCCTGAATCTAAGGTGTGAATGATATAAATGTAACAAAGGTACTGATTGAAATGCTTTCTCAGCACCTAAGAGCAGAATAATTAGACTCTTTTCCAGCTTGAGATGCCATCTTTTTACTGATAGCCAAGTGGTCCTGATTTGAGGATATTGAAATCCAAAGACTAGAGCCATTAACAGAAGAGAGAGATCTTCCTACACATCTGAAAAATGCCCCAGGTTTGCAGAAAAAATTGAAATAAAGAAAATATTTTGGAGTAAAAAAAAACCCAAAATGATAAAAAGAGCTCCTGTAACTTTAACCAGATTCCCTCAATGGCTCTTGCTAAGCAACTATAATGGTTTAGCCAGTATTCTAGGCTCTTCATTAAAAGGCAGGGGGAGGGGCAAGGTCCTTCATTAAAAGGCAGGGGGAGGAGGGTAAGGACCCAGCTGCTCGCTACTGTTCAACAGAACCCCGCCCCCCCAGCCAGTGCAGTGTAGTGGTTAGAGTTTCAGAGTAGGATCTCAGAGACCTGAGTTCGAATTGCCACTCTGCTGTGGAAGCTCACTGGGTAACTTTGATCCAGTCATATACTCTCTTTCTAACCTACCGTCCAGAGTGTTGTAAGGGTAATTGGAGGCAAGTAAAATGATGTAAGCTGCTTTGGGTCCCCATTGTGGTGAAAAGCAGTATATAAAGGAAGTGAATTAAGAAATATAGGTGAAGATGGAGGCAGATAAAAGGTAAGTTGTTTAATGGGTTTGAAGGAGAGTAGGATGTATGGAAAGGTGAGCATATGGAGGCTGCCAGGAGGAGGAAAAGGGAAAATAGTGTGGTGAAGGGGATACAGGGAACAGTGAAGTACCCCGTACAAGTCCTTGTAAGTTCCCCACCATGCAACTGGGCCTGGCTCAGCTGGCATCATACAACTGGGCCATAGGGTTTAAGCTACTGGGGTGGAAGGGGGAAAGGTGAAGACGGGAGCAGACAAAGGTGGGTGGGGAAGAAAGCAGGAAGAGGGGGAAAGGCTGTGCGAGGGAGGGAAGGCAATGAAACATGGTGGGAGAGGGGGAAATCAGATCCCCCCCCAAGACCTTGTGGGTCCCCATTTGTAATTATACTAATAAACTATCTTGGTTGTCTGTTCCCTGGTTACCTGTTAAAAATACTATCTGATTTAAAGGCATACCAGAAATAATGCTGAATGATCTTCCTGGAATTTTACACACACACACACACACAAAGCAATCATGCAGGGCCCCAGTTCAGATTGAGATTGTTGTGTAGAGGATTTTTGTTACTTCCCCCCACACACACACACACTCAGCACTTTTACCCATTTCACCAATCAACACCTTTCTCTTCTAGCAGCTGTTAGAACTGAAAAGGAGGAAAGATGGGAAAGAGAGGTTACGTGCATATATTTCATCTCTGATGTCCGCCTCTTACACTTTTCTCTGAGGCAACCTGCTTTTGTCTATAAGGCTTTGTTGATTTTTTATATATTTAACTACTAGTAGCATGGGCAACATAATACTGGAGAAGAGAACATACAGAACATCGCACATCAGCATTTAGGAGCAAGAATTTCCAGTTTCAGAGTGTGTGCTTGTACTAGACATGTGTACACACACACACAGGGACACAGACATATTGAGTTTTAAGCATTCTGTATGCTTTTCCTCTTCCAAATTTATACTCCTTATAGCAGTAGACCTATTTGCATCAGTAATTAAATTCAATAGTGAAATGGTGAAAATATTATATGAATACTGAAATTAATCAAGCCAAGGAGAACTTTGATCTCTACCAGATCCAATATGAAGGCTTTATAGCATACACATATAGAGATGCAGCTATTATCCCCTTTATTTTCTCTGCTCTGCTGCCTATTGATTTTGTCAGTTACCTCCTCTTTGTAGAAATGGCAGAATAAATTCCTGCTTTTACAAATTGACACTGCAATCCTAAACAGAGTTACTCCTTTCTAGATCCACTGAAGTCAATGAGAGAAGGCTGTAACTCTGCTTAAGATCTCACTGTTAAACTCCCAGTAGCTAAATTTCTTTTAAGAATCCTTCCTTTTGATAGCAAAGTTAAAAGTATCTCAGAAATCTTCTTGGGACTTGTGTCTTATTGTTCTTATTTGAGGTGAATGAGATGAATTGGAAAAAACAAAAATAAGAAAAGTTTAATGCTAGATTGGAACAAATAGCATAAAATGAAAAGGCAAAGAGAAAGGGGAAGAGGGAAGCCAATTCAGTTGAGCTTTCTCTCATATTCAGCAATTTCACCAGGACTCTTATACCATATGAAACACATTATAAGTGCTCTTGTAAAATCCACATCATTCTACCACATGAAAGGCCTGGTCCTAAAAATAACTATTCGCATAGCATGCAAGTTAGTAGTAATTTCAGTGATCATGAAATAGCTGTGTAGACATCCATGTAATGCACCCAGATCTGCATATGTTGAATATGCCCAACAACAGGAGTTTCATATCAATTACTGATATTACCTTTCCCATAAACATCCTGATACAGTCATGACTCGTTTCCCACTCTTGTTTTATTCCCATCATTTTTGCTAGTTTTAAAAGGGAAATGCTAATGCTATTGGAGTCAAAGTTTATTTACATATATATACGCACACACACACACCACACACACACACACACACACTGCCAGCAGCATAGCTGCCGACCTCAATAGTTAAAAGTATCCGCCTGTGCTCTTTCCTCTCTGATATTTTTTCTTCTTTATAATGATTCCTTATTCAAAGGCATTTCATTTTTAACTATGTTTTTTCCTCCTTGTGCTGTTTATGAAATATTTCCATTTCCTCAAGGAGGCAAAAAACGTGCTCTTGCAGTCTTGATATTTGGAAGATACAAAGATGACTGGCAACCCAAATAGCAAATAGGAATACAGAAAATGTCCCTAGATGGGAGACCATATACTGCATGAAGCCTTTTTGTAAATGCTGTATGGAATGCATGCTGTTTAACAAATGGAAGTGTGGTGAGGTGAATTTTACAACATGCCCCACTACTCTCTGCTTCCTATTGTCTGCAAGAACCTGGTCAGATCTGCTTTATTCTGTGAATGGCTGTCATAGAAGTCCATCACTCTATCAGAGTTAAGTGTTTGGTGCTCCTCAAGTATTTTCCCAGTGACACAGTAATCTTTTCCTATGAATGGGTCCCTTGAGGCTGGGAGCTTCATTTAAATGACTCTCTGTGAAATCCAAAGCAGAGTTACCCCATGGGTGCTAGTTCCATGGGGAAAACCCATACAAATGGCCCTGCCCACATTTAGAGGCAGCCCTCAGTTCTACAGGGTTGCACACAACTGGGAGAACATTGAAAATACACTTAGGCCTACTGTCTTGTCACTGATCATAACCTGCTCCAGATGATTCGGGCACAAGTTGTTATTGATGTAATAATTTGTCCCTAGAAAACAGACCTCTTATCCCTCACCACAACAATACTCCCATTGAAGATTGCCTGAACCGAATATGTAAATTTTAGTGACATGTACTAAATACAGTGTGCAGAAATAGCTCCTCAAAAATTATGCATTCACATCCAACACAGAGTAACAGTTGCAATGGATGCTGACAAAATGCATCTTCTCTATAACAGCAATGTCACTTTGAAGGGTCGTCTGTGGATCTCCACAACAATTGACTAGCAACTGAGCATTTAGTTTTCTCATTGCCTAGAAACTAGGGTTGCCAGCTGCAGGTTGGGAAATTCCTGGAAATTTAGGGGTGGAGCTTAGAGTGGGTGGGATTTGGGAGGGAGGAGCCTTAGCAGAGTATAATGACAGATAGTCCACCCTCCAAAGCAGCCATTTTCTCCACGGGAACTGATCTCTGACAGCTGGAGATAAGTTGTAATTCCGGGAAATCTCCAGGATGGCAATCCCACTAGAAACCCACAACAATCTGCCCTCAAATGCATTGTTTCAAATAGATAGTCTAATCAGGTTATATCCTTTACAAAGTTGTGTTATATGCTTATTTTGACATTTTAAGTAACTAAATCCTCACCATTTAGTTTGCACTTTGGAAATTTATCGCTACTCCATTAGTACTTTTTTATAATTTGAGGTAAAATTACATCACAACACAAAAAATCCCCACATCAGCCAAAACTCCAAACATCTCCAGTTATCAGAATGTATCAAATGTATTAGTTCCTTAGAATGTAACCATAGCCTCAAATGAAAATACTTCATTTCTTTTTTTTTTAATTGCTTGTGAAATGTTGATGCAGATAGCGGAAAGGAGATTTGGCAGATATCAAACAAAATAGTGCAGGGTCCAAAAAGCTTTCTTACTGGCAGGCATAAAATCATTAAGCCTGGAGCTTCATTCAGAGGGAAACTATACGAGACGCCTGACTTCTGAAGAACACGTGTTGGTTTCCACAAATTTCCATGGGAAGTGTAGTGAGAAAAGAAGATTTTAACTTGTACCAGTATTAAAGAGAATGTTTATAAGATGATTTATAGATGGTATTTAACGCCTAAGAAAATTGCGCTTGGAAATGCAAATATGTCAGATAAATGCTGGAAATGTAAAAAGCATGAAGGATCATTGTATCATATGTGGTGGACGTGTGAAGTAGCTAGACAGTACTGGGGAGATATTTTAGAAGTAATAAATGAGATTTTGCAGACCCAAATAAAGAAGAACCCAGAGCTATTGCTACTGAATTTAACTATGGAAGATGTTCCTATGCAATACAGAACATTACTATTCTACATGATGACGGCAGCAAGACTTTTATATGCGCAGAAATGGAAGGTGCAAGAAATACCAACTATTGAAGACTGGATGTATAAATTGCTGTACATGGCAGAAATGGACAAAATGACAAGAAAGCTGAGAGATCAGAACCTGGCAGAATTCTTTACTGATTGGGAAAGACTGAAAACATATTTAGAAAAGAAGTGGGACGTGAAAGGGGAACTATGGCAATTCGAAAATTATTAGAATGTTTTTTTTTTTAATTGGAAGAGATGGAATCTTTACCATATGGAGCGAAGTATTAGCTAATTGTTAGCTTAAATTTAAGTGGATTTAGAGTTAATAGATATTAGTAAAATTAACAAAGTAGATATTTTATTTAATTGTTAGCTTAAATTTAAATATATCTGAAGTTAACAGATAGTAATAGATAACAGATTTTAAGTTAATAATAATAGATCTGAAGCTAACAGATAGAGCTTAGCTTAACAAAGCAGAATGTAAACATGATATAATGAGTTATAGAAAAAGGGGACAGATTAGGAATAGATTAAGATATAGGGTGGGAAAGCTGTTGGAAGTCCTGAAAAGGGGGGGAGGGAAAGGGTGGGGGAAAATGATATTGAGATGTTATTTGAAAGTTGTATGTATTAATATTCTCACCTAATAAATTTTTTTAAAAAAGGAAGTGTAGTGAGAAAGAATGGCCACTCTATGTGATTCTTTGCCAGGGAGAAGAGGGAGAGAATCCCTCCCACCACTTGAGGACCATATTAGGGAGGGCAGCCCAGGAAGCCAGCAGCCTTCCCCCCCCCCATATGCCACCTTGCTATGCGGTGGTGGTGCCAAGCACTCCCTCCTCTTCCCGCTCCAGTCAAGAGTACTTGCAGCAGCCCCAGCTACTTGCTCCCGCTTGTGGACCAAGCAAACGTCATGCACATTCCACTGCCTCCCTAGGACCAAGGGCTGGAGCATAGTCCGCTCAGCTCCCTCTGGCCACCGCTGGCATGCTCCCTCCTTGCAGAGCATGGAGTGCATTTAGAGGAACACCACTGTACCCTTGGAACCATGTAGTTGTGGTTCCAAGGGTAGAGTGCACAAAGTCTTTGGGATATGTACTACTAAGTGAGTTGCTGTGCTTCATTTTTTTTTAAATTCTCCTTCCAAGTTATGTTTTAACGTAAGGCTTTGCTACATGTTCATCTCCAGGATTCTTTTAAATGGCTAATTCTGCATGGTATGTAGGTCTTCATATAGGTCTTCAACAGAATTCTGTGGCGTTACTCCTTTGTGGAGGGAGTTTTGCACATTCTCTTTTGTGATGAAGCTGTTAGCGTAGTTGTTCTGATGCTGCATGACCTGATCCTACCTGGTACTGTTCTTCATAAGGGTTTGCTTGCTGCCAGGGCCTCTGATATTGGGGAAGAGAGTGTTTTTACTACCAAGTGCTGTCCTGGTAGGGGAGCAATTCCTTCCTTTCAAGTCAGTAGCCCCATCAGTCTTTAAAATGAAAGCAAGAGGATAGTAATTGTTAGGCCAGGATACAGAGCCAAATCTCCAGTTCTTCATTTATATTTACAAACTACCACTTTACAATTCTGAAAGAAAAGACAGAGTAGAAAATCTCCTCCTTTCTGCATCTTTAGCCAGGTATGATGAAAAAGATTCAGCCCCTTTGCAGATTCCATTTCAGTCCCTCTCTCTCTCCTGTCAGTGCTTTCTTTCTAAAAACAATTAAAATGTTGCTTGTTTTATTTAAAACAAAATCAGTTAATAGAAATGGCTTGTGTAACTCACCTGCCTCTTCTCTGTCATTGATCACCCAGTAGAGGAAAAGATGCCAAACAAGGCTGTTGGCTAGAAGGATAAGCACTAGAGATGGGCACGGAACAAAAAAAAAAAATGAACCGGGTGGTTCATGGGTTTCATGAACCACGAACCACGGAACTGGACCAATTACGAACCAGTTAGTGGGGTTTAAATGCCCCTTTCCAGCCTTAACAGTGGCGGGGAAAGGGGCATTTAACAGTTTAAAGGGCGCTTTCCTGCCTTGCAAGGGGCATGTCCCTTTAAATTGCCCAAACCCCAGCCCCTCTACCCCCCCAGCCCCACGTTTACCTTCTCCTGTGGCGCAGCATCTTTCCTCTCCTCCCGGGAGGGGCGGGAAGGCCATTTTCAGCCCTGTTGCCCTGTTGCCCTGGGGACCCGCAGGGCAGCGGAAGAGGCCTAAAACAGCCTTCCTACCCCTCAAATGGTCGCCACAATGGGGGGGGGCAATTTAAAGGGACCTGCCTTTGCAAGTCCCTTAAAGGGGCAGTTTAAATGGCCATTTCCCTGGGGTTCTTTGGTTCACGAACCCCAAACCAGTCTGGTTCGTGGGTTTTTTTGGGTCATATTTAGGTTCGTGCCCATCTCTAATTAATAAGCACCCAGGTACAAAAGATATAAGTAAGATAGAAAGTAGATAGAGAAGATGAAAGAAAAGGGTGGGGGAGGACAGAGATAAAAAGGAAAGGCAGCAGCAGAGAAACTTAGGTTGCTGCTCAAGGAGAGAAGATCTTGGCATATAAATGCAAAGGTGCCACCTTAAAATGGGAGCTTTTGGAGAACATAGAGAGCATAAATATGTCTATAAATACTGCATATACAGAATTATACCTCTTCAGTTTTTCAAGAAATTTAAAGGCAGCAACACTAAAATGATTGAGTATATTATTAATAATATTAGTGTTAACACCTTTTGAACAGGCAGAAATTCTGGCATGGAAATGCAGAGTCAAGGAAAGCTACACCTCTTGTATTCCTATTATCCAGCAGATGAAGACAGTCCCTGTCAGGAAAAAGATGGCACTTGTAGATTCTAGATCCACTGAGAATTTTCCAGAAAAGGTTCAGCTGAAATGGAAAGAATTTCATCTGAGCTGGAAAAATCACACGTATGCTAAGCTGAACTTCAATATGCTACAAGTACATTGAATTTCTTACATAAATGAGAACACTGTCAACATGATGAGAGAAGGTGCTAGAAAGTTCTGTGCCACACCTTCAATTGTTTTTTAGTCTAACACCTTCCAGTAGCATAACAAAAGTTTCATTGCCTATTTTCCAATCTTTGTTGATGAAGGAAGAAACTCAAGGGCTGAACCATCTACTTTTTTGGACACGTGTACTAAGCCTCTTGCTATGGAATTCAAATCCCTTGTTGTACAGAAAAGATATGTTTATCTTGAAACTTTGATTTCAAGTTAAAGCAGTAATCCCTGTTGGGAAAGGGTTTGTTAACAATAGCTAGCAGGCAGTCTTGTCAATTAATAGCTTGAGGCAAAATTTGAGGTAAAGAGAGATACTTCCAAGGGACTATTCCAAGTGTCTGCTGCTGTGCTGAAAGGTTCTCGGAGTGAATGTTAGGAAGGAACTACCCAAGAGACTCTGGATTCTGAAAATATGAAGAAACCTAAATTTGTTAGACTGTGACAAGGATTCATGTTGGCACATCTTTATATAAAATATCAACGCTATCAGTCATGCAGCCTTCAGACTGTAAACAGAGGGTGCTAAGTGAGGGAATGCCATGTTTAAGTTCTCTACACCTGAATAACCTAATTTGCTTATTATGTAAATTGGGCACATTAATTGTTGTATTATCAATTCCTTGCATCTCCTGTTAACTAGCATGCAAAATACTGGGGAAAGATCATAGAAGACATCTCTTTGCCTGATTCATTGCTCATGCCAGGATTTGCTCAGGCTCCTTTATCTGAGACAATAGCAAAGCTTGTCTGAGAGACAGAAAGATGGAGCAAGGCACGATACCCTGTACGCTTTGATTTTGTTGCTCCAATAATACATAGTTCTGCATCTGTTCAATTATGCAAGAAGAAGTTCCTGTGTCAGTTCTTACTTGTTTTTTACCCTTGAACCCTAGACAGTTTAAACATGCCTTAGCCTGTAGTATTTAGCATTAGTTTGTACAAATAGGAAGTCCTTATAGTCAGCTGAAGTGATTTATTGCTATCTCATTGTTTTCAGTGGAGTTTTATTGGTTTTCATGAAATTTAATGTCAGTGATGTGTGAATGGACCACTGCCTTGAAGTACAATCCTAATTTACTCTGAAGGAAATCCAATTCATTTAAATGAGACTTTCAAACAAGTTTTCATAGTACTACAGCCTTAAACAAAGCAGCTTTGGCTAAAAAAAAAAAGGGGGGGGGAAGATGGAATCAGCAAAGCTGAACACTGTCATCATCTTTTGCCATCTGACTCCAGATCTAAAAAAGATCCTTTTAAAAAAACCTGGGAATCCAGGTCAGCTGATGGGCCAAATGGGAACTGAATGACATTTCCAGATTCTGAGTAAAGCCCAGTCAATTGGGCAGTAAGGTGAGCCTGTGCCAGGTGCGGGCATGCCACATATGTCAGTTCTAACAATCTGTTCACGGCCTGACCTCTTCCATATTTCATCCTTCTTCTGGGCCCTGAGAAATGATAGATCTTGTCTCTAACCCCGCAGTAGCTGTTTGAGATGCCAGTGTCATAAATGGTTTCATTTCTAAATAAAAGTGTAACTGTTATTTTTCTTTGAGAACCAAACTCCGTCATTTCTCTTGGGCTTTTTTTTTAAAGTAACATTTCAGAACATCCTGGATGCAATTATACCCTCAAATTACTGTTTACATTAAGCCAGTTACTGTGAGGGGAGGCAGCAGAAAAAGCCCGGAATTTACAGGAAGGGGGGGGTGCTCTCTGAGGATTTGCTCTAAAACCTTAGCTATCGTATGAGAGGGGAGGGAGTAATTTCCTGTAGAAATGGTCTCCCTGACTGTTTGAGGAAAGCACTGGATATGAGCTGCTACTTGTATTGCCAACTTTTTTTTCTATCAAGGCTCCTGTGTCTTTAAAGCTGTATCACAAGCAGAAATTCTGAAAGGGAAGACTTTGTTCAACATATAACTACATGTAAAAGGCCTACAATCCTGTCAGACAAACTAACTGCTACTAGCTATCTTGCCAGAAGAGGCAATTCCAGGCAGAATCTTTAAAGAGTTGGTACCCCATCTTGTTCACATGCCCTTGGGACCTGTGTCTCAGACCAGATATTCCCACAGACCTTTAGCCTCCAAGGAATATGACAAATTCCATCTCCAGCTGCCCACTTTTTTCATTCCCTCGCTTCTCAAACAGAAAACAGGGAGGTAACTCTAGGAGTTGAACCCTGTAGTGCTTTAGGACTGGAGCCTTGGCATGGGAGGGGAACATTTGGCTTATTATTTTGTTGCCAGGAGCTAGGTTTGGGGACAGAAATAATTGTGTGGAAACAAATGCAGTCAGCTTTTATTAAACTGGTTTGTAGATTATTTTTAAGTAGGTAATTTGAGTGAATGAATAAACATGTCTGTGTGTACCTACACTTCTCCATGTAAAAGGGAAAAGTCCAAATAGAATTTTATTCCAGCAAAGTTCAGAGTGTACAGTATGTGTGAAACATGATAGGCATGAGGACCTTGGTCTCAGCAATTTTTGCTTGAAATACATGTCTTGGATTGGGCAGCCATTTTAGAAGAAAACAGATGGATTCAAGTCTGAATCCCTTCCCCAGTCAGAAGTTGTTACTTTTTATTGAGGTCTATTGTCCCTGTCAAGCTTGACTTCTTTTTCTAAAATATATTGTTCTATGCCCACTAACAGTCTGTTTGTAAAACTGTTAATGGAAGTCTTGTAAGACAGTAGTCTGTACATGGGCTTTCTCTGTGGTGGCCCCCACCCTGTGGAATGGCCTGCCTGAGGAGGTCAGGAGAGATCCCATTCTCCTGGCTTTCCGCAAACGATGCAAAACCAAATTATTCAAAAAGGCTTTTTACTCAGATAGGAGGGCTGTGTTGTAGGGAGGGGATCTCAGATGATCTGCTAATGAGTTGGGAACCATAGACCTCACCACTATTTTGTATTGGATTCCTACTCATGCTATGTGTTTGTGAACTTGTATCTATTTACCCTATGGCATTCTTTATGGAAATGTTCCTGATATTGGCTGTACTAATCTCACACTGCATAGTCTGCCTTGAGTCTCAGTGAGAAAGGTGGACTATAAATGACATAAATAAAATAAATGTTAGGTACCAGCTTGAAGTTAGCCATTCAGAAAAATAAATCCGTCATGTTACAGTAGGAGCCCTGTTCTGCTGCATTTTATTGTGCTACATATCATCTTTGTAAATACTGTAATCTGAAATAATATCTATTCTAAATATAAAGAATTAAGTACCACTGGTACATATGGGACTTAGGCTCCTTTCATACAATCATATACCTACAGGAAAAAGGAAGTTGCTTCTTAATGCTGCTGAGGAAAGAATGTGACTTCTCAGCCAATTACATGCTGTTTTCCCAAGTGATTGGCATCTTCTGGCAGGGAGGGTACTGACTGGGTGACAGAAACCCACATTATGGTCCCCCATGATAAATTTATAATGTTATATGGCCTGGCTCAGACACATCCTAGCTAAAGAGATTCTGCATGGTGGGTGAATCTTCTCTTTCACCACATAAATAATGACACACATGAGATGAGAGCTCCATATCAGTGTCCAGTTGTGTGGATACACACAATGCAAGCAATTCTTTACCCTTAAAATGAGGAGGGGAATGCACAAATCTAGCATCTACATCGTCAGTTCTCTTTGTACAATACAAAGCATTCCAAAATGAGGTGCTGGGGTTTGCCCAGTCCTCCACCATTTGAAGACTCTCACCATCTCAGTAAATACATGGACTTGGCAATGTGCACTTTCTAGAGCACAGAATTACTCCATGGGAAATAGCACTTGTGCTTCTTGCTCCTTTTGTGTATTTAAAGGATGCCTCCATTCCAATTCAAGGGTTTAATATTTGGATCTAAATGTTATTTCATAATGTAAGAATGGTACTTTTGTGCTTTCATCACTATTATCCAATTAGATTGCTTTTTGTCTGTTCTTTTCTCCTTGGCTTTCCCCATCCAACTCAAAAAATAAACATTGCCCACTCATATAGGTCCTCAAAAATATTATTATTAAACATACCCAAATTTAGTGTTTTGGCGACTACTGTCTTGCATTTCCTTAGGCTAGTTAAATCCTCCCAGAGATCTGGCTGCCAAATAACATAGCCTTGTTTAATAGATGAAAGTTTGAGGAAGGCTACTTAGATGAACAGTACTGGATGCATCAGGCAGATGGGCACAAACAGCAATATGAACAAAAAAAGCCACGAACAGCCCAATCTGCTGTTTGCGAACAAGCTGTTTGTGAGGCCCCAATCTGAACGAACAGGTGGCTGTTGTAAGCCTCATTTGTTGCTGTTCGTCAAGCCAGACAGTCTGGCACCTGCAATCAATTCCCTTGACAATTTAGGCAGGGATTGTCTAAACTCTGTCTGAACTCCTGCTGTTGACCTGGAAACCCCAATTTAGCTTGATCTAACCCCAATTTAGCTTGATAGGCAGGTCTTCCTTTCAAGTGTGGAGCTCCAAATTTGTTACAACAAGGGAGTAAAGACCAGGGGGGAGGGGGGCTCCCAGCTTTGACTTTGCAGACAGTGGAGAGGGAGAGAGACAGTTGCTGTTGGCATTTTGATAGACAGAGTGCATTGGAGCTTGAATTTTCTTTGTGTGTGGTGGGATAGGGATCTACCCCTTCAAGTTCCAGGGCTGCTGCTAGGCTCTGGGCCAAGCTATTATTTATTATTGGTACCTTTCCTGCTGCCTGCTCAGGTAAGATTTCTGGGAGTGGTGTGGTAGGGATCTGCCCCTTCAAGTTCCAGGGCTACTGCCAGGCTCTGGGTCCAAGCTATTGTTTATTATTGGTACCTTTCCTGGTGCCTGCTCAGGTCAGGTTTCTGGGAGTGGTGCAGTAGGGATCTTGACTTGAATGATGGCTGGAGGAGAGCCTGCTGGCCCCCACGAACAGCCAACCACGAACATGTTTGTGAACAGGGCCATGTTCGTGGTTGTTTGTGAGTCCCTGTTGGTGGATGGCAACGAACAATGAACATCATGTTTGTTTGTTTTTCTGTTCGT
Organism: Eublepharis macularius; assembly: GCF_028583425.1. Lineage (NCBI taxonomy): Eukaryota > Metazoa > Chordata > Lepidosauria > Squamata > Eublepharidae > Eublepharis > Eublepharis macularius. The sequence continues at coordinate 72,988,777 of NC_072793.1, forward strand.
GCCCATCTTTATTAACTACCCGACAGAGCGCTGCAGCATCCTGCATGAAACTGAATCAACTGTCCTTTTGTAAATCTAACTTATGTATGTATTCTTATAACTGGTTCACATATGTGATTCTCCCTATGATCTCTGCTGAGCGTTCTTGGGTGACTCATCAATGAACTGCTGCTGCAAGGGTATTCTGCTGTGATTTTGCACACTCATGGTGGCCACAAAATGCAATCTCAGCAGAGTATGTCCTTGGTCTGGTTTGTACTTGTATACACACCATCCAGTATCTCATCAGCTCATGATTTGCACATGCATGCGTGAACTGACTCCACTGAAAAGCATTGCATTTAAGGAAAAAGCTATATGAAAGTTCTGTTTTAGAGCTGCTAATCTATTTACTTCATTCATACCCTGCTTTTCTTCACAATAGGAACCCAAAGTGGCTTACATCATTCTCCCCTCCTCCATTTTATCCTACCCTGTGAGATAGGTTAGGTTGACAGGATGTGACTGGCCAAAGGTCATCCAGCCAGCTTCCGTGGCCCAGTAGGATCCAAGTCTGACACTTTAATCACTGTACCACATTGGCCCTTCATACATGGAAGCCACCACATGATGAAGTTGTATCGTAGACAGAGACATTAATGTTGGACATACATTAATGTTGGACATACATTGTAGCAGCAGTTCACACGTTGTTTTTCTTCCATACATGAGAAAAGCATGGAGGGATCACGTAGAAGGATAACTTCTGGTTTGTATATGTGAACTGGTCCTTACTGTCAGGCAGGAGCAGATTAGCCATTAAGGTCACTTGGGAAAGTCCTATTAGGCCAATGACCCCCTGGTGTCCCAGCCTTCTGCCAGGTGGGTGCAAGCCTTCCCTTCTTCTCTCCATTGAGGGGAGTGCTTCTCCAGGACTATTTTTGCCTCCTCCCCCCGCCAGTCCACCCTGTTGTCAGACCAATGTTCACAAAAATGTATGTATTCATAAAGAATTGGATTATTAAGCATTTATGTTCATTGTGTGTGCTACTGATTTGATATAAAGACCTAAGTGATCCATATTTCAGTCTTGTTGGAAACCAAACCATATCATTCCAAGTTGCAATTATAAATTTAGAGTTAATTCCATCTCCCCATCTTATTTACTGTGAATTTATTTGATATTGGAATGAAGTGGACTCCAAGCCATGAAAGATTACACTAGAATAAAAAAAAGCCTAAAGTGTTACGAGATTTCTGAGTCATTTAATTGCATCTTTCCTTGGGGAGGCATTCCATAGGACTGGCAAGTAACCACCATTCCCCTTGCTGTAACATGCAGCTGTGCTGGCAATCTCTGTGTACAGCTGTGCTACCAAAAGCTCCCACCATTTACTGGATGACAACCCAAGAGTGCTATTTATAGGGAGCACTGCAAGGAGCTGCACGCATCTAGATCAAGGCTTGTATCCCAACCCTATGTATAATTAATCAGAAGTGAATCCAGGTGAGTGCTGGGCTGATAGCCAAGGATACACATGACTGTCGTCACAGAGTATTTTCACAAGCCGTGCTTAAGTCAGTGGTTGCATATTCCACATTTGTAATTTGAATGAATAACGTACATTGCCTGTCACATTCTTGGATTTAAAAAGCTTGTTTTCTGCTTTCTACACATGCATAATAGACATCTTCTAAAAACACTTTTGCCATTACTTGGGGTGGGGGGAGGAGCCTACAGATTCTGACCAGTGAGCTCTGTTGTATTAATCTTTTCAAACACAGTGCTCTGGTAATTAGCAAATGCTTAAACTTTTCTTAATCTCATGATCATGGGTGGCAGATGAGATATTTTGCCAAGTTTGCAAGTACTGTGCCAGTTTTTGGTTTTAATTGCAACTACGCTACTGCCAGCTCACTTACGTACTGTAGTAATAGACAAATTAAAATATTGGACATGGCTGGATGGGCGGGTTTCAGTTAAGAAATTAATTGTTGCTCTCAGGCCATTTTTAAAGCAATGTTTGCATTTGTACTAGACTGGATCATCTCCCTCATTTTTTCCCCACCTTCCTTAGACCTCACCTCATGTTAGCTCTACATTCTTCTTACAACCTATTAATAGACTAATTCCCCATCATCAAGAAATATAAACTAACCTAATCAAGAAACTGGGGTTTCAAGAATACTCCAGGTGGTATGTGAATGTGAGTCCTTTGTTAGGACAGAGAGTGAACCCATCTTCTTCCTATCCAGCTAGTTTGAATACAGAGCCCCCTTTCTAGGAATGGGGCAGGGACTCCCCTAGAAGAAGAGAATGGGACCAGCATCCCCCTCTCTTGAATAGCAGAAGCCTGTGCAGCTGCCACCACCTGCAGTCACCTAACTTCAAAAGCTCCTCAGAGCACAAACCAGCAAATGCATTGATTGGTTGCCAGGATCCAGTAGTTACTTCAGATTTTTAAACTGGACTAGTTTTCACTCTGTTTTCCAATGCAAATTATTTCACCATACAGTTAAAGACTCTACAGTTAATGACAGTAATAGCCAATGGTGGTTTTCAGTTGAGCATTGAAAATGTAGGTTTTGTATGACTAATTTTTCTCTATTTCTATGAGCAACTCTGAAAGTTTGACTGGTATTATGCCCCTTCCCACTAGGCTTGCCATTTTCCCACCAGGGGCAGAGGATGCTCCATCCTTGGTTTCCATTTTCTGCAGCCAGCAGAAGAGGGGGGGGGGTGGAATTTAATCACCATTGAGCAACCATGTCACATCACTTCTGGAGAAAACATAGAAATGATACCAGTCTGTTCTAGGAATTGCTGGCAACTCTAATGTATTATCATAGAGGTTTTCCATGGATTCCTAGAGAGATGTGACATCACTTCTAGGTTTTCCTAAGAAGTGACATAATGCTATCACCCAACAGCGAGCCCCCTTGTCTCCACCCCCCGGATTCCTGCCAGCTTCTGGTTCACTGGCAACCCTACTTTCCACTCTGTTCAGCTTTTTTCTGAATAGAAGTTATTAAACTATAAGGAGGTTTTGTGCTGTCTAAGGTCAACTCAATCCCTTCTGATCAACTAATGAGGTTGTTTAAAAGTTGGATCAGGGCTAGGGTTACCAGTCCCCTGCTCCCACCCTCTGCCCCACCTCCACTTACCTAGCCTGCAGGGGGGAAAGGCGGATGAACATGCCTTCTGGTGTGTGCTCCTGGGCAGTACACTCCTGTGCTCCACAGTGGGCCAATCTGGACCCCAAACGGTCTGTATTGGGTCTGTTGGGGCCTAAATTGGCCCAATGTGAAGCACAGGAGCTCTCCAGGGCAGTGCTCCTACACTTAGCAGTGGGCCAAATGTGGCCCATTTGGGGAAAAAATCAGCTCTCTGAAGCATGGGAACACTCTAGGACACTGCACAACTATGTTGCACCACCCTGGCAGTATTCCTGCACTGCACAGCGGGCCGATTTCAGCCCCAAAGAGCCCAATTTGGGCCACTGTGGAGTGCAGAATCACTGCTGGGAAGGCCCTGGATAGCTCCTGCGCTTCACAGTGGGCCAATTTAGGCCCCAAATGAGCCCAATTTGGCCTTCTGTGGAGCGAGGGAGCACTCACAATGGCAGCACAATGCCCTATGCAATGACATCAGTTCTCAGAAGTGACGCCATTGCGCAGCCGAGGAATGTGTGCACAGAAACACCATGAGGAAGGTGCCAGGTCTCTCACCCTAGTCAGTGGCCTTTTGACTTGTGGCCCTATAGAATTAGCTACCCTGTGATGCCTGACTCTGTAGGTCACATACAGACAATACAAGTGTTTTATTTAAATTTACATTTAAAATGTAGCTGATGTGGTTCTTACTGTATTGTTTTGAGGATAGAGGCAGGCACCAGTGAGGGCTTGGAGAAAATGTTTTTTAAAAATGGGGGTCCCCAGCTACAGGCAGAAAGTTTCAAGTTTAACTGAAACTGATGGTCTGGTACAAAACCATTCTGCATTGTAGTGATTAAAAAATCAGCTAAATATACATACACACATATATAATATTTTAAAAGACAAAATGTAGCAAGAGATAAAAATCATCTTTAAACCTCCTGAATAGTTACTTGATTTGTTTCAGCTCTTACAGTAGGTCACTCCAGGATTCTTTCTGTTAGGAGCTGCAGCGATAAGAAGAACTTGAATCTCTCTACACGAGATGTCTGGGCACATGTTTGTCAAGTGCCAGGAGATGCAATGTTAGCTAGGAAGCGGAGTTTTAAAAGACAGAACCAGCACAGATCTCCCTGGAGGGGACAGATTCTCTCACAGCCCTCCACTGCCTTTGGTGTACTGGACTGTCTCCCCTTCTGAAGCCTTTGCCCTGCTGCTCTCACTGCTTAAAACTTTGAATTAACTGAGCCTTGGCAGGGCAAAGACTCCGGAAGGGGAGATAGTCTGGCACACCAGAAGCGATGGAGGGCTGTGAGAGAACTGGTCCCCTCCAGAGAGACTTCCGCCAGCTCTGTCTTTTAAAATTACGCTTCCTGGCTAATATTGTGTCTCCTGACACGTGAAGAACATATATCTGAAGTTTGTGTAGACAGACTCCAAGTATCCTTGGATTGATATCTACACATGGAGTAGAATAAGGTGAAAGAATGTGCTGTGTCTTTCAAGGAGCAAGTGAGGTCTTGGATCAGTGTTGGAGCTCTGTTTATTGATGGACGGACAGTTAGATGCTGCCCCGTATTCTTTGGCTAAGGGTCTGGAGGCCATGGTGAAATGGCTGCATCAAAGTCGCTTGAAGCTGAATCCTCTGAAGACAGAGATTCTGTACCTGGATCATGGGGTGATGGTTGTGGGGGGCCCAGCTCCCAACCCTTGATGGCATGCTGTTACAGCCGTTGCCAGTGGTGAAGAGCCAGGTTATGTTCCTGGATGCCATGCTTTCTATGGAGGCTCAGGTCACGGCCATTGCCAGATCTGCCTTTTTCCATCTTCGGCAGGTCAGGCAATTGGCACTCTGGCCCTTTTCACACTGCTTACCTGCTGCCAGAACGTCGCGAAATATCGTGCAAAACCTGCAGAAGATAGCATCTTCTCGCGAGAGTTTTGTGTGATGTCACGCAAAACTCTCACGAGAAGACACTATCTTCTGTGGTTTTTACGTGATATTTCGCAACATTCCGGCAACAGGTAAGCAGTGTGAAAAGGGCCTCTATCTCTCACCCTGGGACTGGCTTCAATAATCCATGCAATAGTCACCTCCAGGTTGGATTACTGTAACTTGCTTTATCCTGGGCTTCCTTTGGGCTTGACCCGGAAGTTACAACTCATCCAGAATGCAGCGGCACGCATCCTTACAGGGATGCCATTTGGGGCACATATCCATCCTGCGCTGTGCCAGCTGCACAGTTCCAGATCCAGTTCAAAGTGTTGGTTTTTAGTGTTTAAAGCCCTTTACGGACTGGGACCGTCATACCTGCGGGACCCTCTCTCCCACTATGTCACCTGCAGGGCCTTGTGCTCTGCAGATAAGCAGCCCCTGGTGGTCTCCGACCCGCAGGACATTCATCTGGCCTCGACCAGGGCCAGGGCCTTTTCGACCCTGGCTCCGGCCTGTTGGAACACACTTCTGATTGAGATACAGGCCTGCAGGACCTGTTACAGTTCCGCAGGGCTTGCAAAATGGAGATGTTCTACCAGGCCTTTGGTTAAGAGCCAGCAAATTGTCCCCTTTTGTTTGCCGCGTCCCATGCTCCACTGGCGGCTGCCCAGGGCTGTGCTACAGCTATATGCATGGTTTTTTAGATATTTATTATAGCCTAAATTGGTTATGGCACCAGTTTGTTTGTATGGTTTTTATGGTTTGTAGATATGTATATGGTTTTAATTGTATAATATATGTTGTTAGCCTTCCTGAGCCCATTCACAGGGAGGGCAGGGTATAAATCTGATTAAATAAATAAATAAATCTGCTTTATAGGCAGAAGGTTCCAAATTCAACCCTTGGCATCTCCAATTAAAAGAGACCCTGGTGAGCCATTGCCAATCTGAGCAGACAATATTAACTTTGATAGGTCAATAGTCTGGTTCAGTATAAGTCCTGTGTTCATGTGGGTGTAGTTTGAAGGAAAGGTTTGAGAAATTAAAACATTGGCATGGAAAACTTTACTACTTGTAATGAATTTTATCACTGGTCTTGGAGACGATTCACCCAACCCAGCTACAGTTTTTATTCTACCTATGATGAGTTGGACATCAACATGACCTGGAAGTCACCCCGAGCTGCCTAAAAACGATTGCTACTGTTTGAGGAAATCTTTGCATAGTCATTAGCACCTTTGTACCCTACCACAGAGAATCTTTACGTAGTCAATGTAGAATAGTAGTTACGGCATATTCCTTCTTGCTTTAAAAACAATGGAAGAAGCAAATTCCACTGAACACAAGAAAATCTGTGCATATTTTAATTCATACTTGTTCTACATATCAAAGAGCATGCTGTTGAATACATTGAGCCACCCTTCCGTTTTGCAGCAAAACACCTCATTGCTTCCAGTAAATTTTTGAGAAACTATGCACAGTAAATTTTTACCACATACCACTCATTTATATAAGTGTTCACACTGTGATGTTTTGGCTAACAGATACGACTTCAATTGTTCATCAGATCTATCTGTGAACACATCAGGCTCATGTTTAGCCATCAGAAAGTCATAGGAAGTAAACACAAAACTACAGTAAGATCAAAGCAGCAGGATGCTGCGCATGTGCTAATAACAACAGCTTATGAAAGGTCACATTTTCCTTTAGCAAAACTATTTGTCTATTAGCTTTAAAAGGCCTGAGAAATTCACTGTAATTTACTTCAGCAGTACAGAAAGGAATAAAGGCTTTGTCTGAGAATACCATTTCTTGTGTGTGTGGTTTGCGAAGAATATTTCATGCAAACCACGTCCTTTGGTGTGTGTACGAATTTTAGCATGCATGCATTGTAGTTGCTCTAACCAAGGTACGACTGTTATCTGATTCTTTAAAGAAACCTACATATAGAAAGAGAGACAGTCAGGGACAGCAACATGCAGAAGGCAGGTTGAGGTAAACTGTCATATAACAGTAGTAACCACAATCACACCTGGTATGCCCCAGAAAAAGACTACAAACTGTTAACATAGAATGTGAGGTTACAGCCGTGGTGAATGTGATTAGTGATGTTTAAACAGATTCAAGCTACTCAGACAAGCTCAAGAATGCTGTTTTTTCTTTTTTAAGTAATACATTACAGAATGAGTTCGCTATATCCAAAACAACAAAAGTGTATATTCACATTCCAGGCTGGTCTGATGTTGATATCATTCTGTCTTCCAAGTTCTATGAGGTATCTCCAACAAAGAATTCTGAGCTCCTTATCACGCACCACATTTCCCAGAATTTGGGAGGAAACCACAACCATTATTGATTTATATTTGGGGACTTGCTTCACTCTCACCTTTTTGCTGCAAGTGTACATTTTTGTTATGTGTATTGCTTATAGGCTAAATATCTTCCCCCAAGGCAGTCTCCTGTTGCCAGTATATCACATTTTAGATAATATCATACTGTATGTGGTAAACAAATAAAAACTGGGTTTTAAATAATGATCATCATTATCTGAAGATGTCACACAAATAGATAGGCAAGATCAACAACTGCCTGTACACGTGCATTCTCTGTTGCAGCCCCCATTTTATGGAATTGCCTGCCTGACGAGGTCAGGAAGGCTCCTACTGTCCTGGAATTCTGCAAACTGTGCAAAACTGAATTATCGAGGAGGGCAATCTATGGCTATACTATAACAGAGTGATTCAGAGAGATGCTTTTAAATATGGGAAAGGGACTATGGACTGTACTGTTGTGTATAGTACGAACTACTATCTGTTGCTGTATGTATTAAACTACTATGTAATTTCTGCATTGTTTTACATGTCATGTTAATACTTATGCTTTGTCTCAGATTTCTGCAATCCTAATCTTATTACATTGCTTATTGGGATATCCCATCCTGTTGATTGTATTGATTTACACTGTGTAATTCACTTTGAGTCTCAGTAAGAAAGACAGACTATAAATAACATCAGGATTAAAAGGTGGAGATTGATGAGGTAGGACAAAACGTAAGTGAGATAGGGTAAAAAAAATGCCAGCTGACATTGAGCAATGACTGAAAGTATGGAGAGCCATATGCTTTTACCAGTAGAGACTGCTGTAGGCAGCCAAGGCAAGGGGTAGTTCACACAGTATCGTGCACGTTGAACAGCACTTCAGTGTTGAACAGCCTTCAGTGTCCCATCCTGCACTGAGATTATCTGGGTGTGCCAGACACTAGCAATGCAGTTACATTGTTGTATGAGATGACTCTTATCTCATCTGTCTCTAATAGTTTCCTTTCAGGTAGGGTTGCCAATTCTGGATTAGGAAATTCCTGGAGATTTGGGGGTATAATGCCATAGAGTCCTCCAAAGCAGCCATCTCTGTAATCTGGAGATCAATGTAATTCCAGGAAATCTCCAGGAACCACTTGGAGGTTGACAACACTCTTCTCTGGGCATGAGTCTTTTTCCAATTTTTGCTAACTGCTTTCCACCATCTTCATTGTCACTGCTGAGATCAACCAAATCTTCCAATGCAGTATAAGATGTTGTTCTACTTTTTGGTGCTACTGGACTCAAATCTTGCTCTTCTACTGCTGACTAGGGGTATGCATTAAGAACGTTTCCATTTCAGTTATGGTTCTGATGGGTTCTGAAATAATTCTGTTCCATTACTGTTTGTTCCAGTTGGGGTGGTGTTGGCTTGGAACTGATCTGTTTGGATTTTTTGTTTTCATGAGTTTCATCCCATTGAGCTTGCATTGGTCGCACATGAGCAAACACGTGGTTCTTTTCAAGGGGGTAGGGAAACAAGGCAGCTGTTTTTGCATGAAATGGCACCAGAATCACACAGAATACTGTCCTCCCCATAAACCATCAACTCACCAAGTTTGAGAGCACACAACAATAGGGTTCCTTGTTTATGGACCCTGAGGAATGCTTGGGGAAGGTTACATCAAGGCGAGTGTTGGCGAGTTGCAGTGTGCACACGTGCACACACTGTTTTTTTTAGAGGGAGGAGTTGGGGAAACAAGGCTCTATTTGTGCTTAAACAAAAACTGCATGGGAAACCGACTGGCAAAGTCGTGCCAGCACGGCACGCAGGCACATCATGCAAGCAGGAAAGTGCTCCATTCCCAACCAGCACAGTTCAGTGAAATAAAAAAAAATTGCTTTTTTACAATAGTGACAAACCAATAAATTATTGCCTGTGAGTCCTGCTGTTATTTCCTGTGCCTTATAGTTTTGTGTTCACTATGAGGTGCGGGTGAATCTTCCTCACCCTAATCTGCTTTGCAGCAGTCCAAGACTCCCTGTTTAAACCTCCTTGCGCTGTGCATAAAAGAGCACTGAAAGGGTGGCCTAGATGTGAGTTTTTCCTTCACAGGAAGGGAAGTAGTGGGAAGATGGCCCTCTTTCCCCCCTATATTTTACTAGTAAAAGTGGGAGACTGGACATGTTAATGGTTGCCAGTTTCCCTTTCTGACTAAAACCATTAATTGGAAGTTGAATGAAAATGAAGAAGAAATAATGGGAGTAGCTGCTGGAGGAGAGAGTCCCCTTGCTGTACCAGAAAATTAAAAATCTGACCAGATCAGTCCTTCCATGTGGAATACTGATGTGGAAATACTTTGTACATGCATGTGCGAAAGGGATGGCGATGCAGGTGCTGAGGGCACTGTGCCATCTGCTGCGCCCCTCCTTGGCACAGCATACCTTTTGCAAGCCACTCAGTGCCAATGCCATTGCACAAAAGGTGCACAGAAGAATAAATGCACTCATGTCCGCTGTGCACATCCCCTTCTCACCAATGGAGTTAACACTAATGGCTCAGTCTCTCCCATTTGGATCCAATTGTTTGCATGATGAGTGCAGACAGACTTCCTGCCTTCCTGCACAGCGTCTCTGCGGTAACAACCCAAATGAAACACACAAACTTTTTGGCAGGGAGGGGGACTCATTACAGCCTTTTTTCCTGACTTTATTTTGCCATTCCAGAAGTCAACAAGCCAAACCAGTGACTTCTGTGTGTATTTTTGGCTCTTTTGTTTCATTATACATACCCCTACTACTGACCAACATGGATACCCACCTGAAACAAATCAGTATGTAAACTTTTAAGATGTACAGAATTCTGGCTCAAGCTATTTATTATAATAATCTGCTTCTACTGTAGCTAGTATATGAAGGTTTGTTGTAAGTCAGAGTGGTATATGCCATTGTTCATGATGTAATTAATGATGTGAAACAAAAAAAAATAAACATATACTTTCAGTGCAGTATAATGTCTATAAAAGAGTGTGCAGTTAGGCTAAGTATTTTTTTAAAGGACCAACAGCAAGAAAACTGTCCCTTCCTCATCTGCTTGATGTGTGTTGTATTTTTCTGCTGTTCCTGGAAAGTCATTTGCTGGAGTATCACTTAGTGGTAAAAACTTGTTTGTGGCATCATCTTGGAAAAGCCCTTGCAGGTGAAACCTATGTGGTCTCTTTTGGGTGAAACAGTTGAAACCACATGTAACAGTGGTCATTTCCTACACCGGTTAGTAACTGGCAAATTTTGCCCATCACTTACAGCCTGTTGTCTCTGCTTATTTTCTCCCCCTCCCCCCGCCCTGAGCTAATCTGTGATCTGTCTGCAACCTGTCAATCATAAGGGTATGGGAAAGTTAGCTCTTCATTGTAATGTGCTGATAGACCGTCATTCTAATTAAAACATAAATTATGCTGGTTTCTTTCTACATTATGACAGGAAATGCACTGTTAAAAGATTTTAAACTGTCATCTTCCCACGTTAGCTTTTCCTCTGCGCTTTAAATTCCTAGTAACCACTTCAACTTTACTGTTTTATGTGGAATCTTTATTCTGGTTACTAGCAGTTAGTATGCTCCACTTACTAAAACTACAGTTTGAAGTTTTTGAGACTGCAAGTGCCTTCTATTTTGAACATTGCGATTGAGGCTAAGCATTTTAGCATAAACCTCAGCTTTGACGTCTCCAGTGATAAAGTATTGGCACTGAAATCAGCGTTGTTGCCTTTTCAATAAAACACTCCTGTGAGAAGAAAATGCTTGTAGATTCCAGTGAGTTTATAATTTGGGGCATATTGCAGATGTGAGCTATGTTCATATAAAATTCAGGGGAAGATGCTGTGCTACATAGAGGAATATGTTAACTACTTGTGTGCATTTTAATAGGCCATCAGTAGGCATTCTGGTGTTGTTTTCTGTATTTGAAGTTCTCATAATATTAACATCTGTCCTTTAGGGACCTAGAAATCTGCTGGAGAGGCCTAGCTGTGAATGCTCCTACCAACCAAGTGAGTGATCACCTGATCAAAGGCCTCCTTCATAGGATTGCCAGCTCCAGATCAAGAAATTCCTGGACATTTTGAGTGTGGAGGCTCGGATTTAGGGAGGGGAGGGGAGGAACCTCAATGGGATCCAATGTCACAGAGTCCATCCTTCAAGGCAGCCATTTTCTAAAGGGGAACTGATCTCTGTGGTTTTAAGATCAATTGTAATTCTGGGAGATTTGGCAACCCTACTACTTCACAATGACACCCTTTTCAACAAGAACAGCATTTGATTTATATACCGCCCTTCAGGACAACTTAACGCCTACTCAGAGTGGTTAACAAAGTGTGTTATTATTATTCTCACGACAATCACCCTGTGAGGTAGATGGGGCTGAGAGAGCCCTGAGAAGCTATGACTGACCCAAGGTCACCCAGCTGGTTTCAAGCGGAGGAGTGGGGAATCAAACCCGGTTCTCCAGATTAGAGTCCTGCAACTCTTAACCACTACACCAAACTGGCTCCCAGTTTGATTTTATTATATAAATCGAATGTTATTTTCTGGAACTCTCTGCCTACATAACAGCACAAGCAGAGACCTGTAGGTCCAGCATCCTGCTTCATGCAGTTACTGATCAGAGCCAACAAACACAGGTTAAGGCCTTTCTACATTGCCTCCTAGTCACTAGTGTTCAAAGACTTAATATGGAGGTTCCCTTTGGTCTCCTTAGTTAGGTCCATCGATGGCTAACTATGTTCCATAAATCTCCCTAATTCCCTTTTAAACCTCTCTATGCTTGTGGCCACCACTATATCCCCAGGCAGCAAATTCCACAATTTAATTTCTCATTGAGAAAACAAGTAGGGAGCGTCAGTCAGGTGTCCTGCAGTTTTTTCCTATTTTTCATAGGATGGTCAAGGCCCTTGTCCTTTAAACTCTACATCATCTGTAACCTGCTGCTTTCAAAATTAACTATGGACCTCTAATATTGTGCTGTAGACTCTCTGTCTCTTATTGTATGGTTGTTAATTAGCTTTGTATTGTGATGTAGGTATAATTTTGAGGGTGCCCTGCTTCAGGGGCCATGATTTGACTAGAAATCAAAATAGGGATATAAACACACAAAATAACAGGAAAGACAGTTTCCAGTACTTAAAGGAAGTTACGTACATTGCAAAGTTGTTGTTTTGATTAGTTTTAATCTTTTTAAAATGTGGTTGTATTAAATATGTTTTAATTTGTTAGCCACCTCGGTGGCCCGTATGAGGGCAGAAATTATTAAATAAAATAAATAATACTTTGAGGGTGCTGAGAATTCTGTGTTGGAGCAGCCCTCCTCTCAGAATGACAGGTCCCAGGATGCTCTGGGAGAAAAGAACATGGATTGTTAATCCAGTTTAAGGCTGTAATTTTATGTGCATTTACTTGGTAGTAGTAAGCCCTGCTGAATGTTCTGGAACAAAGGATATATGCTTGAAATCATACTGCACATCTGTGTTGTGGATACACTCTGAGCAGAACCACAAGTGACAAAAGGCACAGATTGGACACTTGTCTGCTTCCCTCAAGTTTTGATGGGAAATGTAGGCAGCTTGGCGGAATGTTGGACAAATGACAGTTGAAAAGTCCATTGGACAGCAGTTGGAGAGCCAAGCTGCAAGACCAGGATGCCTACATTTCCCATCAAAACTTGAGGGAAGCAGACAAGTGTCCAATCTGTGCCTTTTGTCACTTGTGGTTCTGCTCTCTGTCAACATAACCATAGGAATAAAACCCATGATAACCTACAATTTGATATATTTTGGCATATCATATTTTTCATAAGAATCATTTGAGGGCAGTGTGAAAGTAGGAAGTTCAAGAGCATGGAAATGGTATAGGGAAGATTTTGGCTGGACCAAGTGAGGAGGAGATAACCATGAAGATTTCTGGTTTCTTTTAAAGGCAAGGTTGCAGGCCCTCCTCATTCACCATATTCTGGCCTAATGGCTTGCGGGTGTTTCCCTCTCCCAGTGCACAAGTGTTTCCTCTTTGTAACAGTAAGTTCTTCAAAGCAAGGACCACATGATGTTCTGGCAGCTGTCAGAACAATGGGTCACTGACCTTGATTGGCGGCTTTGGACCCTGTGCTGTATAATAAATAACATGCGTAACTAGGAGGCTCTAGAATTCTCTTAAAATTAACTTGCTTCTACTCCCTAGTTCTAAAACTAGAGGAGATTCTTCAGGAGGCACTGTGCCTGCTGAATTAAAGTGTGGGGGATGGAGTTGCTTTAAGATATGTGGATACGGAAACATTCCATGCAATGATGTTTCAGACTGTGTTTATCTCAGTCAGTTGATGGAATGTAGCTGTTTCCTACTCTCAGATGTAGCAAGAAGGCTGGCAAATGGAGAAATTATCTTTGCCTTTTAATGAAAACTTTTTGATAGGAATAGATGTGATCTCATGCTTTGACCCTTTTATCCCTTGCCTCAGAGTTGGCCATAACATCAGCCTTTGTTCGGTGACTACAGAACATTGCTTATCAATGTGGGTTAATAGTTTTCTCTTCTATGGAGTAGTGAAGTACAAATACTGATAATTATTAGTTTTGATGGATTAATGTGACTATATGTACTCCTTCCTGCTGCTGAATAGTGTCGAACCAAACCAACCTTTTTCATTGGTTATTACCTTTTGGACTCATTGACATGATAAGTGATGAGCCATGCATCTTGTGTTACAGACATGGCGAGGGATATGTCTTACATCCCAAACAACATACTGCCATGCTTCCTCACAAACAAATTTACTTGAAGGAAGAAACACCAGCTCAACATGTAAATGGGCACTTTGGTTCACCTTCTTTGCAATGTGGTCAACAAAAACGTAGAAATGTGTCACTTCAGTAGCAAAGGTCTTGCCATTTTTGGATTCAAGTGTGTACTCATAAAAGTTTTCATGACTGTATTCTTCCTTAATTCCTGACTCTCAAAACTGAGGACATCCTAAGCAGCTCACTGGCTTCCATTTTTCTGAATCTCTGGAAAGTCACTGCCTTAAGATGCAGGTCAAAGGCAGAGATTCTTCTGCCACAAGTGCCACCCACTCAATCATCTTATCAAAATAAGAGGAGGTGGTGGTGGTGGTGGTGGTGGTGGTGTTTGGACAGGTTCTTCTTCACATAGAAGGCTTTTAAAAGCAATGTCAGTACCTATAAATGTATCTATAACCCACTTTTCCCTACTTGGTATATGATGGTTTAATCACAACTGCCTTAAGAAGATTTGAGAAAACTCCCTCCAACGAAGCATTCATAACTTTAGCAAGGGGAAGTTTCACCTTCTCTTCATTGGAACAGATGTGATTCAGCATTTCCCTTTTGTACTAAAACCAGACTCTGCATATGTATGATGCCTCCCTTTGTTTGAGTTAGAATCTTCTCTCTGACTCCTCCTTCTCTCTTTGTGCCTTTGTTCTTTCTCTCCTTGTGGTCTTGCAAGAAGCAAGAGACTTCTGCAGATCTCTCCTGTGCAAACATGCCACAGACATGTCCATGCTCTCATTCTCTCACGCACAAGCAGCTGGATTACCTGGCCAATAGGAAATAGCGTTATTTAGATTAGGATTCTATTTTTTCTTCTGCTACTACAAAAATACAAGTGAGTGTGAATCAGCTTTGATAAAAGTAAGTTTTATCTTTTGCAATATCTATCAGACATAGGTGTTCATGGGTCATGAACCACTTTAAACAATTACGCTGCACAAGATTCAAAGATTCATGTCCAATGTGGGAAGTTCTCCAGGAGTTATGCTTATTTTTGTCTTCCAACACTTTTCAACTCTGTCATTTTTCTGGTACACCAAGAAACCAGAGTTCCCTTGGATGGGAGCTACTCTTTGTATTGCACCATCTAACTCAGCATTCCAGGAAATCAGAATGACCGCTAAAACCTTTAAAACCCCACAGAGCATTCTTCAGGTGTGGTGCATCCTACTTGGTCCTCTGTGTTTGTGATGGGAAGAGGCAAAGCCTTCAGCAAAAGTCATAAGTCTGGGCCTCACCTCCAGACCCCTTATCAGATCACCAGTACCAAGCCTGAAGGGAAAAGAAAATCCTTATATTAAGTACTGGACCCACAGCAACCTAAGACAAACTCATGGTTGTCATAGTGGCTATGATGTCCTGAGTTGACACAATAAGCTAGAATCAGCCCAGATATTGCAGTCCCCAAGATTATCAGCTTTGGAGTCTTCAACACCAGATCCAATACTACATCTGCAAGCTTAGCCAAAGCACTCACAGGTAAGTTAGGTTGTTGGTAAACCAATGAGAATCCTAATCCATCCCTAGGTGCAGACAATCAAAACTGGTCATTATCTGTACTAGGAAGCTACAGCAGAGAAGAAAAAAACTATTACTCTCTGTGTTAACCAATTTGGTGTAGAGAGACAAAGTGGTACAACATTGTGGTGCTAGAATGGGACTGAGGTTCAAATCCCCCACATAACCCTGCAGTTCACTGGGTGATATTAGGCCAGTCACTTGGGCTATCCCATGTGAGGATAAAATGGAGAGGAAGTCAGTGAGCACTATTGTGAGTTCATTGGAGGAAGGGTGGTATACAAATGTAACAGATAAAAAACTGCAGGCTAAAATGCCATAAATGAACAAAAAAGCTGGTTATGCAAAGCATGGTTGCTTGATAATGTACACGTGACCTTGACTATGTGCTACAATCACTATAGTAAGATACGCCTTAACAACCATAGCAACAGCTGACATAAAATTAATCGACCTTAATTCTTGGTAGGAGATTCACACAAACTAAAATTGGTAATAATAACGATAATAATATTCAATTTATATACCGCCCTTCAGGATGACTTAATGCCCACTCAGAGCGGTTTACAAAGTGTGTTATTATTATCCTCAGGACAATTACTCTGTGAGGTGGGTGGGGCTGAGAGAACTCCAAGAAGCTGTGACTGACCCAAGGTCACCCAGCTAGCTTCAAGTGGAGGAGTGGGGAATCAAACCCAGTTCTCTAGATTAGAGTCCTGCTACTCTTAACCGCTACACCAAACTGTTAAAAGTAACATGTGAATGTTACATGTTGATATCCCATAGACAGTGATAGTGGAGCAACCTGTTTGGCTTACTATAAGTTAAGATTGTTTAGGTGGGTAGCCGTCTTAGTCTGCAAGTAGAACAGCAGGATTTGAGTTCAATGGCACCTTAGAGACCAACAAGATTTTCAGAGTGTAAGCTTTCAAGAGTCAGAGCTTCCTTCTTCAGAACGAGGGAGCTCTGACCCTCGAAAGCTTATACTCTGAAAATAGGGCTGCCAGACCCCTGGTGGGGGTGGGGGATCCCCCGCCCTCACCCTGCCACCCCCGCCCCTCCCTACCTGGCCAGTGGGGGGGCGCGCACCTTCCATGCGCGCGCCCCTGCGGGGCTGCACGCCCCCGCACACAGCAACCGCCAGGATCAGGCCTGTTTTGGCTTGGATTGGGGCCCCTGTGGAGTGCGGGAGCATTCCTGTGCTCCGCAGGGGCCCACAACGGGCCCAATCTGCGCCAAAACGGGCCCAATCTGCGCCAAAATGGGTGCGGATCGGGCCCATTTTGGCACGGATTGGGCCCGTTGTGGGTCCCTGCGGAGCGCAGGAACGCTCCCGTGCTCCACAGGGGCCTAAAACGGGCCCAATCCATGCCGAAACTGACCCAATCCGTGCCAAAATGGGCATGGATCAGAGCAGTGACATCATCATGCTTGCAGGAGCGCGCGCGCTATGCGCGCGCACACACACCCTCCAGGTAAGAGCCAGGTCTCAATCTCCCGCTGGAAGATCGAGGGGGCCTGGCAACCCTATCTGAAAATCTTGTTGGTCTGTAAGGTGCCACTGGACTAAAATCGTATTATTAGAGATGTTATGAGACAATATCACTGCATGGCAAACATCTCTCATTTAAACTCATTACTTGCCGAAGTCCATATGATTGAAACCATAAATCACCATATTTTCTCATCTAGGCATAGACCTGATATTTTGCAAAGCATATTACCAATTTCTTACTGAATTGGAAGGCAAAAATCTACTCACGTGCTTTGGAACTGAGGCTTCTTTTTTCACTGGGGCCTACTACTCAATGAGGTGGTAAATTGATGTCTGGGCAGTGCCTCTTCAAATGGGGGTTTACATAATTTCTCTTCCATGAGAAAATATCCCTATTCATAGAATATTCTATAACAGAAAGTTACGCTAGAACTCTACTATATAAAGGTTTTACGTGTACATAATTTTTTTTAATACAGAAAGATATTCAATAATATAAGTCCAAGCTCCCATTAAAGGTCAGTATCCGAGCCCTGAAATGCATAGCTATTCAGGTATTCTCACAAACTTTGTGCTGTCTGTTCCATTCATTTTTGTTTTCTTGGAACTGAGGGTTCTGAGTTCTCTTGAATCACATGTATGTTTGTGGTTAACTCAAGTCTGAAGAGGATGTTGTCTAACAAAGTTACTTACAAATGTTCACAAAGTTTACTTGCATTTCGGCTTGCAGTCACTCATGATGAGCTACCACAATATAATACCCTACCTTAAGCTTTTCTAGGTTTACACACATACTTCTGGCACCATTAAAAGCCTTGGTGTTTGATCCCCTCCAACTGAAGGTTCCATGTCACCCATGTTTAATTTATATAATTCAGGTGGCCACATTAAACCTTTGTAAAAGGCATATGTTTATCTGAACTACAAGCTGTTCTGGTATTTGGACATACAGAAGTATAGTATTAACTTGGATTTTTTAAATGATCTGTTGGGGCATTATTCCACATAGACGTTAATTCACAAGGATTCTTTATTTATACAGTAAACTCCCAGCATGTTGCTTGTACAAACTGCCCTATCTTTTCTGCCTGTCTTTTGGTGTGTGTGTGTGTGGGGGGGGTAATTAAGTAACTGAGATCTGATGATCTTTTAGTTCCTCCATGGTGACGGCCCTTGTTCATCTTTCTTATAGTCTGTTTCTGCCTGAATAACTCTAGACCATCTGCTGCTTTTTCTTCCAATGGACACTTCTCAGAATTCAACCATTGCCCAGATGTTGGTATAAACTTGTCATTTCCATTAATCATTGCTTTCATTCTTAACTCAGATGAGAAATATTACTCACCCATACCTGAAAAAAAGACTGCTGACCTGGTCTTGCCAGAGCCATCAGTATGACAACGTCTTGATACTTAGTCAACAAAAGATGTTAAAGGATTGTTGAGTCTGCTGCTCTTAGTGGCATTGCTTCCCAAATTTATCCTCAAAATTAAAGTAGTCCTTGATATAGAACTGATTTCTAATAGAGAAATAATAATGATTTCTCATAAAATGTTCATAAATCTCTGAACTGATCCAAATCTTGGACTGTGTGCTGGGATCTTACTAGAAAATTGTTAGAATCTCCTGTGCCTTTCTTGTTCAACGTGATGCTAGTGTCAGTTTACAAAACCAAATTGCCATATTGACATTGAGCTGACCATTGCATCTGCTTAGCATTGTCCTGACAAGCTTTTTCATGTAATTGGGTATCTACTCCCAGTCTACTGTGAATGTTTTATATGGTCCCTTGCTGTACTGTTACACCTGAGGGGGAAATTAAGGATTGGAGAGTTACTTAAAAGTTGAGGGTTGTAATTGCAGGGAGTACGCTAATTATTGGTGTTGATATTTAATTGGTGGTGTTCCAACGGCAGAGCTTACACCAGGACTACTGCCCATGCCGCCATCTTGCTC
Organism: Eublepharis macularius; assembly: GCF_028583425.1. Lineage (NCBI taxonomy): Eukaryota > Metazoa > Chordata > Lepidosauria > Squamata > Eublepharidae > Eublepharis > Eublepharis macularius. Next base: position 73,007,947 of record NC_072793.1, read on the forward strand.
AGCCTCGCTGCTAGTTGGAACATTGTTGTTGGATGATGGTCGATGCCAGGAGGGTGGCTGGCATGGAGCCAGGGATCCCAGTCCTCTGGGGACAAGGGAGGTATGGCAGTGGGACCCGGTCTAAGATGAGAAGATCACTGAGATTTGGAAAAACTCAGTACTCTTCTAACCTGCATCCCATCCTGAGACATGCTGGTATTGGAGCTAGGACAATAAGCCCCCCTTTGACACTGATGTTGTGCAATGCCAGGTCCATAAATAATAAAACCAGAACACTGAAAGATACCTTTGCAGCAAATGATATGTACCTTCTATGCGTGACTGAGACCTGGGTGAGGGAGGGTGAAATGGTCGCTTTGGGAGAACTGACCTTCCCCCCAGGGTATTTGGTCCTCCATCAGTCCCCAAAGGGGGGTCGGGGGAGGGGTGGCAATCCTTACTCAAGAGTCTTTCTCCTTTAGGCCGCTCCCCATCCCTGAGATCTCTGATTGATTGTATAGGTCTAGTGTGGAGTGCCAAGGAGAGTTTGGCTATCTGTATGGTATACCGACCGCCTAGCACACCAGCAGATACCCTGTCGCACCTGCTAGAGGTGGTGGTGGGGTAGGCCTTGAAGTACCCTAGGCTGGTGGCGCTGGGGGATTCCAGTGTCCACACCAATGATGCTACCTCTTTGCAGGGTGCGGACCTGGTGTCTTCCATGGCAGCACTGGGACTCTCTCAATTTGTATCGACCCCTACACATAAAGCAGGCTACACACTGGATTTGATCTTCGGGATGGGGATATATGTGGTTATGGATGCAGTAGAGCCAGTTCCATGGTCAGACCACTTGGTCCTGAAGGCTTGGTTGGATACGCTGCCGCCCCCCTCAGAAGGGCAGCGAGCTAATTTATGCTTGCCCGCGGAGACATATGGATCCGATCAGTTTCCAGAATGCTCTGTGGGATCCGATGTTCCATGGCAGTTCATTGGATGAGCTGGTGGAGGACTGGCAGGTCCAGCTCTCTGAAGCCATCGACAAAATCGCTCCCTGTCACCCTATTCGCCCCCATGCCCGTTGAGTTCCTTGGTGTACAGAGGAGCTACGATGGAAGAAGCGGGAGCTAAGACAGCTTGAGTGAGTGTGGCAGTGATCTTAGGATGAAGAGGCAAAAGCATCTTATAGGACATTTATGAAATCCTATGAGGTGGTGGTGAAGGCTGTGAAGAAGGAATTCTATGCAGCTTCCATCGCATCAGCTAGCTTTCATCGCATCAGCTAGCTCACACCCAGCAAAATTGTTTAATGTGGTGCAATCACTGGTCTCCCTATTAAAGGGAGACTATCAAAATTTGAATTTGGATATTAGTTGTGCTTTTTTGCTGATAAAATTCTGTCTCTCCACCACGACTTGCCAGCCACGATTGATACAGTACATGAACTAGAGACCCCTTGGCCATCTTCTGGGCCCACATTTGATCATATCAGCCCACTCTCTGGGGCGGAGATTGACAGGAACCTGCGAGCAGTGAGACCTACCATGTGCCTCCTGGTCCCGTGCCCATCGTGGCTAGTGAAGGCTGGTGCCGGTGGACTGCAGGATTCTTTGGAGGCCATTGTGAACTTGTCCGTGGACTGGAGTTTTTCCCAGGGTGCTAAAGGAGGTTGTGGTGAGGCCTCTCTTAAAGAAACCATCTTTGGACCCCACTGACCCAACCAATTACCGCCCAGTCTCGAACATCCCATTTCTGGGTAAGGTGATTGAGCAGGCAGTGGAGGAACAGCTGCAGGGATTCCTGAAGGATACCTCAGCCCTAGATCCCTTCCAGTCTGGTTTCTGCCCAGGATGTGGGGCAGAGACACTGCTGGTTGCCCTCACAGATGATCTTTGCAGGCACCTGGATCGAAGTGGATCGGTGCTGCTGATACTGGATCTTTCAGCAGCATTCAATATGGTCAATTATGATCTTCTAACCCACCACCTCACCAATGTGAGGATATGAGGGATAGCCTTACAGTGGCTCATCTCTTTTCTCCACCATCAGGGACAGAGGGTGGCGCTGGGGGAGATCTCAGTTGTCATTCTGCCACAAGGGGCAATATTCTTCCCATTACTGTTTAATATCTATATGTACCCCTTCACTCAGTTGGTGTGAAGTTTCAGACTTAGGTGTCACCAATATATGGATGACACCCAGTTGTATCTGCTGATGGATGGATGGCTTGGCTCAGCCCCAGATGTCCTGGAGCATGACTTTGAAACCGTGACTGGATCGTTGAAGCAGAGTTGGTTGAAATTGAATCCTATGAAGATGGAGGTCCTGCACTTGAGTCACAGGTGTATAGGTTCGGGACTCCGGCTCCCGACCCTTGATGGGGCACTAGTTGCATCCGTAGGTTAGGAGCCTAGGAGTGATCCTGGATGCCTCCCTTAAAATGGAGGTGCAGGTAGCAGCAGTTGCCAGGTCCTCTTTTTTTCACCTTCGACAGACCAGACAGCTTGTACCTTACCTCTTGACCCATGATTTAACTACAGTGATCCAGGCAATGGTCACCTCTAGGCTAGATTAGTGTAACGCACTCTATGCGGGGCTTCTCCTGGGTCTGATCCAGAGATTGCAGCTGGTTCAAAATGCAGTGGCGCCTGTCATCGTGGGAGTGTCGAGTGCTACACATATAACACCTGTACTGCACCAGCTGAATCGGCTGCTAGTGGAGTAACGAATCAGATTCAAGGTTTTGGTACTACCTTATAAAGCCCTATGTGGACTAGGACTAGCATATCTGCAGGACTGCCTCTCCCCATATATACCCCAGAGGACACTCTGATCAGGAGACAAACAATTATTGGTGGTCCCTGACCCCCTAGGGAGGCCTGCCTAGCCTCGACCAGAGCCAGGGCTTTTTCAGTTCTGGCTGCAACCTGATGGAACTCTCTGTCTAGTGAGACCAGGGCCCAGCAAGATTTACTATCTTTCCATTGGGCCTGTAAGTCAGACATGTTCCGCTAGGCATATGGTTGAGGCTAGGCTAGGCCTCCACTGGCCTGGACAGAGGAGAAGTGAAGATCTGACCCATCTCTATTAGAGTTGTCCACCATCTAGCTTCCAACTGGCTTATTGGTTGCCTCCAATTAACAATTGTTTGCTGCTGTTTTGTATATCAGTATGGTGTACTGTCATGCCGTTTGTTTGATTTTAAACTGTATTTATGATGTAAGTTAGCTTACTATATAAAAGGCTAAGCGTATTCAAGACAACTCACTGCCTACCCTGCTACACCACCAGAGGGCGCTGCTGTGGAGGGAAGCCCAGATGAGGCAGCCAGACCTCCAGAGACCGTGCCACAGTGAAAAGATCAGGCCAGAATCAGGCACAGAGCAGGTGGCAATGCCTGCCCCCGCCTTCACCCAGCTGGGATCAGGAGCAGAGCAGGTTGCAAATGCAATGCCCACCCCCCTACCCCCCGCCTTCACCCAGCTGAGATCAGGAGCAGAGAAGGGGCAGTGCCCACCCACCGCCTTCACCCAGCTGCGACCAGGAGCAAAGCAGGTGGCAATGCCCGTGTGCCCTTCACTCAGGAGTGTAGCAGGTGGCAATGCCCGCTTATCTTCACCTGGCTGGGATCAGCCACGGGGCAGGAGGAAATGTCCGCCCCCCCCCTTCACCCAGCCAGGATCAGAAGCCGAGCAGGTGGCAATGCCTGCCCCCCTTCGTCTGGCCAGGATCAGGCACAGAGCAGAAGGTAATGCCCGCCCCAAACTTCACCCGGCAGGGATCAGACAAGGAGAAGGTGACAATGCCCGCCCCTTCACCTGGCCAGGATCAGGAATGGAGCATGAGACAATATGCCCGCCCCTTTCACCCGGCCTGGATCAGGCACGGAGCAGGAGGCAATGCCCCCCCCCACTTCACCCAGTTGGAATCAAGTGCAGAGTAGGAGGCAATGCCCATCCCTTCTTTACCCAGCAGGGATCAGAGCAGAGCAGGTGGTAATGCCCACCCCTGCTTCACCCGGCAGGGATCAGGCACAGAGCAGGTGGCAAGGCCCGCCCCTTCGTCCGGCCGGGATCAGGAGTGGGTGGAGCAGGTGGCAATGCTCGCCTCCCATTCACCCAGCCGAGATCAAGTGTGGAGCAGGAGGCAATGCCTCCCCCGCCCCATTCACCCGGCCGGGATCCGGCGTAGAGGAGGTATCATGTTATGGCAGTTTTGCTAGGGGCAGAGTCCAGAATAAGATATACCGGGTATATATCATATACATCTTTGAAAAGATGTCCTTGAGCAGCTGTTGTGTGTGGGAGTGGTTGTGGTCCAGGGAATATGGGTTGTGAATGTCAAACTGGCTTCATGGAGTTATACTTATTGCAGTCTCTTTAGTACATCCCATCCTCTCATGAATTCATTCAATTAAAGTTAAAATGCAGTTTTAAATTTTTAAATATAAATTTTTATATGCAATTCTAGTTCAGAGTTTGAGGACTTTACATTTGTTGGCATTTTACAATTTTTGGAAGGTGCATATATATAAATAAATATAAAACACAATATAGTGTTGTCTAATACTGTTTGCAAGTTCTAAAATGCTGTTAAATATTGAAAACAAGTATCATCATGATATATCTTCTCAATATCCTAACAATCATCAATGAATATTCATCACTGTGGAGAATTTTAGATTCAAATTAATTTTATCCCTTGACTCAGGCCCTTTCCACACGTCCTTAAAGGGAAGGCCTTCTTACCAAATGTTGGCGCCTTTTCCCCTTGACTCCAGACATCTCTGTTTTCAAAATGGTTGCCAGCTGTTTGGCTTCCAGTTTTTTACCACATTTTCTGGGAGCATGGGAAACTGCATTCCCAGAAAAGGCGCTGAATCGGGCTGCTGCAAAGCACAGGAGCACTCCCGGGCCCGTCGCACTGCCCCAGTAGCGCTCCTGCACTCCACAGTGGCCTGATTCGGGCCAAATTGGGCTGCTGCAGAGCACCGGACTGCTCTCAGGGGCAGCATGTGGCTTGCACAATTATGTCACTTCCCAGAAGTGACATCATCGTGCAGGCCGGGAGTGTGCTTTGCGCGTGTGCGTGAGAGAGGGCAGCAGCAAGGTAAGTGCCAAGTCTCTTACCTCCTGCCAGAGGGTAAGGGATCTGGCAACCCTAGGGCTGTCTCTTTAAGAATGTGTGGAAAGGGCCTCAGTTTTCAACTTCAGCTCATCATTTTACTCCTATGAATTGGCCCTTGACCTACAGTAACTTTAATCTCTCTTTCTATTCTTCATTTTTTCCCTATTAATTGTGTAGCTAGTATGTAATGGTGTTAACATTAAAGGTTGATGTGCATACTACTTAATTTGTTAGAGTTCACACTATAAAACCTCTTAAACAATGAGCATCCTTTGCTCTTATTGCTTAACATATTTGCGTTTGACATACATACTTGTTGACTGGCTGCCGTTCTAATTCAGCCATTAATTCCTGGTTCAAGGTAATTGATCATCACAATAACAATTTACTGTATATTGAACTGTAGAATGAATGTTCTTTTATGTGCTGTTGCCAATGCATTTACTCAGTTCAATATTTTTATCAAATTTATTGCTACTAAAGTTTATTGAAAACAGTGGGTTGCCTTGAAGCCTGAAGTCTCTCAATGTTTACTCAAAAGTAAGTCCCAGCGTGTTTATCAGAATTATTCCCAAGTAAACATAAATGGGTTTTGTAGACTTAATTATGACTGTTTGGTTTAGTTACAACCAAATTTTGCAGGATTATGTGTGTTTAGTGTTTTAGATAATTCGTTTTTGGAGGTTGTGTTCTGGTCTCATTGGGCAGCATCACTTAGGGGATGAAGTCCAGCTTCTAAAACAGCTTGGTTGGGAAATCAGATGGAGATGTAATGTGGTGTAGCTTTCTGAAAACTGGTATCTTCAATGAAAAGAGAAATAACCTCAGATGCTTCTGATTTGCCTTGTTCTCATTGCTTGTGGTAGCCTATAGTCATTTATATAAGCAAAGTAGTGATGATGCAAAGACAGCTAGAAACCTCTTTTTATATGCGAATTACTTTACCTTCAAAGAATGTAGGTAAGCCAGAATATGGTGCAACCTTTTTTATGGGCAGAATGGCAATCCTTGGAAATGAGCATATTTATTTACTTGCAAATTTACTTCTGTTCATCCTCTAACACTAGTTTATGGTTGATTGATACGATCTTTTTTTTTTTTTTTACTTTGTGCTAATTTATCACACAGCCAAGAAACTTTGTGGAAGCACACCTTTGCGGTAACCTCTCAAATTATCATATCCTATTGAAAATGATTACTTCATAGAGGTTTTTCTGTCTAAAACCAGCCACACAAATCAGCCATTCAAAAGGAGGGAATCTTGAAGGTGCATTTAATATGTGGGGCTTTGGGGGGGGGTTGGAGTTTTTTTGGGGGGGGCTTCATTCTTTAATGATCTTGTTTAATAGGGAAGTGTCAGTTCTTCTTTTGGTTGGATGTGTATTCTGCATTACCAGAAAAAGAATGGAATTTGAGGAAGAAAACCAGGATCTGTGTTTGTTTGTTTTTAAGTTTTGTTCTGATAAGCCACTTGCTACTGTTTGTGTGGTAGCAAGCAACTATAGTCAGTGAATGTGTTTATCTTGTTGAATCATTGTCTCACTTGGTACAAATGGAAATATGCATGACAAAGGAAAAAGTTATAAAACAAATGTCCAAGCTGGATAACAAAATAACAAGAAAGATCATGGCCCCAACAAGAGAACCAGTTTAGTATAGGGGTTAGAAAGTCAAACTAGGATGTGAGAGAGCCAGGTTTGAACCCCCACTCTGCCATGGAAGCTGACTGGGTGACCTTGGGCTCATACTCTCTCAGTCTAACATACCTAACAGGGTTGTTGTGAAGATAAAATGGAGGAGAGGAGAATTATGTAATCTACTTTGGTTCACCTTTGGGGGGAAAGGTGGTATATACATTAAGTAAATAAATGAAGTAATTCAATACATTAAGTAAATAAATATATAAGAGATCTTTGTGCTCCTTGACAAAATATGTGATTAATGTATTTAAAACGTGTATACCTTACTTTCTTATCTAAAAAGAAAGACTGGCAGTGTCTCCTTTTGAATATATAGGACCATCTGTATGCAACTGCAAATTTATATGCACAGATTACCATTGCTAGTTCAACATATCCATCTATAAAATCACAAAGTGAATATATTTAAAACCTTTTATATAGTTAACTTGGACAGCAAATATAGCTACAGCTTCATTCTTTCATCCTTCCCAGTGCCCAATAAAATTTGCAGTTGCTTAGTGCCATAGAGAGATCTGGCAGTTGTAGGCTGGATGTTCATAGAATCTCCATTTCCCCTTCAAGCAGTCAACTGCTGAGAAGACCAAGTATTACAACACAAATCACTGTGTGAGCCCCCTGCTGGTGGTTGTTTTAAAGAGTGTATTCACCACCCACAAACAATGGGTTTGATCCTTGCATTGCCACCTGCTGTGCTCCTGATGCCAGCCAAGTAAAGGGGGAGTGGGCATTGCCTCCTGCTTTATGCCTGATGCTTGATCCCGGCCAGGTGAAGGGAAGGCGGACATTGCCTCCTGCTCCATGCCAGATTCGGGCCAGGTGAAGGGGAGTGGGCATTGCCTCCTGCTCTGTACCTGATCCTGATCCTGCCACGCAGTATAAAAGAGTTCATATACATTCTCAAGTAGAAGCAATTTCAAGTGACTGTGAGAAGGTGACTGTGATTTCTACCACTGCAAATGACACATATGACTTAGTTATAAGAAACTGATATAAATGGAATTTTGTCTGTGTATTCTTTGATACAGATATGAATTGAAACGGGATTAATAATGATCTAGACAAACCGTTAGAGCAGAACCAGAACTGAATCAGAACCAAGAAGATATTTCTTCAGTTAGGTTTTCTCACTGCCACTTGAAATTGCTTCTACTTGAGAATGTATATGAACTCTCTTACACTGCATGGGCATTGAGTGTCTCTGACCGTTGTTTGTTGGACTCTTTGTACACTGGTGTGTGCTTCTTTTACTGATGATAATTTATGCATTTGCACTTTAATATGTATGTGCAATATTGAATATCTTAGACAGCACTTTAATAGTAGCACTTTAATGTATACTTGATGATAGGGTCTTCTATATATAGCACCTATATGAATGAATACTCCAGCTGTATTTTGAGAGTTATAGGATCTTGTTTGCCTTTATTTTCTATGTAATAAATGTATTAATACCCTTAAGTATTGCATTGATAAGTTCATCGGATATTTAACGTGTGTTAGTAAGCTTACGCGGGTATTCTTATTTGTTGTTGTGGGCTTGTACCACATTACTCTCCTTGCCTTGATAACCGCTCCTGATCCCAGCTGGGTGAAGGGGGGGCAGGCATTGCCACCTGATCTGCTCCTCATCTCAGCTGGTGCAGCATTGCCACCTGCTTTGTGCCTAATTCCGGTGGGTTGAAAGAGGGGCAGGCATTGTCACCTGCCAGGTGAAGGGGGTGGACATTGCTGCCTGCTCTGCTCTGATCCCGACTGGGTGATGGCGGAGGGTGGGCATTGCCACCTGCTCCGCTCCTGATCCCAACTGGTTAAAGGGGAGGTGGGCTGCTCCACTCCTGATCCCAGCTGGGTGAAGGCGGGGGGCAGGCATTACAACTTGCTCCCCTCCTGATCTTGGCCTAGGCTTCCCACTGCAGTGTGCTCTCTGGTGGGTCCGGCTGCTTTGTCTGGGCTTCCCTTCATGGCAGTGCCCTCGGGTGGCGCACCAGAGTAGGAAGTGAGTTGTCTAGAATACGTTTATTCTTGTATATAGTAAGATGCCTGGATTTCAGAATTTGTCATAACAAATTACTCTATTGCAAGAAACCAAAGTTTTATTATTTATTAGTGAGGCTGAGGGGCCTTGTGGTCAGGGTCATGGCCTAGCATTCCCTCCAGGGCCTCCCTGACAAGGCTTTTATATGGCCTCAGAGCGAGGAAAGGAGAGTGGGATTGCTGTCACCTCAGCTTCTGTTGGCTCAGGCTGACTTTCTTCACCCAGAAAGCTCAGCCATCCCACCTCCTCACGGGCCCCGTCCTTGAGGCCTGGAACATGCCTGCCTAATAGGACTCCCTCTGCTCTCATGAGGGCAATCATTTTTTGTAATGCATGGAACGGGTAGAAAGGCTGCCCTTACCTACCTTGCCCCTTCCCTGCTGCAGGTGGATGCTTCTTTCATACTTCTAGAAGAAGTGCCTGATGAGGCTCTTCCTGCCTTTGACTCCATTGTGGGCCTGCCCACCCACCAATCTACTTCGTCCATCATCACTGATATCCTCATCAGGAAGTGAGGAGCAGGAAAGGTGCCAACAAGCCAGGCAGCTGTAGAATGTTAGCCAGTTACCAAATTCCTGGCTAAAGATTTCCTGGCTAATAACAATTCATAATACAGTTTAGCCATCTCTACAATTTAAGTTGTGAAGATTTCTGTGATGAAGGCTTAAATTCTTTGCATATCAGGACAGGAGAGCATAAAAAAAGGCCAAGACGTTGCAAGTAGTGCATTATCCCTGTATGTAGCTATGTTTGTCTGAAGTACAACAGCAGGATTTGAGTCCAATATTGCTTAGAGACCACAAGATTTTCAGATTATAAATTTTCAAGAGTCAAAGCTTCCTTCTTCAGATATGGTTACGGTTGCCAAGTCCCTCTAGTCCCCCAGTGGGGGACTGGGAACCTGGCACTTACCCTCTGCGGCATCCTGCATCTGTTTTTGTGCGCACACAGTCTCGGCATGCACGATGACATCACTTCTGCAAAGTGACATCATCACATGGGTCAAAGGGTGGCCTGGCATGCACTCCCCTGCTTGCTGAAGGGCTGAATAGCCCCCCACGGGCCCAATTCGGCCTGAAACGGGCCTGTTGCAGGGTGCAGGGGCATGCTGTGGTAGGGCACAGAAGCACACCATGCCGCCTGGGGGCGTGCCATACCCCCCACGCTGGCCAGGTAAGTGGGGTTGGGGGGGAGGCGGGAACAGGGGATCCCTGCCCTGGGCAGGGGATTGGCAGCCCTAGATATGGTATATATATATATACTATATCTGAAGAAGGGAGTTTTGACTCTCAAAAGCTTACACCCTTAAAATTTTGTTGGTCTCTAAGGTGCTATTTTATTATTCTATTATTATCCTATTATTCCTGTACTTCACATAACTCCAAAGCTTGGGCTGTTTCTCCATTTCAAGAACAAAATATTTGTTAATCTTGTCTGCATTATGCATGAAGCAGTCTCTCAAGAAAACAAAATTTTTGATGGGCAAGTATGACAATTTCTTTCCATTATGCAACTTGCTAAGGATGATTTATTCATAAAATTTTAGTTTCTTATTTATTACATCATAAACGTACATGAGACTTCAGAGGGTTTTGTAAACAACGTGACAGATTTCAGTCATAAAGGAGCTTAAAGTGCAAAAGTTGACGGTGTGGAAAGCAATATTTGGTCCTCCATCAGTCCCAAATAGGAAGTCGAGGGGAAGGGGTGGCAATCCTTGCCCAAGAATCTCTCTTTCAGGCCACTCCCCGCCCCTGAGATCTCTGGCATTGAATGTGTAGGCCTGGTGTGGGGTGCCGAGGAGAGTTTGGCTATCTGTCTGGTGTACCGATTGCCTAGCACACTAGCAGATACCCTGTCGCACCTGCTAGAGGTGATAGTGGGGTGGGCCTTGAAGTACTCCAGACTGATGGTGCTGGGGTACTTCAACATCCATGTAGATGATGCCTCCTCTGTGCAGGCTGCAGACCTGGTGTCTTCCATGGCAACACTGGGACTCTCCCAATTTGTGTTGACCCCTACACATCAAGCAGGCCACACGCTAAATTTGATCTTTGGGATGGGGCGGTGAGCTGATTTATGCTCGCCCGTGGAGACTTATGGATTTATGCTCACCCGCGGAGACTTATGGACCCAATTGGGTTCCAGAATGCTTTGCAGGGTACAGTGCTCCACAGCGGTTCATTAGATGAGCTGGTAGAGGACTGCCAGTGCCGGGTCTCCGAAGCCATCGACGAAATTGCCCCCCGTCACCCTCTTTGCCCCCGTGCAAGAGGGGCTCTGTGGTATACAGAGGAGCTCCGACAAAAGAAGTGGGAGCTAAGACAGCTTGAGCGAGTGTGGTGATGATCTTGGGACAAAGAGGCAAGATCATCTTATAGGACATTTATGAAAGCCTATAAGATGGCAGTGAAGGCGGTGAAGAAAGAGTTTTATGCATCCTCCATCGCGTCAGCTAGCTCATGCCCAGCAAAATTGTTTAACGTGGTTCAGTCATTGGTCTCCTTGCCAGAGGGAGGCTGTCAAATTTTGAATTCGGATATTAGCTGTGAGGCTTTGGGGAGCTTTTTTGCTGATAAAATCTTGTGTCTCCACCGCGACTTGCCAGTCACAGTTGATTCAGTGAATGAGCTAGAGACTCCTTGGCCATCTTCAGGGCTGATATTTGATCATTTCAGCCCACTCTCTGGGGAGGAAATTGACAGGACCCTGCGATCAGTTAGGCCCACCACATGTCCCTTGGACCCATGCCCAACATGGTTGGTAAAGGCCAGTGCCGAGGGGCTGCGATCCTCACTGGAGGCCATTGTTAACCTATCCTTAGGCTCCAGGGTTTTTCCTGGGCCATTAAAGGAAACTGTGGTGAGGCCTCTTTTAAAGAAATCATAGCTGGACCCCACTGACCTGGTCAATTACCGCCCAGTTTCGAACCTCCTGTTTCTGGGCAGACGGTGGTGGAACAGCTGCAGGGCTTCCTGAAGGATGTCTCAGCCCTAGACCCCTTTCAGTCCGGGTTCCATCCGAGACATGGGACGGAGATGTTGCTAGTTGCCCTCACAGACAATCTTCGTAGACATCTGGATCGAGGAGGCTTGGTGCTGCTGATATTATTGGATCTGTCGGCAGCATTTGATACAGTCGATTACGATCTTCTGACTCACGGCCTTGCTGATGTGGGGATACGAGGGACTGCCTTACAGTAGCTTGTCTCTTTTCTCCATGGTCGGGGACAGAGGGTGGCGCTTGGGGAAAAATTGTCATCCTGCCAATCTTTGGTGCGCGGAGTCCCACAGGGAGCAATACTCGCCCCATTATTGTTTAACATCTATATGCGCCCCTTGCCCAGTTGGTGCGAAGTTTCAGACTTGGGTGTCATCAATATGCAGATGACACCCAGTCGGATCTGATGATGGACAGCCGGCCCGGCTCAGCCCCAGATGTCCTGGAACATGCTCTTGCAGCTGTGACTGGTTGGTTGAAGCAGAGTCAGCTGAAACTGAACCCAACGAAGATGGAGGTCCTGTACTTGAGCCACGGGGGATTAGGTTCGGGACTCCAGCTTCCGGCCCTCAATGGGGCACCGTTAGTGCCAGTTCCAAGGATTAAGAGCCTGGGGGTGATCTTGGATGCCTCCCTGAAAATGGAGGCACAGGTCACAGCGGTTGTCAGGTCCTCTTTTTTCCATCTGCGGCAGACCAGGCAACTTGTCCCTTAACTGTCAACACATGACTTAACTACAGTGATCCAAGCAACGGTCATCTCTAGGCTAGATTACTGTAACTCGCTCTACGCGGGGCTGCCCTTGAGCCTGACCCGGAGATTACAGCTGGTACAAAATGCAGCGGTGCGTGTTATTATGAGAGTACCAAATAAGGCGCATATAACACCATTCTTACGCGAGCTGCATTGGTTACTAGTGGAGTACCGGATCAGATTCAAGGTTCTGGTATTGACCTATAAGGCCCTGCGCAGACTGGGACCAGCGTATCTACGGGACCGTCTCTCCCCATATATTTCCCAGAGGACAGTCCAATCAGGGAACAAACAGCTGTTGGTGGTCCCTGGCCCCAAGGAGGCCTGCCTAGCCTCGACTAGAGCTAGAGCCTTTTCGGTCCTGGCTCCCACCTGGTGGAACACGCTGGCTGCTGAAATCAGGGCCCGGCAAGACCTACTGTACTATCTTTTTGCCGGGCCTGCAAGACAGAGTTGTTCCGCCAGGCATATAGCTGAGGCTGGGCCTCCGCTGGCCTGGAAAAAAGGGGTGTATAAATCTTAACCCTCCCTGTGAAGGCTGTCCACCATCCTGTTTTAAATGTGTTGTTTTTTATTATCATGAATTTTTAATTGTATTTTTAATATGTTGTTATCCACCGTGAGCCCACTCGCGGGGAGGGTGGAATACAAATTTGAAATAAGTAAGTAAGTAAGTAAGTAAGTAAGTAAAAAGTTCCATAGTTAGTATGATGTCTGTCATTGTAATTTGTGGCTGCCATGTGCTGAGAAAATTGGGAAATAAGTCCTCTCACTACCATTTGAAGGTGATATGGACACCATTTTTTTCTCATCTGGGCATGTGGGGGAATGATCATGTGATTGCCTTGGCATTATCCACTGCAACAGCATTTAAATATGGGTTTAACAATGACATGCTGCAATAAAACTGGGATGTACATACATGTCAAAACAGTCACAACCAGTTTTCCACATGCTCAGAGGAGCAAAAGAGAGGTGAAGGGAGAAAATCATTTTCATTTGATTCTCAGTTTCTCTCTTCAAAATGGTACTTTGACTCTGGCCAAGATTAAAATATTTCGGCTGAAATGAAGAACAGACAATTTAACATTGTACTATATGACAGTTTCATGAGGTATATCATACATATTATGTAGTAGTTTCAGAGAGCCATATTGGTCTAAAGAAAAGTCATGTAGTACCTTTAAGACTACCCTAACATTAATGGCCTAGGTTAGCCCGATCTCATCAGAACTTGGTTGCTAACCAGGGTCAGCCCTGGTTAGTATTTGGATGGGAGACCACCAGGGTTGCAATGCAGAGGCAGGCAGTGGCAAACCACTTCTGTAGCCTATAAGTCATCTGTGACTTGATGGCACTTAACACCTTTAAGACCAACCAGAATGACACAAAGTAGTGTGCAGTTTTTTGAATTCTTCAGAACTCTTCATCAGACTGGATTTTATTATTTTAATGGGGGAAGGGAAAATGATTTCAGGTTTGGATCTTGAGGCCTTTTGTCTGCATCCTGTGTAGCATGCCCTGCAGACTTAATAGGCATTGGGTGGAGTTGGATTTCTGGGAAAAAGAAGGTGAGACACTGTGGCAACCTCCAAATGTAAATACGTTTGTTAATCAAAATGCCTCTAACAGAACACATAGGCCTTTTAAAAGGCTTCAAGGAGAAAGAATATTTACCACTCCGTGTTTTGGTTGGGTCCAGACTAAATTTCCCCCTCATACAAGGATCTTCTGTCAGTGGAACAGAACTTTCCTGCCTCTCCCCTTCCACTGCAGCTGAGTTTACTGATCTCCCTAGGTGCAGAGGAGTTAGCCATGTTAGTCTGTGGTAGCAAAATCCAAAAGAGTCCAGTAGCACCTTTAAGACTCCCTAGGGGAGTCTTAATCTCCCTAGGGACAGGGAAACCTCAGGACTGGCTTAAGGAGCAAATCAAGGGTCTGCAACAGGAAGAAATTGGTGAAAATTACTCCACACTTTCTGTCAGTAGAAAGTTTAGTCTGGATCCAGCCCATTAACTGTATGCTAATTGTGCTGGAAATTAATTTTAGCTGGTATATGAGTTCCATCGACTCTTACCTAGAGATACATTCTTCGACAGGAAGAATATGACCTGGACAAAAGTTATCTAGTGCATTAACTAAAATTAATTTCCAGTACTGTTTTTATAACAACTTACACACTGCATTGCATAATTTGAGGTGGCCTTTATAAAGGTGCTTTTGGATCATGCATGCATATTAGCTATTCATTTATTTATTTATTTGGGAACTTTTCTTTGCTCAGTACAGACTCAAAGAGGCTTGGTGGTGGAAAATGTTGGCAAGTTACAGGTGACTTATGGCAGCCCCTGTTGGGGTTTTCAAAGCAAGAGACATTCAGAGGTGGTTCGCCATTGCCTGCCTCTGAGAAGTTACCCTAGACTTCCTTGGTGGTCTTCCATCCAAGTACTACCCAAGGTTGACCCTGCTTAGCTGCCGAGAGCTATTAGATCAGGTTAGCTTGTGACATTCAGCCCTGCTTACAATATCAAAAAAACAACACAACAGAATACCAGTTCTACAAGAAATGTAAACACAAAACTGCCAAACAACACATCTATTAGTGTGGTGGACATGCAAAAAAAAAGTAAAAAATTTTGGAAAGACATTCATGTTGACATGCAAAAAATTTTAAAACTAGATTTTGCCCTGAAACCCCAGACTATGCTGCTGGGAATAATACCAGAAAATATTGATAAAACATTACATGAATTATGACATATGCAAGTAAATGGAAAGAAGATGAATGTCCAACCAAGGAAATCTGGAAAGACAAGATGGCACAATATGCAGTGATGGCAAAATTGACGAGTTATATAAATAGAAGACCAATACGTGAATTTGAAGAGAAATGGGGAAATTATTTTGCTTATAAAGAATAGAATAAATAAGATGTTGCAGTTTTATAAATTGGAATAAGATCACATACTGACTTATTGTATATAGCTTATAATAGGTTACTACAGTCTCACAAGGGGGGAAATGTATGAATATATAATAAATATATAATTGCTAAAATAGTTTGTAGATATGGAAACATTGATAAAGGTAGGGATAAGTAGAGAGGATTGCTATATTAATCAGTTACATAAAGAGATAAGATGAAATAGTATAGTAATAATGGAATGAGGAGTTTTTCCTTTTTGATTATTAATTTTTTATTACTAAGTATGTGTAGTATATAGTAATGGGACTTAACAGTTGCAATTTTTATTGCTATGTGGATAAATATTGAAAAAGATTAAGTTTTTGTGCACTCTGTATTCTAAGAACTCTTGTAGCGGTAAGTTGCAAAAAAAAATTTGACCTTATTAACTCCCCCCCCCCTTTCTTTCTTTTTGTATCCCTGTTTTTCACTTTGATAAAATAATTTTTTAAAAATGTACCTATCAGCAACAAACTAATCCACAAGGTGGAGCAGGGTGGGCAGAGCAGATGGTAACATCTCTGCCCTGGATGGGAACAGTCTTCCCCCAAATAGGCAGTTAGACACTCAGTTGTCACCTAGAAAAAATGTAATTGATAGATTTGACTTCTTATAAAACACTCTGTAATAGCAATTCATTTATATGTTGTTTCTTTATGGTATCTTACTTCGTTTATACCCTGTCTCTGCTCAGTGGGGACCCAAAATGGCTTACATCATTCTCCTCTAACTGGAGTAGAGGCTGAGAGAACAAAGCAAAAGAATCCTTGAATTCTAGTGTCTGTTGTACCACAGCAAAAGACTCATATTGCAAGAAGCGATTCTTACAGTACAATCTTAAATTACACCCTTCTAATCCTGTAACTGTGTTTAGGGTTGCACTGTTAGAAACCTAGGCATTAGGGTTGCCAGCTCTTTGCTGGGCCCCTGCTGCTGCTCAGCTGGCTGGGGAGGGGGAGAAACAGGGAAACTTACCCATCCCAGTGGGCACTGCCAGGTTCAGTTGGTACAACAATGTGATGGCATCTCTTCCTGTACGCTCGGAAATGACATCATCTGTTGCCAGGTGAAACTCTGACATTTGGGCAAAAAACAGAGAAATGTCATTTTCCCAGAAATGTTATCATGACATCACTGGAGTGCAAATGAAGGTAAGAAACCTGCCCACCATCTCCCCCCACCCCTTGCCGGTTGCCAAGGGCAACCTAGCAAACAAACTGGGCATACTTTTACCTGGGGTTGCCAACTCCAGTTTGGCAAATTGCTGGAAATTTGGGATGGTGTCTGGGGAGGGGAGGGAGCTCAACAGGGATGTAACTTCAGAGTCTACCCTCAGAAGTGGCCATTTTCTCCACAGAAACTCATCTCTGTAGCCTGGAGATCAGTTGTAACTCTGGGAAAACTCCAGGCCCTACCTGAATGTTGGTGAGCTTACTTTTACCAATAATTCCTCTTTTACTTTAGCTCCTTTTTTTTGTAACACAGCTGTTTACCAATAAAGCAATAGGTATTTACAACATACTAGAAGAATCTTTAAATTTATATTCAAAATGAGTAGAACTTTTGGCAAGTCTGTGGTAAGACCTTCATGATACAAAAGCTTTTGCACCACTGATGAGGAAGATAAACCTGTCTCCATTGTTGCAGTCTGAGTGTGTTTTATACAAATAATGGAGAACAATTTGAAGGTGTGGGCTGAGAAATGCTGGTTGGATTATTTGGTTTTGTGGTTGGTAGCTTAGGCTGCTAAGTTTTCCAGTCTTGGCATACACCCTTGCAATCTAGTAATGCATCTCTTTTAAATATCTCCTAATTCCTAGGTATTAAATGGTGAAGCATCAAGATCCAAAAAGATAATATAATTAACTTTAATCCAAACTTCTGCCTGAGGTAGGAGCATGTTGTGCATCCTGTCTGCTTTCATTGAAATTATATATATATATATATATATATATATATATATATATATATATATATATATATATATATATAAATCTTAAATGTTTTATGTGGAATCCTTCAAAACTCAAGGTGTAGGCAAGTGTCATGTGTGAATACAACTATTCAATAATTATCCTTTCTTCTGCAGCAGAGAAAGGCTGGTTGGGAATCATATGAATGGGATCAGGTGTGTTAGAAAGGGGCTAGTCAAGGATAGAGACTTTATTTCTTATTTTTAAAAAAATTATTAAAAATAAACAACAAATATCTCACTCTACAATTAAAGGAGGAGGCACACAAATGTAATAACCAACCCAAGTCACATAGCTGCAAAAAGTCCAACACAGTGTCCTTGTGTTTCTCTAGAGGCCTTGTTTCAATATTGTTTCACATTCCACTGGCTACAGCTCAAAGGTCCTTACATGTTACAGTACACAACAGTCTCCGTATATATGCGTACATGTTTGCACATGCATATATCTGTCAGCTTTGACAGCACTGATCACCTAAGTGTTGATAGAAGGAAAGAGACAAGGGTGGGTTCAGCCCCCATATCCACCTCTCCAAATACATGATTGGTGCCATTAAAGCTGACCAATTCAGTTGAAGTCCTGCAAGTGGCAATGCATGCACAGACTTGGGTGCTGGGTGTGAGGCTCTCACAAAGGAAACTGACTGTCAGGTCCAGTATATATGTAACTGTACTGACTCCATTTTCTAATGCTTCTAGTGCTTAAGTGTTTTCCCCACAGGTGCACCAGTTCCCAGGCCGACTTCTCACCATGCGAGATTGTTATGTCTAACACCGTTCCACCAAGGATTGGCCTTGAGAGAGAGCAACTTTCCTGAGACTGAAAGATGTTGTTTTGAGAACTATGGGGGGAGGCTGGTGCAGCTGGGAACTGTTACCTTGTACCTCATGCTTTGCTCTTCATTGGTAACAATGATCTTGTACCATCCTGAGTCTCCTATTCAGGACAGTGGACTATAATGAACCATTTCTACAGTAAAGTTTCCTTACTCAAACAATGGACTCTTGTTTGCTTGTAAAGGGGAATCTGTGAGAAGGACATTATTTAGCCACAGTCTGACATTTTGTTACCAATCATGTCTGAGTCGGGCCCAGCGGAATCCAAGGCAGTCCCGGACAGGGATCCTTTGTTTGACCCGTATGCGACTCCCGACGAACAACCAGTGCAACCCCAGGAGCCTGTGCCAACGGGGAACGGAGCTTCAGCTACTACCCCGCCTCTCATCGATCTTGGCCGTGGAGGGGAAAGGCCGACGGCCACCACCCTCCCCTTGTTCTCGTTACCCACACCGTCGGAGTGGGGACCCAGACCCCGAGAAACGAGGGAGCGCAGGGCCAGTGGGGTGCACCAACAATTATCCATGGACGGGCGCCGGAGCCTAGAGACAGTCCCTGAATTTGACGGCAGCCAACCGTGGCTGTTTTGGAATAGAACGACCGAGCACACGGAATGGGATACGTCCCGCCGTGGCGTCCTAAGTTGGGATTATTCAGAACTTGCCCAGTGGAAGGAGCCACAGGAGGTTCCTGAATCAAGTTGGGTGCAGATGCAAAATCGCACCCTTGCTGTAGATTCCGGCATTTCGGCAGTGACGGGCCTAGCCAAAGGAATTCTAGCAGCGAGATCGCAAGACGAGCAGGGAGATCCTCCACCCTGGGGGCCGTTTTCCCCGGTAGCCGCCGTCGCAGGAGGTGCTACGATGGGACAATCGGGCCCAAGTCGAGTCCAACAGCTGGAAGCTAGATTGATCGATATGGAGGACAGCCTAGCTCATGCCATACATCTGCTCTCGGTGATGGTAGCAGGCGAAAGACCATCACCTGAGGAAATGGCAGTACAAATAGCAACACTACAGAGCGTCATTCCCCATATGAGGGATACCATCCCGTGGCAGCCGCCGCACTCAAGCTACCTGGCTGAGAGTGAAGAAGGGTCCCGCATCATTGGCGAGAGCCCTATCGACCCTCCCCGAGTGGAAGGAGAGGAGGAAACCTATCCTGAAGATCCGGGAAAAACTCCCTTGGAACTCCCGAGGCTGGATGAAGTTCCACCTCCCGGGGATACTCCAGTTGAGCTGCCTGGAGAAGCTCCAACGGAACCCCCTGGACCAGACGGAGATCTACTTCCCGGGGATACTCCAGCTGAAGGGCCTACCCATCCGACCACGTCGCCGGTGATACCCCCTCCAGCTTCCCCAATAACGGTCCGGCCGGATCAGTCAGAAGAGCCTCCGGCCCCTCCAAGGGAGGGATCGCCACACCAACCGCCCGAAATTGTTCCCATTCAGCAAATCCCAAGGGAAGGTCTACCAGGGCCACAGGAACAGCCCCTACTTCCCAGAGTAATAACGCCGAGAGGGGTAAGCCCGCGCGGTCCAACACCCATCAGGCCTTCGCCGCTGCGGCTCCCGTCCTCTTCGTAAAGAAAAAAGATGGGGGACTCCGGCTATGCACGGACTTTAGAGGACTCAATGCTGTGTCAACCAACAACGCCTATCCCATCCCGCTCATCCGAGACCTCCTCAACGTCGTGGCCCAAGGTAAGATCTTTACGAAATTAGATTTAAAAGATGCTTACTTCCACGTTCGTATTAAGGCAGGGGATGAATGGAAAACTGCGTTTAACACGCCCCTCGGACAGTTTGAGTACCTAGTTATGCCGTTTGGCTTGGCGGGAGCCCCTTCCGTTTTCATGTCCATGATAAATGAAGTCTTACATGAATTCCTCTATAAAGGTGTTGTGGTGTACCTTGATGATGTGTTAATTTACTCAGACACCGAGGAAGACCACATTCAACTAGTCCAAAAAGTACTGGCTACATTAATGGAAAATAGGCTGCCCATCAAATTGTCCAAATGTGAATTCCATAAAACCGAGCTCACCTACCTTGGTTACTGTATTTCCTCAGAGGGTTTGAAGATGGATCCATCTAAAATACAAGCGATCCAAGAATGGCAAACTCCCACCACCCGTAAAGAACTGCAGTCCTTCCTAGGTTTTGCCAACTTTTACAGAGACTTTATTGCAAATTTCGCGCAGATCACGCTCCCCCTAACAGAACTTTTGAAAACCAAAAATAAAGGGGACCAAGCAAAGAGACCCACCTCCCGAATACCATGGACATCCGATTGCCAAACAGCCTTTGAATGCCTGAAGGAGCAGTTCATTACAGAACCCGTCCTCTCCCACCCCAACGAAAACTGCCCTTTCGTAGTGCAGGTCGATGCCAGCGATACAGCCATTGGAGCGGTATTATTGCAGAAGGGGGAGGATGAAAGGCTGCGGCCTTGTGCATTCCTATCAAGGATGTTCTCTGAGGCTGAGAGGAATTGGAATGTGTGGGAGAAAGAGACCTTCGCTGTCAAAGCGGCTCTCACTAACTGGAGGCATTGGCTAGAAGGAGCGAGGCACCCTTTTGAAGTTTGGACTGATCATAAAAATCTGGAAGCCCTTCGAAGCCCTCGCAGACTAAATGCCAAACAATTGCGATGGGCGGAATTCTTTTCCAAATTTAATTTCACTTTAAATTACCTACCGGGCAAAACTAACTTCCTTGCAGACGCACTATCGCGCATGCCCCAGCACAAAAGCAAAAGGGAGGAGACTATAGACACAGTCTTCTCGCCTACGCAATTGGGAGGCGTGGTGACTACCCGCAGCCGGACAAGCCAGCCCCTCCCGCACAGCCATGAGTGGAAAACGAAACTTAAAGCTGAAGTAGAAAAGGAGGGGGGTAAAGCACCCAAAGCTAAGCTGATTCAATCCACACAGGGGGATTGGCTTGCCGGAACCAAATTTTATGTCCCTGACAGCCTCAGGCGGGAGGTCTTACAACGATGTCACGATGCCCCCACGGCCGGTCATTATGGATACCTAAAAACGTTACATTTAATACAACGACAATTCTGGTGGCCGGGCATGCGCAAAGACATTTCTCAATATGTTAGTTCCTGCCCCATTTGCCTCAGCGCCAAAACTCGGAAAGGGAAACCTCCGGGTCTCCTACAACCATTAGAAACACCTAACCGACCTTGGGAAATAATATCCATGGACTTTATCACTGATTTACCTAATTCGAAGGGACATAATTGCATTTTAGTAGTGGTAGATCTGTTCTCCAAGCAAGCACATTTTATTCCATGCACTGCTGTGCCCACTGCTCGAAAATTGGCGGATTTATTCTTGAAACACATCGTAAAATTACATTCTTTTCCGTCCAAGGTGATTTCGGATCGCGGCGGACAGTTCGTTGCCAACTTCTGGCGGGAGCTTTTACAAATGTTGAATATTGAACAAGGAATCAGCTCAAGCCACCACCCACAAACCGACGGACAATCCGAAAAAACTAATCAGATCTTAGAGCAATTCCTTCGTTGCTACATTAATTTCCAACAAGATAACTGGGTGGACCTTCTCCCTCTTGCTGAATTCTCATACAACAACAGTGTACACGCTTCCACTGGGGAGGCCCCTTTCAAAGTCGTATATGGAGCTCACTTCAACCCTTTCCCGCTGGACGCTCCCCCTCTTCATTCCCCTAATTCGCCGGATGTATCTTCATGGTGGGGAGAGGCCACTCAACAATGGACTCTTATAAAACAACACCTCGAGAAAGCCAAGCAGGATTACAAAAAATACGCAGATCGCCATCGTGCGGCCAATTGGGATTTACATCCTGGAGATCATGTCTACATTTCTACCAAGAATTTGAAACTGGCCCAAACCAGCCGCAAACTAGCATTAAAATTCCTCGGACCTTTTCCTGTGCGCAAAGTAATCAACAAAGTGACTGTTGCCGTAAGTTTACCCAAAAATTTGCGCCATGTGCATGATACGTTCCACATCAGTCTCTTAAAAAGAGCCCCAACTGATGACAAATGGCACGTCCAAGCTCCACCCATCCCAACTCTGATTGATGATCAAATACACTATGAAGTACAACAAATTCTGGACTCTAAATTCAAACGTAACCAACTTTTTTACCTCATTAGGTGGAAAGACTTTGATTCTGGTTATGATGAATGGGTGAACTCTGTACATGTTCATGCTCCTAGGTTAACAAAAGCGTTCCATACTCGCTACCCATACAAGCCGGGGGGAAGTTTGTTTTAAGGAGGGCAGAATGTCAGGTCCAGTATATATGTAACTGTACTGACTCCATTTTCTAATGCTTCTAGTGCTTAAGTGTTTTCCCCACAGGTGCACCAGTTCCCAGGCCGACTTCTCACCATGCGAGATTGTTATGTCTAACACCGTTCCACCAAGGATTGGCCTTGAGAGAGAGCAACTTTCCTGAGACTGAAAGATGTTGTTTTGAGAACTATGGGGGGAGGCTGGTGCAGCTGGGAACTGTTACCTTGTACCTCATGCTTTGCTCTTCATTGGTAACAATGATCTTGTACCATCCTGAGTCTCCTATTCAGGACAGTGGACTATAATGAACCATTTCTACAGTAAAGTTTCCTTACTCAAACAATGGACTCTTGTTTGCTTGTAAAGGGGAATCTGTGAGAAGGACATTATTTAGCCACAGTCTGACACTGACAACACGTGTGAGACCAGAGCCACAGGATGACCATCACACTCCAATCTGCGCCTGCATGTGCATCCTTCTAAGTGGATTGGGGCAACTCTGTTATATAAAGGTGTACCCACAGTAGTTTTTCTTTATACGGTAACATAACAGCTGGCCTGAAGTTGTAATGGAACAACTGAGAGCACAGACTAGATGCTAGAAGACACATGGTCAAATCTCTGGTGTGGGTTTGTTCAAGGATTTTTTAAAAAGTAACAGCCATGAGTAGCTAGCAGCTTCAATGGGCTGTTTGAGTTTGGCAAGCAGTAGAGCAGGATGAGTTTAAAAGAAACGTTCCCTTATGCCACAATCCTGGCTTGAACTGGGGCTTCCCACAGTTGCATTTTTTTAAAAGCTTTGCTAGAGATCCAATCACATGTCTTCCAGCATGTCATCTGGTTTGATCTGAAGGGTGTAATTAAAAGTAACTATTCATGTGAATTGGTTTCTCATGTTCATGTATAAATGCGCTCCTTTTGAACACTTGCCTTCAAACAAATCTTAAATTTTATTTAACATTTCATTTTAACACTTAACACATTTTTCAGAGTCATAAATATACTGGGTAGAAATACCAGGAAGAGATGTGTAGTTTTGCAATCGGACACCACTAAAGCCAATACATAGCATATTACAGAAGCCAAGAGAGAGTAGGTTAATAAAGGTTTTCAGCTATTAACCAACGTATAAGAACCAAGGCACAAAACAGTCTATTAAGTGTTGCTGTTGTACATCCCTCATTCCAACTGAATTCACCTAAGATTGATATGCAAATCCCATTGTGATGGATGGAGGATGTACACTAGCAGTACTTGGTGGACTGAGCCGTATATACAAACCAATTTCAAGTTCCTTCGAAAGGTTACAGGATTTATCTAAAAAGTTAGAAATCCAGTTTTATGAATTGTGAAAGCTATTTTCAAAGCAAGTTACCCATGAAATATATGACTTATTAATTATAATTAAAATTACAATGATCAGTAGATCATTGTAAATTTCATATGTGCTTAATAATCCAGGCTGTGTGACAGACAGCCAACTCTGAACTAGATTTGAAGCAATATCTTGTTTTTCATAGTGAAGTTGTTTTGGTAAATATTTTGAAAATATTAAGCCCACTTTCCATGTTAGGATTGGTCAACCCTATTTTAAGGACAGCTTGTTCCCATGTGAACATATCTAGCCATTAGGTAGATGCCCTTGCCCACGTCCTTGTCAATTAGGCAGTTTGTTGCTGAAGAATGGGTATTTTTTGTGATGGCTTCCCCATCTTTCACACACCCCAAATTCACTTGGACCTTTCGTTATTATTTAGGTATCACTTAGGACTGATACATGTTTAGAATCAACTGTAAAGCGGGTGGTCTGTTAATAAATTCTAATGATGGGAGGGTAAATCTACATGTGGTCCTGTGAAAAGTAGTCTTTTCTGTTAGTACAGCCCCCATTTTTGTTCTGATTGGACTATTCAAAGGATACACACTGTTCTGTCTACCAGCTATATTAACCTGGAGTAACTAAACATGCCCTAAACATTTAGGATTGGGGGACCTGGCAACCCTAGGCAGGGGCCCTAACCTTGGTGGCCCTGATGAGGGCAGAAAGACAGGGTATAAATTTTGTGAATGAATTCATGAAATGTAAGTATCCTTAGCTCGCTGACAAAATAGATAAATATGCAGATATGGGTTTATAGAGAAGAAATATAAGACATTTATGGCCTATTGAGCCTGCTGCTTACAATTGTTTTGTTCTGTAGCCATATATGTAGAAGCATTTGATTTATATCATTTCAGATTGGAAGGAGGGTTGAATGTTTAAATGCTCCTCTGCATAGCACTCTTTACATACCAAGACTTATGTGTTGGGAAGAAGGTTCCAGGCTAGTCTTTCCCCTAACGTACTAGTTTCATATATGTAGGGAACATTTTAAGGGGGAGAAACAGTGAAACATTTGAAGCTCAGCAATGGATAAATCACAAGGGACATCTACTCCTGTGTTAGCTTTTGTAAGGGAAATGTTCCAGCCTATTTGGAGCAAAGACCCAAGATCTCAAAGTGTACTTCTTGCGGGGAAGGAGTCTGGCTTTCCTGCATTGGTCTATTCATGTTTATTCCCCTATCCTCACCCTGTCCATTCCTGCATTCAGCTAACATCAGCGCAGAGTCTCTAGGCATAGAAGTGCTATGAATTGGTTCCAGCCATACAGTTGTGGCCTGTTAAAAGCAGGTTCCTGGTTGCCTTGGTTGGCTTGGTGCCCGCATGAGGCTGAACATGCATAGGTGGGAGTGTGGCTAGAAAGCGCAATCCCATCCCTTTCCCCACACATGGGTCAAATCCACATTCACCCATTACCCGCATGTTTATCGGATATCTTCCGTTTGCCTCCAATCCGCGATTTTTTCCTCTTCGTTCACATTCCTGCTTCCAATCCGTCTTTCTCGCGCGTCCCTCCGGTCACACGGCCGCTCGAAAACCGCTTTTTTGGGCGGGACCTTTTTTCCCCTGCCCATTTTTTTAAAAAAATTTGAGCGCACTTTTCCGTTATTTCGATCTTGCCTTATAAAGAAACATCATTGAAGATAATGATGCCTCTCTTTCCCCCACTGACAGCTCTGATGGCTCTCTCCCATTTTTGGGGGGGAAATTTGGAAGCATGTGGGAAGCTTTCGTGGGCATTTCCTATGCAGGACAGTTCAGTGCCTGAATTTTACTCAAGTTTCACTTCCTTGGAGTGTCATTATTTTGATATTTCATAATTTCAATATTACAGTAATATAAACAAAAAAAATAAAAAACAGTTAAAAAGGAAGTTTCGCGAGTCCGTTCTGAGGATGGATTCACCCCAAAATGATTTTTCAAACTACCAGATTTGATTCAGAAACAGCATAATCAATAAATCCAATGCAAGTTGAATCAGCCAATAGGAACTCTCGGAACGGCCGGAGAGACAGGAAGGGGGGTGGTTTTTAAAAAAAATGCGTAAATTGCGCATTGGCCCGTTCACAGCCACCATGAAACTCCCGTTGAAAACCTGTGACCACATATTCGGGAGAAATGCGAATGAAATGCGTCTGTTTAATGAGGTAATGTGACTGGCACTCGGGATTGAGCGGGGAATGCGGGGAACATGCAACTCAGAATGAGTAATGTGGATTCGACCATGGTGTCTTGATATAGATATGTATACATACAAAGCTAATATAACATTTTTATTGTCTTACGATATGGAAAGTTGTAGAACAGTCCACCTAAAACCTCTGCTCTCCACAGATATATGGATTTTTAATATTCCTTTCCTTGATCAAGAGTAAGATCAGTTCTTCAGGATATGTTTCTGCAAATATGCTGTCATGACCAACATGGCCTGGTTATTAGCCTAAACAAAAAGGAAGAAGATCAAAATGTCTGTTGTCAGTCTTTCCTTGTAATTCACCTGAGAAAAAAAAATCTTTCAGAACTGAAACCTTTCCAAGCATTTGCTGTCTACTTTCTGTGAAAGAAATCCAGGGTGTTGAAAATATTATAAATCTGGAGCTTTTTAAATCCACAGTCTATAATGTTTAGCAGCATAGTCTGTGTGAAGAGGCATTATAAAATATGCATTTCTTCAGACATCCTGATAGCTGAGGCTTTCTTCAGGCTTCACAGGTCATTATTTTTAGCCCATGCAAACATCAAAAAAATTAATACACATTTATAAGAAACTGGAAATCCAATATAAGTCCTACTGTGCTAGAATGACTGTTTAAGTTCTTTAGAAATGTGGCAACACTTGAGAGGATTAAACAAGAAGAGACTGAAGTCAGTAGCAGAAATTCCATTAGCACTATTGGGATGGTGGTGGTGAAGATGAAAATTCATTTTCTTGGCTGGGGCTTTCTCATTTTTTGTGAGTCCCAATCACAATATTGGCCAGGACAAGTTGCAGTCTTATTGAATGAAGGTTTTGCATATTTTAAACAATGTACAGCTCCAGTCACTGTTGTTATATCACTAAGTCGCTGTATCCTTGTGTGTTTTGTACATGTATTTATGTATTTATACATCTATATTTATCATGAAGCTCAGAAATATCTGTATTATTTACAATTAAAGTTGTCCAAGCAATGGCATAGTAACTTCCTTGCTCTTACACTCACACTGTGTACTATGTACTTATTTCCTTACCTTTGTGGATTCACATTTTGCAAAATAGTGTTCCTGATCCAGGCAGTGTTTCTGCCCTTAGATCATACCTGCTGCATAAACAAGAAGCTATTATATGGGCATGATCTTCTGGTTCTGGTCTAGAGATCCTCAGACACAGCAGATAACAAGCCTATTCCACTTGTGCACCTCTCTTCTTTGCTAGATGATGAACTCGGAGCACCCTCTTTTCCATTCCCTGTGATCATCATGATGCATGGCTTTGTGCATTTTACCATCATAAATGAGGGTGTGCCAATGGGAAGCATTTAAGCATGCAACCCCCCACATACCCTTCCTATTGGAAATGGTACCACACCAGCAGGACTATACCATGTAATTAGAACTGATACACATTTAGAATAAACTGTAAAGCAGATGGTCTGTTAAGAAACTCTAATGATGAGAGGGGCCGTCGTCACACGGGCTTTTATTTAGCGCTAAAATGGCGCTATTTTCCGGAAAACACCCACCTTATTCCAACACTGTAGCGATTACCTCTCTTCTGCTTTGTGCTTGATAGTCGCGCTATTTTGTGCCTCAGTGTGAATGCCTCACATCGATGTATTTCGCCTCGCAACGTCCTATGCCCTCCCTTCAATCCCAGAATCCATTTCTTCCTGCGACTCCCCTTTTTTTTATTTTATTATGTCCTTATAACGCCATAACGACATAACACAATGCAAACTTTCTGCTGAAGTAAAAATGACTCAATCGCCATGGCAGAGGCTTCAGCAATGGGGATCATGTCAGACAGGGAGTTTTCTGCGGGCAAAGGGCTATTTATATAATTTCAAAGTTGGAAAAACAAAAGGGTCGTAAGGTTTTGCTCTAACGGAATGTTTATATGCGGTTATTCCATTATAGCGGAATTAAACGCCAGAATAATAAAAAAAAAAGGAGGGAGGAGCTGCTTCTGCGCGGTTAGAGAGAACAGAACAGAGTGCTTCGGTGTGGACAGCTGGTGGCACGAAGAGCCGTTAGGTGACCCAAAGAAATGTTACTGTGCCGATAACAGGTAGGACGCTATATGCTGTAAATTTAACGGAAGAGATGCCCGTGTGACGACGGCCAGGGTATATCTACATGTGGTCCCATGAAAAGTAAAGTCTTTTCTGTTGGTACAGCACCCATTTTTGTGCTGATTGGATTATTCAAAAGATACACACTGTTCTGTCTACCAAATATATTAACTTGGAATAACTAAACATGTCCAGCTAGATCATTATGAGCTTTGGTGTCGTCATATTCAAAACTTCTCTTTAGCTTTGGCATGGTTTGGTCACTAATGGGTGATTAGCACAGCAGATTACTTTGGCCAGTTTGGAGGGACAGTTAACATTCACCTGTAAGGCAGCAGGAGATTATGGGATCTCCTCCTAGTCTGCGTGTGGGCTGTGGAAAGTAAGGAAAGCTGGAAGGAAGGTTTTAAGTTTAGAGCTGACTAGCAGATTCACTAAAAGTTTTTTAGAATGCAGCAGTTTTTGACTTTCAAGGGTACAGCCTCACAATGTTGCTATTGCTGCTGTTACTTGTGGAGTGACGATGCTCATTGCTTGTGAGTTCCTGTTTCTGCGCCGCCCCCCCCCCAAAAACACTTGCTCTGTCTGTAAATAAATAATACAAAAGGCATTGGAAGTCTCCCGAGCTCTATCTGCCCAAAAGAAACTTACCACTGCTTTGTTTTCAGTGGCTTCTCTCCCTAGTCAGCATAGAGTTGCCGACTGTGGCCCGGGAAATTCCTGGAGATTTGGGAAGTGTCTGGGAAGGGCAGAGTGTGGGGAGGAACCCAAACCATCAGGTCTGCCCTATAAAGCTTCTATTTCCTCCAGGGGAACTGATCTCTGTATTCTGGAGATCAGTTGGTGTAATTCTGGGAGAACTCCAGACCCCATCTTGAGGTGGTGAACCTAAATCAGTTGTGATGTTGTAGATACTTTTATTACAGACAAGAATGTTAGTGGTCAGCTTCATTTTCCATTCTGAAAGCTGAGGATAATAGTGACTGACTGCAGCAAGGATGATCAAAATAAAGGTTGCAACCCCCACCCCTGTTTGTTAAAAGAAGCAGCATGAACTGAAACTGCTCAGTCACTTCTTCATTTTCCTCACTTTCATTCAGCAGACCATTTTAAAGCCTGCCAGGCTGCAGGGCAACCACATGGAGGGGAAGGGTGTACTTTACTGGGGAACAAGGGTCCTGATGGGGCCAGCCTAGCCAGCAATATCCATTACCATGAAGAAAACTAGATCATATTTGAGGATCTTTTTTAGAAACTTATTACCTTGTACCTTGTACCTATCTCGTGTGAGATTGGCTGGAGCCAATCAAAAGTAGCTTTGCAGCAGCAATCTCAAACAACATTCATATCAAGAATAGGGTTGTCAGGTCCCCTTACCCTCCCAGCAGGAGTGGGGGATCTGGCACTTACCAAGGTGATCTTCTTGTGTGTGTGCTCTGTGCATGCATGCCCCCAAAGTGACATTGTTGCTCCCAGCTGGAGTGCACCCGCTGCATGCTGGCCCAGGGTGGTTTTAGTTTTTTGTTGTTGTTTTTTGCCTCCCAGGCCCATTTCCCAGGCCTTTACCCCCCCATCAGCCAGATGTGTGACAGGGGGGGGCTGAGGCTGGGAGCGAGGAATCCCCTGCCCCCACTTGGGGACTGGCAACCCTAATCAAGAACTATCAGACTCGGCGTTCCTTTTGCAAGGCAAGAGGGAGGGACATAAGGTTGCCTGCTCTGAGATGGGGAAATTCCAGGAGATTGGGGGGGGGGAGCCATGGGAAGGGATTTGAGGAGGAGAAGGGCCTCAATGGGCCACCCTCCAAAGCAGCCATTTTCTCCAGTGAAACTGATATGTGTCACCTGGAGATTAGTTGTAATTCCATGAGCTCTCCAGGCCTCACCTAGAGGTTGGCAACCATAAGCCATATCGGCCCATTAGCAGTTTTTTAAAAAGACATTGACAGGATAATCCCTTTTTAGTGACCAAAAAGTTACAAAATACTAGCTAAACCTGTACAACTCTCAGGCTGGGTATTATTATTATTATTATTAAACAAAAATAGCACAAGCAGGCATTTTTCATAAATGTAAAATATGTAACTGTACTTTCATAAATAAAAGAAACTTTTTTCATGGTTCATGAGATTTGCATGTGTGAGTTGAAGGATTCTGGTGTGTGTGTGTGTGTGTGTGTGTGTGTGTGTCGCAGAGAGGCGTTCTACAAGTTTGCATACCTCCCCCCCCCCCGAAATAATGCTCGGGTCCTACTGAGCTGAGATTCCACTGCTCTGGAATGGGCTCCCTGAAGATGTCTGAAAAATTCCTATTCCATTATTACTTACACAGATGATGTAAGAACGTGCTGTTTCAGAGAGCTTCTGGGCACTCGGTTTCTTTTTAATCTGATGCATACAGTTTGTTGTTTAATAATCTGTGCTGGAACGTGAATGTTGAGGCTTGTTTTCTCTTCCTTGTGTTTTACTCATTCATTGGTTGCTGCCTCAAATTTTCACTTATTTATTTGCTTGCTTGCTTCGTTTATGCCCTGCCTTTCCCCGCAGTGGGGACCTAAAGCTGTTCACATCATTCTGCTCTCATCCATTTTAACCTCACCACAGCCTTGTCAGGCAGATTACGCTGAAAGTTGTGTAACTGGCCCCAGGTCACCCAGCGAGCTTCCATGACAGAGTGGGGATTCGAACCTGGTTCTCCCAGATCCTACCCAGGGACTCTAACCACTAGGAAATACCGCTGTGGATTCAAACTGCAGGATTGAAAATCTTTTGAGGAAATAAGATATAAAAGTATTGTATCAGACGTATTGTTGTTCTGTGTGATACCTCTTGGCCTAGGAACTGAGATTTCTGGCAACTGACTTATTTGGTAAGTCTCCATATGACTTGTAGTGAAACATGCAGAAAGGCGTAAGCTGGCAAAGGTTCCCAATGAGGAACTTTGGAAATGGAGATGGGTGGAGTGGGAGCATTTCTCACATGTAATTGATGTTTTATGTTAGCTCAGTTTCATTGTTCAGCGTTTCTTTGGTCAATTACCTTTAATAAAACAAGGGCAGTCGCAATTAAGTTTAAAATTTTAGGTCTATATTACCTCATTACCTGTGAGTAGTAAGTCACTGCCACTTTATTAGAATGCTTGTTTAAATGAATTAATTTTCTGGTGACTAACACTTAAGTGCCTCTTGGAACAGGTTCATGAGGC
This sequence comes from Eublepharis macularius, assembly GCF_028583425.1. Taxonomy (NCBI): domain Eukaryota; kingdom Metazoa; phylum Chordata; class Lepidosauria; order Squamata; family Eublepharidae; genus Eublepharis; species Eublepharis macularius. The sequence continues at coordinate 73,039,471 of NC_072793.1, forward strand.
ACAAAGCTCTCTTTTAAATAAGCATGGATGTTCAAAAACAGAGACCAGGAAACTTAAAATAATGGAATTGTGAAGTTTTGTTGTGAAGCTGAAGCTTTAAAAAATCAGTGAAGATGAGAGAAAAACAAATCTAAATATTTACTTTAACATCCATATCATTAGAACATATTTTCTTCTCATTGGCCATTTCCACATGGGTTATCTGCCCCAGATTTAATGCTATTGGAAAGCAAGTTCTTTTCCTGCTTCCCCATAGCATCATGGTGCATTCATGCACCTCCAAGGTTTGCCTGGTTTTTCTCCAGTCTTTCTCAAACCTGCTATACTGCAAAGTTTTGAGAAAGATCTCAGTAAAACCTGGATGGCTGCTGTGTGGGTGGGAAAGTTGATTTTTCCCTCCCATATGGGAGCCATTTTCCTTAACCCCACCCTTCAAGCACCAGCAGGCATGAAAATTCCAACTTGTAAATGAAGATGGCTGGGATAAAATAGATTCCTTTTTCCTATATTGATATATAATAAGAATCATTTATTTTTCTGCTTATACTCTATACTTTTTTATTCTTTGCCTTCTACTCCTGGAATGATTAAGGGGTTAATAATTTTGGTTAAAATGTAAGGGATTGCAAATGTGATCTATATAATATATATAAAGGAAAAAAATTATTAGAAATGAATTAAGAAATAGTGTAAGTAGATAAGAAAGCATAGAATGTAAATAATGATTGCAGAGACTAAAAGGGAAGCTTGAAGGTAGAAGGGGCGTCAATTGGCTATGTAATGTCTTGCTGTATTTATGGATTGATAGACATATGTCCTGTACATGAATCTGCTATTGAAACATTGTTGGTCTTGCTGTAATCCCCTTTCCCCACTATAAAATCCAATAAAAATGATTTATAAAAAAAAAAAAGCACCAGCAGGCTTGCGGGCGGTGGGGTGTTAATTGGCAATTTCATATTTCTATCAATATACCATTATAATAGTATGTGAATTCCCAGCTTTCTTTTTTTAAGTATGTCTCTACGTCCCTTCTGTTGCAGAGATCGAAGAGGGAAATCATATCTCCACAACAGGCTAGAGGCTTTTTTAAAATGAAAGCTGAGAATTCACAGAATCTGTTACACTTATTTTATAACAGTGTTTTGATATAATAATAAATAATTGCTATTTTTTAAAATATTGGAGAAACCACAGTGGCTGGGAGAGGTGCTGCTAGAGGTCTGGGGCGGGGGAAATGAGAGCAAACCTGCCGCGTGGACCCCCGGTTGCCATTGCGCTGAATCTCCAGCCATACCAGCAACAGGGACTCCAAAGAAGAGGATGATGTTAAACCCAGACGCAATGTGCAGCCTATTAAAGGTCCACAGAAGAAATATTCCAGAGTCTAGCACATCTTGAGCTTTACAGACTTTCAGGAAAATAACTCAAAAATCATTATTAATTTTTTTGCAGAACTAATAATATACATGTGGCAATAACTACAATAATACATGTCAATCTTGCATACAGTTATTTTAAAAAATCTTTTCTCCTAAATGGGCAATGACTTCTAAAACTAATTTACTATTTAAAAGATTTAAGATGCCAAAACAATGATTTGCAGTTACAGAGAGAGAATATATAACATCTCACTACAGATTATCTAGAGCCTTTCAAGCTGGGAGTATTGGATCCCCTTTTATTAGAAAGTTTTAGTCTGAGTAGAGTTTGCATTCACTTTCTATATGAAATATACTTAGAATGATCTAGACCGTCACACTGGCGATGTATAAAGATGTTGTGTCTAGTCTGAATTAGAGATGGGCATGATCCAAAAAAAATTAACGATCCAGCTGATCGTGGATCGGCGCCACCAACAATCCCGCATTAACGATCCACACCAATCATCTCCTGTTCCCGAGCTGTGGATCGTGGATGCCAAAGCGGGGCACGCTGGTATTCCAAGCTATGTGGGAAGGTGGGTGGTGGCAGCAGCCGCTGGGCATGGCGGGCACGGGGAGGCGGCGACGATGAGATTGGAGTGTCCGTGGCTACAGAACACCCCCTTCCCCCTCCCTCCCCTGGGTGTCTTCTCCCAACTTGTGACTGTTTTGCTGCAAACAGAGCTCAGGCTTTCCCCTGGCTCCGTTGCCAGGGGAATAGATTGCTGGCGCCTGAGTGTCTGGATCCCCGATCCGAGCCCGAACACAACGATCCAGGCCTCTCCCAATCGCTGGATTGTTGGCAGTGGACGATCACGATCCACTAGGTCACGATTGCGCAATCGCCATTATCGTGGGGGGGGGGGTTTCGATCGTAATGCAGATCATGCCCATCTCTAGAATGAATTAAATTTTGGAATGGATGGTTTAAGAAAAAGGCCAATATTTGGACAATGGCTCTAATTAGTAATTGCCTGCAAGTTCAGAATTTGGGGTTGGATGTAAGAGAAATGAATTATCTCAGTTTGAGAGACCCATGAACCCATTACAAGCCGAATCTGAAGTTCAGGTTTTACTTGTAACATATTAGGCCTGGCACCAGCCTTCCTCAGCATATGTTCTCCCTTCCCTTTGTCATCCAATTTGCCAGGCAGCTTTGGGTAGAGCAAGGAGGCTATACTTGCTATACTTTCGGAAGTGCCATGGCAACATCCTGGCTTCAGGATCCATAGAAGCTGCAGTTCCTATGGAATGTGACAACCCACTAGGACATCAGGATCCATAGGTATTGCATCCAAAATGCAGGAATGTTTTTCCACCAAAGACACAGAAGCAGCTGCTTGAGGTGTCACTGCCCAACATGCAGCATCTTTGTAAGCTCAGAGTCAGCACATCCTGTTTAAAGCAACCTGGGCTGCCCCTTGCTTCTTTTGATACAAAGTTACATTCAGATACAGCTGATGTGCCAAAGGGAGGCACAATCCATTCATGGATCTTAAGCAGTTTATTCAAAATAGGAGTTTGAGGATCTGTGTTTATCAGCAATGTAATGTTGTATAATTGAGGCCAGATCATGTAAACAGCAGCATATATTTTCATCTTCTTTATTGGATCATGTTCACATACAGTATAAGATGAGACCTCTGGTTGTCTGAGGACTTGAACAATGTCAGGTGTGATATTCAGAACACAACTAATAAGTAACTAGAAGCTGCAGTGGGCAATGATCCAAAGAGCTCATTCACTTGCCCTTTGGAAACAATTTGAGATGTGGTATTGGGCTTATACACAGCCTCTGCCAACATTCATGCAGCATGAGGAACTGCTGCTCAAGAAAAGAAAAAGTTGCCTGAAGGCCTCTTTTGTTTCATGGTACTTTGGAGATTTTGTTACTCTAATGAGGGTCTCCTTGTGAGTTGGGGGGATTAGCATTAAAGGAGACACAGTGAGAGAGGGTAACTGGGAAATCTCCACCTATGTATACCATAATTATTTCCTTAGAAAACTCTCAAATAAACAGGTGGATATGCAACAGAGAAGGCTTCTTTATTTAAAGAAGAATAAAAGGCAATCAAGGAAGCACAGAACACACACAGCACACATACATGGCTAGCTAGAAAATATGGAGGATCCCATCCAATTTTGGATGGGAAATGTGTGATATGATTATCTGGGCTGGACGATAGGTAAAAAATATTGCTTGATGACCTGATAAGTATCGGACAGGAAGGCTATCAGATGTGCTGCTGAATAGCCTAATTAGGTAAGTGGTAGAGGAAGGCATTGATGAGATTAGGTGAGGAGCAGTCTCTCAGGAAGCTTTATTATCTCTGCATCTCTCCTGGGCATGGGAGCCATTCAGTCAGTCATTTCTCCTATGACTCATGGCTTGGTAACTTTCCAGTCTCCAGGCCAGTTGGCATCTACTCTTCCTAGGGCTAGTCAGTGCCTGGGACTTCTGGCAAGGGGTTTATGATATTAGATATCCCCAAACTGCCTTTGCAGTGTGAGGAAGAGGTCTGACTACTAACAATTTTGTAGTGTGGCTTTTATCAAAATGAATTTATTTGCCAAGAGATCTCTCAACATCCATTTCTGCTAGTGATCACAAGTGGTTGTTCAGAGATTAGGGCAATATTAACAGGAAGCCATTAGTGCCAAGAGAAAGCTTTCAAATAACTTAAATAAGACTTTTGTGGGTTTAAAAAAACACAACTATACATTATGAACTATGGCTATCTGTCTCAATAGCTACTGCTGTAGTATGCTGTTCAGTTGGTCTGGAAGAAAAATACTGTCCTGTTTCTTTACATATAAACTTTCTTGTTTAAGGTGTGTGGGGGGGGCAACACAAAAACTAGAGAAGTCGAAAGATGAAAGTATGCTCTCATTTTAAGGCTTTTGGATGCCAATGTTAAGCGTGTCAGACAAGAATCTGGGAGACCCAGATTCAAATCGCTGCTCTACCACAGAAGTTTGCATGGTGACTGTGGGCCAGTCACTCACTCTTAGCCTAACTGACCTCACGGAATTGTTGTTATGATAAAATGGATGAAAAGAGATAATATAAGCTGCTTTAGGTCCCAATTGGGGAGAAAAAATGGAGTATAAATGAAGTAAATAAATTTGAATAAAACTTAAACTTCCCCTAATCCAGCCAATCCAGGAATGCATTTGTGATACCCCAAAATCTTTTACCAAAAAAGAATTACGAATTTGGATTCCCTGTGCCTGCCAGCTACTGAGAGCGGGACCACAAGTGACGCCTGACACAGGTTGGACACTTGCCAGCTTCCCTCAAGTTTTGATGGGAAATGTAGGCAGCTTGGCGGAATGTTGGACAAGTGACAGTTGAAAAGTCCATTGGACAGCAGTCAGAGAGTCAAGCTGCAAGACCAGGATGCCTACATTTCCCATCAAAACTTGAGGGAAGCTGACTAGTGTCCAACCTGTGTCAGGCGTCACTTGTGGTCCCGCTCTGAGCCCCACTACTCATTGGCCCTTACCTTTTGGTACTGCCTCAGTTTCTAAAACTGTTGCTGTATAAGTAGAGCAAATTTAAATGGCAGCTATATGGAAGATAAACATGGGAGTGGCCTCTAATGTACCAGTTTGAATTCAAATCCCCCCTACTTTAATGCACAATGTGTCAACTGAAAGTCACAGGGTAAAACATATTAGAACAAAAACAAAAGAACAAATGATCAAATTTTTTTTCATTGAAAAATAATTATATTCTTAGTCAATGTTTCAATAAATAGAGCCCTTTAGGGTAGACTGATATTCCCATACTGCAGATCTAGGGCTTAAAGAATAGCAGTTTAATCTTCCTTGATTGCTTGGTTGAAATTTGAATCTGAGATCCTCCTAGTTTTCACTTTTTAGCAATGGCAGTTCACCAGCTCATGCATACATTCTGTCCCGTATTTGAGCATCATTATTATGTGGCAACAGAATATATACTCCTATATCCATAAAGGAAGAGGTCCTGGCTCAATGTTTGAGCATCTGCTTGGCACACAGAAGGTCCCAGGTTCAATCCCCATTATCTCCAGTTGAATAGACCTGTCTGTTAATAGTAGGTGATGTGAAGACATCTATCTGAGAGAGCCTGGAGAGTTTCTGCCAGTCTGAGTAGACAATATTGACCTTGATGGGCCAAGGGTCTGATTCAGTGTAAGGCAGCTTCATGCATTCAAGTGTGATTGCTCATACAAAATTTGTGTGTTCAAAGCTCTCTTGACAGAAATATATTTAGCCTACATACCAAAGAAAACGTGTCTTTTTTCTCATTATAAGGAAAAATGCTTTTGCAGTCCTCACATTATTGCTGTATTATTCAGTAATCTGATAACAAAAGTGGGAAGCAAACAATGGTAATGGTTTTCATACCCCAACTATTATTACTTCCTAGTGAAATTTTACACTGATTTCCCACCGCTTAATTTCTTAGAAGTGGTGTGTGTGGATTTTTTTTTTAAAAAAACCTGCTAATTTTAAGAGTTACTCATTTTCATTATTAGTCCTCTTTGTTTTTATATGTTATTATTACTCCCCTTTGTTCCTCATGCTCTGGTACATCCTGCTTTACAGTACTATATGCCAGGCTGTGGTCACTGTCATCAGACCAAACAGGAGGCCAGTATGGGCTGGTAAAGAAATAATCTCTCGTGTTAAGGATGCTGGAATTATTTTCCAGGCTACGTTGAAAGAAGGTGTGAAGAAGGAGGAGAAATTCTCTGCCCATCAACTCCCTGCCTGGCCATTCTGGGGTGGTAGTGGTGGCAAGGCTGCTAGCTTCCTCATGCTGGATTGTATGTGGGAGAGAAGGAAAGCCTTCATGTCAGTGACATTATCTCCTCTGCCTCTGATTTCTGTGAACTCTAAATTAGACACAGGTACCCCAGAATAATAAATCCAAATAGTAACAGAGGGCATTACTTGTTAAGAAATTGTTTTCATAACAACATTGAAATGGCTTTTTAATTTATTTTCCCCTTAATAATGTCTAAACGCACATACATATTAATTTCTAAAGTTTAACTTGACCCCTTACTCCTCACCCACTGCAGAAATTAAATATGAGTAACTGCATCTACGTATATTTTTCCTGTTACCTCTGTCTGCCTCTCCTCTCTTCCTATTAAAATGTGGATTGTAAATTCCTCAGGGCAGGGACTGTGATTTGCAATTCTGATTTGCCAATATAAACCATAGTTTGCCAGCTCAAAGGAAGTAATTAATTACCTCATGGGGCACTCCTTCCTCCTCCCCCACCCTTACCACACACAAAAGTCCAAGACTCTCCCAGGCAGGCTCATTCTCCTAGTGCCAAATCATGGTTTTACAATACATCTGAATAACTCATGGATGTGAGCTGCCTCAATCTCTGCCCTCCCCTAAATTGCACCCTTGATTTTAGCTAATGCTAGCAATGATTTATACCCCATCTTTCTATCAGTTCATAGGTATATGATAACCAAGCTCATGATAATCTTTTCTTCAGTACTTTTGGAGTGCATTAAGAAATAGGCACTGTGTTTCTTAACATATTTATTAGAAATGGATATATGCAAGGAAAAAAACTCTCTTTGCATCTATTTAAACTATAAGGCATTTGCAATTGTGCAAGGGCCTCCAGGCCCCCGAGGAGTGCCTGCAGAGAACAAGCAAGCTTTCAGAATAAGGTAACATTTAAGAAACCTCCAAAAGTCAAGTAGTGAGACTGGATTAATTAGGAACCTTGTCTAATCCGTATAATATTGGTATTTGCTTTCCACTGCAGGAATCCTTTATTTAACACGTGCATGTTTGTTTTACTCTATCTTGCTGCCATCCTGAATAAGGGTAAGGAATGCTGAAGACACTTAAAAAAAAAATAATGCAAATCTCTCTTGCCCTAATCGAGAAAAAGCATCACATACAAGAGAGGTAGAATATATTCAATTTCCTGTTAATTTCCCTGGTTGTCTAATTTTATGCAAATCCATTGAGCAGAGGTTTTTAATTCAAAAATTCTCATCAAGAGATCAGAGAGATGCAGAATAGGAAAAAAGGATGTATCATTTTGGAAGGGGCTTTTAAAGAATTCAGCAGCAAGATACTTTACATTTTAATTAAAGTGTTTATTTTGCTTGGCACAATAAATCTTGCTTTCAATGGGAAAGAAAGGTGGTATTAAATAGTGAAAGGAACTAATTCTGCATTTCAAGAAAATGATGACTTCTTCCAGGCAGACCTGTAGTGTCATCTGGGATTAGTAATGGTGGCATTCTTTGTAAACATGTCATCTTTGAAAGTAAGAAACAAGAGGAGTGCCTATCGCTTTCTCTGCTGCAGGGTGTCAGTAAAAGATTCATTTGACTCTAAAGGGGATTATCCTTGCTTTTGTTGGGGGAGGGAGTTTATTACAGAAGCTGGGGGAAAGAGAGTTAGCACAGATTAGTATTATATGATTGGGAGAGCCATGATGACTGTTATGTCTGAAACGGTGACAAACTGTCTTTCCTCCAATATTCTGATTTCTTGCATAGTGCCCATCATTTCTAGCATTTTCTCTTCTTGTTTCAAATAGTTACCAGCAGACCTGCAGGGAAACTGCCCAGTCCCTTTAACAGAAGCTCAGGCTGCAATCCTAAAGGTATTTCCCTAGGAGTAAGCCCCACTGAATAATATGAGACTTACTTTTAAGGAGACCTGCTTAGGATTGTTCCCTCAGTCAGGGGAAATGGGGAGCTGACACATTTCATGTCATTGATATACATAACTTCTCTTAAAGGAACAGAGTGTTTTTTCTCCAGGCAGCTGGCAAACCTAATTTCAAAATGTTGGGCTTCAAATGCATGCACATATAAAATGCCTGTGCATATAAAAATTTCTGCCGGTGTGACTGAATTCTGTAGCCAAGCACACATGGCTTCTACAGCATTTCTGGGCTACAAGTGACATTTGAGAGTTCTTTAGTAGACAGCTGGCAGCACTAGCTCTGCTGCAATTTTGTTGTCATGTTGTTGAAAAACAGACACCCCCGAAAAAGGTCCCCCATAGTGAATAATGGCAGACTGATGGGATGGAAGTGATTCTGCAAAGGAACACTTCCTCACTTGGTGAAAGGAAGCAAACAACAGACCACAACAAGGAAGGATGGCAAATGCAATTTTCACCAGATTTTTAAAAAAATGATAGTCACTGTAAGAGTAGGAAAAATGAAATGAATACAGACAGGATTTTTGTTTTTTTTTACTGTCAATGGCTGGCTGGAGCTTTCTTGCTAGGCTGCCACTTGATCTCCATTTTAGGAATCAGTAGAGAGCAGAGCACCAGTGCAGAGTTGGACCTGCTTTGGAAGTGTGTAAAATATACATCACCTAGTAAGTAGTTAAGTCTATCAAAGGAACAGGATATTTTCCAAGACACTTTAAATGAATGGGAGTGGTAAGAATAAGTTTATATCTTCTGAAAGGAGATGTAATAAGCATCTACTAGCCTTAGAAGAAATCTTACTCACTTTGGTCTGCAGTGAGTCTGGCCTATGTGTCTTTCAGCTAGAGATGCCAGTCCCTAGGTGGGGGGTGGGGATCCCCCACCTCCACACCCCGCTCCCACTTACCTGGCCAGCAGGGGGACACGCACCTTCTGTGCACGCTCCCCTGTGGCGTTGCATGCTTCCATGTGCAGCAGCCACCTGGATTGGGCCCGTTTTGGCCTGGATCAGGGCCGCTTTGGAGTGCGAGAGCACTCCTGTGCTCCACAGCAGCCCCAAACGGGCCAGTTTTGGCCCAAATCAGGCTCATTTTGGGCCCATTTTGGCCAAGATCGGGCCTGTTTTGGGCCGCTGTGGAGCGCAGGAGCGCTCCTGTGCTCTGCAGCGGCCCCTATCCAGGCCAAACCAGGCCAAATACAGGCCCAAAACGAGCCCAATTTGGGCAAAAATGGGCCCGTTTTGGGGCACTGCAGAGCGCTTCTGTGCTCCTGCGCTCCATAGCAGCCCCAATCCGAGCCCTTGCAGAGCATGGGCGGGCTCCCAATGTGTGTGTGATGATGTCACTTTCCAGAAGTGATGTCATCACGCTTGCGGGAGCACCCATGTGTGCTCTCACTTTGCGCATGCACACCCCCCCACTGCAAAAGGTAAGTATAAAGAGCTAGTCCCCTGCTGGGAGGTTAAGAGGGACTGGCAACTCTACTTTCAGCTTACCAGTGTATAACGACTCTTAAAGAGATTTCATTAGGTAATATTGCATCGAGTTAGACTATAATTCGTATAACAGAAGCTTGTGTAGAAGACGTGAAGTACAGAGCAAGTCTTCACTATTAAACGAGCGTTGCAATATTTACTTAAGTACAGGACTTATTTATTTTTCAACTAGTGTATTGCCTGCCATGCAGAATGCATTACTTGCATCAAAAGTGTTATTCATAAATAACAGGCCTTACTTGATCTGAAGGAAACGGAATGATTCATTTTTTATTAATACTTCCCATGTTCACTCATTATCATGGCTGATTAATTTGATGGAAACAAAACAAGTACAAAGGGACTTGCAGTGACAACAATTGAAATGTGAAATGCATCAGCCAGTGCAGAAATGAGGCCTTGAAGAAGGGGGATTCTTACAGTTCTGGGGATTTCTACACAATAAATAAGAAAATTTTGGTTTGAGGATAATCAGTCATCATGAGCTTCATAGAAAAAGTTACAGCTCAAGTGACTGTTTAAATCCAGAGCATGGAAAGAATGATTTCTTTAAATTCAGATATGTAAATTCAAAATGAAACCTTGACAATTTATGAAGTTTGGAAATGGGAGTGTGGCTGTATTATGTCATTGTTGAAGTTGTCATTGGAATATTTAAAACACTGTATTTTGAAGTCAGTGTTGATCCAAATAAACCTTTGGTTTTTTGCCTTTGTTTAATTTTTGTTTACCTTCTTAGCCAGTCTTACATTAGTAGTTTAAAGTCAAACTTCTGAAGTGTTCCACCATGCACCCTGGAAACAGGTTGCAATATGGCCTGAGCAAAATAGGGACTAAATTTGGTCCCATGGCAAAGTGGGGAGATGCAGCTGCAGTTTGTTTATCCTGTCATGTTTCTCATGCAGGCCCTTTGCCCCACCCTCTTTTCCCACATGCTATGGAAAAGGTAAGAACCAGCACTTCAAACTGTGCTTGGGAACAAATGGACAGCCAGTGCAGATCTGTTGGCATTGGGGTGGTATGATCTCTGTATCCCAGCCCTGATAATAGTCTGGCTGCTGCGTTTTGGAAGAGCTGAAGTCTCCAGAGTCCAGACCATTTTCAAAGGCAGTGCATGTAAAATGCATTACACTAATCAAACCTGGATGAAATCAGGCCATGGATTACTGTGGCCAGATCACACTTTTCGAGGAATGGCTGTAGCTAGCATATCAGTTGAAGCTGATAAATGGTATTACATGTCGCAGAGACAACTGTAGACCAGGATCCAGCAATACCCACAAGCTACATACTTGCTCCTTCAGGATAGGGCAACCCCCTCCAGGACAAGCTGACACCTTGGTCCTCAAGCAGCTTTGTTATTGACCAGCAGCACCTCAGTCTTGTCTGGATTGAGCTTCAGTTTATTGGTCCTCAATCTACATCCCTCCCATTACTTTCTCTAGGCACTTGTTAAGGACTTCCACAGACCCACCTGGCTCAGCTGTCAAGTAGAACTGGATGTTTTGTGCATATTTGTGGCACCTTGTTCCAAATCCCCTGATATTATCTCCCAGCAGTTTTGTGTAGCTTTTAAACACTATGGGGAACAAAATGGAACCCTGTGAGACCCCATAACATAAATGACATAGGGCCGGATAGCAGTCCCCCAGCACCACCTTCTGGAATTGGCTAGTCAGGTAAAGAGCAGAACCTCTGAAACATGACCCCTCCCCAGTCCCAGCCCAACCAGTGTCTCTGAATGGATACCATGGTTGATGATACTAAACACCACAAAGAGGTCCAGTAGAATCAATAGGAATGCACTCTTCTTGTCCTTTTCCAGTGAAGATCATCCATCAGAGCAACCAATGCCACTTCTATCCCAAACCCAGGCCTGAATCCAGATTAAAATGGGTCTAGATAGTCCATCTCCTTCAAGACTGCTTGAAGCTGAAGTCTGGCTGTTGCGCCATCCACCTTGGCTAAAAATTGAATGCTGCCCACCAGGTGGTAGTTGTTCAGGTCAGTGGGTTCTAGGGGTGCTTTCTCAGGAAAGGACCAACAACTGCCTTTTTCAAAGAGGTTGGGATGGACTATACCCTCCTGCAGTGAGGCATTTATTATCTCTCAGACCCTTTCGACCAACCCAGCCTTTCTCAGGAAAAGACCTGCAACTGCCTTTTTCAAGGAGGTTGGGACGGACTATACCCTCCTGCAATGAGGCATTGGCCATCATCACACGGGCTTTTATTTAGCGCTAAAATGGCGCTATTTCCGGCAGACACCCACCTTATTCCAACACTGTAGCGATTTTCTCTCTTCTGCTTTGTGCTTGATAGTCGCGCTATTTTGTGCCTCAGTGTGAATGCCTCACATCGATGTATTTCGCCTCGCAACGTCCTATGCCCTCCCTTCAATCCCAGAATCCATTTCTTCCTGCGACTCCCCTTTTTTTTATTTTATTATGTCCTTATAATGCCATAACGACATAACACAATGCAAACTTTCTGCTGAAGTAAAAATGACTCAATCGCCATGGCAGAGTCTTCAGCGATGGGGATCACGTCAGACAGGGAGTTTTCTGCGGGCAAAGGGCTATTTTTATAATTTCAAAGTTGGAAAAACAAAAGGGTTGTAATGTTTTGCTCTAATGGAATGTTTATATGCTGTTATTCCGTTATAGCGGAATTAAACGCCAGAATAATAAAAAAAAAGGGAGGGAGGAGCTGCTTCTGCGCGGTTAGAGAGAACAGAACAGAGTGCTTCGGTGTGGACAGCTGGTGGCGCGAAGAGCCGTTAGGTGACCCAAAGAAACGTTACTGTGCCGATAACAGGTAGGATGCTATATGCTGTAAATTTAACGGAAGAGATGCCCGTGTGACGACAGCCATTTATTATCTCTCCGACCCTTTTGACCAAGAGTCACAAAGGGTCAGGGTTGAGCCTAGACATGGTGGCCCACAAACTTCTGAGCAGCTTGTCCACTTCATCAGGCCTCACCAATCAGAAGTCCTCCATACAGCTAGGGCAGAACTGTGCTCCTACCGCATCCTGAGACTGAACTGCACCAACTGTGGCATCTAAATCACAGCAGATGTGAGCAATTTTATTCATAAAGACGCATCTCAAAAAGCATCACAATGGGGCCTGTATGTTTTCCAGTTCTATATTTTTAGGAGCTTGGGATGAGTCCCTTCATAACCTGAAAAGGCTCCGCTGGACAGCATTGCACTGATGCAATGGTAGCAAAGAAGTGCGCTCACTTGACAGTCATCATCATCTCAGAGCAAGCATGACAATGTGCTCTCACCTGTGTTTGGTCACATTCACTTTCCTTTCACTTATCTCCCCTTGCAGTCCAACCATCTGCCCAACTGCTTCACTGCTCCAAGCTCCTCAGTAAATCAAGGAGCATTCCAGGCTTTGCAGTAGGGTAGAGAGTGATCCACCGTGATCATGCCCACAGGTTGTGTCATCTTGTTTAAGGTACTCCAATTTATATTTCACAGTAATTTAAGATTAGAACAAACTATCCCATATATAATACATTTTCTATCCTTCCTTGAAGCAATTTAGTGATCCCTACATGCTTCCTCCCATGTTACCTCAATGACATTTGCTTTAGAGAGGAATATGCCATGGATAGTCATGTGTGAATGTCAGAATAAGAGGAACTATGCTCACTTGGTGTGAAACAATCAAGTTTCATCCCCTCTGATGTTAGGCATATCGAAACCCCCATGAATCACATCAGATATATCTTATTTCCCTTCCATACTTTCAGGGTTGTGTTATTGTTTATAATGAAAAGGAATAAGTACAGTTAAGGAGGTGTCAAAGCAAGTTATGAGATAAGAAATAAACTTTCAATAAATAACGAACTCTATTTAGACATATTTCAGTTTTTTTTCCTTTAGATGTTTTCCTTTATACATATGGGATGGGCCAACCAGTGTTCAGAAAAAGAGCAGTTCCTTTTTCCTTGGACTGGCTTTTAGTTGTGTGTGTGTGTCAAATTGTTTATTCTTGCTGTTCGCTACTCTTACTTGGGTTCATTTTGCTATGTATTCTGCTATATTTTTTCCAACTTTGTAAAACCACAGAATCATTTAAATAAAATAAAGGTTGAAGGTTGTTATTCCACTTCATCAGAAGAACTGAGTAAAAAGATGTTACTTTTGAAGCCTGGACATCTTTTCATTATTACATTATTTTATATATGTTATAATAGGTATAGTAATATCTTAAGTTGTAAATGATTTTCCTCTAGCTCTGTAGAAGGGGGTTACACAGTTTTTAAACAGAAAGTTATTTGGTTTCATGGAATATCACTTTTATTCAGGCTATTTAGAGCACTTTTTAAAATGGCGCTTTAAATTAACAATACAGCAGTAGATCGACTGAGCTAAGAAATATTGGCCAGAGAGTTGGGGGGCTTTCTCCGTTTTTAAGATATGATGGTTTTGCCATCGCAACTGACATAAGGTGATCCCTCATGGAGTTTTCAAAGCAAGAGATGAGCCGAAGTGGTTTGCCTTTGCTTTCCTCTCCATAGCAACCCTGGCCTTCCTTGGTGGTCTCCCATTCAAGTACTAACCATAACCAACTCTGGTTAGCTTCCAAGCTCTCACGAGTTCAGACTAGTCTGGGCTATTCTGGCTACTTGGTTAATGAGGTAAATTGTCATCTAAGTGTAACGCTAAAATTATATTTTTCAGTAGGGTCAAAAGTTTATTAGGTTGGGTTTCTTTACCCCTTAACAGATTTAATCTCTTCAGGGCTTATCTCCTTCCATACAAATAGCCTCTGATGAACCTTTTGAACTTTGTTTCCACATCCAGCGTCCTTACTGAACCACCTACATCTTCCTCTCAGAAAATGAATGCTTGCAAAGCAAAAGAGAAGAAAAAGAATAACGAGTTGCTCAGTCTTTCCTGCACAATAGGGGGAAAAAGACACACTGTCCTTAAAAAGTGAATTTTACAGTAGATATGTGAATTGCGCTATCATGTTGCATTTGATTAAGAAAATGCTGCTAGCAACTTCAGATAGGCAGTTCCCAAGATAACTGCAAGTGGAGCATGAGATTTATTTCAGTATCATACACGAACATTATGTGAAACAGCTTAAGCTAGACCATCTAGTTCAGTGGATTCTACTCTGATTGGCAGGGGATTAATCGAGAGAGGTCTTTCCCAACACCTCCTCCCTGAGATCCTTTCACTGGAGATGCTAGTAGGGAGTCGGACCTTCTGAATGCAAAGCAGATGCCATTCCACTGAGTTATGATTCCTTTATAGGGAGTCATAATAACCGTTGGATTTGATGCAAAAGTATCCTTTATATGGCAATATGTCTTCTGTGGCAACTTATAGAAACATATGCAATATTTTTGGGGTTACTGTCAGCCGCAGTCTCGATGACTAATGCTGTGGGTCTAACAGTGTGTTACATTATCCTTGTGTTGTGCCTGGGTCCATCACAAGATCTTTCTGTCAGAAGTGTGCTGCAAGTTCCCAGATGTGCAGACTCTCTAGTTGGATCAAAATTGTAGTTCATGGGAAGATGAGGCTTCGATCCCCCCCCCTCCCCATGCCATTTGGAGAATCAATGTCCATCCCACTGGGGGTTCAAGGTGTATTGATTAAGCAAGATTAGGTTTCTCCAGTGACCAAATAGCAGCCACCACTACCCCCAGTTCGTGAAAATAGCATGGTGAAACCAGTGGGAGATTCAGGAGATGGGCCTGGAGACAGGCAAGCAGGTAGGGTATCGCACAATGCCATAACATCATTTCCAACAGAACAATTAGAAGTGGCTGTTTAGGTATCATACCATAGAGACTAAGGGGTTTCGTAGAGTATTGCATGACACAATAACATCACTTCCAGCTTTTTGTCTAGAAATGACATTGCCACATTGTGCAATGCCATTCCCTCCTCCCTGTTTGCTCCTGTAGTTCATTAGAGCACCAGAAGGTGCTAGAATGGGGGAGGGAGTGAAGACTGAAAGGTTGCCTGTTAAAGTGGACATCCTAGCAGCCCAAGGTGAAAGTCTCAAGCTCCTATTCATCATGCACAATGGTCCTGATCTGAATCAGACACCAAGCCCCCCCACACACACACACCCAGGAACTGAGGGAACACAATAGGGGGACTAGCAGCTCATGATAGAAAGTCCTTGTGATGGTTAAGCTGTACAACATCTCCAGTAACTAGAGTGGCACCAATATATTGCTTTATTAACAAATTACCTTTGATTCATCCTTTCCATCCTGTCCCCACCAACCGTATTCTTTGCCTGAAATAGCCTTGTGTGCTGAAATGGCTGCATAGTAGCATCCAAACAACTCTGTATCATGTGGGGGAGAGGGGGGGCTGACATGGCATCTGGGTCGCAATGCAAATATCTGTGACATTTAATATGGATATAGCATTTTTATGCCAGATCGTTACTGCTGACACAGCAGCTCATGGGCTCAGTCCATACGTCACATGAAAACTCGGTTGTGTATAATAGATCTTATCATTCTAATCATGTACCCATTGTCAGAGAAATAGCTTACGTCTGTTGCTAATGTGGTCAAATGTACATAGTATCAAAAATACTTCTCCTAATTCAAGCAGGGCAGTGTGGGAAGGAGCCAGCAATAATAAAACCTTAAGTGTAGGTGGTATTAACTTTCCCTTATTTCCTTTTTGTTATGTTGGTTGGCTGAAACAATCTGACTGCAGCAAAAGTGAGAACAGAGAAATAGTCCACCAAGCTCTGAAATGACTAGCTGTTGATTGCAGTCTGATAGCGGGTTGAAGGGAGCGGATGCAGAGGCAGTTGCCATATTCTATGAAATGCGCATTAGCAACCTGAAAGTTAAACCTCTTTTACGTATGACTTTCTTCTCTCTATGCAACTTGTACTAAGGTTTGGTAAATAAATGTAGGCTAATGTTATGGCAATGGATGTAATATTTAGATCCCACACCTGCCCTTGATTCCCTATGGAAAATTCAGTATTTTATAACCGCAGGTCCTCATCCTTTTATTTACTATTTACTTATTAATATTGATGCCCCTCTTTTCAGCACATGGGGGAAATGTTATCCAGTAATAAAAGGACAGCATTACAGAGAATTCTGTCCCCGAAACCGTCATTAATGTGCCTTGGTTTGCCCAATTGCAACTTACTACAAAAGTCCAGCACTATGGGTGGTTTTGAAATTCTGCTGTTTACCTTCATCGTCTTAAGAATTTGTGTAACT
Source organism: Eublepharis macularius (assembly GCF_028583425.1). Lineage (NCBI taxonomy): Eukaryota > Metazoa > Chordata > Lepidosauria > Squamata > Eublepharidae > Eublepharis > Eublepharis macularius. Next base: position 73,056,332 of record NC_072793.1, read on the forward strand.
ATAAGACATGATGAGTGTCTGGTGAAAATCACTGCTTGCTGAAGATGCCTTAATACCTTTAAAAACCTATTTGCTTTTCTGAAGTGCGTATTTCAACCAGAACTCAAGACGTCTGTGATAGGGGCTGGATCCAGAAGCAAACTATGCTTTGATTTGATCATAGGCAAATAAACCTGAATGGAGCCTCAGGCTCATTTGCTTGTACTTGCCTCCTTTCTCCATTTGTGTGATACAAATAAAATGAGTGGTTTTCTGGTTTGAGGTAAGCCATTGTTTGGCTTTGCATCCCGATTCCCAAGTAGCAAGGTAGTATTCGATTCTGTCCTACAAACTAAGATTGCAAACTACGGTTTCTTTCCAGTATGAAATCTAGCTTTGCACTTGCCCTGCAAACCAGGAAGTAAGTAATTTGACAGTAATGTAGGGTAGAGTAGGAATCATGTAAATGAGCTCAAGGTTCACCCAAGGTGCCAAACCCTGGTTTGATTGTACCTCTGGACTGAGTCTGACGTTGCAGTCCTACGCACACTTACCTAGGAGCAAACTTCACTGAACATAGTGGGACTAACTTCTGTTTAGATGTGCATAGAGTTGTGCTACAAATAGTATTGCCAGCAGGAGTCCAGGGGGTTCTGGCAATTTATAGAGAGGTGTGATGTCACTTCTAGGTTTTTCCCAGAAGTGAGATAACACTTTTGCCCAATGGTGATTTTTCATTTTTTCCTTCTCACCAGCCACTGGAATGCTGGTGGGCAGTGGAAGCTTGGGGGAGGAGATCTCCCACCCCCACGAGACGAATGATAAGCCTAGCTACAAGTATTGTGCTAGTGTTATCATTTTTTCTTCTCTTGCTCAACTTGATCCTTTGCCTTTCATGATCTCAAGACTCACTGATACGTAGCCCTTCTCATTTTTTTTGTCTGCTTCCAGAATCTAACTCTTCTCCAGGGAGAGCGTTCATCACGTCCTCAGTGTTTAAACGCTTTCCCATTCCACTATGGGAGAGATTCTGTTCTCGCATGAGAAAAAGAGCTGACAGACTTAGGCCCCCTTTTTCAAAATAAACTATTTTAAGGCTAGCAAAGTGGGAAAGTTTTTGAAGGTAGTGTGACTAATCTAACTTACCGCTGCTTTAGGTTATTTGCCTGAGTGCTAAGAACCACAACGATCATTTACTAAGCAGCAGCAAATTTGTGTACAGTGTTTGGTTGGTGATAGTGCAGAACTAGTCATATCACAACCATGGGGTGTTTCCACACTGGCCTCACTACTGACCAAAGATTGCTGCTAGGAGGTTGCTAAAGCCTTGTATGTGTCATAGAAGAAGAGCTGAGGCTGGGACCTGGATGGCTCAGGCGAGACTGAATTTGTGAGATCTTAGAAGCTAATTAATGTTGGTCCTGGGAGACCACCAAGGAAGTCTTGGGTTATTATGTAGAGGCAGATAATGACAAATCTCCTCTGACTGTCCCTTGCCTTGACAGCCCTACAGCAGTGCTATATGTCACCAGCAACTTAACAGAACTTTCCACCGCAAAAAGAATACTGATGTCTCCTAGCCTTCTGCGATCCTGTTCTGATGTATTATTATCAGGGTTTATTTCGAGGGGGAACGCACAGGAACGCAGTTCCGGCAGTTCCCCAAAGAGGTCACATGTCAGGTGGCCCTGCCCACCTGACTCTCGGCCATTTTGGGCCTGTTTCAGCCTGGATTGGGGCCAACACGGCCCGGATGGGGACTGTGATGGGTGGTGGATCACTCTCCCACTTGGCAGCGGCCCAATCCTAACCATTTTGGGCCCCTTTTCAGCCATTTTCAGTCCCTTTTTGCCATTTTGGGCCCAATTTCGGCCCTGAATGACCAGGATTGGGTCCAAAACAGCCAGGATAGGTGATGTCATGGGTGTGTGGCATATGCAAATCAGTTGTGCTAATGACACATTTCTGGTGATGTCAAAGGGCATGGCATATGCTAATGAGATATGCTAATGAGTTATGCTACTGAGTTCTTCCAGCTCTTTTTCTATGAAAAGACCCCTGATCAGAGCTTTTTTTCAGGGGGAATGCAGGGGAACGGAGTTCCGGAACCTCTTGAAAATGGTCACATGGCTGGTGGCCCCGCCCCCTGATCTCCAGACAGAGGGGAGTTTAGATTGCGGAGGGCAATCTGAACTCCCCTCTGTCTGTAGATCAGGGGCGGGACCACCAGCCATGTGACCATTTTCTCCAAGGGCAACCCACAGAGTTCCACCACCTCTTTTCCCAGAAAAAAAGCCCTGCCCCTGATTATTATTGTGGAGCACAGGCATTCCATTTAGCTTCCTCCCCTGTGTGTGAATGGAGTGAAAAAATAAGAATAAAGTACCCTTTCGTGTTTTAACATAATAGAGACTTTATTTGTTATATGCAGATATTATTGGTACATTTGTTTGTACAAGGTTCGCTAAATCCAAATGTGACTGTAGAAGGTACACTGGGTGAGTAGTTAAAATTAAATTCTCTTCATTTCTTCATTACAAAAATAGTAATTCTGCTGGCAGAGTACCTACATGCAAGCCTATGTCTGGAACATACCACTTCGTGCTGCAGGTGGGGACTCATATGATTGAATTTTCTTCATGCCCAAAAATGCAGGCTTACTACAGTAAGCTCGCTGAATTCAATGGTTTATATTCAAGTAGCTCTGTATAGGATACACTGTAAACATGAGGGAGAAGGATTCTAGGCTAGACTTCTTTGTAGCATGTTAGAGTTCTATTTCCAAAGGGTGGGTTTTTGTTTTTGTTTTTGGGGGGGGTTGGTATAAAAAAGTATTCTGTGATGTGAAGCCCCATCTATAGTGTGGAGTGGTACAACCTAGACACAGACTTATTACCTGGTTGAGAACTAAGCTTCATTCTACAATCAAATACACTAAACAAATCAAACCCTGTAATGTGTGCATTACAATTGTTATAATTTCTTAAGGTTGCATAATTAGATATTTTCTAGAACCTGGATTTTTTCCCCAGGGATTAAGCATATGGACTTTGTGATTGAATGGATTATAATAGATAGGACAAAGGAGGTGGAAAATTTGGTTAACTCTTTGGTTTAATTGCTCATCTGGGCTCCCAGAGACTGTTGTCTGTGCATTTTTCATTTTATTCTGGTTGCCTGTTTCTAGTTCATCTGTTTGCAAATAACTGCCCAAACTGACCATTGAAGAAAATACTGATCTCATTAGCCCACTGCCTAATATCAGTGAGCTCTTAAGCCATCTGATTTCTGCAGTTTAAGAGTGACCACTTAATCTCTGAATTTTAAAAGGTGGTTGTGAAAAGAGGCTGATATTTTGTCTATTTATTTAAGATGTTTATATCCATCTTTTCTCCAAAGATTGGACTCAAAGCAGCTTACTATCTAAATTTAAAATAATCCATCCAGATTAAAATACCACACAAACAAAACCGCAGGAGGGGTTCAACGCCCCAAGAACCCATATAATGTCCCAGGACTGGTGTGCCCATTGAGGCCAGGTAAGCAGTTGCCTAAGGGTGCGGGACGCTGGAGGGGGTGCCAGAGGAGGCACTGGGGGCAAGAGCATGCACCATGGCGCTGCAGCCTCCCAGCCCTCCCGCCCCACGCTGCCGCCGCCACCAGCACACGCTGGGTGCAGCAGCTGTGGGCAGGTGTCTCCGGCGGCGCAGGGCAACCGAGCAGGAGAGCTGGGAGGCCACCCACGTGCCGTCCCAGCCACCCGCTGCGGCAATCGGGCCGGCTCACATGCCCGTGATGACAGCACACGTGACGTCATCACACAGGCTGGTGTGCGTGCGTGCACACTCCCAGCCCGCCAGCTGGCCACGAGCACCAAAAACCCTGGTGCCAACTCCCACAAACCACTTAATGAATGTTAAAAATTATTAAAATATAAAAAATTGATAAAAACAAATGAGTTGTCCATTCCCTCTTTTAGAAAAGCTTTTACCAAGGTATCTTTTATCTTCAACCTAAGTGGATAGTTTTAATAGTATCTTTGTCCAGTCTTTATCATGACAAAGAACAATATGCAAAGTTCAAAAAGGGTTGGCAGTTTTGGATCTGTTCCAGGGTTTTTCCCTGTTAGCTACAATGAATTTGCTATCCAGTCTTTACTTTGCAATATGTAGATAAAAATTATCTATACAAATAAATTACACTAAAGTATATTAACTTTATAAGGGCCAAAGAATCACTGCCTTTCCATCATCTTTATCAGAGACTCAAATTTATGGAGGAATCACCCCAAGTAGGTATTGGCTGTTGTAATTGGTTTTGTTTTCTTTAGGTCTAAGAGGGTGGTAGTCACTGGAGATCACAATTGGTATTTACTGCTTTTTTACTGTCCAACTCCACCCTCAGATCACATTCATCCCACCCAGAACAAAATACAGCATAGCCTCTACCACTGAGTCATGGTTCCTCCCAATATGCAGATGAGGCTATAGATGAACTAAAGGTCCATCTAGTCCAGGATCCTAATTCCTTTCCAACAGTGGCCACTCATATACTTAACAATTTATAATGCTTAAAGTTATAAATAGATGCATGGTAAATATGAACTTGCCATGTAAAGTTTCTTGTTCACAGGATCATTCTGCCCATTGCCAGATTCTGTTTTCTTAGTCCAGATTATATCACATCTTGATTTGTTCATCACAAATGGAAGCCACAGTTTTTGAATTGCAAAATACAGCAATATTGCAAAAATATTGCAAAACTATTCTTAATGAGGGAGTCATGGTGGCATATGGATTTACAGTTTATGCTTGTGATGAACTATTTAGACATCTCATGCACACTGCAATTCATGCTGGAGGAAGAAGAAACTGAATATAAGATGAATATCCCAGGGAGGCAACTTTCCAAGCTTTTCGCCTTGAAACTATCAGAGACTTCAAAAACACATAATGGGTATGATACTACTGGTTGAAAATTTGGCTTTGCTATCCGGAGTAGCTTAGAATTATGCCAGAACTAGCACAGAAATATATTTCGTACCATTTCCCCCCTCTTCTATGGTGGGTAACGAAAGGCATAGTTGGAACAAAATAGAAAAGAGTCCAGTAGCACCTTTAAGACTAACCAACTTTATTGTAGCATAAGCTTTCGAGAATCACAGTTCTCTTTATCAGATGCATCTGACAAAGAGAAGTGTGGTTCTCAAAAGCTTATGCTACAGTAAAGTTGGTTAGTCTTAAAGGTGCTACTGGACTCTTTTCTATTTTGCTACTACACTAACATGGCTAACTCCTCTGGATCTATGATAGTTGGAACACTATGTTATATATTGCAGAAGAGATTGTGAGGATATAGAACATCTCTTCAGCCACTGAGGTCATCTCAGGAATCAAAACAAATGAATCACAGAATCCAACTAAATGAATCTATATAGAAAGTATAACACTCTGTGGCACAATCAAAATAATGTGCAATGAGGAACAAGATGGGTTGATAAGCAGGTTATAAGAGCTGCCTGGTTTCCATCTAGGGACAATGTCTTTTAAAGAGGAAATTTGAAGTACCACTAGTGACCACTGGAAGTTGGTATACAGGGTTGGCATATTTAAAATGCTGTCTCAAATTCAAATTAAACCACAAACTGACTCCCATGCAGTCATCAGGAAATTAAGCTTCATTTTGAAGAAGGTATAGGATTTGCTGCATTAGTGATTTTTGTGTTTCAGCTGTCTGGCTTGTTCAGTTATGCTAAAGGTTTTGTATTTTTGGCTATGGTTTAAAATTGCTTTGCATTGTTGTAATAGCTGTAGAAGCCTGTAGACCCAGTGAGTGGGGCAGGCATGGCCACAAGGGCAGCCACAAATGTAGGACTCTTGGGGGGAAGTAGCAATAGTGTCCACAGTAAGTTGGGAAGGGACATCCATTCATACCTGTGCACCCGTCCATCAGAAGGCAGAGACTTGCTTCTTCATCAACTTTTATTGCAACTTAAGGGCAACTAATTACAGTGTCACTGTCATCCCCATCTCAGTCATTCAGTGCCCAACCAACCCCAGATGCACTGCCAGACCACCCTTAATGCTCACTCCAGTCACGGACTCCAACTCCGAGTTCTGCCCTCTCAGGGTCAAAGCACACGAGACAAAATACACTTGAATTACCCTCAAAGACACGCAAATTACCCGTGTATTTTGTCTCGTGTGGTGAGACCCTCAGTTGCTTCCACCCCTGTAGCATGAGGGCAGCTTCTGCAAATGCCTGCCAACCTCACTGGGATGTGGGAGTTTCTGGAAAGATTCAGACCTCAGAGTGTTCTGTTGGGGTCCCTAGCTCCCACTGCCCTTCATAGTGGGCCCATGTTGTTGGCTTCTGTCACGGGCCTGGGCTGGCCTCCACTAGGGCCCCTCTTCTAGCACTGGGTCCTGTGACTGGGCTCAATAACAGAGTCTTTAGGAGCTCACCATTTCTGAGATTTAAGTATAAAAATAACTATGTTTAAAAATATAACAGCACACATTAATGGATTAGGAGTTAAATATTGTAAGCAATTCCGTAGCATGCTGTGTAAGATATGTAAGCAGCATTGAAGGCAAGAAAGGAAATGTTTTTTTGGGCAAACTTCTAATGTAGCAGTCCTAAAGCATTTCCTAAACACAGTGCCTAGAGGTGTGTTGACATCCTGTACAGTTAACATTTATAGGAATATTTGATCACCTGTTTTTTGAGTAGTTTGATGAAATGAAAGTATACCAAAAGAAAAATATTGTGGTTAGCAATCTGTTTTTACCACATTCAAAACATTAAGGAACACAATTTACTGAAATGGTCCACTTAAACACATTATGTGAGTGCTGCTGTAGGCTGCTGCTGCCAACCTAGTCCACTCCTAATCTCCTCTTAGGGCAAAACTACTTGTTACAGCATCTACAGGTCTGACCCATGGATCTTGACATCACTTAAGATCAAAATTCAGCAATTTAAAAAGGCTGTGAGGGTCTGATCAGCCCACAGCACATTAGAACCACATGGTCTTGTCCCTCCCCCATACCTTTTCAAGTGCCAAGACAGCCCCACAGCTATTTTGGCACTTGAAAAGGCTTGGGGGAGGGAGATAAGATTTCTTAGTTGGTTCTGCTCTGCTGCTCTAGCAGCATTTTTAAATAGCCGAGTTCTAAAATGGCATCAACATCCATGAGTTGAACCTGTGAACACCATTAACTTGCTTGCTTGTTTGTTTGCTTGTTTACTTGTTTGTTGCCCACCTTTCTTACTGAAACTCAAGGTGGATTACACAGTGTAAATCATTAAGATCAGCAGCTGAGGCATTCGATAAACAAAACACTAGAGTATGCATTGAATGTGCGTGCACAAGCAAGCTGTTGCTTTTCCCCATTTTCAGTGTGGCATCTGAATTAAGCCCTGCTCAGATATCTTGTTTGGCCCTTACTGTCTCCATGTGGAGATGGAGCAGCAAATGTTTCTTCCATCCTCAATCCCAGGCATGTTTAAATGCTTCATGGTCACCCATGCATAACCAATAGGGTTCCCAGTTGCCCGATGGTGGAAGGCAATCTTCCAAGGATTTACTGCATTGGAAGGCAATCTTCCAAGGATTTACTGCATTGCAAACCACCGGTCACAATCATCCACCATTGGCAGACAACCCAGGCAAGTGCATAGCAGACATGCTCCTAGAGGGATGCAACAACATCACTTCTTTAACTGACGTCATCGCACTGGTGGTGGTGGGCATGCTCCCACTCTTTGCAGAGCCCAATTCTGGCCCCTAATGGGCTAAATTGGCCCTGCGCAAAGTGACGTCATCGCGGCAGGAACGCATGAGTGAAGATCAGCTTTCCGGTAAGTACCAGGTTCCACCCCCCTTCTATGGTAAACTGGGAGGAAGCAGCTGAACCACCACTGCCCCTCACTCTCCCCATTCATCACCTGAGGGTACAGCCTCACCTTGCCTAATTTATAGAACTGACCATAGGTGCGTATCTCAGTCTGGTTTTTTCCCCTTTCTCATTAATCTCTGGTAGGATTTGTCTGAGAATATACATGTTGTGGTTTGAGCATATGGATCTTGAACACTGGATCACAATTATAACTTACAATTGTAACTCTGATTTCTAGTCTCTTTTTGACTAGGATTTCCAAATAAAGATATTAATAAATGGCCCAGCACTTCTGGGAAAGCTGTCTGTAGAGAACCATAGGGTACATTGCTCTAAACAGAATTTGCACTAAAATAATTCTGTGAATCCCTCCTCCCCATTGTATAAAGAGGGCTGCCAAGGCCACAGGTCTCACTGCCAATCACTGCTGGAAGCGGCAGGGGGAGAAAAATTAAAAAAAAAATAAGGCCTCATCTGATTACAGAAAGTTCTTACTACAGAGTTCTGACCTTTCCTAGAGTTACCCAGAAGTAGGGTTACCCGCCTCAAGTGGGGGCAGGGTATTTCCTGCTCTCAGACTCTGACCCCCACCTCCTCTCATCTGGCTGGTGGGGGGGAGGTGCAGGAATGGACCTGGGAATACCACAGCATGTTCCCGCACCCTGCAGAACACTTCTGTGTCATGCCAGAAAGATGTAATTCCCAGCAGAACGTAAAAATGTTCCAGAGTGTACATGTGCACTGTGTGTTGCCAGTCTCTCGCTGGGGGTAGGGGATCTCCCACTCACACCTCTTCCACCCCCACCCCAGCTTACCTGGCCAGCAGGGGAGGAACATGCCTCCTGTGGGGGGTGCTCCCAGGCAGCGCTGCATGCTACTGTGGGCCCGACCCGAATTGGGCTGCTGGGGAGCACAGGGGTGCTCCTGCATTCTGAAATGACCCAATTCGGGCCCAAATTAGGCCGTATCAGGCCAAATTGGGTCCAATTCAGCCCCCTGTGAAATGTGGGAGCACTTCAGGGGATGGCTATGGCCCATGTGATGATGTGACTTCCCAGAAGTGATGTCATCATGTGGGCTGGGAGCATGCGCGCACACACTATGTGCATGTGCGAGGAAGAAGGGGGGAAGGTAAGTGCCGGGTCCCTCACCTCCCACTGGGAGGACAGGGGGACCTGGCAACCTTAGGTAGGTCCCATCCCTCGCTTTCATGCCTGGAGGTCCTATCAACCCTACCCAGAAATAACAAAGAACAGCTCTAGGAAATGCTGTATGGCAAAGTTGGAAGTTCTTACTATAGTTTCCATGTAGTTCTAGGAATGGCCAGAACTCTATGATAAGAACTTTCTGTAAGTAGACAAAACCTGCAATTGTAACGTTATATGAACACATAGTCATGGATATTTTGCTTCTGTTCTGATTGACTTGGATATAATGCAAATCTCAGAATGAATGAACTGAAACTTTTCTTTCCCAAAGCTCAAGTGAGGCCTTTCAGCAGAGCAATTAGCTCCAAGTCATTTGAAGACAGAGTGAAATAATGCTGCAGGCTATGCTATAGCAAGATAAACAACGGTGACATGATTCAGCAGGGATCAAAGGGGCACTCTCACATACAGCCAAGGATGATTGGGGGAAAGCACTGGATTTTCCTAAAAGCACACTTGTTGTGCTTATTTTCTATTTCTTGTAAAGCTGTCTGAGTAGTCATTCAAATAGTACATTCTTATTATGTTTCTTTGTAAGGAAATCCCACTGAACTGAATGGTGCTTAAGTTTGCAGTGGCACCCAAAGTGTAGAACCAGGTCAGGCATAATTACATGTGGTTTGAAACACTGGTGGGGGGAGAGGATTGCTGCTGTCTGAACTAAATTTTTGCCAATGAAAGTGCAACAGAGCTTTCCTCCTATATACTTACCCTTCCCCAAGAGATGGTGTTTGTATATCTTAACCCCCAATCTCCCCAAGCGTGAAAAAACTGAATTTCTTGACAACCTGAATACAAAGTTTACAAACACTGACACTTTTCTCCAATTCACAGCTGTGTTTCTCAGCATAGACACACACCCCTACGCAGACCCTGCTTTGACAGAAATTCACCACAAAAAGTTGAATGCCTCATGTCTGTTATGTCATTTGAACTTTGTGGTTAGAATGGGTGCATTCTGTGGTAGTACCTGCTTATCTCCTTTTTTAAAAAAAGAAGAAATTATGTGTCTGGTAAAAAACAGAAATGAGATTGCAGGTGTGTGTCCACAAGGAGTTTGGAGGTGTGCCAAGCATTTAACCTCTATAGACTGCCTGAAAGCTCGGAGTGCCAGCACTAAGTCACGCTGAAGCCCACAGGAAAATTTTTCTGGGATCAAAGCCTTAGGAAATTAAGGAACAGTCAACTCTGCCAGCCAAGAAGATACAGGAGGGGATACAGCTGGAGCTTTGAGGCTGATCTGTAAAGAATGAGAATTCGTAAGGAGACAAATAGTTGAATTGTGTATTTTGGATCTTCAGTGCAGGCAAAGTAGTAGTTTAGGGATCACATATGTTTTATTAATCTCATAACTGTAAGCATTTTAAAATATGAAACCTCTAAATTTTCAAAGTTTGCAACAAAGTGGTTGCAAAATTCTATGTGGCATAGTTACACAATTGGTTTAGTTAGGAATTAAAGGTATACCATCAACAAAAAGGCTGTTTGTATATACAGTTAGAACCTTCAAGCTTCCCCAAGTGTTGAGAAATTCCAAGGGCAGTGCTTCTCGGGCAGGTTTCCTTTTTGCATATTTATCAAAGAAGCACTCCTAAAGATCTTCCAGGTATTCCCAAGGTGTTTCTGCCGGCTTGGCTCACAACTGTCTCTTTCTCTCCCAAATTTGTTTTTTCTCTCTTTCTTATACATGTACCCCTGCCCTATTCCTTCCAGCAGGGAGTGGCTTTAACTCCCCCACATTCTGATGTGTGCTTTAGCAGAGCCACTTTCTAACCACGAGTAGTCACTTAACGCATCTGACGAAGTGGACTGTATGCCATGAAAGCCTATGCTAGAATAAAAATGTGATAGAGTTTCAAGTGCCACAGGACGCTTGTATGCTTCCCCTAGCAATTGGTGTCTATTGAGGAAACATCCACAGTACTTAAGAAGCATTATTTTTCTTTTGTTCTAGGTCCTTGCTCCTACCAGGCATGCCACTTTTGGCCTGTAAGACACATTCAGACCTGTAAGATAGACACATTTATTGTAACCAAGAGCACCAAACCACAGCAATAGATGATCAAATAATTAATTTTGCAAATAGAATGTTGTGATATTGACACTTCTATTCTAGTAGAATAACCCTGAGGCTAACCCATTGTAGCACTTGTGGGCTGTAGCGGGTTTAAAGGACAGCACCATTTGCAAATAAAGTTGCCAAATTAGCCACTTTCCACCCATCTCTCAGAATAGTCTGTTATTTCCATAAAGGGTTTGGGGTGTATGGAATATAGCTCTTGTAGCTGGGAGGTCAACCCGCTTACGTTTAACTGGTTCTGGCTTTTGGCTTTCAAGGCAACCTAGGTGACAACAGGTCATTCACCCAGGGCTGCTACTCTGATTTGGTGTAAACCAACCAGGGCTCACTCCACACGCCAATAGGGTAGCAGTAGCAGGTAAACCAGCCACTGTGGCACCATCACCACACTTATCTTGGGCTTGTCAGGGCAAAGGCTCACTCTGCATGGACCTGTGTGGTGATTTTCCCATCTACTTGCCAACCATGATTCTGTTGCTGTGCTTCATTCTGGGCCCAGTGTACCACAAACAAAAAATTTCAAAGCTGTCATTGGCTGCTTGAGTGATCTGTATTATCCATAAGCCATGGTTTGCTGGGTAAGTCAGAAACTCACATGTTCACTCTTGGCCACTTTGTGAGATAGTGGTGAGCAGTAGGGGGATTCCAAAAAGGACAGGCTGAGTGAGCATCACTAAGATTTCTGGGCTAATTCAACCCAGCTGTGGGCCAGCACAGAAGTGGGTTTTGGCCTGAATGTCAGTTACTCAGCCCATGATCAAGTCAGTAGAAGCTGGCAGGACATGTGTGACTATATTTAGGCCAAACTGCTAGCTATCTGCTCCCCTGGCAAGCAGAGTGGTGGTGGCTGCATGAATGGGCCTGGAGAAACAGTCAGCCAGGAATCAGTCCTGAGGACCAGACCTGATAGGCATATGTTTGTGTGTGTGTGTGTGTTGAGCTTCAATTTTTGGTTTTCTTTGTACGTGACTTTTTAGATGGGGCTGTAGCTAGAGATGGGCACGAACAGCAATATGAACAAAAAAAAGCCATGAACAGCCCAATCTACTGTTTGCGAACAAGCTGTTTGTAAGGCCCCATTCTAAACGAACAGGTGGTCATTGCAAGCCTCGTTTGTTGCTGTTCGTCAAGCCAGACAGTCTGGCACCTGCAATCAATTCCCTTGGCAACTTAGGCAGGGATTGTCTGAACTCTGTCTGAACTCTTGCTGTTGCCCTGGAAACCCCAATCTAAGCCGAATTTAGCTTGATAGGCAGGTCTTTCTTCCAAGTGTGGACTGGAGCTCCAAATTTGTTACAAGAGGAAAAGACCAGGGGGGAGGGGGGCTCCCAGCTCTGGCTTTCAGGGAGAGACAGCTACTGTTAGAGAGACAGGGTGAGTGTATTGGAGCTTGAATTTTCTTTGTGTGTGGTGGGATAGGGACCTACCCCTTCAGGTTCCAGGGCTGCTGCCAGGCTCTGGGGCCAAGCTATTATTTATTATTGGTACCTTTCCTGCTGCCTGCTCAGGTAGGGTTTCTGGGAGTGGTGCGGTAGGGATCTACCCCTTCAAGTTCCAGGGCTGCTGCCAGGCTCTGGGGCCAAGCTATTATTTATTATTGGTACATTTCCTGCTGCTGCTCAGGTAGGGTTTCTGGGAGTGGTGCGGTAGGGATCTTGATGGCTGGAGGAGAGCCTGTTTGCCCTCACGAACAACCAACATGTTCGTGAACAGGATTATATTCATCAATGTTTGTTGTTCGTTGATGGCAATGAACAATGAACACCATGTTCGGTTTTTTTTTCTGTTCGTGCCCATGTCTAGCTGTAGCTCACTGGTACAGTATCCGCATGGGATATTCAATCCCCCAACACCCGCCGTTAAAAAAGGATCTGGTGCTAAGTGATATAAAACAGCTTTATCGGTTCATGTGTTGATGCTGTTTGAGTGCTTTCTTTCAGGGACTTCATTCTGGAAAATCCATAGCAGAGAAGAACAAATCGGCATTCAGTATGGGAGCAGGGGTCCTGAATGTAAAAGAGCTAGTTTTAAATATTTTTCCAGCAGCATAACTGTTCTATTTCTTTCCTTTTTTTTCTCCAAAGATCTTCATTTGTTCAGAAAGAGAACCATCAACTGTTTTCTAGCTAGTCTTTTTCTATTCCAATTTTTTTCTGTTTAAAAGAAATTATTAATTTACAGAGTAGCCTTGGGCCAATAATTGCCTATCTGTAAAATATTTTCTACAAGCCTAATTTCTTGGTAGCAATACATATGTATTACTTGACCTGAAGTGTTTCTTGGCTCACTGTCGTGAATTATTGGCTCTCTAGGTTATTTCCTGCTTTTTGATTGTGGCATAGTGGAAGATGTTGTGATCTGATGGTTGCCTGATACCATGAATGGATGAATTGTTTGGTGGTAGAGGGCATTAGATGCAATAGGTGTCCATTTTCTGTGAGTCCCAATCCCTGATTCCAGGCTTTCCACTCAGGAAGAACATTACTCTATTTCAAGAACTGGTAATCCTAATAATGATGGCATATGAATATATTTTGTTGAATGTGAACACGCTGTCCTGCTCCAATTCATTGACTGCCACCTACAGGGGACAGGGGAAAGCTCAGCTTTATTTATTGATCCATTACATTTCTGTTTTGCTGGTGTTCTTTTGCCTAATGGAACTCCTGCAGCAGTGTTGCATCACATATTTCTTTTACCCAGTGTTTTGTTGCTCTGGATAGGCTGAAGTATCTGGGTCATATAATGTGCCTTTATTCATTTATTTTATTTATAGTTTGCCTTTCTCACTGAGACTCATGGTGGATTACAGAGTGTAATTCAATCTGATCAACAGCTTGGACATTCAATAAACAATACTGTAGGTTATAGATTGCAGAATTTTGAAAACAAGCAGAAATCTGATACACCTGAATTCACCAGAGAATCTTCCCTTTGATAAAGCTACTGTAATTCGTTAACATCCAGCTATCTCATTAACAAAGGCAAAGCCAGATGGAGTCAGTACTGATATTCATACATGGACTAAAATGTTTGCTTTCATTTATTAATGCTCTTGGAGTCCCGTATGTGATATCTGTTGTGATGTTGTTGACCTAGCCAGCCACTCCTGAGCTTGCTTAGCTAGTGTGAAAGTCATTTTAGGATACCTATCTGTTGTTTTTTTAACTCAAAAGCTAAAATTTCTCAAGCTTCTCTTCCCTTGATTTGTATCTTTCAGTCCAACAAGGTTCCTGTAGTACAGCCGTCTCATGGTGTCCATCCGCTCACCCCACTCATCCCATACAGCAATGAACATTTCAGCCATGGCTCCCATTCGCCACACTTGCCAGCCGACATCAACCAAAAACAAGGTAACCATGGTTCTCTCTACCCTTTGGTGTTACTCGGGGACTGATGGTAATTTTTGAAAAGATATACATGGGAAAGTGTATATTAGTGTTGGGCTTGTAAGTGTACTAGCATTTACCCACATTGCTGTAGATTGGAGCATCATCCAAGGCAAATGTTCATGCATTTAGTAGGCCATACCCATTTTGCATACAACATCAAGCATGCTTCCTTCATGATACTATGCAAAATATTTTCAGGTTTATTTTTTTTATATAATAAAAGAACCTTTTGGGGCAGGGCATTGTGGGTGGAGAGAAGAACTTTTCCTCATGAATGTTTCTTCGCGCCAAATGGTCCCCAGCTGCTTCTCTGCTTATAGGGCTCAAAATGAACATTTTAAGGACCAACATGATTTGAGCCCACTGACAGAAAGGGGGGGTTGGAACAAGAGTTGCAGTAGAAAAGCTATGGGTATGGGCAGGGTTAAACACCTCCACCCTAACAGCTTCTCCACTCCAAATTGCCCCATTCCAAAGCTGCATGCCTTAAAAATAAAAATGGTTATCTAATACATATATTTTCTCTTGATTATAAGGCCCAGTTTACACAAATAAATTGATGGGGTGGTCAGTCAAAGTGGAGTGAGCTGTGCACATAGTAAAATGTTTATATGGTACCACACTATGATGCAGCTAAACACTTTTTTTTTTTTGCATTACCAGCAAGCTGCGAGTAGCACATTGAATGATTGTGTGATCCATCAAGCTCGATTGCCAGTTGTAATCTTGGTGGCACTATCACCTTACCAGTTGGGAACTTTATCTTTGGTAACTGTGACAGAACTTTAAGGTCTTCCTGAGCTGTCTAGTTAGACATGATCTGGGCCAGAAGCATCTACTGTTCAATTCAGTGCAGTGTCTGCTCAGCATTGAACTAAATCAGGAATATGCTACAACACTGTTTGATAGATTAGGTCTGATTCTTGTATGGTTGCAGGCTACAATCAGGTCCAGTTCTTAGTTCAAAAGAGCCAAGCAGCCACTTCAGGTGTAACAATGAGCCAATGATGCCAACACACTGCGAAAGCATCTTATCAGCCAGCGATGGTATGGGAAGTGGGCCTCTCTGTTTCCCTACTTGCATTCTGACATGGTAGAAGGCCATAAACCACTTGACCTTTCTGGATGTTTGCATCAAGTTTCATTGTGAGTTACTATGCAAACACTCCTTGAGAGGTATAAAAGATATTCCACCTGCAGTGTTTTTCATAGCTCGTCTGAAGTGACTAAATTTTATGTAATTTTATGGCACTAATTATCAGTTACTGATTCTTTTTCCCCTCTGCTCCTGAGCAGTGGCAGAGTGGCATACCTTGTGTGGTTAAGCATGTTGCCAAATGCTGGGACTGTTGAGAGCTGTATATAGCTAATGTGGTTAAACTGCATACGTGACAACATTTTTACCCCCTTATAGTATTATCCTGGCTAATTTATTGCAGTGCAGCTTCTGACCATTTTTACCCTGGTTTTGGGAGATTTTAATTTTCTTGCTCTCTGGAAATCAAACACATTTTCAGCACTTGCTTCCTAAATTACCCACCAACCTTCAATTAAATTAAACTAAAAAGAAGAAAAAATAAAACACTGACAAATTGTAACCTACAAGAAACTCAACCAAGGGCAAATATCCAAGTCTGACAGGAAGTGGTGAGTGAGGATGTTTCAAATCCAGCATAGCTCTTCTGGGAATGTAGCACAATGCACCTTATATCCGTGTGTCCTTGAAATTACCCACTGAAATGAATCTCCTGACTCTTCAAGGGGCTTTGAAAGTTTCTATGAATGCACCTCAGAGACTTACTTAACATATAATGAGATAAAACAAACCTTCCCAGAGGACTGATGACTCCCCTGCTGCAACCGCTCACTGAAATTGTAGTTGTCGTAATTGATAGTACCCAGTATGATTTTCTGTTGAGAGTCTGGAGCTGCACAATTTTTGCTGACTGAACGTGTGCCAGAATACATATCTGTAGTATTTTTAAGACAAGGCTTTTTATGTAAGAGAGGAGAGCCTTCTTAATTCAGGGTCACGGGTAAAAACGAATTGACACTACTTCTTTTTCTCCCACTCTCTCTCCAGTTGGAGAGTAAAATTGCTCGGTGTGAATTTTGGAGGTGCTTAGCATTCCTTGTTCAACATGGGTATAAATCCTCCTCATGTTATCACTTAATTCACATGAGAAACTGGTTAGGGATATCCCTGTAGTTGAAAAGTGTGTAGCAAAAATCTGAAATCTTCCATCAAGAAACGACCCTCAAAATTAGGAATTGTTATCACACTCCATGCAGCTTTGGATTTTCATACAGTGGTGGGACCATTGAACTACTCACTAGAAACTACAGAGTGTCTCCTTCAAGTTGGGCTGTTTCCACAGTGATGTTTTGCTCTGCCTTGGCTTCCTTACTGAAGCATTTTTTCAGGAGCATCCACATTTATTTATTTTTTAGATTTTTATACCACCTCTTTCTCAAATGAGGCCCAAAGCAGTTTACAACATTAAAAACAATAAATATTATATATTAAAACTAACAACATAACAACAATTAAAGGGTCCCAAAAATAAAATCAATAGTAAAAAAAACCCAACCAGGTAGCAAAGATTCCTTTGTCCTGTTCTCAACTGTTTCCACCACTCTTCTGTGATCTTTCCCAAATTGATATGATTTGTTTGGAAAGTTCAAAGTCATATATCCTTGGACGCCATGTGGATAGAAAGATGCATGTTTTTTCAAGTCCCACCCGCATAGACATTATTTTCTTTGCCTCATTCCATATGACACCCATCCCCTCCACGTACACTCCAGGGCCTTTTCAGGATTTTAAAAAAATGGTAACACCTATATCACTATAGCATTGTAACATTATATTGATCTATTGCAACAATGTACTAGTTCTCAGCTTTCATTTGTCTTCTTCAAAACATTAAGTATCTAGCCTTTTTAGTTGCTGAGTTAAAAGGGGAAAGGTACTGGTTACACATTTCTCCTTATAGCTCTACAACCCAAAGACCAGGAACCTACTTGTTTTTAAAATGAAACCTGTGAGCTAGTTGGTTGCAATATAATGTTAAAATGCTATAGCAATATAGCTATTATTAATTTAAAACTTCTAAAATTTGGCCCATATCATTTGGTTATGGTGCATCAAATATAAGATCCTAAAGAAAAATGAAGGATTTTTCAAGATCAGCACAAATAGTGTATGCTAGTGGGACATACTGAAGTGGGGATTGGTTAATCACACTTTCTTGATCTAGCCTGCCTCACAGTTTTGTTATGATGATAAAATGGAAAAAAGGAAAGCCATATATGTCACCATGTTCCTTGAAGGAAGAGTGGGCTAAAAAGGTATTGGATGGATAAAACCTCTCACACACACTCAATATCCAATGACATCAATGCTATCCAGACTGTGTTTTTAACCCCTGACAATCAGCTGCTTTTGATGGCATAACTGTACCTTAATATTAGCAATTATATACTATGTACAAAGCACTTCCACTTACATTTTCCTTCTAATTCATATAACTATCTTGTATGATAGCCCTGTACTGTTATACCTGTATTGCATATGATGGGGGAGGGGTGAAATGCAGAGAAGATCCAAGACTTGCTGATGGTCATCTAGTGAGTTTGTGGAAGAGGTGAGATTTCAACCAAGAACTTCCCAATTCACATTTTTAGCTATGGTTGATACCAAATTCATCTTCCTTCAACTCTGGATGTTGTCACTCTCAATTCCTTAACTGACTGTTTGCAGTATTCTTTGAAGAGAAGGAAATATACAGGAAAGACTGAGAATATTTGTTACAGTTGTAAACAGAAGGAGACAAAGCATGTACATTGATTCTGGTTATTGAGTGCTAACAAATACAAAACCTTTTGAAAGGTATCTTATTATCTATGTTGTCTGTTCTTAAGACAGCTAGAAATTCTTTAACTTAAAATATTCTAATATGTTGATTCTCTGTCAGGTGTACACCGTCCTGCTCAAACGTCAGACATCTCCGGTTTTTATTCCCTCCCTCCTGGTGGGGTTGGACAGATAACACCTTCAATGGGGTGGTAAGTATTTAAGGCCTGTCACTGAAGATACTGGTTTTGACCAAAATGTGTTAACTGAACACCACTATCGGTCCTATGATATCTGAAATTGTACATTCCAGTACATTTTTCTTAACACCACAGGGTTATCTTTACACTCATCTAGATGAAAAATAGACTGATGTTGCATCTCTCTCCTTCTTGGACTAGGGACTGTGGTGTTGGAACTTAATGCAGAATCTCTTATGGCCAAATTAAACGAGACAATGTCCCTGCATTCAGTCCAGGGACACACCTCCATTTGGAAGAGTGAATTCTTGGGAACTGCAGGGTAACAGGAGAACTCCCCCTCACCACATTGTTTTTCCGACCTGAAACAGCTCTGAGGGGGTGTCAGCAAATAACCCCTTTGTGCCATTTTGAATCAGAAAAATGGCAAGGGAGGAAGGGCTCCTGCCACAGCGGTGCCATACAGAATATGGTCCCAGCAATGCTGTTAAAAAGAGATCTCCAGTGGGTACTCGCTCTACAAAATTAAGATGCTTCCCCAGGGCAAATTTGGGGATGCTGTCTCATGTAGACTGGTCCTATGTCAGCCATGTACTACTATTCTGAAATGCTAACCATGAGGAAGAACATGACATGTCACAGAACTTAAATTTTGCACACCTAGGGCAAGGTCATGTCTATCATGAAATTCTGGCCCTAAAATATATAGTTCTATGTCTCTAATCACAAATAACATATATATTTCTATATCTCCTACCTTATCACAGAGTGATGATTTTACATACAAATAAGCAGATCTAGATATTAAAATACATTTTTCTATACTTTTAAAGGAGCTCATTGGCACTTTATCTACTGCTTGAACAGAATTGTGTCTGTAGACTAGAGAAACACAGATCAAGGCTGTTGACACACAGTCAAAAGAAAAGGGAAAGAAAACTCAGCCCAACTAAACAGGTTAAGCAATCAGAAAGACTGAACAGAACCAATAATGAATCAGTGAAGGAGGATATAAACCTCCTTAACCAGTTAAGATAACAGCACAGTAAATCATTGTATAACTGACTACCAAACACATTTCAGTAAGAAGTTGCCTTCATCTGTGGGAAAATTTTTTTTTTCAGGAGCATTATGTATATAGTCACATAAAATGACCAATTAAATATATGTATCCTGCTGATCAAGTAAAGCACTTCAGTGCACCATTGTGGAATTGGTATCTTCCTATAAATCAGTCTTCAGAATGACTCCACCAATTTTATACTCAGTTCCTGAAATCTGATCAACGATACAACTTTCTCACTGTAAAAGGTAGCTATCTGTTCACAAACACTGCTTCAATTGCTTTACTTGATCAGCAGGGTACACATAGTTCTCCAGAAAAAAAACGTCTACGATGAAAGCAACTTCTTGCCAAAAAAGTGTTTGGTGGTCATTTGGACAATGGTTCAGTATGCTGTCATCTTAACGGGTTAAAGAGGTTTTGTTAATGTACTATATACATCTCTATATATCTGTGTGTGTGTGTGTGTGTGTGTGTGTGTGTGTGTGTGTGTGTGTGTGTGTCTGTCTGTCTGTCTGTCTGTCTGTCTGTCTGTCTGTCGATTTATGAAATTTATATCCTCCTTTACTGGTTCATTATTTGCTACTTGATACATTCAGCTGTAAGCAGATTCTTTATTTCACTACTCAATTTCTTAACCCACACCACCCTTGTGAAGTGGCATTTGTTGACTGGAGAACTGCATGCCTTACAGTCTGAGATGATAACCTATGTTGATTCTTGGAGCTGATTCACATTGTCATAAGGTGGAAGGATCACCAGAAAATTGCTTCTCCTTTTTGCATTTATGTGGTAAATGGCGTTGCGAAACTCTCATATAGTAGAATTCCTGGCTATAATATCCTTGCAAAATAAGTGTTTTCTTGCGTTTTTATATTCTCTTTTGGGGTAGTTTCACAAGACTGTTTTATCACTTGAATGCTGAAGAGAGAGGCCCTGTGCACAAAACCCCTCCACACTTTGACTGAATGTGTGGCTAGTGGGAGTGGACATGAACCCTCCAGTCCCATCTCCATGCAGCTGCCAGATTGTGAGCATGGCATCCACATGTGGTGGAAGTGTTCATGTGTATATTCTCTCCTTGTGATTTGGGACAATGCTTTCCTAAAGTGCCTGTTCAAAGGGAGGGCACATTTGTGGCCATTTTCTCCACGCATAAGTGCTGTGCTTATGAGACGGTGATTGCAAGGGAGCAGGGAAGCTTGCTCATGCCAGCTCCTGCTCTTCACGTATTCAGCCAGCACCTGGTGAAGTTGTGTGTAGAGGGCTGTTGACTCTTGGCGATGACACCCTCCCCACCCCAACACACAAATCAACTTTCAGCTGCAGGAAATGAAAGATATATAAGCCATGTAGTATCATATGCTATATATGGATGCCAGGTTCTTAGGATCGGAGAACTGATGCCGATCTTAAATAGAATACCACTATTAAATGATCATAGCAATAGAAAATAACTCACCACTTACTCTAGAATGATTTATTCAAGTCAGCATTGCTCCAAATTGGTTGACTGTATGAAAACCCATTCAAGATTTACTCGTATGTATAGGTAGCAGCCTGTAAGTGTGAGTTTTTACAGGTCTTAAGACTGGCCTGCACAACTTAACACCCACCAAGCCAATTGCCACCCAGCAGCCATCTATTGTGTGGTTTGCATGGTGTTTGAGATCCTCTCAGTTTTTATAGTTTCAGGTATGAAGAAATACAGGATGTTTATCAAGTGCATAGTGAGCTGCCATGTCCAGAAGGGGCTGTGTCCAATTTGGCTAGTCAAGTAGTTCAAGCCTGTCTTAAAACTGTTCATTTAAGATCCAAGAAAAATAACTCCTCACAACCGATTGCCTATGTATCAGTGGCAGGGGCAAATTAGCTGTTAAGGCTTGTGTTGACAAAACTGTGGCATACACATGTTAAGTGATTTATTTCTTTATGAGATTTCTCCAGAGTGTTTACTAGACATGGGCACGAACCGCATTACAAACCAAAAAAACCCACAAACTGCCTCATTGTCTGTTCGCGAACCGGTGGTTCATGAGGGTCCATGGCCAATGAACCAGTGTTTGTTAGAGGCCCAGTTCGTTGCGTTCGCCCGCGATTCATGAAGCCAGACTGTCAGGCACCATCAATCAATTCCCTTGGAAACGGAGCCGGGGGAAGGCCTGGACTCTGTCTGCATTCCTTCTGTCGCCCTGGAAACCTGAATCGAAGCCCAGCTTACCTTGATTGGCAGGTCTTCCTTCCTACCATGGAGCTGCAAATTGGTTACAATTGGTTACATGGGAGAAGACACCCGGGGGGGGAGGGGGAAGGGGGTGTTCTGTAGCCATGGGCACTCCAATCTCATTCCTGCAAACCCTGATAGGCAGTTCTGATGGCCAACCCCTTGTACACTGGGCCAGTGTCAACTGGTGGCTCTAATTGTATCGAATGGGAGTTTCCTGGGAGCCTCGGATTGGAGAGGGTATAACTCCAAGAGCCCTATTGCAATCTTGACCAAACTTGGTTGTTGGCTGGAGGAGAGCCTGTTAAACACTCCCTGGGAATATGGGCTCTCTAAATCCAATGGGGGCCATTCTGATGCCCACGAACCATGAACCTCAAACCGGTTCGTCAGCAGGAAAAGTTTGTTTAGTTTCATTAGTTTGGGTTCATCAGTAGCACTGAACCACAAACCTCTGGTTCATTAAATTTTTTTGGTTCATGCCCATGCCTAGTCTTTACTGAAAGGAGATGCAATAAAATACATCACAGGGCAGTAAGATATTTGATAACCATAGTATGTTCTAAATATTTATACACAAAGAAGTGGCGCCTGCAGCTTTAGATTTGTATGACTGTTGTTCAGAAGTGAAGTTGTTTTATGATTTCTGTCCTGAATTATTCTGCTTCTTGGGGTGATGACGTAACTCATGATGCAAGGAAAGAGGGACCTGTAAAGAGGCTGGGAGGAACTGTGGCTGAAAAGGAAGCAATTGGAGGAAGATAAGGAATGAGTCAAATGCAAACCTCATGCCAAAAAGGAAAAGAAGGATCATGACCTCTTTTTGCAAGGTTGGGGGTGAAATCTGTTGCTCAAATGCTTTTGGTTTGCAGCGTGATTAACAAAGGCTTCTGCTATGCTTTCTTGTCAACTTCAGCCACAGCACTGAGACACATATCACTATATCAAAGGAAAGACCTGTAGCAAAGTTCAGGAAACCCATATGCAGTCTGTAATATGCCATGGTAGTACATGTAGGGTTGATTTGCTTTCTGTGCTTGCACGGGAGAGCCACATTTAGCTGTGAAAATTCCACAGGCACAGTTGTTGCACGTTATGATCTACACACATTATCTACAAGTTCTTGCAAAATATAACATGATCCTAAAGAATGGGCGGAAATGCCTCTTTGGACTGCTGTCTTCATGCACAGCCCTGAGAAAATTATACATGGTTAGGTCTCCAATAAACTTATTAGTAGAACGCCTGCCTCCCCTGTTGCCGGTGGATTTTTGCTCTTTCTGGGTTGCCTTCATTTGCAATCCAAATGTTTCTTGGCATATGTGTTGCCTTGTCCCTCCACATGCGGTGGGGTGGTCCAGAAGCATGTGTAACTAAGGCTCTCAATTCATTCAAAGATTGCTGGGGAGGGTTGCCCTCTCATGCTTTTTG
Organism: Eublepharis macularius; assembly: GCF_028583425.1. Taxonomy (NCBI): domain Eukaryota; kingdom Metazoa; phylum Chordata; class Lepidosauria; order Squamata; family Eublepharidae; genus Eublepharis; species Eublepharis macularius. Next base: position 73,079,666 of record NC_072793.1, read on the forward strand.
AAGGTTTTGGCATCTTTAACATTGTTGAAATCAATTATGGAGGAGGAGGAGGAGAGGGAAGGCTTCAGCACCTCCATCTGCCAGTAACAAGCCCTGTGGTATGTGAATGGCTCTGTAGGTTCAGTGTTCTGGAATGAGGCTGACTTCAAACACGAAGCCGTCTTAATACAGGGAGCAGCTTTTCCTTAGCAAGCTGCCTTGCAAAAGTTCAGCAAAGAACAGCTTTTGTACTTGCCAAGTATTTTGGAGAAGAGGAACTGCAAAAAGTCACCCTTTAATTAGACGGAATGACAGTCAGGAGCCTCGTATAAAAATTACTTACAGTCCAGTCCGGTGAGCTTTCTTACTGAAGCCTAGTCACACACCTTATTAAAAAGCCTTGTAAACTGTGTCATTTGTACAACATGCCTGCAGAACTAGGCAACATGTAGGCAGTGTCTCATTGTGATTTTTCTTTCTGGGACTCTGTCAGGTGACTGCTTTTTTAAAATAATAACAAAGGCTATTTTGCCATCCTGGGGTAATAAAAAAAGAAACCTTTCATTGACTGATTTTACAATTAAATTAATTTGCATGTCAGACCCACTGTAGTGCATATCTTGGCCAATGAAGTAATGAATGTCACTTTAACTCTGTTTTCTCACCTCCAAGGCCCTAAACATGAAACTTCAAAGCCTGTTTAAGTCTTCTGATATATCGTAGCATTTGGCTGGGTTTTGGCACATTTATATACTTCCAAGTTCTTGGAGAGATGGTCTTATAGAGTTGCCAGCTCCAGCTTGAGAAATTCCTGGACATTTTGGAGGTGGAGCCAGGGAAAGGTGGGGTTTGAGGAGGGGAGGGACTTCAGTAGCATGTAAAGCCATAGACTCCACCCTCCAAATTAGCCATTTTCTCCAAGGGAACTGATCTCTATAGCCTGGAGAGCAGTTGTAATTCTGGGAGATCTCCAGCCACCACCTGGAGGTTGGCAAACATAGTGGTCTATCATGCAGATTTTTACACAGATGGCTAACAATAAGAATACCTTTAGATTGTTTCAAGGACTCTACTTAGATATTTCCAGGGCTTTTTTTCAGCACCTCTTGAAAATGATCACATGGCCGGTGGCCCCGCCCCTGATCTCCAGACAGAGGGGAATTTAGATTGCCCTCCGTGCCGCTGGAGCAGCGCGGAGGGCAATCTAAACTCCCCTCTGTCTGAAGAGCAGGGGCCGGGGCCACCAGCCATGTGACCATTTCACCAAGGGCAATTTAAACTTTTGAAAACTCCCCCCTTGTTCCAGCTGACCCAAAGTGATGTCATTGTGCGATGCTGAGTTCCACCATTGAGTTCCACCACCTCTTTTCCCAGAAAAAAGCCCTAGATATTTCAATAACCTTTACAACACCTTTGTAAGCCAGGCCTCCGTTATTATCTCATGCTGTAGATGTGGGGCTGGCAGTGAAAGAATAGTGGTTTGCCAAAGATTACCAGTGAGTTTATGGTTGATGCATAATTTGAACTTGTGTTCTAATTGTGTTCTAATTGAACTTGAACTAACTGAAAACTCACAGACATAAAATCAGCCATGCTATATCAGACCAATGGTTCATCGAGTCCAACATTTTCTTTCACATGTTGGCCTACAAGTAGGATATGGGGACTCAGTTCTCTCCTTAATGTTGCCCTCTTAGCCCCCATGCTATGCCTATATAATGTTTATTAATATTAATACTAACCAAAGTAGAGCAGAGCCCAAGAAGGATGTACAAAGGATTTTGCACTATAGGCACCTCCTGGGCTTTGTCTGTCATACTGATCATTCTACCTCAGAGGTTGCCTTTTTAGGATGGGGTTGCTAACTCTGGGGTTGTTTCCCCATAGTCTAAAAATAGTGCGATACTCACAGAAGACCACCAGCTTCCTTGCGCAATTTTTGACGCCATCCATTTACAAAATGCCACGAAGGTGCCATCATCACTGCCTGCCTCCATTTTGTAAATGGATGGTGTCAAAAATCGTGCAAGGAACCCGGCAGCCTTTTGTGAGTATCGCACTATTTTCAGACCGTGGGGAAATGGTCTGGGTTGGGACATTCCTGGAGATTGGGGGTGGGGCCCGAAGAGGGATCATTGTAGGGTATAATGCCATAGACTCCACCCTCCAAAGCAGCTGTTTTTGCCAGGGGATGGATCTCTGTAGTCTGGAGAACAGTTGTAATTCTGGGAGATCTCCTGGCCCCACCTGGAGGATGGCAGCCCTAGGCTACAACCTTTACCTGGTTTTTCCTCAGTTTCCGGAACTTTGAAATATAGGGCCTTCTGCTAGGGTTGCCTAATAGGGTCCAGAGAATACTGGACACTGAGTGGGGTCAGCACTCACCTGTTGAAAAGTAGTAGCACACGCACAAAGTATGCATGCTCTCACCTCTTGGTGTGATAATGTCACTATCGGAATGATGTCATTTTTATGATCTTTTCCCCTTGACCTTCACATCTGTAATTATCATTATCTACTACTGTAGATTGCATTACATAAAAAAAATTCAGACTATACATTTTGAGTGAGTAAAGTTGCGTCTTAAATCCATTTTCCTAATTGCAAAAGACACAATATTTTGTAATAGTTTTTTCACTGCTCCCTAAAATTTCACATTTTTTCCGTTGGAAAAATGGGGGGAGAGAAGTTCTCAGAAAAATGGGTGTGTTTGGTTTTTTCCCCAGAATTTTCCCCTAGGCATTCATATCTTTCCTGTCGATTCATTCCCCCACCCCTAAACTGAAAGCCTCAAACACTTCAGTTTTTCTTCAAAGCAAAAATTCTCAGCCCCCTGATCATTTTAACTGCTCTCTTTTGTTCTGTTTCAGTGCAATCATGTACTTTTGGAGACTGATGAACACAGTAATCCAAATGTGGCCATGTTACCAGTTTATATAAAGGCATTAGGATACTGCCCAATTTATTTTCAATTGCTTCCTTAACAGTTGTAATTGCACTACCCACCATAACCCCACGATCTCTCACCACAGAATCATATGTGTGGTTTAGAATTTTGAACTTATTTAAATTCATATGTTTTGCTGTTCCAGTACTAATTGTTCCAATTTGGAATGAATGTGTGGAGTTCTTCACAGTCAGCAGTGGGTTTTAACCATCCTGCATAATTTGCTGTTATCCACAAACATGGCTGCCTCATCACTTCCCCTGGTCCCCAGATAATTTATGCAACAGTACTGGTCCTAATGCAGAACTGTTAATTCTCCTAACTTGGGAGAACTCACCCCTTCTCTATATTGTGGCATCTGTCAGTTTATTCCTACTATTTGGGTTAGATCTAACCAGTGTAATGAAACTAGAGGGGCAGGATTTCCTCCCCTCCTCCATCGTGCTTCAGTCCATTGAGCATCCCAAATTTCTACTCCTATAGGGCTGAATTTCTGCTTCTGTGGGGGAAATAGAGTGGGGGGAAAGTGGGAATCTGCAATGGGAGGGGGAAAGAGAAATCAGCATCTTTCCCTGCACCAATAGAAGGGCTATTATGCCAGGAGAAATACTTTAGATCTCACTCTTTGTTGTTTAACCAATTACCAATGCATAGGTAGAGCCATCATCTTATCCAATAATTGTTAAACTTACTGAGGAGCCTTTGGCAAGAGGCTTGGTCAAAAGCTTTATGGAAAGCAGTTATATAATTTTTACAAGATTACCCCTATCTACAGGTTTACTGACAGTCATGAAGATTTCCTGAAGATTGGTGAGGCAGGTCTTTCCTTTGCAGAAGCTATGCTCATTCTTCCTCAAGAAGACTTGTTCATTCATATGTTTGTGACATAACTTTAACAATGTTTTATACCAGTGTGCCTTGTTCAGATGCTGGTTGAAAAGGCCTGTAATTTCCTGGCTTTCCCTAATCCCTTTTTAAAAACCGGACTTTTTATGCAGGTTGTCTTTCACTTCTCTTGTAAGGAGGCTGATTTCAGTACATTGCTATTAAAAAAAAAACAGATCAACATCTTAAAGAACTCTCAGGTGAATGAATGCCAGGTAGCTCTAAAATATCGCTGTCTGGCATAGTTCTTCAGATGCCCTTACCACAAAAAATGGCTCCAAGTTGGGTATCCCAATATTTTCTTACATGAATTTACATTTCGTAGGTAATGTAAGGATATTTGAAATTGCTTGTTACCACTTTTTGCCCATTTTTGATGCTTCCTTGATTTTTCTCTTGCTGGCTAGAAGCGTTCTTAGTTTCATTATACCTATGATGTGGCAAATGGGGTGGGGGATGGGGGTAAATAGACACATACATAGTTGTATCTAGTGGCTGTCCTCAGAGCAAAGCTAACTAATCCTGCTTATCAGGACAAAAGCCAATGGAAGGGTTTCTTACTCCATTTAATTCCTAATTTTTTGGAAGATAGCTATCATATACTTTCAGATCATAACAATGGTCATGTTCAGTGGGTTTCACATGTTACATTTGGTACTAATGTATATTAGACTAGGAGGATGCAGGAAGCCTAAGAAGTCTCCTTAGTTATAATATGCACCTTCTTCCTAAAGAAGGAAGAGGAACAGACTTGATCCAGCTGGTGATGCAATGCTAGTCAACCTCAGGATCTCCCAAGGCCAAATTGCCTTGAAACAATAGCAGTGATGACCCCTGAATCCTTGTCAGGACAATTATCTGACTCATCTGTTTGACTAGGCAACTGATCCACTCCATCCTTCTGTGCATTATTACAAGTCCCCATTCATAAAGTATAAAGCTGAAGGTATCAACCAAAGCTACATAGTGGAAGCTTGAATAAGTGAAATTTTATTCATGCTTCAAGGTTATATCCTAGAACTCTAATTCTCAGGAGAGATCTGTGCACAGATGATGCCGATGTGTGCCTGGGTATTCATCAAACTGAGATGCTCACTGTGGCCCCAGTTAATTGCCTGAATGCATCTTTTGAATGCAGATGGGGCATATATTCCTAGTTTGTGATGCTTGCAACTGGTTCTGGAGCTCCAGCCACACTTTAAAACTAATACGCCCAAGCAGAGTCCTAAACACAACCCTATGCAGAACTGCTCCACTCTAAACCAATGTATAATGGGAGCGAAAAATTCAAACCTGTGACCTTTGCCAATTCTGAGTCCAGCTGGAAAAGGATATTTGCAAGAAAAGACGCTTAGATGTAGATGCTTTATGGACTCTTTCTTCCTGATCCCAGGCAGAGCCAGCCTGTATACCCTCTCCCGTCATGTGGATTTAGACAGCCCTATACGTCGGCGCTCTCTGCTGGGGCTACTTTCTCTAGGTAAGTATGAGCTGACTAAGCCAGGACCAATTGCTCTGCTTCTTTTGCAATTCACGCCATGCGAGCTTGCAGCAGCCAGGGAGAGAGAGTCAAGCTTTCAAGTGGCAGCAACAGGGAAGGAATTCTATTTTAAACTGACAACTTTTAAAGTTAAAAAACCTACAAACATTGAGCTCCAAAGAGAACTCTACGATCTTGGCTTTGGTCAACTAATGGTAGTGGGGAGAGAGAACCCTTATGAAGAAGCTATAAAATCAGTCTTCATGTGAGCGCTCCTGCAGTATTCTCAAATGTTCAAATGTCTCCAGCTTCCTTATGGCTTCAGGCAGACAATAGTTTTGAGAGATTTGATCTGAAGTTTCCTCTCCCATGATGAGCAGACATTGCCTTTATCCCAGATTTTTTAAAATAATGCAGAAACTTACAAAACTTGTTCACTGGGGTTGAAATTGTGGAAAGGTAGTCACACAGCACAAGTATTGATCACTTTTTCCAGCTGCTTTCAGATTACATTTTATCAAAGATCGAATCACACTGTTGTCTGTCTTCAGCATAATATACTCTTCATGGGGTAGCATTACAACACCTTAATGCAGCTACTGTAATGGAGGTCCAGCTAGCAGCAGTAGAAATGTTTACATATCCCTGACTGACTCAAGTATGAATTGGGACTGAGAACTGTAGCAGTGTGCAGTGTATGTTCTGCATACAGGTGGTCCCAGGTCCAATCCTGGGCATATCCAGTTTAAAAGATTTCAGGAATCTGGTGCTGGGGAAGACTTTTTGTCTGCCTGAGACCCTGGAGAGTTGCTACAAGTCAGAGTAGACACTACTGAGCTAGATGGATCTTGACTCTGCATAAGGTAGTTTCATGTTCAGATAACCAGATTCTTGGCTTTACTCAACTGTATTTTTGTCGTCTTCTCAATGTACCATGCTGTATTCAGATTATGACGAGAATGCCTTACAATGTTCTCTGAGTTCAAAGTTAATTCTGCAATGGCATCCAAGGAATATTCAACAAGGTGGCCTCAAGCAACTAGCTTTACTTCCATGGAAGTATATAACAATTTACAGCTGAGGATTGTCATGCATAAGTAAACTGCAAAACAAATCCAATACTTAGAGTATTAATTTCTACCGATCACTCCTGGAATATTATGTACTACCACACCTTGTGCAAAATTAGGAAAAAACATAAACCTGCTTTTGCAAGGGAAGGCAGAATTCCCATTGGGCTCCTGGTCTGCACAACTGAATCCTTGCTAATTAGCATGCTCTTATTCCACTAGTGCAAAGACTGGTTGTAAATTGTGAAAGCATTCATTAAAATGAACTTCCTCTGACTTCCTGATTTGCCTGAGAATGCCCATGTGGGATGAACTTTAATCTACAGGAGGTATATGTGCAAGTGCCATTTGTTTGCCTTTTCAGCTTTGGCTTTTCCTGCGTGTTGTCCTGATAAGAATACTTTTAAAGAGTCTGTTGATTAAGATGTTCTGGGATTTACCCTTGGTAATGGAGTAGGGAGAAGGCACATTATTACTGAAGCATTACAGTGATTGCCTTAATTTTCTGCCTACCCCGGGCATTTACTCCCTTCTAAGCATCTTAATAATTAAGATAAATGAGTTCATAGACCTCCTTGGTGGTTTTGACAGTTTCGTCCTTCTCCATGCTGTCATTCCCACTTACTGAGAATGAGGCAGCTTCTGCAGACAAAAAGTGCACCTTGGCAGATAAGGATCAAGCTTCAAGCCATGTCAGTAGATTGAAATCAAGGCATCATTTCTTTTCGTGCCAACAGAGCTAATGAAGAGTGGGTTGTCTCCCATGGGCAATTGCACTGTCTCAAGCATCAATCATAAAGCTTGGTAAACTGACAGCATCGTTTGTTCATGTTGAAAATGCTCTTCCAAGATGATGAAGGGTGCCTACCCCATTAATCTTCAGGATCTGATCTGTGATCACATTGACAGTGGTGGATGTGCCCTCCAAGGTCCCATTGTGCTCTGAAATACTTTAGAGGGGGAGGGAGTGCTGGAAAGGCTGTTCTGTTTGTTTTACAGCATTAACAATACAGTGTCAACAAGTGAGATCTGAACATCTGACATTAAGTTTATAAAGTTGCTAGGCAGAGTGTGGTACAAACCTTCTGGTAAAATCTTATCCTAAACTGAAATACAGTGTGGCTTATTCAGAGACATGAATTACTTGGGAAGGCCAATAGATGTAAGCTCCGAAGGCAATTTTGAAGAGCTTTGTGTGAGAAAGCGAACACAAAATGCCCATCCATCCACACCTCCTGTTTGCAGTGGAGCTGAAAACTGATGTGTGTGCAGAGAATGGTTAAATACAGCTCTTTAGTCATAATCACACACCAAATTAAGTCTTGTAGCCCTTATTTAACTACAGTAGTGGTAGGAAGAAAATCCTGAGTCAGGCTTGGCTTTGGCTGACTCAGTATTGCCATAAACTTCTTCTGGAGCTGCATCAGAGCTCTCCTGTTAGTTCAGAAAGAATGCTTTGCTTACAAAATGTCAGGATAACCTAAGAAAATACGAATAGACGTGTAATATATTCTTAATTGTGATTCATGCTTGGTTGCTACTCTATGGAAAAAAGCAACTCAGAGTGCCACCTAGTGGCTGAACAGCTATTGTTTGTAGAGCAGGTTATTGGGCAAGACAGCGTTGCCGTTGCCAAATGTGGTGCTAATTTTCAGAGAATTACACAATTCCAGAATGTAGAACATAACTGAGCTCTTTGTTTTCAAATATCCCAGTTCTCTAAACTTCTTGAGCCCCATTAATTACAGTACCACTGTTTATATTTTTGGAATTGTCATCTAGCACCCAGCTATTCCTGTTCATGTTTAAACGTCTAGGTCTGCTTTCTTGTGCTTTGAGCTTGTCCTTTTAAGAGCCAGGTCCACCTTCAGTATGTGCTTAACAGATAGAAATCCAAGCAGTCACGTCTTTATTTTATGTTGCAGGCTAACACATCCGTTGGTGCTCAGTCCTGGAATGCATGCCACAGGAATCCCACACGCAGGCATCACATCCCCCTCTGGGAAACAAGAAACTGATCATTATGACCGAAACATGTGAGTGTTCAAGTCTTGGGATAAAGGCAGAGATTTTTTTAAGACCAGCTTCTGTTTCTCATTTGCAGAGCAGGGCCAGGAGGATACAACTTTCAATAAAGAAGTGGTGGGTGAAGAGGACCTTTAAACTCTTCTCTTGCCTGCCACTTCCTCCCACTCCCCAAACTAGTCTTCCATCTACAGTTTGTAAGTTAGAATAGTGAGTTTGGAGGCACTTGCCTCAACATTTTATAAAACAAAGAGCTTAGAAGAATTTGAAAGTATATTATAATAAATATAGTAAAATTCATATAGTAAAGGGAAAATAGATGGGGGGTTGGAAAACTGTTGGAAGTCAACAAAAGGGGGGGAATGGGAGGGGGTTAGAATTGGAAATTTAAAGGAATGTGAGTGTAAATGATATGATATGATATATTTCTAATCCAATAAAAATTTTTACAAAAAAAAAACATTTTATAAAACAAAGATAAAAACATAAGACCTGTCTGTGCTGGAACAGGCCATCTAATCCCACAGTGACTCACTGTTGGAGGTGACCGCTGAAGGAGACAATATTCTACTGATTTAATTTTAAAAAATACTTGAAATCTAAATTTTGGCTCATGGATTTGACTACTTTCCCAGCAATCTATACGTCTGACAATCAGTCACTAATATATGGAAGTAAGTGGTCTTTCTTTATCTTTTTTCCTTTGTTTCTGGCAAGGAAATCGCAACCAGAACCAAAGAGGGAGAAGGAAGCCAAGAAGCCAACAATTAAGAAGCCTCTGAATGCTTTTATGTTGTATATGAAAGAAATGCGGGCAAAGGTTATTGCTGAATGCACCTTGAAAGAAAGCGCAGCGATCAATCAGATTTTAGGAAGACGGGTAAGAATGCAAACAGGGAAATGGTAGTATTGCTGACAGCTACATGCATGGCTTCCCCCAGTGAACTGAAAGAAAAACACAAATCGGCTCCACTAGGTTAGTGGAAGGTGGTCGGACGTGACTGGCATTGCATGTTTTGTGGGAATCCACAAGACATATATGTAGGAGCCTTATGGATGAGTCACTGAGCTGCTGTTAGGGGTGTGTATTTCATGACTGAGCAAATTTGGGATGAGTACTCTGTGAAATTGGGAATGAGAGCTGTAGGGTGTGTGTGTAGAGTATTTCACTAATGGGTCCCCTAGAAGAAAGATTTTGAAACCACTGTCCTTGTTCCATTGGACTGATGGGTTGCATATTTTGAAGTGTAATGTCAGGGCATTAGCAGACCCCTTAATGTTCGTCATAGAGTTGAGGTTTGCATTCTTTTGCTACTTAGTCTACTTTGCTACTTTTTAGTTAGGATCAATACCTGGCCTTGTGGAACAAATAGTGATTCCTGGGGGCCATACCATGTCAGGAACAGGGCATGAGGAAAGGCTTATCCCTCCTCCTCCCCCTTGGGCTGAAGTCCTAATCGGAGTCAGGGTCCTGCACTCCTGATTTTTAGAGAGAAAAGGGTTGGGAGCCCCTGTCCCAGAACTCCTGGTAACTCATTCTGCCTATAAAAGGTCTTTGTGGGCTATTTGAGTCCATCCACTGTAATGAATTTTGTAAGTCCTCTTTAGGAATTTTACGTGGCTACTGCAACCATCCTAAAATTTGCCTCAATACTTTCTGTGCTACCACTGATTGCTTGGCTTCTCCTGCATCACCAAGTGGTAATCTGTCTCAGTTTGTTGAGATTTTCAAAAGATACTAAGTTAATCAGAAATCCAAATTGCAACAAGCATTTTTATCACTTTTTAACATGCAGAGTACTTTACACTCCACAGATTCTTTGAAGTAGATCCCAGTTCTTTCCATTACATGATAGGAAATTTAGGCTGAGGCGTTTTCCCATGTTGGCTGTATGAGTTATATTCATACTTTATTCCTGTACAGATGTTTGTACAGATGTCTGAATGCATGTTCATTCCAATTTTGTACCCTGGGACGAGTACCTTGAAAATTTCAGATCCAGATGAATGAAGGCATATATAGTTGTGAGAATGACTCAGAATGTGCATGCAATACAGGCTGTGTTTGTATAGTGAACGTACGAAAAGGTCTGCATGAGGTGCAGTCAAGCAGCAGCTTGTAAGATCATTTTGCTCAGCACAGAGGACCATTTCTGCACTCAGAAGCAAAGGTGAACCCCTGAACTGCTGGCAGTTCCACTTGGGTTGGTGGCATGAGAGAAGGCAACGGACACAGCTTATTCCCATCACCACCACCTGGAACTGTGCAGCTGCTAGCCAGGTCCAAGGCAAACCCCTCAGGCATTGGCAGTGATGCTGGGCCCCAGCCTCCCAGCATGTCTGGCCTGGTATAACCCTTGGGTCCCTACCTCCCTTTCGTTTGCTAACAAATCAATATATTCACAGATAGGCGTTGCAGGGAGGAGGGCACTTAGCCTATCCTAGACTAAGCCTTCTCGAAACCACTCAATAGGTTAATGGCTGAGCAGGGATTTGACCCCGGATTCTTAAGGCCCATGTCCAAATGTTTTATTTTAATTAACCAAATAAGCTAGGCATCCCAATTCATTTCTTTCTGTGAACAAACCACTTAGCCACTCAACCAAAGTAATCCCCCAAAATCTAGACAATGGCTCTGATAAAAGTTTTAGACAATATAGGTCTCAGTTTAACATACTTTTATTTGCCCACTGAAACAAATGGTTGTTCTGGTCAGTGATGGTTTTTTTCTTTTCCCAGGACTGTTTTACTTCAGCAATGAGTATGCTTCCAGGTTTGCATCTAAAACTGAGAGAGAATTGCATTCTGTTCATACAGTAAAGGTTTACTTCCTAATCGCATTTATACTGAATAAAAACTGGTTAACAATGCACAATTAGATGATAGTGAAGAAATAATGTGCAATCTGTCATGACCAGAAAAACCAGAGAAAGGCTTCAAAAGCACTAAAGCAAGAGGAAGAATTCTTGACTATGCTTCAGCATGCCCACAAATGTTTTTATGACTGCTTTTAGTGTGCTTCTGCTACTTCTCTCCATTGGTGGAGTTCTTCAGCAATGATTCCCGATAGAGGAGTCTGTCTAGGAGTCTGGCCTTGGCTCATTGGAAAGAACACATGCTTTGCACACTGACAATCCAGAATCCAAACCTGGCATCTTAAGCTTTAGGGATCTCAGATAAGCAGGCAAGGACAGACTTCTGCCCGAGGCCTTAGAGAGTTGCTGCCAGGAAAAGTAGGGAGAAATGTGCAAGACAGACCAGTGGCTTCACTCAGTACAACGCAGCTTCTTATATTCTACTTGCATCTAAAAAGGCTTTTATTTTTTAAAAAAATAAACCAACAAAACCCTTTTCTCTTTGCTGGTCTTTCTGAAATCTGCTAGGACTGGACACTCAGTGTTGAAGCACACCATTGTCTCTCTCTGTTTTCTGTGGTTTCTTGCAGTGGCACGCACTGTCACGGGAGGAACAAGCCAAGTACTATGAACTGGCTCGCAAGGAAAGGCAGCTTCACATGCAACTTTATCCAGGCTGGTCTGCAAGAGATAACTATGTGAGTACTCTAGGACTCTGAGGACAGGATTTGGGCAATACTTCTAAGAAATGTTCATTTTGAAGCTGGTTCTAGCCTGATAGTCCAGCTTTTGTGGATAAACATTTTTGGTGAATGAATGTGAAAGCAAAAATGGAGTCTCGTGACCCTTTAAAGACTAGCAGATTTATTTTAACAAGCTTTGTCAGAGCTCATTGCAACAGAAGTAAGTGAACTCTAAGCCATGAAAGCTCCAGAGTAACTGGTTGGCTGCTGTATGTTGGACTAGGTGGACCAGTGGTCTGATCCAGCAGGACTCTTCTTATGCTCATGTTGATCTTGAAAGTGCTACAAAGTGTGTTTGCTGCAACAAGCTAACTCAGTTATCCTCTGCAAGCAAGCAAGTTTCCAGTCGTCAGCAATAGAGACAAAGCACCAAATTGTGTTGAGAAGATATCACTGCCAGAACAGAGCTGTGTTCCTGCATATGCAGTGGGGCTTCTGATCCTTCAGCCACTGATGGACCTCTCCTCCATGAATCTGCCTGACCCCCTTTTAAAGCCGCCCATGCTCGTGGCCATCACTACATCCCCTGGTAGTGAATTCCACAGTTTCCTTCCCCCCCTCCTTTGTTTCTCTGTCTCTTTTTTCTTTCTCTCCTGCTCTCTATTCTGCTATTAGTTTGATTTTCTATGCATTCCAATTTGCCTCCGTTGCTTTCACTGCCTTCTGTCTCCTAGTCAAAATCCAGTTGTACGTTACTATGTCATTTTTCCATCTCTGTGTTCTTTGGAGATAGATCAAGGTGGGTAGCTGTGTTAGTCTGTCAGTAACAGTAGACAAGAGCAAGAGTCCAGTAGCACCTATAAGACTAACAAAATTTGTGGTAGGGTATGAGCTTTCATGAGTCACAGCTTATTGAAGAAGGTATCTGAAGAAGTGAGCTGTGGCTCACAGAAGCTCACACCCTACCACAAATTTTGTTAGCCTTATAGGTGCTACTGGACTTTGTTCTTTGGTTCTCTCTTACATATCTTCTCCCTCCTCTCTCTATTTGATTGCTTATCATCTCCTCTTTGCCAGTGCTGCTTTCTTGGTGAGACCTCCCCTGTTTCTGTCTCATTGACCCCCACACCTGCACCTCACCCTCTTTCCTTACGTCTAAACGGTGTCTGAAAACAGCCTTCAACCTTTGTCCTTCCTTCACCTTCCTGTGTGTCCCTTTCATCATAATCTTGTTGTCTTCTCTAATGAAAGCCAGGGTGCTGCAGAGCAAGGGAGGAAATAGGGCAAGTTCCATCCTGCAAGCAGAGTGGAGCTCATGATACTTTAGACCCAACCTACAGACTGAAATAAAATTGCAAAAACAGCAGTAAGGCTCTCCATGATGCACAAAGCTTCACTTTTAGCATATTAATAACCAGTTTTCTAACTAGTACTAATCTGTTTACACTATGGAGACATTTTAGTCTTGCCCTCTTATTTATTAGTTTCATGGTAATACCCCCTTTCCTATCATCAAGGAATAATTTCTTCCTTCAGGTGCTCACGGTGTAAAATAGACCAAAAACAGCTGGATAGCAAGCAGAGGATTGGTTTCTTTTTAATTTATATGGGCTTAAACTAGATTTGTGGGTATTAGAAGTGAGGCCCTCAAGAGGAATGTAAAATGGGGAGAGGGTGGAGGCTAACAACTACCACACCGGTATTTGTGTTAAGCCTCTTCATTATTAATGTAAATGAGCATGTTAGAAGTATTCTCTCTGTATTAGATAGGGTATTATACTTGCTTTAGTTGAAAGCTGCAGAGATCACTAGATCCTCTGTGATGGCAGCTCCTGGTCCATGCTGATTCTTCACTTTATTCATGAACGGAGTTGCATTACTAGACACAGCGAGATCACATTGCCCCTCCTGGTCTCCTAGCAAAGACACTAAATCAAAGGGTCAGCTGCAGCCATCACTTTAAATGTGAGGATGCCTTGTCCAGTTTTGCAAGATAGCTCTTGAGAATCTAGGAGGATGCCTGAGTAAACTAGAAGCAGACAGCCTTCAAAATCCTTAAGGGAGCCCTTCTTCTGCATCCCTGCAAAGTTCTTTGAGGAAGGCCCACACCTTTAGTGGAGGTGCTATATAGTCTGACCACACACTGACAATTCAGTTGCTACCAGGGCTTTTTTTCTGGGAAAAGAGGTGGTGGAACTCAGTGGTGAAACTCAGGATCGCACAATAACATCACTTTGGGTCAGCTGGAACGGGGGGGGGAGTTTTTTAAAGTTTAAATCGCCCTTGGCCAAATGGTCACATGGCTGATGGCCCCGCCCCCTGCTCTCCAGACAGGGGAGTTTAGATTGCCCTCCGCGCTGCTGCAGCGGCACGGAGGGCAATCTAAACTCCCCTCTGTCTGGAGATCAGGGGACGGGGCCACCGGCCATGTGACCATTTTCAAGAGGTGCTGGCACTCCATTCCACCATGTTCCTACTGAAAAAAAGCCCTGCTTGCTACACACGCCAGTTCAACGTCTTAGGCACTTGCACAGTTTTCTACTGTCAATGTATTTTCTCCTTTTTGGCAATGTCCAGATTTTTCCTCTAATTTTCCTTCCGTGTGTACGTGTGTGTTCTGTAAACTTGCAGCCAATTTATGATGACCCCCTAAGGATTTCAAGGCAAGAGACATTCAGAGGTGGTTAGCCATTGCCTGTCTCTGTGCAGGGACTCTAGACTTCCATGTCCTATCCAAATACTGACCCTGCTTAGAAGTCAAGATCTGCTGAGATCGAGCTACCCAGATCATCCAGGTCAATCTTCCATCTAACCTTGCACGTTCGTTCAAACTGCTAGAGAAACTTACACAGCCTGCAGTGCATTCCATGATTCCTGTAGTCTGCTTCTTGACTTTCTCTTTGCAAAAGCATGCACCTTCTTAAAAGGGTTCATCCTAGCCAGTTGTTCTGCTGCTTGCCAGAATTCTGGTTGGTGAAGCATTTGGTATACTGAAGGAGGCTTTCCCACCCTCTCATTTAACTTTTAAATATCCACAGCCCTACAGTTATAACTTTTGTGCACCCTATAGTGTACATCATGCATTACAATGCAGTTTGGGGCCTGCTTTCCATAGGTTCATCCAAGTGTACCATTTAACAATCTGCAATTATATGAGTCATGCTGATTGTGTAGATTTTCCCCACACAATCAACATTTTCCACATTGTTATGGGGGTTTATTTATTTTATTTATTTGTTTAAATTTGTATTCCACCCTCCCCATACCGGCAGGCTCGGGGCAAATCACATTTATATACATTACAATTACAGCCACAATTTAAAACATAATAAATACAATATAAATATTTAAAAACAAGCACAAGCAGCACAAACAGTTCATTAAACCCGAAGGAAACGTCTTTTTTGGAGGTGGATGTTCTACCCTATTTCGGCTGGCAGGGCCCCCGAACATCAATCAAATGCCTGGTGGAACAGCTCCGTCTTACAGTCCCGGCAGAATGATAACAAATCCCTCCAGGCCCTGGTCTCATTAGACAGAGTGTTCCACCAGGTTGGAGCCAGGACCGAAAAGGTCCTGGCTCTGGTCGGCGCTAGGTGGGCCTCTCTGGGGCCAGGGATCATTAGTAACTTTTTATCACTAGATCGAAGCATCCTCTGGGGCACATATGGGGAGAGGCGGTCCTGAAGATACTCAGGTCCCAGTCACAGCTTCTAGGAGCTCTCTCAGCCCCACCCACCTCACGGTATTTGTTATGGGGATAATAATAACATATTTTGTAAACCACTCTGAGTGGGTGTTAAGTTGTCCTGAAGGGCAGTATATAAATTGTAAGTTGTTGTTATTATTATTCAAATTACACACAACACAATCAATAATAAATTAAGATCACATTTTATCATTGATTGGCCTTGCTGAGCTGATACAAGTTTCCGCCAGAGACCTAAGTATCAGCCAGGTATCGGTGCAATATGTACGCTGTTCCAAGTAATGCCGTCTTTTGCAGTTCTGTAGGTTCTATGTCAGAAAGATGCAGTTTTTCCATATAAGTTGCAAAAAATTTTGAAATAGTTCCCAGTGCCTCAATGACAATGGGGACTCCTGTTGCATTCTTCTTCTATAGTTGGGTGGTTTCTACTGCCAGATCTCTATATTTAATCGTGTTTTCTTGTTCTTTTTCTTCTACTCTGGCATCCCCCGGAATTGCAATGTCTATTATCCAAACTTTTCGATTTTCCACAACTGTTATGTCTGGTCTATTGTGTTCAAGGTGTGTTTGTATTCTAAAATCCCATAAGAACTTGATTCGATCATTTTCTAACACTTTTTCTTCCTGAGATTCCCATGAATTCTTTGATACTGGCAGATTATACTTTTTACTCAATGACCAATGAATCAGCTTTGCAACCCTGTCATGTCTAGCTTTGTAGTCCGTCTGTGCAATTTTGCTGCATTCACAAATAAGGTGGGACACAGTTTCATC
This sequence comes from Eublepharis macularius, assembly GCF_028583425.1. Lineage (NCBI taxonomy): Eukaryota > Metazoa > Chordata > Lepidosauria > Squamata > Eublepharidae > Eublepharis > Eublepharis macularius. The sequence goes on from NC_072793.1 coordinate 73,096,073, forward strand.
TTTTTCCTGGCAAAGTTGACATTTTGGATTTTCACTGATTTTCTGAATTTTGGCTTTCATAACATTCATTTGCAATGCTTGTTCTTGTGCTGCAAAGATCAGACCTTCAGTTTCTTTCTTGATTGTACCCATCTTCAACCATGCCCAAGTTAGGCTGTTGTCACTTTTTCCTTCAGTACTTTTTAGATGTTGCCCATGTAAGGGTTTGTTCTTCTAGCCATTTAATCTATTCTCAAACCGTTTCTTCTTGTATTCAGATTTTGTTTGTTGTTTTTAATATGTTCTTGGTTTTCACAGCCTGAAGTAATTTTTCTGTGCTTCTACTGATATAATCATTCAAGCTTCTCTTTTCTTCTTCCACTACCTGATGTACTTGTAATAGTCCTCTTCCACCAATTTTTCGTGGTAAATATAGGCTGTCAACATCACTTTTTGGGTGTAAAGAGTGATGTGTGTTCATTAGTTTTTGCATTTTTCGATCCAATTTTTCTCAATCGCTTTGTGTCCAATCTATTATTCCAGCTGGACGTCTGATCACTGGAATCACCCATGTATTTATGGCCTTGATTGTATTGCCACCATTTAATTTTGACTTCAGAATTTTTTGTACTCTCTTGATCTTTCTGAGTCAGTTCTCTTACTTTCACATGCAGGATGTTATCTAATTCTAATATTCCAAGATATTTATAATTTTCCTTATTTGATAATGATTTCATGATGTCACCATTTTTAAGTTCTATTCCATCAATATTTTTTACTTTTCCCCGCCACATGGAGAGTACTGCGCATTTGTCTAAGCCAAATTTCATTTTAATATCATTACTGTACATTTTCACTGTATTAATCAATTATTCAAGTTCAGTGGGACTCTTTGCATCCATGTACAGGAGATGGTTTATTTTCCCAGCCTGATCAGAAATATAATAACCCATTCTCATTTTCTCTAGAAACATTGTCAAAGGGATTGAGATGCTGAATAATAAAGGTGACAAGGAGTCCCCTTGAAATATACCTTTCATACAAACTTCCCCAATTTCTTCACCATAGGCCATTAGCATGGTTTTTCATTTTCGCATATTTTCTTTAAAGAGCAGCCTGATGTTTTTGCTAATTCCAAAAATTTCCAGTCAAGTATTAACCCAACTGTGTGGCAATGAATCAAATGCTTTCTTGTAGTCAATCCATGCCATGTTCAACTTCATTTTTCTTCTTGAATTTTTCAGTACCATTTTGTCAATTAGCAGTTGATCTTTAGTGCCTCTTGACTTTTTAAAATTGCCTTTCTGTTCAACAGGGTACATAATTGTTTTCCATTAAATAATCCTATATTGATGTTGCTAATATCCTTGTGAAAAGTTTCAATGTTGTTGGAAGGCATGTGATTGGGTGGTAGTTGCCAGGTTCATTGCCTTTCCCTTAATTCTTCACAATCAGAAATGTGTGGCCTTTTGTGAGCCATTCTTCACTGGTAGAATTTTGAAGCATTTCATTGAATTGCACTGCCATGCATTGATGAAAACTTGTTAAATGCTTTAGCCCAAACCCATGCAATTCATCTGACCCAGGTGCACTCCAGTTCTTCACATTCTTTGCTTATCTGGCAACCATTTCAGTTGTTATTACCACATCATTCATCCATTTTCCTTTAGATTCTGTACTAATTTCTTTAATCCATGGGGCATTTCTGTTATGCTCTACTGGGCTTTCTCAAATTTCTTGCCAAAATTTCAGGGCATCTTCTTTACATGGGATGATGTTCTGCACTGCATTTTCTCCAGTGACTTACAGAATATTCATTGGATTCAAAATTGCAAATTTTCTTTATACTGCTTTATTCGCCCAACAGATCTTCCTATTTTCTTTTCTATTTTCTTTCTTTTTCTCACACAGTGGCCAATCAGTTACTCTGAAAGACTAAATGCAGGGCATAGAGGTTGAGGCCTTCTGCTGAAGTTGCTTCCTGGTACCAGTATTTAGTATTTACTAGTATTTACTGCCTCCAATGTAGAGGTTCCTCTTAGTCACCATGGCCAGTAGCCACTGGTGGACATTCTCTGTGAATTTGCCTAATCTCCTTTTAAAGCTGCCTATGCTTGTGGCCATCACTACATTTTCTAATTGTGAATTCACTCATTCTGTAAAGAAGAATGTCCTTTTTTCCATCCTGAATCTACTGCCCATCAACTTCACTAGATGCCTCCAAGTTCTAGTATTTTGGGAGAGGGAAAAATGTTCTCTCTTTCCACTCTATCTACCCCATGCTTAATTGTATAAACCTGTATCATGTCCCCCCTTATTCATTGCTTTTCTAAACTGAAAAGTCCCAGACTTTTCCTCATGGGAACAAGTGCTCCAACTCCTTGATCTGTACCATTTCCAGCTCTGCAATGTCTGCAATGTTCTTTTTTAGATATAGTTATCAGAACTGCACACAGTGTTCCGAATAAGGTTGCATCATAGATCTATAACTGGGGTATAATAATATTGGCCACTTTATTTTCAAACCTTTTCCTAATAATTCCCAGCATAGAATTTGCATTTTTACTGCTGCACATGGGCTGACACTTTTATTGAGCTACCCACAACAACCCAAAGGTCTCTTTCCATCTCAGTAAGTTCAGACCACCTTAGCATGTATTTAGAGTTTGAATTTCTTTCTAACGCCCTTTTAAAGCTATCTATGCTTGTGGTCATCACTACGTTGCCTGGAACTGAATTTCACCATTCAATTTCTCATTGAGTAAAGAACTATTTCTTTTTGTCTGTTCCGAACCTATTTCCTCAAAATTTCATCCAATTCACTTTCTCAATTTTTCCTCTCTTTATCCACTTCTTTCATCATTTTGGAGCATACAGTCGAAGGACATGGAGTCGCTGCTACACACATGAGAAAGCCACAAGCATGAACACTGCTTCTAACATTTGGAGGCTGAGCTCTCCAGCTGCTCTGTGAATTTGCCTCCCTTTCCTCTTCCATGCTATCCTCCGTACTCCTTAGTGTTTAGCATGTAGCCACTGATGGCACAGGATGTCATCAGCTCTAGTGTCTCTAAAAGTTATGCCACTAGATTCAGGCCAAGGTGTTTCCTTTTAGCTTTCTCATCTGTCCACTGTTCATGTATAACACACTTTCCCCCCACCAATAGGGCCCAATCCTCCTTCAGAGGAAAACTTAGTATCTGGGTGTTCTGGTGGAACCGCCTTCTAGTGATTCATGGTCCGAAGCAAACAAAATTCTGCTTTACTTTCTCTTGTATTTTTATTTTCTGCCACTAGGGGGACTCTGTAAGCCAAAACAATTGAAGATGTAAAGAGCAGAACAGCACTCTTCCCCCACATCTGTCCGTTGTGCTAGCAGTCACACCTGCAAATAGTATCAGAAAATCAGTTCAAATGATGATGCAGGGCACTCCTGGCTCCCGGATGAGTTTATTTTAACAGCATCTGGTTTTGCAAAGGTGTTTGTTGCATCCTGAAGGACACGCTGGATGGATATGACAGGTGCATGCAACAGTCTTTTGACAGGCGTTTTTAACTGTAAAGCACCTGTTGGAAGTGCTACAAGTATGAAAGCGGGAAGGAGCTTCTAAATCTTTTCTTCTCTGGCCATTTTCCTATTCAAAATTGACACCTACATATTTTCCCCAATGGGGAAAAAGCAGCTGGGAGGAGCCCACATTGAGCAGAAAAATAGCCAGTGAAGAAAGAGTAAAGCAGCCGCTCCCTACCTGTTATTCCTCTGCTCCAGGTGGGAACCTCTTGCAGCTGATTTTTCTTATTTCCTTTTAAAGCAATGCAATGCTAAGCAGTTATGCCCTTCTAATTCCATTTAAGTCAATGGATTTAAAAGGGTGGAACTCTCCTTAGGCCGGCACTGTTGCTCATATCTGTGGTGTAATATTTAGTTTGGCCTCTGCATTACATTTTTAGGTGTGCGCCTTCAAAGTCATCATGTTACCACTCAACAAACACAAGGACTTTGTAACATGTAAAGCAGCCCTTTAAAGAGTTTCCTAGAATATCCACCTAACTTATGGCCATTGCCTATTAATCTCCCCAGCTGAGCAGGCTATAGAAACATTTAGAAGCAGCCCATACTGGAGCCTCTGCCTGCATGCCTTTATTGAGATACGCCAAAAGCCAGGAAGCAGCTGCTTTGGGAGTCTCTCACCACACCAGCCTCAGTGCATGCTAAATTCTCTCACTGAAAGAGGGAGAAGGAATTTAGGTCAGCATCATATGACTTGCCAGGCAGACAGTGTGTTCACTCCCACAGTCAGGAGCTTTCTACCTTTTGTCAGACTACAAGGCATTAAAAAGTTGCAGGTCATCAATAGCAGTCCAGGGAGCAAGGCCAGATTTCTTCAAGAAGCTCTTGTGAGTGCATTAATAGAACTCATTAGGGAACAAGGGAGCAATTAGATATTCTGTGAATGAAGCAATTACAGGGCTGAAAAATGTTTCTTTGCTAATGGCTGAGGAAAGGTGGGGGGAGAGGTCCAGAACTGTGGGAGTAAATGCTGAAATGCAACCTTAGATGTCTTAACAGAATTTGCAAAAAAAACCTCATTAATTAATGCATGGTCTTTTGCTCCTGTGTTGCCATGGCTACATTTCATTCTCACATGTTGTCCCAGTAGTTCTCTGTTGCTAATCACATGGTCATCTTAGACTTTTTCATATTCACCTTTCAAAATTCATAGATGGCTACCATGAAGATAGATGATTGTCTACTTAAAATAGAAAAATAAATAAGATCCTGAAACAAGTGATGTTTTTTTCAGAAACAATATAGAAACATCATTCCCCGGTGCTCAATGGTTGTTAAAGCACAACAGAGATTGTTTTGTGGAGACAAAGCAGCCTGCCTGAATATGTGCTAATCCCTGCAGAGGGAAACCAACAGGGATTCACTGGGTCAGATCCTCTAGGAAGTTCACCAGCACAAGCTCCATTGAAATGGTAGAAGCTGTGCAAGATCACACTAAGGACACATGCTTGGATCCCACAATCTGTCAGCAGAAACCTGACTGCCTAGCTCTCCTTTCTCTCAGCAACCATTTCTAACCATGGAAAAGGCAAAAAGAAGCCATTTCCTCACTCCAGCCTCCCAACTTATACGGTTGGCGCTCCACACAGGCCCTACAACTCTCACAAATAAAATGGCTCCTGAGGAGATGGAGAGCCAGGAAGATCAGGGATCTTACCTGCTGTCCTATGTGTACTTATTTAAGAGTAAACCTATTTAAGAGTAAACCCCATTGAACTCAGAGGGATATACTTCAAAATATACATGCATAACATTGGGCTGTATGAATAGACGCCAAAGCGTGATGACTTGGATGCAGCTCCCGTGGAATTAAATGGGTCTTGCTTCTGATTAAAGCTGGAAGATGATGAACTGTTTCGCACCAGGTTATCAGGTCGTAAGGGGACAAATGTTAGACAGAATTTGTCATTTCTAAATAATCTTACTGCAGTCAAAATGATTAGGCAATAGTGCAGGTCCCCTGTGAATCCAGTGAATTTGGGGTGGTTGTGAATAATTTTTTACATTCTTCCAGCCTGGTACCAGACCAGTATCCATTCAGTTGCCAGGTTGCCTTGTTTTAAGGAATGGGTTTTATTTGAAAGAATTTCCCTTTATCTTGGAACACATATCTGAGAACCATCATGGACACCCCCACTTTCAAGATACTCCGTGCCATCCTCTCTCCATGTGCAACAGTTTGTGTGGCTCCAGAGTTTTCCAAAAAAAATTTTAAAAATGGAAACTAGAAAGTGAAAAATGCTCATTGATCATTTGAGTTCTTTTAGAAGGCCTCTGGTCGTCTTGAATGCTTGCCATTGTTGCATATTTATTTCTGAATCCACATGAATGAAGAAAGTATGGCAAGTACAATGGCTATATGATGGAACAACTTGGTTAGCCAAAAATTAAATTCTGAATATATTTGAAATGTTTTTTAAATGTCTTCATTTTAGTAGTTTATGGTATTAAAAGTTTGCTGTGAAATGATGGTTTTCTACAGCAGACAAGCATAGATCCTGAAGTAACTGAAAATATAATTTATTTCAGTGGTGAAGACATCTGTTGGAATGTTTGAGAATCCTAGCCTTTAAATTCTGTAGCAAATCCTGAAAGCCTGTATTCTTTATACAAAAGATTCCTGTGGAAACCAATGTTCTAGAAGTTTGTAGTTAATAAACAAAGCCTAGGACTGACTTATATACCATGCGGGGTTCATAGTTGTCATTTGAATAGTCCTTGTACTGCAGTGTGTGCAGTGCATAAGATGGTGACATGGCCTCTCTCCTAGCATATGTGCAGAGGAGCTGGTACATGGGCTATGAACCCTTTTACAGAGGTACTAGGAAGATGGAGCCCTGCTTGCTGAGATGTTTTTTGCACATCCTCCATCTAATATGTAAGTGGCCTGTAGCACATAGAAGCCTGAATGCTGGAGAAAGGGTTTGACAGCATTCATGCTGCCAGCAGGAAGTAGTGGCCACTTCCTAGAACTGCTGAAAGTGGTGAAGCTGCAGGGTAGAGGGGAGGTAAAAGAAGATAAAAGGCTGGGATGGAGCAATAGGGACAACTCTTAAGTGGTAAGAGCTGAACAGGAACTGATGGTGAAGAGGTGGAGGAGAGAGAAGCAAACCAAATGCCACAACTGCTAGAAAGTGACTGGAGGACTTCAGGAGGTTCATGGCAACTAGGAGATGTGAGCTAGTGATCCAGTAAACATGGCTATTTTGCATGACTGAAGTGCCTACTTTGTTTCAATGCATATGTGACTCCAAATAATACAAAACCAAACCACTTGTTGAGAGTCAGTGTGGCGTAGTGATTAGAGTGTCAGAGCAGGATCTGGGAAATCCAGGTTGAAACCTCACTCTGCCATAGAAGTTTGCTGAGTGACCTCAGGCCATTCACACACTCTCAGCCTAACCTAACTCACAGGATTATTTTAAGGATAAAATGGGAGGTGAATGTAAGCTGCTTTAGGTTCCCATTGAGGAGAAATGCAAGGTGTAAATGAAGTAAATAAATTACTGCCCTATTCCCAGAATCCCTCTTTCAAACTGCCACTGTCATTTTGCAGATCAAGATAGTTACAATTTCAGGTTTTGCTTCCGTGGGAAACAACTTGTATTAATTAGTGAACTATGATTGATTCGCTTCTCACCAGGGTTTTTCTACATACTTCCTGATTGTACTGATTTGGTGCATTTTCGGTGCTCATTGTGGCTGCTCTTTAACACTTTACTCCTTGCTCTTCAGTCTTCAGGCTCTTCATCCCGTGATCACACACAGTTTAACTCAGGGCCCCTGGAATTCAGCAGCACTTCGGGGCCAGTTTCTGCGGCAAGGGTAAGAGAATTCTGCAGCGAATGTTATTCTGCATTACGGCAGTGAGAGTCTGTAACCACCTGCCATTCTTGCATCCACCCAACCCAGCGTTGGCTGCAGAATTCCAGGAGCCCTGAGCTTTTCCATGGCCATAGAATTGCTCATTGGCTATGGAATTGATTGAATTTGAGGGGACAATCAATGGGTTGTGTGTTGTTTTTTTAGGTAGATCACCTGCATGTCTATGAAAATGAATGGATAGATGTCAGCAGTGCACTTTTCTTTTCGAACTGCTTAAATAATATCTGGTCAAAATTCCCATATTAGCTATCATAAATTGCATCATTTCCCCACATCTTCTTCCGTTTCCCTCTGATGGCTTATAAACAAATATGTGCCATTTTGTATCTCAGGCAGCCCAGGAATATGATTGCTAGTGGTCACTGCCTAGTTTTCGTTGACTTGGGAAGCATTGTTTGAAGGGAAATTATTTATTTAAATGCTTGTATCCTACCTTTCCTTATGGTGCAAGACAGCTTACAAGTCACAATTAAAATACTGCAATTTAAAAATTTAAAATGCATTAAACCCCAAATAACTCCCTCCCTGCCACTCAAAGCAAAGAAATGGAGGATTTGTAGAGTGAGGACCATAGCTCAATGATAGAGTATCTGGTTGTGCATACAGAAGGTCCCAGGTTCAGTTCCCAGCACCTCCAGTTAAAAGGATCAGGTAGTAGTAGGTGATGTAAAAGACCTCTGCCCGAGGACCAACCTGGAGAGCTGCTGACAGTCAGAGTAGGCAGTACTACCCTGGATAGACCAACAGTCTGGCTCAGTATAAGGCAGCTTCATGGGTTCCATGGGTAGGGTAGGAGGCATGGCTTTCCGAATAAATAGTGAGAAGAATATTACAAGGGCCGCTCATGTTGGCATTCCATATTCCATCTGACATTCTTGATCAATGTCAGATAAAGGAGAGCTGATATAAATGCATTCAGCTCTCCCAATAGCAAACACTCCCTAATGAAAAGATAGTGACTGAAAGGTTGTACACATTGTTTTAGTTATCTTAGTTTACAAAGGATGGATCATTATATTGCCATGGGGGGAAATGTTCAGGAATCTCTGAACTCTATTAATTTGGTTATTCGGTGCAGTGCTGTAATTTTAATTGCCTAAGGACAGCCCTGCTGGCTCAGACTCATTCTGTTTCCACTAGAGGCCAGGCAGATGCTTCCACAAAACAAGCAAGGTATGAAGGCAATGACCATTCCCCATTGCTTGTCCCCAGAATCTAGCCATGATTATGGGTTATGAATGTGTGTGTGCTATCCAATATGTATCTTATCTCTGAAAATTGCTACAATATGTGGGCAGAACTAGTCATGGCTTTTGGTAGTGAGCTCCTGATAGAAAGAATGGGCTCTTTGGTGTTCACAATCTATAGTGGTAGCTGTGCCTCCTCCCAAGCGTTCCCTCTTACAGAATTTCACCTCTGCCAGTCCTGCATTGTGCTTATATGAAAGCACTCCCATGACTTTCTTCATCTGCCGGCTAGAATGGAGGAAAAGTGCCAGAGGCTCTCCAGAGCATGTAGTAGGGTCATTGTTCTCCAAGGGTTGCTTTTTCTTTCTATCTTTATTTGATTCACCTTCCCCCAGGCAGGAAAATCCAAAGGAAAATGGAGGCTGGTGTTGGCGCCTTCCTCAGTCTTAGACCGTTAATGCCTCCCCTCTTGGAGAAGCAGCAATGATGAGAAATGGAAGTTGGTTTTGACCTTCCCTCAGCTGGTGAACTGGCAGCCCTGTACTTGTCTAATGAATCCGGTGGTGGTGATAAAAATGAGGCTTCGTTTGGCTCTTCCTTTGACCTCTATTGATATTAATACCTTCTTAAGCATGTTTGTTAGTATTGGAACTGCAAGGTCTGTATGTCTTTATAGTTGGTTGCTGCTGCTGCTGCTGCTGCTGCTAGACTGGATGTGATGTGGGCAGGAAGAGGGTACCTTGTCTTTCTGTGTGCTGCTAGTTTTCCACTGCAACTCCCCAATGTCAGCTGTTTTCCACATGACCCAGGTTCTAGGGTTGGTAGAAGGTAGCTGGTAAGAGGGAGAAAAGAGCAAGCAGGGGAAGGGTTGATTAACCTCTTAACCCCAAGGTTCTCCACTGTAAATTGGACCAGCCTGGCCCTGATTTCCACAGGTGAAGCAGCAGCTGTAGAACTGGTACAGAAGTAGCTTTGGGTTGGATTAGGGAATCAAAAGCTGTTTGCATATGACAAGTCAGTATGCTAGAGACACAGTTAGCCTTTCTCCCTGACATGCAAATTTTCACTGTACCAGAATTGTTTTGGGAGGGGGGAGCATTATTCACATGAGCAAATCCACTACCATGTTCACAAGGCTATGGCCAGGTGCTTCTTCTGAATGTTTGAACTGGCTTGAGAGTTCTGGAAGGAGAGGCAGCCCAGCCATAGGGCATGATTTGCTCCAACCAGTGAGATAGCACTGGTCTCTTTTCCCTGATTTGCACTAAAAATATCCCAAATTGCATTAAAGCAGGTTTCCATCTTACAGATGTTCCCAAAATAGCCACACTCAGGACTGTGTCACAGTTCAGGCTGAGAGTTTGTATGTTATTGGTCTTTTGTGCCCCCAGCATATTTAAATGCTGTTTAATGGGAGGGCCTTTTTCTCCTCCACATCATCAATCATATCTCTGGAAGATGAGGCCAATTATTAGGAGGCCCGCTGGACAATGATAAGAAGCTGCGTTCTCCAGATCTTGCATTTTTCAAGCTGCGTGTAATTTGAGAGTTGCCATTTTCAAACCAAAGGAAATGATTAGGTTAACATAATCATAATCCTAATAAGTAATACCAAGTGCTCATGCAAGGTGCATGTTCCAGATTGGAGAAATATGCCTTTATTAGTAAGAGTGGCTTTGGACTTCTGTATTCATTTCAAGAAGTCTTATATAAATTATCTGTCACCAATGGTAATTTTTAATCTTTAACATTGTTCCTGAAATTGATTCACCATCTGTTCCCACCCAGCCCCTTTTAAAAGCATTTTCAGTAAATCTGACAGTGTTTTGGTCTGAGGGGGTGGGTCCTAAGCTGCAGGCCATTCTGTCACCTAATGACTGAGAAGGGAAAGATTTCCCTGAAAGTAATCTCCTTTGAACACAGTAGCATTAGTAAACACCATATACCAGTATTTGCATTCTGCAAACATCCAGGGGTTTACCACATTTTTTTTGCTCGGAAGAAAGCTTTCATGGTTGCACAGAACACGTCTTTGTGCCTCTGCAGACAGCTGAATGAGCAAACTGGATTCTGAGTCCAGTTTGGTGACATCATGCCATGAAGCTTCCCCTTTGGGCCACTTTGGGGCATTTACTGTGCGAAAAAAAAAATTGAGAAAAAATCAAGACAGTCCATGTCTGTTAAAAATATGAGCAATGATCTCAAGACGTGATGTGTATATCAGTCAAGCATCTGTACCAACTTAGGGTGGTTATTTCTGATACCAAAGGGCTTTAAAGGAGAGCAGTGGGTCCTGAAGTGCTGCATGTATGTCGCTATTTTCAGGTACCACCAGGATATGGCAGCAAAAGTAACAGGGACCAGGGAAATGAATAAAGAGGGGCATAGGCAGTAGCAGGCTAGGCTTGTGTCATGCAGGTGAGGTTACTAGAAACCTGTGCATTTTCTCTATGTTCAGGTATCTTTCCCATTTTTTCTTCAGCTGATACATTCAGTCTGTGTGTGGCAGATATTTTCAGCCTTAACACAAAAATGTGCCTAAGTGAATCCTCTGTAATTATGTGGCAAAGGTGCAGTGTGTACAGGTATAGTCCTCTGGCTCTTTTTCATCCTCTGCTGAAATTACCTATTCCTTCTTTTATAAGGTGAGATTTCCTGGGTGTCCCCTCTGAAGCTTACCAAACTGTTGATTCTCAGTAGCAAGTCTAGAATCACCAGTCGTATGGAAAATCTTGTGGGATGGTCAGCAGGCTGCAACAGAGGGAGTTGAATAGAAAGCTGCAGCAAAAGTTAAAATTTACTTCTGGATCATAATTTGGAACTAACAGTTCAGTCCACCTCAATGTTGACACCAAAGCATATGGAGAACCATTGGCCTAGCTGATGCACCATGGTACTGGGATCAGCAAGCAATAACCCATGGGCTAATGTTGCCCTTGTGGGAAAAGGGTGTCATCTGACTCTCCATGGCAGAGACAAACAAGGACAGCGGATAAGCATCCATTATTGACTAAACCTGGAACACCTGTTTTTGGGTGATGGAGCACCTTTGCCCATCACTCTGTATTCTGTCTTCAGAGTTGTCCTCAGAGTGGCAGAGCTGAGACACATTTGTTCATATGTTTCTCTCTTTCAAATCCTAGGGAAAAAAGAAAAGACGAACAAGAGAAAAGCAGCAAGACTCCAACTCAGGTAAATCCACTGGTGCAAATTCCAGCACACTATCGGGCACCTGTCCTTTGTTTATATTGGTACTGGATTAGTTGAGGCAACCAAACAATACCTGTAATCTTCCTTTAGGATTTGCATTCCTGTCTTAATGAGAGTGGGACAATCCCTATCTATGCTGATGCTACCAATTTCATCTACAGAGAGGTCATTCTCTGTGCTATAAACTCTAATCTGTGTTTCATGTCACATGAGACAAAGCATCTATTTCTTCTAGCTTTGCTACTCTCTGCAACTGTTTCATCTGTTTGCTCTTCTGATACCTTATCAACAGACCAGTTAAGAGAAAAACTAGTTGAGTTTTGATAAATCAAGTGTCACCTTCAACGTTGATTGTGTTTGTGGCTCAGTTTCCTGATTGCCTGCTTCTCCACAAAGATGAACCCCTCCCCCACCCACCTCCTTTGTTGCAAGAACAGTAGCACTTCATTTGTGATGGAAAAAGCAATCCCAAATCGCTAATTATGTTTGGGATTCCTGTTTGCCTGGAATGAAAATTAAGTAGAATTTCTGGACAGAAACGTCCTGTTGCAAGCTGCAGTCTACAAGCCACGTGTGCTGTTTCTCAGGATCCGTCCCATGGAGTTCAGTGGCATTTATCCCCAAGTAAACGCATAAGGATTGCAGACTTAGCCTCACACAGCTTCCTTGGAGTCAAAAGGACAGCGAACTTATTGTAGACAGACAATGTCCTTTAGGGGGGCATTAGACTTATTCTGTAGCCCTATTACTATAATTAGCCAATAATTCTCCAGTTCCAGTCTGTTTAATGTTATCCCACATTTCTGTAGATGTAGCAACCATTTTTAAAAACTGTGCATGCATCATCAGAAATGTGTCACTAAAAATGGTGATCATATAATGGGAAGAAAGTAGACTGGAAAAGTAGTGGTCAGTGAGATGCCCACCTGTGATGGTCTAGAGAGACAGTGAAGAGAGGGGAAGAAGCCAAGCCCAGTGGGTAGGGTCCAGCCATGCAAGCCCACTTACTGGATATCAAGACCAATCAAGTTTGCCTGAAACCCATTTCTTCATTTTTTTAAAAAAAGATCTCAATCATAAGAATTTAGCTGCGAAGGGGACCCTTTAGCCCCCACTATACAGACAGGAACCACAAAAGGCCTCAAAATACCAGACATAACCCAAACCAGGCATACCTTTAAGATGAAATTGACTTTACTAGTGACTTTGGAGGCTTTTTCTCAAGCATCAGAGAGAGAGAGAGAGAGAGAGAGCAAGTAGATGAAGCACAAGTTCGACTCCAGTGAGAAGGAACGGCCAATTAAAGCACCAGGGAGCTGTGACTGCTACCTCAAGCTCAGCCTTCCTAGCCATGCTGTGAGAGATCCTTGTGGTGTTTGCTAACGCATGCTTTGTTCCAGGGGAGATGCAGCCAGCAGAAGAACTGGGTTTTATTTGGCCTGTCTAGTTTTGTCTCCAGCAGCTCAATTGATGTTGCATCTTTTCTTCTTCCTCCTGCTCTTGCTGCTGTTTGTGCCTCTGCCTTGCCCATTCTCCGCCACGCATGCTCCTTGTTCAGATCCTGCCTCTCCTAAGAAATGCAGAGCTCGCTTTGGCCTCAACCAACAAATGGACTGGTGCGGCCCATGCAGGTGTGTATCAGAAACCTTTGCTTTCCAGGCTTGTGCCTCAACATAGGAGTCATTCTTTTCTATGTGCAGTTACTTTTCATGCACCATTTCTACAGCTGCCCTTCTTCTTCCTAACACTACTAATGGCATTTCCTCAGGTTTGCTCTTTATGGCCTGTTTCTGGTTTTTATCGGCACCGCCTGATTAAGAATATTTCCTCTAAGTGCTTTATACTTATTTAAAGGGATATTTATAGCTTGTCTCAAGTATGTAGAAGTGAGGTGAAAAAAACCTTTTGAGTATTAATTTCTGCCAAACCCAAAAGACCACTGATAAACTTAGATGCATTTCAGACGTATCAATTAGAAGACGGTTGGACAATAGGGTTGCCAACCTCCAGGGAGGGTGTGGAGATCTGAAATTACAGTTCATCTCTAGAGATCATTTTCCCTGAAGAAAATGGCTGCTTTGGAGGGTGGATTCTATAGCATTATACTCTGTAGTGGTCCCTCTCTCCCCCAAATCCTGCCCACCTCAGGCTCTGCCTCCAAATCTCTAGAAACTTCCTAATCCAGAGTTGGCAGCCCTAACAATAGCCTGAAAACTAAACCAGAAACCTTATATTGGGAGTCAGTAATTGTAGACCCTGGGCCAGTTCTGGAGGTGCAAAAATCCACTGGTTGCAAATCCAAAGGCAAGAGAAAGGGAGGAGTGGCCTCTTTGGAACAGGACTTTGAGAAAGGATGGCAAAGGTCAGAACTCTTTGCCAAAGTGGCAAAGATTGCTAGTCAGACACGGGAAATTGCAAGGGCTAAGATTGTTACATAATTGCTAGCTATGAAACTTATTTTTCTTGTGCACAGCTGGCACAGAACCATATGGAACAATTGGAGTCTCTTAAATTTTTTGCTGTGCCAGCAATTGAATCAGCTTGTGGTACAACATTGAAAAAATCCTTCATATGCCATCTCAGTACAAAACAAATTTCTTAAGATGTTTCCATGCAGTCCTGGTAGGCAGGTTTTTGTGTCCAAATAAAAGAAAAAACAGCCATTCATTACATCTCAGTAGCACATGATCCACTCATCTTTCCTCAAGCTTACCCTTTATTGTTAGGATTCTTCTACCACAGAAAATGTCGTCACTTCCCCACATCCATACACTGTATTCACATCTGTGTGTATAATAATACTTATATTAATGTAGTTATTAGGATTGCTGAATGGCATGTGGTTGTGCAGATTTCATGCATACCACTTGCAATCAGAAGTCATGACAAACAGCACCAGCTGGCAGAAAGAACATGACCATGAGACTTTCATCAGAGAATCCAGCTACTGGCTCAAGAAAATGGTTCCTCCTGTATCCTCAGAAACCACAGCAGCCCCCCCCCCCCACGCACACGCACCATATGCATCTGCAAAATCCTTCCCATCTGCTGAGGGCGTCCTTCTGTTCAACTTCCTTTTTAATAAACCAATGCGCTTTGCATTGCAATTCTGGAGAGGGGGAGAACATGCAGCCTTCAGACTTGCTTGCTGAGTGTGAACCACAGGGCCAACTAGGAGCTCATCTTTCTAGGTAGCAAGTCCTGTTGAGACGGGGTGAAACTCCTAAAGGACTTTCCTACTTCCTTCTCCCAGGAACAGCTGCTCTTGCTTTGTATTTTGTCCTGTTTGGCATTTGAGACGAATCTCTGCTTCTCCACTTCCAGAGTCTTTGCTGGTTATGCATTTTCCCCTCTTCTGGTAAAATATTTCAAGTAACTAATTTATATAAAAAGGAGAAACATCAGCAGTTATTTTTCTCTCACAAAAAGGAAGGAGGAAGGACTCTCTCTTCTCAGCGTAGCAGCTTCTCACTTTCCCATGCATGCCCAGAGGTGGGAAGGGAGATAGACAGTCCTGTACATTCCTGTACCAGGAATGGCAGAAGTATTTTGTAAAGGATAGTATGTGATGGGAGCCCATTTTTATTGATTACACATGAAATCCCTCATCTTAAGAATAGCTGTATTTCAAATTTGGGGTAACAGGGCTCTAACCCTTGCAACCTTTGTGCTCCATCAGTCATGATTTAAACCCACTCTCAGCCAGATGCTAGTCCCGTTTTATTTTTAAAGTGAAGGACTGGTAACTTGTTCTGACTAATGGGTGTATCCATATACATGAACAATACATGCTCACTATAATACATGCAGAGAGTTACCATCTGCAAAACAATCTGGTGGGAAAACAATGTCTGAATCTACTTTCTGAGAAAGGAAAACTAGAATCTAATTCTAATTATCGGTCATTAAATGATTTGTCCTAGAATTATCTGAAGCAATTTAAGAGGTCAAGGAACTAGACTAGGCTTCTCTCTTCCTCTCCCCAATGAGACATTTGGCCAATAAGCATTTTGGCAATTTTTAGCATTACTAGTGGTTGAGAAGATTTACACTGTGTGCTTTTGGCCTATAGTGGACTAACCAAAATGGCTTGAATGGTCCTTAGCATTTAACATGCTTGCTTATGTATTTTCTTCTATTCCACAAGTGCTATGCATTAGCAAGTGATTTTTCAGTTTCTGGTAATAAGAGGCAGCAGCTTCAGTTTCATATTACTTCTCTGGGCTCTGCCCATGCCAAGTCCATCCTGCTACTTTCCGACCCACAAGCTTGAACAGATGGAAAACACTGAACTCCAAAGTTTGGCACTTGCACCATTCTTGAGCCCCACTGAGGAAATGAATGCCACATTGGTTTAAATTCTATTAGAAAACTTGGTTCTCGTACAAAATCTTCCATTCCCTATATTGTGCAGAAAATGAGTTGAATTCACACTGATGTTTATGAACTCTCTGGAAGTCATACCATTATGCTTATAGCAGTCATTGTGCACTGTCCTTAATACAAACACAATTATGCTGGGATGACAAGCCTTAACCATATCATCCTGTTGGCTCAAGAAAGACAGCATATTTCTGTCTGCCTACCAAACATGAGTTGTGACTAGAGATGGGCATGAACTGGGGGAAAAGACAAACCATGTGGTTTGTGGCATTTCACGAACCACGAACTTTCACAAACTTGTCCCAGTTCACAAACCAGTTCGTGGTTTGTGGGGTTTAAATGCCCCTTTCCGTGCTGCTTTGCAGTGGCATGGAAAGGGGCATTTAAATCTCCGGATCAGCTGCTTGTTGGGGATCTCCCTGACAAACAGCTGATCCAAGCCAGTGGGGGTTTAAATGGCCCGTCCCAGTTTAAACAGACATTTCCACCACCAGCCCCGCTCCAAGTGACGGGGAAATGTCCATTTAAACAGCGGGTGGGGCTTGGCTGGCCCGCTGGGAGCTCCTAGCTGGCCAGCCAAGCCCGTTCCAGTTTAAATGGTCATTTCCCCATTGCTCCGAGCGGTGGAGAAACAGCCATTTAAACAGCGGGTGGCGCTTGGCTGGCCCGCTGGGAGCTCCTGGCTGGCCAGCCAAGCCCGTTCCAGTTTAAACGGTCATTTCCCCATTGCTCCGAGCGGTGGGGAAACAGCCATTTAAACAGCCGGTGGGGCTTGGCTGGCCCACCGGGAGCTCCTGGCCAGCCAGCCAAGCCCCACTGTTTAAATGATCACCTGCTTGTCACCCCAACAAGCAGCTGATCCAGGGGTTTAAATGCCCCTTTTCGTACCACTTCACAGCAGCAAGGAAATGGGCATTTAAACCCCCACCCATTTGGATCAGCTGCTTGTCTGGGATCTCCCCGACAAGCAGCTGATCTGTGGATTTAAATGCCCCTTTCCCAAACCACGAACCAGTTTGTGGAAGTTCATGGAAAACAAGCTTCCACAAACCGCTGGTTCGCAAAGCACAAACCAGCCTGGTTCGTGGCGAACTTTAGTTCGTATTCCAGTTTGTGCCCATCTCTATTTGTGAAAACATAACTGATTGCAAATGGAGTGCTTGAAATTTATGTGGTAGGTTAGGAAGTTTTCTGTAATATAACAGAAGTGATGGTGGGGAAACTTTAGAATGGCCACAGGGAATCCACCCCCTATCCTGCATGCTGTTTTCTTGCCAGCTTGCATTTCTGTTTCCTGTCTTCAGATCTCTGCACGTTCTATACACTACTTAAGAGTAGCTGGAAGAACCTCATGTACAGTAGCTGCTTGTATGGGAAATGCACTTACACACAAGACCACTTTTTTGTGTGAAGGACACAAGTTGGAAAAGTTTTGGCTCTTTTATGGACTACTATTTCAAAGCAGTGGGACATGTTAGGAAATCCATCCTTAATTTTAGAGAGCCTTTTCTGAAGAGGTATTTATCCATCAGTCAGACTTTTTAAAATGCTAGATGTGTGTTCAGGTGTGATGGTGTTTTCTCTCTAAGTAAATAACAAGTGACAACCATTTTCCTGAGAGACTAATTAAAAAATTATTATTGGGGATTTATCCCAAGATTCTTATTTCACATTTGGAAACATAGCTCAGATCTCCAAAAAACCTTTACCTTGTAAATTGGTGCTCTTAGTGCCCCTTGGAAGCATTCTAGGCAGAAATTGTTTCATTCCCTGTCAAATGACTCTCTGTTCTTGGAATTTTGAGACATGGTAAAGCAAATGTATGGACCACTTTTCAGCAGTAGGATATTTATATAATAGACTAATAACATTGCACTGAGATTCTCTTTATAGTCGCTTCTTCCACATAGTACTCCTCCTTTCCCACTTTTGCTTCTAACTGTACCAGTGAGGGCCATGTTATATGTGACCTTTTTCTTGAAGGCCCAAATTTCCTTATATGTAGGTCTGTCTAAGAGTTTGTTGCCATTAGTAATCAAAATGCGCAACTATTAAACATTTCTTATCTCCTTTCACACATTAATATCACAGGTCATGCTGTGTACTTGTACTGCCACCCACTGGAACAAGCTACAAATTGCAAGGGATTTTAAATGGGGTGAAGGGTAACTGTTGCAGGAAGGCACCATAAAGACTAACACAATTTTATTCCAGCCCAAGTTTTTGCAAACTAGAGCACTTCAGTTGGCCCAGTAGTACTGAGACAAGGAAAACAGAGCATGGAAGCAAGTACAAACAGGGTTTTGGGGGGAGGGGTTTGCACACTATGCTCATTTGGGGTCCCAAGACATCTGTAAATAAATGCTATTGCTTTCCTTTTAAGAATATGACCCTGTAAATTCACCCTTTATTTACAGATAACTCTCTTCACTGTTCTTAGGAGGAAAAAGAAGTGCATTCGGTACCTACAAGGAGAAGGACGCTGTGCCAGCCCAGTTTCTTCCGATGGAAGTGCTATAGACTCCCCTTCCTCCCCTTTGGATGTGCTACAGTGTATATCCTCTGCTTTGACTTCAGACAAGCTTGCTGCCCCTGCTGATTTCACACATCAAACCCAAGCCAAACTTTTCCCTTTATCTGTACATCTCAAAACTACAATGAATACACCCGGATTCACTTCTAAATGCTCAGCAATGCCTTGCCTATCCATAGCATCCTGTGAACCTTCTGTGCACAATGTAGTATCAATAGGAACGTAATACAGCAGCAGTTACCACCAACTTCATCAGGCACTTTGATCTTATGAGTGGTTTTGCTGCTGATGGAAGCTGCCCAGAGACAACCTCTGGCTTCTTGTCAGGCCATTAACTCAGGTGAAAGCTGTGTCAGTACCTCAGTAATTCAAGAAGACTGGAGCACTGAAAAGTGCATTTTAATCAGCACACATCTTTCTAAAAATGTGTGAAGAAAAACTCAAAACTTGATTCTGGGTCAGTAACTGCGTTAATCAGCAGATCAAATCAAAATAGGAACACAGATTCGAGGAACAGCAAAATTTGAGTCCAGTGGCACCTTAGAGACCAACAAGATTGTTCAGGGTATGAGCTTTCAAGAGTCAGAGCTCCCTTCTTCAGATTTGAGGAAGTAGGTGATATATGTGTTAAGCATTGGTTCTGGTTCTTTTGTTCACACAGCTCTCACTGCAGTAGGCCTTGTCTAATATCTACAAGATGTCAGCAGGATTATCATTATGTTTTTTTAACCAGTCCAAATTCTGAGAGAAAAAAGTAGCTGATCAGGTCGGCTTATAAGAAACTGGGGAATACATTATGCCCCATCCTTGGGAAAGTGTGCAAGATACCACATTTCTTTACATTTGCATTTCCTTAACAGGAGTTAGAAAAGAGGAACACTTATCAAATAATAAAGAAAGCATGCCCTGGCTGCTCAAGTCTTAACTATTAAAAACTCCTGTATTTTGCCTTCTAAAGCAAGTCACCTCTCAAGTGCACATTTCTGTTTCTCCATTCTCCACCATATAAACTGTGCAAAAATGAGGTCTTTCTGCAAGACCCCCTCTTTGTAAACTTTAGATTTGTGTTGCTTATGTTTTGCTTTTAGGCAGAGACATGTTGCATTTTCTGAACGTTTTGCACCTGCAAAGATGAGAGGTATCTGCTTAATAGAATATTCATAGTCCTTGGAAATTCTGGAGAGGAAGGTTGCTGCACAAAGATTATGCTTAAATTCTGCAATCTGTTTTATACACATTCCCAAATGTTTGTTGTGCATCATTTATGGAGGTTAAGTAATTAGGCAAAGTATACTTAACAACTGGCCATCATATTAATTACACTGGCTGGCTTCTGATACTTCAACAGACCTTACCCACCCTACTGCTTATTCTCCTGGGGAAGGCAAATGGTCTAGCGACTTCCTTTTGCAAAGAGAGAGGAGAGGATGGTAAGATCTGGACCCAGTTCTAGTGTCTGTGGTTTGGGTTTTCATGGAATTCACAGCCCATTTCTATTAGAAATATATAATTTTTGTCTTACAGAGAGCACTCACACCCACCCCATTCTGTTGATTGGCCAAACCGCTCATGTTATTGTGCATTTTAGAGAGAGGTTTCACACTCCCCAACCTCTTAATGCAGCCTACACCCGGTAAATTTTTACCTGTGTACCTATTATTCAGGTAAAATGTTTGTTGCTTTTCTGGTGCAAGTAATGTAGTTACACACTCTTCAGTGCCCATCCCCTACCCTGTTAACAAAAATATCAGGGTAAGCACAGTGGAGAAGGCAGAAGAATACAGATGTTGGAAGGTCAAGAATGTAGGAAGGGTATTCCTGCAATGAACATGATTAAGGTCCTATGTCCCTCAATGATATTTTAGCACACGATTACAGACCCCTTCAAGGATTCATGCCTAATCATTATAATGCTGAAGCACAAAGCATCTACTTTCACTATGATCCAGCACAGACTGATGCTGAAAATACACATAAGCAATACACATACAAGCCTAATAACATTGTTCTTAGCTTTACCTTCCTGTACTTTGCAGAGCTGCTTAAATCAGTACCACTGCATTCGACTTTTGATTCGGCTGAAGTAAAGCAAAAACATCTTTGCCATGTAGAAATTTAGTGCAATGTGCTTGCAGAGGAGTTCTTTATCTGCAACTTCAGACTCGTAACATTTTTCTTACCCATTTTATGCTTTTTTTATTTTGGTACTGATTTTCTAAAGGCACCAAAGTAGAGAAGAGATTAATCAAACTGATATAACTTCACTAAGATAATCTGGAATTATTCTAGAATATTATAATCAAGATGTGGCTAATTTTTCCTGTTTGATAAAAAAGTTATGTGAAGGAAGAGATGGGCAGTAGGAGAAGAATGGCTAGGCCTTCTTTTTATACTATTTTGAACACAACACACATACAGTAAGTATCCTGCTGTTGTACACAGTAGGATACAACATTTAAGACCACCTTTAACATTCTAACTTTTAAACATCTGTTAAGGCAAAAGCTACAGGAGATTCTTTTCAACGTAATAGAAGGAAGCTTCCATCTCAGAAAGTTTGTTTGTAGAAGTGGTCTATCTTCCTTCTCCTTAGTCTTTGTCCTACCAATATTCTGAAATGTATTCCTAGACTGTCTTTACATGTTGCATCATTATAGCCTAAAAGCATAAAGATGCAGCTAAAAAGGCCACATGTCTATTAGGACAAGGGGCAGAATCTGTTTACCTCTTTGTAAGTCACAGAAGTATTCTCTGTGGTCTCATTCTCTCCTAGTTACTGGGCTGTTTATAATAGGCTAAAAGCCACTGCTAGGTAAAAGTGAAGACTCTTCCTACAAGATTACCAAAGAGGAATCTATAAAGTACAAGGCCAGTACTTTAGAGGCACCTCCATGACAACCAATTTATTACTAACTTGAAAATTGTTTTACTTGAAATACGAGATGTAGCAAGGAGCTTCAGATAAAATATAAAATGAAGTTAATCTCAATTTTGAAACTAGCTTTTTCTGTAGTGTGAAAATCATTTTTCAACCTTCCTTTGCTAGAGAAACAGGTACTTTTAACCTGCAGAAATTAAAACTAAAAAGGGCTAGAGCTAAGAGAAGACTGACAGAGGTTAAAAATAGCAGAAACACACCAAGGTCCTGATGCAATGAGAAGTAAACATATTCAAGAAGAAGCTGTACCTTCTTTGTGCAAAAAAACTGTAAGGCAAGGAGGATGGGGAATTACTAATGTCTCAGCTGGCAAGTCCCTACCTTGGGCCTGGGTCCTATGCACCTTGCCTTCATAAGGAAAAGACACCCTCTGCCTTCATGAGGAAAGCCCAGCCAGCAACTAAAACACATGCAGCAGTTCTTCAATGATGAAAAGAACCTTAGTTTTAAGCTTAAGTTTGGTCTGACCTAAAGAAGGAATGCCTTCCTTAGCGCCTTGCATGTATCTATGATAACTATCAAACAACAGCTGCCCAATTCAAGCTTTCCTTTTCATACGAGGGTAGTTGCAAAGGAAAACTAACATGCAATATGATTAACATCACATGAAACAATATTAAACTAGCTATGTCTGTCCATTTAACCGGAATGGAGAGCTCCTGGCACACAGCTACACTTTCCATGGCTTGCAGCTATTTCTTCCCACTACATCTCTTCAGTCTTCCTGAGCAAGTTGTTTTATGCAGCCATGGATTCAAAGCACTAATGATTTTGAAACTGTCTCTCTGAGACTAAGTGCTACTGAATTTGCTCCTATTTTCCAGGAAAAACTTATTCTTGGTTCTCTCCTCTTACACATTCCTATAGGCTAAGATTCTCATTCCTGATTAACAAGCACACCGACATTTTGTAAAACACCCTTATTGCAATTCAGTAGAAGAACTGCCAAGGCATATACCATTTTGCATTTAGATAAATATTACAATGCTCCTCAGAACTGCCTGGACACATCTTTTGATGTAAATGCAGATGATGCACATCCCACCCAGGGCCACAAGTTGGCGACAACTGGAATTGGAACAGAACCTACGTGATTTCAAAGAGATCCATGATTTACATCATCATAATATAATGAACTTTCTTTTCTAACTGGCACCCAATTACAAAGCATAATTAACAAGTGAGGTGCTATTAGGAATATTGCCATGTAGATCCCAAAAACAGAACTGTCACTTAAATGCCAAAAAAGTATAGAGTTACTATATGATCTTTTATATCAATACATTTATCTCTTTGTAGAATGAAGCTTTGCCCACGTTTTTTACTCAGCCGTTTCTAATTCATTCAGGGCAATTTCAGTTCTAGTTGCTTATTTGATTTCTTGAAGCCTGTCTGAATGTACAAGTCATAGAAGAACTACTTCAATAAATCACATAACCACTGTATGTATGTAGCAGGGATATATGTTCTGCAGTAGTTTTCTCATTTGTTCAATCTATCATCTGTTGTAATTTTTTTTTACTTTGAGCTTTTGTTTTGCTGTTTGTTTTAAAGTTGTTTACAGCTTTATAAATAAAATAATCTACCAGGCAGTCCATTCAAAAATGGGCCTCTGGAGACTATAACCCTATAAAATGAACTGTTACATGTGTTTTATTTATACTTCGGCAATTCCTTATTTCTGCTTTAGACATATCACTTCTATCTAGATACACATATTGAAAATGAGTGGCCAGTCTAATGTATGTTTTTAAACCAGGAAATTTGGTTTACTTCAGAAAAAACAGCATTGGGGGCAGTATTAAGACAGGCTGTAATATACAGATTACAAGGCTAATTCTTTAGCATACACTTTTTAAAAATAAAATGGACAGACTTCAGCAGGGAAGATTCTGGAATCAGCAGATTTAAGCACTCAACTAAAACTATAGCCAAAGGATTAAAAGGAACAAATGTGCAAATATTTCAACATTAATAGTGCATGATACTTAAGCTACTTTATCCAAACCAGAGCAACTAAGAGTGCATTCTCTGCCCCCACCCAGTTCTGTCACTCTGAAGGCTCAACTTACTCCCCCAAATACTTCAGTAAAGTGTATTATTCTGCCTCTCAGCAGCCAAACCTTGAGCCAACTCAGCCTGTAATAAGCATCATGTGAATAGCTCACTCTTCATGGGAGGCTACATTCTCATTTGCTGAAACAAATTATCTTCGGGTAGTCCATAACCATCCTGTGCATTCAACATGGCCAAGAGTTTAGATATTCTTTTAACTATTCAGGCAGCAAAGTCCTTTATAGCCTCAGGTATGAAGGCAGGACCAAGCACAGTTAGAGAAAGCAAAGACTGACTAGATGCACCCCCCCCCCCCCCGATCTAGGACCTTTATAGACGAAAGGGAACACAGCCAGGCATAGTGGACAGAAACAGAGGGTAATGTCACATGAACTTACCTAGGTGCTTAAGTAGTGTTGTGCCCCTCACCTCCAGCAAGTGAGAAGGGAAAGGGCTCATTTCTTTACCTCCTTTAAAATGAGGAAGAGACAGGAGGCTTTTATGATGCTGTATATTGTGGGAGGAAGGCGGCACTGCACAGATGGGATAACATAATACTAACTACACTTATATACCGCTCTTCTAGACAGACATGTGCCACAAAGTCAAAAGTTATTATCCCCACAATACAGCTGGGGAGCAGGGACTGAGGTGTGGCTTACCCAAGGCCACCTCCTGAGCTCATGGCAGTGGGGGAAAGGATTCAAACCACAGCCCAACCACTATGCTCCGCCATACGGCCCAAACTCTGCCAATGCCCAACTGAACCAAAAGGAGTATTTAACAGGTGGTTGGACTTTCGAAATCATTCTCTGCTAACTGAAAATGGAAGAGTGATTGAAATATCTTTGAAACCCTGAACAATTTCTCAGAGCTGCTGGAGAATATGTTACTATCTCCAGAGCCCCATTATCTTCTGCTTCTGAGTCTACATTGCCTTCTCTCATTACCAGAACCCCTAGACACATAAGCATTTTTCTTGGCATCACTGCCAGCCAGACTCATTCTCCTCCTTTGCAATGTTTACAAGAACACGAGGAGCCTGAAATGAACTCCAACCCTCCTGCTAGTTAGTCTTACCCCAGAGATCATGAGCACCATCAGAATGAGCACAGCACTGGGCTCACTGGGCAAGAAAGCAATTTTGGATACAGAAAAGAATGGAGAACACAAGACATATGCATGGTTGAAACTGTTTAAGCCAGAGAGCTAATGGAGTAGATTGGAAGGGTTTTGGTAAATTATATCAGGTTAAGTCAGAAAATCAGGTTTATTTAAAAGTGTATTTGAAGAGTCACATATTGCCTTCTGATCTTCTGGCAGCCCCCTTTCAAAGTGATTGTGCTTGTTACTTTTGAAGATAGATGGCACTTATTAAACAGATGAGTAGCGCTTCAGATTAACTAATCTGTGAAGTTACCCAGCAATATATGAAACTCAATTTTAAAGGGAACTACTATATAACTACTACTATATAACTCCACATATCTCATTCTTTATTAAACACACTCAAAGGTCATCATTGATCTCTGAAGTGAATATTTATTAAGATTTTATTCTACTCTATTGGGTATACAGAAAGAGAATGCAATACAACGTAAGGCAACACCTTACTGCACACCCACCACACACCCACTCTATATAAAGGAACTGTAGAACTAAAAAAAAATTACTCTGATACTTGCAAGTGGTATTTTTCAGTAGGAGACAACGATATTACGCATGATTTAAGGGCATGTGATGCAATACACAAAGTCAGATGCAGTGACTTAACATTCACAGATCTATAAAACACCACAATGAGCTATAGTAAAAATACTATAGCTTTACCAGCAGCAGGCACCAACCTGTACTGTCCAATAAATGTTAACTTTGGTAAAGTTTGTTTTTGGTCACATAGTGGATAAAATCTGCTGGCTTTGGGGGAATAAACACATAACCATTTCCATCAAGGAACTTCATCTCTGCAATGCCTGGCTGCAAGAGGTGTTTAGCTCCCCAACTCTTGCTGCCTGTGTCATGCCCACCTACACGATTTCATTAGAACTGGCCTTTAGTAAGCAGAGTGAACAGGGTTTGCTGCCAGGTGTCACCAACAGAAAAGGAAGAGATCTCTACCAATTCTTCCAACTGGGTACCCCAACACCCTCAAGCCTAAGGGCCACTAATTTTTCTGTGAATGAAAATACGCTGTGTTAATTATATTTCAGAAAACATTTGCAAGTGGTTTTATTTACAATGCCAGACATTTCTGAATTTCTGACATCCTGCACATTTTAATGATACAGTGATACATTTAAGAGCATGGAAAGGCTAGCTTGCAGTGCTAATTGCCATACAGAGTCCACACTTATTTAGTTTTATTCAGAGCAGAGGAAAAGGACATCAGATTACATTGGTGAAAACTCAACCAAAGGATTTTAAATCTATATTCAAACATAACACATGCAGAGAACACCACTCTACTAGTATAACTTCTTTTGCTGCTGCATTTGTCTAATATTAACAATTATAAACAGAGCAGTGCAACTTGGTATTTGGAACGATCCTTACAGTGTTAGGAGTCAGGCACAAGACTTCACTTTTCTTCACACCACTGGTTCTCTTTGCGTACCTGAAAATCAAGGGGAAAATGAATTAATACATCTACAGAGCTTTTGGTTCTTCCAAGCTAAAAGTAAACTCACCCAAGATAAATGCTATTCCTGTAACTTCACCATTCTAAGGTTGGGAGATGTGTGCTTCTAATTAAGGGGTAATAAAAATATGAAAATTCATGGAAATTTTCTACTGCAGATCTCAAATCAGAGGTTTAAAATAGTGTTTACAAACAAACTAGTATCACACAGGAATCTAATCTAGGCATTTTTGTTGAGAAGTTATTGTAATATTGCTTCATTATGTAAGTGAACAACCTCCACTTGTTACCACACAGAAAAATGCATCGTTGAACTCAATTGACTGACATGCCCCATACATGGAGTATTCTCGACAGGAGATAAGCAGAGGCCGTTTGCCAGTGCCTTCCTACATACAGCAACCCGTCTTCCTTGGTGGTCCAAGTAGTGACCATGGCTGACCCTGCTTAGTATCCAAACTCTGACGAGCAAAGCCTAAGCTGGGCTATTTGGACTGCTTGCTGCCACAAAGGAAAACTTGAAAGGATTTAGGCCTCAGATGAAAATAAATGTGTCTTTGCAATGTTAAACTTAGAGCTGCCCAGAGACAGACAAAACACATCCCAACAAAGTGGGATTAAGCACAGGTCCAATTTGTCCAGGTATATGCATTCTGACAAGCTGAATGAAGCTTAATCAAGCCAGAAAGTTTTCACTTCAGTTCTGTTCGCAAAGGAAAGAGGAAAGAGACATAAGCATGGCAAACAAGTTGCACTTGTGCCTAATGTCAAACCTATGCTTAATCTCTGTTTGTTATGCCAGCTGAATGCAACCTCTCCCTATAAGGAAGATACCACAAACCTATGGCAGGTTTTGGTAAGCACAATAGTTTATACTTAAGTCTGGCCACGAATAGCACATAAGTCAATCTAGGCAGTAGATCACTAAGTTTTATGTAATTCCACAGAGAATTATGACATTCACCAGCCTCATAAAACTACTGGAAACAAGAGCAGAAGTTGCTGCCACCAGTTTAACATCACCCAGTGGTCATCTGTTCTGCCAGCAGCTTCTCGGGTGACTTCAGCACAAGCAAATGGCTTTAGTCCACTGTGGACTACACAGACTAACTGTAAGCAGTCGGCCTGGCCTCTGCCATCTTTAATAGCCATTTTAACATGGCTGCTTGTGATATTAAAAATCACCAGGCCTCCAGATTTAAAATAGCAGCTTGTATTGCAGCCAGAGGACCTCCGACAGTTGTTGAGTCCTGCCCGGGAGACCCCTACTTGTATGGAATGCCGCAGAGGCGTGATTAGAGGTGACTGGATTTGCAGTCCCTCCAGCCCCATAGTGTCCACTGCAACAAAGGTCTTGCAGAATCATCCCCACTTAACACATTCTTTTCCCTCCCTCTGTGATGAGATCTCCTGTTCTTGATTGAGGAGCTAATCAAATGACATTCATAAGTTTGTACAGTTGTTCCTGGGAAAGTACAGTCCCCACCTAAACTCATCAACTTTGCTCCGGTGGACTTTCCTAACCAATTATCCTTTCGTGCAGCGCTAGAACAAATTTTGCATTTTCTTTCACATGCCCCGGCAGCTACCAATCAAGGTAATCAAACCCTCTGTCAAACCCAGGAACTGATCATTGGAGTCTTTGTCCTAGCAGCTAGGTAGGCCATCCCAACTCAGGGCATGTTTTACTCTATACGAGTAGTGCCTTGGCCCATTCAAAGTGTGCACGTTTCCTGGCTGCTCCCTTAGCCTCTCTTTCCGTACACGCTTACCGGATCCAAAGCGCTGTTCCCTTGAGGATTACCCTAAGCCTCTTGCTCCCTTGGCTGAAAACGCTGGCATTTGAAGCTCTCTTCTCCCGCGGACTGGACTACTCTTCAGGATAGGTAGATATGTTTATTCCCTCACTCTATTGCCGACTTCTGGCTAAGCTTCCTAGGACTGTGTGTGTGTGTAATTATTTTACCCCATAATTCTGTGCTTATGTACATGAAGCCTTGTTCTTTAATAAAAGTCGTTGTTTGACCTTAAGTACCAGCCTCATTTGTTACAAAGGAAGGGACCCCGTAGAAATTGACAACAGATCCCTGCGGTTACCGGCCTCTCGCATAGCTGTCTTCCTTACTTGTTAATTCCACCCTCCCCCCAAATTATTTTATTGCAAGGAGACAGAGTCCGGTAACAGAACTGGGTTCTACAGAGCCATGGAAACTTCTCTCTCTCCTTTGATACACAAGCTGGTAGTGAAAGTAAACAACTTGTACAGAGGTTCTGTGCAGTTGGGTAGTAAGTCCCAACAAACTATCTCTGAGTAAACACACATGAGAGGAGGTTTGTTTGGAATATGGGCGGAGGGAGCTTAATCAAACAAAACATTAGTTGCAGGCTGATAGTGGAATTTTAATATACTGAGTCAGGAAGCTGAATGGATTCATGATGAGTGAAAAGGGACCCATTGGATGGCTTTGGTCAGCTGTTTCTCGCAGCCTCAATTCTCCATCAGGAGAGCACAGATAATAGTGATTTATTTCCTGGGTTGTACATGCAAGACCAGTACCTCCCAAGTAGTGCCGAAGTATTGCAATCATCCTTGCAAATCCAGTCTTGCTGGAGCAGCCAAGACATTCAGGGCTCCCAGCAGAGCCAGCAAGGGGGCCGTGGTTGCTATAGCAGCTGCAACTCCTTGGCCTCATGTTCCTCACAGCAGCATGCTTCAGTTTCTCTTCAACTTTGTGTAGAAGAGGCAGAGATGGAAGAGCTGTTCTGATGGCAGCTGGGCAAATTCAGAGCTCATAGGAAAACAGAGTTGCGCTTACCGTAACTACTGTTCATTGACGTCTTCTGTGCAGACACACATGGGACTGCGCCTGCACAGGCCTGCCGATTGGATTTTTCTTTTCTGGCTAACGTCCACTAGGGGGCGCACGTCCGATCCAATGCGCATGCGCGGCCGTTTCCCGCCCGAGAGACATTGGGCGACGTCGCCCCCTTCCCCTCAGTTTCTCCTTTGCCGCCGAATGCCTTCACATTATCTGGAAGAACACAGCGGGGTAGGAGGGAGGGTTGTGTGTCTGCACAGAAGACGTCAATGAACAGTAGTTACGGTAAGCGCAACTCTGTTTTCACTGTCCGTCTTCTGTGCAGCCCCACATGGGAGACTCACAAGCCACTTACCCAGGAGGCAGGCATGTGTTCTCATTGAAAAAGAGACTGAAGCACTGCTTGACCAACAGCAGCCTCTTTCCTTTCCCACACATCTAGCGCATAATGCTTAGCGAACGTGTCAGAAGACGACCACGTTGCAGCCCTGCAGATGTCTTGCAAGGGCACGCCCCTAAGGAAGGCCGCAGAGGCAGCTTGCGCTCTGGTGGAATGAGCTTTTACCTCCAAAGGGCAAGGTAACTTAGCATGCGAGTAGCAGGCCCTAACAGTCTGAGTAACCCAGCGAGAAATTGACTGGGCTGTAGCAGCCTTTCCCTTCCTGGGCCCATAATAGCACACAAACAGTTGTGTGGCACTCCTAAACTGTGACGTACGTTGTAGGTAAAATAAAATAGCCCTTCTCACATCCAAGGAATGTTAGGCCCTTTCAGAGTTATCAGAAGGGTCAGGAAAAAATACAGGCAGGACTATGTCCTGTGAAGTATGAAACTGAGTGGAGACTTTGGGTCGAAAACGAAGGTCAGGTCTCAGGACCACTTTATTTTGATGGACCTTCAAAAAGGGGGGATCCCACCTTAGGGCCGCCAATTTGCTAACTCTGCGGGCAGATGTAATGGCGACCAAGAAAGCCACTTTCCAAAACAACCATTTCAATTCACAGGTAGCCAGTGGTTTGAAGGGCGATTTCATAAGCCCCGCCAATACTACTTGCAGTAACCATTGGGGAACAATTTCCTTGACTTGCGGATACATGTTATACAACCCTTTTAAAAAAGATTTCGACAAACTGTGGGAGAACACTGTCTTCCCATCTATCTTTGGGTGGAAAGCCGAAATGGCCACCAAATAAACGTTAATAGAGGAATTAGAGAGTCCCCCATCTTTTAAAGACAGAAGGAACTCAAACACAGACGATAACTGGCAATCCCAAACATTCACTCCTTTGTCAGTAGCCCAGGATTCAAAACGCTTCCATTTAGCAGAGTATGACCTGCGAGTAGTGTCTCTTCGTGTATTCAGCAAAATTTCAGCTACCCTGTCAGACATCCCTTCCACCCCTGAATGTGCCAAGCAGTGAGGTTGAGTTTGGGTAGGTCGTGATACCAAACCCCTTTGTCGGACAGAGGGTCCGGGTTCAGAGTAAACCAATAATATGACCCCTGTGAAAGCTGCATGACATGTTGGAACCAAGCTTGTCTGGGCCAGAAGGGCGCTACTAGAATTAAGTGGGGCCCATCCCTCTGGATCTTGCTGACGACCCGAGACAATAGTGGGAACGGGGGGAAGGCATAGAATAGGTGCCCTGTCCAGCGTATCTGGAACGCGTCCCCTAGGGAATGGTGACCTAGACCTCCCCTGGAACAGAATCGTGGGGCTTTCTTGTTCTCTGACGCAAAGAGGTCTACGTCTGGGAACCCCCAGTCCAAAAAGATGGTGTTCAGGTAGTTGTCTGCTACGGTCCATTTGTAGCTGTCGAATTGCATCCGACTCAGTTTGTCTGCGATGACATTGGTGGTGCCAGGAATATGGACCGCATGAATGAACACGCCTCTGTCCATGGCCCATTCCCAAATCCGAACGGCCTCATCGCAGAGGGCCTTGGAGGTAGTGCCCCCTTGTTTGTTCAGGTAGAACATCGTGGTGCAATTGTCCGTGAGCACCTAAACGGACTTCTGCTGCAGCGTGTCTGCGAATGTGATAAGGGCATAACGGACCGCTCTCAATTCTAGCAGGTTAATGTGATCTTCCCTTTCCTGCTCTGACCAGATCCCATGTGCCCTAAGGGCACCACACTGGGCTCCCCATCCTATTGTGGAGGCGTCAGTCGAGACTGTGATCTCGGTTTGGATGGACCCAAACGCAACACCCCCAAGGAGGTTAGTCTCATCAAGCCACCACCGTACGGCCCGGATAATCCCTCTGGGGATGGAATACCGCTTATTCTGGGACTCGTGCTCAAAATCATGAACAGAGAGGAACCACAGCTGGAGAGGTCGCATGTGCAACCGGGCCATAGGGGTGTCCGCTGTAGAAGAGGCCATGAGGCCCAGCAGCCTCTGGATCGCCGTTACGGATTGGAACCTACATCTAGAAAAAAGATTCACCATCCTACCATTCTTTAGTGCACGCTCCCTGGGCAGAAAACCTCTGTTTACATCACCATCCAGTTCCATACCGATAAACAGTATTCTCCTGGACGGGGTAAGGTTAGACTTTCTTAGGTTAACCAAAAGCCCTAACCGGGAGCAGGTGAGCATCACCTTATTAATTTGGACCAGGAGTGCATCAGCAGAAGGTGCTGCCAGAAGCCAATCATCAAGATAGGGGTAGATGGTACAACCTTGTTCCCTCAAGTATGCAACCACAACAGCCATACATTTAGAAAAAACTTGGGGGGCTGTTGAGAGCCCAAAGGGGAGCACCCGGTAATGGTAGGCCTTATTGTTACAAAGGAACCTAAGGTATTTCCGATGATCAGGATGGATGGCAATATGGAAATATGCGTCCCAGAGATCCAGGATGGCGAACCACATGTCCTCAGGCATTAACTGGAGGACTGTATTTAAGGTAAGCATCCTGAACCGCTTAACAAGAACGAATTTATTCAATTCTCTCAGGTCTAGAATGGGTCGCACCCCTCCATCCCTCTTGTCTACAAGGAACATTCTAGAGTAAAAACCCAAGAGGGGGTCGTGAGGGAGTACCTCCTGTACAGCCCCCTTCTCCAGTAGTGCTACAACCTCAGCCTGTAACTTATCAGAAGAGGATTGTACTGAGTGATCAGGAAGAGACAACACTGGGTAAACATCAAACTGAATTTTATAGCCAACTGTAACGATGTTAAGAACCCAACTATCAGAGGTAATCTCCGCCCATGCTGAGGCAAACTGAACCAATCTGTTTCCAAACACGACAGACTGTTCGAATTCTAGTCAGAACTGCTTAGGTTGCGTTGCTGACTCTTTGGCATTGTGGGCCTGTTGACTGCGACGCGGGCGGTAGGTAGGCCTCCGGCGCTGAAAAGAGCTTGCAGGCGGTTGGAATTGCCGTAGGACCCATAACGCGGATACGGTTGGTATCTCTGTTGTCGCCCACGATAGCCCTGCGAAGAGCGATATTGGAAACGACCCTCGGTGAACGGCCTGGTTGGGAGAATACCGTAGGAGCGGGCTGTGAGACGATCTTTACGTTTTTGCGACAGGTATTCATCCGTCTTGGATGAGAACAGAGATGGACCTTTGAAAGGCAGATTCTCCACTTTGTTTCGTGTCTCGACTGGCAGTGCAGTTGTGCGGAGCCACGAGTGTCTGCGGAGTACGATGGATGATGCCAGTGCTCTCGCAGAGGTGTCAACCGTGTCGCGGCCAGCATTTATCTGTTGCCGAGACAGCCACAGGGCCTCATCAAGAACCACCTTTGCCAACACTCTCTGGTCTGCAGGGAGTTTTTCCATAAAGGCCGCCATGCGGTTCCAGAGGAAAATCTGATATGCTCCCATGATGGCGGAGTAGTTGGAGATTTTCAGCGTCAGGGCCGCAGACGAGTATAATTTCTTGCCCAAAGAATCCAATTTTCTACTCTCCTTATCGATGGGCACAGCATAAGACCCTTGGCATTGACAGGTCTGCATTTCCTCAGTAATGAGGGAAGAAGGAGGCAGATGCGCAAAGAGATACGTGCAGACGTCATCCCTTGTCTTGTACAGAGCCTCTAGCTTGCGAGATGTTGGGTACACAGAAGCCGGCTTATCACAGATGTTGGTAATGATTACCACCAAGCCTTCAGTGAACGGGAAAGCAATGGTCGGAGAATTCCGAGACTGGACATACTGCAGAATCTTATCCTTTGGTTTAGGATCTACAGCAGAGATCTCGATGTCCAGAGAACGGGCCATTCGGACCATCTGTTCAGTATAGAGCCGGTAGTCCTCCGACGGTGACACACGACCGGTCCCAATGATGATGTCATCAGGTGACGGGTCAGATGGAGGGCTGGGGCTCGGGCCTTGGTAAGGTTCTGGCTGTTGGCAAGGCGAGACGCGCCTGGGAGAACCATAGTGGGAGAACTCACTCCGAGTGTCACCCCAATACTCTCTGCCAAATGATGGAGAGCTGGCATACAGGGAACCCTCTCTGTCATATCCACTCCGAGGGAGGTGATAAGGCTGGTCCTCTCTATCCGCATAGTCACCAGCATGCCACTTCTGGGCCACCCGAGGTGGAGCGTCGGGCAGGTCACCATCATCATCAGTGGAGTGGTACAACGGAGGTGACAGGTGCGGTGATGGAGTCGAGGGCTTCTCCCAGAGCACCTCATCCGTTTGGACCGAAGCCAACTGCCTGTGCTTCGATTTCTTTTTCGCCTTCTTCTCGCCCTTGGCGGCTGAAGTCTGATCGGCGCTTCGGTTCCGGTCTATCGGAGCCGGCGATGTCACGGTGGGGAACGGATCCGATGCCTTCGGATCCGATCGGGCACTCGTCTTCAGAGTGAGGCTAGTGCGCACCGATTCCGTAAGCTTCGGAGCCGATGACGTCGACTCCGATGTCGGATCCGACGGCTTGGGAACCGACCCAGCCGGGATGTTCAGATCCGATGAAGTCCTCGGCACCTTCGGAGCCGGTGTGGCAGGCGGTTCCGACCTCGTCGGGGACTTGGAACGGTGTCGCTTCCAAGTCGGATCCGACTTCGGGGTCAAATGTCTGCGACCCGATGTGGAACTCGCAGTGTCCTTCGGATCCGAGGTTGGAGTTGGGGCTTTTCAGGGCCGATCTGGAGAGCGAGAACGCGAGGTGGAAGCGGCGCTCTGGACAGATCCCCTCACAGAGGGGGTTTCGGCCGTCCCACTAGCCGGTGGTGGCCGCCCTGGGGTATCAGGGGCTCCCGACGCCCTCATAGCCCTTCTCCACAGTAGGGCATTCAATCTGTTTGCCCTCTCAGCCCTGGCCTTCGGGGTGAACCGTTGGCAATGCTCACATTTTTCGACGATGTGCCCTTCACCTAGGCACTCGAGGCAAACGGAATGACCGTCCGTCCTCGTCATCTTCGTGGAGCAAGTAGAACAACGCTTAAACAGCGACTTCTCCGACATCCTCAATCACTCACGAAAAAAGTTTCCTCACACATCGGACAGCTAGATCTTTACCGGTCGTCAGCAAAGAAGAAACTGAGGGGAAGGGGGGCGACGTCGCCCAATGTCGCTTGGGCGTGCGCCCCCTACTGGACGTTAGCTAGAAAAGAAAAATCCGGTCAGCAGGCCTGCGCAGGCACAGTCCCATGTGGGGCTGCACAGAAGACGGACAGTGAACTGCTGTTTAGAAATAAGTGACATCCCCCTTTCATCCTTGGTGGCTGTGGGCAATTCTGGGCTGGAGGGTGCAGCTGGCCATGCAGTATCTGCTATAATTGTCCAATCACTACTCGAAACAGTTACAAGCACAAGCTTCTGGACTGGTGAGCGCACCTCCTCTCATTGCAAAGCCTCCCATTTCCCATCATATTCCTTCCTGAAACATCGCTCGTGGCAAACTTTCTATCCCTCTACGTAAGCATTCCGAATGCTCTCTTTACGGAATCCTATGATTACTTACTTTGGAGCAAGCCTCTTTGAATAAAATGAGACTTTTGCATAAACATGCACAGGACCACAGTGCAAATAACCCAGGGTCTAAAAAGGAACTGTAGCTTATTGACAGACCTCTGTATGCAGAAGGTCCCAAGTTCAATCCCCAGCACCCCAGTTTAAACCATCAGATAGTAGCTGATATAGAAGATTTCTATCTAAAACCCTGCAGATGATCAGCCAACCAGAGCAGTAATAATAACTTTGATAGATTCGGTATAAGGCAGTTTCCTTATATTCATGAGTGCATACATGCTTTGCTCAGAGGCAGGAAAGTTCTCCCACCCATTTTTTTGGGAACAGCTGCAACCACATTTAAAAATTTACAAGTATGGGGTCTGGGGATGTTTCAGGCCAGGGCCCAGATGATGTAGCCCTCTTAGCTACCATCAAGGGCCATTTTGACCCAGGTAATTGTTTTAACTTGTGCACCCCATACTAAACAGTACAGAAATAAATTCTTCTCATACGCACTAACGTGCAGTTGTACAGTATTTTGCCAAGGTAGTAAGTTGAATCCAGTGGACTGTCAGCTCAGGATGCTGATGGTCACAGATTTTTCTTGCACTTCTACCCCCAGCAATTCTTTCTGACACCAGGAGAATTTATTCAACAGGGTTGCAGGATTCACAGGTACTAACAGTCCCTCAGGTCAGGTAGCTACAGTGGGAAGAGGATAGCAGAAAAGAGGGGGAAAGGAGAAAATTACCCTTTCTGTCTCTCCCAGCACACAGTTCTACCAACTAAAGAGGAAGAATGGAGTAAAGTCACTCCCTTCCCCCTATCCCCTGCAGCCAACCTTCGTGTCTATTAGTCTGTGCAGGTTCTACAAACCTGGAAATAAACTTTTCCAGGATCAGAAATTTCTGCTGGGTGGGGGGAAGCAGATTTTTGCATCTGCAGATTGCTGGATACAGTCTACTGTACCTGTTCCCACAAAAAAAAAAAGTTTTCATTGCCGATGGCATTCACAGCAACCATTCCAGAAAGTCATAAGGCCAGCTCTTCAAGTAAGTCCATTTATACTTGATACCAGCCCTGGTAGCTCACCACTGATTTCTGACAAATGCTTCCTTGTTCTTTTGCAGTGCATCTTGAGGAACCCAGAAAGTAGAGTACAAATTCAAAACCCTGCCTCCATCATTGCTGTGCAATATGTTCCATGTCTTATTTTATTGTAACTACAACTCATCAACAGAAGAGAGATCTCTCCTTCAGCCTTTTTATTGCTCTAAGATCCTGGAAACATACTATAAAGCACATGTGATCCTGGCCAAGAGTTACTATGGTATTTATCCAAAAGAAAATTTTACTTAAGAAAAAGTTTACAATAATTGTTTCCTTGAGCTATTCTAGTCATATTCAGCAGGTCACTAACTAACTGCATTTTCAAGTTATAATTAAGGCAATAGATCCAGACACCATAATGTAAAGAAATAATGTAAATATCTAACTACTAAAAAATCTATGTAACAGTTTGGTGTTTACTATTTAAGAAAAATATATAGCATGTTTTAGTTATAATATGTGAGCACACTTTTTAAGCTTAGGACAAAATGTTATAACCAAGTTAAACAACTTTAACAGAGGCTACAGTAATAATATGTGGAATGCCATGTAGGATAATGCTACTTGTTTGCTACCCAGCAGATGAGAAAGGCATCAGTAGTACTCATCCTATCATGAGCAGAGGCAAAACTGTAGCATACCTGAGCTTCTTCCTCTTCAGTAAAATCATTCTTGATATTAAAAGTCTTGCGAATTTCTTCTGGTGTTTTCCCCTTAATCATATTTGCAACAGTCTTGCACGTCACATCAAGTAAACCTTTGATGTCTAAGTAGTTGGCAGCCTGTAAGGAAAAGTGAACAGATTTAAAGCATTCCTTTCTTTCCTACCCCTAAAAACAGATAGTTAAAGGAATCCTCTTTTCTTATGCACACTGCTCAACATTATAGATCTCTATGTCTTTCTCTGTGTGTCCTCCGGGTGGAGACTAAGGATCCACCTATGCCATACCTAGTTTGAGGTGGCAGATGAAAGGTCAGGACAGCAAGAAACAGTTATGCTCTGTAAACTTGTTGCCGTTTTATCTTTTAAACTTAATGTGATGTTTAGGCTGCTATTTTTGACAGGCTGTTTTATTAGTGACATTTCGTGTTACTGAATTGGTCACCCAGCATGCTTCCATGGCAGAGTAAGCATTCGAACCAGGGTCTTCCAGATCCTAGTTCAACATTCTAACCATTATCAATTCTGGAATTCCTATTCTACAATATAAACAGCCTGGATGCTTATACGCTGGTGGTTACCAACTAGTTTTCTTGGAGAGTCACTTGGAAAAGTACTAAGGAAAACAACCAATATTGTCATCAAGCCTCCATATTTGTTGGGCCTCTCTCATTTCCCCTTTATCTAAGCTCCATGACCACTCACAGCCAGATGCAGTCCATTTACAGAACAAAGCAAGAGAACCAGCAGAGAAGGTGCATGACTCATGATTAGACAACTGGCACCTCCTTCATGTGCTTTACCTTTCATTAAGTAATCAAGATCATCTCAAACACCCCTCCTTAAGACTTCCCTTCCTTACCTTATTTGGATACGTTCCAGTAACGTAAGAATTCCTTTCACCAAATTTCCCACCGTTACAGCCTAGAGGAGATTTGTGCATGCTTGCATGTGCATTAAAAGGACTATTTCCCATGCTGCCCCTCCCCTTGGCCCAGGAGTACCTTTGGTGCTGCCATCAAACTTCTTCCAGCCCTCCCTCCACCAGTGAGTTCAGGCACTGGTGTACAGAACTGAGAGGCTCTGAGTTTCCCCACTCCCTCCAGCTCCTAAACCAGACCAAAGACTGTGGGTAAGTCTGAATGAGCACATTCTACCTACATATACTACAGAGCATATAAACATAGGGGAATAATATAATACAAAAGCTATGGCAGAGTTAAGAAAAGAATATAAAAAACATTCTAGTTAACTGGAGAGTAACAAGTTATCTCAGCATCCCAGTATTTTGAGATGGCTGCAAGCCTGGGGAATATAAGGAACAGAGCCAGCTGCTCTCCCATTCCCTCCTGTTTGAATTTGGATTTGCATGCCACATAAAAGGTCTGCAGATGTTTTAACCTCCCAATGGGTGGATTCCCCTTCCCAATTCTGGGTTTGGAACTGCATCCCGTGTATCCCCTGGGCAAGCCTCCCTCCAATCATACTGAGGTGCGTAGGTTGCACGTAGCTTCTATCTTCATTGCAAAACACAGGTTACACAAATAGCTATACTTCTTGCCCACAGACAGATAAGCAAATGGTTATCTCATGGCAGGAAAATCTGGCAACTTGTGTTTTATTGCCCCCCTTTTCTTGGAAAAAGTCACTCTCTCAGGATCTGATTTTCTGGGGGGTGTAATTAATGTCATCTTTGTACTTTTCTGGCATCACACCCACCAAACAGGTCACTCTCTGATAAACCAGGTCTACACCTTAAGTTCCCTATTACTTACAAGAGTGGCAGAAAGGTGGTCTCTTTCTTACACTTCATCATTCGAACAGGAAGGTGGGTCTCTTTCACACAGACATGCATCTAGTATACACACCTTTCAAATCATATACAGTATCACCAAAGAGTCTATCTGTGAGGTCTATAGCTGCAACACAAGCAGCTCTATTCATGTTCTCTTGTTCACAGATTCAGAGGCCCAGATTTAATCAAATTCTACCAGTTACAAAAAAAATCTAGGAAAGAGTAAGATAAAAGTAATTTTGACCTATTTAAATAAGCTGCTTATATTTTACATATGCTTTTCTAGGCCTCTGTAGTAATGAAGCTAGTCTTTGAAGCTCTAATAATGTATACTTGTAGGCAGGGCTCATTTTGAGCAGGAACGCAGAGGAACGCAGTTCCGGCAGTTCCCCAAAGAGATCACATGTCAGGTGGCCCCACCCACCTGACTCTCGGCCATTTGGGCCCATTTTGGCCTGGATTTGGGCCGAAATGGCCCAGATCGGGCCTCTGACGGGTGGCGGATCACTCTCCCACTCAGCAGCAGCCTGATCCTGACCATTTTGGGCCCCTTTTCAGCCCCTTTTTGCCATTTTGGGCCCAATTTTGGCCCTGAATGGCCAAGATTGGGTCCAAAACAGCCAGGATAGGTGATGTCAGGGGTATGGCATATGCAAATCAGTTATGCTAATGACACACTTCTGG
Organism: Eublepharis macularius; assembly: GCF_028583425.1. Taxonomy (NCBI): domain Eukaryota; kingdom Metazoa; phylum Chordata; class Lepidosauria; order Squamata; family Eublepharidae; genus Eublepharis; species Eublepharis macularius. Next base: position 73,135,442 of record NC_072793.1, read on the forward strand.
CAATGTCAAGGGCGTGGCATATGCTAATGAGTTATGCTAGTGAGTTCCTCCAGCTCTTTTTCTACGAAATGACCCCTGCTTGTAGGGATGTTTTTACATAGCAGAACCCTGAAATAAATGTTTCTGTAAATATTAAGTAAGAATAATAGGAATTTCATAGCAAACATTTTCCTTCAAATTTTCTATTATTCTACTATATTTAGGGTTACCAACTGTCTGTGGATAAAATGCCCCCTCGTTCTTTAATGGATACTTAATGAGATGTTATTTATCAGATGATTTTATTTACCTCCATGCCATAAAAACTTCAGCTACTCATTTCCATTTATTAAGACTCTATTAAAGGGGCAGGACATTTTTTTCTCCAGGCCAACTGGAAACCCTAACTATTCACCTTCTGTATTCCTGGATTCCCAACAAAATATATGAAGTCAACCTACCAGGATAAGTTCAAAGAGAGTTCCTTGATCTACTTTAAGAAATTCTTGGTCCCAAACAGGGATATCATCTGTTCGCTTCTCTTTGTTCTCATCATCCTCAGGAGGAGGTGGGTCATCTTTATGGTGGGTGCACCACTGGATCACCTTAAATTAAAAGTAAATTTCTTAGCTTCAGATCAAAATGCATTTAATCTGCCTTTAGTTGTCCTGACAAATAAGGGACTGATTAGTTTTCATCACTGCTCGACCTTCAGCATCCAAAGCCCTTTTGCCACAGAAGTGTACAATTGTTGATCATTTCTCAATCTTACATTAAACTGTTTAGAATTATGAACAGCTGGCATAATTAATTCACTACTAACCTTTTAGAAGGAAAGCTTCAATAACAGCAACATAACCTCAAAGTACAGTCTGCAGAATGCTGTGAACTAGATTTCATACATTCATTGTTCTTGTTCTCTGAATTCCAATCTTGTGATGCATTTATACTTTTAACCGACAGACACTAATGTAAAGGATCATGCACGAATGGGAGAAAACACACATGGAATAACTGATGGGAATATTACCTTACTTAAACCACGTCCTAAAATACTTACATATACATATGTTGTTAATTGAGTGAAACTAGAAATAATTTGAACTGTGCAGGGATTTAGCCATTTTGATGAGACATGGATTGACCTTTATAACTAGAGCTTAGGCTACAGCTGAGGTCTGCATGTGAACAAACAAGAAAATTGTGTGACCATCTGTTTTTACCAAATCCTTCTGCTTAAAGAGTACTTAATGCCCTGCTGCTAGGAATGCCTGTACCTCTTCTCTTTAAACCTCCCTGCACAGTCAAAAGTATTCCTAAACTGCATTTTATATTGTAGTGATACTTATTCTACCATTACAACATAGTATCATACCCTTATGTAAATCGTGGGACACCTCTGCTGCATACATGCATGGAGGAAATGTACTACCTTGGATGTATAGCTATGTTGCTCCTCACATCCTGTTTAAGGAGAACTAGGTTTGTAACTAACACAAGCAGAGAAGTGCAGTGCCAGTTCAGAAAGAGAATACAAGTAGACAGTTTTACAGCTTGTAGTGGACAAGCGCTAGACTCCAATAATGGGACTGCACTGGGTGAGAAAGTACAAAGCCAGAGGGCAAAGTCTACCCAAATACGCAATAGCAAGAACATACACTATTTTGGAGAAATACTGGGTTGTCCTACAACTGCACTTTCCTAGCACTGGTTGAATTTCTTTACAATATCAGATGATCTGAGGAGCGGGGTGCCTCTGGACTTTATGCGAACAGATTAACAATTTAAAAGCACATTATTTCACACATCACCAAAACAAAAGTGCTGTTCAACATCCTACCTTTTTTAATATAGCTGCATTAACATTTGGAAGAGGAACAGGATCATCATCCCCTTCATCATCCATTCCTAAATCTACGAATAGAAAAACTTACTTTTAATAACCACTTTAAAATCCAGTATGTGATCAACTTGTTGACATTTACATTCATATTATGGAAGACTGGAAGCTAGTTTACAATATAACATTTATTCAAAAACAGATACTTGTTCATCAACAGTTTCTAGCAATGCTATAATTTTTATTAAAAAATGAAAATACACTCATTGTATATTTTAGTCATAGTAAAGCAAGTAAGTACCATTTATCCAGGGATATTTGCCCTTTTCCAATGTGAAGCAAGTGTATGTGAAATAAAAATTCACATTATTATGTGAATTATTCAGTAGGGGTGTTTTTTACACAAGTAGGAAGGCTGTACTGTACTGAAAGGGAATGGTCCAGAAAGATCCTTCAGCAAAATGACAAGGACTGTAGACTATATTACTGCATACTGTCTGTTAACGTAAGTATGCTCCTTCATGTTTAATTGCTTATGCTTTGTTTCAGCTTTGTATCAGATTTCTGCTCGTTTTCAAATATCTGCAAACCAAGCACTATTGCATTGTTTATTGGATGTCCTAGTTGTTGACTGCATTGACTATAAATAGTGTAAATAAATAAATATATTATCTACTAGTACAAAGTTCCATTTATTGGTTCAAAATCAAATTAGTTATAAGGAATAAGAATCTAACCTGGCATCTATCCTGAATTAAGATATATTCCCTAGATGCAGTTCCAGTCTGCCTAGCAACACACACAAGTGCAAAACTGCTTAACTATCATTAGAGGCCTGCAGACACAATCCTAACCATGCTGTTCATTTGCACATGCATGCAAAAACATATTTCATCTGAATTTACTCCAATACAATTCTGTCTAAGCCATCTTTTATCTTCCAGAGTGTAAGGTGGGGCAGAAAGTAGGAAAAGTCACCATTGTGTCTCCTTTTCCATCCCACCCCCAATCAATCCGCAGTCATTGCAGCTATCTTTGCAAATAAACTAGATGGATCTAGCATAGCATTCCTGTGGCTACAACAATTCCTGCCCATAGAGCACAATTTTTGCAGCAGCTCCTCCCTTCCACAAAAACCTGAAATGCCCCCTGAACTCCTTCACCTGCACGCTTCATGGGCAGAAGTCCTTGTTCCCATGGAAACATTGCACTGTATGTTGTTTGCTCCAGCAGTAGCCATCTTGACAGTGCAACCAGTTTCTTTATAAACATTCTGGTGACAAGTGCTGACTGACTAGAGACCACAGACAAAGCTTTTACTCCTTTTCACATTCAGTGAGTGCATGAAACTGATTATCACAGTTGGAAGAAAAATCCACTGGATTCAATGGGACTTATGTCCAAGTAAACACAAATGCTATCAGACAGTAACTAAGACTCTTCTCTCCCCTTTCCTCTCCTGACACAGGCACTGTATGTGGTAACACTGCAAACCACGTTCCCCTTTCCTTTCCCCTTTCTTCTCCTGACACAGGCACTGTAAGTGATAAAACCACAGGGACAATACAGTGCAAGATAGCTAGGTTCCTGGCTGCCCAACACTCCATCTGGACCTCAGGAAGCTACTTTCTGAGCCACAGCATAAATCCTAATAATTAAAATTTTACCACATTTTCCCCCTGCAAGCCAAGAGGCAAGTACTGGAATGTCTTCCTCCTGTGAACACAAATAGAAGCTTACATGGAGCAGAAGACACTAAAGAGCCTGTCTTGGCTTGTGCAGAAATAATACAGAGTGGAGGAGCCAACATTACTTGCCCTTCACTTCGCTTAATTAAAACTCTGTTTCTGTTAAAAACTGTCAATTATGGGAATTAGGTGTGCCCCTCTCTGCACTGACAGAGCTGCTGTTTAGCTCATAATATAATTGTATTCAGATACAACAATCATGTTGGGCTCGAACAGAAATAATGTTTCAAAGTGTGCCAAGGTATTTGTAAATATGTCTTGGATGTCACACTAATTCTTAACTTTATAGAGGAAAAGATTTATTAAACCAGACTTGATGTTCCAGCAACTTCTTCAGAATTTTCAAGCTGTTATTAATGTAATCCCAACTCAAACTGGCCTAGAAAATGTGAACTTGCAAACATGACATTTGCACAGGGAGGAGTGTTCTATTTTGTGATGATTTACCACTGCATAAATCCTATGCGTTTTACTAGATTAAGAATTTGAGGTAACAGATGTAAATTGCTATTCTTAAAAGAGAGACAGTAAGCTGCAGTACTACTGAATGAATGTATCTACTTTTCAGCCAACTGTCAGCTGTCCTAGAACAGCAGTGTAGGAATAAGACGAGCTGCCTAGAGATAAAGTGTGAGCACAGACCCAAGAAAAAGCAGGACAGCCACATCAGAAGGTCCAAAGTACATTAATTCTCCAGAAATAAACAGCTAATTTCCCCTTAATTCTAACAAAATCCAATTAAATGTTCCATAAATCTTTTAAAATTTGAACAGAAGTTGCATGATAGCCATTTTCAGTTGCTGGTAAGACTTTATGGGTATCTAGTTTTTCTATACTCTAATAGCCCTTCATGGCACTGGGAGAAGGATATTTCAATATATTTAACTGGCCTGGATAGTCCAGAATAGACTGATCTCATCAGATCTTGGAAGCTAAGCAGGGCTGGCCCTGGTTAGTACTTGGATGGGAAGCAACCAAGAAAATCCAGGGTCACTACGCAGAGGAAGTCAATGACAAACCATCTCTGTTTCTCTTTTGCCTTAAAAATCCTACAGGGCTGCCATAGGTCAGCTGTGAACGTATGGCACCTCACACGACTGGACAAAAGTTCAAATGTATAAATATTTTAAATGTAGTATATTTATGGAGGTTGCTAATACCAGTTTTTTAAGAATAAAGTGGTGAATTCAGAGCCTCAAGCTTTCAGCAATGGAGGGATTAATCAGGCCAATGATACTGAATAAGAATTGCATAAAGATGAGAGTTAGGCTTTCTAAGTATTATGAGTAGTTTGCGTTACATTTAGGCCACCAGGCTGGCTTCCACAGCTTCTTTTTAATTTACTGGCACAGTCCAAATTAAGCTTTTATCCTACTAAATTTAATCACTTTTAGGGATTCACAATTATCTAATTAAATTCCCATACACAACCAGCACTTTATAAAGGCTTAACCACAACTGAAGCAGGCACAGTGAACACCATCATTATATATTCTAAAATGTTTTCCCCCTTGAATGATGTGTTGAAAAGTCTGCCATGCTCTGCTTGAACTATGAAGGAGATAATTTACATCCTTCTCTAAAGTATTAAATATACAGCATCCAGTTGTAGTGGCTTGTACAGTTTGTCGTTCCATTCCTTCCAACTGCTTCCTGGTCCAGTCACCTTAAACATACTGATCAAATGAATTTCTGCAAGTCGTAATGATATCATCCATGTCCATAGCAACAGCTCTGAGCAAAAGATAAGCTACTTATTCAAAGTTCCACTGGAAAAATGTAGCAGGGTATAAACTGCATTTTCGAAGTTGCTTATATCACTTTGATGGTAGAAGGTATGTGACTGCAATATGACAACCATGAAAACAACACAGGTATAGTATTTCTTTTGTGCGCGATCAAAATCTAAATACAATCCGGATTTAATGAGCCAACTGGCATGTGAACATTTGAATGAAACTGAAGGACTGCAACAGCTTTCATACCAACTGTTCTTTATGTTATGGATTACATCACATTTTTCACAATACCAGAGAAACTAATAAACTAAGGAGAACTTTCCACTTTTATAACTGATTGTTCATGCACATTATTTTACCCAATAGTCATAAAAGTCCAGAAAAAGAGAACTCCACAGTAGATTACAGCCATCCAATTACAAAGCAGTCATATAATCATTGTAATACTCACCTGCATGGATTACCAATTATCATCCCTGAAATAATTATATTACATATTATTCTTGTCTTCTTCAGTTGTCCTGTCTGCAAGTTATCATGTCAACTGACCATGCTACCCTTACCTTCCAACATAGTCTTGATTGTTACTGACTGCTTTGCAATTTCAACATCAACCTCAAATATTTCTCCATCAGAACTCTGCAGTTTAATTGAAGGCATCTAGAACAGAAAAAAAGTTAATTTTCTTAGCTACTTCTGATAACAGTACACGGTAGATCTATTACACATCCATCATCCATATGTTACAAGTGAGGATGGTGACAAGACTAAAAGTAACTTCTTACCTAAAGACATCTAATGAACTCATGTCTTTGAATAGTGGACCTCCACAGACTACCAACTGATCTTTCCTTAGCTTTACATAAATAATATTAAAGAGTCCAGTAGGACCTGTAAGACTAACCAACTTTATTGTAGAATAAGCTTTCGAGAACCATAGCTTTCTTTGTCAGATGTATCTGTGGTTCTCAAAGGCTTATGCTACAATAAAGTTGTTAGTCTTACAGGTCCTACTGGACTCTTTACTATTTTGCAACTATAGACTAACACAGCTAACTCCTCTGGATCTCTGAATAATGTTGTTTTTCATCAGTCAGAATATTCAAGTTCAAACCAGGCAACATTTATCAAGTACTGCAAACAGCTTATTTTCAAAATCTCACATTACATTAGATGGCATGCTGCACTGCTAAGCTGTATATGCAATTGCTTTACTTGAACCCAACTAGTTATGAACAGTCCATTACTTAACTGCAGTATTATCTTCAAATAGCCATCACAGAATTAGAACTAGCGCTTGAGACTTTGCAAAGCCTAATTTCTTGGTCACTGCTTTGACTCCAGACATTTAGATTAAGCAACAGACAAGCTTCCAACCTATGATACTGCAATTTCAAGTGTATTTAATGCATTTTTAGCATTGGGGAAGATACTAGCCTTCATAACTAGTGTATTACAAATGCAAAATGGTAAATTGAAAGACATTAGATGACAAACCATAGTTCTAAAGTACAAAGTGATGTAATATTATTGACTGACCTTCAAAGCAGTTTATAGCGTGATGCAAAAACCACAAGTCCTTACTCTGAATATACAAACTCAGTGATACCATAACATGATTTTGTGGATACTTAACTAGAAACAAGATCTATTCTCAAAACATATGATGATCATACCTAAAATACAGTGAATTCTATGCCTATTAGTGTACTAGCTATTAAAATGGCTTGGTACCTACAAACCTCTCATGTACAGACACATTTTTTGTTAGAAAGGGTTACTGATTCCTGTAAAAGCTAGGCCATACATACTATTTATATACAGAGAGTTTAAGGTTGGTATTGAGCTTTGCTGTTATTTCATATACTTAAACTGATATGCTAACAGCAATGTAGAAGAAGTTCCAGTGTTCTTTGTTTTGCCATGTGACGTTTTCCATTTCTGAAGATTTATTGTTTCATAAAAGTATGAATGATGAATGGATGCCGTAATAAAATAGCTTAACAGCGTCATCATTGTTTGTCAGGTGATAGATTATACCTGGGAATTACCTGAAGATGTTTTATTGATTCGTAAATTGAAAAGGAGGGGGGGAGATACAACAGATACATATAATAATCTAAATTTAAAAATTCAGATGACTGGCTGTACTTGTCTCTTCTCATGTGGAAAGGAATATTGTAATCAATTTGACTTGGAACTTTTTCCCTGATGGAATATAAAAACTAACATGGGATACTCTGTAAACTCATTACTAGACATAAATTTTTTAAAATGCTAGATCAGATAATATTCTATTAAGGGCACTGGAAAATTTTCCAGTTCTAGTCATTTTACTGTATACTAGTTAGACTTAGCTTAATCTAGGCAGAGCTTTGGGCTCACTAGGGCAATCTTCCTTCTCACAGTGTCAAAACACAGTTTGGCACTGCATCGAACTGTTTTCTTTTGAGGATTGTTAGCACTCCACAGATTCAACCTGCTGCCTGCCTTACAGAAGTCCTTACAGCAACTTGCCAGTTTTGCTCATCTAGACAACAGCCAACTGGGTCACTGCATATCATGTACAAGCAGAGGTCAGTAGAAACTCAGTTTAGCACAACCTTTAGGATGTGCAGCTGCTCCACAACTACAAGCTAACAAAACAGGAACATTCACATATTTTCCACAGGAATATGTTAGTAAAAGTTCCAAAATTCTTGTGCGCATCATAGTAACTTTTTTTAAAAGTTACAGTACACACACAAAAATCGTAGCATGAAATTTAATTTCACTTAAGTATATCTACTGACAGGTTTGAACATTCTTAAGAAATAAGCAAAAAACCTCCTAAAAACAAATCATCAAAATATAGACAGAGGTGATCTAGTATTACCTATTGTATAATTACTTCTGTGAAATGTTTATGTCAGAGAACAAGTCCCCATCTAATGCCTTTTTGTTCCAGCTGCTTTTAAAATAAATTTAAAGACACCTCCAATTTTCAGGGCCTTTAGCTTAAGTTATGAGATCATCATTCTGGTTGTCAAAATCATTATTTGTGGCACCTGCAAGACTGATAAATTAACTGCACCACATGCTTTGCTATACCAAAGACTATTTGTACCAAAGTACCAAAGGCTACTCATTACTTTGTCTGCAGAGTATTTCTATTCATTCAGCTGTTTGGAAAGTTAATGTCTGCTATGTACTAAAGAAGCTATACTAACTGCTTTTGCCCGCTATGTTTTTGCATATGCTAATTGAATCCTCACAAGTAGCATATTATGCTGCTGAACAATATCTCAGTATTCGACCACAGCATAAAATATTTCCATGATCCTAAATTAGTTTGAAAAAAATCTATTTAGATAAACCTGTTTTAGCATAGTCTTGTGTTAAAGAATAAATAGATCTCGTTGTTACAGCCATTTCAAACATTTAAGGTCGCTGCCACAATAAAAATGTGTTTTAAATAGGCAACAATAACAAACTCATCCATCCAGATTCTGACAGAGCAGTTACAATGACAAAGCATAATGATTAGCAAGATCTATACAGTGCACGTAAAACACTGTCAGCAACAGACAGTTCGCCACTCGCTCCTGGATCTTTTTGCTGTGTTAGGCCAGAAACATGCAGGAAGTCGGCATGTTTTTGTGCAAGCTGGCCATGCCTTTTAAGAACTGGTCCCACTGCACACATACTAGTTCATGATCAAATCCGTCTTCTCTTTAGCCCTTTGTTTCACGACTCTCTCGACCGCGGGAGGGGGGGCTGTTTCTGTGGCTCAGCAGCTCAAAAAGCTAGTTGCTGGACAGAGAAGGAGCATAAACAAGCCGAGCAGTTTACCAGGCACTCTCCCTCTCCACCCACCCCGCACCCCCACCTGCCGCTAAGGGAAAAAAAGGCGGCGCTCCATCCGCAGCCCTTGGGAAGGAAGAGGAGGCCGCTCCCTAAGCAGCCACCTGCAAGGAGCCTCTACACTCTCGCCCCGTCTCTCCATGGCATTTCGACTTCTCCCGCGGCTCCCCCGTTTCAATCTCCGCGTCCAAAGGACAGGCAGGCCGCGGCCTCAACCAGGCCCCAGCCACACTCACCGTGAGGCAGCAGCGCACCGTCGGCTCTCAGCCCCTCCTTCCTCGACGCGGATTGACTACGATGGGGAGCAAAACCTGAGGGCGGACTGCGGCCGCCGCCTCTTATAGAGTTGGGGGCGGAGCAGAGTCGGCGCGAAGGCCCCGAAGTTCTCTCCGTCTTTTTCTCTGCACAAACACCGAGTGGATTGGCGGCGCCTGAACAAAAAAAGGGAGGGAAGAGACAAAAGAGAAGGGGAGGCAGAGAAAAGCAGACCCTCGTCCAGTGTGTTATCTGAGGGGGGACGGAGCAAATTAGGATTTCGTATTCAGGAAAAACGGGGAGAGTTGGCCTATCTCGCCAATTATTTCGACGGTCCTTGAGGCAGAGACTTAGACTACTTGCATAGAAACCACCCCATGGCAACAGTCACCTCACAACGGCGGCGACGGCTATGTACGTAATAAACATAAGGACGCGAACAATCACTGAGGTTAATGCTCTGTCTCTCCCGCCATAGGCTATTCCTGCATGCTGATCCTTAATTATACATTTCAGCTCACGTGGCTCCCTTCCCATCTAGGCATTTCCCCCTCGTCATTCTTTGCCCCTGCATTGCGCTTCCTATCTTGTCGGAGATTTTGCCCAGGGTTCTCCAGCCCCCCCCCCCCAATAATGCAATTTTCAACGAAGACCAGTAGATAGATACTTACGGACACCGGAATGGTGGTTTGGGAACGAGGCAAGACTTGTGCAGCTCTTAAGTGCTACATAAATTAATAAAACGCACACAACAGCGGTGCATTTTACCTGGAAATGCTGCCGGATTCAAGGAGACTTCTAAACAAGCATGGATTTTTTAACGGTTATGTCCTCGTATATGGTTAATCATTTGGCCTTTCTGAACAGTTTAATCTGGACCAAAAATCCAAAACAATTCCAAATAATAAGAGGGGTAGCCATCTTAGTTAGTTACAGTAAAAATAAACCAAGGAGTCTTGTGGAACCTTGATGATAACATCGTTTTATTCCAGCATAATCATTTTTATAAACCTGCTGCTTCAGATTACAATGAGTAGATTATCGCTATGCAGACGTTTTAAATGGTAGGTATGAAAAAGCAAACAGCGAGGTTATGAAATGCAGGATATACAGGGAAACGCCATTCTGTAAAATTCAAGTGTAGGAAAAACACAATAGAAGTGGAGTCACGTTTTAAAATAGTCACAGTTACAGTGAGAAAGAGTTCCAAATACTGCGGTACTGGGACCACTAGAGCTGCTTCCAGTAGCCCTAGGGATTTTTGCTGCATAGAAAAGAGGAAGCCCCCCCCCCATGACATCCACTTGTCATTATGATGATCCTGAGCACAAATCATGGTATTCCTAAAGTTTTACCCTTTGAACTTAATTAAAAATAAACCTATTTTAATCTACCTCAAACAGGAATCTGTGGAGTGCTTGCTGGGGAATGTCTGTTTGGACTTAGACACTCCCATTACAAGGAGGATGGGACCACGAGCTCTACTTTCAAAATGCACCTCTTTAGCTCTTTAAAAACAATCTCTTTTCTGAGCTGAGCCACACTATGCTGTAGTGAAAGCCAGTGTGGTGTAGCAGTTAGAGTGTTAGACTAGGATCTAGGAGTCCTGAGTTCAAATTCCCACTCTGCCATGAAAGCTTGCTAGGTGCCTTTGTTCCAGTCAAAAACACTTGGCCTAATCTACCTCACAGGGTTGTTGTGAGAAGAAAATGGAAAGGATAATGTAAGCGGCCACTGGGGAGAAGAATGGGGTATAAATAAAGAGCAAGGGTCAGGGGGAATGGGAGAGACATTTTATTTATATATGTTGCTTTATTCCCAGTGGAGACCCAAAGCACCTACAATAAAACACATACACACCCCTGATTTTTCTACCCAGCTCTGGGCTACAACCCTTAAGCTAACAGCCAGAGAACAAAAACCCTTTGGTTCACATGACTAGGCCTTGAATACCTATGAGAAAGGAGAAATAAACTCAGTAAGATTTTACTTAGCAGCTAATAACCAGGTAGATTCTTCCCTACTCCCCTCTACCTCTGCCACCCCTTGCTAGAGAGGTCCCTAGGCTGCAGGATTACCATTACTTTTGCACAGATGAAATGGGGAACGGAGGAAGGCAGTGGGAGCAGTGATTAGCACCGGAAGAGGATGTGTGGATGCCATTCCCACACTACTTACTACTGCCAAAATAATAAGAGCACATTTTCATACTTGCTTGTGGATGCAGCCCAGGGATAATTGTAAAGTTTTAGTGCTTTTTTCTACTTGAAACTTCATTAGCTCTGATGTTGCAATACACAACAAAAAGATAGGATTTTTGGGAGAGATGCAAGATCAAAGAGTGGCAGTGAAAGAATATCTTGGACGGCTGTAACATCTAGCTGAACTAGGATTGTCAACTTTCAGGCAAGGTCTGGGGATCTCCAGGAATTATGACCAATATCCAGACTACAGAGATCAGCTCCCTTGGAGAAAATAGCTGGTTTGGAGAGCAGACGCTAAGGCCTTTTATCCGCCTGAAGTCCCTCCCTCTCCCCAAACCCCACCCCACCCCCAAAAAATTTCTAGCAGTTTCCCAACCAAGAGTCGGCAACCATATGCTGAACACTTACTGTTTCAGTTTGGCCCATTGGTTCTTAATCTGTGACTCGTAAGTAAGGTGTTTGGATGACCCTGAGCCAGCCCAAGTCATAGTTTGTCACTGGGCTATTTATATTGTATTTTTATTTTTGCTGTCTATTGTGACCTGCTTTGAGTCCTTTCAAGAAGAAAAGCAAGATATAAGTATTCCAACAAACACAAATGCTATGCACAATGACGGAGTGATACCCCAGCCACGCAAATTCTCCAGGTTGTAACCGACTGTGTGTCAGTCACTGCCGACAGTGAGATACAGAGACAAGTTCCAGTAATTGGAGGGCTCTAGAAGTCTGCTTTTATATCTTCAGCTGGGTAAATATGAAGCATTGGCCATGTAACACTTCTTGATAAAGCTTCCATTCTCCAAACTAAAATGGCACAGGTTTTGTGATGATAAATTATTAAACTTTGTAAAAATGAATGGAAACCACAGAGATCAATGATACAGATTCATAGAAGGACCTTTAAAGTTAATTTTTTTGTTGTTACTGAAGGAATTAAAAATAAAAAGTCTATTCTCTCTCATTCTAACAACAAGGTGTTAAAGGATGTGGTTTTCATGGAACTAAGACGGTATAGTAAAGGAAATAAAGATGTCTAAGACAGCTGAATGCATACATAAATAAAAATAGATGTGAAGTGATTCTAGGAAATGTGCTTTTGCGGTTAGGCTACAAACAGGTAAAGGTTAGAAACAAAGTGCACTTGCTCAGTGAATCTCATAAATATTACCTACCACTCCTTGAATAAGAAGCCAATTTTAATGGTCATGCGATATATGTAAGGGGGGGATACCATGTAATATGTTATAGGCGGTTCGGAAAGGCTGTAACTTCTGATTACCCTAGCCAATAGGGTAAAGGGAGAGGGACTTGGTGGCCGGGGATAGGAGATGTGTATTTTTTAATGTATGAAACAATACTATAAAAGAATGGTTTTTGCTGTAATCGGGCAGTCTGGTTGGCAGCTGCTGACCAGCCGCCTTTCTTGTATACAATAAAACTTATATAGTTGATCTATTGGCCTCGGCATTTTTATACTTTGGAAGAGACTATACTGCGTTTCCAACATTACTACAACATAAAATGTGCATGCAAATACTTGACTAAACATATCACACTCATTTAAAGTGATACCTGTTCTCCATTTTTAAGCGTGGAGCAGCATGGCAAAGAACTAGATGATAAATGAAAGCTTTATTCTTTTTTTAAAAAATGCTACATATGTCTCATTCTGCAGGAACACACACAATTTATCCACTCATTCTATACACAAAGCAATTTAACTAAGACCTTAGGATTTTGGCTGTTTTTGATGTGAGAATAGCCATTAGCGAAAAGGTCTAGTAGTACTACCAAAAAGCTACTTAATCTAGCCAGCAGGTCTATAGTCAACTGAAAATGACCATTTATTCAATTTGTTTTACAGCAATTATTGTGACATTTCTTACTATAAAAGTCATTATAAACATTTTGAATACCCGACTCCTCTAATAATACAACTGCAGCATGATTTAATCACAGCAGTCTACAGGCCCAAATCAGTCAAATGTTAAGGAACATCATGGCAACGCATAGTGTGTGCCTGCCCAGGTCTGTTTGGTCAGATTCAAATACATGCACATGTTGATCCTAATCCTCATAGTCCAGTGCACACACAGACAGACTTCATTTGGTACCATGTCCACCAACCTCTAGTTCTTCAGTCACCAGGCACCTACAACAGGGCTACTGGAGTCTGTGGGAAAGTACATGACTCACTCACTTCAGATCTCATCCTAAAATACAGTTGGCAAATTGGAAGTTGGCCTGCAAATGGGTAGGCCTAGGGAACACTGCATTATAGTACTGAGATGCTTTTAAGATTATGTACTTTTCTGTTGCTGAAAGGGCCTACATCACTCTTTTCTTTAGTTAAGACAGCTCCACCTATTTTCTTTCTTCAATAATAAGAACTGGCTTAAATACCGCCTGTAGGTCTAGATTTTACCAAAATGTTTGACATAAACCTTCACATTCCTCTTTTGTAGAAAAAGCACCCCTGTTCACTCAAGTTGACAATATACTTGGGAATGGACTGGAAGTTTTGTTGTTGCTTTTTCTTTTGATATGGGAAAAGGTCTTCAAAAACAAGTTGCGCTCTTGCAGCATAAGGAATAGGTAAATAAAAACGCCGTCTTCTAGATTCACAGGATAATGTTTTAGAACCAGAGTTCTTTTCTGTACTATCATTCACATAATTATTGAGAAAATGTGCACACTGCCTCTCCAGACATGTTCAAGCACACAAATACCATGCAAGAAGCAAGGGTGTATTTCATGTAGTATGTGAAATCTCTCCAAGTGCTGACTACATCTGCCTGCTACCCTACATTCCTACCTATCCATTACACACACACTTTTTGCCTACATTGGAAGTTACCTAATTTTTAATACCTACAAGGGCCTAGTCAATTGGACAACTATCACTTGTTTTATACACAATGGACTCATTCAAGTAAAAACCTATAGCGGCATACATTGGCTTCTACAGATATAAGCCTGAATGTCTTGATGAGACATTGCAGTGTGCTGCAAATTACCATGATTAGGAAATGGTCTGTTTTCAAGATGGCTGTATTATGAATTATAAAAATGCTTTTTTGTAGAATACCTCTGCAGCTCTTAGCTTTTACAGAAACAGTCCTGCACATTTGCCATCTAGTTGCTATACCTCAGCCCACTCAAGAGCTACAATGCTTGATTTAGTTAAAGTAATAACATTATACTGTTTATAAAACTATCATGAGTAGCTCAGGCTGTTTCCTTTTGGTTTTAAAAGAAGTGTTGTTTCAGCTTTTTCTCTTTTATATGTCAAGAAGACACTCCTTTGCCTGGGATAGAACAGCTTGTCTTGTTTTAGAATCAAAATGCTTTAAGGACAGCCAAGTGGACAGGAGAATCAAGTGTGTTTCTGAAACCACAAATGGCTGACTCATGAATCTCAGAGCAGCTTCCTTAATGCATTTCTAACTGGACTGCCTAAAAAAGGCTTTTAATAATCTAAACTGCATTAAAGCTGCTAAAAAGCTTAAGTCCTTCCTCTGACATTTACAAGCCCCACTAATATAATACTAACAATATCTTACATAAAAGAGCTATTTGAAATTAGACAAGTATTTTATTTAAAATCAATAAAACTTCAGTCTCAAAGCTATACCTGCAGCCAACCCTTTTCCAACTCAATGACTCTCAACTACTGAATTTCCTTTTTCTGAGGATTATTAGGCTGGGATCTAATCCTCACACCCACACACAAGCATAAAGCGTTCCCTCTCTAAAACTGAAGATATTTTCTTCTGATAGCAACCCCTTTAAGTGGGGTGGCTGCTAAGATTCTCAACCTTGGATGTTTCAGGGGCTGTGAGGTGCCATTGAAAAGGGGGGGGGGGGTGACAAGGCCCCATACATGAGAGAAACACTGCCTGCTACACTTTGCCAGCCCCTGAACATTTAACAGGGCACTGCATACTTAGGCATAGTATAGAAGAAAGCATTCACCAACTGACATTTCATTGGAGTGACCCCAAGAGTACCAAGGAAGTGGCAAAGGAAGGGAAATGCCAACTGGAAGCAACTTATAAATGTATCATGGGGGCTGCTGCTCTCACCCCACTCCCATGTATACTGGAAGAAAGTCTTAAGTGTCTTCATACATATTTCACTGGTAATGTGTAAGGATTAAACTCATCTAAAAATAGAATATTTTCTCTTCAAATCACTGCTTACAATTGCATAAACCCATTACCACTAGTAAGTGGTATAGAATCCTGCTGCGAATACTGGGACAGGTTCAGAAAGTAAATTTAATTCATTTGCCTACTGTACCGTTAGGTTGTTGCTCAGTTTATGAACTTTTGATTATCTTCCCCTACTCCACTCCCCCCACCAAAGATATCTGGGGAGGGCAACAGAAAACTATTTAGAGATGGGAACCAAACTGCATCATATTCCTTTGCCTCACTTCCATCAACTGCTACAAGTTGGCATAGTATACTAGCTAGGAATGTTCCATAATTTGCATCCACAGAAAGATTTCCACAAATGAAAGGGGAAATTTTGGTCAACTCGAAATTCTGGGCTACCATGGAAGGGAGTGGGGAAAGGAAGTCACACTCTACTGATGGAAACCCCTTTCATCAGCAAAAATCCTTTGATGGATCCAAACCTATGCATCTTACAATTTTCCCTTCTTCCACTTTCCCCTTCTTCCACTGCCAAGCAAAACAGGGTGATATTTTGCAGTTATATTCAATTTTGCAGTTGTGAACTTCTTTCAACATTTGAAGGACTCTTTCAAAGAATTATCAATTATCATAGTGATATAAAATCAGCTCAAATTGCATTAGAAGATGAATGGATATCAACAGCCAGATGCTATCAACTGTGAGGCTCCCAGGGAAAAAACCCAATATTCACTTTCACATGCATTTCTGAGAAAAAAGATTTTGTATTTCAAATTTTAAAAACAGCCCCGCTGCATTTGGTATAACTTGGATTCTTCTTATGTTCAAAGAGACATAAAAGCTAGTCATATTTATTAAACACAACATGGCACTGGCCTGCAATACAGTTAAAAGTCACTGGTTTTCTATACTTCACAAGTTTATTATGAAAAAATGCTGCAGCACTCTTCTGCAGCAACGTCTTACAGAAAAAAAGCCGGTTCTGTTCAAAACAATTCACTATGATGGACAAGTACAAAGGACATTGTATAGGGAACATGTGGGAGAAACTGAGTGCAGACGAACATAATCATACAATTAAATTAATGAGTTTTCCCTGAAAATAAACAAAGTTTCAGAACACAAGTAAGAATCAGTCTTGGTACTTATTTAAAAATGTTCATTAAGCTTCAATAATTGATTGCTATCCTTATCTACAGTCATGCTGGAAAGCTATAGCTAATGGAAAGTTAATTGTATTCACGAGGTGTTAAATGTCTACATCTTAATATTTGCAGTCTCTCAGAGAAAGCAAAAGTAACTACAAGTAGAGCTATGCCAGAAACTGGTTTCTTGACCAACAACGTTGCTTCAGCATGCAATGAACTGGTTCATTCTAAAGTGGTCACAGTCGCTGACAGACAAGATGTTTTTGTATTCAATATGGCACATCTTTTGGTCCATGTGAACAGGTTTGAATGTTAAATGTTTTCTGACATTTTGGAGTTACAGTTGCTCTTCCTATATCCTTTAGGTCAACACATGGTTCATGGCAATACTGTACAAGTGTAAAATCTCATTACAGGAAGTAGTCTGGGGTACGACGAGTAACATGTGGTTCACCTCTGCGTGGTGCTGGATCAAACTGCAAACTGTAGGGGAAAAGGACAATTAAAATTCCACTGTTCAGTCTGACAATACTTTTGAATATTCTATGTTAGACAAATTGCTCAAGTTTTACAGATCTAAATATTGTATATTGTTATATTGTTTTAAAAGTGTTCATACTATTCTATATACAAATATCAGACAATTATAGGCTGTATCACAAGTTAATGATAACAACCATGAACGTTACAGTCTAAGAGGACAGCATGGTAACAGAGAGCCACAGCAAAAGTCCAAATTAGCACTAAGATGCATTCTTTAAGTTCAAGAAGACTGTCAGAACTAATGCTGCAGAAGAGTCAAATTATACAGACAGAGCCTGCCACTACTCTAGAAGAACTTAGCAAATAAAAATGCAGCTCTAGGGCACCATGTACTGTGGAATGAAGGTAGATGACAATAATGAAGAACAGGGGCACAGATCTTTTCCTCCAAAGGGCATTTAGCAAATTAATGCTATTCTAAGTACAGAAGCCTAGCTTTCACATGAAAAGACATGCAAACACAACAGAGAATTCAGAATAGCCTTTCAGTCCTCAGTTTTCTGTCCCTAGAACTATTCTAAATGGATTTTTAGTTTTAAAGATTGGCAAGCTTTAAACACCTAATGTTCTGCACACATTACCTCTGAAGTATCTGACAACTTGGTCTCCTCCCAACAGCATAAATCAGTTCATTTTGATGAAGAGCTAACCAAGGTTTGACAAGCACACCTCACAAAAAAAAAACATTCTAACACTTACAATGAATATTTTAGAGTATCATCAAGTTCCATAATTGCAGCCTGATTTCCACAACGGTAACAATAATTTGGAGCACTGAAAATTGTTACTACATTTCGATCATGGCACCAATTGTATCCCTGAAAAAACAAATTCAAGCGTTAGAGGAACACAAATATCTCTAAAGGGAAGCTAGCAGATTCTTGTGGACAAAGCATGTTAGTTAGGTACAGTAGTCAGTAACAGAAAAAGCAAAAAACACATGGAACTGCCTCACACTGATCATTCCATTGGTCTGTCCAATCAAATACTGTCTACTCCAACTGGCAAAAACTGTACAATATTTCTAACAGCAGCTCAGAATTGAACTGCACTTCACCTCTCCTGCTGCAGCCCACCATACCCCCAGTTACCCATGGAGGCCAGGGAATCTCTAGGAAGAATGCTGGATGCAAGGGGGTGAAGAGGATTGGGGAAAAGGTTTGGATCCAAGCCACAGATCTCTCCCAGCCCTGTTGTCAAAGATCCTTTTAAACAGAAGCAAAGGGAACTGAAATTAGGGCAACCTTTTGTACACAAAGACTGTTCTACCACTGAGCTATGGCTTCTCAGAGTAGGCATCAGCCTCAGCTCCTCTCTGAAAAATGGATTTAGACACACCTCAAATTACTGGGCTATGAGGATAAAAAAACAAAGCATTTCGCATAACAAAAGCACTACATGAAATAGGTCAACAAAAAAAGGCTGAAATTTACAGCGATCCATCAATATACACTTACCTCCATTACCAGCTGATGAGCTCTTGAAACCAATGTAAGGCCATTAGCATGGTTGAAAGTTTCTGAAATATCTTGCCCAAAAGTATAACCAGCTCCTCGAGGAGAAATGCCCCAACCACCACGATCATCTGGGTCTGACCAAAGTAAGTCACACATTGGACCCTAAGAAATATTTTCAGCATCAAATTAGTCTTGAGAAGTTGAATACTGCTAACACAATATGAAGATTTTAAAAATGGACAGTCAAATAGTTACCAAATGAAATAGATGTTTGGGGCCAATCCACATTCCCTATTTATACTCCACAGTTCAAGTCAGCTCACAAATCCCAATGGACAAAATACAACTGAACTCCCAAAAACTCCTCTCTAAAAAATCCTACAACTTACACCCCTTTAAAAGCCCCCACTTTGAACCAGTTGCAGTTTGGAGGTTGTCTTCAAGGGAAGCCTGACAGCACAGTGCAGTAACCCAGCCAAGAGGTTACAAAAAATGATTTAGCCTGGATAAGATGGCCAAGAAAGAAAAAAGAACTGGCAAACCAAATGTAACTGCTAAAAGGCACTCTCAACCACTACATCACCCTGCTTTCAAACTGCAAGACTGGGTCCATGAGCATTTCTATGCTCTTAACCTGCTCTGCAAATGCCAACTTCCACTCCATCCACTACAAATATTTTATATTTTTGTACGATGTTTTTAATGTTTCATTTGGAATGTTTTAAATGTTTTAATGCTGTTATCTGCCCAGAGCCTGCTTGCGGGGAGGGCGGAATACAAATACGATAAAACAAAATAAAAAATGCAAGAGGGTCCAGTCCCTTCAAGCTGCCAGCCTTTCTAGCCAGTATTACCATTTATGTGGGTGGGTGTGAAATCAAGTTGTTTCCCTCCTGTAATGTCTGAATTTCGTTCTGAAGAAAAGGTGCATTCTTCCTTTCGCCCTCCACTACATGCCAGTTCTAGTGGGCTGGCTGGATATCCAAAGGTCTCCCTATCCATTGAACTGCCCATCATTCCCAGCAAGAACAGATTCCCCAGACACTGCTATCACAAAAGTAACATCTCATCATAGCAACGTATTTCCTTCTCTATGCAAGTGAGCAGATGCAAACACTCCCACCCACTCAAACCTCTCTTCTCTTCCAGAGGCTAGTACTGGAAGTGAAGAGCTAGGTCAAGCATTTCCTTATTAACAGGGTAACATGGAAATAAGCCTGGAGAAATTGTAGCAACCATCTGACCAGAGGAAACAGTCAATGTGGAAAAGTTAAAAGGCTTATTACTATCCACTCTTCCTAATAACTTGCAAAATGACATAGTGACCTTTAAAATAGTTAAACATGCACTAAACAGAATACTACCTCATGTGGAACTTCTTGCAGGCGATCAAGTGCTCTGATATGATCCAGTGTATCTATAGATGGGGAAAGTCCTCCATGTAGACAGAAAATCTAAACAGAAAACAGCATGCATTAGTTTTGAGTACCACCAGTTTGTTGTAGAAACTCTATTAAGAGCGTAAAGAAACCAGCCATGCATTCACAATAATGGAATTACAAAACAAGATAACTAGTGTGAATAAATCAAGTATTTATTTCCAACTATTCCTAAAAGGAAGTGGGCCTGCTTGACCAAGAAAAAAATTAAGCCTGCTGGTAAGAGTTTGGATGTGTTATGGGTAACAACTGCTAGTGTGAGAATGGCTCCATAATTGTTAAATACAGGTGCTGATACTGAAGTCTTAAAGGTTAGGGACAGGCAAGCCTGAAGCACTATAGCTAATTAAGTGCATGTAACTCAACTGTGATTCTCACAAGCTGCAACATGCTCCTACCAGCACAGCATGGGCTTGACACAACTGCAAAACGTCACTCTCACATGCCATTGCTGAGCCCTGACTATTTAATGGGATTGCCCCAGGTTTCTAGGCCAAGGGGCATAAAGTCAGTTATAGATTCAGTTCTTGGCTTTCGCCTTTAGCCTCTTTACTTTCTGTTCTGTAGGATCTCATTGGGGTCCTTATGGATTACAACTGTGTTTGATGCCTTGGACTTTGAACCCGGTTGCTGCCTAAGAACGCTGTTACACATGCAAGCTGCCATCATGGTTTAGAACCCCTGGTTCTGCTAACCTCCACTGACCAGTAGGTCTTTTTTCTTTTGGTTCCCCATTTACATGTTGGCAGCATTTGAGATCAAACTGAAATCTTGAATCTTAGTCACCAGTGCACTGTTTTGTACTTTGTTGGACTGTGTGCAGAGGAGTAGTTTGTTACTTTCGTAGATGGATCCTGAAGGTACCATGACTGAAGCTCATCTGGAGGAAGAATTTTTTCCCCAGAGCTTAGAGAAGCAACATATTTGGTTTATGTTCCAGAACAACCAAACCTCTCAAAAATTGAGTGTATTGTGCAGCCAGATTTCGTGGGGCAGCAAGAAGGGATTTCTTCCTTCAGCATAAATATTTCAGGAGCAACAGCCTAACATGGTATCACCCATTCTACCTTGCACCTTTATTATTAACATATCAAGTTCCAGTATACCTGTCCATCCACCAAGGCAGTTAGAGGAAGATAATCAAAAAGATCTGTGAAGTATTTCCAAACATTTGCATTTCCATATTTCCTTAAACACTCATCATAGAAGCCATATACTTGAGTGATCTGTCTGCTTTCGTGGTTCCCTCGAAGGATAGTAATGCGTTCACGATAACGGACCTACAAAACAGAATAGTATGAATAAATCAAGTATTTCCAACTATTCCTATAAGGATGTGGACCAGATCCTAGAAGCAAAGCCTACTAAAGAAGAAAAGGCCATATACATCTCTATTCTAAACCACTTTCAATGAAGATTAACAACTGTCAAATATGATACCTTATTATGGGCATTAAACTTAAACACGTCTAGCATGTCACTTCGTGTTAGTTAGCTCTTTGTCACTTACACGCGTTTCTTCCATGTAAGATTTATATACTTGTCTCTGTATATTATTTTGTGTGCTCCCTAACTCTTAAGGCTCAGCACAGCGGTAGAACTGTAATATATTTCAATAGGATAAATCCTGTTATTATAAATGGTCACCCTGGAGTAGATTCCTCCTCTTTAAGTCTGCAACACCTTTATGATTAATGCATAAACCCAAAAGTAATTAGAAGTTCTAAATACACATTCTAAAAGCAACTTGACTGCATTACCTTCAGTGGAATTTTTTACACTAACACAGGACCTCCAATTCTAGTGAATCAGTTAGAGATTTACACAAAAGTCAGAACTATTGTGATGATCTTTAGTATCACAGTTTTAATTCACTTCACACTTAACAGGTGTTATATTCTTTAATAACCATCTGAAAATGCTATTACCTTGAGAGCTACCAAAAGTGTCACTGTTTCAACAGAGTAATATCCTCTGTCAACATAGTCCCCCATAAACAAATAATTTGTGTCTGGTGATTTGCCTCCAATTCTGAAAAGTTCCATGAGATCATGAAATTGTCCATGGACATCTCCACAAACTGTGACTGGACATCGCACTTCTTGCACATTGGATTCCTTCGTCAAAATTTCTTTAGCCTGCAACAAAAGAGCAAAGAGTTGCTTTTTACATGAAACAGCAATTTCTTTATATCTTTTATTATTCATTCTGAAGCATTCTATCTGTACATTCTGTCCCATTTCAACTTGACGCATTAAGCAAATATTTCTAGAAGCAAATTACATGATTGGCTTTAGGACTGAGATGCTTACATTTTCAACAATATGCTGCAAGACACTCCTTACCAAGCCCAGAAGAAACCTATTACCTAAATTTGCATATTTCTGTTCTTATTCCAGTTCTTTATTGAAGAGATTTAGCCCAATGGGCTACATCTATATATACAGGAAGCTGCAACAACTTTAGCAAAGTATCATATATGCCACATAACAGCTAGGATCAAATCTAGCTCTTCCACAGATACAAAGACAGATTTATCTTCCTTTCCCATAGCAGCCCAAAATGCTCTCTCCCCAAAATCCTGTTTCACGAGACAGGGAATTTCTTGTGTACAGAACAGAGATACTCCATTCACATGAGTTAAAGAGTTATGTTCAAGTAAGCAATCTCACTGATATGGATGAGGAAGGTGTTCCAGATGGGAGAGCTCCAAGCATGCACTGGTATACTAAACAGGCTACTGAGGATAAGGATAGAATGACGTGTGCAGGACGTAAGTGATCATGCTAGAATCCTAAATTTTTACTTACGCGAAGGTTAACTTAGTTCTTACCAATGTCAGCACACCAGCAAATTTTCCATTAGACCTCTGTGGGCCCCTCAATTAGCCATACTTTGTTACATTTTGCTTGATTTTTAGTATTTCATGTTACTGTAAGAAACTGACATCAGCTTGTCCATAAAACCCTTAGCAGAATGATAGTGATCAACTGAACTCTAAAGCTCCTTATTGACAACTCAGTAATCTATACTACAGTAATTATTTCACACTTAAGTACTTTGATTACTACCTGTAACTGGTTAGAATTAAATTATGTAGTTTTCTAATATTCTTCAGCATACCAGGTTCTACAAATTACATTTCTAAGATTATTTCAGACCTCCTGCCTCACAAAACTAAGATGCAAGTCTCAATGCGAGTCATGTATTTAAAGTTTCCAATTAAGAACTGAGAAGGTAGTATCTTATTTTGTTTTTTTATATGTATAGTCCACCTTTCTCACTGAGACCGAAAGCGGAATACTCAATGTAAGTTCATGTGATCAACTGTTAAGACAATCAATAAACAATATAATAGAGTGAGTGAGTATGCATGGCAGAAATTTGAAAAGAAGCATACAATTCAAATACAGAAATGAAACACTGCTGGGACAGAACATAAAAATATGACATGATCTATTAAACAACATGGAAACTCCACAGACAGTGCCTAGTAGTATAGTCTACAGTTCCTGTCCCTTTACCAAACCAGCTCTCTGCACCACTTCCTTACAGCACAGCCCTATTGCCTGAGTGAAAAAGTTCTCCTGAATAGTTCAGTCCTGCACAGTTTGCAGAAAGCCAGGAGAGTGGGAGCTTTCCTGATCTTTTTAGGTAAGTCATTCCGTAAGGTGGCAGAACTACAGAAAAGGGTGGGGGGGGGGGCTGTTGGTTTTGTCCAACTGCAGGGTGGTATCTGCAGAATGCTCTGTTCAGATGAGAAAAGCCACAGTAGCAGATCATAGGGGGAGCGGTGGTCTTGCAGATATGAGAGGTCAAGACAATGAAGGGTATGTGATAGCCAGAATCTTGAATTGAGCCCAGTATATGATGGGTGCCCTGACCTGGATAGCCCAGGCAAGTCAGATGTTGGAAGCTAAGCAGGGTCAGCCTTTTTAAAAAAAAAATACCTTTATTTGGTTATCCCTTGTTCAACTTCTAGGATATTTACATACAATTCAGCCCCTCTTCCCTTCCAGGAGTTGGAGAGAGTGGCCATATACATGGATATATAAACATATACATAAACATTTTTAGCTGTTTAAAAATATGCCAATGTCTTCTCATTAGACAAGGCACTGAGCTGCAACTATTATTGCAGGTTAAAACTTCGATATTGCTTAATGTAAGTCATGCAACTAACTAATCTAGGCCAAAACATTGTAAGATAATGTGTCTTCATTGTCTGTTTTATTGAGAATACAGGATTACATTGAGGAGAATTAAATGTGACGAAGCCAAATTTATGGGTTTTACTGTCCAGGATATGGAAATATACACACTTAAACGCTTCTACTGTGTTGTGAGGAAATATCACAGGTTTCTAGAATATTCATTTAACACTTAGAGGGCTTCTAACATATTAAAGTATTATCAAGTTTCAGATCTTAATGTTCGGTATCTATCATTTTGCTTTCTAGTAATTCCATTTTCTGGAGGTCCATCTATAGATGCTAACTATCTGTACTGAAGTTATTAGCAGAATTCTGCAATTTCTGCATTTCACTGAATTTGAAAGTAAAGTTTTTCTTCATGAACTCTATTTGTTACAAAAGGTATTTGCTTCATACAATTCACATTCCTGCTGGAGTGCTCTAACAATGCTACATATTGGCCTCTATCTGTGCTTTCCTTTCCAGTTCCAGGTTCCCTGGGTCTTCAAAAGATTCAAGAAAGTGACCCATGCTTTCCTCTCTTTTCTTCAGCTCCTTGTATTTTGAATTTTTCTCCCCTTGATGCTCCTCTAGATCCAAGTCAAGCCACCAAATTCCTTTGTTAAGATGGTTGTCTTTTCGTTTACAGCTGTAAGTTATCTCTCCATGCTTGCTACTTCTTGATTGTCTTCTTTAACCTATTTTAGTAACTTCTCTTTCTCCTCCTGAAGGGATCCCATATTTTTGTCCTCTGCAATCATCTGATCCCACTGTTCCTCAACATGATGTAACTTTTCATATGGCTGCAGCACTTCCTGCTTAACCTGGGAGTGTGCTATTTCCTCCTCAGGAGACAATTTTCCTTTTTAGAACAGGTGAAACATCAGAAGGTAATGTGGGGACCTCCTCGTCAAGTTGAGGTGAACAACAAAAGATTGTTGTGTCACTTTCTATTAATGGACTGTCATCAGGGGATAAGGACTCAGCCACTGTAAGTAATTCCAGAAGTCGATCAATATTTTCAGCCTCACTCAGCTCTTCATAATCATATGGGAAATCTCCATGTAAACCATTGTTATTACCAGGTCCAGTGTTAGAGGTTTGTTCAAGAGTTTCAATTATGTTCTCTCTTTCAGTAGTCCTTGGAGCCTCTGACATAAAGTTAGCAGATTTTTTTAAGCACAACATGACCATTCCCTTTAGGGGATATCAGAGACAACAATGAGTCTGCCAAAACTTATGTATGGGATAAGGTTTCCTTAAGATCAAGAAGCCTGAAAGAAACATTCTTTTGTTCCATCCTATGGCAGGAGTAAAAGGAACTTCTCTCCCATTTGACTGTTTATCCAAGAGTGTCTCAACAAAACAAGGGGGCTAGTGCCTGTTAGACATGTGAGAAGTAGAGAGAGACCACAAGCCACGTATTACATCAGAAGCAGCAAGAAGAATGCAAGTCCCATTAACATCACCTGATTCAGAGTTCATAATTGAGGAGCATTTCCCCTGAGCCATCCGCAAATGAGTTGTAATCAGTAGGTTGGGGACTAAATCTCTAAAAACCCTGACAGGATATACCTGGAAAATAGCAAGGAAATTGCCCATTCTGAAAAGCATAGATGGTATAGAGGAATGACTGAATGCTAACTGAATCCTCTTGAAAGCAGATAGACTAGAGAGCAATTCAACAGCAGTTAAATCAATACAGTGAGGATGTGTTCATAAAAGTTTGCTTAGGGGTCCGCTTTGGTCAGTAATTGTATAGGAAAATTCCAAAAACTACCAGGGTTGCAGAGGCAGGAAATAGCAAACCACCTCTGTTAGTCTCTTGCCTTGAAAACCGCAACAGGGTCACCACAAGTCAGCGCTTTCCACCACCAAATGATGGTTAACCAATGAAGTGACTGCAGAATATGAGTACTATGCATGTTCCACCCGGTTCCTGATAATAATCAAGCAGCAGTATTCTACACCAGCTGGAGTCTCCCAGTGGACTTTGAAGGGGGATCAATGTAGAATGCATTACAGTGGTCTAGTCTGTTACCATGATGTGAATCCAAGTGACCAGATTAGCTGCATCAAAGTAGGGGGGCCATCTTCCAGGCTAGTCTGAGTTGAGAGAATTGGCATTCCCCAAATGCCGAATTTATTCCCTAGTTCGGCTCAGCTATCTAACCTAGTGTTGTTTGGTGTACTTTGGGTATTCAGAGAGGGTTGTGTGAACTTTTAAAAAGTGTTTTTTAAGATAGGCTAATTGGAGGTTTTGTAAAGCAAAACTTAATTGGTAGCTTTCGGGGACAAAGAGAGGGTTCTCCCACCCCCCTTTAATAGGCTCATGTAGGTCGTAAGAAGAGTTCAGGTTATATTCAAATTTTATAGATAAATAGGCTGCCCATCAGTGACATTTAACTAGGTTTTCCCTACCCACCTTTGGCTCTCTTGGAGCCAGGCCAGGCATATTAGAAGTGGGTTTTTTTTGTCGTATGATTACTTGTAGATTGGGGTTCAGGCCAGGGGTAGCTTGATTCCTGAATAGGAATTAAGCTGCTTGCTAATGTTGTGCCACCACATACCTAAATAGGGCCCTTTAAAAGAGATTTGTGTGTTTCAGGTTTAGACCCACAAAAAGCAAACTTTCCGAGTAGGTAGGTAGTTTTAAAAGAAAGGAGTCTTTTGGGGTAGGCTTGGGAGAAGTGTGTTTTCCATCCCTCACGCTCACCCTAGGGACACAGAGGAACTGGCAGATGGACCCACCATCGGTGAGCCTTTCCCAGGTTCCTCTGAGGCCAGCAGCAGCCCTTTCAGAGTGAGGCAGGAGGAGAGGAAGGTGGAGGAAGAATACATTGTGGGTAACCCCCACATCTCTCCTCTTCACCCTCAGCCATGTTCTTCTGGCCAGCCTAGACATGGTGAGTCTGGCCTGAGAACCTCAAAGGAGGTGTTTCCTAGGGTGCCCAGAGCTGCAGGGCACCTTGGGCCTCCCTTGTCCTCCAATGCATGGGAGCATTTTCAGAAGACGAAGGACCCCATCATGCACAGTGCCAGCACTGTAGGACCCAAGTCAGTCAAGCAGCAGGCTGCCCTCAGGGTGTGGTTCTCAGACAGCAACATCTGGAGGGGGAAGAGTGAGTTCAGCCCAGAGGATTGGCTCACCATCTCCCACATATTGGAGGTCCTGAGGCCCTTTAAGGGATTCTCTGTTGCGGCCTCATCTGACATAGCGACCTTGGGTCTAATCATTCCTCCGGTGCGTATGCTTCAGCGCTAGGCTCTTGTTCCTGGACCCAGATACAGGACATGCAGAATTTGTTCCAAGAGTTTCTGTGCTCATGAGAAGGCTGCAATAGGGAACTGCAACTCAGCTGCAGGCACTCACCAAGAAGGAGTCATATGCATTAGCAATGATGTGTGACTTGCACATCAAGGGCACCTTTGCCGAGCGGGCCTGGCACCACACCAGTATAAGAGATGCCCTCTCTTTGAGGGTGCAGCGTAGGCAAGCCAAGAGGGGCCTCCAGTCAGCAGAGAGGACAGGGGAGGGGTTCAGCTCTGCAAGTCCTTCCCCCCCTTGCTGCCTCTTCTCAGCAGGCTCCCCCAATGGTCAATGCCATTCTTTGGAACAGCCTCTCAAAAGAGAATTCCCACTTTGGGACAGGGGTTGGAAGCATCCTAAAGCATATTTAGAGAAGCTTCTGAGGGGAAGTGAATGAATTAAAAGCCTATACAGCTAAGTAAATGGAGCACAGATCTTTTAAAATCCATTTCCTGTTTGGGGGGATTTGATATTTATAAGCTGCCTTGAGCCCGTTTCACAGAGTAAAAGATGGAATACATTATTAAATAACACTGTGCTAACCAATAGGTCATAACATAAATTAACTGCATCAGATATATTGCCTACTATTAAGTGGTATCAGCCACTTTTTCAGTCTAAACAAAGCAGGGCTCATTCAAGAGGTAGGCAACTCTGAATTATCATGCAATAACCTCTAGATGTCAGATTTCTGAGTGATATAGCAGACTTTGCTGCAACCATCAATGACAGCCTTTTCCTTCTCTTGATCAGAAGCAACTAAGATGCAACAACTGTGCAGCTTCCCAAACACTGAAAAGCCAGATGTTAAATACACAACTCACGGGCATACAGAGAGACTCACCCACCAAGGATTTTGAGCATTCAATTGCTCTTCTACCAGCAGGAGGAGTAAGCCACCACTCAACTTCCCTACATCATTGCAACCCAAACACTAAGCAGTGTTATTAAATGGGTGCACCAGGCAGAAGAAAAAGGCAAAGATCTCAAAATGCTTGCTAGGCCAGGACTGATAGAAAATGATGTAGTGAGGGGAAAACACACACTATGCCAGATATTTAGCTGGCACCTTGGATTCTTCTAATCCTGACTGAATACCAAGTATTCTGCTGTGTTAATGACTAACTCTTTATACTTATTAAACACTAAACACCTTTATTATACAGGATATGGTGGCGTAAATAAAAACACATTATGAACCCTATCACCACTCAAGGGAGATTAAATTAGATATACATACACATTTTTAAAAGTAGAATGTCACTAGTAGTGGATAAAGTCCAAGCTATTTAAACAAGTAAAGCCCTGCTGAGTCCTTGTGAACGACAAACTTGTTAATACATTAGTTTAAGTTTTATGTTGTTTCTCCAGAGTTCCTGGGAATGCTACCTGAAACAGCTACTTCTGCTTCAGTTAAAATAAAATCACCTATGAATGTATATGCATCCAGTTACACAGCAACTACTTGCCTCTGGGCAATGTTTACAGCCCTCAACCCACCCACCCATCAGCAACATGTTGCCTTAGGAAAGAACATTTAAAATTGTACCCCACGTTTCCTTGTAAAGATTACAGCAGTTTATATGGGGCTTCTAGTAAGTCTGCCATCCAATTGCTCATCAGGTCCAAATCTCCTCAACTTAAGATGCTCTAGAAGGTAGAACAATATATGGCAATTTAATGCAGAAACACTCATAATTGCTAAGCCTGAGTTAAAATTTGATAGCATTATGACATATTTTCTATGAAGTGTAGGTATTCCACCTCATTAATGCTAATTTCATAACTGCCACACAGTTATGCACAATAATTCAAAGGCTGCATTTTAACTACTTGAGGAACTCATAGTTCCTTGCAAAAACAGTTTTACCCGCTATCATAAATACATTTCATATTTTAAAATGTAAGAAAAAATATCCAATTTACAATGGATCTGATGATACAAGTCCTGAACTTTGCAGAGCAGATCTCTCCCCCTTCCCCCTAAAAGCCACTTCCAATCATCAAAGAATCTCAGACAAAGAGCTGGACTAGAGATGTCAAATTTCCTGAAATGTGATGCCATAAGGAGGTAAACGCACACTTTATTAAATGTACATTTATTTTACTGCTTTAAGATACAATGTATGATTAATAACTTGAAATAAAAAACGGTACTGTCATATTTATGACATATAAATACATACTTAAGAAAAATATCTTATTTACTATAAAAATGGTTAACTTACTTTTTCTCTCAGAGAGCAAAAATTAAGATGCGTATGCTATGATTTGCACTGGGAACAACAATGTGCAGATCTCTAGAATCGAGAATGTTTGCAATTTTGCTAGTAAAAAGCTAAAGCATTTCCCATCCCCCCCCAAAGCCAGACAAACACAAGCCCCCCCAATCCTGTCATTCTGTGAATGTTTCTGGAAATTAGTGTCCGGCTCTGCCAGACGCAGCCCTGATACCACCCTCCTGGCCGGGGAGCTCCCCTCAGAGGAACCCCAAACCAGCGGCCCAGCTCACTTGGAAGGGGGCCAGCCTGCAGCCAGGCAAGGGCAAACAACAGCTGAAGGAGCAGCCAGTCAGGAGCACACAGGGCCCGAAAAAAGCGCCAACACTGCTGCTCAGCTGGCGTTTGGGGCGGCACCATAGCAAGTTCCACAGAGGCCACCGATCAGAGACCCCGACACCAGTTCTCCCAGCGCAGCTGAGCACAGCTGGCAACGGCCTGTCAAATCGGGCCTCCTCACCTGAGCTGGATGTCCAGCAGCAGCAGAACAGGCCACAACTGGCCTGTCAAATCGGGCCTCCTCACCTGAGCTGGATGTCCAGCAGCAGCAGAACAGGCCACAACTGACCAGGGAGGGGCATGCCCAGCCAGAGAGATGAGAAGGGCGGAGGGAGTCTGGAGGAGAGCTCCAGAGACAGGAGCTGTCCACTGCGTGGTCAGGGGGAGGCCAAGGGAGGGAGTAGAGATGGGACAGGGCCAGACCATTGGGAGAGGGAACAAGGGAAGAAGAGGAGAACAGGGAATTGGGTTGGTTAGGGGATGCTCCTGATGAAGCCAGGACATAGACGCGGGAGAGGGAGTGTGTGTGTGTGCGTGTCACAGCACAGCGGAATAGGAGATGGGTAACCTTAACCCCCTTCCCTACCTGCATCTGAGTATCCTTGCAGGGGCCAATACGGTGGGGGGTGGACCCAGCAAATTTCTATGAGAATTGAACCTAAGCATATATTTAAGGCTTAATTCCTGACTGCCTTTTTAGCTATAATGTCAAAGTTACTTGTTTTCTGTATGTCTGAATAAAACCATTGAGATCTATACTCCAGGCAATTTGAAACATCATCCATCTTTGGTGGTGCTGGTTAAAGAAGAAGGGGAAATGGAGAAGAGATCAGCTCCTCTTGCTGTCAGTTCAGCAAACAGTAGAAATAATTCACATGTATCTTATGACATCTGCAATACTGGTGCCAGTAAGGTGGTATTCTACAGAACTGACATCAAGGTGGTCCAACAGGCATACTAGATTCAAAGGCAAGTATTGAATCTCATCTCTAACCACTCCTGTTATTTATCTAGACTCACCCCTTAGATGTCTGACTTTCTTTCCTCCCACACCCATCTGTTATTCCTTCCTTGACAGTACAAGACATGCTGCTTATATTTATAAACCACTCCTTCTTGCCTCTCTGCAGAATATCTACTGATCCAAGAAAAGGTATTTTTTACAACTATCACCATCATAAAGTATTGAATGTTCTCCTTGCAGGTTGCTACTACTTCCCTCCAACCAACCTGTTTTTTCTTGAGAAGTCTCCCATCCTAACCAACTCCTCCTTACCTATCTGGTAGCATTTGCTTTCTCCTACTTTTTCAATCCTCAAATTACCATTCCTAAATTTTATAAAGCTAAACACATTTTATAAGAAGTGATATTTATGAACTTGCTTCAAGGGGGGAGTGATGCTCAAATCACACTTTTGTACTTTTTAAGAATATATTCCTAGGTAATGCCTAATGGCACATCTACCTAGGAAAGGTCTATTTCCTAAAGTTTTCACAGTCCACATTTGGAAGTCAGAACTACTATTTCCCCCAAAGCCTTGTCACCCGAGTAGTTAATATAAAGTTGGAAACTAGAAATTTGAAGGTTTTTTCAATGCTGTGATTAACCATAACATCAACACTAAAAATCAGTTTACAGATGTTAGATAAACAATACTATGCCAATTCTTCCAACATTATTCAGAAACATATAAACCATATGTTGTCATACTGGCAATGAAATAATTTAACAGATGCAACTCCTCCTTCAAGAGGACCATACATAACTATTACTGTTCATACCATAAACAAATATGTAAGCTATCTAGCTGTAAAAGCCAGCAGAAGAAAGTTGATAATACAATGAAAAGACATGCAACACTAAAAGCACACCTGTAGCACAAGTTACCACACCATTTTGGTATTGTTTGTTTGTTTATTTAATAGTCTGCTCACCCTGCAAACAGGTTCAGAGCAAATTTACGTCATAAATACATAAAAACAATTAAAAACACTAGTAGCAATCATGTAGGTACAGCATTAAACATAAAAGGCAGTTCATATTGCACCCTACATCTCAGCACCTTGAGCCCAGAGGGCAGGGTGGTTGAAATGCAATCAGTGTAAGGTTGGGCACATATCCCCCCCCCCACTGGGAGGGGCTGGTACTGATTATGTCAAACACCACTGTAAGATCCAGCAATATCAGCAGTGCCTACCCACCTCGATCCAAGTGTCTGTGGAGATCATCTGTGAGGGTAACCAATGCCATCTCCACCTTGTGACCAGGGCAGAAGCCAGACTGGAATGGGTCCAGGACAGAGGAATCCTTCAGGAATACCTACAGTTGTTCCACCACCCACTAAATCACCTTTTCCAGAAACTTGAGGTTTGAGACTGGGTGGTAACTGACTGGGTCAGAGGGACCTGGTAGTTTCTCAGAACTTATTTACCTTTCAGTCTCACATACACTGCCATAAGATGGCTTCTCCACCTTCCATCATACATAATTATAGCCAGTCTAGGTAACTGGTAGCTCCAGGAAAGTAGAGGTGAGGTGAAGATTACATTCCTTGTAATCTTAGTGAGACTTTTAAACAGATCACAGAAAACCCCCTAATTTTATGCTAGTGAAGTAGTATTATTCTACAAACTAGCATTCCAAATTTGCACACCAAAAACTAAGTGGACATTAGACACAGTTGGGCGCTCTGTGCAAGATCAACCAACTATAGTAAATGGCCACTGACAGTAAAAGGAAATACTGACTCAGTCAACAGGCAACAACTTAGGATAGAGAAACCTAGGATTAATGCATATTTGTCTTCAAAGTAAAAAAGTTGATCCTCTGGATCAATATCCAGCAGTTTTCAGTATATATCACTGGTTACTAAAGTTGATACTGGCCTAGGGTATGCTACAAGCATAGCCAAAGGATAGAGATTTTTAAAGCTTATAAGATCACCACCTTAACTGTTACCAGAGGTCAATGTTTACAAAGCTAGAAATTCTACATATTGCAAGTCACCTGACTGGTGTACACACACAGCAGTCTTTCAAACATTTACATAAAAATGGCAAATTTAACAAACACATGATAGACTACTCTACTTTTATACCTCAATCTAAACAAGTTCACTTTAACCCTATCCTACTGATTTCAAACAAAGTATCTACTAAATATTTACACTCAAAATATTAGTGTATACTGTAATGTAGTATGTAACTGAAAATTTCATTAATAAATCTCATGAAAGTGAACTGTACCAGTAAGAAAAATCCTTAAATATGACTTAAAAAAACAACTTAAATATGAACAATCGAAAAATGAGCCTCAACATCTTTAATACACCAAAAATGGTGTATCAGATGTTAAGGGAAAACTGACAATTCTTTCATGCCAAAA
The DNA here is from genome assembly GCF_028583425.1 of Eublepharis macularius. NCBI lineage: Eukaryota > Metazoa > Chordata > Lepidosauria > Squamata > Eublepharidae > Eublepharis > Eublepharis macularius. Next base: position 73,169,243 of record NC_072793.1, read on the forward strand.
TATTAAAATTACAAACAAGAATACTCAAAGGTATTAACAAAACCCATCCTGTAAATTACATTCTAAAATGAAAGGATTTGACAGTATTTTTACAGCCCAGTGAGTTTAATGCATCACTACATACAACTGTGCCCTGACCTGTATGGCACAAGCTAGCCCAATCTGGCCAGATCTTGGAAGCTAAGCAGGGTCAGCCCTGATTAGTACATGGATGGGAAACCAAGGAAGTCCAGGGTTGTACACAGAGGGAGACTATTGTAAACCACCCCTGAATGTCTCCTGCCTTGAAAACTCCAGTAGGAGTAGCCATAAGTTGGCTATGACTTGACAGCACTCCCCATCACTACATACAACAGCAAACAAAGATTAAAAAACAGCCTCATGATGGCAAAATGAGTTTTAACCTTTCTTTCCTACACTGCCAACTTTAACTACTCTAAGGAGTAGTGGCAGCACTTAGCCGCGACAGTCTTCTAATCACTTGTGTGTAACAACCTAAACTATATATTAAAAGTAACAAGATCTCATTTCCCCAAATGCAGTGCAACATACGAAAATGTGGCCGCTATACAAGACCACTGGGTTCTCAATATGCTAAACTCTCCTCGAATTTCCTTCAGGGCCCTCAAAACCACCTACATAAAAGAAAAACTACCGGCAGAGTATTAGGCAAATAGGAGGGGTCTCTATCAGCGTATTTTCAGCAAAAGGCGCCATTTTAGGAGACAGCGGGAAAAGGAGGAACCGAAGGAGAGCGCGATGCGACAGGGGGCGCAGGGCAGCGAGGAACAGCGATTCCCGTATCCAAGCCCGGCTACTCCTGGGAGTAAGTGACCTCAGGGCCCCACCACAAAGCTACCCCCTAATCCCCTCCTGTCCCCCTAAAATGCTACACCTGCCAAACGGATACACCCCATGCACCGTCCCGCTCACCGAAATCCGGTCCCCAGGCCGGGCTCAGCGCAGCCGCCGCTATTCCTGCCTTCCTATTCACCGCTGCCTCTTGGGCCTCTCCCCCCTCCAATGTACTGCCACCGCGGTAATTCCTAAGGCGATTCCGGGCACACCGAGCTCAGTTCCACGCGCCCGCGACACCTGCCGGGCCTGCCTGCCCTCCCCCCACCCCCCACCCCTCTTGGCCAAGGCCCTCCTTCTTCCCCCCCGCCCCAATTCCCCTGCCCTAAGGAAAGGCATCACTTGACGACCCCTCCGCAACTTCCACCCCACCGCGCCGCCACTCGGTGTCCTTGGCCAAGAGCTGCCACCGCACCCTCGCGCCCCCACTCCGAGTCTCTTCATCGCGCCCCCCAGCCGCCCTCGCGTCTCCCCCCTCCGCACTTCCTCGGCGTTGCTACTTGCCTTCTCACAGAGGCTCTTCACCTGCCCCTCAGAGAGCTGCTTGCACTCGTTCAGCTGCTCCACCCACTGGTCGAGCTCCTTGGTAAAGACCTTCTCCTCCATCCTCGCTGCTCACCCGGCCGCCGTCGCCTCCCTTCCTTCTTCCCTCCCTCGCCGGCACCCGCCGCCCCGGCCCAGCCCCCGTCCGCTCCGCTTCCCTAGGAAAGGATTGGACTCAGAGACCGTCGCTTGACAGGACTCGCAGGAAGTAAGGGAGGGGCGGAAGGAGAGAGAGGCGGGAACTAGCAGGATCTGTCCCTCAGCCGCGAGGCTCAGACGACAACGGCGGTAGCTCTTGAGCTCACTTGTTCTCTCAGCTCCGTGTAATGGCTGCCACGCCTTGACGTCACCTACTCGGTTTCCACCCTCCTCAAAACGGTAATGAAATCTTTGCGCCTGCTCAGACAAGCCGACGAAAAACTGCTTGCGCATGCGTTTACCCCTCCTTCCAGGTTACAGTAAGAGGGCGGTGCCTCCGTAAGACGCCGCGCAAGTTCTCAAGGGGGCATGCGCTGTAGAAACTCCAGGGTGGTCTAATAACCTTCTGCTCTTGTGTTGAACGAATAGACTTAATTGAAGCTTATTTGACAGAAAATATCAGTATTCCTATGTATCACACGCGAAAAAGAAGGAAAATTATTTACATGTTATCTAATGCAATTTAAGGAAAATTGGTAGCTTCTCAGCCTTCACCTGCAGTGGTAAAATTCTTTTAACTAAGGAAAATTTGGCCAGGTTATTAAACTGTATTATACTTTATAATACAGAAGAACAGGATCCAGTTTCTCACACTGCATTCCTTAACAGTTATACGTACCCTTCTAAATCCATTGCAGTCAACAAATTCAGGGCTTAATTCTGTTTAGCATTATACCGAAAATTGCTCTGCAGTGTCTGGTAAGTTTAAAACTGCTAGCCTTAAAACGAGTAAACTATGTTATTGAAAGCCCCAATAACATGGCAAAAATTACTAATTAAATCAAATACTCAAATTACTGAGTAAAAACAAAGTAAGAAGTCCTAACATTTGTCCTGAATGATACCAGCCTTTTTCTTCTGTTGTAATTGATTACAATACTGCTAATCAGCTTGCAGTGAAACCCATGAGAAGGAAACTTTGCGAGGTTCAGTTAATACAGCAGACATTTAAGTTTGTTTGAAACCAAGCAAGGATAAATTAGAAATAACTCCTAGTAGGCCTAATTCTGTACTGTTGTTGCAAAAATTATATCCTAAGCCCAAGCTAATAACTATAGGTTGCTACCAGCTCCACTGTACTGGGGTCTGGAAAAAACAGGCATTGATTTCATGGTGGGATTGTTACTGGGTATAATTGCAGAGGTTAAGGAATATTCTTTCTCATTAGCAGAGTAGTCACTAGATACTGAAAAGGCAACACTGTTGAAAAAAATTGCGGTTCCAAAATACTTTCTTAATTAGATCAACATTTTCTACAGCAACCAAACATCCTGGAATTATGTTTACATAAAGGTGTTAGAAGGGTTCACTCCTGTTCCCCCTTTTAATTTATATTTCCATTAGAATCCGTGGCTTTTGCTGTTAGACTGAAAGGAAAGAGAGATCATCCTGTATCCAAATAATACCTTTCTTATTCAGTGTGTACAAATATGCCTAAAAAGTTACTCCTCCCTCACAGCAACCTGGTATCTCCGTACTTTTGCACTGCAGCTGCTGTAATCTTCTGTGAGTAGGTTCACCATTCGCCAGGTGGGCCCTGGCGACCTCCCAGAATTATAACTAGGGATGCCATTCCATCTGGGGCGGGGGATCCCCTGCTCCCAACTTCCCACCCCCATCCCCACTTGCCTGGCCAGCAGGGGGCAGCGCACCCCCATTTCAGGCCTCAACAGGCCAGTTTGGGGCTGAATCGTACCCCACAGCAGGGCAGTTCAACCGGTTGGGGCAATTACAGAGCGGGTCAAAGGGCACCCAGGCCACCTTTTGACCCATGTGATGATGTCACTCCTGGAAATGATGCCATCATGCCAGCCAGGAGCGCGTGTGTGCTGCGCACAATTAGGAACCACCATGGAATAGCTAGGTAGGAACCAGCATCCCAGTCTCCCGCCAGGGAAGCAAAGGGATTTGGCAACCCTAATTACAACTGATCTCCAGACTACAGAGATCAGTTCTCCTGGAGAAAATGGCTGTTTTGGAAGGTGGATTGTATGACATCATACCCTGCTGAGGTCCTTTCCCACACTCCACCCCCAAATCTCCAGGAATCTTCCATCCTGGAGTTGGCAGTGTAGGTTCCCAATTGTAATGTTTGGCATGTAAATAAGTTTTTTATTTTATTTCTGTGTATTAATTTGGGGGGGGGGGGTTGAATATATGTATACTTTGGTTGGAAGTTCAGTTCTCTGATGTAAGAAAGAGAGGGGCTGGATGGGTGAGCGGAGTGTACTCTGATTTGACAGTACCATGGAGGGACAGACTGAACTGCAGTTTTTAGTCTGATTGTGAAGGAAAAAATTTCAGTCTGTCTGTGTGTATCTCAGAGAAAGATTATTCTGTCTAGTTCAGTGATTCTGTCTAGGTCAGGCAATCTGTGTGGATGAGAGAATTATTTTGTGAATGGAAATTTGTGTGAAAAATTAGTCTTTGTGACTGAGCCTGTGAATATACTTTTATGAATATATAACTATTTTAAAACCATCAGGTTTATTAACGTATTCTGAAACCAATATGCTTATCATCAGTACTCTGCAAACATCATGCCTATGTACTTATAAATAAATTATATTTCTAGTTTGAAAAATGACTGTTTTATTGGGAATATAGGACCCTTTTTATCTCACAGCCACCCCCATACTACCATCTACAACAAAACCTTCCAGTTAACTGGAAGAAATCTAAAGTGAAATCTAAGGCCTTTGGTGGCAACAAAAACATTTTGGGAGGCAGCAGTATACAGGTAATACAAACAGGGCAAAACACTATGGGTGATGTCAGCAGTGTGATTCAAATGTCAAAGGGAAGATGTTTTTGAGGTAAAAGTCTTGAGTATAGAACACCTGAAAGCTCCATGTGTGTGGAGAAGAAAGGAGTGCTGGTTGTGACCAGGTCCCTCCTAAGGTAAAAGTTGAAGGTAACGTAAGGAAGAACTATAGTAAAGGTCCAAGGCAGTTTAAACAAAATTGTTATGCTGATGTTGACAGTAACCCCTTCTGCATGGGCCAGTTTCACCAATTCAGTTCCCATACTGTAGCGGTTTTTTCATGGTCATCTGCACCCAATTTGCTGCCCTGTGTTGTCACTCCAGCTACTATGTGGCTTTTCCACGGCTTTCCTGGGAGTGCTCACTTTTTAAAAAAAATTCATTTTCCAGTCTGCTGTTCCCCCATGCACACTCTTTATCCCATCTTTTAGCGTTCTGAATGACATTGTTCCCAGTGCAACATGGAAGCGTTCTGGAGCACGTGTACTGCGTGCACAGTAGGTGCTCCCATTGTGCCCCTTTGCACCCCTTCCCCTGTCCCCTGCTTTGAGCCCCAGGGGATCTGGTTGCCCTAATTGGGATCTCCTACAGCTATTGTTTATGAAGAAAATTGTGCTGGAACTCTGGATGCAAATTTTTCATGATCTTGTCTGATTTGGCACTCAAAGTCTCCACAAGTATGTATCTTATTTAAAACCAGGGTTGTCAGCTTTCTGGTGAAGGCTGGAAATCGTCTGGAATCACGACTGATCTCCAGGGCATAGAGACCTTTGGTAGGTGAACTGTATGGCATTATACCCTGCTGAGGTCCCTCCCCTCCCCCAACCCTGCCTTCCCCAGAGGGTTGCCAGGGACCTGGACTCCCTCGACAGGATTGGAGAATCCCCTGCCTCAGGCGGGGGAATGGCAACTCTACTTCCCCAGGATCCATCTGACAGATCTCCAGGAATTTCCCACCCCAGAGCTGGTGTAGCCCCCATGAGCTGGTTGGTTTAGCCCAGTAGGGTGGAGTCAGTGTCTGGAGCTAGGGTTGCCAGGCTCCCTCAATCTCCCAGCGGGGGGACAGGGGCCTGGCACTTACTTTTTGGGAGAGGGGGGTGCGCGCGCACAGAGCGCGCATGCGCACGCCCCCCCAGGCACGATGATGTCACTTCAGGGTGATGTCATTGTGCGGCCGGGCGCTGCAGAATGCGCCCGAAACGGACCGTTCTGCCGCAGATCGGGCCCAGTTTTAAGGCACTGCAGAGCGCAGGAGCGCGGCAGAATGGGCGCGTTTTGGGCACTGCAGAGCGCAGGAGCGCTCCTGCGCTCTGCAGCTGCTGAAAATGGGCTGATTTGCCGTGGATCAGGCACGTTTTGAGCACTGCGGAGCACAGGAGCACTCTTGCACGCCACAGCAGCCCTGATCCAGTCCAAAACAGGCGCGATCCCGGCGGCTGTGGCACACAGGAGCATGCCGCACAGTGGGGGAGCACGCAAGGAAGGTGCACCCCCCCCGTTGCTCAGGTAAGTGGGGGCAGGGTGTGGGGAGTGGGGGCGGGAGATCCCCTACCCCCACCGGGGGTCTGGGATCCCTATCTGGAGCTCAGCAGATTATTGGTTGCAGGGGAGCTTGATAACATTTTATGTGCTCTTATCACCTTGAATAAGGGCTGTGATTCCCAAGCTGAAGAGAGAAGCCTGGATTCCAATTTGTTCGAATATCCAGAGGACTGTAGCAGAGGACTCTGGCATTTGGGGGAACCCAAAATGTTGGACCTTGCTTACCTTGAGGTGGTTTCAAAAGATAAGCAATTACTTAGCTAAATCTAAAGACATGAATGGCTGTGAGTTTCTATTCTTTATTGCACTTATGAGTTTGGTTTTAAAAAATTGTATTGTTCTGATTGTTGAAAGAAATTTTCTTAACTTACATTTGTGTTGCAAGTTTGGTTTCTAAATTAGCTCCGTAGAATCCAAACAACAACAACAACAACAACAAAAGTTATACTGGCAACTCCATTTCAAACATGTATATTCTTTGTTCCCAAAGAAACCTCCAAGGCAGTTAAGTTATTTTCTGATACTTCAAAGCTATATGATTATTGCCAACAATCATCCAATTTCTAATGGACAATAGCTCAAAGTCAGCTCAGCGCTTACACAAGACATCAGCTCAGAGCTTACACAAGATATCTGACGTGTTCTTCAGATGTCAGAAGTCACAATGTTTGCTGGGAAGCATAGTTTTGAAAGACTGAGCCTGTGGAGATCGCTCTGGAGGAGACAGATTCTCTCACAGCCCTCCACCACCTCTGGTGTGCTGGACTGTCTCCCCTTCCAGAGCTTTTACCCTGCCGCCCTTGCTGCTTAAAACTTTGAATTAACCAAGCTTCAGCAGGGCAAAGGCTCCAGAAGGGGAGATGCCAGAGCTGGTAGAGATCACTCCAGAGGGGACGGATTCTCTCACAGCCCTCCTCTGCCTCTGGTGTCTCCTCTTCTGGAGCCTTTGTCCTGCTGAAGCTCAGTAAATTCAGAGTTTTAAGCAGCAAAGGCAGCAGGGTAAAAGCTCCGGCACGCCAGAGGCAGTGGAGGGCTGTGAGAGAATCCATACTCTCCAGAGCAATCTACATCATCTCTTTCAAAACTACACTTCCTGGCTAACATTGCGTCTCCCGACACTTGACGAACATGCACCCAGGCATCTCATGTAGAGAGACTCTTACTGAACAAGTCTCTTTCTCTCTGTGCCTTACAAGCAGAAGGTGGTAGTAAAGTTAATTACAGGAAATTCAAACTAATTTGTATTTTCAATAGTGATTCAAAATGAATCATTGCTGAAGAGGAGGATCAGAACAGATGAACCCTCAATGCTGAACAGAGTAGTTTCTTGTCTAAATACAACTATTAGAAAAGGGCTAGTTTAATATGCTATTGTTTCATATCAGGAGATGGGGACCTCAGCCCTGCATTCACCTACTCACCACAGCCTCACCCAGGCACCTGTGAAGAAGGCAGCTCAACCAGAGGCTATGAAGAAAAGGAGCAAGGATGAATAGGGTTGCCAACCTCTGGAGATTTCCCAGAATTATAACTGATCTTCATACAACAAGGATCATTTCCCCTGGTTAAAATGGCTGCTTTGGAGGATGGACTTTATGGCATTATACCCCTCTGAGTCCCTCCCTTTCCCAAACCCTGCCAGTACCAGCCTCCACCTCTAAAATCTCCAGGAATTTTCCAACCTGGAGTTGACAATCTTAAGAGCGAGGCCATGCCCAGAGATGTACCAGCAGCAGCCTCAGAGTCCTGCATACCTCAGAGGGGAGGCAGGGGTCAGGCAGCAGACTACACCTGGGAACAGTCCAGAGGAGGAGGCCAGCAGCTGGAGCATCTGGTGTAAGCACATGCAGCAGCCTCTTAAAATTTCTGAGGGTGGTGCAAGAGAAGGGATAGGATTGCCAAGTCCCCCCAGCAACTGGTGGGGGGTAGTACTAGGGTTGCCAGGGGCCATAATAAGTGTGCAAGGGTCTGGAGAGTGGGGGGGGCAGTGAGGTACTTACAATACTCATATGTGTGAAGTGGGTGTGTATTCCCACACTCTCCTGTTGCACCAGAAAAGGAGGAGCTGCTGGGAGCGCTGAAGCCAAGCTCAGTAGAAATCCCATTCGGAGGCTATTTCTACTGAGCTTGTCTTCAGCGTGTCAACTGCTCCTCCATTGCTGGCATGACAGGGGAGTATGGGAGTGTGTGTATGCACTTCTCCCTCATGCTTGGCCAGGTGAGTGGGGCTGGGGGCAGCAGGTGGGGGCAGGAGTTCCCACGTCCCAAGTGGGGGCATGGAAATCCTAGGTGGTACTCACCCATCTTCAGTATTCACACAAGGCCAATTCTTTAAGAATCAGCATGTTTGGAGCCAATATTGACCCTTTGCAAAGCATGGGAGTGCTCCTGCAGCATTTGTGATGTCACTTCTGGAAGTGATGTCATCACACCGGCTGGGAGTGTGCGCACCACCTGATTGTCTGCCAGTGCCAGGTGATCACTGGGCGGCTTGCCACTTCCCGCTGATCACCAGCAAGGGAGGCCTCAGCCAAGGAGGGTTACCAACTTTCCGTTCCCCTTGTATAGGGAAACCGGTAGAAGGCTCGGCAATGATGGGCTGAAATTAGTCTCTACCATATGCTTGGTGGAACATCTCTGTCTTACAGGCACGCCTAAATGATACAAGATCCTGGTGGGCCCAAGTGTCCTCAGACAGAGAGTTCCACCAGGTTGGGGCCAGGACCGAAAAGGCTCTGGCCCTGGTAGAGGCTAGCCAAGCTTCCATAGGGCCAGGAACCACCAGTATATGTTTTCCGGTTGAACAAAGTGCTCTCTGGGGCACATACAGGGAGAGACGGTCCCTTAGGTATACTGGTCCCAGTCCGTTTAGGGCTTTATAGGTCAAAACCAACACCTTGAACTGGATCCGGAATTCTACTGGGAGCCAGTGAAGCTGCTGCAAGATAGGTGTAATGTGTGTCCTACATGAAGCTCCAGTTAGGACATGCACAGCAGCATTCTGGACCCGTTGAAGTTTCCGGATCAAGCCCAGCAGCCCTGCATAGAGCGAGTTACAGTAGTCTAACCTGGAGGTGACTGTTGCATGGATCACTAATGTTAGGTCCTGGGCCGAGAGGTAGGGCGCCAGTTGCCGGGCCTGCCGAAGGTGGAAAAAGGCTGCCCGAGCCACAGACGCGATCTGGCCCTCCATAGAAAAGGAGGAATCCAAAATCATGCCCAAACTCCTAACTGATGGTACAGGCACAAATGGTGCCCTCCAAAAGGTCGGGAGAAGGATCCCTACCTCCAATAGTCCATGGCCCAAGTACAGGACCTCCTTGCACTTATTTTCAAGTGCTACAAATTGTGCTCTAAACCAGAACATTCCTAACCTGAACCAGGCAGAGATACCGTCTAGATGCCAGACTTTCATATGCCAGTGTTGATCCTAGTGCTCAAATTATGGTAGGGGAGTTAATTGAGCCTTAATTAAAAGCACAGGTAGTGTGGTATTCACCCACTGCAGCACAAGATTCCTACGTCTCCAGGGAGTTCATGAATTCGCACTTCACACTCTTAAACTTTGTCTGACATTGGTCGGCCATGCAGGTGAAGCCAGCGCCAGTGAGCTCTCTGGCAATGGCCCTGCAGGTCACCCTGTTGCACTGATTGGTGCTTACCATCAGCTCACAAGCAAACCCCCGATCAGAGGATAATCTTCAGCAGCAGGGAACCTCCTCATGTTGCCAAAAGGTGCCCTTGCTTCTTGTAGGAGACATTTTGGCTACTGTCCAGATGTAGCAATGCTTAGGTGTTGATTCCTAAATAGAAATGCCACCTGCCCATCAATTAAATATTGATTATCGATTGGTTATTCCATTTCCTGGGTTCTGCTCAGAAAGCCAGTTAGTCAGGTCTTTATTTCCTGCCATCCAAAGAAATTGTAAGTGGCCATTATAACTGGCACTGCAATGGTAGGGAGTGGTCTTCCATTCCCCCCTTCTTCCCACCCGGTTTGTAACTTCAGTGTTTAACCTTTTCCCAGTTGTTCGTCATGGAAGTGTCCTAAGTTGGTGAAATGTGTACAGACTGCTGCAGTTAGTAGAAGGGCCATAGCAGGGCCACCCCGTAGGAAAGGGCGGGTGAGTCATAATTGTTTTCTAACCCTCAGCCATTCTAGGTATCTGAAACACTCAGTACATAACTGTAGCAAACCTGGAGCTGTTTCTGAATATTTGACCAATCACATCAATGCTGGAGCATAGCAGTCTGTACTGAATTCCACCCACCATTCATTCATGAACTGATGAACCCTAACATTGACCACTTACTTCCTAGTGGGTGTTGAGGCATCCTGTTCAGCAATTCCCCCCACCCTTGGTACTTACAAAGAATGTGTGAGGAATAAACTTTGTTTCCTACTGTAGTAATCCATAAATGTTCTTGCCTATGGACAACTGGGGTGAATTCCAGCCAGGTACAGTGCATACCAGTTAAGTAGTGGAGCTTTTTTGTGTGGGGCAACCTGAATTTGTGGATAACCTTGTGTAGCAGCAACACCTGAGTGTCCCTCTCTGGAAGTGCCCCTCCTTCATTCCAGGTATTAACTACTGAAGCTTAGTACGCCCCTTCCCTAATCCTGCATGCATTGTTAAGTTGACCACTTCAACCTTCACTTGCCCCTTATCTGATCTCTACCACTGCAAGTCCCCAAACCTGAGAATTTACCAAGCAGCAACAAGACGGAAACATTTTTAAAGCAAACAGGTTTTATTGAAAGATGTTCCAATTAAACATCAGACCAACCTCCTGCCCAAAGCATCAACAGCAGTCACCAATGTGTTCCATATATCTAGAAAGAACCTCTCGTACCTCCTTTCCCTCTTCCAAGTACTGCTTATCCTCCACCTCATATTCAAAAGAGTCACTGGGCATCAGCAGTGGCTCTGGTGGAGGACAGTGCTGCAAAATAGTGTTTCCCTTTATCTTGCATACATTACGCAAGATCACACAAGCAGATACTATGCTTGTGTTATTCTCTTCAGAAACTGAAAGTCTCAACAAGAGACAACACCAGCGACTTTTTAACTGTCTGAATGGACATTCCACCACATTCCGTGCCCTCACAAGAGGGTAGTCAAAGTGCCTCTCCCAACAATTCCTTGGTCTTCCATATGGCTTCATTAACTGCTCTCGCATAGGGTAGGCTGCATCAAAGAAAATCAGTGGTGGAACAGCAACTCCTTCCGGTTCAGGGTTGGGTTCCCAAGCACGAACAAACTGGCATCCATGGCAGAGTAGATGGCAGAATTATCAAAAACAAATGTGTCATGATTTCTGCCACTCCACCCAACCTCTGCATCTATGAACTAGCCCGTGTGATCCACAGTCCCCTGGAGGAGAATAGAACTATATTTTTTCCTATTACTGTACAGGTTGCATCTGCCCTTGGGTTGTCTGATGGCAATGTGTATACCATCCACCATGCCGATACAGTGTGAGAAACCAAGTGTTTGGAAACCAAGCGTTTGGAATCCATCCATGATCCAGAAAGGGAAATAATGGCAGGAAGAGAGTGTTCCTGAGGAAACCAAGCACTTCCACAGACACTGCAGGGCACCCTGAATTTGTGGGTTATTGTCACAGCAACACAGCAATGTTATTGCCCCTTTTTCGAAGTGAATGGGGAGATGGCTGATTGGTCCCATAGGTATGAAGGTTATGGGAAAGGATGACAGTTTGGTGTGATAGAACAGGGCAGGTGTGACAGTCTGAATTGAGATGGTTGAATTTAACAAGTCTCTCCTTTGCTATTTCTGTTCCGAGGCACATGATTTTCCTGACAAGGTCCATTTCCAGGGCAAAGCACACCTCCAGCACTATCTCTACCACCGTAGACAGTCCAACACCAAACTGATTTTTGCAGTCTCAGTAGCAGTTGCAGTTTGCTAAGTACCACAATACAATCGCCACTTGCTTTTCCATGGGGATCGGTTCATGCATTGTGGTAGACTGCCGGAGCAAACAACCATGAATGGATGCCACCACCTCCTCAAAGGTCTCCCAGGTCATCCTAAAGTTCTCCATCCGCTGCTGGTCATCCTAGATGACTAGCACAAAGTTGTCCCACTAGTTGCTGCTTCTCTAATTGATCCAGTAGCAGCGGGGCACAGGCACTCCAGCAAGAGCAAATCATCGTAATCAAGCTCCATTTGCAGCCCAGAGGAAGTTAGATTGACCACAGTGCCAAGGAAGACCTAAAGTCCTCACCTAACCTTCCTCAAGAAGGTGTCACAGGCATCAATTGAATGCCTAATACAGATCAGGATGACCTGAATCAAGGCCAACAGTAAAGCTTTTGGAACCAGCATGATTCTCAAAAACAGGCACACTTTTGAAGGCACACCAGAGCGATTGCTAACAACTACAAAGGCTACCACAAAAGTATGCAATGAGAAAAGTCACTTAATAGCACTTGGGAGATTTCCCACCAAAAGTCTACAGCCAATCGTTCCTACAAGTTTCTTCGTGGGAGCGGGACTGTCCAATCAGCTAATACTAGAACTTGGAAGGGTTAGGGAAAGCTAGGAACCTGATATTGCAACATTGCAGCATTATAATGCATGCGCAAAAGTTTTTTTAAAAACCCAGTGATGTGGATCACAAAGCCCAGAAAGCCTGACACTTCCTCTAGCATCTGACATGAAAACCAGACACCAAATCAAATCCGTGCCACACAGTGCAGAAGGCAGGAAGGCCTAGCTGAATCAACGTTGATCCGAGTGACTATTATAAACAGCATTCCCACTAGTGTATACCCCTGCACAATAGCGCACACATTTTTAACTCTCAGCACACACTGTCTACTCTGAAGCAAACAAGAGACAGGAAGGGAGAGAGAGAAGAAAGGAGTGCACAAATGGGTGAATGTGCTCTAGAACTAAGGCCAGGGGAGGTGCGCGAGAGGCAGGAGGGAGAGAAAGAAGAAGGGAATGAGTGAGTGTACCCTACAGCTAAGGCAAGATGAGGCACGTGGGAGAGGAGAGAGAGAGGAAGGGAATGCACGAATGAGTGAGTGTGCCCTAAAGCTAAGGCCAGTCCTGCAACCTGCAGTCCTGCTACCAACTCTCCCTGCTCCACCAGGCAGGGCTACCCAAAGCCCAACGTGGCAGGAGCAGTGGAACCGGGCCTCAATGACGGGGCAGGCGCCCGGCGTAGCCGGAAGACACCACACCCAACCATGGAAGAGCAGGTGAGGGGCCCTGGAATTGGGCCTCCCTCGCATATGAGGTTAAATCCGCAGCATGGGTACTCACACTCACAGTTCATTTTTGGCTCACTACACTGCACAGTTTAGAGGGAACATTACTTATAAATGACAGATTTAACCTCATGTACAGAAAAGCCATAAGATTAAGATCATTCATAATATGTTATTCCCCATTATGTATTATGAATGTGAAAACTGACCAGTGAAGAAAGCTGACAGGATGAAAATTGATTCATTTGAAATGTGGTGTTGGAGGAAAGTTCTACAGATATCATGGATGGCCAAAAATATGAATAAGTAGATTCTAGATGAAATCAAACCTGATTCTACCTAGAAGCTAAAATGATTCAAGTGAGGCTTTCTTATTTTCATCACATCATGAGAAGATAATACTCACTGGAAAATACAATAATGCTAGAAAAAGTTAAAGGAAGTAAGAAAAGAGGAAGACCCAAGATGAGATGGATTGACTCAATAAAGGAAGCTACGGCCTTCTATCTGCGACACCTGAGTCAGGCTGTTACTGATAGGACCTTTTGTAGGTCACTAATTCATAGGGCTGGCACAAGTTGGAAGTGACTTGATGGAACATAGCACACACACACGCACACATTTCTAATAAACCTGAAGCATTTTTGCCCGACACAGCACTTGACTTAATTAGCAGTTTATTCAATCTCTCATGTGATTTGATTAAATCACATTGTTTTATACTATGTAATCTGTCTTGCATGAGATAGACTACAGATAAACCAACCAACAAATAAACAATACATTATATGCTGCCCACCACTATGCTTATTTGTTCCCCAAACCAGAAATTTCTGGTTACAGGCCTACCTACCCACTCGTGCTGCAGCCCAACATGCCCCCCGGAATGCTGTTTCTAGTGGACTCCTGTCCCCCAGAAGAAGCGCTGGGAGTATATTGGGCTGCTGCAAGAGGGGGAGGTGAAAAAGTTACAGTCTGTGGGTGGAAGTCCTTCCATTCACTGAAATAGTCCACTGGATCCAAACCATTGTGAGGGATTACTCATTGCACCAGAAGAAAAGGGCTCTAGTCCACTAAAGCTCATGTTAGAAGACCATGTTGTTAGACCTCAAGGGGCCAACGAGACTCCTTGATATGCTGGAGCTGGCCTGAATTATATTGGTTTGGAGAAATATCAATCAGGCTCTTAAGGTGGGAACACCTTTTTACCCTTCAGCAGAGTCACTTTTATTCTCAGTCTCTTCCCACGTGTGATTAAGTGTTCCAAAAATAATGTTAAGCATTGCCTTTCAGGCTAGCTGATAATCAGATCATAGGTTTTCACCTGGAAAATTGCAAGCACGTGCTTTCCCCACTGTGTTGATATTATTGAGGAGGGGCTGGGATTTTCTATCATTATATACACACTAAGTAAAACTCAGTATTATTTTGCAATATCAGGCATTATGACCTTTGGGCAGATAACCTGATCCTTTATACAGCTATTCATCTGTGTATGCTTCTGACCTTTTATAATTTTAATGTGCAAATCAAGAAATGTATTATTAGAACTTAGCATTAATACAGTAGGCCAATAAAACATTGGTTATCACCACATGTAATTATAATAAAGCTCTTTGAAAAGCCATTGTTGAATCATATTCCACTTTGGATTAACAGACTTTTTGGTTCCCCTTTGTTCTTTGGACAATGCAATGCCAAACTTCTCTGCCTGCTGCCTTTGGTGTTATAAATAGGTAGTGATGCAATTAGAATAATGATTGTAGGTCTGAATATAGTTTGCATTCTTACATAACAAAATGTTCTAACACAGAGCCTCTATTAAAAGGGAGGAGTAGAAGGGTGTGCTGTGGCAACCTGAAATTATTTATGTATCACTGTTTGGTTGCCATAGAACAGATCATGAACATACCTTCTTTCTTTAGTAGGAGAAATTTGCAACCAAGTTTAATGTATGAAAAGTCAGTGCCCGGGCCAGCACTAGATTAATAGATAGGGGCCCAATCACAACCTGGGGCTACATGTCTTTCTGATCCATATGCTACACTCGCTATTCAGCTTGCAATGAAAGAAAGGCAGCCGTCCTCAGCTGTTCAGTTACTCTATATCATAGTATTACTTAATGGTAATAATGCTTAGGATTTAACTAGCGGTTTAGAGTGCTGCACTAACAGGATCACAGTCATCCTTACAACAACCTTATAAAGTAAGCAGCTTTATTACCATCACCAGAAATCTAAGGTAGGGCCTCAGAATCATTGCTCCCACCCACTCACCAGTGTGCGGGGGGGAAAGCTACACCACCTGCCACTGCCATAGCAAGTGGCACAGCAAGCCACACCACCTGCCACTGCCACTGCCACCCCTCCTTCCCCCACCCTTCACCACTTCCCTGAGTGGGGCACAAGCCCCAGACACAACAGGTGCAAGCAGCTTCCACCATGGCAAAAGACCAGATGGGCAGGTAGGAATAGCCACTGCAGTAGCAAGCAAGTGGGCAGCCAGGGATTCAGAACCTCCACCACAGAGATACCTCCCCACACCACTATTCCAGCCTCTTCCGGCCCACTAGGGCTCAACTCCTTCCCTGCCTCAGAAGAAGGAGCTAGCACCTCAGTCTAGGCTTACCTGTTACCCAGTGGTGGCAGGCAGTCTCCTGGGGGTTTGCTTGGTTGCCTGCCGATCGCTGACAATCGCTGGCAGGAGGTGGCAAATCTAGCAATCACCCGCCATGGGCAGGCAACCCAGGAAAGTGTGCATTAGGTGCACTTCCAGTGGGGCATGACGTCACTTCTTGAAGTGACATTGTCACACCGGCCACAGGCATATTTCCACGCTTTGCTGGTGCCAATTTTGGCTCCAAATGGGCCAGCATTAGCCACACACAAAGTGCGGGAGCACTCCCATGGCTAGCGTCACCTCCTGGATGTGACATCATCACACCTCTCTGGGAGCATGCTCATAGTTTGTACACATGCGAGGACACTCCAACCAGTAAGTCCCAGGTTCCCCACCTCCAGTCAGGAGGGTATAGGGACCTGGGAACCCTACCTCAGTCCCTCACTCTCTCTCCATGGACCATGCTACCCACAGTGTGGCTTATCAGTTGGCTTTCCCCCTACCTCTCCCTATACACTGCATAATTGATTGTTGGCCCCTGCTGGGCTGGCTAGATACTTGCTTGACACCCATCACCCACCCTTTGCTATAGCAGGGAGCATCAGATGGTACCAAGGGACCACCTGGCAGTCAGGGTCCCCCCCCCCCCCACACACACACCCAGCTTAGAGCCCAGGGCAGCTGCCCTGGATGACTTGTGACTAAGACAATCTCTCCCCTGAAGGGTGTGACTCTATTTAGGATTATACTGTGTGGCTTGTCCTGAAGTGACAGCTAAGACACACAGCTCTAAACAAGAAGAGCAGAAAGTAAGTCTGAGACTGAGCTGTGAAGCAGGAAAGCCTTGATTTAAAATTGAACTGGCTGAACAGCTTCTCAGGCACTGAAAACTACCTGTATTTAACTTTCCCCCCCTAAAGAACCTAGCAGAATCAAGTCAGTTACCTACAACAGTGGACCCAATAAAAACAAAGACATAGGCTCAGAGTCCATCTTGATTAAGGGAAGTATCTGCTTCTGGACATTACTTGACAAAGTTGCCCGGGAATAAAAAAAACCTTGTTCATGTTTTTGCTGTAAGTATGAACAACATGATGACCCAGAAAGCCACCAGATATAGTGGCAGGTCGATTGTTGGAACCCCCCCCCGCCCCATTTTTTACTCTTTCAGACAGGCAACAGAAACAGGTGGTTTATCAAGCCACTAGTGGACTGCAGGTAGAGTGCTTTTGCTTGATGGATTACAAATTTTGTAGAGAGTATGTAACTGGATAAAGAAAAAATGAACTACAGTAAAATTGACTTGCCAACATACACACACACATCAGTGATCATTTCTGTAGCAGAAAGACAAGTACAATCCTGAGCAGAGGCCACGGGCTTAAAAGTCAATGGTTTTAGAGGAGTGTAACTCTGTTTAAGATTGTCCTGCAGTCTCGCAATATAAACTTAATACTTTTTTTACACTATGATTCCATTTGGCCACACTAACCTTTCATTATCAAGGTTCATTTTAGAAACAGAGGTCGTATATCATAGGAAAGTTCAGCGTTAGGAATTTTGATACCTCTGAGAGTTTACTTGAGGTTTTCCTATATAAAGATATCCAACCAGGATAAGAAGTTCACCATTTGTAAACAGATCAAGCAGGGAGAAGAACAATGGAAACCAATCTTTAAGTGCTCTCTCTGCTCTTAAAGAAAGATTGGAAGGAGAAGGATCAAATTGTTTGACAAACTAAAGGCACAATACAGCAAAATAAGAAACAAGGAGACGAACATGGGGGAGGTTTAAGTATAAAGAAGGAAATTGTGCAAGAATAAAGGCGTGTACATTACTGGAATGCTGTAGCAGGAATTACTTCTCTATGACAAATGCTATTGGTTTCAGGTGTTTATTTTACATATTTTAGAATTCACTAATCAACGCCTTACGTTCCTTGAGATATTGCAGCTATGGGGAATACCATGTGTTTGTGGATGACTTAGAAAAGTCAGAGATGTCTACTTTAATGATGAACTTTACTCTGATCCAGCAGGACAGAAAAGATTCCTTGGACTTGACTCTCCAGAGTTTCAGCTATTCTCAATGCAGAAGAATAAGGAAAGGGAGCAGTCTGACAAGGTTTCTTGAGGGAAGTTATTAGAACCAGATCTAAGCACACATTTTGATCTGGGAGTAGTGGGCTCAAAGGTCGGTCAATGACAAGCAGAAATTCAACAGGTATAGCTTTTCTCAGGATAAACGAGGTGACAGAAGCTGTCATATCAAGTCAGACCATTGGCCTGTCAAAATCAGTTTTGTCCTTACTCTGACGGGCAGCTGCTCTCTGGGATTTCAGGCAGAGATCATTTGTATCATCTACCACCTGATCCTGTTAGCTGGAGATGCCAGGGACTGAATCTGAAATAGAGCAAAGCAGGTGCTCTATTACTGAGCTATAGTCTCTCCCTGTTGATTTTCTGGTTTATGTAGCTGTTAAGGTCCAGAGCCTCTGTCAGTAAAAAAGTGGAAACCATATGAGTCAGTGTCCTCACATGCAACATTAATTACAGATTTCAGAGAAACAATAATTTACAATATTTTTTAAAGATTACAGTTTAAAAGCCAAAGAAATAAATGTCAAATAAACCGTTTATTACAAACATTTCATAAAATCATTAAGTGACCCAGCTAATTAGACTTCTAGGAGAAACGTGTTTCATAACATTGGGACAACCACAGCAAAGAGCATATTAATTTGTAATTCCTCTTTTAAGGGATTCAGAGCAGAATGCTGGCTAATAGTGTGTGTGTGTGTGTGTGTGTGCATGTGTGCACACACATGCACGTGCATGCACACATGCACTGTCAAGTCGCAATCATTTTATGGCGACCCTAGCAAGGGGCTTTCAAGACAAGTGAGAAGCAAAGGTGGTTTGCCCGTACCGTCTTCTGCAGACTTCTTTGCTGGCAGCCCATCCAAGTACTGACCCTGGTTAGCTTCCAAGATCTGACTAGATCAGGCTGCGGCCCTTCCTCCTGGCCAATATTAAAAAGAGGAAATATATAGCAGATGACACTCCAGCTGAATCCATACTTCCCTACCTTCTGCTTTTCATGTGCATTAATCGCGCTGGATTCTATCCCGCAATGTCCCAGTCTGTGTTCACATCCCTTCTCTTACTGCCGCTGCTTCGCGCTATAATTTGTCCACACTCCTGGTAGAATCGCGCAATACGGGGCGGGTTTAGATCCGATGTCACCGATGACATCACGTTCTTTTTTTTTCATTTTTTCATCAGATTTCCGCTATCGCGTTTTTTTGCTAAATTGCTATGGCGAGGCCACGCCCCTATGATGCCTGTGATTGGTTAATATTATTCTATGCCTTCTTCTTTGAAATCCATTGGACCATTATTCTGGCGGGCTAATTTGAACTGATATTTAAGGTGGGGGTGATTCAAACTCCAAATGGACAGACTAATTATTTGACGCTTGAATGTGATGTTAGAATGATGGATTTCTGCTATAACGGTAATTTCAACAGTTAAAAAAAAATAATTTTAACAGCCACCGATATTTCCGATTGTTCAGCATCCTAAAAATGACACAGAAATGAAAATGACGCCACCCCTTGATGTCTCCACAGGGATTTTGGAGCACCCCAATTAAGATTTATGGCTGGGATTGTGCAACAATGCTGGGAAAGTCCCCTTTTTAAAAAAACAACGGGAAAGGGCGGGCAGGTAGGCATGCTGCAGAGAGAGTGGAAAAGCTTGATAATTGCACGGCGCGGCATGGAAGGATGGTGTTCCGGAAAGGCTGCAAACACAGAAGTGGGGTGGTTTGAAGGAGGCGGTTTCCTTGTGAAACACATGACAAATTCGTCTGAGGCGCAACGCGAAAGATGCAAGAGAATGGCGGGATTGAGGTAAGAGTATGTGAACAGTCCTCTAAGAAGCGAATAATGGGTGGGGGAAAAGCGGAAAACTTGAGACGTGTGGATTCGGCCCCTTTCTAGTACTCAGGTTACAAGTCACTTAGGACTTTAAATTAGCATTTTGAATTGCACCAGGAAAACCAGTTGATATCCAGTTTAATTGTTGGACCACAGATGTTACCTGCTGCTGCTTCTCATACCTGTCAAGTGATAACCAGTCATATTTTGGGCTAATTAAAGTTTCCTAACCATATTCAGGGGCAAATGTAGAACATGTTACAATAGGAGTAACTGACAAACAGTGACATCCTAAGCAGAGTTACACCCTTCCAAATCCATTGAAGTCAATGGACTTAAAAGAGTAAAGGATGTTACTGCAAATCATGGATTGACAGTTGCCAGTAGTTGGTGGAAGGAGTTGGTAAATCACCTGAACTGGAGGATCCTGTGCTTTACTGCCTCCAGACACTAGTTCAGATCCTCAACGGACTCTCCTGATTAAGATGCAAATGAGAAACAAAGGACTGGAGACCAAGCCCTACAAGGAAAGCCTCAGAGCCAAGCTACAAGTGACGCCTTACACAGGTTGGACACTTGTCAGCTTCCCTCAAGTTTTGATGGGAAATGTAGGCATCCTGGTCTTGCAGCTTGGCTCTCCATTACAGCTGCAAGGCCAGGACACCTACATTTCCCATCAACACTTGAGGGAAGCTGACAAGTGTCCAACCTGTGTAAGGCGTCACTTGTAGCTTGGCTCTGAGGGACCTGGGAATATTGAGTTTGGAGAAGGATTAGGGGAGACATGATTGCTCTTTTTAAGTATTTAAAAGGCTGCCGGGGGGAATTGAGCTGTTTCTGTTGGCAACAGAGGGTATGACTCAAAAATAATGGGTTTAAACTACATGAGGGAAGGTACTGGCTGGACATTAGGAAAAACTTCTTCATGTTAAGAGTAATCCAGCAGTGGAATCAGCTGTATAAGGATATGGTGGGTTCCCCCGCAATGGCAGTCTTCAAGGAGTGGCTGGATGAATACTTGTTGGGGATGCTTTAGGCTGTTCCTGCATTGGGTAGAGGGTTGAACTAGATGGTCTGTAAGACCCCTTCCAACTCTGTGATTCAATTATTCTATGACTGTCATCTACATACTGATGACATCAGTCTCTAAATCCACTGGATAGTCTCTCCCAAGAGCTTCATATAAATATTCAACAGCATGGGGAATAAAATTGACCCTTGTGGGACACAATAGGAGAAATCCTAGAAGGAGGAACAAAAATCTCTCCACATTACATTGTATCAGGGCAACAGTAGCAATGGTGCAATCTATCATGGAAACACAAGGTCTTTCAGGAATGAGAGCTTAGTATGTGTGTTATCAAGTCAAGCATGGAATGAGAGATTAAACGTTTAACCAACTAAAACATAAAGAACTGATACCACCAAAACAAGAAAGAAGTCTGAAGTCAAATCCTGTCTAAGTCTGGAATAGCAGGATTTGAGTCCAGTGATTTTCAAATCTTGATGGTCTTTTAAGTTGCCACTGGACTTGAGTTCTACTGTTCTACTGCAGACCAACACCACTACCCACCTGAAACTGGAATGTAATATTTACCTGTGCATTTAGACTACTTCCTAAATCTATATCATATAATGCAATAATACAATATAATTTGGGGATCATCAAACACTGGGAGAGATGGTAATAGTTTCATTAAAGAGCTGCATCTATCATGTTATATTGTCATGTGATAAATGTACTAAGGCAGGACTTTATCTCCTCTGAAAGAGAGTGGAAAGAAATACTGAACTTGGGAAGATAGCTTACTAGAAGTGATGTACTGATAAACAATCCTGCTGCATTCTACCATGTCAGACTTTCAAACCAAGCCAAATTCCAATTGTATGACTTATTTAGGAGAAGAAAGGGTGCTGTCATAGTTCACATGTACCCCCATGCTATTCTCAACTCTACCCAAAATCCAATATATACATTCCTCAGGTAAACCAAGATGGAGAAACAATGGGGATTAGGTTTACAAGAGGAGGAAAACACATTTAATTACCATCTTCTAATTTCATGTAGTGTCTTTTTGCAGTCAGCAGAACACTTGCTTCAAGAGCCAATGTGACTTGACTTTAAGGCAGAGTTAGTGTTCAGCTGGATAATACAGTCCTTCCATATCCCAGAGACATCAATGCAAATTTGTGAATAATAAAAATAAACAGGGCTAAACTGAACATCAGGCTCAGTACTCTGCAGGATCCTGGGCAGGGGGTCATTCCATAATACTATTAGAACTCCATGGTATGGTGAATATGTTTATTCTACTCTATGGAAAGAATTCATTTAGAATTCTCTTCACAATTGGTTCCATGTGACCATGTATTCTTGAATGCTATGATTTTTATTCTTGTACAAGATGAAGATTTTTCCCACATGTAGATTTCTGAAATATATTTTTGTCACGCCCCCAGATCAAGTGATTCTGGGACCTGATTTCAGAACTGATTTTGGAATTAGTTAATTATAATATTCCACAAGAGACTACAGCTATTTTATTGTACCGTTCGATATATGGAAGATAAGGTTCTAGAGTTAACAGCCATTTTTATTGTTGTGGCTAGGCTACATAGAGCTGCTGCTAGAAGTCCCAGGATGCCCTAACTATATCTGACTAGCCCATATCTGTAAAACATCTTGTTTATAAAAATTAACATTTTATTGGAATGTTAATCAGATACCTTAAAATACATTTGGATAAGTTTAATGTCTTGCAATAATAATGTTAGAGTATTTATTTTGTGTGTGTGTGTGTTATATGCCGTCAAGTTGCCTCCGACCTCCGACCTTATGAATGAAAGTCCTCTAAAACGTACTATCATTAACAGACTTGGTCAGATCTTGCAAACTGGAGGACATCGCTTCTTTTATTGATTCAAGCTATCTCATTTTAGGTCTTCTTTTCCTTCTGCCTTCTACTTTTCCTAGCATTATTGACTTTTCCAGAGAATCTTGGCTTCTCATAATATGACCAAAGTATGATAGCCTCAGTTTTGTCATTTTAGCTTCTAGGGAGAATAAAGGCTTGATTTGATCTAGTATCCACTTATTTGTCTTTATAGCTGTCCATATTTTGAAATATTTTGAAATTTTGTATATATTAATACTTTGTAATATTATTAATTTTAAAAGGTTTTAAGGAAAATAATTGCTATTATTTATTCATGCAGTTGTTGCAATGGATACAAAAACATGGTCAACATGTCACTTTTCTTCTTTTTAGTGTGTGTTGTTTTCCCATTTTTTTCATATCTCATTTGTGGTGATTTTCACTAAAAATGCATTTGGACATATGGATTGACAAAGTCCAGCTGAAGTTTTCAAGGGCTACTGCCCCTTTAAACCTTGTTTTTGCCTCTATTTTTTTCCCTAAGCTTTGGGTTTTCCAATTAATCCCTCATTCACTTCACTTGTGCTACAGCATTCCTAAACTGGGTAGCCAACTGGCCTATAGAAAAATGGCTTGTCCCTTTAATAGAAGCTTAATGTGTGGAAATGAGCAGTTCATGCTTTTCATGGCATGGAGGTAAACAATATAACCTGGTAAATAAGGTTGTGGACTGCCTGGAGGAAAATGCTCTGTCCCTTTAATAGAGGCTTAATGAAATGTTATTTATCAAGTGATGAAAGACCTCAGCTACCAATTTCTTCTATTAAAGGGACAGGACATCATTTTCCAGCCCTGTCAGCAACTCTATTGTTAAATAACATCTTATTAAAGGTCTATTAAAGATTCAGGACATTTTTCTCCAGGCCATTTGGTAACCATATTACTAACTAGATCTTTGGGGAGGAGGGCTTTAAATGCCCCTTATTTTTAAAGATGCTCAAAATTATGAAACCTAAATTTAAAAAAGCACACAATACAGCTAAGAAAAATGCAGAATTAAAGCCTCCCCCAGTTGATGGGTTAGAATGCATAAGTATGCCGGGTTCCATAAGTGACCAAGTAATAATTCATTAAATGCCTAGGGCAAGCTGAGGCTGCTTTAAAACAACAGAGGCAATGAAGTTTTAAAGACTGGCTCTTCTTTTCAAACCTTCAATACCTCTTGTTTTAAAGGAGCCTCCAATTCTCCATGGTGCTTAATTAGTTATTTCCAGAATATATTCTTAATAAGTTCACTTTCAGTGGAGAAAGCTTCAATGGTTGCATTTCTCTTGGCTCCAATTGTGCTCAATAATTATTAATGTTAAAAAATCAAAATAAAACCATCGCATTTGGTATAAAGGAGTAGTTCACTTCCTCATTCCTTGGCAAAGGATCCATTACTAGGTCACCTCAAATGAACAGGAAGTAATTAATTGAGGAGCAAAAGTGGCTGGAATATTAGTAGAAAGAGACACTAGTGGAGAGAAGAATTTGCTGGACCAGGACTAGTTTCAAGTAAATATGTTGGTAGTGATAGGCATTGACAAATGGTTAAGGGCAATTATAGTTCTAGGTTAAGTACTTTTTGGAGCACATGTTTTAATTCTGCTCAGAGCTGAATATGAAAAATAATTTTTTCACCAGAACAAAAAAGATCATCATGTAGAATTAACCTAAGCATAGAACATGGCAGCGATGAATTCAGAGAGTAGGGCCACATTCCCATCTGTGTGGAACTCTGCCTGCATTACAGAAATTGAAAGAGATATGCCACATTTAGAGAGTCATTAAGTCATAAAATCTATGATAACATGTCATCACATTTCCCTGTGATTTAATCTGCATATGCACTACTAGGCATCATAGAAAAACAGGTTCTTATGAGTCATCTGGCCTCAGTAAAAATGGATGCAACATTTTTGGCTTCACACACATTCTCCCAGTTTTTAATACCAGGCTCTGTCCTATGATTTCAGGAGGGAAAAGCAAGAAAAAGAACAGCCTGGCTAAAGGAGCAATTTAATCATCCAGCAGCTCACAAATGAGGTTTCACCACATGTCATTAAAGTAAGAAAGGTGAAAAAATGTTAAAATCTGTCTCAAAATGAAATACTTATTTCAATATACTGCAAGAAACAGAAGGTGAGAGATGCAAACTGTTGGATCTATTGATCTATAAACAGACAAAACTGAAGATCTTTCATGTGTTCCTCTTCTCACAGTCCTTTCTGGTGGCAGTTTAAGTTTATTCCTAAGGTTGCAGGAGCTATGTGGGTCAGCAGGTTGCTCTGGAGTTAGGGAATGCAGCAGAAATGCTTTCTCCTTTTGTTTTTAAATTTGTTTTATTTATATCATTTATAGTTCGCCTTTCTCACTGAGACTCAAGACGGATTACACAGTGAAAGATTAATACAGTCAGTTTCAAGGACATTTCCATAAACAATGCCATAGGGTAAATAAACACAATTTTACCAAGACATAGCATTAGTAAGAATCCAATACAAAGTTGAAGAAATGCTGAAACAGAACATCTGACATTAGACCACATGAAGCACAAGTAGCTCATAGGAGCACATATTTAAGACAACAAGTAGTATGTAATGGAACATAGTGGTGAAATCTATGGTCCTTAACTCATTAGCAAAGTTTCTGAGACCCCCTCCCTACAATACAAAAGTGTTTTTGAATAATTCGGTTTTGCATCATTTGTGGAAAGCTATGAGAGTGGCCTCCTCAGGTAGGCCAAGGCTCTTCCATCAGAATTGCACTGAGGGGACAGGAAGGAAGGGTTATTTTTGCCTCCTTTCCCTTCCCCACTGCAGCCTCCTGATCAGTAGGATCTATGACCAGATAGGCTGTGCAACCCCAGGAATAAACTTTCCCAGTATCAGAAAAACTGCTGTGGAGAGGGAAATATAGGAACAGTCTGCAACTGTCAGTGAATCAATCGCTGGATTCTATGGAATGATTGGAGCCACATTATTCTATTGTCAAGTCAGCCCTGGCCCACTGCCAGCTCCATAATATTCCTTTCTTCCATGTGTGGCTTGGTCATATGTTTATTTTCTCAGAAGTAAGTCCTCAGAAGTGCTTAGAAATAAGCGCTTCCACCCGAGTAAACTTGCATAACCTTGCGGTCTTTATATGGTATAGCTTGGATCCCAGTCTTCTCACTTGCTCTAGTCTGTAGTGCTGGTTCAATAATAATAATATGATACTTGATTTATATACCGGCCTTCACGACAACTTAATGCCCACTCAGAGCGGTTTACAAAGTATGTCATTATTATCCCCACAACAAAACACCCTGTGAGGCGGGTGGGGCTGAGAGAGCTCTAGAGAACTGTGACTGGCCCAAGGTCACCCAGCTAGCTTCAAGTGGAGGAGAGTCCCGTGCTCTTAACCACTACACCAAACTGACAGCATGCACACAGAAGATGCTTGCAACACCAGAACAGCATAACATATTTTTAAAAGACTGTAGTGGTTAAGGATATGTTCCATCCCTTCTGTCTTGGCACAGCACATGTTAGAACTGAAATATAAAATTCTTAGCAGGCTATTTATAAATACTCCTTTGAGCACTAGATCATAGGTATGAAGTCTGTGACATTCCAAATCCACAGACTATGCTTGATGTTGCTGACATCAGATTTAAACCATTTCAGTGTCAGTTACTAAACAGGGTTATTATCATTTTAAAACCTGCAGGGCTAAATACAAGAATGGCGAGTACAGCTACACTCCGCACGTCCCACTAAATGTTTCTATGAACTTAGCTGTCTGCACACTTCACCTTGCAACTAGACAGATGTTAGCTGATGTCACTAAGGCACATGAAATCAGCCCTGTGTGATTTCTTGGAGCTCATCCACATACAAGCAGCAGATCATACATGGACTAAAACCATAAAACAGACAAGAACATACATATCTATGATTGTATAATAGTCAAACTTGCAAACGAGCAGCCAGAATGAAACAACATAGACTGAACAGAAGAGGGGCTGCAGTTCTGTGATAGATCACTAAGGCTAGTTTGCTGGTACCATCCCCGTTCCCTGCCCCACCCCATACATAAGTTAAATCTGGGAAGGCATGATAGGGCGTTAGGATAATTGCAGTCACTCCATTGGCTACCCATCAGTTACCAGGTCCAATTCAAGATCATGACTATCGTATGCCTTTTATGGCCTAAGCCCCTCATATCTGCAAAACTGCTTCTCTTCCTGTGTTCTACTATAGCACTTTCACTCATCTGAACACGGTTTCTGTAGATACCACTCTGCAGCTGGGCTAAATCAACAACTGCCTGTACAAGTGCGTTCTCTGTGATAAGCCCCACCTTGTAGAATGGCCTGCCCAAAGAGTTCAGAAAAGCTCCCACTCTCTTTGCTTTTCACAAACTATGCAAGACTGAATTATTCAGGTGGACTTTCTATCAGATTCTACGGCTGTGTCATAAGAAAAAGCGCAAAGAAATATTTTGGTAAAGGATAGGGAGTGTGTAGACTAGGCTACTGGGAACTGTCTGCTGAGGTGGATATGCTTCTACTGGGCAGTTCAACATTGCTAGAAAAGTCATATTAATTACTCACACTTAAATTCAGAAAGATTTCATTTCTGTGTTCAGCTTTATGTTAGTTTTCAAATTTGTTGCTACCATACCCAATTCTGTTTTCACTGAATGTTCTTACTATTGATCATATTGTATTTTTCCTCTGTGAATGTTCTAGCTATTGATTATATTGTATTCCAATTTCAGTATTTACTCTAATTTGAATCTCGGTGAGAAAGATGGACTGTAAATCATCCTCATCACCATCAACCACAACAACAACGGAACTTGGACCTGAACCCCTGAATTTTGCAGATCTGAACTGAAATTTTGCAGTAGTATTCATAGCAGATTGAAGAAAAACACAGGAAAAACATAGGGTACATTAATGCTTTTCCTTACAGCTTGAATTATAGGGGGAAAACAAGTTACCCATGGCCCCATACTTTTTATGATGTCCTCTTTACTTATTCTAATTTGATACAGGAAGCATAATTTAACCATGATTCCTTAATCTTCCATAATTCAAGTACTGCTTTCTTCCCTATTCCCCTACCAGCAAGTTATAGCTTCCCACTACTATAAAAGCTCCTTGATTACTGGCTCAGCCTTTTGGATGTGAGCAACTACAGAAGTCGATGGTTGTTGTGGATTTTCTGGGCTGTATAGCTGTGGTCCTGGCATTGTAGTTCCTGATGTTTCGCCAGCAGCTGTGACCGGCATCTTCTGCTAGTGCTACACCTCTGAAGATGCCAGTCACAGCTGCTGGCGAAACGTCAGGAACTACAATGCCAAGACAACTGCTATACAGCCCAGAAAATCCACAACAACCATCGTTCTCCGGCCGTGAAAACCTTCGACAATATACAGAAGTCGAGTTTACATTCATCCATTAAGCATATAGGATAAGCTAAAAAGCACATACTTTAATAAACAAAACTAAACATTACACTGTACATTTGGACTTCAAAGAGACTGCAACATATTGAGATTATGAGTCACCACTATCTTATGTTTATTGTCTTCTACAAAGGGTTTAGAGAGAAATGGGGGAGGACTAGCAGAAAATCATATAAAAAACCTGTTTCATCCATTCTATGGTGGATTAATAAATTTCAGTAAGCTTCTTTGACCTCCTGAAAAATAAAATGAAAGCAGTTTAGCAAAGAATTTCAGATAGATACCAAGTGATATGAAAAACTAGGGCGGGGGTGAGCTAGAATGTGCTTTGTAATTCCTGGTATGCCAGCTGGTCTTTAATAGCCATGCTGTTCAAAAATCTATTCCAACTCACACCGTTTCTCCCACTTGCTTTGGCACAATGATTTCCAGGCATCTAACAATATAACAAGCATGTTCACGCTCAACAAGAGGATCAATGGAAATCCCACTGATACTGTATTTGAGTTCCAAAATCCTCCTGATGATGTCATCTTGATGGAAGTAAAACTGCCATCAACTTAAGGTAAATAATATGGCAAAAACAGCTTCCAAGCCTGCTGCTGGGAAGTCATTTTTGCTGTTCCAGCTTCCTTCTGCATGTATAATATATAACTTGTACTTCCCTAGCACTGTTGGTATTCGTTCCGATGATACCACTTCACTTCTTAACGCTCACTTGGAATGGGTCAACACGTGAAGCGCACAGAACTGCTAGAATGGAGTGTACCATTTCAGTGGCATTTCTGGAAGATGGCATTTCTGAATGCTCACCCATTTTAAAAACTCATAAAAACAGCTTGCTGGATCAGACCAGCCCATCTAGTCCAGCATCCACGAAGCAGCCAACCAGTTGCCCTGGAGAGCAAACAGGGCATAGAGGCCAAGGCCGTCTCCTGCTGCTGCTTCCTAGAACAATTATTCAGAGCTTTGCTGCTCCTGAATACGGAGGTTTACATTAGTCACCATGAATAGTAGCCATTGAAGGATCTCTGCAAATGAAGCGTCAGGGAGAAAGGTTCTTGCCCAGCCTGACTCTTGCTAGTATAATCTTTTACACACAGCAGCATTTGAAAACTGATCTTCCTCTTCCTGCATCACGATCTGGTGTAGTTTACCATCCAGCTTAGAACTCCATGAGGCACAAAATCAACTATCAGTTCACCAGTTCATCCACTTTTCAAACACACCTGATTTGAAATACTTTTACCTTGCTGAAGCATTTTGTTCATAATAAGTTCAGTAATGCTCAGCTTTCTGCTATATTTGTGTTTTAAATATCAGGATTGAGCTGTTCATACTCGCATATGGTTAACCTGAGTAACACACACAAGAAAAATCAATACAACGAAAGCCCCTTCAATCAGCTTTATTTATTTATTTTTATTTAATTTATTTACGTCATATTTATAGTTCGCCTTTCTCACTGAGACTCAAGGCAGATTACATAGTGTGAGATTAGTACAATCAGTAGCAAGGACATTTCCATACAGTGTCAAGGACATTACCATAAACAATGTCATAAGATAAATAAAAACAAGTTTACAAAGACATAGCATTAACAAGGATCCAATACAGAGTTGAAGAACTGCTGAAACAGATCATAATCAGTTCTAGGACTGACATTAGATAACAGGAAGCACAGGTAGTATGCGTACATATTTAAAGCAACAGATAATATGTAAGGCAACATAGTGGTGAAGGCTATGGTCCCTAACATGTTTGTGAAGCATCTTAGACCTTCTCCCTACAATACCGCTTTCCTATCTCCTATAGCCTTTTTGAATAATTCAGTTTTGCATTGTTTGCGGAAATCCAGGAGAGTGGGGGCTCTCCTGACTTCCTCAGGCAGGCTGTTCCACAGGGTAGGGGCCACCACAGAGAAAACCTGTGTATGGGCTGCTGTTGATTTCACCCACATGTAGCTTAATCCATGCATTTCATATACACACAATTCAACTGGTGGAGAGCAGTTACTGTGCTCCTAAAGGAGACAATCTCAACAACTAGTTAAGGTATTTTCGTCCATCTAAGCTGGAGGTAGTCTCCTGTGCCATCAAAATCATATATATGAAAATGCATTTTACAAGATGCTGTAATTCATAACATTTGTTTACAAGTTATGGCTTTGTGTGGGTATTATTACTATATTATGGTATATCATGTTCTTTCTACCACCTCAGTAGCAAGGGAGAGAAATAAAAATTTTAAAAAGCAGGAGAGGTAGGGTCCATTTCTCAGTTTCTAGCCAGTAAATGATATACATTCTACTTGCCTTGGAGACCTTAGAAAGCTGTGACCAAATACTTAGAAACCACATGACTTGTGCTGGTCATAGACCGTATTAATAATAACAAATACTTAGAAACTATTTGTTTCACACAGAATTTAGGGCTGAGAACATAGCTAAGGATCATGTGCTAGAGGCTAGGAAAGTTAGGAGCATATGGTGACAGATGCCTTCTGCAGGGCTCAAAATTAATTCAAGCAACTAATCTTTCCTTGCCAAAGTCTGTTGGGAGAGGCTATCCCACATCAAAATTCTAGCCATACTCTGGAACACCCACATTCCCATATAGTGAAAAGGTGTTGAGGACAGCTTTGCTGTGAGTAGGAATGCAGTTTAATTTTTTAACTGTAGGAAGCACTTTCAAGTTTCCAAATGACACATGAATTCATTATCTAGCTACTCTATGATACTTTGGCTTTAGGTCCATGAAAGGAAGTGGGCTTTTCTTTCCTTAAGCAAAGAAAGAACTGCACCTCCCTGCCCTATCTCCACACCACTGTAGATGTTTGGGGTGCTTTGCATTTGTTGCTATAGCCAGATGCACAACTGAACATCCTACATTATCTATTTGGCTAGGAAGGCATAGAGGCCACTGTTGAAGAAAACAGAGTTGCGCTTACCGTAACTACTGTTCATTGACGTCTTCTGTGCAGACACACATGGGACTGCGCCTGCGCAGGCCTGCCGACCGGATTTTTCTTTCTAGCAAAACGTCCACTAGGGGGTGCACATCCGATCCAATGCGCATGCGCGGCCGTTTCCCGCCCGAGCGACATTGGGCGACGTCACCCCCTTCCCCTCAGTTTCTCCTTTGCCGCCGAATGCCTTCACATTATCTGGAAGAACACAGCGGGGTAGGAGGGAGGGTTGTGTGTCTGCACAGAAGACGTCAATGAACAGTAGTTACGGTAAGCGCAACTCTGTTTTCACTGTCCGTCTTCTGTGCAGCCCCACATGGGAGACTCACAAGCCTCTTACCCAGGAGGCGGGCATGTGTTCTCACTGAAAAAGAGACTGAAGCACTGCTTGACCAACAGCAGCCTCTTTCCTTTCCCACACATCTAGTGCGTAATGTTTAGCGAACGTGTCAGAAGACGACCACGTCGCAGCCCTGCAGATGTCTTGCAAGGGCACGCCCCTAAGGAAGGCCGCAGAGGCAGCTTGCGCTCTGGTGGAATGAGCTTTTACTTCCAAAGGGCAAGGTAACTTAGCATGCGAGTAGCAGGCCCTAACAGTCTGAGTAACCCAGCGAGAAATTGACTGGGCTGTAGCAGCCTTTCCCTTCCTGGGCCCATAATAGCACACAAACAGTTGTTTGGCACTCCTAAACTGTGGCGTACGTTGGAGGTAAAATAAAATAGCCCTCCTCACATCCAAAGAATGTTAGGCCCTTTCAGAGCTACCAGAAGGGTCAGGAAAAAAGATAGGCAGGACAATGTCCTGTGAGGTGTGAAATTGAGTGGACACTTTGGGTCTAAAACGAAGGTCAGGTCTCAGCACCACCTTATTCAGATGGACCTTCAAAAAGGGAGGGTCCCACCTCAGTGCAGCCAGCTCGCTAACCCTACGGGCAGATGTAATGGCGATCAAGAAGGCCACTTTACAGAATAACCATTTTAAATCACAGGTAGCCAGCGGTTCGAAGGGTGATTTCATGAGCCCCGCCAACACTACTTGCAGTGACCATTGGGGAACAATTTCCTTGACTTGTGGAAACATATTATACAACCCTTTAAAAAAAAAGACTTCGACAAACTGTGGGAGAACACCCTCTTCCCATCTATCTTAGGGTGGAAGGCTGAATTGGCAGCCAAATAAACTTTAATAGAAGAATTAGAGAGTCCCCCGTCCTTTAGGGACAGGAGGAACTCAAACACAGAAGACAACTGGCAATCCCAAACATTCACTTCGTTGCCAGCAGCCCAGGCCTCAAAACGCTTCCATTTAGCTGAGTATGACCTGCGAGTGGTGTCTCTACGGGCATTCAGCAAAATTTCAGCTACCCTGTCAGACATCCCTTCCGCCCCTGAATGTGCCAAGCAGTGAGGTTGAGTTTGGGTAGGTCGTGATACCAAACCCCTTTGTCGGACAGAAGGTCCGGGTTCAGTGTGAACCGATAATATAACCCCTGTGAAAGCTGCATGACATGTTGGAACCATGCTTGTCTGGGCCAGAAGGGCGCTACTAGAATTAAGTGAGGCCCATCCCTCTGGATCTTGCTGACGACCCGAGACAGCAGTGGGAACGGAGGGAAGGCATAAAACAGGTGCCCAGTCCAGCGTATTTGGAACGCGTCCCCTAGGGAATGGCGACCCAGCCCTCCCCTGGAGCAGAATCGTGGGGCCTTCTTGTTGGCCTCTGATGCAAAGAGGTCTACGCCTGGAAATCCCCAGTCCAAAAAGATGGAGTTCAGGTAGTTGTCTGCTACGGTCCATTCGTAGCTGTTGAATCGCATCCGACTCAGTTTGTCTGCGATGACATTGGTGGTGCCAGGAATATGGACCGCATGAATGGATATGCCCTTGTCCACGGCCCACTCGCAAATCCGAATGGCCTCTTCGCAAAGGGCCTTGGAAGTAGTGCCCCCTTGCTTGTTCAGGTAGAACATTGTGGTGCAATTGTCCGTGAGCACCTGAACGGGCTTCTGCTGCAGCGTGTCTGCGAAGGCGATAAGGGCATAACGGACTGCTCTCAATTCTAGCAGGTTAATGTGATCTTCCCTCTCCTGGGTAGACCAGACCCCATGTGCCCTAAGGGCACCACACTGGGCTCCCCATCCTATCGTGGAGGCATCAGTCGAGATTGTGATCTCGGTTTGGATGGACCCAAACGCAACACCCCCAAGGAGGTTAGTCTCATCAAGCCACCATTGTAAGGACTGGATAATCCCCCTGGGGATGGAATACCGCTTATTCTGGGACTCATGTTCAAAATCATGGACCGAGAGGAACCACAGCTGGAGAGGTCGCATGTGCAACCTGGCCATAGGGGTGACAGCTGTAGAAGAGGCCATGAGGCCCAGTAGCCTCTGGATAGCTGTTACGGATTGGAACCTGCATTTAGAAAAAAGGTTCACCATCCTGCCAATCTTTAAAGCACGCTCCCTGGGCAGAAAACCTCTGTTTACATCACCATCCAATTCCATACCGATAAACAGTATTCTCCTGGACGGGGTAAGGTTAGACTTTTGTAAGTTAACCAAAAGTCCTAATCTGGAGCAGGTGAGCATCACCGTATGAATCTGGGCCAGGAGTGCATTAGCAGAGGGTGCTGCTAGAAGCCAATCGTCAAGGTAGGGATAGATGGTACAACCCTGTTCCCTCAAATAAGCCACTACAACAGCCATACATTTAGAAAAAACTCGTGGGGCTGTTGAGAGACCAAAGGGAAGCACCTGGTAATGGTAGGCTTTATTGTTACATAGAAACCTAAGGTACTTCCTATGATCGGGATGGATGGCAATATGGAAATATGCATCCTTGAGGTCCAGGACAGCGAACCACATGTCCTCGGGCATTAACTGGAGGACTGTGTTCAAGGTAAGCATCCTGAACCGCTTGACGAGAACGAATTTATTCAGTTCCCGTAGGTCTAAAATGGGTCGTACCCCCCCATCTTTCTTGTCTACCAGGAACATCCTGGAGTAAAAACCTAAGAGGGGGTCCTGAGGGAGTACCTCCTTCACAGCCCCCTTCTCTAGTAGTGCCACAACCTCAGCCTGTAAGTTATCAGAAGAGGATTGTACTGAGAGGTCAGGAAGAGACAACACTGGGTAAACATCAAACTGAATTTTATAGCCAACTTTAACGATATTAAGAACCCAACTATCAGATGTGATTTCTGCCCATGCAGAGGCAAACTGAACCAATCTGTTCCCAAACACGACAGACTGTTCAAATTCTAGTCAGAACTGCTTTGGTTGCGTTGCTGACTCTTTGACATCGCGGGCTTGTTGACCGCGACAAGGGCGGTAGCTAGGCCTCCGGCGCTGAAAGGAACCTGTAGGCGGCTGGAATTGCCTGTAGGACCCATAACGTGGATACGGCTGGTATCGCTGCTGCTGTCCACGATAGCCCTGTGAAGAGCGATATTGAAAACGATTCTTGGTGGATGGCCCGGTCGGGAGAATGCCGTAGGAACGGGCTGTCAGCCGATCTTTGCGCTTCTGCGACAGG
Source organism: Eublepharis macularius (assembly GCF_028583425.1). Classification (NCBI taxonomy): domain Eukaryota; kingdom Metazoa; phylum Chordata; class Lepidosauria; order Squamata; family Eublepharidae; genus Eublepharis; species Eublepharis macularius. Next base: position 73,203,826 of record NC_072793.1, read on the forward strand.
TATTCATCTGTCTTAGATGAAAACAGGGATTGACCTTCAAAGGGCAGATTTTCCACTTTGTTTCGTGTCTTGACGGGCAGTGCAGTCATGCGGAGCCACGAGTGTCTGCGGAGTACGATGGACGAAGCTAACGCTCTCGCAGAGGTGTCAACGGTATCGCGACCAGCATTTATTTGTTGTTGAGACAGTCGCAGGGCCTCATCAAGAACCACCTTCGCCAACACCCTCTGGTCTGCAGGGAGTTTTTCCATAAAGGCCGCCATGCGGTTCCAGAGGAAAATTTGATACGCTCCCATGATGGCTGAGTAGTTGGAGATTTTCAGCATCAGGGCCGCAGACGAGTATAATTTCTTGCCCAAGGAATCCAATTTTCTGCTCTCCTTATCAATGGGCACAGCATAAGACCCTTGGCGTTGCCGGGTCTGCATTTCCTCAGTAATGAGGGAAGAAGGGGGTGGATGCGCAAAGAGGAACGCACATACGTCATCCCGTGTCTTGTACAGAGCCTCCAGCTTGCGGGATGTCGGGTACACAGAAGCCGGCTTCTCACAGGTGTTGTGAATGATTTCCACCAAGCCTTCAGTGAATGGGAAAGCAATAGTCGGAGGGTTCCCAGACTGGACATATTGCAGAATTTTATCTTTTGGCTTAGGATCTACAGCAGAGATCTCAATATCCAAAGAACGGGCCATCCGGACCATCTGTTCAGTATAGAGTCGGTAGTCCTCAGATGGTGACACACGACCGGTCCCAATGATGATGTCATCTGGTGACGGGTCAGACGGAGGGCTGGGACTCGGGCCCTGGTAAGGTTCTGGATGTTGGTAAGGCGAAACGCGCCTGGGAGAACCATAGTGGGAGAACTCACTCCGAGTGTCACCCAAATACTCCCTGCCAAACGATGGAGAGCTGGCATACAGGGAACCCTCTCTGTCATATCCACTCCGAGGAAGGTGATAAGGCCGGTCCTCCCTGTCCGCATAGTCACCAGCATGCCACATTTGGGCAACCCGAGGTGGAGCGTCGGGCAGGTCACCATCGTCATCAGTGGAGTGGTGTAATGGAGGTGACAGGTGCGGTGACGGGGTCGAGGGCTTCTCCCAGAGCACCTCATCCGTTTGGACCGATGCCGATTGCCTGTGCTTCGATTTCTTTTTTGACTTCTTCTCGCACTTGGTGGCTGAAGTCTGATCGGCGCTTCGGTTCCGGTCTATCGGAGCCGGCGAGGTCACGACAGGCAACGGATCCGATGCCTTCGGATCCGATCGTGCACTCGTCTTCGGAGTGAGGCTAGCGCGCGCCAATTCAGCAAGTTTCGGAGCTGACGATGACGGAACCGATGTCAGATCCGATGGCTTGGGAACCGACCCAGCAGGGATGTTCGGTTCTGATGTAGTTCTCGGCACCTTCGGAGCCGGTGTGGTAGTCGGTTCCGACCTCGGCGGGGACCTGGAACGGTGCCGCTTCTGAGTCGGATCCGACTTCGGAGCCGAGTGCTTGCGACACGACGCGGAACTCGCAGCCTCCTTCGGATCCGGGGTTGGGGTCGGGGCTTGTAGGGGCCGATCCGGCGAGCGAGAGCGGGAGGTAGAAGCGGCGCTCTGGACCTCTGAAGGGGTTTTGGCCATCCCACTAGTCGGTGGTGGCCCCCCCGGGGTATCAGGGGCTCCCGACGCCCGCACAGCACGTCTCCACAGTAGGGCATTCAATCTGTTTGCCCTCTCAGCCCTGGCCTTTGGGGTGAACCGTTGGCAATGCTCACATTTTTCCACAATGTGTCCTTCACCCAAGCACTCGAGGCAAACGGAGTGACCGTCTGTCCTGGTCATCTTCGTTGAGCAGGTAGAACAACGCTTAAACAGCGACTTCTCCGACATGTTTTTCGACTCGATCTTCTCAGAAAAAAAGTTTCCTCAGAAAGTGGACAGCTAGATCTTTACCGGTCGGCGGCAAAGAAGAAACTGAGGGGAAGGGGGCGACGTTGCCCAATGTCGCTCGGGCGGGAAACGGCCACGCATGCGCGTTGGATCGGACGTGCGCCCCCTAGTGGACGTTTTGCTGGAAAGAAAAATCCGGTCGGCAGGCCTGCGCAGGCGCAGTCCCATGTGGGGCTGCACAGAAGACGGACTGTGAACATGTTCAGTATCATCAAAGTGTTTGATAGCCCCCTGTGTTAACATGTCAATCCAGATGAGTTTGTAAAGATTTTGAACTGACAGCCTCAAGCATTTCCATGGCATGATGAAAATGGCATATCAGCAATTAGGAGAAGAATACTGTTTCTATGTGTCAGGTGCTCAGTATCACCTGTCATATTCAATATCCCCTAAAGCTGGAGTCAGGCAGCCAAGCCGATGTTGTTGGGGTGATTCTGTTATTTGAACCCGGGATGGGAAACTGAGAACAGGAGGTGTTTGTTCCTGTTGTAATCTCTCCCAAGTCTGGGATCCTGCTTGACCTTTAGTCTATGAATCACACAGCCTGTTTTCCTGTCTGCAGAGTTAGAGGACTGTTAGGAGAAAGCGGGCAGGAATTAGAAGTAGCCTTGGGGAACCTATTTCTGCTTGATACTTGTCTGTAGCCGCCAGTCCTAGCAAGGATGGCGTAAATGTATGATGCTGGCATCTTATCAATAAAGAACTTTTACTCATGAAACAAAGTCTCTTGAGAGGTGCCTGGCATCCTTACACTATGGGCCTCTTCCTGATACCGCTTCGTAAGGGCAACACAAAAAAGAATAAAAGATTACACTGAGGGATAGCCAGAAACCCTAGTTTCTAGCAAATTTCTGTGCTTCCAATGTGTTTTTGTTTGTTTTGCTTCCACAAGCATAGCATCTGTCTACAGCCTGAGATACAAAGGAGTAAAACAGTATTTTCAACAGAGCATACAAAAACAAAACAAAAACCATTAACATATGAAAAAGCACTTTGAAAACGATCAGTACAATGAAATATCAAAAGCTAAACTACAGGTGACTTTTGGATTGCCCTAGTTCAGAAGCTCTCTCAGTGCCAAATAACTATCATTCTTAACCATTGCTCCAAGGATAAACCAATATCATAGTATATGTTTCAGCAGCATTAATGTTTGCAATGCAGAAATATTTAGAGTTGTTCCATAGAGTTTTGCTTAAGCAAACTGAACATTAAGCAAAATATCAAGAAATAGTAATGATATATTAAATGATTTATTAAATTACTTTACTCCAAGTAAGCCATTTCTCTGTGTGCAATATTTGTAACCTAGTTTGATAAGGCATAATAAAGGGGGAAAAAATAGAAAGACTTGCAAAATGTGTCCACTAAACACCTGAAGGAAAGTTCACACGTGAGTCATCTGCTTATTTCCTCAATTCAGTTCCTCTTGTTTATGTGGTAATATGGAGAAACCTCAAACCTGGCTATAAGCAGGCAAAGGACATAGAAGCAAGCTGTGACTCACTAAAGCTTATGTTTACATAAATGTTGTTAATCTATTCGAGGCCACTAGACTTTTTAAATTTTGTTATGACAGAATAACATGGCTAACACTTTGCAAACCTACAAGACAGAAGTCAGAAATTATTTTCAGTGTGGTGGCACCTTTTCCAGCTGCCAACCTTATCTTCACACAATCTCAAATAAGGGAAAAATGCATAGCAAAATACTAAGCTGCAACTGCACATGTGGATGCTGGCCATACAAATTCAACATTTTAACTGCAACAGCATTAAGACTCTTCATGTTAGTTTTTTCTAGAATTTATTTTATGTACATTTCTCAAACTACTCTATTAGTATACAAACTCATCTTGTGTCAATGCTGTCCTAAGTAGAATTACACTGAGAGGCAATTCTGACACCCAGCAAAATTGGATACTTCATACATCACTACTTAAAAGTGAGATACAGTTAAGTGCTGGTACTTAGCATGCAAACACAAATTTGCTGTTTCTAGCAACCTAAAAGGCCAATTTTGTTGCATTCTCAAAGGCAAATTATAAAATGGCCTTGCTGAAGTGAAAAAATAGTTGTAACACTAGATGTATTAAAACATACTACACATTATAAAATTGAGTAATTTTGTGACTATCACATTTCAAAATATTTTATTAGAGGATCTTCACATAATATGCAGTTATCCATTGCACTTCATTAAAATGAAAAGTTAATTGAAAAGTATGTGTCTTACTCCACACATTCCACACCATCACAAGTTTCATGTAGTTACATTGGCAAACTTGGCTTGTTTTCATTTTGCGTACTTTCTGCATTCTAAATATTAAGTTGAAAAGTATGGTTAGTTGATTGAAATCTATTAAGGCAAGTTCATTGTATTAAAAGTTTCTCCCTCCCCACAAACAGTAGTGAATGGTATTTTAAAAACATAAAATTAAAATGTCTAAATGGCATCTAGCAGATTTTAGAAGATTAGAAAATGGTACCTGACCCCTACTGAATACAATCATAAATGTATATAATTCAAAACATGGTTAACAGTGCAATCCTAAAAAGAGTTAGTCCAGTCTAATCCCATTAAAATCTTTTTAGGATTGGAGCTATGGACAAGAAAGATATTTCCACAAACTTGAAAATGATTTTCAAGTTTGTGTATTTGCAGAAAAATCTGAAACCTTAAAAAAGTTGGGTGGGTACTCCTCACCCCCTCAAAAAATAGAAGCGGTGCCTGTAGTTTTAAAAAGCGAATGTCTCCAGAGGCTGTTACTAGGCAGCCACAGCAATAATGCTATCCTTCAAGCCTTGGTTTCTGTCAGTTAAAGCAGAGCCCTTTCCAGGGCTGTTTTAGTCTTTAAGAAAGGACTCATTAGGCCAGGCAGCAACCACTGGCCAACTTGCTGCCAGACAACTTGCAGCCACCTCATCTTGATGGCGAGTATGTAGTAGTGGTTAGAGTTTCAGATTAGAATGTGGGAGTGGTGTTGGTGGAAAGTGCCATCAAGTCACAGCCAACTTATGTCCCTGTAGGGTTTTTAAGGCAAGAGCCATTCAGAAGTGGTTTGCTATCGCCTGCCTCTGTGTAGTGACCTTGGTTTTCCAGGGTGGTCTGCCACCTAAGTACTAAGCTGGGCCAACCTTGCTTAGCTTCTAAGATCTGACAAGATCAACCTAGTGTGGACCATACAAGTTAGGGCAATCTGGGAGATCCAGGTTAAAAATCCCCATTCTGCTGAGGAAGCTTACTGAAAGACTTTGGACCAGTCATACAATCTCAGCCTAACCTACCTCACAGGGTCATTGTGAGGATAACATGAAGGACAGGAGAATGATGTTAGCTGTTTTAGGTATCCACTCCGAAGAAAGGAAGGGTATATATGAAGTAAATAAATCATATATCTGGAGATGGGTGGCAGATAAAGGTAGGTAGGCTGATGGCTGGAAGAGGAGGGAAACAGGAAATAATGTGCGGAGGGGGATACTGGGGGAAGTTAGGTGCCGTCCCACAAGTTCTTGTGGGTTCTCCACTTCATAACTGGCAGATGGCACAACACAAGTGTGCTAGTTTCCCCAGGTAGAGGCTGCCAGGTGGAGGGAAAGTTGAAACGGGGGGGGGGCACATAGAGGTAGGTTGGCTGATGGGGAGGAAAGAAAGAAGTAGGAAAACAGGAGACGCTACAGGTGTTTTCAGGGAAGGAAAGAGCAAATAATAATAATGTTCAATTTATATACCGGCCTTCAGGACAATTTAATGCCCACTCAGAGCGGTTTACAAAGTATGTCATTATTATCCCCACAACAAAACACCCTGTGAGGTGGGTGGGGCTGAGAGAGCTCCAGAGAACTGTGACTAGCCCAGCTGGCTTCAAGTGCAGGAGTGGGGAATCAAACCCGGCTCTCCAGATTAGAGTCCCGCGCTCTTAACCACTACACCAAACTGGTGTAGGGTAGAAATGAGAGGCCCCTACAAGTCCTTGCAGGTCCTCCAAATGCAAATGTGATATGCAATCTCTAACTGCATCATCATCATCAACTTTATTAATCTCTAATTTCAACAATACCCTAATTCTGTAATATTTAGCTAGGTCTAAGATTTTTCCTAAGATTTGTATAGATGCTTCTACAAGCCCAAATGGAACACAGTTGCAGTTCTATACAGTGCAATTCTATGCCTGTTTACTTAGAATGAAGTCCTATGGAATTCAATGGTGCTTACTTCCAAGTAAACATGCATATGATTTCAGTCTTATGCATACACTGGACTCTAGACTTCTTGTGTACAAACAAAGACATTTTATTTTACCTTGTTTTTCACGATTCTGATCCACATTTAGTAAAGATGGTATTTTAGATACTTCAGATTTCTTTGATCCCCTCTTCAGCACTCTTACCTGTTTAACTTTTACAAACAAATACCTAATTATTTCTACATTGGAATACTATTATGAATTATTCGCAATGTGTTTTATAATGGTTAATTCAGTAGCTAAGGGAAAACATAATTCAGTAGCTAAGAGAAAACATAAAACCACCATTTACAGACTTCAGGAAACAGAAGAGAAACTGTTACTTTGGGCTGCAACAGTTCATAGATGTTTTTTATTTTAATTCAGATTATTTAAACAATCAACAAGAATTCTGAAAAAGAAGAAGCAGTGGGATGAGGTGTATTTGACTTGGGAAAAGCTGGCGGATAAAGAATTAATCAAACTATTCTTTGTTACAAAACACAGCCTCCAGAGGCTCCTTTTCATTTAAAACAATAGTGCTAATGCTTTGTTACTCACATTTGCATGTAATACGTAGTTTATGCCAGATGAAAGAATTAGCTCAAGAAAAAAGCCTCAACTTGCATGATTCAAAAAACTGGGAAACTAATCTGATGGGCCCAAGAGACTTTATACCTAGTTTTCCAAATTAATAAGGCTCCTTCCTCCATGGTGCATGACAAATTGCTTTTGAAACAAAGAAAAGTTCCAAAAGGATTGCAATATGATATAGAGGGTACCATTCAAGGGAGGAAAGGACCCATCCCACTGAGTGCTAGTCCTTGCATGAATCTAAGGGCCAAGCTGTACAGTAAGTGGTCACATGTCCTAATGTTTTCATTTTGACTTATGTGCAGGAGAGGCAGAAATTTGATCAGAGCAGTAAGAAAGAGGCTGCTTAACCATTTTTCCTACACTATTGTCCTGATTTTCCTCTTTGCCTCCCCGAAGGCTCTGTCAATTATTAACAAACCCTCTGAGGAATGATCTTTGCTGGCTCTGTAGAGAGGTGAAATTAAAAAACCCTCTGAGGAGCAATCTTTGCTGGCTCTGTAGAGAGGTAACATTCAAACTACGCTTCCTGGCTAACATTGTGTCTCCCTTCACTTGAACATCCTCATGTAATTCATCTCGGGTAGTTTAGCTCTCCATTAAAAACATCAGTAACTTTGATTTCAGATCCACAGAGTAAAGTGTAGGTTGACCTTACTGGTTTAATATAGATATCTGGTATCTGGAGTGATATCTACATTTTTCAGAATACCAATAATCAAGTCCTGAAAAAATCCAGAAATATTTGGGAATATTTGGAAATGGCATTTTAAGGGTCCCAGGACTGAGCAGCAGTGTCCCTTAAATTGATTTGGCTTGGATTCTCTAGCTTGACACTGGTTGTTGGGCTTGTTGGTTCTGTTTGCTTTTGGGCAGTGGTTGTTGTGTTTAGCTACTGGCTTCTTTGTTGTGGAGAAAGCATAGATTTTTTCCCCTTAGAAAACAATGGAGACAAGTAGAGGGCACCCTGTTCAGGGCCCTACAGAACTGGACACCTAATCCATCTAGCTTGAAAGGGGGGGGGGGAGTCTTTTGTGAACAGCCAGGACTAGATTCCCTGCAATGCTGACATCATTCGCCTGGAAAAGCAGCCACTCAGCCTCACTCCCAGAAAAAGTCCCCCATAGGGAATAATTCCAGAATTCCAAAAAAAAGAGTACGGGGGGCCTGAATAATCCCAAACACTGGCATGGAAACTCTTCCAGAAAACTGAATCCAAAAAGTTTTGGGTGTTTCAGAGGTTTCACTGAGACCACACAGAAAAGTACATGCAAGCAGGAGCAGCCAGTTTTTCTTCCACAAAAGTGTGCTGGTTTTCCCCTTCACTATTTTTGCCATGCTTACCAATAATTCCGCTACTGATTAAAGTATTCATTTCAAGACAGAAGTGATGTTGGTTGGAAAAGCAGAGAACTTGAAGGCCATTGTGCTTCTGACCTTTGATGGGGTCCAGTTGACCCTGATTGGCTTAAGTGAAAAGCCTAGGGGGATCCAGCACTGTTGCTAGAGAAGCAAGTAAATGCAGCAACAAAAAAGGCCTTCTTCCAACTTGATCTAGCCTGGAAAATGGCACCCTACCTCAACATGGTTGATCTAGCCACCTGAATTCATGCCTCAGTAACACTGAGACTAGACTAATGTAATGCACTCTACATGGATCTCCCTCAAAGCCAGAGACTGCAGCTAGCGTAAAATGCTGCAGCTCCTTTACTTTCAGAAACCAAATGGATCACGCATATTATTCCCATTCTGCAGTCACTCCATTGACTTCCTATCAGTTTCCAGGCCGAATTCAAAGTCATGGCTATCACATTCAAAGCCCTTCATGGCCTAAGCCATGCAAAAATACCTCTTTCCCTATGTTTCACCACAGCAGCTTTGCTTATCCAAACAGAGCTTTCTGAAGATACCACCCTGAAGCTGGGCTAAATCAACAACTGCCCACAGATGCACATTCTCTGTGGTAGCCCCCACCTTGTAGAATGGCCTACCCAAAGAGATCAGGAAAGCTCCCACTCTCCTGGCATTTCACAAACTATGCAAAACTGAATTATTCAGGAGGACTTTCTATCAGATTATAGGGCTGCGTCATAGGGCTCTTATGTTCTCACAGAGCCATACAGAAGGGCTGCTTGTTCTAACAAAGAAATACCTTGCTAAGGGACAGGAACTAGAGACTAGACAACTGGGTACTGTCTGCTGATGTAGATAAGCTCCTACTGGGTAGTTCGATGTTGATAAAGATATCATGTTAATTACTTATGCTTTAATTCAAAAAGGTTTCATCTGTGTTCAGCTTTATGCTAGTTTTCAAATTTGCGCTACCATACCCTATTCTATCTGTTTTCATTGAATGCTCTAACTATTGATCATATTGTATTTTTCCTCTGTGAATGTCCTACGTATTAATTATATTGTATTTACTTGCAGTATGTAATTTGTCTTGGATCTCTGTGAGAAGGTGGACTATAAATAAATAATAATATCTTGCAGTCTTAGTTGAAACTTAGGAGGTAAATACAACAATAAATGCAATCAAAATCACAATGCAATCATAAAACCCCACTTCAAGTTGATAGTAAACTCTAGCAGCAGAGAAAAAAGAGTTCCCAGATATATACACCCCAACAGAAAACGAATAGGACTAGGTGGTAGGTACTCAAATATGAGAGAAATGTCAATGTCAATCTTTATCTCCCCTCCCACTTTCTTATGGTCTGTCTGCTTTTAAAACATTGCTTATAAACTGCTGCATATATATTTAAGCAACCAGACTATAGTTATGCCTTTATTTCAATAGAACAATTTTTTAAAATCTCTTTTTAAATGTTGCTCAACTGCTCTTGTTTGGCCAGAGTTCAACTGTGAAGAAGGTATATCTGACAAGAATGTTGTGAGTGCACCTCCAGAGTTCCGTAGCTCCTCTTTTATGTGCATGTGTACACATCTCAAGAATACTGATCATCTCTTGGTCTGGGCTGAAGATGAGGAAGAAAGTTGAGCATGTGTGAAATTCATGGGAACAGAAGGTGCTTAACTGGAGATGGAGCGTGCCCAGAGTTTAGATTTGTGTTACTAAATACCAGTTACAGGACAAACGATTTTTTATATATATAACTTGGGCAACAACTTTGGTGAGACATGTTTTGGATAAGACATAAAATCTAGAAAGAAAACAATGATGTTCTGTTAAACAACTAAGATGTCTTCTGCAATAAGAATTGTTTTGGTCGAAACAACAAAATTTGGTCACTTAGCAGTCATAGCTGAGTTTGAATAAACTTAAAAATAAGAGCCAATGAGGGTTTTTTTATTGTAATGTGAGCCTACCTTTTCTCTGACTTCACAATGCATATAAATGAGAGTACTTACATTGATGCGAATGCTGATCCTGGCACCTGTCTTCTATCTTTCTTCATGACTCAAGCACATTTTTTTTTAAAGTACCACATGTACAATTAAATATACATTTGTTCCCCTTACAATCACAATCTTGAATAAAAGATTTAAAAACTTGCATTAGGGCAAGGGAAGGGGGTGGGTTTGTCACATGTGCCAGCCAATGTGCAGTGTCCTCAGCCAGCTACAAAGATGTGAAATCTGTTCTCCCTGGTCCAACAGCGGCTACTAGCCATGATGAGTATGGAAAGGGACATACTTAGGGGCAGTAAACCACTTAAATCCAGAGGTTATTGGCAACATCAGGGGAAGGCCTTGACTTCTACACCTTGTTTATTGGCCCTCCAGGCCAAATGGTCAGCCATTGTGTGAAACAGGCTGCTGCAGCCGATGAAACACTGGCCTGATCCAACAGAACTCTTCTTACATTCTTACAGAGCCTGATGATACAGAAAGAGTGCTTGTTCAAACAAGAGGCAGTGGCAACATTCAAATGCCATGTATTTATACCCGACTTACAGAAAATTGCACATTTTTATCCATTTTCCACTGAACTTTCTCACTGTGGGATTTATGAATAGATGTCTTTGGATTGAAGCATATTTTAATGAAAAAAATTAAACATGGAATATAATTTTAATGTACCAAGAAAACATTTCAATTCATTATCTCTTTTAAAGAATATGCTAACCTTTGGCGCACACAGACAAAATATTATTGATTGGTGGGGCTATTCCGTTTGCTTAAATAAACAATTTTCTCCATATTTGCACTGAGGAATAAATAGTTCAGAAAATGTGTAGAAAACAGCTGACCATGGTGATGATCTGCGAATGCTGGGCCCTCATGATTCCCCTTCCCTCCCACATCTTCCTGAAGCAGTTCTAGACTAAATCAGCATTCAAGTCAGCAGCAAATATGTCTACTGATGAGCAATGTGAAGACATGGAAAGTTGGGCCCACTTCTAGGGAAGAAATACCTATCAACACCCATGTTTTTGGTCTATTTATATGCAGCCTTTGATTTGCAAAGGAAAGATGCTACACCAGCTGACTCACCAAAAGGAGAGCCTTGTTTTTATTTTGGACCATTTCCCACAGATCTTCTATACTGGTTCTTAAGCTCCATTGCTTAACATGCCATTGTCAACTACATGGCCACATGGCGCATCTGTAAAGCTCTACAGAAAGTTATGAACATACTTTCCATTCCTTTCAGCTGTTTTTGTTGTCCTGCTGCTGTCAGTTCAGGAAAGTGAATGTCTCTCTTCTCACATCTTGAAATATTGCGCTTCTTTCTGTTTGTGTTGACCATTCCATCAATCTGAGCAGTTCTTTCATATAGGGAGACCTTCTCTATTGGGTTCTAAAATGAAATCAGCATGTATCTAAAAACAACATCGACTGTACATCTTGACCATTGCCTTTATTTAATTCTAACCATGACACAATCATCATGACACAACCATCAAACCTTTTTACAGAAGGTTTATATCACTAGGTAGGGAGCCCTATGGCGTAGAGTGGTAAGCTGCAGTACTGCAGCTCAAGCTCTGCTCACGACCTGAGTCGGATCCTGGTGGATGCTGGACTCAGGTAGCCAGCTCAAGGTTGACTCAGCCTTCCATCTTTCCAAGGTCAGTATGAGTACCCAGTTTCCTGGGGGTAAAGTGTAGATGACTGGGGAAGGCAATGGCAAACCACCCCGTAACAAAAACTCTGCCAAGAAAACGTTGTGATGTGACGTCCCTCCATGGGTCAGTGATGACTCAGTGCATGCACAGGGGACTACCTTTCCCTTATCACTTGGCAGGGCGAGGAATTATTATGATGGGATAGAATAACTAAAATTTTTATATCAGTCAAATAAGCTATTCTTTAGTTGCTTGCAACATCCAGCAACAAATAAATTTCTTTAATCTGCAGCACAACCACCACTTCAGTTGACAAAATGTTCCAGGGCAGGGACTGCCTCTTTTCTTACAACTGTAGTAAAGTTCTATCTGGTCTACATCTGGCTTCCCATTTCTGTACCAGTATGTGAATATTAGACATCACCCCAGCCATAATGGTAGATAGTCACTGGTCAAGAATAATTAGTGGTATGGGACAAAAGGAATCAGCCAAGGTTTTAGCTCTCTGCAAAGCAAAAGAGAGGGAACAGCAGCAACAAGAACTGGGCTATGAGCAAAAGTGGTAATGAAAGACAGAATCTGAGTATGGCTCAAAGAAAGACATCATATTTGCTCTGGCATCAGAAGACACTACAGGTTGACATTTCATAAGTCTAGGAGGAAGCTTTGGCTCATGTACACAATCTCTCCTCCCAGAAAAACTACAGTTTGCAGGAACAAACCAAACTGTGCTGGTTCAGATAGAAAGGCTCCCTCCAAATGCCACCCCCAGCCCCCTGGATAGTTCCTAGATATTTTTCCCCATAGGGAATAATGGAGAGTGGGTGGGGTCACCTTTTGGGGAGCCCATAAAATTGGCCTCCGGGGTCCAATCTTCATGAACCTTGGGCGGGGGGGGGGGGGTCTTTAGAGGACAGTCAGGAATAGGGTCCCTCCAAATTTGGTGACGTTTGGTTGAAAAATGACCCCTCCAACCTACCAGATATATCCCAGAGTGATTTTCTCATTTTAAAAATGGCTGATTTTTTTAAAAAAAAATACCCGATCCGAATTAGAGAATCAATTCGGAATTCAGGGAATTCTGAAATTTTTCTTAGATTTGGTTAAAAAAAATGGATTTACCAAATTTTACCACATTTTTTTGGTCTGCACACCCCTAATCAAAAGTACAAAAAGAACTAGAATGCAATCAACAGAAAGTGAGGATCAAACTACATGTACAGGTTTTTTCAAAGTTGGATCTAGGTTCTTCACAGCCACACAGCTGTGGGGGATGGCTGTTAAAAAATAAAGAACTCAAATGGCCTCAGAATGCCACCACAGGGGAAGGAAGATCTCCTGCCTCCCCTCAAGCCATTTTCCAAATCAGCAAGCAGATGGGTCTTTATTTTTGCTGCTCCACATGGAATATTCTGTAGACGTGGAGCAGTAAAAATAGGGAAATATTCCTCCCCCTCCCCCTGTGTTATTTTGGCAAGGGAAAACAGCTTGGGATGGGACAGGCGCCCTTCCTCCCCCCGCAGTAGTGTTTTGAGGCCATTTGAGCTCTCTTTTATTTTCTTCAATAGTCATTCCCCACAGCTGTATGACGGTGGAAACCTGAGTTGGGTCAGGGAATCCAGACTCAACTCTTTAAAAAACCTGCATATCTAGTTTGACCCTTTAGCATGTCTAAATACCACTGAAATCAGTGCTGTCTAACCACACAGTTAAGTGTAAAATCAGTGGAACCTCAGCATGCTAATTTCAAAAGGCCAAATAACATGGCAGCAGAAATGGTTCTTATATCCCAGACTCTCCCAAGAATATATATATAGTGAGGGCAGGGCTCATCTGGAGGAGGAACACACAGGAACGGCGTTCTGGTAGATCTGAAAAGAGGTCACGTGGGTTTTGGCCCCGCCCACGTGATTCCTTTTCCTCTGAGTGCAAGCCAAGTGGGGCTGGGCTCCAAAGGAACGTAAGTTGCTTGGATTCATTCTGCTCTGCTGGTTTACTTTCATTTGTGACTCGTGAGAGGGGGGGGGAGAGAGAGAGAGAAAATGAGTGAATGGGTGCAAGCCGAGTGGTGCTAAGCTCCAAAGGAACATAAGCTGCTTGGAATTCATGCTGCTTTATTTTCATTTGTGACTTGTGAAAGAGAGTGAGTGCGTGGGTGCAAGCAGGGCTGGCTCTCCAGAGGAGGGTAAGCTGCTTTGTGTTCATTCTGCTTTAAGGAAATACCTGAAGATTTTTGCGGAAAGGGGCCTGAGGGGTGGATGCTGCCTTCTGACACACTTCCGGTGATGTCAGGGGGTGTGGCATATGCTAATGTGATATGCTAATGAGTTATGCTAATGAGTTCCTGCAGTTCTTTTTCTAGGAAATGACCCCTGAGTGAGGGTAAGAACAAAAAGGGTTCAAGGAAGCTCATATCTAGTACTGGAAGTCTGCTAAGGGAAAAGCCACCTGGGGTTATGTTTCATGGAGGTATGTATGGAGACTATACATACACACACCTTTTGGCGGAGGGTTTTGCACCATTCAACCCGCACACACACTTTATATAAAATTGGGACAAACCTTCCTTTAAACAAGATCTGCTGCCACTGAATGCAGTTTGGCCATTAGGCTTGCCAATCTTTTTCAGAATTGTATTTTTTCCCCTCCAGTTGGAAGATCTATTACAACAGCATAAATACACATGTAATTTTAAAAGAATAACTTTTAAACACTTACTTGACTTATACTCCCTTCCTCCTGACGGTTATTAGGACTTCCTTGTACCACTGATGGCCAAGGACTTCGCCTTTTCTTTGCTTTATCTGGTAGTCTGATAATTAAACAGATAAAGGACATACCAAATTTATTCCCAGATAGGGGGGACAGAATGCTTCCTATCTAATGTCTTTAGAATCCAAAATGCAAGAAAATAATGCTATCACTAAGAGTCTCTCTACACAATACATCTTACACAGAGAAGCTCAGGTGACTTAGTTTCTGTGTGGTCTTATATTCAAGTGTATTCTGTCTCCCTAGCAGTGCATGTGTATCCACAATGAGAGAACAAGTATTCCTGTGTCAGATGTCTTGTGGCAGAGAGACTCTTTAAGTTTTTACTGGTACTGGGTGCAGAAGGCAGATTACACTGGTTCTAGTTTAACTGCGCTGACTAGCCATTCAAAGAACTTTTTATGATCTTGGACGCTACACTTTTGTCAGCATGACAACAGTTGTGCCAACAGAATAGCATTTCCATTGGGGGGGATTTTTGCTAACTCCTCTCTCCCCCTATATCTATTAAAATATTTATACCTGACCTTTCTCTGTTATCACAAGGCAGCTTACAAATCCCAATTTCAAATATACATAACACAATAAAACTCCAAACAATCCCTCCTCAAATTGGAGACTCCCAAAAAGCCCTCATACTCCTTTTGGGAAAGGAGGGAGTCACTAACCCACTGGAGCACAATTGGGAGCCAGAGAAAAAGCAGGAGGTAGGAAGTTGTCTTACTCTAGCAAAGCTCCACTCTCTCTGCTTAGGAACCAAGCCACAGTCTTTTAAAGCTTGGACCCAGCACGTCTCTAGGAACAAAAACACTGCAAGCCACAAATTCCACTGATGTGTATCACTTTCAGTCAACATAATAAATTACGAAACACACAGCTGCCCAGGTTATAGATTGGCAGAGGGAAATAGCTCTGACTTCTTGCCCAGTCAAGATAGATGCAACAACTGAAAGTGAGGCAGGGAGGCCAAAGAGATTGTACTGCTGTTATCAAATACTCAACATAATTTCATAGGGAGGTCACGATGAATCCACTTTAGACTGAGATGCTGTGGACTGACAGTGCAGCTGAGCAGCTTGTTTTTTAGATCTAGGTCTACAGATAGAGACTCGGGTCTCTTCTGTGGTTTGTACGGCCTTTGGCCAACATATTGATTGGATCAACTGCCTTTCTTTGAGAGAAGTAACTTGGTCACAGTTAGATGAGCAAGATCTGAGTCCAGAAGTACCTTAAAGACCAACAACATTTACAGGGTATAAGCTTTCGAGGGTCAAGCTCCCTTCTAGGATAGCTTGTAACACGCAACTGATACACAATACTGCTGACTGGTATAAGCTACAGAGATAATACCTTCCAAGTTCTAAAAGAGCTACACTGGCTACTGAACAACTTCCAAGCTCAAATCAAAGTGCTGATTATTACCTTTACAGCCCAATCCTAAGCAGAAAGATACCCAAATTCCACTGATATCATTGACTTTAGAAGGGTGCAGCTGCTGAGGATGGCAATGCTTATCAGTTTCTGATCAAGATAAGATTGCAGCAGTAGCCTCCTAGATTCTCTTAGCCACTAAACCAAGTCAGCTTCCAACAAAAGCATCTCTGAACATCCCAACATGTTAGATATGACTTTAGGCAGAGGAGGAGAATGAGGAGGTATGGGGACAGTCTTTAAGGAAAGGAACAGATACACAATGTGTTACAAAATAGGGATGGGATAAAAAGATACTGTCTCTTCTTGTGGTTTTATGGCTTGTTTTTGTCACCAATTATTGCGTTATTGTATTTAGTAAAAATTAGCAGAAATTGCTGAACAGGAATAGGAGGGACCCTCATATTTCTATTCTAGAATATGAGGGATTCACAGACCTATGAATATACCTGTGAACTGAACCTATGTGTCTGTAGCATGAAACTTTACTTAAAAATTAAACCCCATCTATCAAACTATACATATGGCAAGTGCAATTACTTAAAATGTTCCCCCTGGGTTTTCTAATCTTTAGTTCTGCAGTACATACCTTGAGTTAGAACATAGATAGTGTGAGCTGAAGTTTGTGGTAAGATTTCCACAATTTGGGTGAATGCGAGGCATTATCACAGGAGGAGCTTGTGAAGCATCTTCCTTTGCACAACCAGCATCAGTGCCAGGTGATGGCAGGGCAGTTCCATCTCTGCTTGCAGGTTTGTTCTCATGAGGAACATTCAGAGCATTCTGAGACAAAGCACCCCACTGTCCAGTTTTATCTTCTTGTTCAGTCTTTTTAATCTCGGAGAGTTCAGATTTTAATCCTTTCATTTTGATACCTTTGACCTTTATCTCCTTTGCCTTTTTGATCTTTTCAGTATCCTGGAAAAGGTAATGCACACAATCATCTAACAATTATTTTTGTCTTGATACTTAAAAGGTGGAATATTCCAGTTTTCTATGAAGGTCAATAGGGATATGCACCTGTATTAGAATGGTCTGAAAGTACATGTTCTACACTACAATTCTAGGGACACTCTCCTGGGATTAAGCCGCCCTCACTGAATACATTTGAATAGGATGATACTTAGGATGTGAACTAAGCTGAAGTAAAGCAAGTCAATGGATAAATGGAAGACCTCCTTTAAATAACCTACCTCAGTTGCCCTGAATTTCATGACAGAACACTGGGATAACTCTGCCACTGGGGCAGGCTGTTGGAGTAAAGGATTGGGGCCCTACCTCACAGACAGGTCCCAAAAGTAGTCTTTAGTTAGTAAACCCGAGTTACAGCGTGTGTGTTTATCTGTGGAGGTGGTAGGATGGGTTGAGAAAAGCTTACTGTATGTATGTTCATTCAGTCTTTTGCATTTGAAGTACTACATACATTATCAACTAAAGCCTCCCAATAATTAAGCTGTTGTTATTCATTACTATTATTATTATTATTTTCATTTATAGTCTGCCTTTCTTACTGAGACTTAAGGCAGATTACAAAATATGAAAATAAATTAAAACAGACAACAAAATCCTCCAACAAACAGTACAGTAGGACTAGTATTACAGAAGTGGAAAAACAATGTAAATGAAAACCAGTCTAAGGCATGGCATACCAGAATAAAGGAAGGGGGTTACAAATGTAGACACCATTGTAGTTAAAAAGGAGGGGATATGTACAATAAACTGTATTACTATTCCTTATAGAAGCAATCTCCTGTGATGTTCTATTATATTACTCTTCTAATCCCTTTGTAAATACACCCTCCTAAGCATTTTTGTTTTGGACAGTCTACAAAACAGTAGACACACGGGGGCCTTCCTGATGCCCTCACTGCACAAGGTGGGAGCCACCGCAGAATGTCTGCATGAACAAACAGTTGCTGATTTTATCCATTTGTAGGCTGGCACCTTCAGAATGCTTTGCTCAGATGAGAGAAGCTGTCACAGCAGAGCACAGCAAGAGATGTGGTATGAACTGGAATATAAATGCAATAATAAATAAAATAATGAAGACTAACAGGAAAAACAATGAAGTCATGCTTCATTCTTTTCTCTGTTTTTTTCCCTTTTGCTTATGAAACTGGGACCCTTCTTCCTATAAAACTGAAACTTGGCAGGATGAATCCTTTGTGAGGGCTACAATATTGGAAAATGTCATCCAGATTGGATGGAAAACAAAGTAGTTAGAGCTGGAATTGCCCCTAATTTTGAGTAGTCTGAACATTTGTATTAAACATAGTGATGTGCAAAAGAAAAAAATATTCAATACCAAGGATTTTCTTAATATACTGGATAGGTCTCTAATTTTACTTTACTTTAAAGCAAATCTTCCTACTTCATTTGCAGTTTAGCTTTCAAACTATAAAATGTTTTAAAACACAACACGTTGTAAAACACAACACATGGATCACCACCCCACCCCCGTGCTCTTCAGACTTTGCTTTTGAGAGACTATCCATGTCCTGTTCCTTTGTTGGACACAGCCTAGCTAAATTCTGATCGTGTTGTCAGCAGACAGATAACCTGTATACAACTAGTTCAATCTGAGGCAGCCTTCCAAAAAGTCAGGACTGGCTGACAAATAATGAAGGTGGCATGGGCTCACATCACAGTTAGTAATTTCCTCTGACGAACATCTTTGTATTCCCAAAGCAAGCTAAACTGCTACACAAAAATAACCTGCAACCAATGTAAATCAATGATGTGTATTCTAGTTAGAGGGGCTATGTTGACATTACTTATCCTAGACCCCTGATAATCCTGCCGAGCTCCACTCTGTCATTCATAATTTTACCAGGAGTTACTTACACACTCTAAAGTCTATTGTCAAATGCTTGAACTGGAATATTTAACTGAGTATGATGCCAATCCCGAATGCCATGCCTGTGTGGCACAATCATGGAGTAACAGAATTCACACCACCCCAGACAGGAAGGATATTAGCTCAAAACAGAAATATTGGTATGAGGGCCTGTCTTCATGTAATCTGATTTCTGAAGGTAACAGTGAAAGCGCTTGGTCGTTCCAGAATTGTTTCTCAGGCAGAAGCTGAGCCTTAAATTCTTTTGTTGCTTTTTACCCTCTGGGACTGCCAAAGGATCATGAATGAATACAAAATAATACTAAAAATGATTGTCATTCTTACCTTCCCAACAACTGGGCCATTCTGAAGCACATTAATATTAGCCATTTTCTTTTCACCTTCAATTTGTTCAGATGCTTTATTATTGTCTCTGAATTTTGACAGAAAACTCAGCTTTGCTTCTTGTAGCAATTTGGCATTCAGTTCCGGTATGAATCTGAAAAGCATCAAACACACATACAAGCAAAGGTCATCTAGTAATTCCTTTTACCAAGTGCAAGATTTGGGTCCAGTAGCACCTTAGAGACCAACTAGATTTCCAGGGAGTGAGCTTTTGCAAGTCAAAGCCTGGTGAAGGGAGCTCTTGAAAGCTCTTGAAAGCTCACACCTGAACCTAGTTGGTCTCTAAGGTGCTACTGGACCCAAATCTTGCTCTTCTACTACAGACCAATATGACTACTCATCTGAAAGTACCTTTTAACAGGTCTGTCTCCTGACCATGCCCATCCTTTCACAAGCAACCCTCATAATCAGTTGTCACCATCCAGAGCAGTATGCTACAAGCACACTGTATGGATAATACTTGAGGGAACCCCCTATTCAACTTCAACTTCTGCTTCTTGTGAGCATACTATATTTAGCAGAACTACAAAGCATGCCAAACTGAACGCATCTGTTCTACATCTTAGTTGTGGCCCTCAGGCAAAGCCTTTAATGGAGTTTGTGCATTGTCTGTCAAGGAAACCATTTCTTTCTCTTTACAAAATGTACTCAACCTTTCAAGTTCAATTTCAGCCATCATATGAATTATACACCAGTTAATTTATTGTATTCTAAAGATCAAGGATTCTTTTTTGTCATCGCACTTTAACAAATCCTTTTGAGGGTTGAGAAAACAGAACAAATGCCTAAACAGATTTGCAACAAATTTGCTAAATATGCATTAGTTCTTTTTCCTGCCATTGTTATTTAATATTTCACACCATGATTAATTCAAGGGAGGAAAAATCATAAAGTGGATTTTCTGAAACTTATTTGTCCATTTAACAGTAAAATATAACTTTCTAGCATAATTTAAATACATTCACTTGAAAATGTCCTATTTCTTTCCAAACAAGGGTGTGGTTTTACTTTTCAATCTGCAAGAGCAATCAGACCATTGAAACAATTCCCTTTTTGGTTTTTACTCCACAAAATACAAAACCTACTGCCTGGGGCCCAAACTCACAACCAGCAGAGGAAGCTGCAGGGAGTGATGCTACCCAAGATCCACACCTCTCAGTCAACCACTATCTAGTATATGTTTTCCCCATCCTTAGTTAGGGTTGCATACATGGAACTCCCTTCTCCATTTTAGTGTCACGATAATGCTATGAAGTTAGGGCCAAGCTACAAAGTGATGGCTTCCTGGGCTTTTAAACCCATGTCTGCTGGCACCATTTTAATTGATTTATAGTTTTTTAACACAGCGCTGCAAGACCCTCCACCAGAACAGGCACACAACAGGGCAGTTCTAGTCACGCGAGCTTGCTTTCCTACTGCTCTCTCCTCCTTTCACAGGAGGAAGACAGGTGACCTGGCTAGCTATCTCCGCATACTGTCTCCCTACTATTAACTACACCCACCAAATGTCTTCGAGGTGCAAGAGACTGCCAGGCTGTTTGCTGTGCCTGGGAGTGGCAATCTTCACCATGTACAAAAATGAATAGATTTTGTATTAGGAGCTGCCTTGTATTTATTTCTTATGAAAAGCAGTGTTGAAGTGATCCTCAGGAATAGAGCAGAGTGATTCACGAGCATGTAATATCCTGGAAGTGGGGCGCATTCTGAAAGCGCTCAAATGAAAGCACATATTCTGCCTAAGTTACCAACCCCACAGAGGGTCCTGTGAATGCAGATAGCAATGGATTCAGGGAACTTTCCAAACTGGAAGTGTTGGCCTTTGTGCAAGTGTCCTACACTCAGTCATGGAAGAGTTAAATTGTTGTTCTGTTTGTTTAGTCAGATAGCTAGTTAGCACAGGACCACTTAGGCTTCGAGAGAAGTTCCTGACAGAGAAAGTGGGTGTCTTTAGTCTTAATGAGAGAATCTAGGATTGTCTATTAGATGAGCCAGTTTATTGTGGGGCAATTAGCTAGCAACATATACTAAGGTTTTATTGCTTTGTTCAGTCGTCTGCTACTCCACTACACTTCTACTACTTCACTAGACTATTCAATCTAAGTTTTTCTCTCTCTAGGACCTAGTTGAAACTGTCAAGATGTAGTCAGAAACTGACTTCCGGTTTGGGATCCATGAAGGTCTAACGCAGCTCTAAGAGCTGAGCTGTCCGGGCTGCTGTTTTGGAGGCTGGAGGGGCTAAAATTGCCCGCGGCCAACTGTTCTCAGGCGGAGAACAGGCATAAAATGCTCAAGAACCTCAGGGCGCGTTGATCTCGGGCGAGGGGGGGTCCTGCGCAACGGACTCTCTCCCGTCCCTTGAGGTCCCACCCGAAGACAGGTTTTGCCAAAATCTCTGCAGTAGCTTAGGAGCCAATGCGGTTGGCATAAGACCTACATGCCCAAGCTTCAACAGGGACAAGAAGAGCTGGAGGGAAGTGGAGATTGAAACAGTGATTACAACCCGCGGAAGCGTTTAAGAAGGTAAAGATCACTATCTCTTGAAATGGGACAGATTACTTAAAATAAGGAAGCATTAAAGTAGATTTCAAAACTGCAACAGAGTGATTATAAGGAGGGGAAGTTCCGGCAAGAACTGTATTAAAAAAAGGACTAACTAAAACGGAGTTATTAAGGAAATTGGACTATTGTTTTACATACCTGTGGTGACAAAGAGATAGTGGGCTGTGAGAAAGTTTTACCATCGCGAGAACTGCTGTGGGAGGACGGGAAACAGGAAGTACGTAACAACGATAGAGTTGCTGGAGAGAAGCGGCCCTTTCTGGACTACAGGAAGAAGGGAATCGCCATCTTTGAAAGGAGAAGAGTCGCGGCTTCAGCAGAAGAGGAAGTAAGCCATATTGGATTACAAGTAAGGGGGAATAACCATAGAGGAACCATAGAGAAAAGACGCCCGACATTTTGGACTCTTTAATTGACTTTTTGGGAATAAGACCGGGACATTTAAACTAAGAGAATATTAAGCTAAACACCACGGAGCTAAGGAAGCGAGCGGACTCATGGGAGCGAGGCAAAGCAAGCCCCACGATGTCGAAAAAAGAGTGGCAAGCGGCGATAGAGAACTTGGACAAAAAGCTCTCAGAAGGGATTAAGGAGCTTAAGGACATGATACCCGAGTTGGCGAAAGAGTTTAAAGAGACACTTAAGAATGAACTGGCAGAAGTGAAAAAAGGTATGGAAACGATACAAAATGACTTGCAAGCAACACAGCAAAGAGTTAATGTAGTAGAAAATGCGGTGGAGACTCTAGCAGATACGCAACGAACTGAGATGAGGGTGATGAGGGCTAGAATGGCAGTTGCGGAGAGTAAACATATGGAGAAGCAGCTGAGGTTTCGAGGCTTGCCGGAAGTGGAAGGAAAGACGGCCCAAGAACAGATTACTGAGGTGTTGGCTGAGTACCTGGGGAGGAGGAGGAAATTGGGGCTATCCTAGATGTGGTGTACAGAATAAACTCAAGATTTGTGACCCAGAGGAAACTACCAAGAGACGTGATTGTGCAGTTCACGACTAGAAACATGAGAGAAATGATTGTGAGCAAGCAATTTCAAGTCCCATTGGAGGTTGATGGCAAGACGGTTATTATTATGAAGGAGCTACCCAGATCGGTGTTGCTAGACCGGAAAAAATATAAAATCCTAGTCCAGATTCTGAAGGACATGAAAATAAGGTATAGATGGGAAATGCCTGAAGGAATGTCCTTTGAATTTGGTGGAGTGAAAAAGCGCATCAGATCTGAATTAGAAATGGAAAAGTTTATTAGGGACAATGAAAAGGACTTACCAACAATAAGGCCATGAATATGGAGTGTAAATTATTATCTTGGAATGTAAATGGACTTAATTCACCTAATAAGAGAAAAAATATCTTCCACTGGCTATCAAAACAAAAATGTGATATTGTGTGTCTACAAGAAACCAATATTAGAAAGCAGGATGTAAAATATTTAAAAATGAACAAATTGGGCAATGACTTTGTAGCGGCCTCAACAAAGAAAAAAAGAGGAGTGGTGCTGTATATAAAAGAGGAGCTACAGCCAAAATTAGTGGTGAGAGACGCGGAAGCCAGATTTTTAGCAGTGGAATGTATATGGAATTTAAAGAAAGTGTTGGTGATTGGAATTTATGCACCTAATGGAGCGAAAGAAAGCTTCTTTGAGGATTTAAGGAAGCAACTGGATGAACTTTCTTACGATCAGATAATTTTAGCTGGTGACTTCAATGGAGTTACTAATTTGGATCAGGACAAGAAATCAGTAACTGCACAAAAGAAAAGAGGATTACTACCAAAGGCTTTTTTTGTATTAATGCAACAAGAAACTTTAGAGGATGTATGGAGAAGGCAGAATCCCAAATGTAGACAATATATGTTTTTTTCGGCGAGACATTCTACGTTATCACGAATTGATATGATCTGGGCCTCAAAGGACTTAGCGCTTTGGACTAAGGATGTGGAAATATTGCCTATGGTAGGCTCAGATCATAATCCAATTATGTGGAAGTTCGGAAAAAGAATTAAAAGGAGAGGATGGAGGATAAATGAGGACTTGCTACAAGAAGGAGAAAATATGGAGATGTTGAGAAGGGAGACTAAGTTCTTCATACAATACAACATGAACAGAGAAGTACCAACCAATAAGGTATGGGACACTTACAAGGCAGTAATTAGAGGCATACTAATGGACTTAAATGGAAGAGCCAGAAAAAAAAGAGAAGAAAAGAGACAGGAGATTATGGAGAAAATAAAAGCCAAAGAGATACAATTAAAGAAAAGACCAGGGAAAAAGAAGATATATCAGGATATTAAAATCCTTCAAGAGCAATTGACGGCAATGAACAACAGAGAATTGGAATGGAATCTTAAGAGATTGAATCAAAAGTCGTTTGAGGGCGCAAATAAACCTGGGAAATATCTGGCGTGGCAATTGAAGAAGAGAAAGGAGAAGAAAGTAATAAATAAAATCTGTGAAGATAATAAAGTGCATTTGGAACAGACTGCCATTAGTAGAGCCTTTTATAAATTTTATGCAAAGTTGTACAGTAAAAAAGAAGTGAATAAAGACTCAATAGCAAGTTATTTGGAGGAAATGAAACTACCAGCAATTTCAGAGGGATGGAGAGACAAACTGAATAGCAAAGTGACGGAAGAAGAGATAAGAAAGGCAATACAGTCAACAAATTTGGGGAAAGCGCCAGGACCTGATGGACTGACAGCAAAATTTTACAAGGTAATGGCTAATGAACTGGTGCCATTTTTAAAAGAAGTGATCAATGGAGTTTTGAGGGACCAAAGGATTCCAGATACTTGGAGCGAGGCCAACATATCATTGATCCCAAAAGAGGGACAAGACTTGACTAATGTTAAAAATTACAGACCTATCTCGTTACTGAATAATGACTATAAAATCTTTGCGAAAATATTGGCGGAGAGAGTAAAGGGATGGATGTCCGAATTCATAGCGGAGGAACAAGCTGGTTTTTTACCCAATAGACAAATTAAAGACAATTTAAGGACAGTCATAAATGCTGTTGAATACTATGATAAGCGTTGTGACAAGGAGGTTGGATTCTTCTTTGTGGATGCTGAAAAAGCATTTGACAATTTGAACTGGGACTTCATGTTTGCCACTATGGAACAGCTACAAATGGGGGAAAGATTTATAAGAGCAGTAAAAGAAATCTATAGGGACCAGAGTGCAGCAATTGTGGTGAATGACGAGGTGACTAAGAAACTGACTATAGGTAAAGGCACAAGACAAGGTTGCCCGTTGTCTCCACTGTTGTTTATTTTGGTCTTGGAAATACTGATGATACAGATTCGAGAAGATGATGCAATCCGTGGAATAAAAATAAAAGAATTTTCCTATAAGGTCAGAGCATTTGCGGATGATATAATGTTAATTGTGGAGGATCCAATTGAGAATATGCCAAAGGTAATAGAGAAAATTAAGGAGTTTGGAGACTTGGCAGGATTTTATGTAAACAAAAAGAAGTCAAAGATATTATGTAAAAATATGACCAAACAAAAACAACAGCAATTAATGGAAATAACAGACTGTGAAGTAACAAACAAGGTGAAATATCTAGGAATTGAATTGACTGCAAAGAATATAGATTTATTCAAAAACAACTATGAGAAACTGTGGACTCAGATAGAGCGAGACTTGATTAAATGGAATAGACTGAGTTTGTCATGGTTGGGGAGAATTGCAGTAGTAAAGATGAATGTATTGCCAAGAGTGATGTTTCTGTTACAAACAATACCAATTATTCGGGACTCTAAGCAGTTTGAAAAATGGCAGAGGAAAATATCGGACTTTGTCTGGGCAGGCAAGAAGCCTCATGTGAAAATGAAAGTACTGCAAGATTCAAAGGAAAGAGGTGGAATGCAGTTGCCCAACCTAAGACTCTACCACGATGCAATTTGTTTGGTGTGGTTGAAAGACTGGATGACATTGAAAAACCGTAAACTACTGGCCTTAGAGGGATGTAAAAAGATATTTGGATGGCACGCGTATATGTGGTATGATAAAGTAAAAGCGGACTCTATGTTCTTACACCATTATATTCGAAGAAGCCTCTTCACAATTTGGAAGAAGTATAGAAATTACCTACAGGATGGAATCCCTTCCTGGGTGGTTCCATATGAAGTAATAGATCCGAGAACTGTCGATAATGAACAACAGTGTTTAACGTACAAGGAGATAACACGAATAGAATCCTCTAAATTAAGAATCAAGACGCAGGAAGAGCTGTCTCCAAGTTATGATTGGTTTCAATATGGACAGATTAGAGATCTTTATTATTCGGACTGGGCGAATGGAGGGATAAGAACGGACAATTCGGAATTAGAGGAGGTAATTTTGCAAGCGGATAATAAAGAAATCTCTAAGACTTACAAAGTGCTGTTAAAATGGTTTACAGAAGATGAGACAGTCAAAGTCCAAATGGTGAAGTGGGCAATAAACTTTAACAAAGAGATAACAATGGAGGCGTGGGAATACTTGTGGAAAAATACGTTGAAGACTACGACATGCACCAACATTAAAGAGAATGTCTATACAATGATTTATCGTTGGTATTTGACACCAAAGAAAATTGCGCTAGGGAATTCTAATATGTCTAATAAATGCTGGAAATGCAAAAAGCATGAAGGATCTTTGTATCACATGTGGTGGACTTGTGAGGTAGCTAAGCAGTACTGGGGGGAAATAATAGAAGCAATAAGTGAGATTTTACAATTTCAAGTCAGTAAGAACCCAGAACTGCTGCTACTGAACTTGGGAATGGAAGACATTCCAGCACAATATAGGACATTGTTATTTTACATGACAACAGCGGCAAGACTTTTATATGCGCAAAAATGGAAAGTACAAGAAGTGCCAACAATCGAGGACTGGATTTACAAATTGCTGTACATGGCGGAAATGGACAAAATGACGAGAAAACTGAGAGATCTTGATCCAGGACAGTTTAACATGGATTGGGAGAAGTTGAAGCAATATCTGGGGAAAAAATGGGAGGTGGGAGGAGATCTGTGGCAGTTTGAAAATTACTGAAATATAATAAAAGAAGAGAGAAGTGACTGTACCGGGGGGAGGGAATTTAAACAAGAAGTTCTAAGCAATTATGTTATTTGATTATCACATATAGTACTAAATAATAGAGATGTTATTATAAGAATTATAAGGACATAAGTTAACTAAATATAGTTCTGGTAGATAACTGTGTAATAGATAAATTATATAATTAAAATAGAGTGAATATAAGAAAGGGGGAAAGAAGTATATAGTAACATATAGAATATAAGTCAAATTGATTGATTTATATTGAATGTATACAGTGTTAGAGAAGTACTTGGAAATACGTAGAATATGGTCAAATTGATTGACCCACACTGATGAGATTAGAGTGATTAAGTAAGAGAACAAAAAAAATGGAGAAAATGTTACATTATTAAAGAAGATATGCTAGGAATGTAATATTTAGTTTGATAAGTTAAGTGGGGAAGGGAATAAAGATAGTACGGTGTTAGAATATATCAGCTTAGAAGAGAATGAAAGTGTATGCTTAATAGAAGAAAGCAAGTTTGAAATGAGTGAGAAAAAAGATAGAGAAGGGGTTGGAAAACTGTTGGAAGTCAACAAAAGGGGGGGAAGGGAGGGGGTTAGAATTGGAATAAATTAAAGGGAAATGATTGTATTGAATAATTATAGGATTTCTAATCCAATAAAATTAAAAAAAAAAGATGTAGTCAGAAACTGTTTGTTGTTTTTCCTACCAAATGTACCCTTTTTACCCTTTTATGTAGTAAAGTATTTTTATAGAGATAGAATCACAGAAGTCTGTCTACTTGTTTCCATTGTACGATTATCAAACTCTGCAACTCTACAGACTTATATCTAATTGCTGTGCAACCGCCAAGAGGAAGGAGCCAGGATGGGGCTGGGGGGGCTAGATAGCTCCATTTTCTTGTATCTGCTGAAGCCCAGTGCGCCTGCCCTGCCCTCCCTCTTCCTGGCCCCTTTGCAAAGAAGCACTGCTGAATCCAAGTTTGAGCCTTCCTGTCTCCACACACGGATTCAATGCTAGGCTGGGCAAGGGGAACCAGGGCAGGCAGCACAAGTTCACCTTATGATTGGAGCAGCATGATGAGGGGCAGCTGGGCCACCATCTTCCTCCTGCATCTTCCTTGGGCAAGCCGGTCAGCAAACTCACTTGACTTGGGCTGCCCCAGTGTGCACCTGTTCAAGAAGAGGGCCTCGCAGCTCTGTATTAAAAAACTACAAATCAATTAAAATGATGTCAGCAGACATGGGCTTAAAACCTTCCTGTAGTTTGGCCTTTAGGCTGAGAGAGAAAGAGAGCAACTGAACCAAAGCTACCCAACAGGCTTTATATAAAGCGGAAGTTTGAACCTGTCTCCCAGATCCCAGTCCAACATTCTAACCAATATACCAGATATTTAAAAATTCAGCTGGCTTTTGGTTTTTGTTGCCCCCTGTAATGATTCCAAGTAAATGGGTGCATGTGTCTTTAAATGTTTGGTGAGATAGGTGAAGGGGGGGGTGAAAGAGGGAGATGAGTGAGTGATATGATTGGTTGATGACAGAGAGTGGGTGGAGTGAAAGCAGTTTTCAGTTATTGAGGGAGAGAAAAAGATTCAGTTAGGGCAAGAGAGGCGAGCTGTGTGCAGCCTGAGGGTGTTCATGTATTTGTGAAGGAAAGGCAACCTGAGTGGAAGCCTGAACTGAGTGTGTCTGTGAGACTATATATTCATTCTATTTGAAGCAGGCAAACTGTGTGTGCGCCTGAGAGAGAAAGAATTGAGAGAGAGAAGAAAGCAGGCTAGCTGTGTGCTGCCTGAATATGTTGGAGTGTTTATGAGAGAAATATAACCTGTGTGGAACCTGAACTGAGCATGTTTGTGAAAGGACACTCAGTCAGGGAAAGAGAGGCCAGCTGTGTGAATGAGAGTAAATGAAGTAACTTTAAGAACTAAGAACTACTGTTATGAAACCAATACGCTTCTTGAAAAATAAACATTTATTTTGTTTTATTATATCCCAGTGTAGCTGTCATTGCTATATCCCATTCATATCCTCAGGGCCACATAGAACCACGAAGGAGCCTGATGCTTAAGCACGTTACCAAAGGGGAAATCTGAATAAAATATTTTGGAATAATACATTCCTGGTGGCAGCAAACTACCCAGAGGGTGTAAGGGGAAGATTAAAAGAAAAATCTACCCCAAAGAAAGTGAAGATCATAACACCCCCCTCCAAAGCAATTGCATTAAATATTTTGATTTGAATGGCAAGGATACAGTATCCCAGCAACAAAGTGCTAACCCCTTAGAGGAAGATGTTTTGATCCCTGAACAAATTAACAACTGTGCATCTATCATGCAAAAAGCCAATCATCTTGAAAGGATTCTAAAGTGACTTCTGAAACCCGATTCCAAATGCTTACTTTTCAACAAACCCATCTCTGGTAAAATATTCATGCTTCAACAAATCAGCAGAGGATATCCTATCTGCAGGGTCCATTTGCAAACAAGCCTGGAAAATGATGGCATTCGTTTAGAACACAAAATTTTGGCAATCATGTAGTGATAAATTCCACAAACTAAAGTTTGGAATTATATAATAATTCCTTGTTATTTTACAAATATTTAAGGAATGTTGACATGCAATCCATTTAACCTTCTTTCCATTTTGTTTTGATATGTAGATCTCCTTTCATTACCACAAAATCTAGCACACCTAAACAATTTGTAAAGCTCCACCCATCAGTTTACATGTATGCAGAAGGCCAAAATTTACAGTTAACAGCTTTTATTTAATGGTGCTTTAAATTAAACATCCTGATCTTCAAGCTGCTTTCAGTTACATTGGCTGAAATTGCCCCTGGATTGGCCACAATTCCTCCAACATACACCTGGTATAAAAGGCAGGTTTTAGTCTACACCACTTGATATCTGCTGGTGATTTCCTCATTGCAATGGAACTCACAATGGCCAATTTAATACACATTTGCACTTCAAAATCGGCCCTGTAGTTAGTTAGGACAGCATTGACACAATGACTTGGTTCTGATTCTCTGTGTAACTCTCATTATAGCTGGGAATTCAGAGGCATTCATAGTTACAACAAGACATCCCTACGCCCACACTTTCCTTGCTTCAGCCTCTTGTGGTTGCCAGTTCCCTTTTCCACTGGAGGTCATCTGATGGCTTTTTTAAAAATCAGCACTTACTAGATTGTTACAGTGCAATAGTGTTATAGTGTTCTATGAGCTTCTCTGAATTCCCAGCTTCCTTTATATTAAAAAAAATCCCTAAGCTTTGAACCTTTAACGTTTGCCCAAAAAAGCCCTCCGGTGACCCCAGGGTGAGGGGGCGGGGAGAGGCAGCACAAGGAAAATGCCATCAATGTGAGAAGATCCTTCGAAAATGTGTCCCTTCCCTTCTACACAGCAAGTAAAGGTGCTTTGACCACAATCTTTCCAAAAAAGATCATGTACATGTACAATAGCATTCTGTACCAAAACTATTGCAGCTTCATACCTTGGTCTTCAGTGCACAAAATGGAAATAAATCCCATTTATTTCAACAGGAATTATTTCCTCATTTTTGTTACAATCCACTGGCTCTAACTGTATGTTGCCCTTTCTAGACTATTGTTTTATAAAACAAACAATGCAGAGCTACTGATCTGACAGCCAGTGTGCTGCAGGGGTTAGAGTGCTAGAGTAGGATCTGGGACACCCAGGTTCAAATCCCCACTCTGCCATGGAAACTCTCTGGGTGATCTTGGACCAGTCACACTCTCTCAGCCTTGTTATTAGTCAAATGTGCCCTCACACTAATAGGGAAGCTTATGAATATGGAATAACATAATCCCCCTCTCCTCTCATGTTTTATACACAAACTGCCTGGCTAGGTAGGAAATGAATACCAGCTCCTGTCTGGGAGATGAGAAAATAATGGAATGTGAGCTATGAGGCAAGGCTAGCTTCTAACCCCACACCCTTGGAGATGTGCAGAACTGTATAACAAAGGGGTCTCCAGAAGCTCTTGAGTTAATCACATCACCCACCCTGCTGATCTTCCCTTCTCCCAGCCTGAGCCATTCAGGAACTGATAAGCCTCACCCATCCAGCCATCGTGAGTCATCAATCATCTTTTTACACTTTTAGTTATTCCCAGGAAGGTTTAATCTAGTTTTCCCAATTTTATTGTCTCTCCTCTGGAGACAGTCGTCAAGCTATTGTCTTTGGACGCAAGACATCAGTTTTTTGCCCCACGATACATTTTGCTCTATAATTAGGCTGTCCTGCCATGTGCTAGTTGTGCCCTAGGACCTCCTCCCACACACCCTCAGACTCAGGTATAAACTCTCTCTTTCTCCCTGCCATGAAGTGCCGGTCACTCAAGGTAGCTGCTCTACAAGACGTCCTCCTCCTCCCCCTCCTAATAAATAAATAAATAAATAAATAAATAAAACCTAATCCTAAATCTTCATCCCATTTTCCCCACTGTTTTCTAGTTAGCTTTGTGTGTATGTGCTTTGTGCATTTTGTGCAATTGATCATTATTTTACAAATTAAAAACCTATTGGTTGAGCATTTGTCTGCTTATTGAAAGATCCTTGGCCCTCCCCATGGGCAACTCCCACTAAAGCCAAGTGGTGACAGTGGGCACAGGAGGAAGTTTGATGTAGTGGTTAAGAGCAGTGGGACTCTAATCTGGCGAACCTAGTTTGATTCCTCACTCCTCCACTTGAAACCAGCTGGGTGACCTTGGGTCAGTCACAACGCTTCCAGAGCTCTCTCAGACCTACCCACCTCACAGGGTGATTGTTGTGTGGATAATAACATACTTTGTAAACCGCTCTGAGTAGGCATTAAGTTGTCCTGAAGGGCGGTATATAAATCGAATGTTGTTGTTATTGTTGTTATTATTATTCTCTACAGGGACAATCCTTGTATACATAAGTGTAAGATCTCACAGTTACCCAGCTCCTGCTGCCTCTCCTTGCATGCTAATTCCCCCAACTTGCAAGGAGACCCCCATTCAGGGTAACAGCCTAACCTACCTCACAGGGTTGTTGTAAGGATAAAATAGAAGAGAGAAGAATGATGTAAGTTGCTTTGGGTCCCCATTGAAGAGAAAGGCTGGGTATAAATGAAGTAAATAAATAAATAAATAAAAATTGCTGAATAAGATCAAGTCATACTCCTTAAAAATTACCATCTGTTTTAGGAATGTTGCACATTCCCATCACTTGCACCATTCTTTCTAGCAGCTAGCAGGGCCACTGCAACCTGAAATAACAGAGTTTCACTTACCGTAACTGCTGTTCATTGACGTCTTCTGTGCAGGCACACATGGGACTGCGCACGCGCAGGCCTGCCAACCGGAATTTTTCTCTCTAGCTAAATGTCCACTAGGGGGCGCCCAACCAGCCAGTGCGCATGTGCGGTCCTTCCCGCCAATATTACATCCAGTGAGCGCGCTCACCCTCCAGTTTCTCCTGTGCTGCTGACCCACAGAGAAAATTCACCTGGAGGAAGCATAGCGGGGTAGGAGGGTCTGTGTGCCTGCACAGAAGACGTCAATGAACAGCAGTTACGGTAAGCGAAACTCTGTTTTCATTGTCCGTCTTCTGTGCAGTCCCACATGGGAGACTCACAAGCCGCTTACCTTGGAGGAGGGTATGTTTCTTACAAAAAAAGCGACTGCAGGACAGCTTGACCAACCGCCGCCTCTTTACGCTCCAAAGTATCCAAGGCATAGTGTTTGCCAAAGGTCTCAGACGAGAACCACGTAGCCGCTCTGCAGATTTCTCGTATAGGTATCTCTCTCAGGAAGGCCGCCGAAGAAGCGTGGGCTCTGGTGGAATGAGTTCGAACTTCTAGAGGACACTCAACATTCGACAGTGAGTAACAAGTCTTTACAGCCATGGTAACCCACCTAGAAATAGACTGAGGAGTAGCAGCCTTCCCTTTGCGGGAGCCCGCATAACAAACAAAAAGACTATTAACCTTTCTGAACGACTTGGTTCTCTGAAGATAGAAAAGTATCGCCCTGCACACATCTAAGGAGTGCAAAGCCCGCTCCGAGCTGTCTGTAGGCGAAGGAAAAAACAGGTAGAATAATGTCCTGTGACGTGTGAAATTCCGTGGCAACCTTAGGCCGGAATCTCAAATCTGGTCGAAGGACCACTTTGTTGGGGTGCACCTTGAGAAAAGGAGGATCCTGTCTAAGGGCCGCCAGCTCACTAACTCTACGGGCCGAAGTAATGGCCACCAAAAACGCCACCTTGAATGACAAAAACTTCAGGGCACAGGATGCCAACGGCTCAAACGGAGCCCTCAACAGAGCAGTCAGCACCAACTTAAGTGACCACTGGGGTACAATCTCCCTAACCGGGGGAAACGTATTGTGTAAACCCTTAATGAAGGACTTGGACAAACTATGGGAAAAAACGTTCTCCCATCAACCTGATCATTACAATCAGGAAACTGATTGTAATGTACAAATTAATGACATCTAATCCAATAAAAAAATTTTATTAAAAAAAAAAAAAAACCTTCGCGTGAAACGCGGAAATGGCAGCCAGGTAAACCTTCACTGAAGAATTAGAAAGTCCCTGATCCTTAAGTGTCAAAAGGAAATCAAAAATAGCCCCCAAATGGCAATTCCACACATCCAACCCCTTGTCAGCAGCCCAAGACTCAAAACGTTTCCATTTAGCTGTGTAGGATTTACGAGTACTATCTCGTCTGGCATTGACTAGGATCTCTGCCACTCTGTCAGACAGCCCTGGGAGCCCCGAATAAGCCAAGCCGTCAGCTTCAGTTTGGGTGAATCATGATACAGAACCCCTTTGTAGGAAAGGAGATTGGGAACCAGATTGAACTGATAAGATAAACCCTGAGAAAGCTGCATCACCAGATGAAACCAAGGCTGACGTGGCCAAAAGGGAGTGACTAGGATTACGTGGGACCCTTCCCGGAGAATTTTGCTGACCGTCCGGACAATCAATGGGAAGGGAGGGAACGCATACAAGAGAACCCCTGTCCAGGAGATCTGGAAAGCGGCCCCCAAAGAGTTTAGACCCAGACCTCCCCGGGAGCAGAACCGAGGGGCTTTCCTGTTGCTTTCTATAGCAAACAGGTCCACTTTGGGGAAACCCCAAGTCTCGAACAGGCCGACCAACTCTGATTCCGTGATAGTCCACTCGTGATTGTCGTAGGTCAGACGGCTCAACTTGTCCGCTATCACATTCGAGGTCCCTGGAATGTGAACTGCTTGCAACGAAACTCCCTTGTCTAACGCCCATTCCCAGATCCGCATCGCTTCTTCGCAAAGGGCTTGAGATGTGGTGCCCCCTTGTTTGTTCAGATAGAACATGGCCGTGCAATTGTCTGTGAGGATCTGCACTGTCTTGTACTATATCGTGTCGTCTCGTACTATATCTGTGAATGCGATAAGGGCAAAACGGATAGCCAGTAACTCTAACATGTTAATATGGAGACACCTATCTTGGTCAAACCAAGTCCCGTGGGCCCTAAGAGGACCGCACTGAGCACCCCAACCAGTGGTGCTGGCATCCGTGGAAATGGTGACCTGACACTGAATTGTTCCAAATGTAATCCCTTTAAGAAGATTACCCTCAGAGAGCCACCACTTCAAAAAGTGAAGAACTCCACGGGGAATGGAATACTTCCTGGTCTGAGAGGCTGAAAGAAAATCATGGACTGACAAAAACCACAATTGAAGTGGTCGCATGTTCAATCTGGCCATAGGGGTCACAGCCGTGGCTGATGCCATTAGGCCCAACAGCGTCTGGATGGCCGACGCTGGTTGGAACCGACACCTGGAGAAAAGAGCTACCATGCGCTTAATACGTAAAGCACGTTCCTGGGGCAGGAATCCCTTGTTCAATATCCCATCTAAGATCATGCCTATGAATTTTGCCCTCTGAGAGGGAACCAAAACCGATTTTTGAAAGTTAATTAGGAGTCCCAGACGAGCACAAGTGTGCACTACCAGGTCCACGTGCTCACAAAGCAGGTCCAAGGACGTGGCTGCTAAAAGCCAGTCATTCAAATAAGGAAAAATGGAGCATCCCTGGCATCTAAGGAAAGCTACCACTGGAGCCAAGCACTTAGTAAAGACTCTAGGCGCAGACGACAGCCCAAATGGCAGGACCTGGTATTGAAACACTTTGCCATTACAAAGAAACCTCAGGAACTTCCTGTGCTCTGGGCGTATGGAAATATGGAAATACGCGTCCTTGAGGTCTAGGACGGCGAACCACATGTTTTCAGGCATCAGCTGTAGGACCATATGTAAGGTTAGCATTCTAAACTTTCTGGGTCTCACCGACTTATTCAAATTTCTAAGGTCTAAGATGGGACGCACTCCCCCATCTTTCTTGTCGACTACGAACATCCTTGAGTAGAACCCAAGAAGGGGTTCCCCCTGTGGGACCTCAACAATAGCCCCCTTCTGTTGCAAGGCCAGTACAGCAGTCTGGAGCCTCTGTGAGGAGGAATCAAACGAGAAATCAGGGAGAGACAACTCTGGATAAACTTCAAATTCAATTTTATAACCAAACTTTATAACATCAAGAACCCAACTGTCAGCTTGGATCTCCACCCAGAACGAACTAAACGCAGCTAAACGGTCTCCAAAGACCACGTTTTGGTCAACGGCTAGTCAGAACTGTTTAGGCTGGGAAGCCGGATCTTTATCAGCCGGATTCCGACGATTCTGTCGGGGACGGTAGTTGGATCTGCGTCGCTGATACGAGCCTGACTGCTGATGAGGCTGCCTGAAAGAGCCATAGGGAGGATACGGTTGGTACCTCTGGTTTCAGTTCTGATAGTAATAAGAGGAATGGTATGGAGGACGGTTGAACTGAGATGGTCTTGCGTGGATGATGCCATATGACCGAGCCGTCAGACGGTCCTTCCGCTTCTGAGACAGATATTCATCTGTCTTGTTGGAGAAGAGGGACTTCCCCTCAAAGGGCATATCCTCGACTCTGCTCCGGGTTTGAGGAGGTAAAGCCGTTGTACGCAGCCAGGCATGTCTCCTGAGAACAATGGCTGAGGCCAGAGCCCTGGCTGAGGTCTCCAGGTTGTTCCGACCGGCACTTATCTGCTGTTTAGACAGGCGAAGTGCTTCATCCATAATAACTTTAGCGAGGACCTTCTGGTCGTCAGGGAGCTTATCAAGGAACACCGCAATCCGGTTCCACAGGAATATTTGATAGGCCCCCATTATGGAAAAATAATTTGCGATCTTCACTGCCAGAGCCACAGAAGAGTAGATCTTTTTTCCCAGAGAGTCCAACTTTCTACTCTCCTTATCAGCAGGCACAGCATGGGAGCTTTGTCTCTGAGTGGATTGCATCTCCTCAGCAACCAGCGACGATGGAGGAGGATGCGTGAAGAGGTAGGCGCAGACATCATCCCGAGTCTTGTACAGGGCTTCCAGTTGACGAGAAGTAGGGTGAATGGAAGCAGGCTTCTCGCATACTGATGTAATGACCTCCTCCAGACCCTCTATAATGGGGAAAGCAATTGAAGCCGGATTGCCCGAGTATATATGGCGCAAGATCTTATCCTTGGGCTTCGGGTTGACTGCTGACACTTCCAGCTCCAAGGAGCGAGCCATTCTCATCATCTGCTCCGCATAGAGGCGGAAGTCCTCCGTTGGAGAAATCCTGCCGGAACCGATAATGATCTCATCCGGAGACGGATCCGATGGGGGGCTCGGGCTCTGATCCCGGTCCGCCTCCGAACGATAGTAGCTACGTTCCCGCCTGGGAGAGCCGTAGTGGGAGTAATCACTACCCTGCAGATCCCACTCCTCTCGAGCCAAGGAGATCGAATAGGCCCAACGTGGTTGCAGGAGGTCGGAACCGAGGGCCTCTGCATGGCGGTGGTAAGAATACGGAGAGCCCTGATCAGAAAAATGGTGGTGTCTAGCTCGGGAAGGAGAGCTTATCCACGGACCTTCACGGGGATCCCACTCATCAGCCGACGAGAGACAAGGAGGCGATCGGATCCAAGGGGAGGGGGTTTTGGGCCTATCCCACTCGGTCTCCGTCTGTACTGATGCGGTATGCTTCTGCTTGTTCTTCTTCTTAGATTTCTTGGAAGGAGGTTCAGACTGATCCTCATCCCTGGAGCGTTTCCTCTGCTTTGGTTCGGATGATGTCGGATCGGAGTGCCTCGGAACCAACGAACGTGAAAGTTTCACCGGATCCGAACTCTTGGACCCCGATTGAGCAGAGTCGCTGGGTGGTCGCTCGGGTCTCGCTGGTTCCGAGCACCTCGGCTCCGAAGCCTTTGGTTCCACCCTTTTCGACTCCGGTTTCGTCGAAGTCGGATCCGAAGTGCTTCTCGGACTCGGAGTTGAGGGAGACTTGGGGGTCTGACGGGCCTGTGGCGCGCCTGCAGCGCCACTTGAATCCAAGGGAATTGTCTCTCTAGCGCGTCCCGGAGAAGCTGATCTGGCAGTAGACGAAGCGCTCTGGGACGATTTCCCTCTCACCGAGGGGGGCTTAGGAGGGATCTCCGCGCCATTAGTCGCCCGCATGGCCCTCTTCCACAACATCGCCTCTAGCCTGGCTTTCCTTTCGGCCCTGGCTTTAGGCGTGAACTTTTGGCAGTGCTCACACTTAGACACAATATGTGTCTCCCCCAGGCATTCAAGACAAACTGAATGGCCATCAGTTCTACTCATCTTGGTGGAGCACGTCGCACACCTCTTGAATAAAGCTTTCTCAGACATAGCGTCTGAGAAAAACAAACTCTCACCGACGATGAATTTCTAACACTTTCGCGTTCTTCTTCGCAACGGATGAGCTAGGTCTTCACCGGTCAGCGGCAAAGAAGGAGGAGAAACTGGAGGGTGAGGGCGCCCACCGGATGTAATATTGGCGGGAAGGACCGCGCATGCGCACTGGCCGGTTGGGCGCCCCCTAGTGGACATTTAGCTAGAGAGAAAAAAGTCCGGTCGGCAGGCCTGCGCGTGCGCAGTCCCATGTGTGCCTGCACAGAAGACGGACAATGAAGTATCTGTGTTGCCAGCATTATTGGATAGTGCTTGTAATCACGTAAATCTCCCTCCAAAAGTCCACCCACTGGCTAGTTCCAAACAAATTGTTTAAATAGAGAATATCTCATTTTGTTCATTAAAAAAAACCCCTGGGTAATCCAGATGAAGCCACAGTGACTTGTATTTCAGCATTTTCTTATTTGTTGTGAGTTTTTCCCTTTAAAAGCATTTGTACCACCAGGCTGTCCTATGTGGATAGTCAAAATATTACTGTGGCTTCCCAAAACTACCACCCCCTTTACAAGCCTTCTCTTTTCCAGTCAACTATTTAGTTCCTGTTCTTTGCCAGCTGGCTGTTTCTCTCCTGTCTCTCAACTGTTGCTGAGTAGGAAGGTCTTAAGGAACTATGTACCTTTACTGACTTTCCCCACATTTTTACAGCATGGATCCTAATGCTTGTTTCCATTTGTGCCCCTCTTTATTCTCGGCTTGCTTCCAGCCTGTAGGGGCGTGGGAAAAGTGGTGGGCATAGTCAATTAGGTCTGACACTGGTAGCACCATTAGGGTTAGGCTTGCTGCTGGTTAGCCTCAGCATGAGATGAGGCAAAGGGTATAGCCTACATCCATCACTGCCTCCTGAAGCCATGACACCAACAGGCAAGTTAAGATCCTGTGATGCTGCAAGGCCTCAGTTTACTCGCACAAAGAAAGGCAATAGAAGACTACTTACATGCCTTGACAGAAAGTAATAGGCTAAAAACAAATAAAGGAAAGAAAAAATGCAGGGAGAGAAGGACTGCTTCTGAAGAATGTTTACTTCTGAGTAGACACATAGTAAACCTTTG
Source organism: Eublepharis macularius (assembly GCF_028583425.1). Taxonomy (NCBI): domain Eukaryota; kingdom Metazoa; phylum Chordata; class Lepidosauria; order Squamata; family Eublepharidae; genus Eublepharis; species Eublepharis macularius. The sequence continues at coordinate 73,242,543 of NC_072793.1, forward strand.
CATTTGGGGCTCACACAGCCAAATTTTTAAGGAAAATATAGCACTATATGATGTGGGGAGCCCATGTTTCAGTTCCACTCGTCCCTTAATGCAGACAAGGGGACCTTCAACAGCCCCCAAAAGATCAGTGTGGAATTAACCCCCTTGTTGTGAGTTAAAATGCTGTGAAACCTTGGTAAGGAAAGGAATTTCACAGAAGATGAAAAAGATGCAAAATAAATGGCAAGTCTTGAGATTTTTTGGTAAGACTGTGAGCCAAGCTACAAGTGACAAATCACACTTGCCTGGCAAGTAAACAGACTCGCGTGTATTCCTCCCTGTTCATTTGCCATTCACTTGTGCTCCACTTGATCAAGTGGAGCGTAAGTGAATGGCAAGTGAACAGGGAGGAATACACGTGAGTCTGTTCACTTGCCAGGCAAGTGTAATTCATCACTTGTAGCTTGGCTCTGTGTCACAGCAGAAAGCAGCCTAAAGGCTTTTCTGGCCTTTGCCACTAGGTTAGTTGATTTCAGTTCTACCCTATCCCCACCGCTCCAATTCCCAATGTGCAGGCTGAGCACCCTTCCTCTTTTGCAGTGGAACACATATTCTACAACCTTCTAAAGGAGGCAGAGGGATGAACAAGAAGCAGAGTTCTCCTTGCCCCAGAGCAGGGCTGCCTTCCTCACTAGGGGTGTGCTATTCAGATTTCTGATTCGGGTTAAAAACCCAAATCGGACTCTCTCCATTATGGCACCCCTGGGCTGTGCATAATTGCCATGAGAAAGAAAGTTTAAAAGTTCCCATCATAGGGAACAATGGGAGACGGCTGGCCAGCCTGCTCGTGGGGTAGTGGCCAGTGTGAGAATGTTGGGGAGGGTGTGTTTGGGTCTGTGTGGGGCTGTGGGGGGTGGATTTAAAAGGCGGACGGTGCTTGTGGCCACAGATGCCACACTCCGTGGGTTCCCGCTGTGGGAGTCTGGATTTTCCCATAACAGGAATCAATAGAGAGAGAGTGGCTGGCCACAGAGGAGGTTAGGTTTCGGGGAGGGGATGTGCGGTCTTTGGCAATTTGGGTGCAGGTGGACTGTGGCTGTGACTGTGGCCATTGGCAGCCCCAATCCCTTGTGTTTCTGCTTTGTGGAAGTCTTCCCCACAGTAGAAAGACATTAAGTGGTGTGGCAGAACCACCTTTGAGGGGGCATAAAATGGCCCCCCAAAGTGGGATCTGCTTGAGCCTTTGTGGAAGGTGGGAGGACAGGTGGGAGCAGGTCCCTTGAAGGTTGCAGGCATTTTGCATACAAAATGCCACCCCAAGCCAGACAAGCCTTTTTCCCCCATAGGAAATAATGGAGATGGGGGGGCTAAGAGACCTTCTTTGGGAGGCCATAAAATGGCCCCCCAAAGTGGGATCTGCTTGAGCCTTGGTGGAGGGTGGGAGGACAGGTGGGAGCAGGTCCCCTGAAGGTTGGGGGCATTTTGCATGCAAAATGCCACCCCTAGCCAGACAAATCTCTTTCCACCCCCATAGGGAACAGTGGAGTGGAGGAGGATAGGGGCACCTTCTTTGGGAGGCCATAAAATGGCCCCCCAAAGTGCCATCTACCTGAATCTTGGGGGACGGTGGGAGGACAGGTGGGAGTGGGTCCCCTGAAAGTTGGATGCATTTTGCTTGCAAAATGCCACCCCAAGCCACCTAGAAAGATGACTTTTTTTCCCCATAGAGAATGGAGAGTGTAGGAGGATGGGGGCACCTTCTTTGGGGGGCATAACATGGCCCCCCAAAGTCCAATCTTTCTGAAACTTGGGGGGTAGTTAGAGGAGAGTTAGGAGAAGGTCCCCACCAAGTTTGGTTTGATTCAGAAAGAAAATGCCCCCCCAGGCTCCCGGAAAGCTGGGAGCAAGTTCCCCATTGAAAATAACGGCCAAATCTTTCCGAATCAAACCCGAATCGTTCAGATTCAGGTATCCTGAATCGGTTTCCTGATTCGGGTAAACATGAATCAGAAATACCGAATCGGGCTGGCCCTGCACACCCCTATTCCTCAGTGAAGAGAGCTTTACGCAGCATTTATCGTCAAGTTAACACATGAACGTTATTGTGATTTTGCGAAGAAATTATCAATGTTCTTGGACCCTGGCCAATGCCTTAAAAAATCTAACACAAATAAATCCAACCATCAAAACTACTTAGTTTGCACAGAACATTATCTTTTGGTATTGTCAATTGATGGCTAAGATATAACAGAAGTGTGCCAAAAGCAAACTGAAGTTGCCCTGACATGTTCATTTATGGCCAAAGGAATAATTTGGTTCATGAATATTACCATTTAACAACTTATAAAAACCTTTGGTCTATGTATCTTTCAATTACTGAACAACAGCCTTCAGTTCCTTGAACACAAGTCTATTAGTGCTAAAGAAGGGATAGTTGGCAACAGTAGTTTATTATTGCAAGCCTCGTTACTTCTTGCTGAATCAAGTACTTAAGACTTTTGGTCAAATATGAATAACAGTAGTGCATTACACCATATTACAAGGGTGCCTGGCATTGCCATTAAATTTGTTACTGTGTTGTACTTCCTTCTTTAATTTGTATATAATTTGCTATTAAAGTTTGCTTCAAGCTAAAATGTGATAAACAGACTCTATACTTTGAAGCATGTTTACAAAACGTGATCTTCAGGATCACTGCAGAGAAAATTAATAGGAAAATATATACTATAATTAAGATAGTACAAGGACTAATAAGGGGAAACTCAGTACAATACAGGAATATAGATGCTGACTGATTTATGACACTCAGTCATTGTTGACACTTTATTATATTTAGGCTTGGCTAATATTTTATACTTTATAATTTAAAGCGAGCTTCTGGTGCCAGCTCAGGATGGTAATCCCTGGCACACTCCAGTCATATCTTGGAGCCAGGATACCAGATGCCCAGAGGTCATACACTAACAACCTCTATAGCTGGTGCAACTGATCTGAGCTGCTGCAGTAGCTCCTGGTCAAGTGCAGCAATCCCATAGCAGCTTATTCCCTCTCTGACACAATATGTTAAGAAAAACTGAAGTGACATGCCAGCTAAATCAAGCTAAATCTCTGCCAATTCAGTAGCTGTGCAGCCACTAACTATATAATACCCCATCTCTGAGCTATACCTAAGGTTTGGCGGGACTTGACTACCTACATTTGCACTGGACAAGGACTGCATCTGTGCAGTATGGTTGTATATCACATGCTACTGTCGTAACCGCAATGTAAACAGTTACATTTGTAGATTTAGTCATACCACTCATAATAATTTCATTTCTGATGGGGCCTGCTTTCCTGATGTATGAGATAATCCATTTCAAAATCAGGAAGAACCCTTCTTGATGGTTAATGGCTGCTCAATGAAGCTATTAAATATCATTTTCCTTTGAACTAAAAAAAATCACATAGAAGATCGCTGTTACTGATGAAAGATGCTAATGGACAGGTTCCACTTGAAAGCAATTTATTCAAGATAACATGCAGAGAATGGTGTGCATGCTGAAATTATATGGCTGCTGGCCGGGGAGAAAATCAGCTTATTATACATTATGAAATTAACATTCTTTTTCCTAAAGATCTTATTATTGAATAGCATTAAATTACTGTTCTAAAAGTTCTGTGAAAATAATTACAATGTTTTTTCCCCCTTTTTTAACAACTGCTGTAGCCATTCATTTCTTGCTATGAAGGAATGAATGGCCAGTGCAGTTATATATGTGTACCTCGCCCTGCCAAATGCCTACGAAGGCACAAAAAGGTATCTGTGTTCACTACAACATCAAGATTCAGCAAAAGTAGAGAAGGCATCTGCCATGAACAATCCTGACTGCCATGTCACACCAGACTTTACCCTATCATCTAGCAGCCCTGGCCCTCATACATCAGTTCTTGCTTGAAGCAGGCAGAGATTTTGTGCTGGAATAAGGCTACCAAGGAAGACTGGAGGCAAAGGAGGAGAAAGAGCTAGTAGCTGGACCAAAGTGGCAACTGCGTGTCAGCCCTTCCCAGCCCTCAAGGACCTGGTTGGCAAATCCAAGACACCATGGTAGAGATCCCTGCAACTGGGGACATTCCTTTCTTTCCTATCCTGGAAAGAAGGCCAGAGTACATCATGCAGGTGCACTGTGAATTATGACCATTCTTTTTAGGACAAGAATTTTGTTCCTGTATTGGCTCCTCAGAGAATTAGAATATTCTAGTTTTACTAGGAAGTGCAACAATGAATATAGTTGAGGTCTATTCTTGCCAATGAATGTTTGACCCATCTTAGAGAGGGAGATCTAAAAATCTTTAATTCAGCCAATGTCAGTATCAAAGTTGTCATTCAGTGCAGTAAAACAAAATTCATCTTTTTTTGTGAAACACAAAATTTTGAAAATGTATTTTCTTTGGCCTCTAAAATAAAAACCTTTGGGATACATTAAATTGTTCCTTCAACACTATACATGAGACAAGGCAGAAATTCTATATGAGATTAGAAAGCTATGAACTTTTATAGGTCCTGCTAAAAGTCCCTTGGAGGTCTACAGGTACTTCATGGAGGATGAAAGATATCTCAAACAATAAAATATTTTCTCAGAAGGAGAAAAGGGCATTAAGAAACAAAACATCTGTATCCCACGGCCCAGAACTATACATCAGTCCTAAATGCACAGGATAATAAAGCACTGATTTGAAAATTCTGTATGACAAATTCCACCCAGGCTATAGATATAATATCCATCATTAAGGCTGATACTCAGACCTCTTCTGACATACATGAACCATATCTGCAAGTAATCCGGAAAGCTTTGGATACTTTTTCCTTGCACTTTTAGGGTGCTGAACGTCAGGAAGGACCATCCCAGAAAAAAATGGACTCCTTATAAAAATATCCTGAAGATGAGGTGTCAAGTTGCCTGGAAGAAAAAGGGGTTTCAAAATGTAATAGCTATCATTATGCCAAAAGTGCTGGCAAATTATACATTAGGAAAAAATTCAGGGCTGCTTCTGGCATCTTGATTTTTTAAAAAAAGTATCATAGATCTTAAAAGGCAGATGCTAAGATCCAAGTCACCTATAGTGCAACCCTAAGAATGCTTTCTTGGAAGTAAGCCCCACCGAATAGACTCAAGTAGGATTCTGAGTAGATTTTCCCTGGGTCTATTCAGTGGAGCTTACTCCCAGAAAAGCATTCTTAGGAGTGCGCTGTACATGTTCCTTTAATCACAATGCTATCATTACAGGTAGATAACTGGATGGATGGCAGAAACTGGGCAATTAAGCTGGTGGGCAAGGGCAGGGATGGAACAGAAAACTGAGTAAGTGGACAAGGGATGGAAGTTGGAGCCCAAGAAAGGAAGCAGGGGCTAGCAAGGAGTGGATGGGATTTACCCTGTACAGTGAGACCTTGTGGGTCTCCCACTTGTAACTGGTGTAATAATCAAGAGGCCAAGTATGTAATGTATGTTACTGGAGGATGCAAATGGGACTACCTACGTACATAAAATGCTCTATTGTAGTTGTTGAAGATGCATTATTTATAACAGTTGCTTTAGCAATTATTTATACTAGGAAAATGCAAAATTATTATCTAATCTTTACTGATTATGTATGTGCTTTAGAATGTTAATGTCAAATACTTCCATTTCCTGCCTATTCTACAAATATGAAATATTTTCTATACAGAGAGTACTTCCATGAAGAAAAAAGATAGCCAGTGCAACGATCACACATACACCTATTTTACTAGGTGTACGTGTTCTGGGAAACCTTCGCCTCTTGGTTTTAGAGCCTTGGAAGTAACTTCCAACAAAATCAATAGTTGCAAATACGTGGTCTTTAAAAATACAGTCTGAATATTCCACTCTAATTTATAAGGGGTGTGTGTGAGAAGCATCTGTGCTCCATTTCTGTTGTAAAATTTCCTCAGAATGCTAGTTTTGCAGGGTGTGCTGTGGAAAAGCATTTTGGTAACATAACATGGAAAATCCTGCCTGTAATTTTGATGACAGATGGGATTTTTCCAGGTGATAAATGTATTATCCCCAATTAAATCTATCATGTTCTACATCCCTATTCCGGAAACAAAAGATAGATACTGGCTTTAGGATCATATTTAGAGAAAGAACAAGTCTAAGTTCTTATTAGAATGTTTTCTGCACCTATCATCGACAACGGTACTTACCTACTTTGGTCACAATATTATGAAGTAGGTCTAAGTCAGAGTTGCTAGGTAGATAGGGACTGCCAGTGGCCATCTCAATGATCATACAACCTAAAGCCCAGATGTCTACAGGTCTAAGATCAGGAAATGAACAAACAGTTCAAGTGTACAGAGACAGATGCTACAATAAAACCTACTGATTGACTGTTAAGATTTTTTAAAGAAGAAAATAAATCTAAATAAAGAATTTAATTAGTTATGGAAGTATACACATTTCAAAATATCAAAAGATCTGTTGGAATGTACCCTTACCCAACTGCACAAAAAAACAAGCAGTTTTCTCCAAAACAACTGACATCAACTAGTTGGCTGCAAAGTAAATGGCTTCAGTATTGCAGCCTAAGGATCGAATCCACTGGAGCATTTCCATGGATGGAAAGATTTCTGCCTTCACAATGTAACTTCCTTGGTGGCAGTTTAGGCTGTGGAGTGGAGGCAAGAAAGTTGTGCTCTGTGGTAAAAAACTTATGACCAAGGGCACCTTGGTCATAAATACACTGGGCTGACATATATCACAGAGTTTAGGTGAGAACATTTATTTATATTTAAACCATATCCTATTAGTGAACTTAGCAAGGTGGTTGATAACTATCAAGAGCTTTTATCCTCCTTGAAGAGCCCCTTTTGTGCAAGTATGCTCTTCTGAAATCAGTTAATCTCACAAACATAAAATGTTTAAATATTGGCGTATGATTCCTATTTAATGAAAGTTCTTCACTTTCGAAGTATAGCAAAACACTGGCTGTCCGTAACATTGAACAAATTTATTTAAAGATAGGAAATTGGCTTCCCCCACTGAAATGTACAGAATTTGCCACTGTCCTCAGATATGACAGCACTATATACAATGTTCTATGAATTATTGAGATGAATAAAATAACCAATTTCATCCACTATCAATACAAGAACCACAGTTTAAATGTGTGTGTGAGCGCCACCTAATGTTCATCGACTGTTCCTTACCACATCCGGGCTTCTACATATATTTGTTAAAATATTTTAATGTGAACATGTTAAAACAATTCACTTAATATATGCTGTTGTGAGCCTTCATAGGAAAACAGTTTAAGTTTTTTTTAAAAAATGCATACTTCCCATATGTTGTGTCTTTCAGTACCAGCTCTGGAGCTCTGTACCACCGTGTGGCCACATAATCAGTATAAACATCACCAGGGGCTGCTAAACTTCGAGCAAATCCAAAATCACAAAGTTTAGTAATTCCACTCTGTGAAACTAAAATGTTCTCTGGCTTGATATCACGATGTATGACCTAGCAAAGAAAGAATAAATTTAATTTTATTTAAGGAGACAAAGTGGGATTATTAAAAAGGAGGGATTACTACCCATATTGTTAAATAAGACCAGCAAAAAAGTTATGGCCTTCAAACAAATAAATATGAACATCTTGAAGGAATTGGAGGACAAACTCCATACCGAAACTGCAAAAAGACATGGAATTCAGTTTGGGAAGAAGTCATCCTCCAAGTGGAATAACAATGAACCCTATACTGCAAAACTGGATACAGATATAGCCACATCCACCCACCAAAAAGCTTACAAACTATTATTATGGCTTAGTCTAACCTACCTCACAGGGTTATTGTGAGGATAAACAGAGGAAAGGAGAATAATGCAAGTCATTTTAGTTTTTTATTTTATTTATTTATTTATTATTTCGATTTATAAACTGCCCATCCTCAGGGGCTCTGGGCGGTGAACAACAGTTAAAATGAATAAAAACAAGAAAACAATAATTCTAAAATCAACATACAATAAGCGATAAACAATAAATTAACAAAATACATTAAGGTGCAATGGTGGGGAGAACCCCCCACCCAAATGTGGGAGGCCGACATGGCACCGTCCCCTTCAACCACCGAATGCCTGGTGGAACAGCTCTGTCTTACACGCCCGGTGGAACGATAATTATGTCCCGCTGGGCCCAGGTCTCGAGCCAGGACTGAAAAGGCCCTGGCCCTAGTTGAAGCAAGGCGGGCTTCCTTAGGGCCGAGGACCACCAGTAAACATTTATCCGCTGATTGAAGCGGTCTCCAGGGAACATACAGGGAGAGGCGGTCCCGAAGATATGCCGGTCCCAACCCGCTCAGGGCTTTAAAGGTAAGAACCAACACCTTGAACCTGATTCAGAATTCAACTGGAAGCCAGTGCAGCTGGCGCAGGACAGGTGTGATATGTGACTGGTAGGATATACCGGTCAGGACCCACGCCGCCGCATTCTGGACCAGTTGTAGTTTCCGGATCAGGCCCAGGGGTAGCCCAGCGTACAGTGAGTTACAGTAATCTAGCCTGGAGGTGACCGTTACATGGGTCACTGTAGCCACATCCTGGGGTGTCAGGTAAGGGGTAAGTTGCCTGATCTGACGGAGATGGAAAAATGCAGACTTGGCAACCGCCGTGACCTGGGCCTCCATCGACAGGGAGGAATCCAGGAGCACGCCCAGACTCTTCACCACTGGCAACGTTGCCAGTGGTGTCCCATCCAGGGCAGGGAGCTGGATCCCAACATCTGGCAGCCCCTGTCCCAGCTGCAGGACCTCCGACTTCACCAGGTTCTGTTTCAGCCTGCTCTGTTTCAACCATGCCGTCAACGCCTCCAGGTTCTCATTGCGGAGAAAGATAGGGTATAAATAAAGTAAATAAATAAATTTCAACAAAATTATTTGCAGCCCCAGCACTGGTATGCTTCCACATAGAATTTTTCACCCTCAAACAGCCTCTCTTGGGTTATGTTTCATGTTCACACCAGAAAGCCAAGCTGGGGGCCAACATCCCCTGGCCTACCTTCCAGCTGGTGCCATCTCAGTAATGGTGGAGGAGCAAAGAGTGAATCCTCCTGTCTCCTGGCCAGTTAGAGACCACAGTGGATAACATCTGGGACACAACAGCTCCTACAACCCAGCTCTTCCCATAAACAAGTGCTGAATAGTTGATGAGGGTGTTGAAATCTGTTGGAGGTCCTTAGGCCCACCTCAAAGAACTACAATTTCCAAGGTTCCCTGGCAACAGGGAATGGAACTACTTTAAGCCTGTGGTGTAGATATGCCTTCTGTTTGCAATGAAGGCTTTGCTGGTGCGATGTTTTTAATTCACTCCTATCTGTGTCTATTCAGTGCTACTAGGCTATTTTTAGGGCTGTTTGTTATCACCTTCTTAGGTCCTCATTTTTTAAAAAAAATCAAGAATTACATATGTTCATAATGACAAGAGGTTTTAAAGTCTTTTTCTTCTTGCATTTCTCACAAGACCTCATTTACTGAATCAGCACAGCTGTGCAATTACGCAAAGTACAAAATTAATACAATGATCCTCCCATTTTGAACCAGGAGTGGACTATGGTAGGAGAATAACAGCATGACAGGATCTGTTCATAAGCAAAATTTATAATGTCATTTTGTGGGATTTTCATTCATCTGCATTTAAATGGGAACAGTATGAAATGCTCTCTTTCTTCCTAACTGAGCCTTTTTCTTCTGAGCCTTTAACAGGTACATTACAGAATCTCTTAATATTGTGCAAATATTGATGGTATGGAAGCTCCAGCCAGGAAAAGATAAGTCAACAACTGGGCAAGTTGAGCAGGGGAAATTCTCCCTTTCAGAGTGATAAAACTTCATAAGAACAGAAATGTCACAAGTGCACATGTTCAGATGAGTGCTCCAGTTCTGCACTGTGAAACGGCAAATAGCTCGTTTCTAAAGACAGCAGAGAATATTGTATGATTATGGAACAGTGATTTCCTCAGCAGGGAATGAGCAATTTAAGAGTTGGAACACTGAAACCTTTTATAAATCAAATAAGGTATTCAAGTGAAAATAATACCCAGTTTCAACTTTTGAATTTCCTGATAGTTTCTGAATAGTACTTACATTATTGCTGTGAAGATAGTCAATAGCTCGAAAAATCTGGTAGAGATACCTTTTAAGTCTTCTGCTATCTAGTCCATGAGAGTAATGTTGGAGTTCATCTAAAATGGTATGATCAATAAATTCAAACACTATGTGAATTTTCTTTTTCTGTTTAAAGACTTCAATCAGGTTGACCAAGTTCTCATGACGGAATTGCTGTTGACAAAAGAAATAAAAATTTTGAGGTAAAGAGAGAGGCAAAAAGATACTAATTTTCTAGCATTTCCATATGGACAAATTCTTCCCTTTGTTCAACATGATTCCTAACATTTTGAACACAGCTATTTAATTATCTACTTTCATCAGTGAACCTAAGCCAACTCATTTGGCACCACCTTCTAAATAACCAATTCCCTTTGTTTTAGTACTTTCTAATGTTTTTTGGGGAAACCAGTGCATTCAAAAAAAACCAATGCATCTCAGTAGTCATAGGGTGATGTTAAGCCATGTATTGTTATATTGCACATAACTCCTTTAAATGCATCATAAATTCATGTGTAGAATCACAAAAATAATTATACTGTGTGTGTAACTATTAACAATAATAAAACAAATAGCAGATTCCTTAAATATACAGATAGACGCAAGAAACAAACCCAGCGCTGCATTCCCTACATCTAAACACCTAGACTTAAATGTAACTCTGAATATGAATTTCTGAAAATCTGATATAACTTCTGAAGAAACAAGTTTCTAGCCTTCATGGTTATGGAGAAAATCTTAGAAGTAAATCACATTGGAATATTATTGATTTCATTACAGCTTACATTGCATACTTGGATCAGGATATCCTATTTTCTAAAAAGTTACCCACTATAATTTTAAAAACTAATCTCAACTTTGAGTTATGGCTTAAATTATTTATATATTTGTTGTTTTCGGTAATGTTTTAAAAAATGGTAAACCATTTCAGTCTCTTGGAGAACACTGTATATAAATACAACAGCTAAACACCCCATAATGCTACACATTTTATTTCTAAGCAATATCAAGACACTAATTTACAAAATTACAAAAAAACCCAGGCAAACCTTTAGGAACTTTATCTCCCTCGTCGCAATTTTGTTGACAGATTTTTCTGGCTTGTCATAAAATATCTTAATGGCAACTATATGACCTGTTTCCCTGTGTTTACATTTCATTACCACTCCATAACTTCCTTCTCCCACTTTTCCAAGGACATCATACATCTCCATATTCAAGTCTGAAATCTCTTCATGAAAGAAAAAATGCATTTTTAAAGCACATATAACTCTTATTTACAATCAGTTAAATTTAAACAGAGGAACTATTTTTACAGATAGTTGAGTTTTTTTCAACCACACCATTTTATATTTAATAAGCAGCATTCAGTTATTGCGCTGGTAAAGACTATAACCCAAGTGACCAAGAGCCTCATCATGCAAGACCCACTGAAACGAACACTGTACATATGAAACCCCAGTTAATTTCTTTTTAGGACAATCCACCACATCTACTGTTCAATTTCCATGATAGTCAATGCACCAGGCTCTAACAAAAGACTTGATGGATTGTACTGGTCAATCAGTACTTTTGTATTAAGAAAGCAGCCAGTCATCGTTCATATTTTTATTTATTTATTTTTATTTAAAATATTTGTAAGACACATTTCCATCCAGTTAGAGCATCCAATACTCTGACTGTCCCAGTTCTATTTCTACCTCCGATTTTTTTGGGGAAAAAAAAATTAAATCTGTATGGTTGATCATGGCAGAACCGAGCTGCATACTGGCTAACTTTATATCCCTGTGCAAACAGTATCCCACTCCATTCATGGTTCAAGTGTCTTAGGAAACATATTATTTGCATGACAATTCTCTTCCAGAACATGTCTCTGGAGCTCATGAGAAAAGAGAGATGCAAAATGTGTCTGCCAGGAAGTAGGGAGGAAATGTCATCCACTGAGACATCCTTGGACCACAATGTGGTTGGCAGGCATTTGTGTCTATGGTTTATCCTCATCCATTTCTGCATAACACAATGCCAGCTCAGATCTCTCTTCTTTTCCTGGATTAGGTTTATAAACAGAGCCTCACCTATTTTCAGTAAGAAATCTAAAGGAACACTTCTACCCAAATTCAGGACGCTGGAGAAATTTTCAATCTCAATCATCAACATATAATTCTAGAGCTGTTACTGTTTTTAGTTTTTAACAGTTTTATATCTGTGCGCTTGCGCCTGCTTAAAGCTTGTTTGAATGGTTTTGACTTTTCACCACCTTGAGGATCCTAAATTGGGTGGAAAGACAGCATAAAATGTTTTAAATACATAAATCAATTTGAAAAATTCCTGCAGCAAAACAAATAGTCTTGGAGCACCTATTCTAGGATAAATTTCCGTGGACTAGAGCCCACTGCTGCAGACGCAAAAAGCGAATCTTCACTATGCAAACATGGGCGGGGGAGGGGGAGGGCAACAGGGTCAAGGGGCAAAATGCACAGTGGAAATGTACAATTCATGTCTAATCAAGAAAAGTGCAGAAAACTTTCACTTGTTACGCTAAACTAGTTAACATCTACAACGGGTTTGGAAATCCCAGAACTCGGCTCTGGAACCGTACATCACCCCGCTTAAATGCCTGCTTTGGGAGTCGCCGGCTGTAGCTGAAAAAACTTGAAGGCACAAAAACAAAGTCCTTATAATTGACTGCCGTCCGCCAGGCAATTCCGGCGCAGCGGACCTGCAACATAGCTAACGGCGATCTTTTCTGCCCAGCGCGTCCGGCGGTTGTCCTTCGGCACTCGCTTTAACCGTCTTTTCCACACACACACCCCCCCCCCGCCAAGTGCTCCCGCGCACCCCGCTTAGTCCCTCCTCGCGTCCCCTCCCACCTCACGTAACAGCCCAAGGAGCCGCCCTTGTTCCGGGACGCGCCGACCCAACCCTAGTCCGGGAGCACTTGGCGGCCTTCTGACCTGTTCGCGGGAGCTCCCCATGTTGACTCCTCCCAGGCCCGGCCAAGCAAACCGGCCTTGCTACCATAGCAACGAGCTGTTACCATCAACAGATGGGCCGCCTGCGTAAGAGGGCGCCACTCCTTTGATCTCATCGCGTTCTAAGGATCCCCTGCTTGGGGAGGCAGAGACGGTAGAAGCAGGAGGCTGGGGGCGTCGGACAGGGTGGCGACCGAGGAAGAAAAGCGCACCTAAACGCCGCAAGATTTCTCCAAAGCAGTCGTTTCACAAGGCTGCTAACCTTCCGCAGTTCTGACTTTTGAGAAATGTCAAGTGTCTGACGATGTTCCTTTATTCTCGTGTTGCATCATGCATTTTGTTACATTTTTTCCTCACTTCCCTGTATGACACAGTGTTGGTTTATGCACAACCTTATGTGACCATACGTAGAGGGAAAAAAGTAATGTTAAGTTATGATTTAAAACAGCCATCACCTCGATACTGCACAAACCTCTGGAAATTAAAACATACCTATTCGTATAGATGCAGGTCATTTATTTACAGGAAAACACGAAGTCTGTCCCCAGTGTAGTGTAGCTCAAGCCCTACCTATTAGTTGCTTCGAAATGCTCGAAGAGGACAAAAAAAGACCATTTACACGAAATAAGAATCTTTAGCAGGTCTACGAATTCTACTCTGGTCTTTTCACTGGGGCTTGCTCCCAGAAAAGTGTTCTTAGGACTGTCTTGCCAGTGACCTTTCCACAAATCTATTGAGTGAAACAATTTGTATTAAGATTAAGATTACTATAGCTCCTTTGAACGATTGATAACTCAGTTTACCAGGTTTACAGACATCAGCCTCAGCCTCTGATATGTAAACTATGAAAAGAATATGTGCATAAAGGAGTTGGTATAGCAAAGTAGCTAAGAGGAGGGGTCCCCGACATGGTGTCTGTGGGCACAGTTGTGCCTGCTGACACCTTTGGGGGATGCCTGCCAAGTGGTTTTAGAAAATGGGCGGGGCCAGGTGGAGCTTTTGTAAAGCATGGCTTCCAATTGGCCAATGGAGTATTGCTTGGCTGTAGATCCAGAGGAGTTAGCCATGTTAGTCTTTGGTAGCAAAATCAAAAAGAGTCCAGTAGCACCTTTAAGATGAACCAATTTTATTGTAGCATAAGCTTTCGAGAATCACAGTTCTCTTCGTCAGATGCATGGAGGGCAGAAAGAAACTGGCTGTGCAGATTTTTAAAAACATTGCTTTGGCAGAAACTGCTTTCACGGCACAAGAATTTTCACTACCTGACTGAAGGTAAATTGTAGCAGCTATTTTGTGGCTGGCTCCACATTAGAGATCCCCAGGTCTTCCCTCCACCCCACCCCCCAGAAGTGACATCATTGTGCCATCCCCAGGAGCCAGCCAGATGTCCAAAAAGAAGTGCCAGCTCCCCCGCCCTCTGGGAGGGTAAGGGGACCTGGCAAACCTACTCTACATCCTGCAACAGCCATTTTGTGGCAGTCATTTTGTTGCTGTGCCCACCACACGATGCCAGAAGTAAAAATGTACCCACACACTCAAAAAGATTGGGGACCCCTGGCTAAGAGAATGGGCTGACTGCTGATTCAAAATTCAGCCACAAGCTCCCTAGATGACCTAAGGCAAACCGCTTGCTCGCAACCTCAATCCCGTCTACAATATGGGAACAATACTGGCCTACTTTACAGGGCTTCTGAAAGGATTGTGGTGATTTTATATTACTCTGTGTTATAAAGTCTAGGTGGGGTTTGTGAAATTGCTGATGTCCTTTAAAAAAGGGATTAGTGGTCAAGTTTGTACAGTAGCCCTATCTAATTTGGAAAGCTTACCTTTGAATCAGATACATTTGTTTGATGACGTAGTGGTTTTATCAGTGACAACTGTAATGTAACAACACTGCACATGCACAGAAGGACTTACTACTTTACATATTCTGGCCCATAGATCAGATTTTCCCCTTGGGGGTGGGGAGCAACTCTAGAACTACTTTAAGATATTTATCAACCATGTATTTAAAACTGGTTTGTCTGTTGGTCACATTTGTTCTCTAGTGTACTGTCACCAAATTCTCTTTAGGGTAATAACTGGTATACTGGACTATGACTGGGAAGACCCAGGTTCAAATGCCCATCGACAATGAAGTTCACTAGGTGACCTTGGGCCTGTTTCTCTATGTCTAACCTACCTTACAGAGTTGTTGTGAAGAGAACAGGAAGGGGAAGACCACGTGAAAGGGTGGGATAAAAATGCAACTAATAGGTAGGAGTGATGTGACCAACAGATGTGGCAAGCGGTTTACCTTGGAGCATACTGCATTACCTCCTTTTAGGGCTTCTGTAGTAAGTAATGCTGACACAGCTACAACCAGAAGATGTGCAAGGAAGAGCTTTTGCATACCAGGTTACTGCCATGGACTTAAAAGGGGCCAGGCTTTCCTGTCCTCAGCCATCCATCCACCTATCGGACACATTTTTATTCTGCTCCTCCTTCAAAGAAAACAGGGCAGGGCATATCATCCTTCCCTATTTTATAACAACTTGTGAAGCAAGTTAGGCTGATTCACCCAGTAAGTTTTTCGGCAGGCTGGAGATTTGGACCCAGGTCTCCCAGATCCTAACACTATAACCACTACAACATACTAGTTCATTTGCTTACCATGCAGTGGCACAGTGTTGCATTTGCCACACAGTATTAAAGCAGGCCTGTGATAGCTGGGAGAAGATCTGCTGACACAGCACAATCTCACCAATGCAAGCTCTTCTGTGGTATGCTGCAATACCCACTGATGCCCACTAGGAATTCCCTCAATGTACCTTATTACTTTGTTTTATTTTGCCCCTCATTTCACTATATCAAGGCTGCTTACCAGTTCCATCAAAAATACAAACAAATAGTAACACGTAAAAGTGGTGAGCAATGGGCAGATGTTGCAGTGTTTTTGGGAAGATATGAGGATTCACGATTGGGATACTGAAGAGCAAATTAGCGCAACTAATTTCCACAGTCCTAGTTTTGCTGCTAGTCTATTCCTTGTGACCTTAATTATGTTTGTTCCTTTCTCTTGCCAATCTGTTTAAAGTTCAGTCATAACTTTCTTATTCTCAACCACGAATACTGGAGAATGTTTGAATGTACTGTAGCAAACAGCTTTCTTGTAAAGTGGTTTGTCAATAAACCTTGGAAGATATTCCATATAAGATTATCCTGTACCAGCACCTAGTTCCTTTTGTACTGCATATCCCTTGCTACTCCACTTATGCAAGAGGCAGAGACCAGTACTGGCTTGCTTCCACAGTTTCATAGATATTGCTTTTGACAACGATCAGAAACCTTTTCTAGTATAAACTTAAACCCATTTAAGTAGGTGTAATTGCTCTTAATGGCTTTCTCCCACTATCAGAATTGAATTTTAAATGGTGTGGAATGCAACCTTACATTCAGGGCCAAGCTAGAAGTGACGAATTACACTTGAATGGTAAGTGAACAGACTCACATGTATTCCTCCCTGTTCACTTGCACTCCACTCGATCACTATGTGAATACTATGTGATTGAATGGATCATATAGGAATACACGTGAGTCTGTTCACTTGCCATTCAAGTGTAATTCGTCACTTCTAGCTTGGCCCAATGTCCTCAAGACAGATGTGATCTAGAGGAAGATTGGTGTGCAAACAGAATTAAATGTGCATATCCAATATGTAGTAGGCCTAAAAATAGTCACTGCTTGGGTATCCCAAAGTATGGGCTCACTGGAATCAGCACTTAAATGAAATTACTAAAACGTGGCTCTGAGGCACCATTGCAGGCTTTTACTTGTGGCATTGGCAATAGGTTCCTTTGAACCTATGGCTCGCCTTGATGCAGTTTTATTGTAATCTATATGCCTAATAATCAAAGAACCATAAAACTATTTTCATAAGCCCAACATCAATTAGACTTGTTTTTCTCAAGCAACAATTGCCCTGGCTGCAAAAATAGATGGCAAGTTGCTTTTGAAAGTAAAGGGAGTTTCAAAAGCAATTTTAAAAAAGTAACCACTATCAAATGCAATTTGTGCATTGCAGAAATTGCAATGTGCTAATAAAAGCCACTTGTTCAAGGCTGAGCAACTCTTTGGATCCTGATTTACTTCCAAGTAATGTGTTTAGGATAAGCTCATCTTTACAGTCCGCTTCATTTACTTAATTAACTTGAGGATCAGTAACTTCATAACTGTAATTTTTAAATTAATGTTCAGGGATTTGAAATAAAAATTACTGGATAAAAATAATTAGGACAGCTAAAATGCCATTTCTAGTCCATGAAGCTATTAAGACTTTTTGATGACTATAAGATGATTTTCTGCTACAGGACACACTCAAAAAATTATAATAATCAGTCAATGTGAATTAATGAAGATATTTTAAAAGCATTGAACAAAATCATGACACTGGAATTAATGTGAAACATAATAAGATGTTATCACTTCTTCAAGAATGATAATGAGGAAGCAATGACTGATATACAGCATAACCAAAAATGAAATTGCTGTCAGTATAGAGTTATTTTTCCATTTCCTTGAATGAACAAGTTCAATGATGCCTTGACTACATGCCCTTGAAATAACAATCTTCCAGTCTGAAATACTCACCTAGTAAATCACAGTGTACATTACTGAATAACAGAATGTCACATCTAGAAGATAATGTTTTCACTTAAGTGAATCAAAATGGGGGATAGCTGCAATAATAAATTGGTTCTGCTTACCAATTAACAGTAGAGAGAAACAATCAGCATCTGCCTCCTAAAACAATTTTTTTTAAGCAAACAAAATATATTAATCAATCAGCAAAATAATGTTTGTGGAAAACTAGAAATCACAAGCATGCTGAACTATTTCTTATTTATGGTTTTATTTTGAAGTCAAGCCTGAATTAAATTTATGAATAACATCATGTCAGTTGAGCAAATGTGTTAGCAGCAGACTCACTAGATAAAGGTGGGTATATTCACTCAAGTAAACAAAAGGAGAAAGACTATTAAACATTTAACAGTTCCAGGCATATTTTCTCAGAAATCTCATTGGATTCAAAGAGAGAATTACTCATTTAATGCATTTTATCCTAGGTTTCCTCCAAAGATTTCAGAGTAGCATGTATGGCTTTCTCCATCATTTTATCCTGAAAACCTTGTGAGGTAGATTAGGAGAAGAAAGTGTGACTGGCCCGGACCCAATGGCATGATATCTTTCTACTCCACTGAACAAAGTTTGGAGTCATCCTTAAGTAGCTCTTCCTCCAACAGAAGAGGCACTTAAGGAGGAGGAAGACTCCTCAGGCTAGAGGAACTTCCTCCAGCCTAAGGTAGGATGCATACCAGTGCACTTAAAACTTGGGTATCCTAGATCAGCATTCTGAACACTATACCACATTGACTCTCAGTGAGTATTACTTCTAAGTAAATGTACACAAGTGTACAATCTTAAAGTGAAATCCTAAGCGTATTTATTCAAAAGTAAATCCCACTGAGTCCAGAGGGGCTTTTATTAGACTTATCAACACACAGTGGACCATGCCATCCTGTTTAAATATTTGGAGGCAAAGCAGAGATGTGCTTTTGATGGGTTTCAACCATTTCTTACTGGCAGGACTCAAAGGATTGCTGTAGGAGACAATTTTCTACATTGTGAGATCTACCGGGGGGGGGGGGGTCACAAGGTTCAGTCTTGTCCCACATGCTATTAAATCTCTGTGTGAATTCCTTGGGACAAATCATTTATGGTTTTGAAATATGGTGCCATCCATAAGCTGAAGATGTCCAGCTCTACATTTCTATATCCAAATCACATGGTGATGCTATATTTATTTATTTACAACATTTATAACCCACCTTTCTGCCCTCATCAGGGCCACCAAGGTGATGAACAAATTAAAAATATACATTACAAAAACACACCTTAAAAACCATTAAAACTAAACAAAAACACATCATTAAACCAATTTAAACCAATGCTAAAATACATATACAAAAACAAAAACAGCAATTAAAACATAGGAGAGGAATTAGGGATCACTAAGGGAATGCCAGATGAGACAAAAAGAAATTTCACCTACTGGCAGAAAACAAGGAAAGGTAAGTCTTCCTAAGGAGACAGTTCCAGAGTTTTGGTCCTATGACTAAGAAGGCTCTCTCCCAGGCTGCCACCCACCTAATCTTAGAAGGTGGGATACCCAAAACAGGGCCTCAGAAGATAACTATAGTGGTTGAGTTGATTCATAAGGGAGTGGGCAGGCCAATACCTGATTGCTGAGCAAACCAGAATTGTTCAGGAGGACATTCTTGTAGAGGAAGTAGACCTTGATGCATTGGATCATGGAGATGACCTCTATTAGGGATAATGTTTATTTTCCTTCCAATTCTTCAATTCCAGATCCAGTGCATTATGTTACTTTCCTAGCGTAAGGATGCCAGGCAACTCTCAAGAGACGTCACTTCATGAGTAAAAGTTTTTTATTGATGCCAGTATCATACACTTACGCCATCCTTGCTAGGACTGGTGGCTACAGACAAGTATCAAGCAGATATAGGTTCCCCAAGGCTACTCCTAATCCCCCCCTCCCATTCTCCTAACAGCCCTCTAACTCTGCAGACAGGAAAACAGGCTGTGTGATTCATGAACTGCTCAAGGTCAAACAGGCTCCCACGCTCAGGAGAGATTACAACAAGAACAAACACCTCCCGTTCCCAGTTTCCCATCGTGGGTTCAAATAACAGGATCACCTCAACAGCATCAGCTTCAGCTGGAGGGGCGGTATTGAATATGACAGGTGAGCCTGAGCTGACATTTCGGAATCTTTATCTTGTCATGTCTCAGAAGCAAAGTTGGTTCAATACTTGGATGGGTGACCACCAAGAAAGTCTACAGAAGAAGGCAATGGCAAACCACCTCACTTGCCTTAATTTATTGGATTTATACTCTGCCCTCCCCACATCAGCGGGCTCAGGGTGGATAACAACACAATTTAAAACATATTTAACTATCATTAAAATTATAAAAATACTACATCTTATCATTAAAATTACGTTTATATAAATATTATACACACACACATATACATTACATACACACACACACACACACAGAGCAAAAAGCCCCTTTGTGGGGTCAGCATAAGTCAGTTGCACTTACATACATACTAGGAACCTTTTCTGTTAGAGTCAAATGTTATGTTTTGTAATCCACTTATTGACTGACAGGATAGCTTTGTTTCATTAGGAATCTTTGCAGTTAAATTCAAATGTTATCATTCAAGTATCACCATATTTTGAAATCAGCTGACTGAATAATTCTATCATATTTGTAATGTGCCTTGAGCCCTAGTGAGAAAGACAGGCTATAAATGAAAATAAATAAAATAAATATATGTGGTTCTAAGGCCCATATCCAGTCTAATGTTAGGGAGCAGCTGAGCTGGACAGGATGATTCAGGTTGCAATTCTGCAAATTTTTCTAGAACCAAGTCCTTGATTCAGTGGGTTTCTTTTGAGGACAGATTCAATCCTATATACACTTACTATTTGTAAGTAATCACCATTCCACCGGGTGGATGTTTATTCAGTAAAACACACATTGGATGAGTTTTCCAGTGCTCGTGATGCCGCCTTTAGGTTTAATAGAAAAATGTTAATTTTTTTAAACAATGCTCTGGAGAAGTGCTATCTGTGATAAGTTTCTGTGATAAGGCACTATGGTGAGTTTAGGTGGGTAGGCCTCACCTCACAGACACACAAGCCTTTCACACTCCTTGCCACTTACCCTAAACTTCCCTTTACAGGTTCGGGGCTTCCCAGGCAAGCAAAGGCCCGGAGTTCACCACCTCACGCCACCTGTCTAGCCTCCAATACAGCAGGCAGAGAGCCCTGACCTAAATCATCACAGGGTCCCCTCTCTTCCCTTCCAGAGGCTCCACCAGACAGGCAGCCTCCCCTCACCCAACTACAGCCCAGGGTTATTGGGGAAACTCAGAAACTTACATTCCTTATATATACTCTGCCACCATTTAGACTAGAGTGTGACCAAACATTTTTGCGTGTGTCATATATTTCCCCTCAGCTAACAATCTCAAGCCAGCCTAGGTTAAACAAAACAAAACAAACTTTATTTACACAATGGAACATAGGAGTGAACTGATTTTAAGCTAACAAACATACTGGGGTCAAATATGAAAGGTTTCAAAGTAAAAACAAAACAGATTAACAGCTATTTTTCTGCTGTCTCTCTGAGCAGCATCTGGAACCTCTCTCTCCTAGCAGCTCCCCAAAGCCTTCTTTTCCTCTAATGGACTCTAACTTTGATTGGCCCAGCATTCCACCCATTCCCATTGGCTGTCTTTCAGGAAAGGCAGAGCTACCCAGACAAGCAAAGGCCAGGAGTTCACAGGCACATCCATTAATATACCTAATTCTCAACATGGTCCCATCTGTAGATACTGAAATTCAGAGACTGGAGCCATAAACAGACAAAATAGATCTTTCTACAAACCTGAAAAAAGGTTTGCAGAAACATCTGAAAACTAAAATAACAAAAATTTCTGTTATCATCGCCAAAAATAGATGAAGCGCCTATATCTTTAGGAAAGGAGATCTCAATGGTCATTGTGGGAGTTGCTAGACAACTATAGTATTGCCAGTCTTCAAGCCTTGGTTTCTGTTAGGAAAGGGCAGGGGAGCCCTCTTTATAGCTGTTTTGACCTTTGAGAGAGGACTGATCAGATCCAGATTCGGCAACAACCATCAGATCACCTGCTACCACCTGACTTGCATGACTTACCCAGGACTGGCTGCTTGCTACTGTTCAACAGCAGCCACCTCACAAAATCAAGTATGGTTAGAGTTTCAGACTAGGATCAGAGAGACCAAGGTTCAACTCTGCGTGACCTTGGGCCATTTATACATTCTCAGCCAAATCTGCCTTGGGTGGCTGTTGTGAGGATAAAACAGAGCAAAATGCTGCAAGCTGTTTTGAAATTTATTGTGGATAAAAACAAGGAATAAATTAAATAAATAAAAATCTAGGGGGGATGGGGATGGGGATGGGGAGGTGGGTAGGTGGAAGAGAGGGCAGATGGGAAAGGTTGCCCGGAGGGGAAGAGTTAATATGGAGACGGCGGATACAGGGGAAAGTATCAACTGCAAGTTCTTACAGCTTTGCCACTAGCAACTAGCCCCTTCCCACTGGGTTTTGCCAGGGGGAGGGGAAAAGAAAGCTGAAGACAGGGGGCTCGATAAAGAAAAGAGAGGTTGGTTGATGAGTGGGAAAGAGAGAAGGAATTAGGAAAAGGGGAGATGCTATAGGGAAGGGAAAGAAAATAGTAGGGGAGGGAAATAAGATGTTCCTCCTGCAAGTCGTTGTGGGTCCCCCGCTTTTCTGTTCTATCATTTTACGACGCTCTTGAGAGGGGTACAATAATCCTTTCACAACAAGTACCATTGGATTCCCTTCTCTACTACCGCACCGGAAACGCGAGGTTCTCTGGAGTCCTTTCCGAGGGTTCTTCAGCATCTTCGGAATCTGCAGGTGAAATGTTCGAAAACAGCCGCTGCTTCCTGCAAGATTCAAGAGCGCTCTCTAAAAGACGCCTCCCCCCCCCTTCGCGCAAGCGCTGTGGTCCATTCCTGACGCCTTCTCGGTCCCCCTCCCAGGCAGGCGCCGTGGTACAGTCGCGAAGGAGGGCCTGTTTCCTCCCCCACCGGCGGAGGGAGACGCCATTGCGGAGTTGTTTGTGAAGCAGTAGAAGGAGGCGGCTGCCGCCGGCAGGGAGCAGCTGTGTTGCTAGTCGTGCCCAGGGTTTCGAGGAGACGGGTTCTGTTGCTGTTCGCAGGGCCGGAGGATCATGTCCACTCCAGCCAGGCGGAGGCTAATGAGGGATTTCAAGAGGTAAGCGCGTTCCTTCCTTCCTCGGCCAAAGGGCGGTCGCTCTTGGGGCGGGGGGGGGCAGTGTGTGTATCCCCCCTCCCTCCTGGGTCTGCTGGCCTGGGATTTGCCTGTCTTCTTGGGGGTTCGCGTGTTTCTCTCCGGGGGAGGAGCCGGCCCGTTTTTCTCGTTTCTAAGTGGGGGCGGGGGAGTCCTTTTCTGTATGAGGAGGAGATATGTGGGTTTCTTCTGTTCTCCCTCTGCCCCAAAACTAGGAGGAGGACAAAGAGTTCTGGCGCTCCCCTCTCCCTCTTTCCAGCAGGGTCTCTTTTATTTTGCCCGTACCTGAGCTGCAGCCCTCTCCTTCTCCCTGTCAAAGAAGAGGAAGTCAAGGCGAAGGAGGATTGTTCTAGACAAAAGACCGAAGGACTTCTTATTTTCCTACTACACGTTGGCAACTCCCTTGTATAATATGTCTGGTCGACGGGGACAGGATGACCACGTCAGAGGGACTAATAACTGAACTCATCTAGTTGAGGGAAACAACCAAGGATGCCAGTGTCTGAAGAACAAGGCTGCATTACTGGGGGGGGGGGGGCAGGATAGCCAAATCTGTGGTTTAAAAAGACATCTAGTTTCTCTATCATCCCCCACCCAGCCAATGCCATTGGCTTGTGGTGGGCACAAAAGTCGCCTCTTTGGGAAAGTTAAAGGTACACATAAAGGTACACAAAGGTAAACGGACTATTGAAGTGCTATGGAAAAGCTGCAACAAATTGTATATATGTAGAAAATAGTTGTCAGATTTTGTAAAGGGAGGGAAGAGGGTAGGTGACAAATATTCTAGAAACATACCCATTTCCTTATCATTTCAGTGTCATAGAGCATTAACTCTCACACTGCACCCAGTCCATTAATTTGAAGGCAACTTGCCAGTACAGTGCTTCAAAAAAATGAAAGAAACTGTTGTCACAGGTTCAGGTTCCACTGTAAGTGGACATTAGGGCTGCAAATAAAACTCCTTCCAGTCCAATATCCTCCTCTTCTCTTGGACATGCAGAGTCTTTTAATCCCCAAGTGCTTCAGACTGGAACTACTGAAGTAGTTCACTCCACTCTTGACTCTTCATGCTGATTCCAAGAGGGAATTAATACACAAATTCTTCTACTTGCAGAAATGTAAACTTTTCAAAAGACTGACTTAGGAATTCCATAACTGGTAGGGACTGGAGGAAATTGTGGGAAAGCACATGAATCTTTTTGACTGTATTGCCAATTGTTTTCATTGTGTATAATTCTGAAAAAGCCGGTGAATATAGTAATCATAGTTGCACTTACAATTTAAAGGAAATTCTAGCTTCTCACAAGGAAGCCATTTCATTACTGTTTTAACCAGGCAGGCATGTGCATTTCCATGTTTATTTAGGATTACTTCCTATAATGGTTCTGGCTCATAGCTTTTACTGACATCTGGAGGTATCTGAAGAGCTTATGCAGAAGTTGGCAAAATAATGGCTATTTTCTTTTCTCAAGCACGTTGCCAAGAAAGACATTCTATCAAAAGTGCCTTACCTGGCACTGTGAATGAATTCCACAGAGAAACCTGTTCTGCTCCTATAAAGTCACCATTTATAAGCTCAATAATATTTAGATCAAAACATTAATATGGTAACAGGACTGTATTATGTTAACTGCCTAAGGAAGAAGAACAGCTGTAAGTTGTCAAACTTTGCTTTGGGTTGGAATTAACAGAGAAAAAATTACATTCTGGTTTTATGGCAGAGCCTTTAGGATTGGGATGCAACCGCTGTTGATAAATATATTTTGCCTAAGTCTGGCAGCCATGGTTTTGCCTGCACAACAGAACGGATTAGTGCAGTTAGATCGTCAAAAGCCACAATAAACAAATGCTATAGTGTGTTTCAAAGAAAATATTCCACTCACATCAGTGATACCTGCTTAGAAATAAATGCTGCAGATGAAATAACTTCAAAACTAGCTGCTTTTGTATGCACATAGTTCAAAGAGAGAAAATGAAAATGGGTCTTAATATTGTCTAGATGTTTTAATGACTTTTTATACTGCTAAAGTCTTGCCAGGTAAATCTTTAACTTTTACTGCTGGCTTTATTTTGAATGCCTCTCTTGATATACCTTGTGCTGGATATGTCTTCCTTGAAGGCATTGAGGTTGAGGATATCTAAGTTCAGCCTTAAAACATCTTCAGACTCAACACACATGAATACATGAAGCTGCCATATGCTGAATCAGACCTTTGGGCCATCAAGGTCAGTATAGTCTATGCTGTGGCTCTCCAGGGGCTTGTATAAAGGTCTTTTCCATCACCTGTTAACCCAATCCTTTCCACTGGAAATTCTGGGGATTGAGCCTGGAACCTTCTGCATGCCAAGCAGATGCTCTATCTCTGAGCCACAGCCCCTTCTCTTTTATATGAAACATAATATACTTTACAGCTTGGCTGCTCTAGAAGTTCATTTCTGATTTTATAGTTTTAGTAATGCATTTTAAAACCTTATTTAAAAATACAGATGAACTGTCCATATTGTATGTATTATATCAGCTAACTATAAAACTCCCTTCATTGTTAAATTGTCCCCTCAAAGGGTCTGCAGCAGTTGTTTGCCACATTTGCCTGTTCACAGAGATACTTTTAAAAGTTCATTGCCATGAACTCTAATTGGTTTCTGTGTTTCCTATACAGTCCCTTTATTTTCCAAGTTAGTGAAGAAAGACAGTTTAAATGGCGAAAGGGAAAATAGTTCACATTAGAAATATCAAAATGGAATACATTTATTCTACATATTCTAGAAGGTAGTTGGTTTCACGTAGTGATTAAGAAAGCAAACCATCTGCTGGGAAGGCTTCAGTCCTTATTTCAACTCAGCCCCAGACTGATTAGACTTACACGTATTCTTTGGAATAATATATGTGAACTGAGTTGATAGTACATTTTAGATGAATTCTCTCCTTGATTTAGGCCAGCAAACGCAGTTAATGGGCATACGTATTTCCTGTGCCCTTCAGTTAACTCTGCGCTGCAAAATCTTTACAGCTAAAGGCATTCCACAACAGAGAGGGCTTTAGTTTTAAAAGCTTCATGAACTGCGCTTATGGGGCTTAATGCTGAGGCCAGGGCATTGGCATGCGATCTGACTATCATGTAGCAAGAAATCACGTTCCTTTGCTCTCCAGCCAAGGTTTTAGGTGGCTTGTGTTGTTGACATTCAGTTGCTTGAACAGAGCATGCTTAAAGAGCAGAGCTTTTGAACTACAACGTGGTTTAGGAGCAAGGAACTGCAGATTGGTAACATAATGTTGTTAATCTGCTATAATAACAATGCTGTGTTGTTTCTAGATTTCCTTTCCCTGGAATTAATAAATGGAGGTGGATTGCTCTTTATTCCTGCTTAGTTATGATTGCTGAGAAGGAAAACTATGATGTCTGTGACTTGAATACATCTCTAAGTGACCCTATACTCTTAAAAACCTGAACAAAAGTATTTAACAGAATATCACCATTATTTACAGTGAGAGAATATGTATAGAGACATAATGATTTTCTAGGAAAGGAAGGCAAGTTCCTGTGTTGCATGAAGTAAGTGTGCAGAGGTCGTATGGATGGACTTCCTGCTGTGCAGCATTTGTGTAACGAAGAATAAGTGATGTGTGCTGTTCATGATGCACGCTGCATTCCTAAGCAGAGTTACACCCTTCTGAATTCAATGAAATCAGTTGGTGTAGAAGAGTTAGGATTGCATTGTGAATGGTCTTTTAAAAAATCAAGATGCTTC
This sequence comes from Eublepharis macularius, assembly GCF_028583425.1. Taxonomy (NCBI): domain Eukaryota; kingdom Metazoa; phylum Chordata; class Lepidosauria; order Squamata; family Eublepharidae; genus Eublepharis; species Eublepharis macularius. The sequence goes on from NC_072793.1 coordinate 73,269,350, forward strand.
CGGACCACATGGAGGCAAAATGTATGATGTTTGGGGAACAGATAGCCCATAGAGATAGGACGGAATGGTTTACAAAACATCAGTGTACATTGAAGTCAAACAAGCCCAGCACTCAGACTAAAGCAGTACAGTTCTTAACTATACTACATATTACAAGATAAATAGAATCAAGATAATTAAATCTCCTTGTGTTCTCCTTTCTGTAAGCTTCTGTTTGTATCTCAAATCAAATTTAATTGTTTCTTCTTTACATCATTCTGAGTTGTTGCTGCCAGGTGAAGGTCATTGAATACATGAAGATGTCTTATACTGAATTAAACCATTGGTCCACCAACGTCAGAGTTGTCTACTGTGACTGGCAAGAGCTTTCTGGAGGCTTTTACATCACCTGCTATTGGATCCTTTTAATTGGAGATACTGGAAATCGAACCTGGGGCATTTAGCATACAAAACACATGTTCTGCCACTGAGCCGCAGTCCTGCCCGTCTAAAAAATTTGACATTTACTAGTGTAGTTCTATAAGTCCAGAACTATGAGGTATCAGCCTAGATGATCTTGCTCAGTACCTGATAGTCAGATGAGAGCTACTGCTCTATCTGTTTTGTAGTTCTTGTATATTGTACAGTAAGACTTGCATGATAAGCTAGTAAAACTTCTGATTACTTACTTAATTATGATTATTGTCCAACTGCGTCATTAACATATGTATATATTGTGGATTTTTCTGTCTTTCTTTAGATTGCAAGAAGATCCTCCTGTGGGTGTCAGTGGTGCACCATCCGAGAACAACATAATGCAATGGAATGCAGTTATTTTTGGGTAAGTGAAGAATTCTTTAATTGTAAAGAAAGTAAAGACTATCTAGGTAGCTGTGTGAGGGCTTGTTCAAGTGCTGAATGGGACATCTGCATCAATACAACATCCCTCAGGAAATGGCTTGTTAGAGGAAAACTAGATTTTCCTTTCCAGCTTCCCTGTTATTTTTAAATGTAAATACATAACATTAATTTTTTAATTAAGAATGGAGCAGGTAACCATCAATGTATTACACTCTTAATACTTTGGCTGAAAATACATTATTAGTATTGCTTAAACTATCATTGCAAGCAAGACACAATGGTAGCAGTTCTGCTGAAATATGTAGGGCTGAGAATAAAATTTGTCTTCAGTAACAGATTTGCATACTTAGCTAATATCCTTATTACAGGTTTGATGGATGCTAAATTGTAACAAACCTGCCTTAAGAAATAGTGCTACTTCTGTTCATTTACTCTTTTACATTATCTTCTTTTTTAATTTAAAGGAAAGGTAATTGTTAAAAGATCTCTTTAGAACATACTATTTTGTCTTGTTCTAGGCCAGAAGGTACTCCTTTTGAAGATGGTAAGTTCTTAATCTTCTTTTTTTGGCTTTTATTAAAATTTTTATAGGAACTTTACATTGTCTAAACATCAGCTTACATTTGCGACCGCGTGGTTTGAAATGATATGATTATGGTAAAATTGCAGTTGCTATAACAACACCTCAAAACTAGGAAAGCATAGCCAAAGATCCATTTCTAATATATACTAATTGTCAAACCTTTTGAAATACCCTATTTTGACAGCACCAATTGGCAGATAGTCCTACCTGTTCATTTGGCATCAATAGGTGCTGTCTGAATAGCATACTACAAAATGTTTTAAGCATGACTTTTTGTGTTCGTAGATACGTTACAGGTTGCTTATCTTTTATCTGTAATTGCATCGCAGTCCAGACGGGCAAAGTGCAGATATTTCTGATGTCCTCATAAAATAGGTCAAGTCAGTTACTATAGTTCCACTCCATATTCAGAATCTGGATGTATGAATTAACCAATAGTTATTCATACCCACAAACTTGGAAAGGTTTTAATCACTGTGTTTAGAATCCATTTTCTCTGGAGCTCTTCTTCTGGGGCTGGTTCCCATCTAGAATGGAAAGAAGTATTGATCTTGCATTTGTCCCGCTTTTTATTCTATTAGAATTTCCTTTGCCCCTCCCTTAGATTCCCATCTCAAGTGATAACGGCATCTTGGTCAAAATGGAATCTCTGGGACTAGGATCCATGGCACTGTACTATATTGGTTCTCTGTGGTCTGGGCTTGTGTTTCTTGAACAGCAGTCTCTCCTGCCACATGGCAGAATACTGTTAGGAATGTTAAATGTTACAATATGATATAAAAGCCTCTTGTTCAAAACAAAAAAGACCAAAAGTCCCACTTGGCATGCAAAAGTACTTGAGCACAGCTATTTGGATCCTGGCCACTATTGCCATGAGCAGTGCAGTTAGACACGGAACAGAGAAATCAGACATAATGACTGATGGACAGGTTGGGGGTGTCCTGCAAATCTATGAGGTAGGTGATGTTTGGAAAAGACTGGGCTGAAAGAATCAGTAAAACCCAAACCCAAGAACTAGACCTAAGAGCAGAATTTTAAGCTCCAAATCATCTACTCAGTTAATTGGAGCAGCTTAGATTTGGGGTTTGGCAGACTAATTCATTGCTTCTAAAACATTCTACTATTTTCAGCTTTTGAGGGGATATGCCTAGTTCTCAGTATAGTCCTAAGCTGAATTGCACCCTTTTGAGCCAGTTGAAGTCAGTGGACTTAGACGGGTGTAACTCTGCTTAGGATTGCACTTGGTCCTTAGTGCATGATCCAAGTTAATCTTTGGTTATGGAACATACAAACAACTGAAAATTCTCTTGAACCAATCTGTATATACAACTGTCTCCATGAAAATAACCAAACCAAAGAATGTGAATGTTATAGTTCTAGTTTATGCAGAGTTAGGCCTTTACTTAAGTGTAGTGACTTGAAAAATGGTTAAAAAGGAAATCTGGTTCTTTGCAGGCTGGGAAACATAAGAGCTGGGTTGTATTTATTTATAATTGATTACATAATTGTCTTAATGGATCTTAAATAAGGCAAAGAGATGTATTTCCTATGAGCTTTAATTGTTGAAGCTTTTCTGTATTAATGTTTGGGTTGGATGGTACCAGCTTTTCTGTTGGAAAAATGGGAGGAAAGGTCCCTTTTGAACACTGAAAAAGCTGCTCTGGGAATTATAATACTACATGGACAAAAGTAATATGGGTGGGGGTGGCAGCGAGGGGAGGAACTGGTTGAGACTGAGCAGAAAAATTGTCAGGATCCAACCACTGATTTTTAATCTTCTGGTTTTACACTAGGGTGGTTGGGTAGGTAGATTAGAGCAGCTTCACAAATAAATCAACAGAAATAACGATTACATACAATAATCTGTTTACTAGATAGATACTAGATTTAAAACAGTCAGTTAAAAGGAGGGAGGCTTTTATACGGTTTCCCTGCCTTGCCTAGCATCTCAAAGCAAATGGCTCTTTACAAGCCTAACTTGCAGCTTCTGGATCATGCAGGCTATCTGAGGCTCTTGCATGTAGCCCATGGGAGCTGTTAAGACACAGAACCCTATTTGTCCTCAAAAATTTTCAACAGCAAAAACTTCCAAAATGGCTGTTGGTGTTGAAAAAAATTTCACTTCTGCTCTAGTCTGTAGTGTCGGTCTTTTGGCAGAAACATTTCTGGGTTGGGTCTATTGAAGACTCTGAGTTGGTCTAACTCTAAAGAACGTTGTCTGCTTTCTTCTTCGTTCTTTTCCTCATTGTGTAAAACACAAGAAGAATCATATTTCAAGCAGGCACTAAGATTTTATTCCCAAAGAGTTGGATATAAAAAGTCCAACATCTTTCTTTAAGAATCTTTCTTAGGGCAATGGTATGTTCTTTTTTCCTCTCAAAAGAATCCTTTCTTCATTGTACAGGAAAACTCTCAAGAAATTTCTCTGAGATGAAAGGGTATCAGAATTCATTGCTATACGGAAGATTCTTAAAGAAACAACATGTTTGTTTCACCTTTTGCTTCCTCCTTCCTTTATTTTTTGATTTGCTGAATCTCTGTGTTGGATTCACTTTGGATAGTTTCTGGCTGATTGACACATTAGACTACTTCCCATTTGGAAAGCAGTTTTGTGTTTTTTAAAATAGTGTGAAGCCAAGTGTAGATAATTTGCATGTGTGTTTACTTGAATATGTGTGTAATGTTCTGTGCGTAGGCATGAATTTTATGCTGCTTTCTGCCCATATTATGCATAATTTCTGAAGATCATAATGGTCATTCACCACAATCTACACCAATTTACAGTGCAATATTATATAACCTGTAATTTGTGTTGCTGTGGTGTAGTAGTTAGACTAAGATTTGGAAAACCCAAAATCAGATCATCGTTCAGCTGCGTAGCTCATTTGATAACCTTGGGGCGGTCACTCTCTCTTAACATAGTCTACTTCACAGGGTGGTTGTGAGGATAAAATGGAGAACTGTGTGTGCCACCCCAAGCTCCTTCAATGAAGAGGAAGATAACTATGTAACAGACAGGGCAGATAATTTTCTCTGTCAAACAAGTTGGCCAGATGCTTGGGAGAAGGGGGCTGTCATAGCAATGTCCCATTCCCAGTCTGTGAAAATTCCACAGAAACAAATCTGTCTTCTCTTTAGTGCAGTTGATACCTGAATAACTTGTGTTCTAGATTCTGTTGAGTGGACTGCCAAGATGATATGAGGATGTTGATGTTATTTCTATTCATAGCCAGGTATTGCAGAGTTTTATTAACACTTGAAATAAAAATAAACAGTTGGTCTAACATTATTTTTAGAGTAGTAGGCCCTGATGTTAGTCATAACTACTTTTGCAAAACTAAAATATCACGTCTGGCTTTTAAAAGCAATTACATACTCATGGTCTCTTTTCTTTCCTTGCTGTGCAGGTACCTTTAAGCTAGTAATAGAATTTTCAGAAGAATATCCAAATAAGCCTCCAACTGTTAGGTTTTTATCAAAAATGTTCCATCCTAATGGTGAGTGCCATGATTATAAAATTTTAAGCAGAATGATGTGTCCCTTTTGACATATAACAGTGCTGTGTATCTCCTCAGTGAAAGATCTTAGGTCAGTTCCTGAGCCTAGAAAGTGTCCAAAGCTTTTAAACAATATGTGTCACTGTAGCAAACACAAGAGTAGACAAAAGACTATTAAAAGTTTTTTTGAAATTTTTTTAATTCTGCCAATGGGGATCCGTAGCAGCTTACAAAAACTTTAAATAAACCAAAGTAAAAAAAAAAAAAAGAGAGAGACATCACAGTATTTATTGTATTTACGTTATTTATAGTCTGTCTTTTCCTCTAAGACTACTCATGGTGGATTACACAGTGTAAGTCTGTCCGGCGCTGCCGGCCTTTTGTCCACCCTCACCACCAGCCCTGCAGCAGCAGGCACCCCCTTTAGGTCCTGCAGCACAGCCTCTGGCAGTACCTCAGTTGCAGGAGCCCCTACAGGCCTCCAGGCCTCTCCCCCCCTTAGGCCAGTTGCAGCTGACGCCCAGGCACAACTCTGGGGAACAGCCTGCAGCCACTCAGCAGACTCACCTGTCTCCTGCAGTTGCCCAAATGGCTCCACTTCATCCAGGCTCACAGGAGGTTGCCATCAGCACAAGTCAGGCAGGCGCAGGCCCCAAGATGCCAAGGGAGCCACTGGGGAAGGTTCAGAAACAGCAGGGACGAGCCAGGCAGAGAGCGGACCAAATGCCCCACCCTGGGTGGGAATGGAGTGGGTGGGGCTAGGAGACTGCAGAGTCTACCCAGCCCTCCTATCAGATAGGCTGGGAGCAGGGCCAGTCAGGGAGATGGGGTGACGATTGGGGCCAGAGCCAGGGAGGTGGGGCCAGGGGAGGCCTTTAAATTCAGGCTCCTGTGAAGGCCGAGGAGGATTTTGGAGGGAGAGACAGCTGGAGCGGGCTGCTACTCCCAGGGCAGGAGAAGGAACAAGGTGGTGCAACCCCCTTCCCTGCCCATCTGAGGCCGGAGGACACCTGCCTGGAGAGCTAGTAGGATGGCAGGCCATCAGGAGAGGGCGCCAGTGAGGGAGGATCCTCACAAAGTCAATGTGACCAACATAGTACACCACATCCTGGGCTCATCCTGGAGTCAGTGGCTCAGCTTATTCAAGGCCACAGGCTGCAAGTCATGGACTAAGAGCCAAGGGGCCATTGACTCATGCCCATGGCCCATATCCAGGGTAATTATGTGTCCAAACTTCAGTCAGCTGTCATAAAGATGTTTGAAACCTTTCTGCCTTACTAAAAATATGTTTGGTCGAGCCCAAGCTCAGTACTGTAAACAGAAAAGGATGTTGTGCTACTTTTAAGTCACTCTACTTTACCATTGTGTCAAAGTTTAAACATTCTTTATGCATATACCCCCTAAGATTATGCCTGTTCTTTTACCCAATCTTGCGTGAAAAACATTGCGATTCTGGAAAATGTTGTGAGATTTGGGGGGCGGGGGGGGGGAGTTAATTGATTTACATTGTACCACTTAACCTGTTAACTAGTGATCAGTGTATCCTTGAATATATTGTTGCTATTGGTATTGTAATCTTCATTGTGTGAACTTTCTTTATTGCACAGTTTCTTTTATGTCTTGAATTACTGATTCTATTCTTTAAGAAGTCACTGGGATATCAATTCAGAGAAGCCTACACCCTGTATAAAATGATACTTTTTCACATCTTTCTTCCTGCAGTCTAAGATGCTTTAAAACAATTTAGAGTGCATGGATTTGGGGACTGGAGAGGGAAATTGAACCAGAGTTCAGTCAGTCAGATTTATTTACAGTTAAAAACCAGTACAGACTTGTAAATAACGTAAGTGAGTATCATACACAAAATACACCACTTTATAAAAATAATTATATAAATATATAATTATATAAAAACTTGGCAATATACATACAAAAGTGTGGGCTTTCAGGGTTAGAAATAAAAGCAGATGTTACTTTGCACATTCCCTGCGGATTCTACACGCCGCGGCTAAAAATCTGGCACTAGCCAACGTGATCTGGGGGTCAGCACCTAACAGGAGCTTATTCGTTTGCTCAGTGTCAGGGAGGCTCGAAAGCTTCTTCAATGCAGGTTGGATATGTTTTATACGTATTTCATGGTAGAACTTACAAGCAAGCATGATGTGCTCAATTGTTTCTACTTTCCCTGCCTTGCATGGACAAACTCGCTCAGCCATCGGGACCTTCTTATAACGGCCTTCAAGTACTGCAGATGGGAATGTGTTACATCGGGCTAATGAGAAAGCCCTACGGTGGGACGGGATCTCCAGGCTTGATAGATAAGAGGCTGGAGAAACCACATATCTTGTTTGTGGGGGGGCTAGGAAATTGGAGACCCTCGCAAGATCCCTCTGTCTTTCGACATCCAGTAGACGCTGTTTGACCACAGCCCTTGCCTGGTCCAGGGCCATCATCTGTAGGGATTCAAATGAGAAGCCCAGCATTGTTAATTTCTGATGGGTGGTCCCGAGCCAGGCAGAACAGTACCCATCTTTAAGGATTAGGGAAGTAATATCCGATGGACAATGACTGAGCTTAAGCCAAACAGAACCAGAGTTGTTATTTCTAAGGCTCCTGATACTTGTTTAAAAAAGAGAGGTCTTGCCTACAGACTAACCATCAAAAAGAGGAATACTTTGTGCAAGAAAACTTAAACAGTTCTGCCATGCATATATAAGCCTACATATATGCATAAAAAGCCTCTCTGATTTGTGACACAGATATTTTCCCATTGCTAGGAGCTAGTTAGCTATAGGATGCTCCTTCTCTTGCTAAATAACAAAGGAAAACTAATGTGGTTGGTTCACACAATTTTCTCTTGACTCTGTAACATAAGCACTGTGGGTCAAGAGATTCCAACAGCCTAATTACCAAGTATCTTTTTTCTTAATAATTTTTGAATCTGGCAAACTAAATTTACACCTCGATTTATTTCCTGCACAGGGTGAATTACAGATAATTAGATACACTGTATGTGGGGGTGATCTGTTCTCCTTCATCAGCGGATACAAAAGCAGTGACCTGTTCTTCAGACTTACACCCACACAAACCTATCTACAAGCTGCAGAATTTTTGAAGAGTCATCTGAAATAGATTGTTCTCAGAAATATATTGTGCAGTCTCACTGATGTCGTTGGAACATTTTTTAGTAACTGTCTTTAAAATTGCAGTCTTAATTTGTCCTCAGGAAAGGTGGCAAACTGTTGAACTCAATATGAATTGAAATGGCTGAACTTCGCTGGGAATATCTGTGTGCTGTGTGCCATCAAGTCACTTCCAGCTTATGGTGACTCTATGAATTAATGACCTCCAAAACATCCTGTCATTGACAGCCTAGCTCAGGTCTTGCAAACTGAAGTTCATAGCTTACTTTATTGAGTCAAGCCATCTCATCTTGGGTCTTCCTCTTTTCCTAGCATTATTGTCTTTTCCAGAGAGTGTTGTCTTTCATGATGTGACCAAAGTAGAATAGCCTCAGTTTAATCATTTTAGCTTCTAGGGAGAATTCAGGCTTGATTTTTTTCTAGAACCCACTAATTTGTCTTTTTGGCCATCCATGGTATCCAGAAAACTCCACCAACACAACATACCAAATGAATCAATTTTCTCCCTGTAACCTTTCTTCATTATTCAACTTTAATATCTATACATAGTAATGGGGAATACCATAGTATGAATTATCTTAATCTTGCTCTCCAGCAACACTTCCTAACACTTAGGGATCTTTTCTAGTTCCTTCATGCCTGCCCTTCCAGGTCTCAGTCTCCTCCTGATTTCTTGGTTACAGTCTCCCTTTTGATCGATTAAGCCAAGGAACAGAAAATCTTTTTAACAGTTTAAATGTCTTCATTGTCAACCTTAAAGCTGTGTAATTCCTCAGTAGCCATTCCTTTTCTCTTATTTATGTTCAGCAGTAATCCTACTCTGGTACTTTCTTCTTTAACTTCCATTAAGAGTCATTTCAAGTTTTTACCATTTTTTGCCAGTAATGCGGCATCTGCATATCTCAAATTGTTAATGTTCCCTTTGCCAATTTTCAGTCTACCTTCATCTAAATCTATTTCAGTTTTCTGTATGTTTTTCATATGGATTTAACAGGGAGATAAAATACATCGTTGTCTGCCACCTTTGCCAATTGGGAACGATTGTGTTTCCCCCATAATCTGTCCTAATGGTAGCCACTTGTCTTGAGTACAGGTTCTGTATCAAAATGATCAGATGTTGGGGCACACCCATTTATTTTAAAACCATCCATAGCTTTTCATGTTGCACACAGTCAGGTTTTGCTGTAATATATAAAACAAACTGATTTTCTTTAGAAATTCTCTGGTATGCTTTCAGTAACCCATGTAAATTTTGTTTGATTCTATATTACAGTCATAAGAGTTGCTAACTTGAAAACCTTCTTTTGTTTTAGTGTATGCAGATGGTAGCATATGTTTAGATATACTTCAGAATCGCTGGAGTCCAACATATGATGTCTCATCTATTTTAACTTCAATTCAGGTAACTTAAATAAACAGCATAACTGTCCCTCCAGAGATGATAGGGAAGTGCTATCAATTTAATATCCAGCCACAGTATAATTTGAACTATTTCTTATTACTGTTTGTTTACTCAGGATGGAAATATTTGGTAGAAAAAATCAGTTTATATTTCCCTTACCATATCAATTTAGGCATCATGTGAAATGTAACAATAGGTACATGCTGGAAAACTCTGCTTCAGAAGACACTTACTAGTTTCATTTTAGGGGGCCCAGGAACTGTGGTGTAAAGTTTCAGCTAGTTTGTGGATTACACCATTTATTGTTATCTCCAAAGAAAAACGTTGCAGGATTATAAGAGAGCCAGTACTGTTGGGAAAAGGTTAACAAACAAGGAAATACAGCAATTAGGGCTCACCCCAGATGTATGCTGCAAACATTACATTCTACTGTTGCTCAGATTCTGTGTAATCCTACACGTTTGCCTCATGTAAATCTCACTTTATTTTAGCAGGGTTTTCTCTTGGGTAATTTCAGCTTACTTTCTTGGGAGTAAGCTGCATTAAATATTTATTTTATTCGCATTAGGTATAGTCTGCTTTCTCACTTAGATTGAAGACTGTGTCTCAATATAGTCAACAGAATGAGACTTCCAATGTACAGTGCAATAGAATTTGGATTGCAGAAATCTGGAACCAAACAAACTAGAATGGCTATGAAACCAAGCATAAACATTAAAATGTTGTGCAAAAGTTACATAGACTCTAATTACAGCAATGAACAGTATGAGCTATATACAGTCCCTAACTCCTTACCAAACCATCTATCTGAACCATTTCCTTACATCACAGCCCCGTTACCTGTTTTAAAAAGCCCTCTTGAATAATTCATTTTTGCATAGTTTGCAGATAGCCAGGAAAGTGGGAGCGTTCTTGACCTCATCAGGCAAGCCTTTCTATAAGGTGGGGCTACAACAGAATGGACATGAATGGGAGTTTGTTGATCTTGCCCGTTTGCAGGGTGGCACCTGCAGAAGGCCCTGTTCAGATGAGTGAAGCTGCCATGGCCAAGCATATGGGGAGAAGCAGTCTTGCATATGACTAAGGCCATTAAGGGCTTGCATGTATTAACTTGCATCTCCAGCAGTAATGTTGGATCCAGTATAAACTCTAGACTATAATTGAGTCAGTTGACCTCATATCACATGGGGAGCACAATGTCTTTCAGTATCTGCAGTTCCCAAGTAGCATTCTTTCTAGGGTTTAGACCTGAGTGTGTTTCTGAGTAGACTTCTTTAAAAATTACTCTGTGTTCAAATGACCATGAGTATCTATCTGTTCACTTGCATTTAATTTATTATTTGGTCTTCTTTCTCTCCCTTCAGTCACTGCTTGACGAACCCAATCCAAATAGTCCTGCCAACAGTCAGGCTGCACAACTTTATCAGGAAAACAAACGAGAATATGAAAAAAGAGTTTCAGCTATTGTTGAACAAAGTTGGAATGATTCATAAGAAATGGCCTTCATTAACACCATCTTCATAATCATCATGTACAATTTAACTTGCGATAGGAAATGCTACCAGAATTTCTCAAGTGCCACGTTTGACTTGCATACAGATGTTTGCAAAAAAGCCCTTCAGTTTCAAAACTCTAAAAGCTTGTGTACCTTGATTAATGTACTTTTTATTGCATGTTATGACTTAAGTTATTGCTACATAAATTTGTAATATATCCTGTTTGTATTTTTTTCAAAGTGTATAATGTTGGTGTGAAGTTTTCATGACAGAATATACATATTTTGTAAATCTGTACTTTTTCAAAATATTGAATGCCTTATTTTTGAATTCTTTAGATTTTTAAATTGGAGAAAGTCACTTAACAGAGTTTTATATATAAAATATTTCATGTAAACCTGAAATACATAAACTCAGTGCAAGAGTTTTCTGTCACTTCTTTCAGTTTCCTTTGTAAAGACTCGCAGATTCTCTTGCCAGTAGCCTTCTGTTTTTGTAGCAGTTTCAGACTGCAGGCTGCTATTTCACATGTGCAGTCTGAAATCTCTTGCATTTGTAAGAGATTTTGATTTCCAGTACAAGAATAAGATTTATTCTCAACACATTTTTGTAGCAGAGAATTGCAAGGAGGTCTTGTTTTTTAACCTGTTTGTTTTTGCATATGTTGTATCCTGTTCTGGAAGGAACTTGGCACAGCAACATCATAAAAGTCCTCTGAGATGAAATATAGCTAAGATATAGAGACTAGTCCATAGCTATTCAGTAAACTTAATCTAAGTGGCAGTTTGAAACCAGTGTCACACGCTCAAAATCAGTACTTCAGCTTGTACACTATTGTGACTTTCATATCAGTTGGCTGTAGAGTAATCAGGTGCAACCCATGTCACTGGTCAGACTTAGCCACACAGATCTCCACCCGCCCCCCCAACGATTCTTACAAAGATATAATAGTACCTTATAGACCAACTAGATTTCCTAAGCATGAGCTTTTGAGATGGTGTTTTGACTCTCGAAACCTTGGAAATCTAGTCAGTCTTTAAAGTGCTATGGATTCTGATTTTGCTGTTTGACCACTGACTATCACAGCTACCCACCTTATACAGATGTGTGTAAGATGTTTCTGTTTACATATTCTTTGTAATGAAAGATTAGAACCAAGTTTCAGCAACCTTGGCTTCCCTATTTTAGGGGCTCCTAGATTCAGGATGACACATTTAAACATATCGTTAACAATAGTGCTTAGCATCTGCTAGTGAAGAGTTGCAGGAAATTGAATGTTAAGCCAGTTTTGAATTGTAGGGCAAATAAAGGAAGCCACAGAGCTGTGATTAATTCCTACTGTAATTGATAAGAGTTTGCTCCTCAATTACTGACCATCATGACAAGATATTTACATTTTTGTTAGACTCTGTTATCCTTATGAACATTAAGGAAGATTACTGCAGGGTAGGTAATTTGAAGCACATTCATGAGGTGGATGAAAATACCAGAAAATGGTATGAAAATACCTTTACAAATATTGCCTCCCACCTTCATTCTGCTACCTGAGTACACACTTCAGCTTTTGTCAGGAGTATCTGAACGTTAACTCTGAAATACTGTCTAATGCAAAGCAATGTCAGTCTCAAGTATTTAATACTACTTCCCAGTTATTCACCTAGAAGAGTAGTTACAGCCTCAATTTCCCACTCCAGAGTAGGAGGAAAAATGACCTCTACACAGGGAATTTCCTCTCTTCAGTAAGGACCAGAGAGAATAGAGGGAAGCCGCCTACAGCACCACCTGGAAGTAATGGCACATCCTCCCCTAAACACCAAAATCTAGCATTTGATGAGGTAGTGCTGGAAACCCTACCAAAACATCCGGAGACAAAGAGGGTTTGATATGTCCTATTTGAAGCTGTCACAGTCTTAGCTAATTTCACAAAATCCTACTCCCTCTTCAGATTTCTAAAAAAATTATAGTGTATTTCCTACCATGGCATGGAAAGTTGGGATTTTGTAAAGGATAAAATTACAAAATTCACAGTGAAATCAAATATTTAAAATTAGGCTTCCTTCAGTATGCAAATTGTTACTACATCACTAAATCTTGATGGGCAAGTTCACCAGCTAACAGCACAAGAGAAAAATAAGGAAGTTGCAGCTATTTTACCAAACAGCCAATTTACTTTCTTTGACTGCTGTGCTTATGTGATATTTGTTATGGTTAAGGTCATATTACATTTATAAATAGGATTTGTGTACTGAGATCAGAATACATGTTTCTATAACAACCTCCTAAGCAGAGATACCAGGTCATCTAAGGCCTGCTTTTGCTGAATGGAGGAATATGTTTTCTGGGTAAATTGTAAGGGTAATTATTAAGATTCAGAAAGATAATTGAATTCTCTAGGACTAGCATCATAATGTCTAATGCTGAAGCTGGAACTGAAAGTATTGATTGAAAGACCCACATAGAGCCATGTTCAGACTGCAGGAATATTTGTACAAACTTGGGACATTCCTGAGGATTTGCACAAAAATAAACTTTTTAAAAGTTTATGTACTGGGAGGCAGATGTCATTACACTATGCCATGAGGTCTCAGCCACAATTTTAATGATTGTGTAGCAACTCCTATAAACTTTTGAAACCAGCAGGAACAGTTGGAAGGCACTGCTGCCTGACATGTCAAGAGGAAGATGGTAAAGGTGGTCAGGCAGGAGGTGGCAAGAAAGATAAGCCAGGCAAGCTAAGAGGGTTTGCAGACATGGCAGCAGAGAAGTGGGAGGAGGCAGAAGATGATGGTGGAAAAAGAAGTGCCACCACCAGGTGAGCACTAAAGAAGAAGAGGCAGCAGGGGGCAAGAAAAGAAAAAGGGGGGGGAGGGAAGGCTGAGAGTGTGTAGGAGAAGCGAGAGGAGAAGGGTGAAAGGGGGAACAAAGGGGGCAAATGAAGCAAAAGAAGTAGGAGACGGGCATAAAAGTGGAGGAATGGTGGTGAAGGGGCAGAAGTAAGATAAAAGGATGGGTTTCCATTCCTGCCCATGAGAGCCGGTTCGGTGGCTAGAGTGACAGACTAGGATCTGGGCAACCCAGGTTCTAATCCCTGCTCTGCCATGGAAGCTTGCTGGGTGACCTTGGGCCAGTCACCAACTCTCGGTCTAAATAAAATGGATAGAGAAGAATGATGTAAGCCACTCTGGATCCACATTGAGGAGAGAGGCAGGATATAAAATATATAATAAAGGAAATATATTTAAAAAATGAGTCTCACAAGACCCTGCTTGTTTTCATATAAAGTTGATGGGGAATGCAATAGCACAGAATTTATTAATTCATGAAGTAAGAAAACAAGGGGTTTCTAAAGATTCCCTCAATAATAGAAATAGAAGCAAATTCCGATGGTGAAAATGTACAATTAACAATGGCACAGTACTTCAAAACCTGTAAAATTTATTTATTTATTATTATTACTCCCATTTATAAACTGCCCATCCTCAGGGGCTCTGGGCAGTGAACATCAGTTAAAATCAATAAAAACAAAAAAAAAATAATTCTAAAATCAACATACAATAAACAATAAATTAACCAAATACATTAAGGTGCAATGGTGGGGAGAACCCCCCACCCCACAGGTAGGAGGCCCACATGGCACTGTCCCCTTCAACCACCAAACGCCTGGCGGAACAGCTCTGTCTTACAAGCCCGGCGGAACGATAATATGTCCCGCTGGGCCCGGGTCTCTATTGACAAGAGTGTTCCATCAGGCTGGGGCCAGGACTGAAAAGGCCCTGGCTGAAGCGAGGCGGGCTTCCTTAGGGCCGGGGACCACCAGTAAACATCCGCTGATCGAAGCAGTCTCCGGGGAACATACAGGGAGAGGCGATTGATTAATTGATGAACAGATAAAAAATATCCATGATGTTGACAGGTTCAAATGGATAGTCACGTTAGTCTATCATAACAAAACAATCTCAATGGCACCTTAAAACTTAACAGTTATTTCAGTATTAGCTTTTCTGAGTCAGTGCTTTCTTCTTCATATCTAAAAAAGTGAGTGAATTACAAACGCTCATGCTGAAACAAATGTAAGTCTTTAAGGTGCCACTGGACTTCTGTTTTATTCTTTAGGGCCATTAAAGTCTCTTGGAGCCTTCCATTTCCAGTAATGAACAGCTATCAGGCAGGGAGGGACACAGCTTTGCCATGCCACTGGTTTCTTTTCTGCATCCATATAGAAAAGGAAAGGACTTTGCCACCTGTATTAAAGACAACAGGCAAACAATCCGAAACAAAATAGTAATGCAGTAGGTTTTGAGTCCAGAAGCCCCTTAGAGACCAACAAGATTTTTAGGGTATGTTTCAAAAATCAAATCTCCTGACTTCAGGGAGCTTTGACTCTGAAAATCTTATTCATCTCTAAGGTGCTACTAGACTCAAATCCTACCATTCTACTGTAGAGCAACACTGCTTTCTACCTAAAAATAGTAATACTTTTACTATTATTTCTGTTAACAATCTAAGACATGCCTTTATTGTTTATGGAAAGGAATACTTGAAAAGGAGATTTTGTGCCTTTTTGTTTGGAAATCAGTTTATACACATACAAAATCCTTGTTTCAATAAATATGTTTTTCAAGATATGCTCAAAGTGGTAACCTGACAGGACTCCCTCTGTTTGAACACCCACTGTTGGTCATGATAAACTAAAGAGTGGGGGGGGGGAGTTGAGGGTGACCAGAACCTTTCAATGTATTCCTTACCTCATAGAAGGCAACACAAGTGATGTGGATGTGAGAGGGACATACAGGCATCCCATTCCTGGTAATGCTGTGGTGCACCAAGCATCTGTGAGTGAATGCTAGAGGGGTTATACGTCATCAATCTGCCTGCCACATACCAAGATGCAGTCATCTCATGAAAGGAGCTTTGTGTGCTGTGAAAGAATTTCATTTTCTTTAGCCTCAAGAGACCTCACGCAGCAGGACAGAAACTCTGGAACCAGTGATAACAGATAAGACTTACATTTTAGTTGCCAACTCAGAGCTGGGAAATTCCTGGAGATTTTGAGAATGAAGGGCAGGGTTTTGGGAAGGAGCTCAGTGAGTTTTAATACCCTAGAGTCCACCCTCCAACACTGCTGTTTTCTCCAGGGGATCTGTGTAATCTGGAGCTCAGGTGTAATTTCAGGAGATCTCCAGGGCCCACCTGAAGGTCCGAAAGCCTAAAAGTTCTCTTTGTCAGATGCATCTGGCAGGGAGAGCTGTGGTTATCGAAGGCTTATACTACATAGGAATTGGATGCTTTTACTGCTGCAAACTAACACGGCAAACTGACTCCACACCAAAAGGAGATGTTTACATTTACTAGCAAAGGAATGTTTTGGTTGCCTCCCCGCTAATTGCATCTTGTCCCCTTCTGATATATGTCCCCTTCTCTCCCCTCTCCCTCCTCCTCTTCTGCATTTGACCAGTTTGTATCATGCATCTGATGAAGAGAACTTGATTCTCGAAAGCTTATGCTACAATAAAATTGGTTAGTCTTAAAGGTGCTACTGGACTCTTTTTGATTTTCCTAAAAGAAATGGTGCCATTGCTAACCATCAAAAATGAAAGCATACACAGACAAGATCTGGAACCTTCCCTCATAGCATGCTCACTATTATCCTGAACTTATGCAAATATGGAGGCAAATTATACCTATTCTGTGGCAGTGGCGGTGGCAGAGTAAGTTCTTCACTATCACTGTCTCTCCACAAAACCAGCAAGCAGAGCTTTTTCCAGGTTGTGAAGGGCCTCTTATACTAGGTCATAGAAGATATTTACCCTGAAAAATATATGGCCTGCTGTAACTCCTTTGCAATGCATTTTAGAGATAAAATTGCTTGCATCTGCCATGACATATATGCTACAGTGGGTACAGTTCAATCTCAGAATGCTCTGGTGCATAGTCTTGTCCTAGTTGTATGGATGACTTTCAATGGGTGAGGCCTGATGAAATCAACAAGCTGCTTAGAAGTGTGTGGCCCACCATATCTAAACTAGACCCAAGCCTTTCATGTTGCTGGATCAAGCCAGGCTGGGTTGGTTGGTTGGCTCCAGGAGGAGCCACAACTGTTTTACTTGTAAGCTGCCTCAAGTAGACCTCTGGAGAAGTTACACAAAACATTCCTAAATAAATATGAAGTCTTTCTTGACCTGTGGCTAGTTTACTGTTGCTACTGCTGCAATGACAGCTTGAAGGTTGGTAACTCCTTTCACAGAAGGCTTCTATAGCATGTACTCACTTTACTAACTGTTGTTCATTAAATCTCAGTTTTCCTCTCATGGGAGCTTTCAGCACAGGGAAGCATTCCAAAACTGATGCTCCATAATCTTTCATCTGCTACTCAAAGCTGTGCAAACTGCTCCATCCCCCACTTCACCCCTCACATCACCCATTTTCCTGCATGTTCAAACCAGGCCTCAGAACTGCAGTAAAAATTTGCTGGTCTTTTGGGATCCTTTATGTGAAAGGCAACCCACACCTCCTGATCTCCTGAATTTCGAAAACCACCTGTCCACACACACTTCTACTGACAACATACAGCTCCCCTCTGAACTGGTTGAGCACCAACCTCTCAATTTCCTCCATAGATGCCAGAGCAATTTTCTTAAGAGTGTTCCGTGGCATGCTGCATGCCGTTCTTTCGTTTCTTTTCTCAACAAAACCTTGTCCCAAATGAACACACATTCTTAATTGCTGTATTTGTTTAGGCACTTCTGCTTCAGCCCCCTCACTGGCAAAAAAGGGAAAGACATGGAAACAAGTATCTCTTGGTGCCATGAGGAAAATGCTGTGCAATCCCTTACATTTTTAACTGTACTGTTCATTCAAGACTGTAAAACGAGCCCTACTGGTTCAGACCAGTGGTCCTTCTCTTATGTTATTTTATAGTCCATCTTTCTCACTAAGACTCAAGGTGGATTACACAAAATAAGTTAATACAATCAACTGCATTGGACATCCATTAGACAATGCACGAGTCCGGCATTCTGTTTCACACAGCAGTAAAACCATTGCCCACAAGAGTCAATGAATGAACAGAGTATACAGACCAAGGCCTTTCTGTGATGCTGCTGCTTAGTACTAATATTCAGGTTTATTGCTTCAGTGTATGGAGGCTCCCTTTACTCCCCATGGCTAACAGCCATTGATGGACGCTTTCCTCCATGAATCTTCTAATGTCACAACACTATCTATGCTCGTAGCCATCACTACATCCACCACCAATGAATTCCACAAATTAATTATTTACTGCTTAAATTATTCATTTTTACCTGTTTTGAATCTATCGCCCATCAACATCATTGGGTACATGCGACTTCTGGTATTATAGTGACAGTGGGGGGGGGGGTGGCCTCTCTCTTTTTCCTCTCTTCTAAAAAACTGATTCCAGATAGCTAGGTTATTCTATCATTCTCAAAACAGGCTGAATGTAGCAAGCGTGTGTACACATGCTCATGCCATTCATCCACATTTATTGGAAAGCTGGGATTTTATCTGCTGCTGTTTAATACATGGGCTAATATGGATGCATCAGAAAATGCTTCATGGCCTGAATTAGCCCCACTTAGCACTTTTATCTGTACTTACATGGTAGGATTGAAACAGATGAAACAAACTGCAAGAGAGTCCTTGAGATGGGTATATAAAGCAGGATACTCACAAAATGGCAGACAGGCAGCTAAAACTGCCAAGGAAGAGTAATTCCAGATAGCTTCAGTTAGGAGAAATGGAGACTCACTGCAAGCAGCTGCACAGGCATGGAGCTCAGCATTTTTGCAGGATGACAGCAAAAATAGACCACCACAGATAAGTTATGGTAATTATTTTCTTGGTGAAGTCAAATAAGTGGCAAAATATAAACTAATCCCCTCCCCAACTGAAAAGGGGACCGAAAATGCTCCCAAAAGGACAGAATGTTAACAGCAAGTGAGACAGTTAGAGGGGGAAAGGTATGGGAAATGAAGCTTATAACAATCTAGACTCTTTGTCAACAGATAGGGGAGGGGGGGAACCTGTGCCTTTAACAGAGGCTTAATGTGAGCAAACAGGCAGCTGAAGGTTTCCCTGGCATGGTGGTAAACAGCATCACCATTAAGTGGCTATTAAGAGGCCAGGGTAGTTTTCACTAGGTTGTTGGCAACCCTACTGACAACTTACAGAATCCTAGAAGGGGAGAGGGCAGCACGGGGGTTTCCAATGTGTTCCCTCTCTCCTCTGACACCACAGAAACTCCCACCTTGTATTCTCCACTTGAGAAAATGACTCCACTTACTCCTCTCCTGGGAAACCAGTATTAAATATCCTCTTCTAAACAAAGCCCAGGGCCATTGATGGAGAAAGAGTCTAAACACTATGATCTACTACAATTTCTTTATTACTGTTTTCTTTTTCGCAAAACAATTGTAGTATTCCTGCCAGACATATTTCTCCATGCTATGTCACCGTGTTTACAAGCATTTGAAAAACTGTGTTTGGCAAACCTCTCATATTTTCAACTTTCAAAAGGCATAGGAATCATAACATTGAAAAGGTTTACCGTCCTCAATTGAATGTACATAACTTCCATTAAAAAGAACTAAAGGTCAATCAATTTTGCCCAGATGCCTTGAAAGGTATTTTGAGTGCTGAAGTTCTTCTCTGTGGTTAGAAGGATCTTAACTAGAGATGACAGGAAAAAAATAAACATTCCCAGCTATTGACATAACATTACAGTGATGCTTCTAGAAAAACCAACAGTATTAACATCTGCGCTATCGCATAGTTTCTGGCAGAAAATTATCACACCCTAATATCATTTCACGTAAGACTAGGACAGCGCCTCTACTTATGCAGTACTAGATGTGCACCAACAAAGTCAGTTTCCACACCCTATTAAATCAAGGATGCAATTATAGACATATTTATCTGGGAGTAAACTCCATTAAAAACTCCAGATTTACTTCTGAGTAAACATGCATAGGATAAGGCTATAACTCAGATCCAGTTGTTATAAAGAATTATCTACATTTAACAGATACTGTGGTTCCATCAGTACCCTCACCCCTATTTCTCGAAAGTAGTCAAAGGTCCCATGATCAACAGGAGGAACGACAAGAGCTGTTAATAATTTCTTTGATCAGAATCAAGATATATTTAAAAAACCTAAAAAGAGTGTCCAGTGTAAAAAGACTTCAATTTAAAATGCATTTCAGAAGTGATGTGTCTTCTAGTCTTCAAATTAGTCTTCTTCTTCAGTAGATCTTGTGACGTAAGGCAAGTCTAGCATCACTTCTCTTGGGTACTAGTGTTGATTCTTAAAAAAAGAGAGAGAAATTCTAAAGCAAAGGTCAGTTAAATGTGCTGTGGTCACATCTATTGATAATAAGGAAATCCCTAACATCTGTTCCAGGTAAATTAGTAGAAACTAGTAGTTTCAGGTGGGTAGCCTTGTTGGTCTACAGTAGAACAGCAAGATTCAAGTCGAGTAGCACCCTGAAAACCAACAAGAGTTTCAGTGCATAAGCTTTTGAGTCAAAGCTCCCGTGGTCAGACACAAGTAGGAATGAAGATCTCTGAGCCTTTATATGCCAGCCTGAAGGTAAGAGAGGTGTTGCAAGGAAGGGTATGCAAAGGTACAATGCAGATTGCAGATTGATTAGGTGGGAGGGGTATCACAAAGAAGGGTGATAGGTTGCAAATGTACAATGCAGATTGGGTGGAGTAGAAATAAGCATCTATAGCACTATGAGAATCCTATGTCTCCATTCAGCCACAGGAGATCGATTATTCTGACTTTATGAATGAACTCAGGTTCAGCAATCTCACATTGTAATCTGCCCTTAAAGTTTCTCTGTTTGAGGACTACCACTTTTAAATCCATAATGGAATGTCCTGGAAGATTAAAATGTTCTCCCACTGGTTTTTTGAGTGGTGATTTTTAATGTCAGATTTATGTCCATTTGAGCTGAGATATGACCACTAATGGCGTTCTATTGTTTCATTTGAGCCTATCTTGGAGTAGGTTATCCATTGGTATCATTCTAGTTTTGTCAGTCTTTCCTTACTACATCAAATGGGTATTAGATCCAGAGGAGTTAGCCGTGTTAGTCTGTAGTAGCAAAATAAAAGAGTCCAATAGCACCTTTAAGACTAACTAACTTTACTGTAGCATAAGCTTTCGAGAATCACAGTTGTCTTCTTCAGATGCATCTGAAGAAGAGAACTGTGACTCTTGAAAGCTTATGCTACAGTAAAGTTGGTTAGTCTTAAAGGTGCTACTGGACTCTTTCCAAATGGGTATTGTAATTCTAAGAATGTCTGTTGAGGATCCCACAGATAAGAATCTCTTATCAGAGGGATTGGAACAGATGCAGCTGTAATGTAGGACTTGGCTGTAAACAGTGAATTGTTTGATATGGAGGCATGCAGATATGTTTGATGAACAGTTGGTTTCTGGTATAAGGTGGCTTTTATACTGAAAGAAGGAAAAATCAGACTGCAGTGATTTCTCTCACTGAATTAGCTACTACTGTTTTTGCATTCTTGCTGCAAGAAAACTGAAAGACTAGCAGTTTAGTAATATTTAACACAAAAAGGGCTCTTTAAATGTGCCAGAATTTGCCTGACACAGGGCTGTTTATCTTATCTTGTCGATACTTGGTGATACTTCCTCCTTCTTTCCATATACAATCATATCAGCTCTGTTTTAATTAGCTGCTCTTCTAAATAATTTTTAATCTTTATTAACTTTTTGGTACAATTTTATACAGATAGTTTCATAATAACTTTGAGGACTCAATATTTATACTGATGTATTATGTTACAGATTCCCCTTAAGAACCTTTACGGTGAAACGCATAGGGGACTTTTTACCTGGATAATAAAATATTCTTCTTCACTTGCCCCACAGGCTTTTGCCTGTTTTCTTTTTTCAAGTTTCCCACCACAGGCATGAAAATACTGAGTTTGTAATGGCAAAAAAATTACATATTCAAGAGACTTCTGAAGTATATACCATTTAAGGCAATTAAGCATCTCCACTGAATGTAACGCTACTGCAAGAAAAAAAATTCCAGGGCACAGCAATAAGACAGAAAGAGAGAGAGTGCACACTAAAAGAACTACAATCAAATACTCAAAATAGATTCACTACATTCTTTCCTCAACATTTGTTCAATCAATACACTATTAAAGATCTAACTTTAGATCAGTCATTGATACACAAACCTATTTTACCATTTGGAAAAGTAAGCTCTTCATCATTTCATTGTTTTCCAAGAGTTCTAAATGCTGAATATTCACCTTTTTCATTATCTCATCACGGGTTGTAAAATGTGGGGCATCTTCAACTTCAATCCCCTCAGCCATTTCTGTTACTTTATCCAAGAGATCTTTGTTATAGCTATAAAATAAAAATAAGAGTTACAGAGCAATCCTAAACAGATCTACTCAGAATTCTACTTGGGTCTACTCATAGGACTTACTCCCAGGAAAGTGTTACTAGGACTGCATTTTTAATGTGATATCCCTTGTTCTGCTTGGTGCTATTAATTCACTAAAGTTATTCAGTGTTCATAATTCATATAAACTTTCTTAAAAACAAGCATTGTCCTTGAAAAAAGCACAACATGGTGAAGAGAGAACTGGGTTATTCTAGACTATTATTTCAATATCATCAACTCAGTTTCTGAACAACTATTCACAAATGCTAGGCAAAATATAAAAGATATATAAAACCATGTAATAGTCAAGTAATCATTTAACCAGTTTTTAAATTTTCAGTCTACTATTCAAGAATCTGAATTTTCCTTATCAGGTAGCAGTGAGTCTAACAGAAAGACCCAGATGTTCAAATATACTGGACTTTTAAAGTATCAATTTCGAATACTTAAGGAATTCTGATCATTTCCATCATAGCACACTAATATTTTGAAATATAATTCATTCATTTGCCTAACATGACTAGGTGTGAGATGCATGCACATTTTCACTGTTCAATTGCGAACAGATGCAGATCAGAACACAGCTATCGTTTCTCAGAATTGTTTCACTTAACAGTTCCTCATCGAAAGCCACCATAAATTTCAGAACCACACACTTACATGCTTAATTTGTATGATTAAAAATTAACTCAGTTCAACACTGCAGCTCACAATAGTTTTCTGAGGTAAGCAAGTTAACCATCTCTGAATTACAGTAATTGGGCACATTAGCTGGATAATCATGGACTAGGGTTGCCAACTGCCTAGGAAAAAAAGTCCTGTCCTGTTTATTGAGGCTTAATGGGATGTTATTTACCAGTTGATATTTTCCTCCCTGCCTTAAAAAAATCCACCTGCCCATTAAACGACTATTAAAGGGCCAAGACATTTTTCTCCAAGCCTTTTAGCAACCTTATTATGGATCTTTAACAGTTGGATAAGTGACTCTTACAGCCAGACCCTATATATAAGAGTCACTCCCAAGGTATTTGGTGGGGCTTAACCCCAGGCAGGAGGACACAGGACTGCAGCCTTACAGACTACCGGGGAAACAGGTGTTTGCAGTGAAGCCATTTACGAGCTCCTCTGACTGCTGTGTGGGTGGGGGAAATATAGCAGATGAAACAACGCCCACGCATGAAAAAAGCTTCACCTATTGAATTTCTGCCTTGTCATGTCATTGTTGACGGAAGACATATAGGGTACAAGCAACGCGTCCTAATGTAAGAAACGCCCAAAGGAGGTTTCCCAGCTGCTTGCCCAAGGAAAGGCTTAGGAAAACGTCTGAGCGAGAGGGCAGGAAGGGCGGTACCTGCATCCCAGGAAGAGGTGATTGGCCCAGACCATAGAGAGGGAGAGCAGCTGGTCGACGCGCAGCGGGGAGAGCTCCGCCCCGTCCCCGGGAGGGACGTTGCGCAGGATGAAGGTGCGCCGCGCCTGCCAGTGTTTTTCATTCTCCGAATAGGAGCGGAACTGTTCGGGGAAATCGTCAGCCGCCCCCACTGCCTCGCCGTTCCCGCTCACCATTCCTCCTGCTGGGCGCCCGAGGAAACCGGAAATATCGTTTCCAACGGCCGTGGGCTGAGGAGGAAAATGTGGCCGCCTTGCCGATCTAGCTCTGCGCTCTCTATTGCTCCCGTCTTCAGCGCAATGCCGATTCCGGTATGCCGTGGGTGCCTTTCTAGTTAGGATTGAGCATGCGCACCAGACGATGCTCGCTTATCTTCAGTTTTGCTGTTTGGCTAAAATCGGCGAATTGCGAGTTCGGCTGTTGAGGAATCTTTAGTCATGTGTAGTCTCCCTCCAAAATGAACCGCCCCTCCCCACCTTTCAGCCGTGCAGCTCCCATTCCAAAGCTACCCTAGCCTGACGTCATCTACAGACCGTTAGTATCTGCGTATGCTGTATTCATAAGGCCTGACAGAACCAGGCTGCATGAGTTTCCTGAGTTCCCGGATCCTTCTCCCATCTAATGCCCACTTAAATAATGCGTAAGCAGCTCTGCACTCCACAGTAGGCTGTGAACCACACCAGCTCATATATCTTTGGAACCAGGAGGTAAAGCCCCACAAGTTTCCATGCAAGCGTGTTTTATGTGCACGCCAAGTGACCAGGTGGGGTATCCTATAGATTTATGTTGTAAACAGCTGAAGAAGAAGTAGCTAGTGGCTGCTGCCCCCCCCCGTGTAAGCCTTTGTACTAAAATAATTGTATTTATTTAGACATTTATACTCAGCGTTTCTTTACAACAGTTCTCATCTCTTTCCTCATAGTTCTTGCCTCCTCTATTTTATCCTCACAACAACCATCCTGTGAGGTTGGTTGTGCAGAGTAGCCCAAGGTCTCACCGTGAGCTTCACTTGCAGAGTGGAGATTAGAATCTGGATCTTCCTGCTGGTAGGCTAATGCTCACAACTACATTGCTGTCATATGTCCTCAGAATCAGGAGAAAGCAACCTACAAAGTGCCATAAAGTGGTACCTAATTGTGGCACCACCACTGTATAAACACCAGATCTTACACAGTGTTTTGTGCATAAAAACACCTCAGACTCATCTGAGTATGTACTTCCAGTAGCAGAGGTGCTTGTTTCTGTCCTAAGCTCTCCTAATGTTTCATACTGGTTGGTACTTCTTTCACAAGATGCATTTAGGGTCATTGGTCATCACCTTAAAAAGAAGAATGTGACATCAGCTGAGCTTTAATACATGCTATCACAGAGGTTTTCAACAAGATGATGCTATTTGGTCCCTCCCTACTTGTTACAAAGTATGTGTTAATGACAGAGCTGTTGGTTTTACAGTATTGGATATCTACAGTACACATGATAAAACTTTCAGATTTCCAAAGAAGTGAAAAGCTTTTTTCCCTGTATTCATTAGCATGGCTCAAAATGACAAAACAATGCAAGAATGCAGAGAAATGGTTAATTGCATCAGCTTAATTTTCAGTACCAGATGTTTTACTGAAATATGTAGGACAAGCGATCAACACTGTAAATCAGGAACTTACAAAACTGAAAAATAAAACCATCCGTTGAGATGACTGCAATTGGAGTGTAGAAATGACTCCCAACAACAAAGGAATCTATATGTCAAAGGTTACCTTTTGTAAAATTAATTCTCCAGATAAACTGAAGAAGTGAAGACAAATGCTGCTTACCCTCAACACAGAACTGCTGAAACTCTTGTCCAAGTACATTCCAATGCTGCCCTTCTGAGGTGACATCATGGTCCAGGCAAAAAAGTGGCTCCAAACCAGAGGAAGTAATGCCAAAAATTAGTTCAAAATCATTCAAGAGCAAGTTCTGAATTAAAAAGCATTATTGCAGACTTGCAAAATGTATTGAAATTATGAAACATTCTCTTCAAGGACAGCTTATGACTCCAATAGGCATCTAGGAAAGCAATGGAAAAAGACAAAGCCAAAAGAAAATAAAACTGATAAAAATACTAGTTCAGCTGAAGACATTCCTGAGCCTCTTACTCAAGTGAAAACTTGGAGCAAATATCCACCTTGTACACCAAAAAGATTCCTAAATACAATAAAGCTCCACTTAAGTCTTTGCAGAGAGAAAGACAGTGTATCCTGCTGTCCTTCTTGGAATGTAACAGCCCTCATGAACATGCTTACAAACACGTGCACCCTTGTCAATCTCATTTATATAATTCATATGTGTATGGAACAATGTCCATATGATTATGGAGCAATATCCACAACTAAAGAAGACATCCAGGCATTGCAGAACAGGGATGAAGCAATTAAAAACTGATTAGAGTAAATGATGCCTTTAGGAGCAAGAAGTGGAATGCAGGGAAAATGGAATGGTTAATGCAAGTTGAGTACAATAGAAACACTTTGTAGAATTGCCATGGAGCTGAAGGAACCAGAGTCGCCTCCTATCTCTTACTTAAGGAATGTAGTACAAGACTTCATTGGTGACGATCAGGATTGCAAAAAAAACCAAACCAGTAAAACGAAATCTTCTGAGATAAATTTCAAATAAATTACAGGATGATTTTAAGAGACCATTTTAAAATTTAATATCTATATTAAGTACTTCGAATATTTTATACTCCCAAGTTTCTATCATATATTCATTCTATATTTAACTGACACTAAAATAAATTTTAATCTAACTCCTTAACATAGCTACAGTTTGAATAAGGCCAAGAACCATCAGGATGCATTGAATGCCATATGTATTTTCAAGACAAAATATTTGCAGCAGAAGAGGTGAAAATCGCCTCACCTCTCCCTGTGGAACCAGGTAAAACTGCCTTCTCAGTGCTTTGGAAATGAAAGGGTCTTATCTAAATCTGCCCACAAGACAACAAAGCTTATGGCGCAGATCCCGGCTTCTGTGGCCTCGGTTGTAGAGAAGGCTGGAAGATGTCACAGTAAATCCAACCCCTTCATTAGTGCCATAAAAACCCCTGAGCGGGATGTTTTGTTGGCTCTTTGGTTCAGCCAGAGACACATTCCAGTGCCATAGTAGGGTTAGAGTTCGATGGTTATTCAAACACAGTTTTTGAAATAATAATAATTATTAATGTATCATTTGGATATAGGTCCTTGAGCAAAGTTATTTATTGTATTGTGTTTTGCTATGTGCGGCAAGCGACTAATTTCCATTTCACCTACTGGGAACTGAATGCCCTTAGAATTGGATCCAGCCAGCTTTTCATTCAATCTCACCTGCTTACTACAGCCCCCGTCATGTAGCTTTAATCCATGCAGGTCTTGTGATCCCCACAGGAAGCCCCTCCTCTCTTTTTCACAAGTTGACAAGCTGACTGGATCCAATCTATAGTGTCATAGTCAATGTTTATATTTAAATACAGACTTCCCACATCCAAACTCCATTCTCTCTCTGTGATTACTATTGAACTGGTGTGAAATAAAACTATTTAATGAATTATTATCAATAACCTACTTCTGTTTCAGTTTTTAAGTCTGAATGTAAAAAATGCAGAAGCATGAATCAACTGGGCTGGTGTTTATTTGTCAATGATGCACCATGCATGCTACGTAACACAGTTGCAGTCAAGAGTCTTGACAGACATTTAGGACAATTTGTGCCTCAGAACTTGGATTGTGAGATTTTTATACATAACACCAAATAAATTGAAAATCTAATCCCATTTTTTCCATATATATATATATATATATATATATATATATATATAGAAAATGGATGTACCACACACCCCTTCCTCCCAGCATGAAAACTGTAAACAGCGCATCAAAACTTGTATCTGTTTCACACACCCCCACCCCAAAGTACAAAATAGTTAGAATTGCTTATAACCCAGGACATCATTTTGTTCGTTTGTTTCCACAGTTGGAAACACAAGCCTTTGGCATCTGTATGACAGAATGAAGGCTCTAAAAAGTACAGGAGTTGGCATCATAGAGGCTATAGAATATATTCTCAATGAGTTAAAGGATCAGCCTTTTCTGAACTATATTGTGGCTGTGTGCCTAATTAAGAACCAAACCATTAACAATTTTGTATTGCTTTCTGAAATATGATATACCCTATGCATATAATAAACATATATTTTTAAAATACAAGCCTGAAAAGGGTTTATAAACATTACTAAGCCATACTATATTTTAAGAAATCCACAAATTGTTTCCATGTTGCATTATTATTTGTAGTAGTCCAAAGATCAAATCTTTATCCTTGAGCTATTGAGCAGTGCAAACCTGTGAGTTTCCAAGGAGCAACTTGTTGAGGCTGGTTTTGTGTGAAAGAAAACAGGCTTTGGGACCAGGCATCACAGTATGCGGCACCTTGAAGGACTCTGTCTCCTAATTTCAGAAGTGTACCAGTTGAGGTGGTCCCAAGTTCATTTTGGGGTGCAGGTGCTTCAGATCCTTATTCTTTGGCTGTTAAGCAATGCAATCTTTTGGGATTCCTAGGGGGTTCCTGGTTTGGAGTGCTTTGCACAAAAGACAGACTTTGGACTAGGCACCTTGCCTGATTCCAAGGATGTATGATTTTGGATGGGCCAAAACTTACTTTGGAGTGCAGAACTGTTTAAATGCTGTGAATGTTTGTCTCAGGATTACAGAATAAAGAACCAGTAATTACTTTTGCCCCCACTGATTTAATTGAAAAATTGACATGGCCAAAATAGAAAGGAGTAGATGAGTTTAGCATAGTATACAAAGGCAAGCTATGCATACTTGCCTACCAGTAAGCCCCATTGAATTCAGTTACTCCTGAGTGATCATCCATTAGATCTGACTGCACATATTATTCAGAACTCCTTTTTAGACACTAAAATTTGTATTCTTTGTTAAGAAGACCCATATTCTTAAGTTCAATTTGTTCACAAACCTACCTCAGCTCCTGAACCTGGAAAGCACTATATATATTTTAAGCATGAATCCACCCTATTCCTTTCAGAATCTTAAGTTCAAATGCTGCCAGATTCTCTGGATATTTAGGTAGAGGAAGACTCTATTGTGCTCAGTGGGGTTTACTCTTAGGTACATAAGAGTGCAGCCCTTGTGACCAGAAAAATTATTGTACTTTACTAAATTATTGTACTTTACCATGATTTTTAGAGAGCATGTCATGTGAGTCATCTTAAGCCTTGCTGGAGAAATAAATACTAACCCCTAGAAAAAGCAGAAACATTTGGTTTATTCCAGCATGTCTCAAGATTAGAAGCTTTACCCACCATCCTTTCCAAAGTGACTTGTGAAAAATATGAACCACTTATGTTAACAAATTCCTATTTCAATAAATGGCCCTAAATAATGTTAAATAGATTTTGGATTAGATCATGCCTACTCAAGATGCTCTTCACTTATATTGCAATACCATTGACTTCAATGGACTTAGAAGATAGTACTGTTACAGTTAGTGCTATGAAAATCTTACCCAGAACTAAGTCCCGGTAGATCCCTGGGGCTTAGTTTCAAGTTAATGTGCATCGAATTGCAGTCTTAAGTGAAAATCCTTTAACATTTATCATCCATATTTTATTTTTTTAAGAATTAAAGTGATAGCATAACCAACATTTTTATGTTTTCTATTTTAATACTTAAGGAAATTCGTGCACACACATGTTCTCTCATTATAGGAAAGTAAATCAGTTATCCTTGTACTAAACTAATTCCGGAGTCTGGCCAGGTTTCCCCTGCTGTAGAGGCTGTATTTTGTTCAGGTAAAAATAACTCCTCGTTGATTTCTACTTTCATTCCACCATCATTCATATCCCCAAGGCCTAATTTAGCAGAAATATCTGTGAAAGAGAAGACACTTGGGGCCACTACAAGCCTATGCCATGTTCTACAGTGTAATTAGCTCTACAAAGCCAATAGATTTTCTTATAGCACGTACATCAAGGGACAAATCAAGGGGGAGTCTCTGCACTCTCTGGGTCTCATCTGAGTCCCCTAATGTACAGCAACAACTGCCATTAGGAAGGGATACCACATTTACTAATGCTTTTGTGCTGATGACAATACTACCTAGCAGCATTCTGCCTCTATCAACACCCCTCCTCTCCACAGATGACATTTTACCTTCTAAATACTGTCAATATTCTCTGCGCTGCCAAAAGGTATGTTTTACTTACTGTCTTTACAACCCACCCTTTTGCATCGAAGAAACAAAAAGTAGTGTTCCTAGGTTCTCAGGAAGTCTGCTGTCTAGGCACTGCAGAGATCCAGCCTTGTTTTGGCAAGGATGCTGCATCATGTGCCCTCTTAGCCACACCTTGGAGGACCTTCCACTCCCATTTAGTATTGTAGTGTATTGCTGGATGAAAATGTTGACTTGGTGTGTGGCAGCTGTGAAAAAGTCAAACTCCATGCTGGAGACTTACTAGGAAGGGTACTGTAAATAAACGTCGTGCAGCCTCTGTATAGATCTATGGTGTGTTCTTAATTTGGAACACGTACAGTTTTGGTCTCTGTATCTCAAAAAGGATATTGCAGAGGTGGACAAAGTACATAAGAAGGAAGCAAAACCAAAGGGGTGGAGCACCTTTCCTATGAGGAAAAGTTGAAGATTCTGGGACTTACAGTTTAGAAGTCAGACAGCTACAGAAGGTCATGCTAGATTAGGCGGATTCATAGTGGATAGGTCCATCTCTTGTTGCTACTAGACTAAAGGGAACCTCTGAATACCAGTGCCAGAAGGCAATTTCAGGGGGAGGCCTCTGCCCTGATGCTGGTCCTCCAGGGCAGCTAGTAGGCCTCTGTGTGAAACATGCTGGGTTGAGTGGACTACTGGTCTGATCCAGCAGGTCTCTTCTTACGTGCTTTTTATTTTTTATGGAAAACATCTTGCCCATTTTCTTTCCTTCTGTGTTAGCTACTCCAGGCTGTAGTGGTAAGCGTGTTATTCAAAGGGACTCTGTCCTCTCCACAAACGCACAACTGCTGGGTTTGGGCTGTTGTCTCACATAAGCCCATCCAAAGTGTTGTTTTCCTATTGCCTTGGCTCATTAAAAATAAATCCCAACAGCATGTAGATACAGGTTTGCGATGTCTGGTATTGAATATTTATAGTATTTGACGGCTGCAGAATGTTCAACAGCCTTCTCTTGGTCTGGGCTCTGCTTTGCAACCCAGGCACAATACCACAGACATGCTCCAAAGGTATTTTGGAAAGAAACAGAGAAGTGATTGTGAATGTCACCTTTCTGTCATTATCATCTAAGGCAGTTGAGGAAGGGGTGCATTTCTATAATCTGCCTCAGTTAGAAAATAGCAGTTTCATGTTGCTCTCTTTGCTCCTTGACACATTCAAAGAAATCCCTCTTTAAATGTGACATTTTTTCACATTTTCCCTTTTTCTGATGCTTTTATTCCTCTGTGGACTGAAGCCATCCATAAGTAAGCAAGGGGATCATCTTTTTCAAAGGTGCTTTAAATCAGCTTGCATTTTTAAAATTTACTTGAGATACAGCTATCCTTATAAAGGCAGATTCTTAGTCTTACTTATATCCTCATACGGCTATGATTCTATCCATATTTAACTGAAAGCCCAGTGGGATTGACTTCTGAATAAAGATGCATAGGAACCAGTTGTATATTTTTAGATTATCAGAGTCTTGCAGTGCAATCCTATGCAGAGTTACTCCAGTCTAAGCCCATTGAAGTCAATGACCTTAGACTGGAGTAACTCTCCATAGGATTGCACCGTTATTGCAGGGACTAGTACACAACATCCTAACAGTAGATTAAGTTTAATTGTAGCTGCTGCTGCTTTGACAGTCTGTCAGGGATAGGCAACCTCTAGCATGCATACAAAACAGTGGCATACCAGACCATTCTGATCACCACACAGGACCAGTTCTCTGCCCAAGCAAACAAGACACGCCCCTGAGGCACTGGCAGCACCACTGGAGCTGGTAGTATGGGAGAAGGTGACAGGACATGGGATATGTCGTCATGTCTTCTGAAATGAGGCCCTGAAATACTGGCAGCACTGCTGAGGCTTGGCACGCTTCCAGTGCTTTTGGCCAAGTACTTCTCTCCCCTCATTGTTGTCCGGTACATCAATATCTTACTGAACACTGCATTATTTTGGCTTTTGAGCCAAAGACAGAGTACATAGAACTGGGGTAGGCTACTTCACCATGCTTATTCCAGCCTTGCCTGTTTTCCTTCTTCCAATTCAATATGTCTCCCAAATTCCAAAATCCCATCTATGTGCATACAAGCTCTATATTCCATTGGGATCCTCTCAGGGGGTGAAAGTAAGCCAATACAAACCAGTACTACCGATTACTAGTAAGAAAGCAGCCAAAGTGGCATCTCCCGTCTTCTGCTTTGAACATGGCAAGAGAGGGATAGAACCAGTAACAGATGTAAGTTACTTTCAGCTTTTGATACTGTAGTTTTTTAAACTACAGCTACTCTCATTTCTAATCTTGTCCTTAGCCTTATCCACCTCCTTAATTCATCAGGTCTAGGCATTTCTGTTATAGTTGTTCACTTCCTTTTAACCATCACCACCATCCAGTTCAGTTCCCTGTTTCTATTCTTGGCTACTTAAATAGGCCCATTGTGTCCCAATTCACGTGTACTCTATAGATAGCCTCTTTTTCCTTTAGAAGATCTCTACTTAGGATGGTGTGGAAGTATACAAGAGTTTCCTGACACAGAATATATTAGTCTAGTGGAAGAACCCAATGGAATTATCTTTATTAATTCAGAACATGTGATATGGCTTCCCTTCTCCTATTTGCACCTGTTGCTAATAGCATTACAGCGCAATCAATTACAATGAAATCAATGGGTTTAGACCTGAGTAACCCTGCTTAAGATTGCAGTTATTCATTCCCAAATGCCGAAGGCCATACTGATAACTATGGGTGAATATTACTTAGATATTTGTAGGATTACCATGCTGGTTATCTGTTTGGTTTTTGACACTGCTGTCCCAGCAAGCACTCAGCTTTACTGAGCAATCTAACAAAGGAGTAGGCTTTATTCCCATTCATTTCTGCTGTTTACTGAAGAGGAAGAAGAGTATACTTCAAATACAGTTTGTACAGTGGATGGCTGGACCAGCTTGGTAACATACCTCCAGGTGCTTTTTGTTTTGGGGGTTTTTTTTAGTGCACACTCTGGCCTTTTCAAACTGGATGTTGTCTAGCTCTCAAAAGCACTGCCTGATGTGATGTATTCACGATATCTCATACATTTTGGACTTAGTTACCCTAAAGATCCTTCTGCAGACTTGAGTCCCTCATATCATAGCCACTGTGAGCACAGAACATGCACAAGGGGGAAAAATTTAAGATATAAGGAGTGTAATTAACATCATAAGACTGTAGAAACAATCATATGCCCCAGAGATTTCCTGTCATTCGTTTTTCCCCTATTGCATTACTATTAAAGATTTTTTAAATTATATATATTATATGTTTATGATAAAGTGGTATACATTCTACCCTTTGAACTGCCCTGTTAATGGAAGTTATTATTCTGATCTTTTGTGTCAGTAGATTCATTATTTATGTGTCTGTAAGAATGGCATCTCTGACTTGATGGGTAACCTTTGTACAATAAGCAGCACAAGAATTCCAGAGTGATGAGAATCTATGAGTCTGTGTATCTTTCTTTTCTCTTAGGGGTTTCTAGTAGCTTCACCAAACAGGTAGTGGATTAGTGCTTTTTGTTAGCTGGAAAGGTCAATAAAATTGACAAGCCTTTTTCATGTTGGTTAGGAGTTTGAAGTTTAAGCAAGGGAATGAACTATGCTGAACAGAAACAAAGGGCAGCATTATGGCTGCAATCCTACCCCACACTTATCTGAGAGTGAGCCCAGTTGCCCTTACTTCCAAGAAACATGAACTGAATCAGACTTCATGGCTGAAATTTTATTAGGGCAGGCAACAACCTTTTATCAGTGGTGGGCTAGACACAACCTAACACAAAAACTCTTTTACAGAGCAGGATGTGGAATGATTTAGTACAGCCCAGTCTTGTCAGATTTCGGAAGCTAAGCGGAGTCAGTACTTGGATGAGGGAACCACCAAAGAAGACTCTGCAGAGGAAGGCAATGCACACAACCCCTGCTTCTCACTTGCCTTGAAAGTCTCTTGCTGGGGTTGTGGTAAGTTGGTTGGCAACTTGATGGCACATCCATACATATTTTATAGAGCTGTGCATATTGTCAGAGGTAACAAAAGTGTGATTGCTTTTATTTGTGTTTGCAATGGTGTGATATGTATACAATACCCACAATTTTACTTTAGGGGTTCTATCACACATTACCAAACTCTGAATATGACACTGAGCTGCTTCAAATTGTTTTATTTGGCTCTGTCAGTGATAGCTCTGTGCCAGAATTTAGTAACAAACATGCTTCAACAGTGTTGGTGAAAGCAGTGGGGTTGAGGCAGTGATACCAGAACTACAATAATCTGCAGATTAATAATGAAAGTAACCCATCAACAATAACAAGAGAGTAACATGTTAGTTTTCCTGAGAAAACTGAAATATGTTGATGTTTGAAGATAATATAATGTTTCTGGCTCCAACTGTGGCTGTGCTGTTTGCTGTGGGCACTGCAGACACAGCAGTCACTGTTATGGTTGGGAGAGCCAGTTTGGTGTAGTGGTTAAGAGTGCGGGACTGTAATCTGGAGAGCCGGGTTTGATTCCCCACTCTTGCACTTGAAGCCAGCTGGGTGACCTCGGGCTAGTCACGGCTCTCTGGAGCTCTCTCAGCCCCACCCACCTCACAGGGTGATTACTGTTGTGGGGATAATAATGAAATACTTTGTAAACCGCTCTGAGTGGGCATTAAGTTGTCCTGAAGGGCGGTATATAAATCAAATGTTGTTGTTGTTATGTGCAGTGACTGTGGAGACAGCTGTTGAGGGGTCCCCCTGTCTTCTTTCTTCAGGTGACAGAGAAAGAAGATGCTTCTCCTTGGAGCCGCCCCCTTTCATCTGCCCTCCTTTCTTTACAATGCTACAGTGCTTCCAACTATTAGCAGAGTAAAATCATAAGTGCAGCAGAGAGTGTATGAAGTGTGAATGAGGAGTGTGCGCTAAGGCACAAACTTACACATGGAGCCTGGTATAAGCTTTAGAAAAGACATATGAGCTCTTTATTGCAAGAACTCCACTGAGGACAGGAAAAAATATAGTATTTTCTTCTATCAAGTTAGGATGCTGAGAGAGATGCAGGGTTGCATGTCCCGCTTTCATGGTGGCAAGGTGGAGAAGAGAGACAAGGAGAAGAAGGTGTGGTGCAAGGAGGAAGGAAGTCCCTGAGGAAACAATCTACACTTCAAAGGGATAGCTCCCGGATAGTAGAAAGGAAGGGTTGACAGACCCTTGACCTCTCTATCTTGCTGACTCTCTTATAGACTGCCTCCAAAGCCTGAGATGAAGGACAGTGTAGAGTTCTTCACTACTTACACTAACACTGGGACCTCGCATCTGGCACAGTTTTGTAAACATTCTGCTGGGGCAATTGCAACACCACACCATCAGGCTGTCTGCAGGACTTGCACTGACACAGGTTCATGACAGCTGATCGTCCAATTGGAATCTTTGAGAACAGCATCTACCACATAGGTTGCCAAACCCTATACTAAGGAGTAGGGGTGTGTACGCAGAAAAAATTTGGGTTTCCGGATATACAAATTGCTGTACATGGCGGAAATGGTCAAAATGACAAGAAAACTGAAAGATCTTGATCCAGGAGAA
Source organism: Eublepharis macularius (assembly GCF_028583425.1). Classification (NCBI taxonomy): domain Eukaryota; kingdom Metazoa; phylum Chordata; class Lepidosauria; order Squamata; family Eublepharidae; genus Eublepharis; species Eublepharis macularius. The sequence goes on from NC_072793.1 coordinate 73,304,998, forward strand.
TATATTGCAGATTGGAGGAAATTGAAACAATACTTAGAAAAAAAATGGGATGTGAAAAGAGGATTGTGGCAGTTTGAGAACTATTAATTTGTGATTTTATAAAGAGAAGAGAGAAGTAACTTTACCATTAATGGGAAAATTTATCTATTAATTAATCTAAGCTAGTACTATTATTAAGGAGACTTTATTAAAAATATACAGTTTAAATAGTGAGGTAGAGAATGGATATATTAGTGGATTGGATATAGTATATACAAAAAGAATCTGAATATGCTTAGAGTAAGAGATATATATATGATTTAGAAGAATATAGTTGAAAATAAGTAATAAGATAGGTTAAGGGTTGGAAAGCTGTTGGAAGTCTATAAGGAGGGGGGAGGGAAAGGGTGGGGGTTGATATAATTTAGGTAAGATGGGGAATGTGTGTATTAATTATGTACTCACCAATAAAAAAAAATTTTTTTTAAAAGAAAAAATTTGGGTTTCCCACTACGGAATTTCTGAAGTGGGGAAAAAAAATTGGAATCAAACGATTTCTGAAGCGGCAAGGTGCTTTGGAAATCGCTATTCGGGTCACTTTGGGTATGATTATGAAAGATTCGGCCATTGATAGGGATCTTTCTAGGTGGCTTGGGGTGGCATTTTGCATGCAAAATGCACCAAATGTTAGGGGACCTGCTCTTACCTGTCCTCTAACACACCCCCAGGTTTCAGGGAGATTGGATTGTGGAGACCATTTTATTGCCCCCCAAAGGTGGTGCCACTATCCTCCTCCACTCTCCATTATTCCCTATGGGAAAAAACAAGGGATCTTTCTAGGTGGCCTGGGGTGGCACTTTGCATGCAAAATGCACCAAATGTTAGGGGACCTGCTCCTACCTGTCCTACCATGCCCTCCCCAAGTTTCAGGGCGATTGGACTTTGGAGGGCCATGATATGGCCCCCCAAAGCTGGTTCCCCGACCATACCATTTATTTCTACTGTGGGGAAGACTCCCACACAGGAGAAACACATGGATTGTGGCTGCCAATGGCTGCAACCACAGTCTGGCTATACATTCCAAGCAGTCCACAAACAGCACCACCACCACAAACCAACACAACAACAGCAGCAGCAGCAGTAAACAACAAACTGTAACTGTAAAACACCAACACCAACTATTCTATGAAACACCAACTCCAAAGTCCAAACACCAACTATAACATTTTCCAACCACCAACTGCAAACACCAACTGTAAAATTTGACAACAAAGCCCCCCAGATCAAGCAAAGAAAACAGCAAAGCAGAAACCCCAAGCAAGCAGCCCACCCCCTCAACTCCACCTACACCTCCCCCCCCCCCACACACAGCAGACACTTTTTGCAAAGAAGCAAAACCAAAACTTAAAATGAAATGAAAAAAACTGGGTCCCACCCACTTAAGCACAGCAATTTAAAGCAGAAACCCCAAACGAGCAGCCCACCCTCTCAAGCCCAACTACATCTCCTCAACACACACAAACACAGTTTAAACCAAGACCAACTTTCCCCCCTCCAAACAACTGGATAAAAACCAAGCCCCAACAATAACTAAAACTGTAAAACTTTCAACCAGGACCAACTCCCCACCCCTCCAACAACTAGATAAAAATCAAGCCCCAACAATAACTGTAAAACTTTCAACTAGAGGTGTGCACCTAAATAATATTTGGGTTTCCCACTTCGGGTTTACCAGAAGCGGGAAAAAGCTTTGGAATAAACCCTGAAAACTGAAGCAGCATACCTCTTCGGATTCGGGTTTCTGAGTCACTTTGGTATGCTCCGTAAAGATTCAGAGCATACTGAAGTGACGGGGGAGGCCACTCCCACCCTTAAATTTCCAACCCCACCCTTTAACCCCATCCCCCCACCCCTCACCCCACTTACCTGGTCAGGCTCCAGCTGGCCTTCCCTGTTGCCAGCGCAGCTGTCCAGCAGACAGGGCCTTCCTTGCCACCACGGCCACCAGCGCAGCTGTCCAGCAGACAAGGCCTTCCCTGCCGCCACTGGCACAGTTGTTCAGCAGACAGGGCCTTCCCTGTCGCTGCCATGGCTGTCCAGCAGACAGGGCCTTTCCTGCTGCCACCGCCGCCAGCGTGGCTGTCCAGCAGACAGGGCCTTCCCTGCTGCCGGCAACGTGCTGGCGTGGTTGAGCAGCAGAGAGGGCCGCCACTGCTGGAGGCCAGCGAGGAGGCAGGAGGGCTTCCTCCTCCAGCCAGTGCCAGGTAAGTGGGGGTGCGGAGGAAAGGGTGAGAATGGTAACGTTTAAAGGGCCCTGCCGCTTGTGAAAGAGCCCTTTAAACTTAACTCCTGGGACCCCCGAAGCTTCTCAACGCATTACAAATGCTTCGGAAAGCTTTGCTTCGAGATTTCCAAATCGGGGCCAGCAAACGAAACTTTCCGAATCCAACCTGATTAGGGTATTTTACCCGAATCAGATACCCGAAGCACACACCCCTACTTTCAACCAGGACCAGCTTCTCCCCCTCAACAACTGGATAAAAATCAAGCCCCAACAATAACTTTAAAACTGTAAACCTTTAAACCAAGACCAGCCTCCCCCACAACAACAACTGGATAAAAACCAAGCCCCAACAATAACTTTAAAACTGTAAAACTTTTATCCATGACCAGCAACAACTGGATAAAAATCAAGCTCCAACAGTAACTTTAAAACCTTCAACCAGGACCAGCTCTCCCCCACCCCACAACTGGATAAAAATCAAGCTCCAACAATAACTTAAAAACTGTAAACCTTTAAACCAAGACCAGCTCCCCCCCCCAAACAATAACTGGATAAAAATCAAGCTTCAACAACTGGAACTACTGGAAAAAAATCAAGCCCCAATAATAACTTTTAAACTGTAAACCTTTCAACCAGGACCAGCTCCCCCCCACCCAACAACTGGATAAAAATCAAGCCCCAAAAACGTGAACAACTGGGGAAAAAATCAAGCAACAAAATTAAAAAGTAATTAAAAGTAAAGCTTTTTTAAAAAATCCCCTTTCCCCCCTAGACAAGCAGAAACTCACCTCCCCGAAAGAGAAAACCGTGTGAGTCACTGACTCTCTTACCAGTCCTGAAGTCCAGCGGTGAATCAGGCAGGCAGAGAATCCTCCAAGTGAAGTCCTCCTCACAGTCCAGTCCTCCAGAGTCCAGAAGAAGTCCAGCCAACTTGGACACAGAGAGTCTACCCAGCAGTGGAAGTCTCTCAGTGTCTCTGTGTAGGTCAAGGAAAATTGGGGGATGGCCAAAAGACAAGCCTCCAATTTAAATCTCCTGCAGCATCTCCTGCCAGAGAATCCATTGGCTGGAAGGAGGATGCAGCAGTAGGATTGGACGCTCCTAACTCCCCTCTTCATTTCCTGGTCCCCTTCTCTCCTCCCTCTTGTACTTCTAGTATAGACACTCCTCCTCCCCCCTCCCATCCTGTAATTTTGGCAGGAATCTCTGCAAGCAGCACTTTTCTTGCTGTTTGCAAGTTTGCAAACAGCAAGAAAACTTCTGCAAATTCAAGCTTCCTGTACTTTGTTACCAGATGGGAGGGGGAAGTAGGAGGTTGTAGTGAGTCACTCTCTCTTCCCCCTCCCCTCTCCTAAGAAAGAGCGGGAAGCTTGAATTTGTACCAGAACTTTGCTGGCTGTTTGCAAACTTGCAAACAGCAAGAAAAGTGCTGCTGCCGGCTGGCCCGAAGCTTTCTGAAGCAACCCGAATCGCTTCAGAAATCTTTGCTGGCCCCGATTCAGAAATACCAAATCTTTACAAATTGGACCCAATTTGAGTTTTTTTTCTGAATTGGGAACCCGAATCGCACACCCCTACTACGGAGTATGCCTCTCTGAATGCACAGGGACCTATTTTAGGGTAAACATGCTTAGGATTGTCCTGCACAAACAACTCTTGGAAGGAAGGAAGGATTTCAGTCCTAACTTTTCCAGTGACTTAGATGTGTATTTTGAACTCTGTAGGATGAAAAGCAGCTAGAGGAATCCCATTTGGAGTGCAGAAACTGGGCAGTAAAGGGGTAAAGCTGCTTTTTTATTTTAAACTCTTTCCTCCTAAAGCTCCTTTTGAGAGAAAGCAGGAAGGAAAGATTTCTGGGCTGGCTTATGCTCAGTGGAGCATTATATATAATTAGTACCGCTGATTCCATGAGTTCAAGTTAAGAATAATAACTACAACAACAACTGTACTTATATACCATTCTTCTAGATAGATTAGTGCTTCACTCAGAGCAGTGAACAAAGCTGAATTCCTATATACTGGTTTCCAGGATTGCCAGTGCACAAGATTTACCAATGACCCCATTCTAACTAGCTGTGTCATTCCAGAGGAATCCATTCAGCAGCCATCCCCTTAATGTAATGTAGAATTGATCTCAGTTCCTTAGGAAATCTATGTGAACAGGGAAAATAATGTTCAGGAGGTGAAGCTTGCCCCCTGGAATAGAATAAATCTGGTAATTAAAGTGGATCTGGCTCATGAATTGTAGTCTAATCATAATCCTAATATGGATAGATGTGTATAGGAACAAACGAAAAAGCTCAATGATATAGGATCAATTTTTTATTTTGACAATCCCCAGGTTCATGTCTAGATATCTCCAGCTGGGAAAATACCTTGGATGACAATGCTGGGAAAGACCTTTGCCTGAGACCTTAGGAAAGCTGCTTAAAGGTGGAGTACTCAGTACTGGACAATATGGATCAAAAGTCCAATGGCATAAGGCAGCTTCATAGGAGGGGTTGGACTTGAAACAACGTTATGAAGATCTGTGGCTTCTGCTTCAGATGGATTTTCAATATCAAAGCAACAGGCTTGGAAGCCCTCCAAGTGGTTTGGAAATACGGTCTTCTGTGATTGTTTTCTTAGTCAGAATTAGTTGTGATCATTCATTTCCTGGATTCAACTGTTATGCAATGTTTGTGGTTTTTTGCTAAAGTGAGGCTGGATTCCCCTTCAGAGGAAATGAGTATTGTTGTTAAGAAGTGGGTGAAACAAAAGAAACAAAAGTACCTCCTATATTTCTGGGAAAGTGGGCATAAGAAAATTCCAAAGTTCTAAACACACTTACTATGCACTGTGTTGAGAAAGTGGTAAGGAAAGAATAGGATGCCAGGAAACACTGTTCTGAACAGGGGCCGTTCTCTGTGTTACAGTGGAGCTGACTGCCATGTGAAAATCAGATCCACTGATATTTCTTCAGCAAACGATAATAATTCACCTTGATATAGCACTTAAGACTGTTCAAAGTGCTTCATGGACATTATCTTGTTATCCTTACGACAACCGTGTAAAGTAGGGTGGATAGCTTATACTTAGGAGACCTACCTTAGGAGGCCTAAGGTAGACACAGAGGTTTGTCTGCCACCTAGTGAGTTCGTGGCAGAAGTAAGAACTGGGCACTTCCTGATTTCTAGCATTGTGCCACACCAGCTTTGCTCAGACAAGAGGCTCTAGGCTAAAGACAATCTAGAATGTGGGTCTTTGGCTCAGTAAGCCTGACCTCCTAATTCCAGATATATAAGAGCTATTAGTAGCTTGCAAATAACCAGTTCTATTCTGCGCTAAAGCATTTTCTTCTTTACCACCCTTCCCTGTGTTCCATGAACAAGTATTCAAACTGAAAATAGGCTCAAAGGCTAAGCCTTGGTGAACAGTATTCAAATTACAAACAACCAGGGGGTACCCAACTCCCTACCTTTTGTAGTCCCTCTGCTGTTTTCGAGGGAAGGGTACTCCTGTCTGGATTGTTCTATTATATCTGCTGTAGCATAGTAGTTGCTGGGCTACAAATGAGCATTCGGCCAGTTCAAATCCCACTACTACCATGAACTCTGAAGATGGCCATGGGTAAGCCACTCCTCTCAGCCACAGCTCCTCAGGTGTATTGTGGGTATAATAACAACACTGACTTTGTTCATCACTTTGAGTGTGGCATTAATCTTTCTAGAAGAGCAGTATATAAGCACATTGTTATAAGCATGTTGTTGTCATCTGTCTTTGTCAATGTGCTGAGGATGGCAGTATGGTCTCTAGTACTGCCATTTTTTACTTTCTCCAGCTCAATCCATGTTACAGCCCCAGGTGTGTTCTCTATTTAGCCAGCTGACTATCTGCCTGCAAATGCTGGGCAATTTCTTGTCTTGGAGCAGTTATAATCGGCCAAGATGTCAGCAGAACTGAGCCAAGTAGAGGTAACAAGATATGAAGTTCTAGGCTAATGGACAAATTAAGCACTAACAAGTAACTAGATCCAGAAAGCATACAGCCAAGGGAAAAATTTTGCTTTCTAAACATAAGGATGGAACTAAATTTGGCCTTCCTTCCAGAGGAAGGAACAGCTTGACTCCGACTCCTCAGTCTTTGAGCAGTTTTGTCATTGACCAACAGATGTCAGTCTCATCTGGACTGAGCTTCAGTTTATTGGCCCTCATCCATCCCATTATCATCTCCAGGCATTTGTTCAGGACTCCACAGACTCACCTGATTCAGCTGTTAAGGATAAATAGAACTGGGTGTCATCTGCATATTGATGGCAACTCAGTCTGATTCCTGAAATGATCTCTCCCATCAGTTTCATGTACATGTTGAACAGCATGGGGAACAAGACAGATCCATGTGGGGACCCATAGCATAAATGTTGCCAGGCTGTCACCTAGTGAGTCCCCCAGCACCATCTTATGCAATCAGCCAGTGAAGTATGATGCAACTAATTTCCAACCCAGCCAAACTGTCCCAAAAGATACCATGGTTGATGGTATTGAAGGCTGCCAATATGTTCAGGAGAATCAAGGATACACTGTCTTTTTCCTGGTGAAGATAATGAGTCAGGGCATCCAAGACTTTCCCAAACTCAGGCCTGAATCCCGATTGAAATGGGTCTAGATAATGTCTCCTTCAAGACCACCCAAGGAAACTGTGTAGTTACTTAAGTCAATGGAAACTAGAACAACACCCTCCCTCTAAAAGGAGTTCATTACTTCCTGGACCCATTTGACCAACACAAACTGATTTGACACTATCAGCCATAAAGGGCAAGAGTCAACCCTAAATGAGGTGGGCTGCACACTTTTAAGCAGCTTGTTTAGTTCATCAGGTCCCACCAGGGGCGTAGACTTTCCAATTTCCCCAGGGGGGGGGCTGGGGCCGGGCCAGAGGTATTGCTATGCCAGTGACATCACAGGGAGGAGCCAATGACATCACAGGGAGGGGCCTCCATTGCCACCATCTATGGAGGCGGGGCCATGGGAGATTTAGGGAGGGGCTCTGCACAAATTTAGGGGGACCCAGGCACCCATGGGGACCCCCCTAACAATGCCCCTGAGCTGGGCCAAACCTACGAAAATATGGGAGTTGGTCAGTGGTTATAGTGCTATCTCAGTGATCTCTTGCTGTGTCCTGTTTTTGAAATTCACTTTTAGGATACTCACTTTATGATCTATAATTATACAAACCATGTGTATAGGACAAACTAATGGTCATAAATTTGACACTACGAAAGGCAACACAGAAAACCTTGTAAGGGAACATTTTTAAAGTTTTCCTGGACTTTCATTTACAGGAGTATTGATTCTGCCTTATTCATAAGGGTGACTTAGTACTGAAATTTACTAAATTATGGCATTGCAGATGCCTTCATTTGGTAAATGCATGGTTGAAATCTGAACCAGGGCAGAATACAAAACAGTTGCCGTGCACACGATTTCTGAGCAGTGTACAGAGTGCAAAGTAGTAGCAAACTCCCAGCTTCTCACTTCAAACTCATATCCTATAAGTGAGTACAAGCACATTTTGAGGCAATTCAGAACAGTGCTAGTCATGACCCCAAAGAAAACTCGCAGTTATACTACCTAGGACTTTATATACCTTGCTTTCTTAGCACATTGCTTAAACTCCACCTTAAAGGACATTATTAACCAAATCACAGCCTGGACACAGGGCAAAAGGAAATTTTTAAAAGGCCTCTGATCTGCACCACCCCCCTTCCAATCTTGTTCATGCAGATAGGGCTTCTTATTGCTTCAGAGAGACAGCACTCATTTTTAGGAATTGTCCTTTTCTGCAATAGATACCACATCTCCATTTAAACATGGAATGGAAATTGAAAGAGGAGTTTAGGAGTGGCTGAAGCAGACTTCCGGTTTGGGATCCATGAAGGTCTAACGCAGCTCTAAGAGCTGAGCTGTCCGTGCTGCTGTTTTGAAGGCTGGAGGGGCGCAAATTGCCCGCAGCCACCTGTTCTCAGGTGGAGAACAGGCGAGAACGCTCGAGAACCTGAGGGCGCGTTGATCTCGGGTGAGGGGGGGTTCTACACAATGAACTCCCACCCACCCTTGAGGTCCCACCCGAAGAAAGGTTGCTTAGATCTCTGCAGTGGCTCTGGAGTCAAATTTTGGCATAAGACCTACATGCCCAAGCTTCAGCAAAACAGCAAAGGGGCTGGATTTGATCAGATAACAGAAGCAGCGACTACAACCCAAGAAAAACGCTAAAGGAGGTAAAGATCGCTATCTCTCAGTACGGGACAGATTTTAAAAAGAAATAAGAGGCAAAAGCGGATTTAAGAACTGCAACAGACTAGTTATATAAGGGGGAAGATTCCGGCAAGAAAAAAATTGAAAAAGTAAATTTGTAAGGAGAAGCTAGCGCGGAAATTGGATTATTGTTTACATACCTGTGGCGGGGAAGAGATAGTAGACTGTGAGAAAGTTTAAAAATCGCGAGAACTGCTGTGCAATGGAGAGGAACAGGAAGTGCGTCAGAACCATAAAGAGACAGAAGAGAAGGGCCCTTTTCTTAAAAGCCGGAAGTAGAGCGACACCATTTTGAAAGAGGGCAACTGGCGACTTCAATGAAAAAGGAAGTAGGCCATCTTTAAAGAAGGTAAGGGCGAGCGCTTCAGTATAAAACCATAGAGAAAAAATGCCCAACATTTTGGACAGTTTAAAACAGCGTTTGAGAAAAATAAACTGCAATCGGACTTTTAAAAAATAAAAGAAAGTAAAAAAGTAGCATCACGGATTTAAGGAAAAGGGCAGACTCGTGGGAGTGAAGCAGAGCTAGCCCCACGATGTCGAAGAAAGAGTGGCAAACTACGATGGAAAATTTGGATAAAAAAGTTTCAGAGGGAAATAAAGAGCTTAAGGATATGATGCTAGAGATGGCGAAAGAATTAAAAGACTTTAAAGCGACGCTTAAATTGGAGATGGCAGAACTGACAAAAGGTATGGATAAAATACAAAATGACCTACAAGCTACACAGCAGAGAGTCAACGCAGTAGAGGAAACGGTGGAAACTTTAACAGATGTGCTAAAGACTGAAATGAGAGGGATGAGAGACAGAATGGCCATTGCAGAAAGTAAACAGATGGAAAAACAACTCAGATTTAGTTCGGTCCCAGAAGAAGAGGGAAAGTCAGCCCAAGAACAGATTACAGAAATTTTGGCAGAATACCTGGGGAAAGAAGAGGAAGAAATTGCAGCTTTCTTGGACGTGGTGTATAGAATCAATTCCAGATTTGCAGCTCAGAGGAAGTTACCAAGGGATATGATTGTCCAATTTACGACTAGAAGTACAAGAGAATTAATTGTGAGCAAACAATTTCAAGATCCATTAGAAGTCTATGGAAAAGTGGTGAGAATCATGAAAGAGTTGCCCAGATCGGTTCTGTTCGAGCGGAAGAAGTATAGAGAACTGGTTCAGATGTTAAAGGAGCTGAAAATCAGATATAGATGGGAAATACCAGAAGGACTGACATTTGAGTTTGGTGGAGTTAGAAAGAGCATCAGATCTGGCCATGAGATGGAGACTTTTATTAGGGAAAATGAAAAGGACTTACCAAAAACTATAAGAAAGTGATCATGGAATGTAAAGTTATATCTTGGAATGTTAATGGACTAAATTCACCTTGTAAACGCAAAGCTACTTTCCACTGGCTAGCAAAACAAAAATGCAATATAGTTTGTCTGCAAGAGACACATATTAGAAAGCAGGACGAAAAATATTTGAAATTTGTTAAATTGGGAAAAGAATTTGTTGCCGCCTCTAAAAAGAAAAAGAGGCGAGTTGTATTGTACATAAAAGAAGAATTGCAGCCCAGACTAGTTTTAAAAGATGCAGAAGCCAGATATTTAGCAGTGGAAATTATTTGGAATTCTAAGAAAATATTGATGATCGGGATCTATGCACCTAACGGTGCAAAAGAAAATTTTTTTAAGGACTTAGAGAAACAATTAGATGAATTGACCTATGATCACATAATCTTGGCGGGTGACTTCAATGGAGTTACAAACCTGGATGAGGACAAGCAGTCTAAAGCTGCTCACAAAAAAAGAGGACTATTACCAAAGGCGTTTTCTATGCTTAAGGAACAAGAAAATTTAGAAGATGTGTGGAGGAGACAATACCCTAAGAATAGACAATATACATTTTACTCTGCAAGACATTTCACATTATCAAGAATAGATATGATCTGGGCCTCTAAAGAATTGACATTATGGACTAGAGAGGTGGAGATTATGTCAAAGGTAGTCTCAGATCATAACCCAATTATGTGGAGATTTGGGAAAAATAATAAAAGAAAAGGATGGAGAATAAATGAGGACTTGTTACAAATAGAAGAAAATATTGCATTGCTGCGAAGGGAGACCAAATTTTTCATACAATATAACCTGAACAAAGAAGTGCCGACCAATAAAGTATGGGACACATATAAAGCGGTGATAAGAGGCATACTAATAGACCTGAATGCAAGAACTAGGAGGAAAAAGGAGGAAAAGAGATCTGAAATTTTGGATAAAATAAAAGCCAAAGAGATACAACTTAAGAAAAGACCGGGGGGGGGGGAAGACATATCAGGATATTAAAATTCTGCAGGAACAATTGACAGCAATGGACAATAAAGAATTAGAGTGGAATTTAAAGAGGATGAATCAGAGGTCGTTTGAAGGTGCAAATAAACCTGGGAAATATTTGGCGTGGCAACTTAAAAAAAGGAAGGAGAAGAAAATCATAAGTAAAATTCTAGAAGATAAGGTGCTTATGGATCAAGCGGCTATTAGTAGAGCCTTTTTAAAGTTTTATGCAAAATTGTACCAAAAAAAAGAAGTGAGTAAAGATTTAACAGCGGAATACCTAGAGAAGATGAAAATTCCGACAATTCCTGAAAAATGGAAAGAGAAATTAAATAAGGAAGTGACGGAAGAAGAAATAAAAGAAGCTTATACAATCAGCGAAGATAGGAAAGGCGCCAGGACCAGATGGACTAACGGCAAAGTTTTATAAAATGATGGCTAATGAACTGGCGCCATTCCTGAAAGAGGCAATGAATGGACCGATGCAAGATCAAAGGATTCCTGACTCATGAAACGAAGCCAATATATCGCTGATACCGAAGGAAGGTCAGGATTTGACCAATGTTAAAAATTACAGACCAATTTCGTTGTTGAACAATGACTATAAAATATTTGCAAAGGTGTTGGCAGAGAGGTTGAAAGGATGGATGTCGGAATTCATTGCTGAAGAACAGGCGGGATTTTTACCCAACAGACAAATTAAAGATAATTTGAGGACAGTAATAAACGCTATTGAATACTATGACAAGCACTGTGACAGAGAGGTTGGTTTTTTCTTCGTAGACACGGAAAAAGCATTTGACAATCTGAACTGGGATTTTATGTTTGCTACCATGGAAAAGCTGAAAATGGGAGAAAAGTTAATACAAGTGGTCAAGGAAATTTATAGAGACCAGAGTGCAGCAATCATAGTGAATGAGGATTTGACAAAAAAAATGGAAAATCAGCAAAGGAACTAGACAGGGATGCCCGCTGTTTCCATTGTTGTTTATTTTGATTTTGGAAATATTGATGATTCAAATACGTGAAGATGACACAATCCGAGGTATGAAAATAAAAGAGTTTTCTTACAAGGTCAGAGCTTTTGCGGATGACATAATGTTAATAGTAGAGGATCCAATTGAAAATATGCCAAAGGTAATAGAGAAAATAAAAGAGTTTGGAGATTTGGCTGGATTTTATGTGAACAAAAAGAAGTCAAAGATTTTATGTAAGAATATGACTAAACAGAAGCAGCAAGAGCTAACGGAGATAACAGACTGTGAGGTGACTAATAAAGTAAAATATCTTGGCATTGAGCTGACTGTGAAAAATATAGATTTGTTCAAAAACAATTATGAGAAACTGTGGATACAAATAGAGAGAGAGACTTAATAAAATGGAACAAACTGAATTTATCATGGCTGGGAAGAATTGCAGCAGTAAAAATGAACGTCTTACCACGTGTGATGTTCTTGTTGCAAACTATACCAATTATCCGAGACTCCAAACAATTTGATAAATGGCAAAGGAAAATCTCAGATTTTGTGTGGGCAGGCAAGAAACCATGAGTGAAAATGAAGGTTTTACAAGATGCGAAGGAAAGAGGTGGCTTGCAACTGCCCAACATAAGACTGTATCATGAGGCAGTATGTCTTGTATGGTTGAAAGACTGGATAACGTTAAAAAACCGTAAGTTGCTGGCCCTGGAGGGACATAAAAAAATATTTGGATGGCATGCATACATGTGGTATGACAAAGTAAAAGCGGACTCTATGTTTTTGCATCACTATATTTGGAGAAGCCTCTTCACGGTCTGGAAGAAATACAAGTTGTATATGGAAGATGGAATTCCTTCATGGGTGGTTCCGTATGAAGTAATAGATCCGAGAACTGTCAATAACGAACAGCAATGTCTAACCTACAAGGAGATTACACAAATACAACATTTAAAGCTGAGAATAAAGACAGAAGAAGAATTGTCTCCTTGCTATGGATGGTTCCAGTACAGACAGATCAGAGACCTTTATAATGCAGATTGCCAGAGAGGAGGAATAAGATTGGAAAATTCGGAGCTAGAGGAAGTGATACTACAAGAAGGCAAGAAAGAAATATCCAAGATTTACAAATTACTTTTAAAATGGTTTACGGTGGACGAAACAGTAAAAGTCCAGATGGTGAAGTGGGCAATAAACTTTCATAAAGAAATAACAATGGAGGCATGGGAGTACCTATGGAAAAATACAGTGAAGATTTCAACTTGTACGAACATTAAAGAGAATGTGTACAAAATGATTTACAGATGGTATTTAACACCAAAGAAAATTGCGCTAGGAAATACTAATATGTCAGACAAATGCTGGAAATGCAAAAAGCATGAAGGATCATTTTATCATATGTGGTGGACATGTGAAGTAGCTAAACAGTACTGGGGAGAAATAATTGAAGCAATAAATGAGATTTTACAAATACAAATAAACAAGAACCCAGAATTGTTGCTACTGAACTTGGGAATGGAGGCAGTTCCAATGCAGCATAGAACATTTTTATTTTATATGACAGCAGCGGCAAGACTTTTGTATGCGCAGAAATGGAAGACGCAAGAAATACCAACTGTAGAAGACTGGATTTACAAATTGCTGTACATGGCAGAAATGGACAAAATGACAAGGAAACTTAAAGATCTTGACCTAGGACAATATATTGTTGATTGGGGGAAATTGAAACAATTTTTGGAAAAAAAGTGGGATGTAAAAGGAGAACTGTGGCAGTTTGAAAATTTTTAAAAAACAATGTTGCAATGAGAAGAGAGAAGGGATCTTACCATTTAGGGGGAATGTAATTATAATCTAAGCTAATATAATATTTAAGGGAATTGTACATTGGATATATGAGATAATGAGAAGGGGTAAATAGATATCTCAATGAGGTATACTATATATGATATATAACATAAAATAACGGGTTAGTGGATCAGACTTTACATTATAACATATTATGTGGTTATGCTATATGGTGTTGTGTGCTGTGCTACATTGGTGGCATAGCATACAATATATATATAATATATTACTATAATATATACTATATTGATAGTGTATTTGATGGAGTATATGCCTAAAAGAAAAGAAATAGAATAAGTTTAAAGTAAGAGATAGTGTGATCCCTGCTATATATTATACTATATTGTTATGTTATATTGATATGAGATATACTATATTGATAGTATGTTTGATAGAGTTTATGTAAAAGAATAAGAATGTGCTTAGAGTAAGAGATATTATGATTCAAAGTTGGTAGGAAAATATAAATGAAATAGATTTAAGTAATAAGAAGGGTTAAGGGTTGGAAAGCTGTTGGAAGTCAATAGGGAGGGGGGAGGAAAAGGGTGGGGGACAGAGTAAGGGGGAAAAATGGGATTATATGTGTTAAATTTGGAAAATTTTCTTTTGTTTTTCCACTCACCAATAAAATTTTATTAAAAAAAAAAAGGAGTGGCTGAAGCAGCCCCCCCATACATTACCATGGAAAAAACTAACTGTTCTCCCACACCCAGCAAAAAAAAAAGCCACAAACAAGCAAACAAAGATATTTCAACAAGGAAACATAAGGCCTACCCTTTCCCAGTGTTCCATTTCCAAAATACAATGTAATGTTAAGGTTACTGGAAAGTAAAATAGATGCTCACTTTTTTCCCTGTTAAAAGGAATAGAAACTGGTCCTTAACAGAGTAGCATTGACTGCAGAGAAAACGTGATGATGGGTGGCTGGAGCGTGCTGGCTGGTGTGAGTGTATAAGTTTTAAAAGGGAAGCCGTTTTAGAAAAATTTAGTTTTAAAAAAGAAATCAGAGTTCTTTATTATAGAAACTCCATACTTTGATAGAAAAGTGAGCTTCCTACCTACAGATCTGTTATGAGGAAGAAGTCCTTATGAGTAGACATGGACATGGAACAAAAAAAACCCAACAAACCAGCAGGTTCGTGATTCATGGATTTCATGAACCACAGAACTGGACCAGTTACGAACCAGTTCGTGGTTCGTGGGGTTTAAATGCCCCTTTCTGGCCTTAACAGCGGCAGGGAAAGGGGAATTTAACAGTTTAAAGGGCCCTTTCCTGCCTTGCAAGCGGCAGGTCCCTTTAAATATCAGCTGGCAGGGGGGATCCCCCCTCCGCAGCCTGCCAGCGGATAGTTTAAAGGTATCTGCCCTTTAAACTACCCAAACCCCACCCCCTACCCCCCCAGTCCCAGCCCAGCCCAGCCCCACACTTACCTTATTCTGCAGTCCCGCATCCTTGCTCTCCTCCCAGGAGGGGCAGGAAGGCCGTTTTCAGCCTCTTCCACCTCTCTGGGGGCCTGCAGGGTGATGGAGGAGGCTGAAAACGGCCTTCCTGCCCCTCAAATGGCCCTCAAATGCTGCAGCAGCCATTTGAGGGGCAGGGAGGCCGTTTTCAGCTTCCCTGCCCCTCAAATGGCTTCCGCAGCAGCCATTTGAAGGGTAGGAAGGCCATTTTCAGCCTCTTGAAGGGCAGGAAGGCCGCTGGGGTTTGGGCAGTTTAAAGGGCTCTCCCAGGCAGGTCCCTTTAAACTATCAGCTGGCAGGTGGGGGGGGACCTGCTGCAGCAGGGCCCTTAAAGGGGCAGTTTAAGTGGCCATTTAACTGGGGAAATGGCCGTTTAAACTGCCCCTGTAAATACAACCCAACGAACCAGCATACAGTTCGTGGAAGTTCTGTGGAAAGGAGCTTCCACGAACCCTGGTTTGCGAACCCCGAACCAGCTTGGTTTGTGGAGTTTTTTGGATTGTATTTCAGTTCCTGCCCATCTCTACTCCTGAGTAGTAATCTACACATCAAAGGGCAGTAAAGGAATAAACAGTAAACAGATGCTCTGACCTGTCTATCTTTCTAACTCTCTGGTTTCTCTCCCTCTGAAACCTGAGGAATGGGACAGTATTAGAAGTGGAATCTTCTAACATTCCCTGAATGTAAATTGTAGCCATGCACTTATATTGCACTTATATCCAGCAGAGGTCTTGCAATCTGACTGTTGCTACATTGAAAATGGGTGGAGCCAGCCAGAGTTAAGGATTAAGCTAATTAGTGTGTCATAGTCAAAGGTATTTTAAGGCAGTGTATAAATTCTTTTTTATATAAAATTTATTTTTATAAATATAAGCAGAACAGAAAAAAGAAAATAAAAACAATAGCACAATTATAATGATGTCAAAAGAAAAAGAGTAAACATAATATAACAAACAATATAAATAACTCATGTTTTTTTATATCTAGCACATATCAATCCTTGAATGTGTTTGGTGTCTGTCAGAAAAGCAAGTACAGTCTCCAATATTCAGATTCTTGATCCTACAAGCATCTTCCAATTGTAACATTTCCGTATAATTAAACACATTTTGGAGAAGATGGGGGGAAGTGAAGAGAGGGGAGAGACTTCTGAGGTAAATGCTCTCTGGATTTATGGCTGTCAAAATCTCACATGCTCTCTGGTCCTTTCTTTTATTTATGTAAACCGCTTCAGTCGCCCACAATGTAAAAGAGACACAAGCTTGGTTGATAGTTTGTAAGCTTTGTGTTTCCTTTGTAGGATCAAAAATCTTTTAGATATTTAATCCACTGAAGCCATCATATACTATTTAAGATATTACTTCAAAAATAGTTTCTTGATAGGAGGGGAGAGAGCACATTTCGGGAAAATTTGCCTTCTTTGTTCCCCCCCACCACCACCTATCTTTTTCTTAGATCCATTACCCCATTCATGTCTCCGAAGATCATTATCTTCTTGAAATTTGAAAATGGATTGGAAAACAGTTTCATAAAAACTTTCTCTTGCATTGTTTGGTGCATATATTATTGCTAGTGTGTAAATCTTGCCTTCCAGGAGCCTGATTTTCAAAATCAAATATCTTCTATCAGAGTCTCTTAATTCTTCTATAACATTTATTTGTAAATTGTTTATACAAACCACAATACCTTTAAAAATGATAAATTCTTAATAAACACACTAACACACACAAGCAAAAAACAGGAACAAAGCCCCAAAGAATCATAGAAATTATACTATGATATAACAGGAAGGGTGGACAATTCTGTGCTTCATTGGCTCACATTGGCTCATATGAGATCTGAGGGGGCTTGAGCCCCTTAGCCCCCATGTAGTTCACTGGCTGCCCGGGGGGGGGGGCTCAGCCCCCCTGGCCAAATCCGGGGGGGCTCGAGCCCCTCAGCCCCCTGTAGTTTATACCTATGGGTCCCACCAAATGAAAGTCTTCTATACAACTAGGAGTCTGCTCCAAGAGCATCCTGAGGTTTAACTGAACTAACCATGGCATTTAATTCATGGAAGATGCAAGCTATTTTTATCAGCAAAATATATCGCAAAAGTCATAGAAGTTACCAGATCTAAATTCTCAGGGGCGCACACAACCTGGAAAAGCTCTGCAGGATTTATTTACTTACTTCATTTTTAACCTGCCTTTCTTTCCAACGGGGACCCAAAGCAGCTTACATTCTTCTCTCTTCCATTTTATCATCACAACAACCCTGTGAGGTAGGTTAGTCTGAGTGTATGTGACTGGCCCAAGGTCACACAGCAAGCTTCCATGGAAGAGAAGGGTTTTGAACCTGTCTCTCTCAAATCCTAGTTCAACACTCTAACCACCACACCACAATGGCTCACACTGGATGACATTGTGCTGTTGCAATGGTGGTGAAGTGAGCTCACCACTGCCATCACTGCCACAGAGAAGACACTATAATGAGCTCTCATCCATCTTCAGTCACAGTCTCTATAAGTTTTCCTCCACTTGCACTCCAGCCATCTGCCCAACTACTCCATTGCCCCAGGCTCACTGATGAAGCCTGGGGCTTCTCTATCAGTGAGAAGAAGGCACTCTAGAGCATTTCTGTCCACAGCCCAGGTCATTGTCACATTTCACAGGTCAACCAGGTCTGTCAGAGGAATACCAACGTTTTTACTGACCAAAAGATCCCCAAGAAATGCCTGGTGTACACCATCCTAACCACCACAATTTTGCAGAGGTTCCAAATGTCAAGAAGTCTAAACCTGGCTGTGCAATGATGGGACCATGACAAGGACAGAGTGGGAAATTTCCACATTATCAAAACATGTACTTTGTAGAGAAAACCAAATCAAGCATATGTCCTACTGTATGCATACGGATGAGAGTGTTCTCAGCCTGTGAGGTAGTTGTCATGCTGGGCATAAAGTTCTGAGCTGCTCCTGTCAGGATGGACTCAGCATGAATGTAGAAGTCCTCAAGAACAACAAACCTTGGGGTTCCAATCCTCAGTGTCAAATCCAAGACCACAGCGCAGGCAAGGAGACTGTTGGGAAGTGGAGTGGGTGGTAGAACAACACAATATTCTGTCCCAAGTCCTCAGCATTTGATACATATACTTAAAATTGGGAAGGCAACTGCTCTCCCACCAATTTTTTTCAGCATTATCCTGGTTGTTGATTACTCTCTTCACTGGATATTGCTTTAAACTGGTCTCTCTTTGCTACATCTACACACACACAGTTTTCTGTCTTCTGCAGCTTTGAGCATAAATACTGAAATGAATGAACACTTCATGCATTTAAGGAAGTGAGTTCTGACTCATGAAAGCTTACGCTGGAATACATTTTTGTTTATTTTCTGCCTTTCTCATTGAGACTCATGGTGAATTACACAGTGTGAGTCAGTACAGTCACTTTCAGAGACATTTCAATAAACAATGTCATATGGTATATAAATGCAAGCTTGCAATGTTTCTTACAGCAACAGATAGTATTCGAGTTAACTTAGAGGGGAGACATATGTACAGTGCACTACAGTAGTCAAGTTTCGATGTTACCATGGCATTTTAAGGTGCCACTGGAGTCCTGTTTATTTTGCTGCTACAGACTAATATGGCTACCCATTTGGATGATGTGGAGCAAGTGAAAACCAAACTGGATGAAAATAAGAAGCAAAGAGTAGATTATAGACTGGAAATAAAAAAGGAAAGGGGAGATCAGGTGATTGTTGGAAGGTTAGGGATATGTGAGGAAAGCCAAGGAGAAGGAGTCAGATGACAAAGAAAAGGAAGAGGAAATGAAACTGAAAAGATGTTTTATTTTTTTATTTAACAAAATTTATATCCCTCCTTTCTACCCTCACAAGAGCCACCAAAATGGCTAACAAATTAAAATAAACATACTAAAATTACATTATAAAACCATTAAAATCAACTGAAATACATCATTTAAAAAGTTAAAATCAGAACTTAAAAACATAGAAAGACATAAAAACAACAAAACATTTAAAACAAAACATTGGGCATGACGGAGGGATCTCTGAGAGTATGCCAAACGAAATAAAAAAAGTCTTCACCTGCTGGCAGAAGGGGGCGAAAGAAGAGGATAGCCAAACCTTGCTGGGGAAAGAGTTCCAGAGCTTTGGTGCCATGACCACGGAGGCCCTCTTCTGAGTTGCCACCTGTCTATCAAATCTTAGAAAGCAGGGGCATTGGAAGCAGGTCCTCCAAAGATGACCACCATGGTCGGGTAGGTTTGTAAGAGAGTAGATGGTCCTTTCAGATATGTTGGTTCCAAACCATATAGGGCTTTAAAGTTTAGCACCAGCACCTCAAACTGTGACCAGAAACAGCGGGAGCCAGTGTAAATGGGCCAAGACTGGAGTGAAATGGTCCCTACAACCCATTCCACTCATCACCCTGGCTTTAGCATTCTGTACCAATTGAAGTCTCTGTTCAATGGCAGCAGATAGGAGACCATGTGGTTAAATAAGCAGACCCTTTGTCTTCTGCAATATGCATGGGATTAAAATGGTGTTCATGCACATCCCATTCTATGTGTGTTTGCAATAACTATCAGTGTAACATTCAGACATACATTCCCTGATTTTGTGCAGCATGCATCTCACAGGGCTGAACTGTATTCATTTTTCACTTACTGAGGCCATGTCACTGGCCTTGCAAGTGGCAAGCAGGAGTCACTACCATGCTTAGTATTTCTGTCTTGCTATAAATTTTTTCTGCACAGTAGTCAACTCCTGTTAACCAAGCATAGTTGTGTGTCCAGCGTTCTGCGCAGCACACTTTACCCTCATTTATCCTGTGATGTGTCGGAAGGCAGGAGATGGGAGCAATCTCCATTCTTGTTAACAGGAATTGTGTACCTCATTCTCTGTGCATTGTGCTGAGAATGAACGGGTGAAGACGTGTTCAGAATCAGCAAAAAGCTTCTCCTATTCAGCTGGAAGAAGAACAGGGCTGGCTATAGCCTGTGAGAAAAGAAAAGAATTGGAAACAATTGCTGAAAACAAGAATCGGCTGGATTTCATTCCAAGTTTCTGCTGAGGCAATGACAATTGAAAGCATATTCCAGCCCTGCCCCAACCTGGTTGCTAACCTTTGTGTTGCATGCGATATTGCTGCTACCAGCACTTTTATTGGTATGTCAGTTTTTCATCTCAGCACTAGCTAATGGCTAAAACTGTCCCAGTAACATAGTTGCTGATTTTCCAATATAATTATTTCTGAGTACTACCAGATTTGCTGCTTTTCCCAGGGGAGGGGCTTTCTGTGGTGCCTCTTTGATAGAACAGTCCTTAGAATTCTTCTACCTCTTTCCTTCAGGTGGCAAAGTCAGGTGGCAGCAACTCATTGGGAGATGTTTTCAAGCTCTGAGTGGCTTCCCACGCCCTCTTCTTGGCTTGGATGCTGGTTATATAATTAAGCTGGAGGTGGCAGCTAACACGGACTTGTATACCCCTAATGATGCTACTTTTTGCCTAGACTCAGGACCTCAGAGCTTCTAAGCATTAATGAACCAAGCCTCACAATGCTACTGAGAGCAAAAACAATAGGGAATTAAGGTCCTGTTTACTTGAGCTGTTTTTGAGCAGTTAAGAGCAAAATCATGTCATTGTGCAACAAAGGCAATCAGACAGCCATTAACGCAGATGCCAGAGTGCAGTGCTGTTCAACTGCCTCTCCTAAAATCTGGGAATTGCTGCATGTTGCTTCAATCAGCATCACAGACTGAAGAGTCAAAAAAGACATTTAGTTAAGATCTTGCCATGGAATGGGACCATCTACCCTGCCCTACTCGGCCCAAGCATTGGGGATGGGGCGGGGGGAGGAGGAAATAGCTTCACAGTTCTGGGGCCCAGAGGATAAGAGAAGCCCAGCCTAGGCTGCAAACCCATTAATATGATGTGGGTTGTTTATCAGAATTACAACTGATGGTACTTTCATGATTCGTCAGATTATATGTCTGGGATGAAGCTATCATGTCCAGGGCTGCTCAGCTGGAACCAATGATCTTCAGTAGTGTGGGATCTGGGAAATCTGGTTTGTATCCCCATTCTGCCATGAAATTTACTGGGTGACTTTGTCATGCTCTTAGCCTAACCCACCTCTCAGGATTTTTGTGAGGATAAAACAGTGGTGGGGAGAACCATCTACATTATGCTCAGCTCCTTGGAGGGTGGGTGGAATAAATATTAGACAGACGATAGACTGACAGACATACAGGTCTGTTGTGGTTTTGCCTGAAAGACATTTGAGGAAAAAATGGTTAATGTTTCCCTAATGGCTGTGTTTTTTTTTAATGGATGCTTCTTCTGCAGGGATAGGGTCTGAGACTAGTGCTTGGCAGAGTGTGCATGAGAAACAGTGGTTTTGAATTTGGATGAGGGGGATGAGAGAGCAAGCTGCAAGGTGAATGAAGCATCTGGGTATACAGAATCTCTGTGCGGCAATCTGAATGCTCTAGAACAATAATTTTATAATACACACAACCTGTGTGGTTGCCGGAGATGTAGTTCCTGAGGAATCATGACATGTGATCTGAAACATGGAGAGGGCAACTGTCTGCCTCCCATCATTCCCACATGTTGTCCTTGCCTCTAGTTCATATTCACTAGATCTCAGCTGGGCTGTTTATTAGAAACATGACATATTTACTCCTGACACCTCATGTTAAGAAGGGCTTCGTGCTTTCTTTGCAGCATGGATTATTCCCACTGTAGTGGGCTAGTATCTCTTTAAAAGGCTGAATTGATGCAAGTTCTGAATCAGAGATTAGGCCTTGCAAGTAGGACATGCACTAAAGCCCTGTTGCCCCATTCAGTGACAATTCAGTGTTGTAAACTGACTCCATCTAACACCAAGCAGACAAGTGCCTTTTCACACCTGGCCTCCAGAAGAGAATCCTGCAGAGGTTTGCCAGTTCTGTCAGAGCAGCATATTTCTAAATTAGTGCTCTTTGTGAAAGCACACTGTTTACTTGTTCAGAGAAATACAAGAATGAGAGATGGGAAAGAGTATTTAGTTCCACAACAACACAGGGGAGAACCAAGATAGAACCTGACAGTTCAGGTGTAATCCGAAGAAAGCTGTTAGTATGGGAGAGGCTCTTGGGAAAAGGTAATACTTCAGAGGAGCAATCGGGCAGAATGATGTGGCTTTTTACAGCCCAGCACTGTTTACTGACACAACAGGATTAGCTTGACCACCTACACCAGCTATCTCATTTGTGGTTTTCAGTATTTTTAAAGCAACAGAGAGTCAGAATTGCACTATTTTTCTTTTGCACAGCAGGCAGCTGCCAGTTACCACAGGCTATGATGCAGGTGTTCAAGGAGAATATAAAGGATTTAAGTTTTTGCCTAGAGGTTTTACAAACAAGCAGGCTCACTAATCTTTCCAATGCAGCAATCAAGAAGAGTCACATTGAGCCCAGTAGGAAGATTGGTTTTCCTTTTATAATTTCAGGTGGAGGAATACCTGAAGTGGGTGGGTTGGGTTGGGTTTTTGCCACAATTCTTTACTGAGATTCAAGCTGTCCCTCTACACAGATGATGGAAACTTATATGCACAGTCTCCAACGCAATCTAGCCATCTACACAAAATGTATACATGAATTTCTTTTCTTTTTTTTATTAAAATTTTTAACATATAAGAAGAACAATAGTGACTGTACAAACACAACATAGTACCATACACAACTATGCTCAACTAGGAGATTAACATCAACAGTTATTACACAAGTAAAACGAGAACATGTATTATTAACAAAGTCCTATTACAATGAAAAGCGAGAAACAACCTATCAAGATAAAATACAAACAGGTAAATTCAATGCATCACATAACAAACCTATAATTCAAATTTCTGGGTTTATAATTGCATAATGGGGTAACTTAGAAACCAACCAGTCATTCTGAGATAGAAAGTCCAAGAAAGGATACCATTTTGCATAGAAATTTGTGGACCTGGAGGGGTTCTGTAGCAATTGAATTCTGTCAGCTATTTTTTCCATCACAAGTTGGTCCCAAACCATCTTATACCATGTGTCAAGATTGGGTGGGAAGTGTGATTTCCACCTAGCTGCTATCGCATTTTTGGCAGCAACCAAAAAAGTTCTGATTAAATCCTTCTTCTGTTGGGGAACTGCATGATCTTTCCAAAGAACTAAGAAAACAATTTCCGGGCGGAAGGGTATCACATGAGTTGTGATACGGGATATTTCGTGAAAGATCGCCTGCCAGAAGTTTGCTATGGATTTACACTCCCACCAACAATGTATGAACGTACCTTGCCCTCCGCATTTCTTCCAGCAGAGGGGAGATCTGTTTGGATATATTTTGGCCAGTTTCTGAGGAGTGAGGTACTATCTATGGAGAAGCTTGTAGGTCTGAAGTTTCACATTGGTTACAGAGGACTTAATCAATTTATAGGCCCAAATCTGCTCCCAGTCCTCCTGTGAAATATCTATTCCACAGTCAAGTTGCCACTTGTTGAATAGGGTCTCATTTCGAGGCTTCTTGGTATTTATCAGTATGTGGTAGATTTTTGATAGCAGACCCTTATGAATAAATGATTGGGAGTCTAAAAGAGATTCAAATTCAGTCATCGGTTTGGCCATTATGTTTTTTATCTCCAATTCACTCAGGAGATAGCTTAGTTGGAAATAGAAGAACCATGGGACTTCTCTACCCGTTCTGTTGTTCAGTTCTGCCCTGTCTAATATACCACTCCTAGATGCTATATCCAACAGTCTTATGCCTCTTAATTCATCCCAAGAATGCAGTGCTGTTATATTATGTTGATTGGGCATGCCTTTATGTGCTGTAATCACTGAGAACCTAGATATTGTTGGAAGGAGAGTATGCCTATGTCTGTCCCAGAGTTTTAAAAGTGCCTTAAGAAATATATTATGACATACAGATTGGGAGCGCAGAGTCTGCTTGGACCAAAATGTTTCCTGGAGCGTTTTTGGGTGGGGAAAGACCTGCAAGATATCAATCCAATCAGAGTGTCTATTATGATGTAGGATTTGAAGTATATCAGACAATCTGGCTGCATCATAATAGAGCCCTATGTCCGGGTATTTAAAGCCTCCGTCTGCTTTACGGGCACGCAGGGCTGTAAAGGCTATCCTGGCACGCTTATATTGCCATAAGAAGTGGTTCAATGTTGTTTGCCACTGACTCAGAGTTTTGTTGGGGATATCTATAGGAATAGTTCGAAACAGGAATATTAACTTTGGGAGGACAAATGACTCTATTAAATGGTATCTCTCATACCACGACAAGTTTTGTTTGTTCCATCTAAGCAAAAGGTGTTTAATTTCTTTCATTTTATGTATGTGATTTACTTGTAGTAGATGATTTGGATTAGACGGGATATTTATACCCAAATAGTGAAGATGTGATTTAGCCCATTGATAGCCAAACTGCTGTTTTATAATGCCTGTTGTTGCCTCAGATAGATTTAAAGACAGAATGGTGGATTTGCTCTGATTTATATTTAGACCAGATATTTGTCCAAATTTAGATATCTCTTCATGGAGATACTTAAGAGAGTCAACCGGACGTGTGATAAACAAAAGAATGTCATCAGCGAATAAACATAGTTTAAAGGTGGTTTTATTAATTTCTATACCTTGGATTTTATCATTTTTCCTTATCGCCTCTGCTAGAGGCTCTACAGCCAATGCAAAAAGAATAGGTGATAAGGGGCATCCCTGACGCGTACCTCGATGGAAAGAGAAAAAGTCAGATGATGTATCATTACGTTTAATTTTTGCACGTGGGCACCCATATATTGCTTCAATTATTTGTAAGAAATTAGAACCGAAATTCATTTGGGAAAGAAGTGCTTGCAGGTATGAGATCTCTAGGGTATCGAAAGCTTTCTCTATATCTAACGAGAGAAACATGGTTTGAACATTATAATGCTTACTGAATGCCAAAATATTTAACGCTTTATAAATATTATCTGATATGTCTCTATTGGGGATAAAGCCAATCTGATCCTTGTTTACATAATTTCCAATAAATGAGTTAAAGCGATGTGCCAATATTGAGGTGAAGATTTTATAATCAACGTTCAATAGAGAGATGGTTGTTGTGGGTTTTCCGGGCTGTATTGCCGTGGTCTTGGCATTGTAGTTCCTGACGTTTCGCCAGCAGCTGTGGCTGGCATCTTCAGAGGTGTAGCACCAAAAGACAGAGATCTCTCAGTGTCAGACACTGAGAGATCTCTGTCTTTTGGTGCTACACCTCTGAAGATGCCAGCCACAGCTGCTGGCGAAACGTCAGGAACTACAATGCCAAGACCATGGCAGTACAGCCCGGAAAACCCACAACAACCATTGTTCTCCGGCTGTGAAAGCCTTCGACAATACATCGTTCAATAGAGAGATTGGCCTATAGGAACCTGGATTTGAGAGGTCTTTCCCTTCTTTGGGGATCATTGTTATTGTAGCCTCCGACCACGTTCTAGGGAGGGTACCCGATTTGCAGATGTTATTGCATGCCAATAGTAAAGGTGGAGCTAATAGTAAAGCAAATTTCTTGTAAAATTCAGCCGAATAGCCATCAGGCCCTGAAGCCTTATTACTCTTTAATCTTTTAATCGAGTCTAGCAGCTCTGTGGTATTGATCAGATTGTCCATTATCTGACTATGCGCCTCTGCTAGTTTTTTAATATTCTTATGATGTAACAGATAGTTTTTGATCATACTGTTATCAGGTTTGGTTGATGTGTACAAATTAGAATAAAAGTTTTTGAACACTTTCAAAATATCAGGGGACCTAGTAAATACTTGTCCTTTAGCATCTTTTATGAGCTTAATGTGCCTGTTAAGTCTTTTTTCCTTAACTTTCCAGGAAATACATCGCAGTGTTCTAGGAGAATGGCTCCAGTAATTTTGTTTCAGATACAAGAGGTTTTTTTGAATTTGGTGGGTCTCAAGAGATTCCAAAGCTTTACGTTCATTTAATAGTTGTTTATAAATTTTTTTGCTACCCCGTTCTTTATGCAAAAGTTCCAGTTGACGGATTTTATCTACTATGATCTGTTTCTGAAGCTTTTTCTTTCTGTTAAGGGAAGCAGATAGAGCTATCAACTGCCCCCTTAGTACCGCTTTAAGAGCATCCCATATTATTTGGGGGGACGTCATGCCTGTCTGATTGTCTTTAAGGTATTGGGTGATATACTGTTCAATTTTTAAAACATTGTCCTCATTAAGAATTAAGTTTTTGTTAAACGTCCAGTGTCTCTCTTTTACACATGTCCTTTCTAGAGATAATTTACAGTTCACCCATGCATGGTCAGAGTATTCTATGTTCCCTATACTTGAGAGCTGCATTCTGTCAGTCAAGTCAGATGACACCAGAATATAGTCAATTCTGGTGTAGATGTCATGACGGGGAGAATAATATGTGTAGTCCCTGGTTAGTTTGTTCAATTCCCTCCATATATCCACCAAGTGAAATTGAGTAAATAATGTGAGCAGTTTCGTATCAGGGTTAAGAATTTTGGATTTCCCAAGCTTTTTAGATGCTTTACTATGATTAAATGAGGATTTGTCCAGATTATAGTTTGCTACATAATTAAAGTCTCCTCCCACGACCACCGGGCCCTCCTGAAAGCCCTCCAACTTCTGCAAAACTTCTTCAGTTAAGTCTAATTGTTGTGTTAGGTGCATAGACTGTAGCCAGTGTGAGCAAGTGCCCATTTAATTGGCCTTTTATAAACAAAAAACGGCCCCTGGGGTCCTTTAGAGTAGCCTTGTGTACAAATTGAACCTTTTTGGCTAACAGGACTGCCACCCCTCGGGACTTGGAGGAGCCTTTTGCATGGAATTGCATTTGGATCCATGAGGCCTTAAGTTCCTCATCATAATTTGCATGTAGGTGTGTTTCTTGGATCAGAGCTATATCTACATCAAGCTTAGCTAGACTGGATAGGACCCTCTTCCTTTTCACTAAATTGTTCAAACCCCTCACATTCTGAGAAACAATGTGAAGACCTGGTTGTGAAGGCATCATAGCAAAGAAAAGCCCAGAATATCAGAGATGACTTTAGAGTTGAAGCTAAATACGTTTGATTAAGGATCACTTATGCTTTAGGGAGCGTACAGTAATTTCTGGTTCAATACTCCTTGGCAGGATTGACTAGGGTAACAAAGATGCCCTAAATAACAAGTAGAATTTTAACGTACAAGTGCAATAGGTTTCGGATAAGTAAATCACTATCTATTATTAGCTAATTAATCATTTAGCAATTCATTACTTATTCAAATTAATCATACAATGAATTTATGATAGAGCATAAAAACAGAATCACATAACCTAAATTCATTAGAGATTACTGTGATGAAAAATCAATTTGTTGTGAGAAGAACTTCCAATATTCAATCAAACCCCCACTGCCCCCCTGAGCTATAAGGGCAATTCGACAGACTGTCTGCGAGCAAGACTTATAGTTGTGTTGCTCTGTTAGGATTTTGTTCCCCCCCTTTCTAGAAATGTGCTAAACGACAATTTATTCTAAGTATATAACAAGTTAATCAGTTGATTAATAATTGATTATGGTTTCTTTAAAATACTTCAAGCAAGGGCAGAGGAATTCAATGAATTTACCTCAGGTACTAAATTACTAATATGGCACAACCACCTAAGTTAAACTATGTACAACAAGCACTCAGCACTTTACTATTTATCCCTTTTCAGATCCAAAAAATGTGTATAAATACACCTATGAAATATAACTTTTAGTAATAATTTACTCCAATAGATTGACAACAATTAATTGTGCTATACGGTCCTCAGCAGCCCCGTGAAGAATTCCTGCGCCGAGGCTGCTGCAATAAAACAATAAAGAGGACTGTCTTGAGAAAGGGCTAATAAGGAAACAAACCTTCCAATCCCACCCCAACCACCCCACCCTGCAAATAAACACTGTGAGATAAGGACGTTCTACAACAACATTCTGACCATAGATCGTACACATCAGAAAGTCAGGTATCTCGAACAGGTATTTTACTATTTTTCTGAGGAGACATTGGTAGGCTTCGCTTTCGGTTTTGTGAGCTAGCTTCCGTTTCCATGGCGACCTCTATACCCAGTTCATGAAGGAAACGAAGCCCTTCATCTGGAGTGGAGATTAACTGTTGTTTGCCATTAGCTTTGACTCGCAGCACAGAATATCTGGACCAGCTGTACTCTATCTGGGCATTTCTAAGCTCTTCAGTAATGTGCTTAAGGTGTCGCCTCCACTCCAAGATTTCTGCTGGCAGATCCGTGAAAACACTAACCCGCGCTCTGTTACAAGATAGATATTTTCGTGCCCTGGCTACCTCGAGCGTCTTCTTTCTCACCCTCCAGTCCGCAAAAACAGCCACAATATCTCGCGGTCCTTTTCTTTTGTCAGGGTTTCTAGGACCCACTCTGTATGCTTTGACGATAAGAATCGAAGGGGTCTCTTTCAGTTGTAACTCTGCTGCCAGCCAGCCCGCCAAAAAGTTAGAAAGGTCGTTATCTGCAGACATATTCTCCTCTATCCCTCTGAATTTCAAATTAGAGCCCCTCATTTGGATCTCCATGTCTAAAATTTTATTTTGCATACGATCACTCTCTGATTGCAGGGAACGAACGTCTTCCCTCAGAGCGGCATTTTGATTGAGAGCTTGATCCTACTTTGAAACAACAGAGTCCATAATTATCTTAAGGTCGTTTAGTTGTCGTGACAGTGGCTCCATCAAATGCGAAATTTTGTCAGAGAAGCTTACTTCTAGCTCCTGTAACAGGGTTTTAAGCGCTGGGTCATAAGCGATCGTTTGTGAGTTTCGCGCCTCAACAGTCGCCTCAGCGGCCGCTATGTTGGCTTTCGCTCCCTCTGCCTCCCCTTCCGCACCTTCAGGCTGCGATGCCGGAAAATAACTGTGTAAGCTTCTCACGGCTTTATTATTTTGTTTCTTGGGGGGCAGGTCGTGCTTACCCTTCATGCTAGGATGTGTAGAACGTATAACTGAACGATTATCGGGGTTTTGGGGTGGGATTGGAACGGAGCTCCAGCTTCAAGCGTCCATTCCTCTCGGTGCCAACACCACGCCCCCATGTACATGAGTTTCTTACAGGTTCTTTCTCCACCAGTGAACCATACAGAGTCCCCCAAAGAAAAATACCTCCTGAGGTTATTCTCAGGTAAGAAATTTCTTTCAAAGCAGTAATGGTAAAACCATAGATTTTTTTTTACTATTCCCAGAAAAGATCCCCCATGTCTCACCCCCTCCCCCAGTCTCCCACTGGTTAGCAGGTCAGGCCTGGCAACTCTACTGAACTGTCCACACTCCCCACTCCCCTTATTTTAAGATTCCATTTTAACCCTAGAGTTGTTGATGTTGTGAGATTGTGGGCTTTAGGTTTCCTAACTGACCTGGAGAAAAATGCCCTGTCATTTCAGTAATGGGATATTATCTACCAGGTGATGTTATTTACCTCTATGCCATGAAAAGCTTCAACTTCCCCTTTCATACTTGAACAGTGAAATCCTAAGCAGAGTTACTCCAATCTAAGCCCATTGATTTCAATTAGCTTAGACCGGAATAACTCTGTTTAGGATTTCACTGTAAGCCTCTATTGAAGAGAGAGGGCATTTTTCTTCAGACCAGTTAGCAACTTAAGTCCTCATTGGCTCAGCTTTAGTTTCCACTGTTCTGAGAATGAAGACTTTTGTTCAATTAACAAGAACAATTCATAACCAATGAATGGGAAAGGTGCACAGCTTCCATGTAAGATAATAATCTGGAAACTTTTATTTCCCCAGGATGCAAACAGCAAAAAACACTTTCTTATTATTCCTCCCTTCTTTCCCATTTCTCTGAGATATGTGAGGATCTGGGGAAAATATACTAATGCAAGGAAGTGAAAATTAGTTTACAAGATGGTATATTTTTAACTATATATTGAACATTGCACAGAAATTTTCCCAAGGAGTAGCAAATATCTAATACACATGCGTCATTTTATGAAAAAGATTATGCCTCTCTTTAGTAAATGAGCACTCTGTAATGATGGACACAGCTGTCAGTGTCTGCAGAAGGAGATATATTTTTCACTTTGAGGAGTTACAGGGATTCCAAGGCAGCAAGCACTCTCCCTGTTGCCTTGTGAGTTCACCTCTACCAGCTGTTCCTTCAAGTAAATAGTACAGGCAAAAAGGGGATCTTTAAACTTGGAATGATGTATTCTTATTGCTGGCCTGATTTAATTCATTCATATATGAAGTTTTGTTGCCATGTTAGATTTGGCATGTCAATATTTTAATGTGCCTAAAGCTGGGCCCTTAGCAGCACCATTGCAAACAGAAATCAAACGGAGAACTTTTCCTGTCACTCACCTGCATGCCAGAAAGAACTTCATCTGCTACCTTTCTACATGCCAAGCTGCTGTTAAAAGCATAGGAGCAAGGCCACTAAAAATTGTCATCTTTATGCCATGTTGATTGCAAAAAACAACAGACACAAAATGTATAAGGGGAGAGGCCATCCATGACTCAGGGCCAAGCTACAAGTGACGAATGACACTTGAACGGCAAGTGGATTGAGTGGAGGGCAAGTGAACAGGGAGAAATACACTTGCCGTTCAAGTGTCATTCGTCACTTGTAGCTTTGCCCTCAGAGACAGAGTACCTGCATTACATGCAGAAAGTCCCAGGTTCAATCCCTGGCCATTCCAGGTAAAAAAGCAGATAACCAGTGGTGTAAAAGGCCCCTGCTTGATTGCTTGGAGAACTGTTGCCAGTCAGACTAGGATTGGTAAACTGATGGACTCAGTATAGGGTACGTTTACATGATCAATGTATTGATGTATGTTTGATGTACCATGTATATATAAGCTGTAGAACTTCTCCAAGCTCTTTCAGAACCCATGAATTGTGTGGGGTTGGAAAGAGGAACTGGGTCCTCCGTACAGGCAGGAGCCAGAGTGTTTGGGTCAAGCTTGCCTTCTTGAGTTTAAATGTGACTGCATACGGAATGTTGTATACAAACTTGGCTACCTCAACTGAAAAAGGGTATTGTAGCTCTAGAAAAAGATCAGAAAAGAACATCCAGAATGACCATGGCCTGGAGCATCTTACTTCTGAAGAAAGGCTTAGCTACTAAGTTGAGACTGAGATGGGTTTACAAAAATGGCACATGATGTAGAGAAAGGGGATAAAGAGAATGTTGTTCTCTCTAGAACTTGGGCTTGCATGATTCACTTGGCAGGTAATAGATTCGGGACAAATACAAGAAAATATTTTTTCACTCACATGTAATTAATTCATTATCAGATGTAATGAGGGCCACTGACAAAGATGAAATAAAAAAGGACTAGAAAATTATACAAGATTAATGGAGGATAGGTTTATAAACAATTGTTAGTCATGATGGCTAAATGGAAAATCCATGTTCAGAAACAGTCTACCACTGAATTCAAATAGCTGTGTAGCATCTGCCTTAGCTGTGGACTGAAGAGTCTTAGGAGGGATCTCCTATTGTCCTGTATAGGTGCAGCCCTGCAGCCCTGTTCTGTCCAAAGCGGTCTTATGATCAAAAAGAGTCATAAGATTATTTTGCTGTCAATATCTGCATCTGTGGTTATCACTGAGTCATATTAGCTGCAGCCAAAACATGAGGATAATTAGCAGAGAGGCAGGCATCTTTTGCTGTGTACATTCCAAGGCAACATTGGTAAGATTGCAAGTAGCAGTCTCCCTTTCTCTCAGCCTGATCCTATCCATGTTAGCTGGGAGTAAATTAGTTCAATGGCACTTGCCTAGGATGGTAGCTTGAAGTTCTCCAGAGAGCCATATGAAGGATGCTGTTCCTTAATGAATCTTACATCAAAGGCTTCTTGCCCATAGTTCATGATAACCTCCTAATTACTTTCTTTGCACCAATGAAGAATCATTAAGTTTTTCTGACCTGGCTTGCCTGAAGTCTTGCTTACATATCACAGTTAACGCAAGATGTGATTTTACAAGAAGTGTATAATAGGGCTAGGAGCAAATACAAGCGCTTGCTTTATTCCAAATAGAGAAAGATGTGGTTTCTACTCCCTTTTGATGGTGGTCAAGTTTCATCATCAGCTTGGATTCAAGGGAAAAAATAGGTGGGTTGGTAGTCACAATGTCCTGGGTTGAGAATCCTTTAAAATGGAATTCCTTCATGTTGCATTGTACCCTTTCCCAGACTGCTCTGGAACTGACAGCACAATCTTATGCATGTTTATTTGGAAAAACTCCCACGGAAAGCAGCAGCCAGAATCTCACAGTGCACAGCACCATACAGTGCAGTATCAATCTGAGAGGTACTAGTTAGCTGGCTGTATAATTTACCTTTGTGCTTTAAACATAGAGGATATGCTGTAACATTCTGGGGTTTCTGTATATACCAATATTGGTTTCCCAAAATGAAACTTCCATGGAATTGTATTATTGCCTGGATTATCAAGATGTGTGTGTTAGCTGGAGGTTATGCCTTTCACTGGAACACTCCTCAGTTCCTCGGAATTCCACCAAAGCTACAACAAAATGCTTGATTTTGAATAGTGATTGCTAAAGAACACGATGTGTCACATCCTGAGCAATGCAGGCATCAGGCTGCCAAATCTCCTTAGGTGGGCAGCAGTGCAGGAAGAGGAAAGCAGTAGTGATCTGCAAATAGTTGCAAGGATTTGCAGAAACAGGATGACAAGAACCAGTTCATCTACAAGCTTTCTGTAAAGCTTCTCAGGGGCTAATTTGTTGGAGATAGTTTCATTGGTCCTGGAAGCATTTGTAAGTGGATGACAAGTAGAGCCTGCTGGCAGGCTAGTCTGTAGTCTGTGTAGGAGCCCTTTGGTTGTGTTTTGATCTGTACCTGCCTGTTTTGCTCCATTGTTTCTCCTTTTCATTGCTTGGTCCTGCCATATCCCATTCTTTCTTTTCCTGAATCTCCCTGTCCTAAACACACACACTCCCCTGCCTTGTTTATCTGCTCTCTGCTGTAATAGTCCAACTCAAACTCTCTCCGTAGCCCTTGATCAAGCTAGGCCACATATACCTCTGAGATATTGACACAGGATCAGGTGCTGGCCAAAAAGAAAACTTCCTGTACAAAGTGTTTGTTGGCTGTTTTTTTTTTTTTTTTTAAATCCACAATTTCTGGACTGTGTCTTCTAATTAGAGTGGGCAGCAAACTGGAGGGGGGCACCCTTACTAGCATTTTCTCTTTTGACTGGTTTCCAGAAAGTGAAGAGGGAAATACCTTATTTTTAATTTGACTAAGTGTAATCTGTGCACATGTCCACTCGGCAGATGGTTTTGGATGCATTGTAGTTAGTGTGTCGGACTATGATCTGGGGGTGACCCAGTTTTGAATCCAAATCCTGCCACGGAAGTTTGCTGGGTGTCCTTGGTCTAATCACACAGTCCCAGCAATCTCCCTCACAGGGTAGGATGGTAGTTGTAAGAATGAAATGGAGAGGAGAGAACCACCTTGTAAGCTGCTTTGGGTTCCCATTGGGGAAAAAAGTGGAGTATAAATATCTAAATAAATAGTCTACATTACTGAAAGATTCCTTTACCACATTCAGTTGCGAGAAGAATCAAAACGGGGACTCCATGCAGCACTTAACATAGCGCTCGATTCCCCATAAAATTCCATCCTCACAGGTAAGGTCCTGTCACATGCCTATTCAAAATTAAGCCCCTTCAGCAAAGATCCAGCTTCTCCCATATTTTGACCTTTCTTCCTTCCCTGAAAACATTACGTACTTTCTGCTCTCTCCTGGATGACAGATTCTGTCAAAGCACATGTCCATAACTATGGTTAACTATACATTTTGGTCCCTGGGAGATGGGGGAGATTAAGCATGAGTTTTTACATTGTGGCAAGCCAGTCATTGGCTGGGATTCTATGCAGTGAGAGCACAGTTGTACTTCTGGAACAAAATTTTCTAATATCCCATCTCCTGTTACAGCCTGTCAGGCCCCTGAAATCCTGCCCCCAGGGGTTGGTGGACCTTCAGGAACAGCATAGGGGTGGGGGTCTGCAATGAAGAGGGTTGGTTGCAAAAACTGCTCCCCTCTCTTCTGCAGGCAACAATGCCTTCTGTCTTTGGAAAATGTAGTTAGGACCAAAGACATCGCTCATAATTTTTAAAATGTTTATAATAACATGATTATGTAATGATGGTAATACCAAAATATCAACAGCCTTCTGTTTGACTACAATGTCAACCATTCCCCAAGGGAACAAGGAGGACCAAGGACAGGACTTCAACTCTGCTCTGGGAAATTCCTGGAGAACTGGAGGTGGTGCCCGAAGGAGTTTGGGAAGAGGAGGGTGCTCAGCTGGGATGAGATACTGTAGCTTCTGCCTTCTGAAGCTGCCACTTCCTATTCCAGAGGAACTAATCTTTGTAGTCTGGTGATTAATTGAAATTCTGGAAGAACTCTAAGCTCCACCTTGAGGTTGGTAACCCTAGCCAGGGAGCAGTGAAGTGGCTGAATATGAGAAGCAGAAGAATATAATGGTAACAGCCAGGAATCACATTAGACCTAGAATGGATGAGTGATGCAACTGGGGGGAGGGCTGGCTGGGAGATGGGTGTGCCTATACTTAGTGTAATTGATGAGTATTTTGAAGGGGGGAACTGTGAATAATGCAGTTGTGCATCCTTTATAACCAATTCAAAATGTGTGTGTGTTCTGTGCTCCAGCATCAGAACATGAGTATTCTAAGAAAAGGTCTGAAACTCAAACAGATGGTTATCCATCTGCTAATTTAAAAACCATCTCATACAAAATTGATGTGGCCAGTTATTGCCCATTCTCTAATCTGCCGTTTCTGGACAAAGTGATTGAGAAAGCAGTAGCTGACCAACTCCAGATCTTCTTGGAGAACTCTAGCACTCTGTTTGGACCCTTCCCAGTATGGATTCAGACCAGGGCATGGGACAGAGACAGCAGTAGTAGCATTAGTGGATGCTCTCCATCTGAATATAGACAAAGGTCATGCCTCCTTATTGCTCCTCATGGCTCTATCTGCAGCTTTTGACACAGTAGACCATAGCATCCTATTGAGGTGTTTAGAAACAGAAGTGGGCATCAAAGGATGTGCCCTGGACTGGTTCAAATCGTTTCTCATGGAACGGACTGAAAGGGTGGCTGTCAGAGATTAGCTATCTCTAGAATGAGAACTATCATGCAGGGATCTGCAGGGTGCAGTCTTATCTACCATGTTATTCAACCTCTATGTAAAGCTTTTAGGAGAACTCATTCGCAGCTATGGAGCTGGATGTCATCAATAAGCAGATGACACCCAACTCTATATCTCACTGTCCAGGTCCCCGCAGGGAAATCTTAGATCGCTGCCTGACAGCCATGGTGAAATGGCTGAAAAAGAACACATCGAAATTGAACCCAGACAAGACTGAAGATATGCGTTGGGAAGGCAGAGATCTTGAAGGACATTGTACGCTCCAATTTTGATGGAGTTCATCTGACCCTTGCAGACTCGATTAAGAGCCTAGGGCTATACTGGATTCAGCACTACTACTAGAAAAACAAGTTAAGGCAGCTGCAAAAAAATGTTTTCTAAAGCCTCATTCTAGCCTGGAAGATGGCTTCTTACCTTGACATGGCTGACCTGGCCACCTGGATCCATGCTATGGTAACATCAGTTCTTGACTATTGTGATGCACTATTCATAGGTCTCCCATCTAGGTTAAGTAGGAGACTCCAATTGGTGCAAAATGCTGTGGCACAACTGTTATCAGGAGCAAGCAGGAGCATGAACATCACTCCCATCCTACAGTCACTCCATTGGCTACCTATCAGTTACCATTCTCAGTTCAAGGTATTGGTTATTACATACAAAGCGTTTCATGGCCTTGGTCCAGCATACCTATGGGACTGCTTCCCTCCCTAGGTTCCTCCATGGCAGCTTCGCTCATCTGAACAGGGTCTCCTAAAGGTGCCAGCCTGTACATGGAAGAAATCAACAGGAACCCATACACAGGCATTCTCTGTGGTAGCCCCTAACATGTGGAATGGCCTACTTGAGGAGATCAGGAGAGCCCTCCCACTCTCCTGGCTTTCCACAAACTATGCAAAACCGAATTATTCAAAAAGGCTTTTTACTCAGATAGGAAGGCTGTATTTTAGGGAAGGGGTCTCGGATGCTTCGCTAATGAGTTAGGGACCATAGACTTCACCACTATGTTGCCTTATATATTATCTGTTTCTTTAAATATGTACTCCTGTGTACTACCTGTGCTTCATGTTGTCTAATGTAAGTCTTAGAATTGATTATGTTCTGTTTCAGCATTTCTTCAACTCTGTATAGGATTCTCACTAATGCTACATCTTTGTAAACTTGTATTTATTTACCCTATGGCATTGTTTATGGAAATATCCTTGATACGGTATGGAAATGTCCTTGATACTGATTGTACTAATCTCACACTGTGTAATCTGCCTTGAGTCTCAGTGAGAAAGGCGAACTATAAATGACATAAATAAAACCTAGTTGTGGGTATGCTAGTTCAACCATGTGAACTCAGCATGGTTTTTCATGTTAGTAGGTATGTAGCAGGGGTGGACTGGCTCTAAGGTTCTTCAAAAAGTTCCTGGTGGGCCACTGCCTTGGAGGGCTCTCCAGCTCCCACCCAGAGGATGTCCAGTCCCAATCACTTACCCTCCTTGGGATGCTTAGTGGCTGCCCTCACCAGTAACTAAGGTAACATCACTGGCAACACACTGACATCACTTCTGGCATGACGGGAAGTGAAGTCAGTGTGTCACCAGTGATGCTCTAGCATTTAGCCAAAAGTCTATGGTTTAACCATAGAACTTTGACCTGACACTATAGCATAAGAGGTGACATGCTGACACCATTTCCAGTCCTTGTACTAGAAACAAGAGGCTCCCCTAGAGGAGATATGCTGCTATGGTACTCAAAAAAATCTCCCACTATCTCAGTTTATTAAATATTTTAACAGTGTACAATGTGCAAAGTGCATTGAATAAATAGTACAAAATACATGCAATCAGTAATAAATACTAAATACAATAACATGAATAACAATCCAATTACAAAAATTCATTAATTGCATAATAGCATGAGGTAAATCATCAGTACAACCTGTGTCAGTTTCAAAGATCCCCCTCCCCTCCAGATAGCAAGCACTCGGGCGACAAAGTCTCCTGCGATCACAATAGCTGCACCCCAACAGAGGCATCTGCCTCAACATGAGCACTGCCCCGCAGGGAGGGGGTTTTGCACCAAAGGTGCAGACAGGTAACCTCCTTCTTACCTGTCAGTGCTCCCTCGCCCCTTCCAAAGCTGGGATTACAGAGTCAGATAACCTGCAAGGGGACTTGGGTGGTTGTTGTTAGTCAGACATTCTGGACTTTGCTGTTCTTCCTTTGAGCAAGTGCAAAGTGCTCCCAATTTTCTGCTAAGTTCCTTCAGTGCGCTCATGACCCGCTACCATGTGCACCCACTCTCCCACCTTGTGCACAAATTCCCTGCAGCAGGAGACTGCCGGCCAGAGCCTTCAGCCACCACCCACTTACCTGAGTTCATGAGTGGAACAGCTGGAGGTTATGTAGGGTGCGTGGGCAGCCGCTTGGGGGCACGAGGGGGGGGCTAACCCACCCCAGAAGCATACACAGATTGGTCCCCATGGTAGTTGCCATCCTATGCCCCATTTGGGCAGCGTGGGCAGGGCTGGGTGCCAGGAGGATGGCCCAAGT
Source organism: Eublepharis macularius (assembly GCF_028583425.1). Classification (NCBI taxonomy): domain Eukaryota; kingdom Metazoa; phylum Chordata; class Lepidosauria; order Squamata; family Eublepharidae; genus Eublepharis; species Eublepharis macularius. The sequence goes on from NC_072793.1 coordinate 73,342,963, forward strand.
TTTCCCGTTCAATGGGCGCCTGTGGGCTACCCCTCCTTTTTCATGGCGTAACTTTCTGCTGCTGCAGGGGGCATTCCTGGGCCTGGAGCGGCTTTGGAAGCCAACTAATGCATGGCCCACCCCCTCCACTGCCAGCATGGGGCCTTGCACCACATTTACACCTTTGCCCGGCCACCAAGTGACCCATCTGTGGAAGTGTACCTCGGGCAGCCGCTGGCAAAGGGGGGGTTATGCCCATGTACGTGCCATTTATGCCCGCACAAGCCTTAGTTCTCTCCCTGTGCACTTTCCACACCTTCTCTTAGGATTGCACAGTTAGTCATAAATGAATCATATATCTACATAGAACTTGCTTATATATGTTATTAATTTTTCACTTCTATTTAAATATCTTCATTCTATCTTTTCCATCTATCTTCATATCTAATAATAATTTTATTACAAGCATATATTGCCAGTCTCTTCTCTCTTGACCCCCCTTGTCCTATAACACTTTCTGTTTTAATTTAAATTTATTCTTAATTATTTTTAATTTTCAGCTATGTAATCAAGAATACTTTCCATTTTTCTTGAAATTCTGAGATTGGCCTATTGTGTGTATAAGATGTTAGTTTTGCCATTGTCACATATTTGTATAATTTATTCTTCTATTCCTTCAGATCTTGATATCTTTGTGCCTTCCATTTTGTTGCAAATATTACTCTTGCCACCGTCACCATGTACTTAAATAACTCACTATTAGAGATGGGCACGGACCAGGAGTCGGCCACGGACCGCTGGTTCATGGTTCGTGGACTTTCACGGACCACGGACCACAAACTTTTAAATGGACCGGCCCGGTTCGAGAACCGGTTCGAGAAGAAATCAGAGTAACCCAATAGCGCGGTAAAAGGATTTTTTAAAAAGTGCTCTCAAGAAAACTAGAATTGAAAGGAGAAAAAAATTAAACAGGAATGGAGAAAAGAGAAAGCTCTCTTGCACCTGAAGCCCCAAAGCCCCAAGGCACAAGCCACGTTCTCACACACACAAAAAAACTTCCCCACAGCAAGCAGTTGCTAAGCTTAGAAGCTAACTCGTGTCCCCGCGCCAGCAAAATGGAGCGGGGCTTCGCGCGCTTTGTCTTTTATGCAGAAAGGCTGGTGATCTCTGTTTGGCTGACAGAGCTGCCAATCAAGGTTTCCTGGGCTAAGATTGGTGTGTTCCAAACAGGGAAGGTGGCTCCACACCATTGCCTAGGAAATTGTTTGAGCAGGAATCCTGGCATGATGGGCCAACGGACACACGGACAGAAAGCCCCAAATGTTCGGCGCTTTTGTGAGAAAAACACAAGCCCACGGCCCGCATGTTCGCGAAGGACGAACTGGGTAAGTTCGTGACGAAATTAGGTCCGTTATGCGGACTGTGCCCACCTCCACTCCCTATTGGTTTTTGTAATATTACTTGGTAAAATATTTAATATTTTTGAGATTCATCACAAATTTAAATTTTAATATTTTTTGCATTTCTTCATGTACTTCTATCCAATATTTTGTTGCTTTCTTGCATATCCACCATGTGCAATAAAATGCTATATTTGTATTCTGACATTTCCAGCACTTTCCATTATACTCTTTATTAGTTTTTGCAATGTCTTTGGGAGTAATATACCATTTGAAAATCATTTTATACCAATTCTCCCTTAATATTTGACATTCTGTAATTTTAATTTCTTTAGTGCATAGGTTTTTCCCACTGGTT